>NC_138191.1:134898762-136135733 GCF_964194105.1 Spermophilus citellus | reverse complement strand
AATCAACTCAACAGTGAAAAGCAGAACACTTATTGAAGGTCAGAAACAAGATAAAGCTGACTACTCTTGCCACTGTTATTTAACAGGATGTCCTAGTTAGAGCAATTACACAAGAAAAAGAAATAAAAGACATTTAAAAACAGAAAGGAAAAAAGCAAAATTGTCTTTTTCTGCAAATGACATGATTTTTATATATCGAAAGACTTCACTAAACAACTGTCAAAACTAATTAAGGAATTTAGTAAAGCTGCAGGATACAAAACCAAAGTACAAAAATTAGTTGCCTTTCTACATACTAACCACAAACCGTCCAAATAGAAATTAAGAAAACAATTGCACTTGCCATAGCATCAAAAAGAATAAAGTACTTAAGAATGTATTTAACCAAGGGAAGGCAACTCTCCACACTGAGAACTGTAAGAACTTGGCGAAGGAAAGTGAAGACACAGATAAGTAGACAGACATCCCATGTTCATGGATTGGTATGATTAATCTTGCTAAAATGTCCTTACCACCTGTGTCAGTCAGTGTTAAATAACTTTAGCAAACATAAAGGCAGATTTTGGCCCACAGGTTTCATGAGTTTCATCTGTGGTGACGTGGTCTGTTGCTCTGAGCCTCTGGAGCACAGCACATGGTGACAGGAACACATGCAGAGGAGCTGCTCACATCATAGTGCCCAGGAAGCAAAAAGTAGAGGGTCAGGGCCCCAATATCCCCTTAAATGGCACACCCACCATGACCCCCTTCTTTCCATAAGGCCTCGCCTTTTAAAGGATCCACCATCTCCCAGCAGAACCATGAACTGGGAACCAAGGCTTTTTAACACACAGGCCTGTGGGGAACACTTCAGGCCCACACTACAGCAGCAGCTAAGACAATCTACCCATTGGGTGCAATCCCTCTCAAAATTCCAATGGCATTTTTTCACAGACTTAGGAAAAAAATTATAAAATTCCTAGGGAACCGCAAAAGACTGAGAGCAACCAAAGTAATGTTAAGGGAATAGAACAAAGTTTGATCTCTCAGTTTTAAACTACGTTACAAACCTACAGAAGTCCAAAAAGTGTGGCACTGGCATAGAAACATTCACAGATCATTGAAACATCACAGAAAGCCCCAAATAAAATAAATCCATATACAAAATCAACAAAGGCATCAAGAACGCACAACGGAAAAGAGATCTCTTCAGTAAGTGGTGCTGGGAAAACCGGATATTCACAACTTACACGATGCATAAAATTAACCGGCTAGGGTGTGAGTGGGGTTTGTCCCCTCTGAAACTCATGCTGAAATCTTGCTCCCACGTGGCTGAGAGCCAGTGGGACCTTGTGGAGGATACTCGGTCATGAGGGCAGAGATTAAGGCTGCTCTCCCAGGACTGAGTTAATTTTTGAAGGAGTGAGGTCTTGCTCTCAAGGGACTGAACCCGACACCTCAAGAGCAGGTTGTTATAAAGCAAGGCACTTCTCAGGGGTTTTCTCTCTCCTGTACACTCTCTTCCACTTCCTCCCTCCACCATGTTACAGTGCCACACAAGGCCTCCTCCCCAGAAACCGACACCATGCACTCAGACTTCTCAGCTGCACAAATTCAACTTCCTTCCTTATCAATTACCAGTGTCAGGCATTCTGTTATAGCAACAGAAAATGGACTAAGACACAACTCAACTGGATCGAAGACTTCAATGGCACTTTGTGATCAGAACAGCATGCACGGAAGCTAGCACACAGAGCCCCTTTCCTGGGGTCCAGGCTCCAGGGCTAAAGCCTGAAGGTCCTCCCACATCTCACAGCTTGGCCTTGTCTCAGCTGCCTCATGAGCTCTTAGCTCAGAAGTTTCCTTTCACTTCTCCTGCGTCTCTAGGACCACCCCAGTTGTCTGATAGATGATTGTCCCTACCCTTGACGTCTGTTGGTTCCTTCTTCGGGAGAGTCAAGAGGAAGTGGCTTGGAGCCTGAAACCTGGGGCCCACACTGGCTCAGAACCTTGGTCTCATGATGCCACCGAGATGTCCACAGTGTCCCCAGTTAAAACAGACCAGGGATGATGGTGTCTGTTGTTACAGAGCAGGTCTCTGTCGACCTAAAAGGACGTATACGACTGTCCCTCTGTATCGGGGGTCCCACATCTGGGGGTCCCTGGCAGAGACCTGAGACTGCCACAGGCTCTGCTCAGTCCCAGCTGAGTGTGGCGTCTGCTCCATCCCCCACCCCTCCCTCCCTGCTGCCCCTCCCTCCCAGCCCACCCTGCTGCAAAGCCCCGACCTGCCCTGCACCCCTCCACACGCTCCATCTGCACTGGCTCATCAGCACCGTGGCAGCCTTATGAGCGTGGTCATCTGCCTCTCATTGTCCCTGTCCTTGCTGTGACGTCACAGTCCCTTGAGTATTCCTCCTAATATGTGTGGCTCAGAGCACAGAGGTGACAGGAGACAGGTGCAGCCAATCAGTAAGGAGAGGCAGGGCTGGCCCACTGAGGTCCTGGTGGAGAGATCTGGTGGCCAACTCCCCAAGGGTGACAAGGACCGTGGACCTGCCAGTGACTTTAAAATACCGTCTTGGTGAATGCAGGCGTCACCCCCTGAGGGATTTCTCCTGCCATGTGGAAGAGGAGGCAGCGCCCCAGGAAGACGAGGGGCAGAGGTCAACACCCAGGCAAAGGCGGGCCAGACGGGCAGGAGACGAGCAGGGAGAGGCCAGGCACAGACAGGCTGAGGCCCGAGGCAAGTCCTGAATCAGTGTGGGAAGACCACATCAAGGTCCTGGGGGACAGCAGGAGGGGACACAGCTCTGCTGGGGCTGCAGCCCCTGAGGACGGCATCCAGGCTGACCTTGGGGACCGCCCATGGCAACCGAGGACAGGTTACATGCAGAGGGACTGGAGGAGATCTTGCCTGCTGAGTGACCGTGGCCACCCCCGTGGCCACCCACTGTGGTCTGGAGATTTGTGCCCCCCGCCCCAGATCCACAGTCAAAACCCGACACCCCAGGGCATGGCGTCGAGGTGGCAGGGCCTGTGGGTGGTGACTGGGTGGTGAGAGTCTCCGTGTCCACATAAGGAGAGAGCCTGGAGTGACCCCTCCATCCTGTGAGCCGGGCCTCAGGCTGGGTGTTGACCTCTGCCCACTCGTCCTCCTGGGGAGCTGCCTCCTCTTCCAGAGGACAGAAGAAATCCCTCAGGGGGTGACGCCTGCATTCACCAAGTCAGCGGCACCTCCCTCTCGGGCAAGCCCCCAGGCAGGGACGGTGTCCCGCAGCTCCAGCTGACTATGTCCCCAGGGTCAGTGCAGAAGGTGCTGAGGCCAGGGCTGAGACCATGACAGCCGGGGGCAGAAGCTGGAGAAGCCTGCGCTCCGTGCTGCGGCAGCGTGATGCGGAGCCGGCACTGGCCGCTGGCCGCTGGCCGCTGAGCCAGGGATGGGCCTGTGCCTCTTTTCTCATCAGCATCAATAACCACCCTACGCGAAGGGTCAGTTCACTCCCTTTGGCCCCAAGAAATGCTAAGGGAAGCTCCTCAGGCACAGAACTGGGCCAGGAAGTCAGCTCCTGGCCAGGCTCCAAGCCCAGGTGCCACCCTCTGTCATGGTCCCCGTTGGACAAGTGGCCTCCAGCAGACTGAGGCAGAAAGAGCTGAGGAAGCTGTGTCCACAGCCGCACTCCTCGGGCAGCGTCCAGGTGAACCCTGGCTTCTCCGAGGAAAGACGTGACCCCCAGGGGTCGAGGTGGCCCAGCTCCCTGGGTGGAAATCGCCACCTGGGTGATGGCTCTGGACCCTCAGAGTCCACTTTGGGCTCCTGGAGGCTGTGGATGTGACGGATGTGAGTCAATCAAGGGTCTTGAGATGGGGATGAGCTGGATTCTGGGTGGGCCTTGCAGGTGGTCGAAAGTGCCCTCCTGAGAGCAAGGGAGGGACGTTGGCACAGAAGCAGAGAAGGTGTCTGCCTGGCCCAGAGACAGACGGGAGTGATGGGGCCGTGTGCCCAGGAGAAGGCCCGGGAGACCCCGCCCAGGAGCCTCCGGAAGGCACCAGGGGCTCACACAGACTGTCCCCGGGGATGTCCTCTACCATCAGACGGGGATCAGCTGTCGCAGCAGCCACGGAACCTAGGACCAGGAAAGTGGGCAGAAACCCCGGTTTCCAGACCCGTGTCCAGCGGCCACGAATCCTGCAGGCGCACAACGCTCCAGGGCCGCTCACCTGGTGAGGCCACCAGGTTGGAATCCTCCATCGCCACTTCACTCGCAGGCGCAGGAGAGAGGATCCCCAGGCGGAGGCCCCGCTGGAAGGGAGGCCGAGGGGGACTCACGCTTCAAGGGGAAATGGCTGATATGTCACAAACTGACCTGCCCCTTTCTCAGACACCTCCAGCAGCCGGATTCTCAGTGCACATGGCATCCCTTGAAGAACTCATCCAGAGCCCCTTTTGCCTTTTTTGCTCAGCTTTCCCTGTTAGTTAAGGAAATGAGAGTGTCCACCCGGGGCCAAGCACTTGGCCCAGCCACCCAGCAGCCCATCTCTGAAAGCGGTACCCGGGATGACCTGAAATGGTGATCCCTTTTTAGCCAATAGCTCCCTGAGGGCGGCTGGTTGAGGGCTAGTAGTGCGTGTAGCCCAGGGAATGGTCACAGCTGGTCCTGCAGCCTGAGGGGCCCTTGGGTCCACTGGAGGAGACAAATGAGCCATGTCCTGAAATGTGACCCTGGGTTCAAAGCCTGGCAGGGCTGTGTGACCTTTCTGGTGCAGGTGGGAGGGAGGAGGGGCAGCCCCTGCAGGGAAGGCCACCCCAGAAGTCCTGCTGGAGAGGTCTGTGGTGCTGCCCTGGTCTGCTCAGAGAGCCACCGCGAAGCTCCACAGGCCAGGTGGCCTCGACAGCAGACATGACTTTCTCAGGGCTCTGGGGTCCATGAGAAGTCCAAGGTCTCGGCTTGCACAAGGTCCCCTTCCCACGGTGCCCTCAGGCGATCTTTCCCAGGTGCAGGAGCAAGCCTTGGGAGCTCGTCCTCTTCTTCCAAGGACACATCAGTCAGATTGGATTAGCGGGCCCAGTCCAGCCCAGCACAGTGCCCCAGGCTGCGCACCCAGCCCAAGGGGACCCAGAGGCTTTCTTTTCCCCACACCCAATAAGTGGCTCCCAGTAGACGTGCATTTGCCCTCACTCTCCTCATCCTGGGGAAGAAAGAGAATGGACATTGACACAGGCATGAAAGCAGTGGGGATCCCTCCCCTGGACGGCTGGCCACAGTCTTGACTTCCAGGGGCACGGCTGGCCCCACCCTGCTTGGGAGAGAGACAGCTGGCTAGAAAGGCAACTCCTGCCTGGGGCTTGTTGCAAAGGAAACCGTGACAAGGGCATGTCCTGCCCCCCCCCCCCCCCCCGCCTCCTGGAGAGCCCGGAGCTGCCTTCAGAGCAGAGCGCAGACCGGACAGCCCCCCCTACCCCACCCCGGGTTGGTCACAGGGGACTTCCCAAGGCTGGAGGGGCAGCCAGGGCCAGGCAACCTGTGAGGAAACCTGTAAAAACAAAACTTTCCTCCCCCCCCCTCCCCCCCGGCCCCCAGTTAACCCAAAGTGACCAGAACGTTAATGAAGCAGACTCCTGTGCCCTGGGCATTCCCAAGACCCGACGCTAAGGTAATGAGAGGTGATGCAAGCCCAGGGTTTCCCGTGTCTATTGATTCAGCTCCCAGGGAACGCGATTCCGACCTTCAGTTCTCCTCTGTCACTGTTGACGGCCCCGCCTGTGTCTAACTCACTGGCATCGAGCTCAGAACAAAGGCACAGAGTAGCTAGATATTTGCAAATAGGGGTCTCCCCAGGATAAATTTGAACACCATCATGCCTGGCTGGAGACCCAGTGGCTAGCCCTCCTCACCCTATCACCCTCTCAGGCAACTGGGAATGACCAGGAGCAAGCACCACCAAGGGCAGCTCAGAGAGCAAGGGAGACAGCTGGATTGGGGGCTGGCAGGGCCTCACAGGTGGACTCTGACCTGCCTGGCACACAGGTGCACAGGACTTGGGTGGCCCACTCTAAACCACGGAGCCCAGGAGGGAGAGAACCCCCCGCCCTGCATTCCCGGGGCCTCTGGCACACTGAGGCCGCCCCAGCCTCGCAGCCTGGCGCAGGAGGAATCTGCAGTAAGTCACACTAACCAGCTGCTCCAGGAAGCTCATTCTACCCTCCAGCTTAAAGCAGGCACTTCCTTTAGAACCCAGGGACTCCCGAAGTTCAGCTTGGGGACATGCATGGCAGTGGAGGGGTTGGTCCAGGCCCTGGGCCTGACCCAGTCCAGCCCCCACACCCCTCTCTGCCCTGCATGAGGAGTAGCCCTGGCCTCTGGGAGCACCCAGACCGGGCTCTGTCCACACCCTCAGCTAACAGCCCCTCAGCCACCTGGCTTGTCGCAGGAGAAGGGATCTGGAGAGCCTTGGAACTCTAGGGCTGGACGCGTGGGGCCCGGGCACCAGAGGTGGACTGAATCATATGGGAGCAGGGACTTGCGTCCTGAGGAGCAGGTCCCCTGGCCACGCAGACTCCTCACCGGGCCACAGGAGGTCATTGGCTGCCCGGCCACAGCCAGGCTGAGGCTGGACATGCCTGCCTTCCTCCATCGGCCTCCTGGCTGGCAGCCTCCAGATCGGACACAGCCGAGGCACCAGGCGGCGTCTCCACTCCTCACAGCAAACCCTCTGGGCACAAAGTGAGATGTAAACAAATTAATAATGAGAATAATGAAAACAACAACTCCACACTTCCTTGACGCTGGGGCACACGTCCCCGGTTCTCTTTATAGCCTGTCTGGAAGCGGGACACGTTTGATAATGATGATGAATGCCCAGGAGCTGGGGCTTGGCGCTCCCGGGAGCTGCTGTTGGGTGGCGGGCGCCCCCTGCAGGCAGAGACCTCCTAGGAGGGGGCTCTCCGGATGGGGGGGCAGGCGGCTCTGGGCCCTCGCTCAGGAGAGTGGACACCCTCTGTGGGAGCTGGAGACCAGAGGTGTCAGGTGGGGCACTGAGAGCGGGGGTGGGGGGGGGCAGGAGGGGTGGTGGGCTTCCTCCCTCCTCACCTGGGTGCAGAGGTCTTCCCTGAAGCAGGGAACAGGAAGATGGGGAATCAGAGTCCTGGGCCCGCAGATGCAGCGGTGGCTCCCGGCCCCTCACTCCCATCGGTAAATATTCCAGGAAGTTCATTTCCTCTCAAGAAGGCTGGGGGGGTGCCCAGCCCTTCCAATCGATAACTGATTATCTTGCTTGCAAATTCCTTTCCGGCCTGCCGCCTGCCTTCCTGACAGGCCTGCCTAGTCCGATTGTCAGGTGGAGTCCATCAAGGGAAGGACTGCAGGAGACCGTGGGTTTCTCAGGTCCAGGCTTCGGGGCAGCAGAGGGAGGACCTGCCTTCTTCCCAGATCTGCCAACCGTGGGCCACGGCCCTGGGGCCCCCACAGAGTCAGAAATCACTTCGATAAACTTGACCATCATCTCAAAGGCAAGGGCTGCAGGCAGGAGGGTCATTAGTGCCCGGACAGGAGAGTGGATGGACCTGTCTGGGCACCAAGAAAAATCTTGCTTGGACTGGTTCCTCCCAGCCAGTGGGCAGGGAGGGGTGTATTTGGGCTGCAACCGAGGTTTGCAGATGACAGATTACCCCAGCCAAGGACCAGGTACCATGGGAACGGGGACAGCTTCCTTCCTTCTGGTGTAGAGGCAGCAAGGGACAAGGAGACTTTCCACCCACCCCCACCCCCCATCTTTCACCCGTCCTCCTCCATCCATCACTCACTCACCACACATACACACACCCACATACACCCACCACCCATCAACCCACCCACATCCATCTCCCCATCCATCCCCCTCCATCCCCCATTCATCCTCCCTCCATCCTCCTCCATCCCCATCCATCCCCCTCCATCCCCCATTCATCCTCCCTCCATCCTCCTCCATCCATCACTCACTCACCACACATACACACACCCACATACACCCACCACCCATCAACCCACCCACATCCATCTCCCCATCCATCCCCCCTCCATCCCCCATTCATCCTCCCTCCATCCTCCTCCATCCCCATCCATCCCCCTCCATCCCCCATTCATCCTCCCTCCATCCTCCTCCATCCATCACTCACTCACCACACATACACACACCCACATACACCCATCCACCCATCAACCCACCCACATCCATCTCCCCATCCATCCCCCTCCATCCCCCATTCATCCTCCCTCCATCCTCCTCCATCCATCACTCACTCACCACACATACACACACCCACATACACCCATCCACCCATCAACCCACCCACATCCATCTCCCCATCCATCCCCCCTCCATCCCCCATTCATCCTCCCTCCATCCTCCTCCATCCCCATCCATCCCCCCTCCATCCCCTATTCATCCCCCCTCCATCCCCCTTCCATCTCCCCACCCATCCATCCCCCCTTCACCCCCATCCATCCCCTCTCTATCCCCCTTCCATCCCCCCATCCATCCCCCCTCCAACCCCCTCTATCCCAATCCATCCCCCCTCCATCCCCCATTTATCCCCCCTCCACCCCCCTCCATCCCCCCACCCATCCTCTCTCCCTCCCTCCACCCACCCCCACCATCCCCCCACCCCTCCATCCATGCCTTGCTCACTACTCTGAAGTCCCCCACAGAGTCTCCTGGATAGCAAAGAAAGGCAGACCCTTGTCCTTGAGGAATAATCCTACATTCACTCAGTTGCTCATTCCCCAAATATTTGCTGAGCCTGTTAGGATAACCTCAGGGCTTTGTTAATCCCCAGTGTGAGAAGAGGACTGTCCCAAACTCTCAAATGAATCTTATCTCCTAACCACAATCCAAGGCAGAATGAGATAAGGGCCCTAGGAGGGATTTAAACGGTGAACTTTCAAACCACGGAGACCAGGACCCCTCAGAAATCGTTCAAGGATTCCAAAACACGATTACACAAAATTTCACTGTAATTATATTTAAACCACTTTTAGAAGTAACGAAAACACTTTCCAAAGGTGTTAAATGAAAAGCTTCACACGTCAGAGACCAGCTTCTGCTTCTTGGCTGACAGGCCACCTCATTCTTGGGGAGAACAAAGTGCCACCAACCTCCCTGTGGGTGTGTGATTGGCTAGGTGTGTCACTGATGAGGAGGGCCGTGGGCAAGGGTCAGGCCCACGTACCCCAAGCTCACGCTCCTCTCAGGGTGGCCATCAGCCCGCGTGGAGCAGGAGACGCAGCTTCAGGTGCGGGAGACGCAGGGGAGGGGAGAGGATGCCACCACCCTGGAGAGGGTTCAAGGGCTTCCTTAAGACCTGAGGGGCTCCCGTGACTCTGCCTTAATAATGGTACAAGTCTCTTTGTCAGACCTTGGTACTGGTCTAGCCGGATAGCATCCTGAGGTCACGGGGAACAACTTGTCCTAGTGGTGACCACATTCCCAGGAGAGTGGAGGCCTCCCGGGCACGGTCCAGCTAGAAGAGCTTCTGAAATAAGTTGGATAGTGAACTCTCATAATCCTCAACTTAAAAGTGTCACACTTATCGAAGTCGCGTCATTGTTTTTATTTGGTAGCCAGGTAGAAATGAATCTGCACCATTAAGACTAACTTGGACTCTAAGAACATAGGATTTAATCTCTCACTTATTTTTCCTTATTTTTGTTATGGAAATATACCACAAAATCTAACAGTGTGGTGAACCCCCAGAGACCCCAAACACGGGTCTGGCCCAAGTGCATGAGCCCACCGGGAGGGAAGGGACTCTGCCTCTGGCGCCCACAGAGGCACCCCCTAGTTCACGACGAGTGTTTGTGGAAGGAGTGAAGGGTCCAGACACATGTTACCATTTTACGAGGGGAAGGGGTCCAGCGGCTACAACCATGGCCTCTAGACCAGGCCAGCAGGGTTCAGATCCCGCTCCTGCCACTCGTTAGCTGTGTGAGTGAGGGCAAGTCTCTTGACCTCTCTGTGTCTTCCATCCAATGACTCCATTCATTGGCACTTTATCCAAATTAATTATTCCACAGGAGCTGAAAAATGGTTGTGTTCCACTTCTAACAATCTGTCCATACTTATTAGCTAAGATTCTTAAGGACTGTCCCCCATCGACCAGAGCTGCTATACACTGCTTGCAGGAGAGGAAGAATAAATGCCTAATTATTTCCCTCTAATTGCTGTTTTCAGAGTGAGAACCCTGTGTATAGTAGTTGTCAGTGAGTTGTCCTCCCCCATCTTTGTGTCTCTTTCATCTCTAAGGTGTTTCTTCTTTATTTATATATTTAATTTTATTATTTACATGATGCCAAAGTAGAAAAAAGAAACAGAAACTGCAGCATAAGTCGGCTTCGGGGCAGTGCCGCCTGCCTCCGGGCCCGTCCTCTATCTCCCTTTCTTGTCCTGTGAGGGCTGGTTTCTGTTTCCTTCTCACCTCAGACAGGCTCACATCTGCACTGTCCCATTTAACAACGTGCCTTGGACATCACTTCCCCTCTGTGAATAGATATCTGCTCACTTTTTGTTTAGGGAAAGGTTACAGTCGGTAGATTGCACAGATCCAACGTGTAAAATTCAACAACTTTTTACAAACGCGGACACATGAATACACACCCAGGCCCAGGTGGCCCGCACCGCAATCAGGATGCACACTTAAGGCAAGACAGCCGTCAGGAGGGACACTCGGGCTATCTCACAAACTGCATCCTGAGTCTGATTCCTCTCCTGTCACCCATCAAAGGCAGCCACTGGGCAATTCCTCTGGCCATGGATTGCTTTGGCCGTATTTTGAACTTCACGTAAAAGAGACCCTGCAGGACAATGGGTCAGTATGATGTTTTGAAATTCAAAACGTGTTTCATGCATCTGTTGTTCATTCTTTCTTACTTCCATGAGGTATTCCAGAGTGGGAATAGACCACAATATTCCCATTGATCCGTTAAAGGGGACCTGAACCGTTTCCAGCTTGGGTGGCTGTGAGTGAAACTGACTTTGACGTTCCTTTTGAAGTCTTCCAGGAACACGTTTTCATTTCTCTTGGTAGATACCAAAGAGTGGAATTGCTGAACCACCCAGCACATTTATATTAAAATAACTTTATGGTAAACTAACACAATACGTTCCCAAGTGTCTGTGCCATTTTGCCCCCTATCAGTGACGCATGCTGCCAACCTCGGGTATCATCAGACTTTTTTCTCTTAGCCATTCTAAAAAGTGCACCATGGTCCCTCACTGTGGTTTTAACTTGTATTTCCATCAATAACTAGAGATGTGGGACCTCTACATGTGCTCTTTCTCTTTCCACATATGTGCTTTGATGAAGTCTCTGTTTGATTGTTTTCCCCAATATTTTTGTTTTGTTTTGTACTGGAGATTGAACCAGGGCTGCTTTGCCACTGAGCTAGATCCTCAGCCCCTTTTTATTTAGTTTTATTGTGAGACACGGTCTCACTGAGTTGCCCCGGCTGGGCTTGAACTTGCAATCCTCTTGCCTCAGCCTCAGGATGGTATGGGATTATAGGCATGCCCCACCACACCTGGGTGGTTTCCTCGTTGTTTTTAATTGAGTTATTTGCTTTTTACAAGTTTGGGG
The DNA here is from genome assembly GCF_964194105.1 of Spermophilus citellus. Taxonomy (NCBI): domain Eukaryota; kingdom Metazoa; phylum Chordata; class Mammalia; order Rodentia; family Sciuridae; genus Spermophilus; species Spermophilus citellus. The sequence goes on along the minus strand of NC_138191.1, from coordinate 136,124,143 downwards.
AATCTTTAGGTATTCTGAACACAAGCCATTGGTCAGATATATGATTTTCAAATATTTTCTCCTAGTCAAAGGTGTCTCTTTTCATTCTCTTTTTAAGAGTCCTTCAATAACCAAAAGTTTTTGATTTTGATAAAGCCCAAATTCTCTTTGATTTTTTCTTGTATTGGTCATGCTTTTAGTGGAAAACTTGAGAAATCTTTGTCTAATTCAAGGTAACAACATTTTCTCCTGTATTTTCTTCTCAAATTACACTGTCAAATATGGTACCCACTAAGAACTTAAGTTTAGATTGATTGAAATTAAGTAGGACATAGAACTCTGTTGTTCAAACACACTGGCCACATTTCAGATGGGTCCCCTCCTGAAAGCCCAGGTACAGAGCCCACCTGTCACTGTAGACAGGTACATTGTAAAGCATTTCTCTAGAAGCTTCGGATCTTTGGGTTCCGCACCTGGAAGTCATGAGAAGCCAGTATGGCAGAGGGTCGTCACTCTGCTTGGGATCCACTGGTCCAATGTCATTATCGGAAAGAATCTGTGCTTTCTATTCAGTGGCTTGGCCTCTCAAAACCCCTCGGCTGCAGACACTGGGGTTCTTCCAGGCTCCCATGTCAGGGGGTATTTCCTCCTCTTCTGTTTTCTGCAAGAGTTTGTAGAGCGTTGACATTTTTGTCGTTGTTTAAATGTATCTCAGACTCCCCGGGTCAAGCCAGCCGGGCCGCGGTTTTCCCTGGCAAGTTCCTGAGTGCGGATCCCACTCCTTCAGTAGACAGAGGACTAGTCAGACTCTCAGTTTCTCCTTCCTGAACTTCGTCTGTGTCTTTCCAGGAAACGCTCCATTTTCATTTTAAATGTCAAGCCCACGGACATAAGTCTGTCGGTGATCCTCCCCTGAGATCGCCCCAGGTGGCACGGCCCGCTCTCAGGTCCTTTTTTGTATGCAGGACACTGGCCATTCGTCTTTTCTCTTTTATTCTTGCTCTGTTGGGCTTGAATTGTGTCGATTTCATTAATCTTTTAAATGAAATTAGCTCTCAGCCTGATTAGCTTTCTCTATTGTCTTCCTATTTTCGATTTCCTTGTTTTGTGTTCTTCGTGGTCTCCTTCCGCCTGCCGTCCTCCATTCAATTTGGTCTTTGTTGATGTTCTCAGGGTAGAGGGCTGTGGATTCGAGACTTCTTACTCCTGCCCTGAGCGGTCAGTGCTTGAACTTGACCTCCAAGCTCACTTTAGCTGTATCTTAGGGTTTTTGATGTGTTGAGTCCTCATTTCCACCCAATTTTAAATACTTTCTAGTTTCCTTTGGGGTCTAAGAATTACTTAGATATATGGTTTTTAGTTTCCAAATTTTCCACCTATGTTTCTGTTACTATTTTACATAATGATTTATATCTCTCCCATTCAAAAAATATTTTTATTATTGAAATATTTGGAATCTGTTAACATTTTTATGTGGCCTGGAATATGATTTACTTTGATGAATATTTAATATGCTTTTTAAAAAAAGAGCAATTTTCATTAGAGCAATTTTAAGAATTTTATTCATTTATTTATGTGTGTGTGTGTGTGGTGCTGGGGGTTGAGCTCAGGGTCTTATGATTCCAGGCAAGTGTCTACCTCTCACTACATCCCCAGCCTTCCCATGTGCTCTGGACAGGAAGATGCATTATGCTGTTTCTTAGCAGAATGTTCTACCAATGCCAGGCCACATGGGCTGCACGTGGTGCCCAGGGCTTCTCTAAACTCACTATTTGTTCCAGTCACTGGACAAGGAGGAGGGAGTCTCCGGTTATAACTGTGAATGTGTTTGTTGCTCCCTCTGTTCCGTCAGCTGTGGCCTTGTCTCTTTGCTGTGAAGCAAACAGTCCCCTGGGGCTCCTTGATTGTGGCACAGTGGCCTGGTGCCCACTGATCGCCTCTGTTCCTGTAAGCATCTCTTACTTAGAGGTTTGCTGAGCCAGGGGTGAGCTTCCTTCTTTTTGGTTTTTGGGTGAAATATTTTCTCTAGACTTTTGCTTGTGATCTTCTTGTCTGCATATCCAAGGTAGCTTCTCAGACAGAGCAGACGGCTGGGTCTTGTGTTTTTATCTAGTTGGACAATCTCTGCTTTTTATTTGGCATATTTAGACCATTTACATTTAGGATGACTATAGATGTGGTTTAGCCCAGGCCAACCATGTTCTTATTCATTTTCTTTGTCCCCTCTTGTTTATTTCTTGTTTATTTCTTCTCCTTCCTTGACTTGTTTTGGACTATTTTAGCCTTTCAGGATTCCATTTTAATTTTTCGGTTGGATGTCTGGCTGTGTTTGGCTCCACCCCACCCCCCACGCCCCGCGGTATGGTCAGGGGGCTTCACTTCAGCCCATGTGGTGGGTGGTAGTGGCATTTCATAGCCAGCTTCGTTTTCTTCCTCCTGTCTAACCATGCTGAGCGTCTTCTCGTGTGTTTAGTTGCTGTTATATCATCTTTGGCCAACCCTTCAAACTCTTGCCCATTTTTACTGGGTTATTTATGACTGCATTTTGAGAATTTGTTCCATACTCTGGAATGTGCTGTTTGGCAGATCTGTGTTCCTGATCTCTCACGAGCCAGCTAACACTCGTAACATCTGCAGGGTTTGGCGGTTCTCACCCTCATTCTGATATTGGCAATGTATTTTCTCTCTTCTGTTCTTTTAGGGGTCTGTCAATTTCATTGATCTCAAATAATAGACTTTTGTCTTCACTGTTTTCTCCATGGTCTGTTTGCTTTCTATGACATTATTTTTGCTTTTGTCCTAATCATCTGTTTCCTTCTAATTTCTTTGAAATTGACTCAATTTTTTCTTGCTTCTTCAGATGGAAGCTTAAAATATAGATTTTCAGTCTGTCCTCATAAGTACAAATGAACATACGTATATATGGCTGAAAATATATGAAAGGCCACAGATTTCTCTCTAAGCATTTCTTTGACTATAACCTATCAGTATGATATACCTTCATTATCATTTAGTTAAAAATGTTTTCTAATTTCCCAATTCCGGTTGCAATTTCATTTGTGTACCACAGGTTAGCTAGAAGCACGTGGCTTAATAACTAAGCGGTTGGAGACTTTCTAGTTATCTTCTTGCTGTTGGTTTCTAGTTTAATTGCACCGTGGCCAGAGAACACACTCTGAGTCACTTCAATCTTTTGAAAAGTGCTATGGTGCGCTTTATGAGCCCTGTGCTGACAGCTTTGGCAAACGCTCCGCGCTCATTTCCCGGAGTGGAAGGAGCCGCCGAGTGCAGCACTTTATCTGTGTCAATTAGGTGGCTTTGATCTGTTGTGCTGCTCAGGTCTTCTCTCCTGACCATGTCGTCTGCTTGTCCTGCCCAACGTGGAGAAATCAGTCCCAGAGTCCCCTGCCAGGAGGGCCAGGCTTTAGTAACAGCCCTATTTTTGCATTTTCTCAGTTTTTCCTCCACTTCTGAAGTTGGAACTTGCAGTGCCGTCCTCACCGGGACTCGCCTCCTCCCTGCGGCAGGTACTGGAGTTCCTGAAACATTCCATTTGGGAAAACACAGTCCCACTTCTGATACAGAAACATGTTGGAATGTTGGCAGAGGTTTCGGGAGAGGAAGCACGAAGACAGGCTTCTCTCTGCCCAAATCAGAAAGAAGAACGTCTAGCACCCCAGATGTCCAGCTAGCCCTCCCCTCCTGCCTAAAACGCCACCCCTGAGAAGCGTCCGTCAGAACACTGGACTGTGAGCTCGAGGTTTCCCTGACCCTCCGGAGCTGGGGTGGGGCCCCAAGCTGATGTCTTCTGTGAGTCAAGTGGAATCCAGCGAGGAGTCTGGGCTGGCAGGGAGGAGGAGGGTCAGGGACCCAGAGCAGGCCAGCAGAGGCCCGGGAGCGTGAGGAGGTGACATTGACGGAGGCTTTCAGATGACAGGCCTCATGGGGCAGTCTGACCTGCTGTCAGCTCCCCAGGGTCCGCCCAGGCCCCTGCAGAAGTCCCCAGTCTCCATGCAGCTAGGAGCTCCTGCGGAACAGAGGCCCTTCTCTGGGTGAAAGCTCCCCACCCAGCGCCTTGGCTCCAGGAGGGACTCACACAGGAAGCAGGTTGCACACTCTTGCCAATAGCTGCTCCCTGGGGGCGGGCTGTCTCCTCTTCAGGGAGAAGGTGAGTCAGACTATCAGGCTGTGCGGAGCTCCACCCACATGCCACAATCTCAGCAGGCATCGTGTCACAGGCTGGAGACCAAGGGCTGCACCAGGGTCGCTACGGGACCTGCACCCTACTGCAGAGACTCACGAAGCACCAGAGGACACAGAGACCCTAGAACCATACCCCCAAGGGATGCAGAAATGCCCGGAAGGAGGGGCTGGGGAGGGCGGAGTCACCAGGAAGGCTCCCCGAAAGGGGCGGGGCTTAACTGGACCCTAGGAGGTTGCTGGGACCACAGAAGGGTCAAGAAAGTCCCACTGGGAGCCATCAAATTAAAAATCTTCTGCACAGCAGGTGACACGAGGGCATGAAGAGAAGGTCCTCTGACGGGATTAGTATCCAGATACAAAAAGAACTCAAAAAGCACCAAAAAAATCAAATAGCCCAATTAATAAACAGGCAAAAGAACTAAACAGCTCCCAGAAGAAGAAACACAAATGGCCAACAACTACATGAAACCATATCCAGCATCTCTAGCAATCAGGGAAATGCAAATCAAAACCACACTAAGGTTTCACCTGGCTCCAGTCGGAACAGCAGTCGTCAAGAATATAAAGACTAAATGCCGGTGAGGATGGGGGAACAGTGCTCTCCTACATTGTTGATGGGACCGAGGACGCACAACCACTCTGGAAAGCAAAACGGAGATGCCTCAAAAAACTAGGAATGGCACCACTACATGGCCCAGCTGACCCCCCTCCTTGGTATCTATCCAAAAGAACTAAAATCAGCATTCTCTGTTGATAACAGCACTCAACCTTTATAGCAGCACAATTTACAACTGCCGAATTGTGGACACCCCAGACGCCCATCAATGAATGGTATATATACACCATGGGGTTTCACTCAGCCACCAGGAAGAATGAAATCACAGCATCTGCTGGTGAATGGACAGAGCTGGAGGACACCACGTTAAGTGGAATAAGCCAGGCTCAGGAGGCTGAGGCTGGAGGATCAAAAGTTCAAAGCCAGCCTCAGCAACGGCCAGGCCCTAAGCAACTCAGTGAGACCCTGTGTCTAAGTAAAATACAAATTAGGGCTGGGATGGGGCTCAGTGGTCAAGTGCCCCTGGGTTCAATTCCTGGTATCCTCCACCACAAAAAAAAAAAAAAGAAAGAAAGAAAGAAAGAAGCCAGACTCAGAAAATCCAGGGTCAAATGTTTTCTCGTATATGTGGAGTCTAGAGCAAAATAAGGGAAAGGGGGGGGGGGGGGCTGAATATCATAAAGATAGAGGATTGATCAGTGGAGTAGAAGGAGAGGGAGGGGGAGGGGGAGGGACAGGAAAGGGGAAGAATTCTGAATGAATTCAACAAAGTCGTGCTGTGTGCGAGGATAAATATGCCTCCTCTGTGTGTGTGTGGAAAGTACCAAAAATGAACACATAAACCAGCAAAGGAAGATAGACGGAGCAGAGGAGGGAGAGGGGGGAGGGGAGAGGGGAGGGACTCGGAGGGGAAGGGGGATGAGATGGAGTCGATCCAAGTCCAGGCACATATGACTTTGTCAGCATGAGCCCGACTACTGTGGGGACACGGACAATGTCCGGTCCAATAAGAAGGGACATCTCACTGGGCAGCAGTGTGCTCAAGGAACTAGTGGTCAAAGCAGCCATCAGCAAGGGCTTGGTCACCCTGAGGCCCCCAGGCAGAAGTCCACAATTAATTTAGAATATTTCCTTCCCCTCTCAAAGGAACTTGCACTCTCGGCGGTCACTCTCACTTGCCACAATCCACCACCCTGTCCTTGGTGACTGCTGAGCTACCTCCTGGCTCCATGGGTTTGCACGTCCTGACGTTGCACATAAATGGCAGTGTTGGGGGGTAAATTGTGCCCCCTGAGATTGACACATGGCTGACCCCAGGTAGCCCAGAATGCGACCTTGGTGGGAAACGGGGTCACTGCTGACGTGACGAGGTGACAAGGACACACTGGAGTAGGAGGGCATCACGTGGAGTGAATCTCCACCAAAGACAGAGGCACACAGAGGAGAGTCGGTGACCACCCAGGGAGAAGTCAGCCGTCCATGAGCCCAAGGGCCCCAAGACAGCCCATGAGGCGGGCAGAAGCCTGGCCGGCACCAACCCTGCCTCCACTCGCCTTTACTTCAGACTGTGACCTTCTCTTGCAGCCGCTGGGTTTGTGGCTGGTCCCCGCAGCCCCCACAGACTCCGCAGGGCCACACCGGACGGGGCCTTCCTTGGCCTCTCCCTTCCCTCGGGACACTTCAACCTTCAGCGGCTCTGTCTGTCCCTTTTGAGGGACGCATGGCATCCACGCCTGCGAGAGCCACATCTCTTCCACACATTCACCTGCTGGGCACGGGGCTGTTATCCCTTGGGGCTGCCAGGGACGGTGCCGCGGCACTCGGGTGCAGGAGTGCGTGGGGACGCGGTTCCGGTCCTCTCCGGTGCTCCCCAGGCCGGGCAGGGCAGGGTCCCATGGGAACTCTCTCTGGTCTCCGAGGACCTGTCAGCCTGTGGTCCAAAGTGGCCGCGGCCCCTGGTGCTCCCGCCAGCAGAGCAGGAGGGCCGGCAGCCGCAGTTCTCCCCAACACTTGTCACCGTCCGCCTTCCCACATCCTCATGGACACTGGTCACTGTCTGTCGTCCTTGACTGAGGCCGCCTGGTTGGCGTGAAGTGCAGTTCAAGAGGCGGTCTCAGCTTTTCCTAGGGCCGGCCGCACCTGGCAGCCACGGGTTTGATGGGTTTGACGAGGTGCCGTCCCCTCCCCACGGCGCTTCCTGTCAAATGCTGCCTTCCTCAAGCCGGCCAGTCCCCCTCCACAGAGGACCAGGCGAGCTCAGCACCTGCCCCGGGCATTCGGGGTGGGGTGGGGCCCAAAGCTCACAGCTGAGCCTCCCTCCGTCCCGAGGTTGCCATGGAAACCACCTAGCCACCGCTCCCCTTCGCCAGCTCCACGTTAATAAACAGCCTCATTATTTTGCAGAAAGCACTTTGGAAAATCACCAGCCCCACAGATTCATCCTGGTCCCAATTAATGAGGAAAGATGGTGGGGATTTTCTTTATTGACCATGAAAGGAGGAAGAGTTAGGGTTCGTCTCTGCACTTGGGCTGTATTTACGTTTTGTGCATTAGACAGCCATCGCCGCCTCCGTCGCATGTCACCAAGGCCTCGTTACATGAAGGCAGGACAGGAGAGCTCGCTGCCTTCGAACCACCAGGTAAACTGGGCAAAAGGATAACGAGGAAGGAAAACACTTCCCGGCCAGCTGACTGTGCCACCCAGGGACAGAATTCATCGCTTGGTTAAATGTCACCACGGAGAGCACGGCCCAGCGTCCTCTTTGTTCCCAAGGGCTCAACCAGGGACGGGGTGGCCACACAGACCCAACTCTAAGTCCAGGTCAAGGTACAAAATAACCATGAAGAGCTGCCCAGGTCGCTGTCCAGGAAGGGGAGGGGTAATAAAGCTCAGGTGCGCTTTGCTGGGCTGCTCCAGGCCGGGAGGAGCAGCTCCAGGTGGGGGTTAAGGCCCTGCCTTGGGAGCTTCCATCAGCAGCCACTGCACAAGGTCACTGCGGGGACTGAATGGGTGACATGCTCAAAGCTCCCGGCACACAGAAGGTGCCGAGTCGAGTGGGTGGTCAGTGCCCTCTGGTGACCAGAACATTGCAGACTCGGAGAGCCGTCACAGAGGCTGGTGGCAGGGCCTGACAAGGGGTGGCCTCTCTCCACAGTGCAGGGAGCAGGAACGTGGAGGGAGCAGGAACCCCGAGGGAAGGGCACGGCAGCTCCGCGGTCAGCAGCCAGGCCTGGGTACCCCCACCCCGGGTCTGCAGGACGGCCCAGCATGCCGAGCAGGTGTCTGCAGCCGCTGCTCCTCAGTGTCCACATCCAAACACTCAGGCCACTGCCAGGACTCGGGAGGCAACACAGGCCCTGGGCTTGCACACAGCGGCTGCTGGGACACTAACAAGTGCTAACTGATGGTGTCAGCAACAGCAGCGGACAGCCACCAAAGGTGCTTTTCCAGCCGAGAAGAGGGAAGGAGGCCGCAGCAGGCTGCCAGCTCCAGCCGGCGGTTGCCATGGCAACAGTGTCGCTGCTGGGAAAGGCCAGCTCCCGCCGCAGCGCCCACGATTGCAGGGGCCAAGGGGTCCTGAGTGACAGAAGGGTCCTTCACCTTGTCCCCAGCCCTGTGTGGAGACCACTCTCCGTTCCAATCCTGGGGACCCATCTGGAGGCCAGATGCCCTCCCGCCTGCCGGCCCAGGATGCTCGCCTGAAATCCGCTGAATTTCCAGGGGACAGTGACAGAGCTCCCCGAGGACAGTCCTCCCGGAGCCTCCTAGGGCAGCCCAAGGACGGATCTGAGCAAGTGGGTGGGAGTCTGGGGGCCAATCAGGGGCTGCCATGTATGTGCTGGAGGGGGGGCTGTGGGGCTCTCAGAGAGGAGGTGGTGATACCACAGAGGACACCGATTCAACAGTGACAACGGCCACAAGAACCAGGACTTGGGAAACCATTAGGGGAGCAAGAGAGAAGATTCCAGAAGCATGCCCGGTTCTACCTGGGCACCTGTGGGGTCCGCTCTACAAGATCCAAGACAAAGAGCAGAAGGGGCTGGAGGGGAGCTGAGGTCCCCTGGGCTCCGTGTCTGTGGCAATGACAGGGACAGCGTGCAGCCACACGTGGCCCAACGGCAGGGACACCTTCTGAGGTGCCTCTAAGTAGTCGTCCATGATGCTGTGTGGACCTCACAAACCAAGACGGCCACGAGGTCACCGGGAGGCACCGTCTTGCCATCTAACCTGCGTGTCCTGCTGTCCTCGAGCTGCTCTGGGCCTCATGGCCGTATCTGGTCACAGCTCCCAGCGCTGGACACCAGCGTGGCTTGGGGCAGAGCCCGACACCAGGTGTAAGGTGAGAGTGTCTGAGCCAGGAGAGGGGCCAGCACAGAAGGAATGGCATCCCAGGCCCAGGGAATGGCGCTCCATGTCACATGACCAGAGCCTCAAGTAAGAGCAGAAGTAGAACTTCCCCCTTGGACATGGCAACCAGAAGGTCACTGTGTCTCCTCCCCAGGAGTGAGTGGGAAGCAGGGATGAGAGGTGACAAGTCCCCCACGTGGGGAAGAGGAGGGCACGTGGGGCAGACAGCTGGAGAAGCCAGGAGGACAGGCTGGACAGGGGAGAGGCTGAAGATGCCCCAGGGGAGGTGCAGGGGTGGACGTGGGCCAGAGGCCCCGCCCAGCTCCACCCACAGCCATGGCCTTGGGACTGGGAGTGGAGCCCCGGGAGTTAGACGTGGGCCGCGAGCACAGGAGCCTTGGGAGCCCCACGTGGGGCCCACCCTCTCCAACAGGGTGGGCTCTGAGGCAGGTCCACGGCACAGCCACAGGCCACCCCAGACACCAGCCAGGGACGACGAGGGCTGTTTCTCAGGTCAGACCTGGCACAGTCAGACTAACCATGCGAGAGAGGGGTGCAGAGGGCAGGAAGCAGCCAGGGGCTCAGGGGCGTCCCCATGGTCCACGTGCTGCCCCCTCCCCCCTGCCTTTCCACCAAAGCCACTAAGGAGCGGGACTTGGGTACCTGCTGGGAGCGACGCTGAGGAGCAGGAGGAAGGACTCCAGCCAGGGCTTGAGCCTCGCGGGAAGCCACACACAGGCCGAGGCCCTCTCTCTGCTCCGCCTCTGCATCCCGAGCTGGGGGAGAACCTGGCGGCTCCTCTGCTCTCCAAGGGTGGCCCTTTCCTTCTCTTGGTGGTTTCCACCCAGAACACGCAGAGCCGGCAGCTCCGGGCATCTGACCTGCTGGCCCCGGTGCTGCCTCCACTGGGCAGATGTCCCCGCTGGGCCCAGAGCCCGTGAAGCCGCCCTTTCCTGGAAACAGCTGCCGAGCCTGTCCCCGACTTGCGAGGTGCAGCTGCCGCGGCTCCGTCTCAGCAGAGCAGGCAGCGGGCTTGCAGCAGCAAGGGGCTGAAATGGGAGCCTCGTCCCTGGCAGGAGCAGGGTGTCAGGTCCCAGGGAACTGTCACCACACCCAGTCCCTCTGTCGAGACGCCTGCTGTTTGTGCATGACGTGAACATGACTGCGATGCTCCTGAGTGCGTTAGTGATCTCGCCCCCCACGCTGCCCCCCACGGCCCACAGCGTGCTGTGTGTGCTGTGTGTGGGGGCAGGGCACTGTGTGCTCCTCAGGGCCCAGAGGCCGCCCCTTGCCAGGGACCGCACCCTCCTCTGGTGAGCAGAGCTGGGGTCAGACTAGGTACTGCGCCCAGGGCCTGGGTGGTCTCCCATCCGCGTGGGTCAGCCGTCCACGCATTCCTGTGCAGAGACGTCCACAAGCAAGCCGTGTGGTATGTGGGATGCGTCAGTAAGGAGGCCGGGCACCAAGGTAGGACATCTTGAGAAGGTGGTGGGCAGGGCTCCCTGAAGGACGGCTCTGGGCAAGAGCGAGGCGCGGTGAGGAGTGAGCCACACAGACGTGCAGGAGAGGGACAAGAGGGGCCCTGAAGTGACAGCTGGGAAGGCTGGCTCAGGGGACAGATGACAGGTGACTCCAAGAGCCCCCAGGGCAGGAGAGCAGTGCGGGCGGTCTTCAGGTCACTGGAGGACTTGGGCTTTGTCCAAGGTCACTGGGGATTGTATTCTGTCCCTGCTGTAACCAATTAGCACACACTAGACGGCCTCAAATAACAGGAGTGACTGCCCACTCTGCAGGCTGCCAGCGAGAGAATGGAGTGGGCAAGCCGTGCTCCCAGGGAGGACCTGGCCTCCTCTTCAGCTCCCTGGGCTCAGGCTGCATCGCCCTGGCCTCCACCTCCACCCTCAGGTGGCTCTGCCCACCCCCCCCCCCCGTCCGTGTCCTCTTCTCTCCTTAGAAGGACGCCAGGCACGGGTTGATCCAGTACAATCCAACCCTTGACTACACCCACAAAGACCTCCTTTCCAAAGAAAGTCACATTCTAAGGCTCCAGGCAGACGTGAATTTGGGGGGACGCTGCTTGGCCACTAAGCAGAGCCACCAGAGGGTCTGGGGGACAGGCAGAAAGTGATCCAGCCTGTTCTCAAGGAGTCCCCGAGGCTGGCGGCAGCAGGACCAGCTGTGGGAAGCACCTGGCCAGTCCTGAAGGTGGAACCGAGCGGGCCTGCTGACCCCTTCGCCTGCTGGCCTCCGCTTTCCCAAGCCCATTTCTGTGCTCTGGTCTGAATCAGTCCTTCCTGCTCCCTGGCCCTCCTCCAAGCTGCAGATTGCAACCCCATTAGCTCTCAATCCCTCAACAGGCCATGAAACTGTCCGCTGCTGCCCAGGAAGCCATGGCCCACCCAGCTCCATCCCCTGGCCCCCGGGGCGGGGGAGGGACGTCAAGGGCAGGCCAAGCTGCGGGAGCAAATGAGAGCCTCAGGCTGGGCCGGGGTGCAGGCCCCAGAGCCAAGCCCACAGGCGGCCCTTTTGTGTGGACACAGACCAGCCAGCCACAGGTGCTTATAGTGACCCCCGGGGGGCGACAATGGTCCTCGGCATCCACAGTGCCCCCCCAGGACTCATCCTGACACCTCATGTCCAGAGTCACAGGTCAAAGGCGTAAGATGCCACGTAAAACCACCTCCGCCCCTTTGAGTGCCTGGAGCCGAGCCTGGTTTCCAGGACACTGAGGGGCTCTGGGGGACACCGCCCATGGGCACCATCAGGAGCACTCAGCAAGCTTGTCCCCGCCCCACTGCAGGGGTCTCTGGTAAGGGGCTACACCGGGTAAGTCACAGAGTGTTCTCTTGGGAGAACACTGGTTTCTTTTCAGGGAAAGAAACCTCAGCACGAGGCCAGGGTAGACCCAGGGAAACGCAGCAGGAGGGGCCCGGGGCGGAGCTGGCTCCTGGATTAGCAGCTTTGAGTCCTTCCTCCCCTTGTGCAGGGCCCTCAGGGGAGGAGAGAGCCGGGCCACGTCACGTAAGAGCCAACTAGCCACCTGCAGCTGGGTAAAGAGTGAACTCCGGATCAAGTGCATCCAAACCCAACGTCCAGCCAAAGATGAGGAGCTTCAGGAATAGCCTTCCTGCCACCAGACCCCAGGGAAACTCAGAAAGGGCGCCCCCACCCGGCCGTAGTCTGAAACTTCATCCCCAGTGCAGTAGTGACAAGAGGTGAACAGTCCTTACATCCCTTATAAAAGGACTCGAGGTCCAGCTAGGCTCCTCTCAGTCCTCCATGTGAAGAACCATGTCTGTCTCCTCTGGAGGGTGCAGCCACAAGGCGCCATCTGAAAGTAAAGATGCACAACCTGCCAGGCCTTGATCTTGGACTTCTACCTCCAGAACAGTGAGAAAGAAATGTCTGTTGTTCATAAGCCACCCGGCCTCAAGTATTTTGTTATAGTAACAAAGACAGACTAAGGGAAACTCCACCCCCAAATCACAACTTCCATTGTGATTTTTCAAGATTCTTAATTAGGACCAAGTTTTCCACCTCTGACCAGAGAGCTGAGCTCTCCTGAGGGCCCAGCAGAGGAGGTCTGAGCAGATGGTGACTCTTTAGTCAGCCATGGAGAAGCCCAGCCACAGAGCTGCTGCCAGCTCAGCTCCACCAGGAGCAGGGGTGACCTGCTACCAACCAGCCACGTGCCCAGGACTCCTCCTCTGGGCACCTGGCGCTTTCCACCTCTTCTCTCTGATGGAGCATCCATGGGCATCCCCAGGCGTGGACAGGATGTGCACAGAGTCCTGGAGTGGCCTGTGGGTGTGGACCCTGTTCACTGCAGACCCACTGAGCGGTTTGTCATCTGTCACTGTGACAGACAATGGGTTCAAAACCTGTCATTTATAGGGCTCCTTGGGGAGACAAAGGACCCCAAACCATCTTGCGCTGCGGACGGCGAGGGCCTCAGCATGACACTGCCTTCCCCTGGTACTGGGCGAGAGAAGAAGCGGCACTGTGTTTTCCCATGAGCGTTTTCCAGATGTGTGTGACGCTACACACTTTGCCCAGTTTGTCTTGATTCTTTTTGGAGCAAGCTCGGGTTTCAATGAATAAAAATATCATCCTCTGTTCACACAGTGAGACTCGCAGGTCACCTGTGTTTCAACTCTGCCTTTTCACTTAGTGTCCTGCTGTAGGCCTCTGCCCATGTGATTATGGATTCCTGAGCCTAATTTTTAATAACTATTATGTTTCTTCCAGCACTGTAATTTATCAAAGGCTTTTTCTGTGGTGGGTCATTTATTCTCCGTGTTCTTGGGTCATAAATGTTTCAGGGAACATATGAACTGAATCATTAATTATCAGAGAAAGTGTTCCTGTTCCTACTCCCCTGGTCTTGTGCAGCTTCGTCCTGCCCTCGAGGAGGCAGGGATGTGGTGGGAGGGTCGTGCTTAGGAGCAAGATGGGGAAACAGTGAGCCCACGTGAGCAGGGGATGGTGGCACCGTCAGGAAACTGTAAATATGAACTGACCCTAAGTAAAAGTGTGTGTGTGTCACAACAAGAGACTTGACCTGTCAATTAAGGACCACTGAAAGACCCTCCTGACCCTGTCCACAGTGTGTGGGAGACTCTGGCCCCGCCTGCTCTGAGCACCTCGCATCCCGGAGACCCTGGAAGGATGGACAAAGGGCAGGCTGTGGGCCTCGGGGCCACAACAGCAGAGGTCCTCTCTGCACCTGCCCCGGTCCTCCAGGAAGCCGCCCGGCTGGTGCACATGGTGGACCTGCAGGCCCTGCCTCCCCTCCCAGGGTCCCCGGCTCCAGGATCCAGGCCTTACCTGGAGCCCTCGCCGTCCCCGGGGCCGAGCAGGTCAGTACACACTGTGCGGGGCAGGTCGTCTTCCTGGCTGTGAAGATTCACAGCTGTAGGCAGAACACGACAGACTGTGAAACGCCAATAAATCTGGAGTTGCCTCTCAATTTCACCAATAATAATTAGCAAATTAAAATGGAAATGTCACCACCAACCCATAAAAATTCTTAAGTGCAGCTTGGAAAACTCTCTCAGGAGCCGAAATGGCTTTTGTCCGTGCAACACCCAGGGCAGACATGCTGTCGGCTGTGGCTCAGGACGGCTGTGGTTCCCAGCGAGCCCAGTACGAGCTGATTAATCACGGGGTTGGCCGTCTTTCCGTGTCAGCAAGCTAACACAACTGTGTAATCAAGTCTGCTTTATGGGCCTGAAATACATGAGCAGGGGCCGGAAGCCATTCCTCTAACAAGACAGCGGGGAGCCATGGCATGCCAAATACACCCCGACTTTCCACGCATCCACTGGCCACAGCACATCCATTGGCCGGCGAGGGGAGGACCGAGACACGAAGAGTCAATTGGGTGCCATCTGGCTTGCATTTTGGAGAGCTGGAACCAGAGGATGCCACCTCTTGTGGCAGAGCCTGACCACAGAAATCCCGTCAACCCACAACCCCCTGCTTCCAAGGATGGCCAGAGTCCCCACGCAGCAACGCTGACTTCCCAGGCCAACCAGCGATGGGGAAGTCATCCCCATTATGCAAGATAATTCTTGGTGTCAGTGCAGAGTGACCTTGGCCCGTCCTCTTCTGAGCAAGATGGTTTGACCCTCTGGCTGCACCAACACGACTGTGTCCTCGCCAGGTCCCCCAGAGGGGCAGAATCACAGGGCGCAAAGATAATGTGACATGGGGCAGATGGGATTTGTTACGAGGAATTGGCTCACGTGATTACAGAGGCGACAAGTCCAAGGCTGTGAGGTGCGTGAGTCCGTGAGGAGGTTTCAGTCCAAACAAAACAAGAACCAAGAAAGAAGATCTGCTTGCCCACCACACCCAAGGCCTTCCGTCCAATCCCAGCACTCAGAAAAAAGTCTCATAACACTGGACATGGGCATGGCCCACCAGGGATCCTGGAGAGCCGGGAAGCAGGCCTGCAGTGACCCGGCTGGTGGCCAGGCCTCGGCACAGACAGAGCACGGTGGCCTCCCTGAGGAACCCAGGCCAGTAGAGTCGGCAGGGCAAAGGCCCGAGAGGAGGGGCTGGAGGAGAGCGCTCTGAGGACCTGCAGACGGCGCCCCGGGCCCGCTGAGCCCTGATGGCTGCGCCTGTGGGAGAAGACCGCCCCAGGCCACCGAGAGGCCTCCAGGGATCAAGGAAGCAGGACCCGCTGCTCGGGCTCACAAGTGGAGAGGCCGCCCTGCAAACCCCCCCGTGCCCGGGATCCTGGGGAGAACCCCCAAGTGCTCAGCCATCAGGACCAGTCAGCTCAGGTTGAGCCGGAGCCAGAGACTCAGGCTCCACCTTTGGAAGCTCGAAGAGGAAATTAAACCCAAAGCAAGGAGAAAAAAAAGAAGCCAAAAAAAAAAAAAAGAGGCAGAAACCAATGGAATAGGGGGAAAGGAGACAAAAATCAATAAATCCAAAGTTGGCCTTTGAGGAAACCAATAAAGCTGATCAGATTCCAGCAGCTGAGCAGAGTGAAAGCCGGAAGACTCGGGCCACCGACGTCACGGAGGGAGTGCCCGCAACAGGACGGTGCTGCCCGAGAGCCGGCGAGCTCCACCAGGCTGTGAAAGACGGATCAGTGAGCAAAAGTGAGTTGTCCTTGTCCACATGAGCAACAAGCCCAACCTGACACTGAGCTTGAAGAACACCATTTACAATCGCGTCAAAAAATGGTATAAAATGAACTTAGGAGAAATCTTATGTAAGAGGTGAGATTCTGTACGCGGGAAGCTACGGGGCAGCGCTGAGAGGAGTTGAAGACCCATAAATAACTGGAAAGACAACTGTGTTCACGGACGTTCAGACGCATTAGGGCTGGGACCGCCGCCGTCCCGCGTGATGTGCAGGTGCAGGGCCGTCCCATCCAACTGAGATCTCATGCAGAAATGGACAAACTGATCCTAAAATTCATGTGGAAAGGCATGAAGAGGAGCTGGAGTAGCCAAAACCATTTTGAAAAAATGACCAATTGATTTCGAGGCTGATTGTAAAACTACAGCGATTAAGACAGAGCGGCACTACATCCGCGTCGATAAACAGGTCAAAGGACCGGAATAGAGTCCAGAAGTAAATCCACACCTGAGTGGACACTGATTCTTTCCCAAAGGCATTCGATAAAGGATGATCCTCAACCAACAGTCCTGAAACAATTGACCGTCCATGTGCCAAAAAGAAATTGACATTGATTCAAACACGGTATCAGACATGAAAACTCTGAGTCACGGTGTTAAATGTAAAACCTAAATGTCTAAGACGTCCATTGAGAGATTCATGACCTGGGGTGGGCAAGAACGCTTTCACAGGTCGCTGAAATCCCAGCCAGGGAGACCAGCTGACCAACTGGACTTGGCTGAAATCTGAACTCCTGCTTTTCTAAGGATTCTGCTCACCAAGTGAGGAGAGGAGCCGGACGGAGAAGACAGCTGCAAGGCAGGCCTCTGAGCCTTGTCTTTGGAGCACATAAAGAACATTAAAAAAAAAATTAAGGGACCCAAGTCGTTTAAAGTGACAAAATATTTGAATGGATACTCGACCCCAAAAGATATCCAAATGGCAAGCGAGAACATGAAAAGACGCTGAGCGTGATCAGTCATCAGAGAAATGCAACTAAAACCATGGCCAGACCCACTGCGCGCCACCCAGAACACTGAAAACCGGAAGGACTGGCCACAGCCAGCATCTGTGAGCAGAGGGAAGTGGAGCATCTGAAGAATTAGGTCATACCTACCCCACGGCTCAGCCACTGTGCTTCTAGTGTTGCGCACGGACACAGTACCTTTATTTATTTATTTTATGTGGTGTTGAGGATTGAACCCAGTGCCTCATACATGCTAGGCAAGTTCTCTACCACTGAGTCACAATCCCAGCACTTCTAGGTGTTCATGTGTTCATCTAGATGTTCATGAGGAGACTTATACACAAATACTCCTAGCAGCTTTATTTGTAATGGTCAAAAACAGATAAATAAATCCTTGTCTATTCACACAGTGGAATACTACTTGGCAATAAAAAAGGAATAACTATTGATACATGTCACAACATGAATAAGTATCAGAATAATTGTGTTGAATGAAAGAAGCCAGTCCTCTCCCCCTTTAAAGTAAGAGCTGTCCCTGTATGGTTTCATTCTGTGAAATTCTGAAGTGATCTGCAGTGACAGAAAGCAGATGAGAAAGGCCCAGGCAGGGGGTTGTGGGGGGAATGCAAGGCGGAGGGGCTGCAGAGGATCTCAGGGAAGCCCGTGGGCACAAGGCCCCTCCTCTGCATGTGTCACCAGGGCTGGTGTAACCAAGTGCCACAGGCCAGCAGTTGCAACAACAGAAATTAATTTTCCCCCAGTCCTGGAGGCTGGGTGTCCACGTCCAGGATCGAGTGTCTGCAGGGCTGGCTCCTCTGGAGGCCTCTCTCCTTGATTTGCTTTGTTGTTTGGGTTTTTTTCCTGGTATTAGGGACTGAACTCAGGGGCACTTGACCACTGACCTACATCCCCAGTTCTTTTTATTTTGACACAGGTCTTGCCAAGTTGCCTAGACTGGCCTCTGAGTTGCGATCCTCCTGCCTCAGCCTCCTGAGCTGCTGGCATCACAGGCGTGTGCCACTGCGCCTGGCTCTCCTTGGCTTGCTGACAGCCTCACATCACCTCCCCTCTGTTCATGTCTGCCCCACACCAGTCACAGCCGACTAGAGTTCATCCTAATGACCTTATCTTGACTCACTCCTTTAAAGATCCCGTCTCCAAATGCCATTGCGTTCCCAGGTACCAGTGGCTGCGTCGTCAGCCTGTGGTCTGGGGAGGCACGACTCAGCCACGAGAGGCAGTTTGGGGGTGTATGCGCAGGGCATGGGGGTCCTTCTGCCCTGACTACACCTCAGTAAGCCTGACAGTTTTAAGGACCACCCTCCAATTATCCTGTGTGTGTGGAATCACAGTGTCTCAGCCCCTGGGGTCAGGTTCATCCAGGTGCCTTTTGGGGGATGAAGGGGTTTCCTGGACCCGCCTCCCAGGCACCCCACGCTGTCCGTGGTGCTGAAGAGGAAGGCCGCTGACGTCTCCGCCAGGGCTGGTGGTCTCCAGGGTCTCCGCCTCCGTCTCCAGCGCTCTGGGAGCTGGGCAGTCTGCGCTGAGGGTCCTCCACACCGAGGACACAGAGCTCCTCATAGTGAGGAGGGCTGGGCCGTCCTCAGCTGCCCTCTTCAGATGCCACCTCGGGTCTGACTTCCAACCTCCACCTCCACCTGACACTGCCATCGTCTGCAAGAGGACTGTGGAAGATGCCCTGTGGGCTCCCCCTCCATCCATCTTCCTGTAAGACGTCTGCTCCCTGGCTTCCCTGAGGTCCTGGGGCACTCGAGGCCCCTTTCAGGAGCACTAGGCTCCAAAAAATGAGCAACCCAGGGACGTCAGGACACTGCCTGATCCACAGGTAAGTCCAGGAGCCGGCCTCTCTGCAGTGCCCTGCCTCTACCCCACCTGCTCCCGATGGCACGTAGCACAATACCCCCGTGACCCCCGCGGGATCCCAGCCCTGTGAAGGAGGGACTCGTTCCCTCACCCGCTGTGGACATGCGCCCTGACATCTGGGGGATGCCCAACAAATGTCGATCCATGAGTAACTGAGCTGAAAACTCTATGGGAAGTTGGCACCACCAGAAGGCTCAGCCTGCACCTGACCCCTTCCCTGCCCCCTGGACGCCCAGCACTAGGCTCAAAGGAGCTGGCTCTGGGCTCACGACTGGGCCCCTGGGTCCTTGTCTGTCCTCAGTCAGAATGGCTCTTTCCGGCATGTTGTTTCTGTGTGTTCCCATGAGGATTTATGATCTGAAGCAGAGCACGTCACCTTCTATAAACACCTACCACCCTCTTGTTCTTATTTACGAGCCTTCGGGTTGGTACCTGCTTCAAGATGCAAATGGAGCCGCAGATATGTCCAGTGTCCAGTATCATGACCATCATCCGAGTCAGGAAAGGCTTGCAAGCCAGTGGGCTGAGGGTGAGAGGTTGGCCGGAGTCTCCCTGGGAACGTCTCTCCCCCTTCCGTCGAGGGCTGGGTGGGATGGGTGGACGCTGCCCAGGTCAAGAGAAATAGAAAAGCAAGTGGGGAGAGGATGTGGTAGGAGCAGCCGAGAGGACGCAAGGCCCCTGCGAGGCATGGAATGGTCCGGAAGGCAGGTAACGAGAGTGGTTGCCTGGTGCTGGGGAGCCAGGGACCCCCCACTGCAGCAGGAGGGAAGACCAGCCAAGAGGCCTCTCGTTCCCCAGGCCAGCGGCTCCTTCTGTGCCCACCCTTCTGCTCTGTCACAGCGACTTGGCTTCACCACATCTTCACCACAGAGCCGCCCGGCTGGAGCCTCGTACAGGATGAGGGTCCTGAAGCTGCCAGGTGTGGGCACCTGGCCTGGGGCACTCTGTGATCCGCCCTCCCAGGACCAATGGAGGGGACTCAGGCCAGCCCACTCCTCTCCCCCACCCTGGACCCTGGCTGCGGAGGCCAGCGTATGGGACAAACGCCCGAGCGCATGATACAGGACGGGATGCTGGGGTCCGCCCCAGGACGCTCCAAACCTTGGCAACATGGGAAACTGGCCCTGAGAGGAGCCCGGCCTGGCGTGAAGGGGGAGGTGTGTCCAGGTGGGTTTAGATCTGCCCAGGAGCTTCGTCCTTTGTAGAGGACAGTGACGACCAGCAGGCAGAGGCACAGGGGATTCCTGCCAGGAAGGTGCCAAAAGCTGTCCTTAAGGAGTCTCACTGAGGAGCCGTCCCTGCGCCCACCGCCCGAGACCTCGGGTCCTCAACACCGCTCGAGCGCCATTTAATCCAAGTCCTGGCCCCACCGCCCCCTGCGAGGAGCCCACCCTGCTGGCCAGCCTCTCCCAGACAGGCCCAGGAGCCCGCAGGGCATGGCCCGGGGAGTGGCCTATTCGGACTTTGAACAGCTCTGATTTTGAGAAGCTTCTGTTTTCTGTCTGATGAATCCTGTTTCTCTGAACCTGAGTTCTGCCTGTGGGTCTCACAGAGAAAGGCTCTTCCCCTCTATGCCCACGCAGCAGGCCGGGCGCCCATGCCACCCAGCTCTGCCCCAGGAGGGCTGCTCCAGCTGCTCCAGCACCTGCCTGGCTCATAGATGGGGCCCTTCCATGTGCATCAGACACCGACTGCGTTAGAACCGTGTGCCACGTGGGATCAGGGAGGCCACAAACTCCCAGGCTCGGGACACGCCGCCTGCTTGCTGGCCTGCAGCTGGTGGGCTCTGCCTTTGGCCCCATTGAAATCGGACGTTCTCTTTGTTTTCCTGGAGCCTCTTCCACCCCCCATGATCCCTGGGACCAGGTCTCTAGTCAACCTGAGGCCGGCAAGCCAGCAGGACCAGCTGGGGTCTGGGGACACACATCGGCCCCCAAATGGAGCATCAAGGGCCCTTCCTCCTGCTTAACTCAAGTGTCAGGCCCAAGTTCCTTCTCCCTCCAAATGAGCTCCACAGGGAAGGGTTCTGCTCGCCCTGGTCCTGAAGCAAGGCCTGGCGCCTTGGCAATTTCCCAGGTCCCCAGGCCAGCGGAGATGGACCTTTTGTCCCTTCACCACCCCAGAAAGTCCTTCCCACGGGCCGAGGCGGAGACACGGAGGCAGCTGTCAGTGGGCATCTCCATGCTGAGATGCCCGCAGGGCTCCCGGAGGCCTGCAGCGAAGGAGGAGTTCTCAGGGGGGACAGGCGGCTCCTCTCTGATGCTCCTGGGCCTCTCGGCCCTGCCTCGGGGTCACTCCCGGTGCACTCAGGACCCAGGGGGAACCCTGACGCTCTCCAAAAACAGTCCTGAAGGCCCGGCTCCTCCCGGGCAGGCACGGGCCAGAGACTCTGAAAACAAAAGTCGTGCCGTGGACCAGCCATGGGCTGGAGGTGGCAGGAAGCAGGACTTTGCAGTGACATTTGTGTCCCTTTTCAGATGGGCTATCAAGACCACAGGACACCCCCCCCCGCCCCCGATAAGCTGCTGGGTCATGGGTGTTTCATTGCTTCTCTGAGCCGCATCCACAGGGTCCCTCTGTCCACTCACCACCAGTACTGAAAGCTCCCAGAGGGCTCAGAAACGGGCGCCCCAGGGTGCCCACGCCCTCCACGGTGGCCAGGCTGGGCCGGGGCAGCTCCGCCTGTGGTTCCTCTTGGGGGGGACAGCTGCGTTGGCCCCTCATCCCCGGGGGAGGCAGGAATGGGACCTGGAAGGGCTCCGGGAGCGCGAGGGTGCACTTCTATCCCTGTGCTGCCAGAGCCACGCCTGTCCCAACATGTCCCCCAGGCCATCGTCCCCCAATGCCTGGCCATCCTCCCAGCACCACAGAAAGCCCCACTGCTCGGAGGGCTGGTTTGGTTGGCTTTTTGCTGTTGTTGTTGTTTTGTTTTGTTTTGTGTGGGATGGAGCCATGGCACACTTCACCGGCTTCCCACCAGCCTCTCAACCCCCGGCTCCTCCTGCTCTTGAGGCTGATTGGCTGGGTCGCCTGGGCGGAGCCAAAAGACTCCCCCAATGAGCAGCTCCGTGGTCTGAAAGGGCCGGGAAACAGCCCAATGAGCATCACCGCAGAGAAGCCAATCAGCTGGCAGCTGGAAGTTTGCTGGGGCCCCTTGGGCTGTGGCCCTCAACAGTTGTTGTTGTTGTTGTTGTTGTTTTCTTTGTTTTATGTGGGATGGAGCCGTGGAACCCTTCACTTGGAGGGGTTTGAATATTTCACTCCCTGCAAGGATTTGCTCAACCACTATTTTATGTTTATATTAATTTACTACATTAAATCTAATTTATTTTTAATATTAAATTCAGTTAATACAAGTTCACTCTGCATAGGAACATATCAGGAGTCCAGCCATCAGCTCACACTGACATTCAACGTCACCCTGGGCTCATGGAGAGAGGCAGACACGGTGCAGAGGCCCACACACCTCTCCCAGCCTCCCTCAGCCTCTCCCAGCCTCCCTCAGCCTCTCCCAGCCTCCCTCAGCCTCTCCCAGCCTCCCCATGGTGACTCTTACACGACCCTGTGGCAAACCAGTGCACAGACCTGTGGGATCCCAGTTCTCCATACCCTCCCCTGCGCGTGAGCTCACACAGGAGTCTCTGGGCTTGTGCATGTTTGTGTGGGAGCGTGTTATAAGTTCAGGTAGCTTGTCCATATGGGTGTGAGTGATCGTGCATGCCTGTGGGTGCGTCTCGTGTGTGTGTGTGTGTGGGTGGGTGGGTGTGTGTGTGCAGGAGTCTGTCTCCAGGCCGTACCTGTGTGCATCTTCCTACGGCATGTGTGCAATTCACCAAGTTTCACTCCCTGCAGGACCTGTCACCACCCGGTGTGCTCCACCACCACAAGGACCCCTCCCTCAACACCCTGACGTGCCTTGATTGTGGCTTGGGAATCAGCAAGGACCACGCCTCTGCTGCGTGCCACAGAGGGGCCAGCACTGGCCCAGCATCTCTGCAGGACAGGCCCCATGTTTGTTTGCTGAATGGACAGTTCTCTATGTGCACGGGTTTCTCAGCCTCTCAACAGCCCTGGACCTTCACAAGCTGGGAGGCAGTGCTGGGGATGGTGTGGTGAGGGCTGGCTCCAGGCAGCCTGGGCCCCCGGTCCACTTGCCCACTGCCTTTACTTGCCAGTCCAGGAACAGAAGCCAAGACATGGGACATTTCACAGTTAGAGTCACTTTCTGTTACGGTTTAGATATGAGGTGTGCCCCCAAAATTCAGGTGTTAGACAGTGCAGGCAAGTTCACAGGTGAAATGACCGGGTTATGGGAGCCTTAACCCAGTCAACCAGGGGATCAGCCCCTGATGTGGACCAGCTGGGCTGTGACTGGAGGCAGAGGGTGTGGCTGAAGGAGGAGGAGCCTTTGGAGCTCCCTCTGTGCTTCCGGGTGCCACGCCCTGAACTGCTCTCCCTGCCCACACCTTCCGCCATGATGTTGTTTCATGGTGGCCCAGAGCTTGGCCTCAGCCCTCTGGACTGACTCGGGAACCAGGGGCCCGGTGACTTTTCCTCCTCTGTGTGGTTCTGGTCGAGTCTTTTGGTCACAGCAGCTGACTAGAACCCTCTCCCGGGTCCACTCTCAGGTGCAGAGATGGGGACGTCCCCAAGAGGCTCCTCCCTTGAGGACCTCTGAGCTCTCCAGAAGGGCCAGCGAGGAAGGCAGGCCGGAACCTTTGACAGACAGACAGACAGACGGCTTTGCTCCTGCTCGCCCCCACTTCCCGGTGAGGAGACTGGGGACCCCGCCTCTCTGCGCTCATCAGGCAGCTCTGGAGGACAGCTTCCTCCCGGGTGCTCTGTCCTCTCCCTGTGGGCTGGCCTCCCCTCGGCCCTGGGTCAGCCTCTCCTCGTCCTGGGCCCCACCAAGGGCCCCGGCTCCCGCCCACCTCAGCAGGCTCCAGAGACGGGAGGCAGCTTCTCTGCGGCTCGTGGATCGGAGGATGGTCTTAGGTCCCCAGGGCCCTCGGCCCCAGCTGTCCTTTCCCATGTCAGCTTCCAAAGGGAACGAGGACCACAGGCCTCTCCTGGGCCTCACGTGGCTCTGAGAGCACCGTAGCCTGCCCCCGGGCACCTCCACGGCTCTGAGCTGCCGGGGCAGAGCTTGGCTCTGAAGGGCATGCCTCCCACACGCAGGAAGCAGCGCTGCTCCCCGGGGGGGGGGGCGGTGCAGTGGGGGTCGCTCCGTGAGAGCAGGGAGGGGCCCTGGGAGCCTCCTGTCCCTCGTGGCCGTGGGCAGATCTGTCCTGATGGCCAGGTCCAGGTGGCTCTCTAAGCCCACCTACAGAATTACAGCGGACAGAGCCAGACCAGGCCGCCAAGACCCCTGTGAGAGTCACCGGAGCTCCACCCTCGAGGGGCCAGCGGCCGCCCTGACCTGCAGCCCACAGCCCTCTGCCCCCGTGACGCACCCGGTTCCAGAAGCCTCCTGAGGGCTGAGACCCCATCATATCACCCAAGCTGGACCTACAGAATGTTCTGCAGAAACTCCGGCTGGCGAATGGAAGGGTTGGTGAATGTCCACGAAACCTTGGGACTGAAATAGCCCACGTGGCTGATCAGTGGACCCAAAGCTGTGCCCTCTGCCCCTGAAAACTTCCAGGAACTCGGTCCCTGTGATCGGGGACCTCCTGTCTCTGAGGAAGTCACTTGCTGCCTTAGTTCGCCCGCTCTGTGGGGGGCACGGGGCATTATGAAGCTGTTCTTTACGTTAAGCCAAATCTCACCCATTGAGACTCAAAGCCGCGAAAGTTCAGGGAAGACATAATTGTGCCGTTTGACTTGTTCAGCAAAGAGCAGGTCCGATCGAAAGGTTACCATCCTCTTAAAAATATTCTAATGACAATTTTTTTTAACATTTTAATGTTATCATTTTGCCTTTTCAGAGAAAGGGTTCCTATTTATCGGGGTGATTCAGTGCTGGTGAAATCTGGGATTACTGACTTTGACCTTTTCTTTATCAGCAGGTAATAAAGCGAATGGGCAGATGACAGAAATGTAATTTGAGGATTACAAAATTTATGAGGCGGCCCGTGCCGTTGAAGCGACTGAGAAAGAAGGGCAGAAAGAGGAAATCCACAGAAACTGTTTCCCGCGGACTCTCAGCCCTGGGAAAGATGTCACCGTGGGTCCCGTCCGGGCAGGGCCAGGAGGAAGCGCTCGCTGGACGTTGGAGGAGGAGGCTGAGGGGTGTGCTCCCTCCCAGGGCGGTGGCGGGGCTGAGCCGGGGCCGAGCCGGGGCCCCACGCGGCAGAGCCCGGCCGTCACCTCTTGTCCAACCACAGCAGGGACACAGCGCCGCGGACGGTGCCTGTTGCTCAGCGTGGGCTGCTCAGGGCTGCCGCTGAGCCCGGCCTCTGTCCTTCATCCAGCAGTGCCAGGGGTTCCCCCGAGTCCCCCCAAAATTTACGTCGAGGTCCTAACTCCAGGTACCTGTGAACGTGGCCTCACTGGGAAGGAGTCAGCAGACGTGACCAGGATAAGAGGAGGTGGAGGTGGCCCTGATCAGTGACTGGCATCTTGGAGAAGAGGGAAGTGTGGACCCAGTCACGGAGACGCAGAGAGCAGGCCCCATAGAGATGAGGCAGGGCTGGGACTGAGGCCGCTACGAGCCCCGGACACGCAGGACGCAGCAGCCTCCGGAGGCTGGAAGGCTGGAGAGGCCGGGCTGCCTCCCCCGCAGAGCCGAGGGGAGAAGCAGGGCCCTGGGGACCACGACGACACCTCTCTGTTGTTTCATTCGCCCCGTTCAGGGCCACTTGTCCCCACAGCTCCAGGGAACACATCTGAGTGTGCACTCAGTCAGCCCGCGTTGGCACCTGCCAGGGACTCTTTGGGGCACTGGGGACAGAGCAGGGGAAGGGTGCAGAGTCTCCTGCCTCGTACCCAGGTGCCACGTGCTAGGTCCTGGGGCACCAGGACAAAGTGGACAAGGTGGCAGTCACTGCAGACCACGCAGGGGACAGGGACAAGCTCACAAACACCCACGTGATCTGAGATCCCCCACAAGGGAGAGGGGCAGCTGAGCTGCAGAAGGACAGCAGGTCTGGTCCAGGGGCCTAGTTAAGTGAGCGGGACGGCCTCCGCGAGGGGCGTGTGATGGAGACGGCGCCTCCCTCCGTGGGACAACTGGGCGGGGTAGGGAAAAGCCTTTGGGGTTTCTTGTAGTTCACTGAAAATTAAGCTCAGCAAAGTCCCTTTAGCTTTTAAAGAAATCAAACACGGTGAGAGGTCCCCTCCCCTGTCTCTCAGGGGACCTACCATGACACGGGCCTGTGTGCCGAAGGCCCCAGTCCACGATGCCTCGGGAGACACTGGCCACTTAGGCTGGGGCTCGACCCACAGGGAAGCAGGCTTCTAAAGCCAGTGCTGTCCTTTGTCACCAGGGTTCCAGGGAGAGCTGTGTCACCGAGACACCCTGGGACCAGAGCTCAGCCCAGGACAAGAGGAGTGACAGCTGTTCTATCCAATCAGAAGACAGAATCCCCCCCACACCTCCTGGGTCTTGGGGCCAACTAAGATATGGACCTCTTTGTCCTGGGCCAATGTCCAGGGTGAAGCTTGTAGGGTTATTTAAAAACGCAATTTCACAGCCACCCAAGGTCCTCGGAATGTCACCTAACTTTGGGAAATGACAAGAGAAATGCCCCAAAGCCTCCTTTATACCCACATGGGTGAGGGGACCCAGGGAGGCTGTGGAGGCAGAGGCCAGCAGAGCACAGAGGGGCCCCTGGACTCATCTCACCAGAACGCAGAGCAGGGTGGCCGGCAGGGTGTGCTCGGGGCAGGAAGGCTGCGCAGGCGGTCCCACGGCCACCCAGGTGGGCCTCCCAGGTCATCACCGTAACAGGATTAATGGAACAAACGGCTCAAAGGTTCCAAACGTGAAACGTGGTTTCTCAAGGCTCATTTCAATATCTCAAGTCAAAGAGGGAATCAGCTGTTCTGCCCCGCGCAGACCTTGTTAAATACGTGGGCAGGCCCAGGCCCAGCTTAATTTGACTGCAGCCTCTCCGTCCACGGAGAGCACCCTCATTCTCACCTGGAACTTGCTTGTGTCTCCTGGGTTCAGAGTACTAGACTGGCCAGGGCAAGGTGTCAGGAACAGGGATGGCCCTGACCCTCAACCTGGGTGCAGAGGGAAGGGACTACCTCTCAGGAAAATACGTCATTGATTTAAAATACCCAGGGCCTACTGGGTGTGAGCAGCTCTACCTGGTCTGCACACAAATTAGGTAAGTCCCTGTTGCCTTCATGCTCACGTGGGACTATCAGATCCTCAGGAAGAGCACAGGGCCCCACACTCCACGTGGAAAGCCTTCTGAATTCATGGAAGACAATAAATCCAGTTGCACATCACAAACCACAGAGTGGATGCTGTGGTTTCTTGGCCCCTGAGAACCCTCGGGAGTGACCCTCAAGCTGAAGCCATCGCACCGTTCCTGTTGTGACGAGGTCCTGGGGTCCCGCTCGTCACAGAGGAGCACCGAGGGTGGGCTGGCGGGTCGTGTTGTCTCCCCTGAACAGGCAGCTGCACGAGGCAGGTCCACAACCGAGCCCAGGGGATGCGTGAAGAGGAGGCGACTGTGGTTCCAGGGACAGGCTCCGTCTGCACGTGTGCAGGAGTGACCCTCCAGCACAGAGGTGGCGTGTGGCATCTGTTTCACGCGTCTAGTGCTCTGCTGAGGCCCGGACCCACTTCTTTCCTTCGGAGCTGCATAGAGCTCCATCATAAGGAGCCCAGGAAGGAACGGAGCCAGCCCTCCTGGGGACGTGTCCCTGGGGAGCCGCCGGGCCTCCCTGAGCTGCCTTCTGTGCTCACTGCAGATGCGTCCACAAGGTCGACCAGATGCCTTTCTGGTGCGGAGGGCTTGTGCACATCTGAAACTGCAGTAGATCTCTGTGTTTGGCCCTCCCCCCAAAAGGCCACTCCAGTTCACACTGCCAACACCAGAGAAGTGCTTTCCTACCACCTCTGCCAAGGGTAGATGACAGGGGCCCCTCTTAGGGTGACTTGCCATGCCTTTAGGAGCCTGCAGCTTCCTCTTCTGCAGACAGCATGTTGCCATCCTGGGCTGGCCCTGAGGACGTGGAGAACACGGCCACCACTTGCCCTCCCGTGTCGTGTCCCAGAGCCACGTGGAGTGTTTGGAAAGTGACTTGGAGAAACGCTGTTGTGACGACTTGGTGCCCTCCTGATGATGGCCAGAGCTCGCCGCGTCTTTCAAGATCAGGGACATCCCTGCAGGGGCTGGCTGTGGTCTGTCGCCTGCTGTCCTTGACGTCCTCTCTGGAGGAGGCAGGGCAGAGGCCAGCAGAGGGCGAGGAGAGAGGGCAGCTCCCTGGCGCACCACGCAGCCGCGGTCCCCTGCCTGCTGTCCACTGAGCTCACAGAGGGTCCTGGCGCCCACCACTGTCCACTGCAGGGGTCGCTGGGCCATCTGCGCTCAGGTAGGGGCCACTGTGCCATGGCTCCAGGACGTTGACACTGGGGGGCTGCAGCATCCCAGTGTGCAGAGCCCAGGGGGGCCAGGAGGGAAAGCAGAAGGCTGAGTCTCTCCCCCGCCTGGCCGCAGACAGCACCTGCTCTGTGGTGGGTGCAGCACTGTGCTCATGGGTGCCCTGCCAGCAGGGGAGCAGGGCCTGGCTTCTCCGCACGTCTCCGCACGTACACAGCCAAAGCTGTGCTTCTGTGGCTGGGCCTGTCTGCTGAGGTGAGGAGAAAGTGACTCAGGAAACCACAGCATGAAGAATGACTCCCGGCGCCAGCCTCGGCTTTGGACTTTCCTTGATGACAATGTATCAAAATTGATCTATTGTCGCCTCTGAACCACGTCCCACAGGCTCACGCCGCACTGGGCACTCCAGGCTCCCTCCCCGGCCAGGGTCAGGCTGCGTGTGGGTGGGGAGAGCAGCACCCACTTCCAGAGAGGACGTCAAGGACAGCAGGGGACAGTCCACAGCCAGCACCTGCAGGGATATCCAGCTGCCACCCGGCTCCCTGGGCAGCTGGCCATGCCCCACCTTGACTCCTACTGTACCAGGCCTGGCCTCCAGGAGCACTTCACTGCCCTCACCAGCCCACATAGGCTGCCCAATGAACTCCAGCCCAGAGCCCTCACTGAGCAGGTCAGGGAGCTGAGGCCCTGGAGGCAAAGGACACTGGCCAGAGTCCTCTGGTGCAGGGTGACCACATGAGCCTAGGGCCAGGAGCCCTGTTTCCCAACACACAGCGTCCCCCTCCTCCACCAGGTCACTCCCATGTCCCCGCTCTCTGTCTCATCCAGCCCTTGCCGATCCCCCCCTGGGTGCCAGGACCCCACCAGGCCCAGGAGTGAGCAAGACAGCCACGGTGCTGCCCTCCAGGGCCCACAACCCCAGGGGGGGCCCGTGCTCATCCCACGGCAGCCGGGGCCATTTGCTGACCCAGACGGGCTGCAGCCCTCGGGGGAGAGTCTCAGGCAGGGCGAGGGGCAGTGCTGCCCAGGACAGGAAGGCAGGCGGGCACTGTGGGAAAGACAGGAGCGCAGCCAGGACGGGGCAGGGCTGGGAGGAAGGGGGCTGCAGAATCGCCCAGGGGAGGGCATGACCCAGTGGGGTGCCCTTGCTCACAAGATGGGCGTGGTCTAGAGTCGCAGATTGGCAGAGGAAGCCGCAGGAGGAGGAGGAGGCTCTGGTTCATCAGAGGCTGGTGAGCCCCAGCCAGGGGCTGGGCCTGGGGACAGGACATCGCAAATCAGCAAGACAGATTGTGCCAGAGCGAGACATGTGGCCCGTGTGAAGACTCACCCCTGCCCAAAGGAGTGCGGCCTTTGCCCTCCGCTCCTCCTCCCATCGCCCTGCCCTCTTTCCTGTGTCTCCAGGTCCTTGGCCACGCTGGGCAATCTAGCACAAGATACAAGCCCCACCTGGGAGGGACTGGAGACAGGGGTCAGCTGCCAGGGCCATCGCCAGGCCCCTGGACACTGAGGTTCAGGGGAGCTTCTCTGGCTCCATCATGGCCAGCAGGCTCCAGAGAGAGGACGGCCTGCCCTCTGCGGAGCTCCATCTGTGTCCTTCACCATAGTACCATATCCTGCACGTAGAGAGTCCCCCAGGGGATCACCCAACCCGGGCGATCCTGGGGACTCCTGAACTTGTGCTTGTGTCAACAGAGAGGACAGACTTGGGCACTGTCACCTCACCTCTCGATACAGAGGCCAAAACAAGGTCCAAACCTGAGGCTGGAGGGCGTGGGCAGCACAGGGCAGCATGCCTGGTGGCAAGGACTTCCCTGGGGTATGACTAGCCACCCGTGGAACAGTCCAGAAAGACGGCTGGAAGAGAACCATGAGCACCCCTCCAGCTCAGCTGTGGAGAGAGGAGTGTCACCAGGATCATCCACGCACAGGGACCAACCTGGACTCTCAGGAGGCCCGATCCTGGACTTCTGCGCTCACTGTACCCTCACGAGCAGGAGTGAAGGAGGGGAGGGCCTGGAGAAGGGGACAGCAGGGCCAGTAGCTGCAGGGCTGGGGGACACACACGTGGGGACCAGGGGCACTGGAGCTGAGAGCAGAGCTAGCCTGGTGGGTCCCAGGCCTTCGATGGCTGGTGCCCATGGGGGTCTGCAAGGGGAGCTGGAGTGTCTGAGGGGAGGGAGATGGTACTCTCCGGCCACCTGAGGGACCGTGCAGCCTCTGTTTCAGGCTTTGCAGGGCCTGTGCTCCCTGTTACAATCCATCAGCTCTGCGTGTGGCATGACGGCAACCCAGGCAACATGCAGTGAGTGGACAGGCTGTGTGCCAATAAAGCTTTATTTACAAAGGCAGGCCAGGGTCCAGGACTGGCCTGGGAGCCATTTTTTGCTGAGCCTGGTCTGAGTTGCAGGTTCCCTGGGACCTCCCTGGGAGCACCTGGCCCTCTGAGCCTGCTGCTCTCTAGGCCAGCATCACCCTGGTCCTCACAGCCTGGCTGGACCCTACGGATGCATGCTGCGTGAGCCACCTCCTTTTTTTTGGGGGGGGGGGTCTGACCGGTGCAGAGGTCTGAGGTCTGATCACTTCCTTTTTCCGACACGTGCCATTGATGCCCCTACACCTGCCACACCAGGATGGGAGTGAGCCGTCCACTCACCCAGCTCCCTGGCACTAGTGGCTGCACGGGGGCTCAGAAGCCATTCACCTCCCTCTCGTAAGCTGCAGAGAAGGGTCTTGTCACAGGCTGGAAGGTTCTGGCACCTCCAGAGTGATGGCAGCCTCCAAGGCTTCCCCACTCACAGGGGGCAGAGCTTGGAGTTGACCCGGCAGACAGGCCCTGCCCCGGCCCTCACCACTGCACCCTCCTGCCTCTGCTGGGCAACAGTCCTCACAAGTCTCCCGTGCTGACACCCCTCGAGGCCACCCCATTTGGGTGGCCGCAGTGCTGGGGCAGGAAGCTGGCCTGGGGGAGACTGGACTCCCAGCTTGGCGGCTGTCTCCCCAATTCATTCCACACCTGCATCTTCAGACGGAACGAGTCTGGTCACCAGCAAGGCCCCAGAGCACCAGGCAGCAGAGGACAGAAGAGCGCCTTCCGCCTGGAAGCTCAGCCATCAGCGCTGTGCCAGGCTGGGTCTGCCGGGCACTGGCTTCGGGAGGGGGACGGAGGCTACAGGACAGGGAGGTCCCGTTCCTGCTGGGCCCAGGAGAGGGACTCTGTCTCTGCGGGGCAGGTCGCCTGCAGGCTGAGCGATGTACCTCTGTGGTCCACACACCCTCCATCAAGCCAGCCGCTGGCTCCACTGCGGACAGCCCAGGGTCACCTTCCCATCCCGAGGCCTCAGCTAGCCCGGGCAGCCACTGCATGCATCAGCCCACCCCAGCTGCCACCCTCCAAGTCCAGCGCCACAGAGATGTGAACGAGAACAGGAAGAGGCCTGGGGAGGGGGCACCGAGCCATGCACCCAGCCCTCCTGGGGAGCTCTGGAGCGGAAGGCTTGGGGTGCACCCAGGACACAGGACACGGGGCCATGTGCCCTTGTCCTCCAGCCCCCACGGCTCACCACAGCCTGTCTGGGGTCTGACAATGGGGGCTCCCTCCCCCCATGATAAACGCTGGCGGGGACCTGCTCCAGAAAGGCCACCTGAGCACACAGGGAGGGGGCTGCCAGGAAGCGTTGCTAGGATACAGGAGGATGGGGGACAAGGGCATCAGGACCAGGGGCCCCAGCACATCAGCGGGCAGCCTGGCCAGCACCCAAGGAGCAGGAGGGCATGGGCGATGGGCACGGGTCTCTGGATTTCGATGTTCAGACCCTCCCTAACATTGACGCAGCCTCAAAGGATGATTTGAAATCTAATTGCTGGGTGTTTGGGTCTGGTATTAGGGACGTTCCACTTGGTAAATATCAAGGAGCTGGAAGCCAACCTTGATCCTCTGGGCAAAGTTTACTGACGTTGCCCGGGCAGTGAACGGAGAACTCGAAGAGCGAGAGCGAGAGCGAGAGCGAGAGCGAGAGAGAGAGAGAGAGAGCTTGCACTCCCAGGAAGAGAGAAGAGATGGAAGCCACCAGACCGAGCCTCCTAGACATGGATCCCACAGTAGCCGAGTATCAGTTGCAGGAGGGAAAAGAAGGTTCTGCGAGCCTGGCTTTCCCAGTGACCTCTGCCCTGCTGGCCCCCCCAGCCCCAGCCCTGCACCCCAGGCCCACACATCCAGACAGAAGGACAGGAGATCCTGCTGGGAGCCAGGGCCACCTCCCAGTCCAGCAGCAGTGTGAGCTGGGGACAGAGCTGTGGCCGTGCAGGGGCTGCGTGTGCCTGGAGCTAGGGGAGGTGTCTGCAGGAGGAAACGGCGCTGTCAGATTTCTGACGTGGAAGTGCAACCAGGAGCCATGAGGAAGAAAAGCAAGCAAACAGAAGCTCCTTCCCTCGTACCTTGTTCCAAAAAGAGCCACAAAGGACAGAGGAGACCTTCCTACTGGGCCAAAGCCACCAGAGCAGTTTGGTTTGGTCCCTAAGGACGAACCACAGGAATATCACACTCCTGTCCTACACCTGGACTTAATTCCTCTATTAAATAAAAGGTTCCTACAAAAACCAATTCAGAAAAAAGTCCAACAGGCTGGCAGAAAAAGACCGCTTACAGAAGGGGCATTCGAGCGGCTCTTAAATGGGTGGAAATATGACCAACCTCACTCACGACAAGAGAGGAGCAAACCAAGCTGTAACAGGTTCACCCGCCAGGCTGGCAGGTGCAGCCCGGCGACACGTGGCTGTGAGGTGGGATGTTGAGGGGGACTTCCCACACCCAGGGCTGTTATCAGTTGGCACAAGCTCACGGAATGTGATGGGACAATTCCAACATTATAAATGGACACACTCTGCGATTCAGCAAGCTCACCTCCAGAGATCCATCCCACAGGGATACTACTGGCGTCTGGAGTCGCCTAGGATCCTGCGTGAATAAGGCTATTTTTGACACTATGGTTCAATAACAAAACCCTGGAAACCACCTCAGTGTTTATCCATAGAAGATTGTGGCCAGGGCCGCACCCCGCCATATCTCAAGCCCACCCCCCTACATGGCAAAGGCAGGTCACCAGGCTGCACCCGGGTGCATGGCGGGGGAACGTGTTACGGCTTGGTTTGCTCCTCTCTTGTCCCGACTGAGGTTGGTCATATTTCCACACATTAGGAGCCACTCAGAGTCCCCTTCTGTAAACGGTCCCTTTCTACTACCTACTGGACTTTTTTCCCACTTGATTTTTGTGGGAACCTTTTATTTATTTAATGCGGGTCCAGGTTGCTGAGTCCCTGGACTTGTGGCTTGTGGTCTTCCTGACATCCCTGGGGCATTGGGCCCCTGCCCCTGACCCGCCAGGGACTCAAGCAGGGTCCAGGACTGGCACATGGCCACCCCACCTGCTTTTCCACAGCCACCTGCTGTGTCACAGAGGTGCGATTCCCTCGTGTGAGTGACCTTCTGGTTCCTGAGTGGACGTGAGTTCAGGACCCTTCGAGGCTTCAGCCCCAGGGCAGAGATTGCCTAGGCCTGGGAAACGGGATGCTCCGTCTTCACCCTTGGATGTGGGTGGACGGCGCTGGCCCTCGATCCCATCCAACCTGTGGGGTAAGAGCTGAGGGCTGTCTCTTCAGGGGACGGAAGCCCCCATCCTTCCCAAGGTCTCCCCAGGGGTGTTGAGGGGGACAAGGCAGTTCAGCAGACAGAGTGACCCGGGGGACCAAGCCACATGGGGATGCAGACAGGGAAGGCCAGCCCGGCAAACGCAGGCAGGGCTGGGGGACCAGAGGCTGTTGGACACACACCAATCACTGTGAAGCTGCTTCTGAGTGTCCCCAGGCCCCGTGGCTGGGCTCTGAGCTCGCTTGGCCAGGTGACCTGAGGCCAGTCCTAAACTTCTCTGTGCCTTGCTCAACCCACCTGGAGCGAGGGACCCAAGCACCCAGGCAAGACACCATCCTCAGAGCTGCACACACATCGACTAAGCCACCCACCCGGCGGGTCCCTAGAGTAGAACACCATCTTCCTCAGAGGGAACGGAGGACAAGAGTCAAGATTTACAAGGTCACAGGATGGGGGGGGGGGGCGTCCATCCTGCTTGTGGCTCAGAATAAACCAAGTAAGCTCAGAACTTAGGCCAGCGCTGCCCACGGAGACCTCCTGCAAGGGCAGTGGCTCCTCCTACTGTCCTCCCTTGTCCCTGCTGGGGAAGCCCTGCCCACCTCTGGACTCCCGGCTGACCGGATCTGCCCAGTTCCAGGGCCTGTGGAGCTGGCAGTGGCTAAACGCGTGAGGACAGGGAGGATGGCAGTGACTGGGGGCCTAGAGGGCCTGCAGAGCTGCTTATTAGGAGGTCCACACAGGTCCCTGAGGCCAGGCCATTACCGAGGAGATAGCATTGATTAACACATTAATAAATAACGCCGCTATTAAAAGTCGGCCTCAGACGGCGGGGATAATTACCTTGAACAGGAACAGCCGCGGCTTCTTCCTCGAGCCGCCTGAGTCTTGGTTCTGTCCCCAGTGACCCTTCATTGAGGCTCTGCGGCCAGCCCTGGCCCTGGGGAGGCAGAGGCCTAAGCTGGCCTGTAGCAGAAGGAAGGATCGAGGTCAGCTGAGTCCCAGGGATCTCCTGTTGTGAGGAGCCTTGGGCCTTCCACTGGTCATCTTGCCCTAGGTCACAGTGCAGTCGCCACCAAACTTCAGTGGCGGAGGCATGAGGGTGACTGCTCCTGCTGTGTGGTGGCCAAGGTACAGCTAGAGCCTGTGGTGCCCTCTGTCTCCCTCTGGGATCCGTGCTCCAGGGGCACCCAGCCTGGGACACACCCACCCGAGACAGGCCCCCCCAAGACCAGCCCCAGAGACACCTTCCACTTGGGATGTGCCCACCTAGAATACCTCCCACCTGGGTCACCTGGAACTCCCAGCCTCGTGACACAAGGTGACAATAACGAGGTGATACCTGAACGGGCCACCTCCTGGCCTCCCCAGCCTTCAGGCATGGCCCCTCCAGGCCAGCCTCCTGACCCTGACTGAGGGGTCTCAGGAGCTCCCGTGCAGTCCTTGTATTCAGCTTCCATGACCAACCACCAGGAACTGAGCAAGGACTTAGTGTCTCACCGCCCCAGAGGCCAGAAGTCCAGGGTCAAGGGTGGGGGTAGGTTCTTCCCGAGGCCGTGGGGCAAACGCACTCCAGGCCTCTGCGTCTGCAGGCTGGCTGTCCTCAGCACGGCGCGGCCTGTAGAGGCATCACCTGCTTCTGCCTCTGCTGTCTCATGGCCTTCTCCCTGTCCCCACCCCAATCAGCCACCACCCTACTACAGTGTGACCTCATCCGAGCTTAACTGATTACATCCACAAGGACCTGATTACATCCGCGAGGACCTTAAAGGCCACACTTGGAGGCTCATCAGGTTAAGACTTCAACTTGTGGATTTGGGGGACACCCATAATGGGCAGTAGCTTGGGGCTGGGCCTCTGCCTCACCTGGGATGGAGCCCTGTGGCCCTGACTGCTGGCCCTGCTCCTCCCAGCGCCTGCCTGCAGCTCTGAATTGCTGTCCCTGTCATAGGACTGCCTGCTGTGATCTGCCATGGCCAGTTCTGTCCCTGCGGGAGTCAGGGGCTTGGTTTGAGGAGTTCGGGCTCAGGTGCAGGCCTCAGCTTCCCCTCCTGAGCACCTGTGTCCATCCTGCGCCGGGCACTGTCAGCACAGCCCCAGAGGAAGGCCATCCAATCGCTTCCCAAGACGGGACTCCGGCAAGGCTGGGCGGCCGACTGGTCCAGAGCAGATCACTGACCCCAGGCCAGGGCCAGGGCTGCCTGCCTCCCAAGCCTGGGCCTCTCACCTAGTGCTCCTGGCACCCAGGCTCTGGTGGGACAAAGTGTCCGGGGATGATGTCTCCACCCCCTGGCCGGCCTCCAGGGCTCCTCCCTGACTCCAGGTTCTGAGGCTTGCAGATACCCCACCCCCCAGGTCATGTCCACCAGCCCACGCTCTCGAGACCCGAGTGCTCGGCATACAGAGCTGGGCCTCTTGTCACATACCAGGAGCCCTCCGCCCTCTGCAGCTGACTAGGGGACTTCAAAACTCCTCCCTGTGGCCCTCGGCAAGGCCTGCCTCCTGCCACCCACGTGGCAGCCCCAGAATCTCCCAGTGGAGAGCCATTTCCTTGCCATTTCCTACACCTGAGCAGGTGACATCAAGCCAGTGAATGACAGTGGCACCTGGCCACAGCATGCCCACTCCCCTCAGGTCCACCTGGGCCAGCCCAACAGCAGGATCCTGACCTGCAGAGAGGAGGCCTGGGGAGCTCGGGATCTGCCAGGGGAGGGGCCCAGGAGGGGCGGGGAGGGGTCCGGGAGGGGCTGGGGAGGAGTCGGGGATGGGGTCCAGGAGGGGCCGGGGAGGGGTCCAGGAGGGGCCTCCTTCCTGGCAGGATTCTTTGGTCTGTTTCTCCCCTGAACCGTGGCTCCTGTCCCCCTGTGAGGAGCCAGAGCAGAAAGGAACTCAGGCAGGAGCATCACAAATGGAGATGCCCAGCTCTGGGCCTGCACAGAGAGAAACAGGGGCCACCTCCCCTGGCCACCCAGAAGCGGAGATGTGCAGAGGGTGAGGCAAAATTTGGGGGAAATCCATCGTTTGTCCCCAGTTCTAATCAGATTGGAGTGAGGGGCACCCCTGGTCTGTGACAGGTACAGAGGGGCAAGCAGGGGACCTGCCGGAGGACACTTAGGCTCCAAGGACCCCAGCACAGCGGGTGCTGCTGTCCATGGCAGCAGCCAGTGATGTTCATGTAGCTGTCCCCAAGCACCAGGCACCAACCAAAGGCCACTGTCTCAGAGCACACAATCCTGCCACCTGCCACCTGGACACCGTGACTGCTTTACAGAAGAGCCGAGGGCACACTCAGGTTAGGAACCTGGCCCAGGTCCCCTGCCAGGGCGTGGCAGGTACACAGCCCTCTGACTGCCTCACCCCCAGCCCCACACCTGGGGGCGGCAGGAAGTCAGGAGCATCGCCCCGTCCAGAGAAGCAGAGGGAGCTCACTCCTGCCTCCTCCCCCTCCTCTGATCTGCCTTCCCAGGCCCTGCGCTCAGGAGGAGCATCCGGTTCCCTGGGCAGGAAGGTGAGTGGCCTCTGGGCTGGGAAGGGTGACATCGTGGTGGACAGGGAAGGCCACTGGGTCCCTCTATGGCAAGCAGCTCATGGCCCAGCCCACCCCCTTCCACCCAGAGCTTGAAGCAGCTGGGGGTGCCGAGCGCTCAGCTGAGCTGGTGAGCGGCACTCAGCTGCCACGCGGAGCCCTCTGGGGTCAGCCGAGCGCAGGACACTCACAGCTCTGCTCTGGCCCCAGAGCCTGGCTTTTGACAGCTAAATTAAAACCACCCAGGAAAATAAACACTGGCCCATAAAATATGAATGAAAGTTCCAATAAAGCCTAGGATTGTGCAAAGCAGCCTTTCCCACCTGGTGGTAGAGAGGACAGACAGGAAGTGACTCCAGAAAAAAAAATTAGTCCCAGGGGACTTCCCTCCCACCCACGCCCCATGAACTGGTGTGTGCCTGTGTCTGATGTGCGTGTGGCTGGAACACGTGCTGACCCATGCAAGTGTGTGCAGTGTGTGCACGCTCGCCTGACCCAGCACACACCTGTGCTCACACATGGGGCAGGGCAGGTGCTTGTACCCTGTGCTCCCCTCCTTTCTTCCCAGAGTATCTGATGAACACCTACTATGTGCAGGCACAGGGGGTCTGGCTGTGAAATTTCCCCTCCAACAGGGAGAGGTGGGCGCTGGAAGGAAGGAGTCTGTGCATCCCGGCTCCCACGTGTGCTGCACATGGGGACACTCGGCAGGTATTTTTGGAAGAGACATCAGTGCAGAGACAGAGCAAACATCACCCAAGCCCCCTGAGTCCCGTCCCCAGGCATCCAGCTCGCTGAACCCTGCTCCCCAACAGTCGTTCAGAAGAATAGGAGAGTGGAGTGCCGCTGGTGCTAATCCCAGCTTAAATGACGTGCCCGTTTTGCTCCTCAAGTACCTTCTTGTTCATTCATATCTGAAACGCCTGATTATTTTTAGAGAAGAAATAACATGGCATGTGGAGCTTTAATCCTCTCCCCATCTCTGGACCAGAAAGACTTGCACAGCCTTGCAATGAGTCATCAGTTCCAGAAAAGCTAGCAAACAACAAGGGGATTTATTTTAATCCTCACTCCAGTCTTTGAAGTTAGACGTGCGTTCAAATCCCAACATCACCCCTCACTGTGTGAGCATGGTGGTCTTGCTTACCTCTCTGAGCCGCATTTTATTCACTTAATAAAGCCATGTATCTTAGAGGACTGTGTCATGGATTAAAAGAGATCGTGTGTCAGGCAGTATGAACCCTGTTACACTGCTGTAACAAGCAGCCCCAGGAATGCCAGTGTCTTAAACAACAAAGTTGACTTCTCACTTGGGTTTCATGTCCATCACAGGTCAACAGGGGCTCCTGCACATCATAGCCATTTAGGGGCTCCAACAGATGGATCCTCATCCTCAAAGATGTTTCCACAGTTCTGAGACTGAGCAAAGAAAACACAATGAGCCGAGTGCTGTTTCTTTAATCTCCTGCCGGGAAGGGAGACACAGCCCTTCTTCTGCTCAAAGGCTGTTGTCAAAAATAATTCCCTGGCCAGGCCTGAATTAAGAGGGCAGCGACAGGAGCAGGCAGTCAGCAGCTGTCCTCAGGTGGCTGCGGCAGGAGGACCTCAGGAGTTCAGCCTGGGCAACAGAGTGGGACTCCATCTCGGGGTGGGGTGGGGAAAGAAGGAGGGGGGGGAGGGAGGGAGGGAGGGACAGCCAGTTCACCAACAAGCCAAACAGTTGGGCAGAGGTGCAGATTGTTTCTGAAGCACTCCATTTGGCTCTTTCCCTCTCTCCCAGCCCCTCTTGGTCCCTCTGGGCAAGTATTTCCTGCGTCAGTTTCCAGCCCACGGCCCCCAGCTTCCTTTCGGTATATGCACCAGCCTACACGAGGTGCTCTCTGAGTTCTCCTTAAAGTGAGCGTCATGTTGAGCAGCTCAGCTGGTGCTGGGGAGACGGTGAGGCTGGGGGCTCTCTCTGGACCCTGGTGGCGTGGGAACCATGGGCCCAGACACGGTCCCTCTGCAACCTCACAGCCAACTGCCTGTGGCACCTCAGCTTGGAAACCAAAGCCCCGAGGGGCCCAAAGGATCCGAAGACGCCCGTAAAGGAGCCTAGAGCCCCCTGGTCTCCCCCAGGTAACTCACACACAGCCACCTGCATCCAGAGGGTCCACACGGAGCTGCCAGTCCTTTTGCAAGACCCTGTGTGACTCATGCGTGCAGCTGCACAGCAACCCAGGTACTTCGAATGAAGACTACAGTGACGTGCTATTCATCACCCGTCCAATGGCAGAATATCAGAAGTTCTGCTATGAACATCGATGGGGAGGAGCAAAGGGGAGGTCAGGCTGCTGTCGATGCAGATGGGGCTGCCCACCATCAGAGGCTGCAGGGGCGAACAAGCCTCATCCCTCAGGCACCCCGCACCGACAGACATCCCGGCCCCTGGGGGCACCCCTGCTGATCACTCCTGCAGAATTCTAGACTTGCCTGGCAATCAAGGGGAAAATAAGTGTCAGAAGAATATGCATGCACTTGGTCTGCAATTCCAAAACAACAGAAAGACTAGGCGGGCCTCTCGGCCACCCACACGCAGTGACAACACGGGCGAGAAGATGCCCTTGGGCTTCAGAGCCATGGGGGGGGGGGGGGCGAGGCAAGAGGACTGGAAACAGCAGAGAACGGCACCAACCACACCTGCAAGGCTACAGCCCCTTAAAAATAAACTCCAAAGCAAACGCGTCAGAGATCTGCCACATGTTGATTTTCGCAGGAGGGTTCACAGAAGCCTGCTGTGCTTACTCTCTGCCCTGCCCTCCGTGGCTGTAAAATCACACAACGTCCTTATAACACTGATGTGGCGTGAAAGCAGCAATGCTCATCTTTAGCGGGGAGGGTCCCAGCCAGGGCCTTTCTCCTTTTTCCCTGTTTGTGAATTATCTCCATTTCCTTTTGCAGGATTTATTTCTGTCGTGATGAAGAGCATGGATTTGGCTTGCCTGTGTCATAGCAGGCCGTGCCCCAGCTGGAAGGACCGTGAGGAAGAAGCATGTCCACTGGGCAGTTCTGCAGAGGAAGATACGGTCACATGCCCCCTCTGCCAGAGTCAGAAAGACTCGAAGTGAAACGAATCATTCCAGGGAGTAAAATCCCTGCCGTATCTCACTTTGTGTCCCGAGGCTGATTAATTTAAACTCCAAAATAAAATGAACATCAGCTTTAAATAAGGATTAAACACTCAGCAGGACCCTAGTCCACGGATTTGACCGCGTGTGTTCTGTGAGGTATAGATTGAGGGACGGGGCGTTTCAGAGAGAAATGGCCAGTGCTTTGGGACTCAGGAGGGACTCCATGCCTGCTCACCCAGAAAACCCACAGAGCCATAGTGTGGCAGCCTCTTCAAAGAGGAGGCATTCTGTCCCCTGTCCCTGGTGGCCAGTGTCCTCATGGGGGAACACAAGGCCTCCCTCAGGGGAGTAGGGTCTAGAAACTGGAGGAAACCCCTGATTATTTCACAAAGCAACAGCCATCCCATCTACATTACCTGTTAGCAGCCCAAAGGCACTAAGACAGCCCCGAGCACCCACACGGCCTGAGCAACTCACCTACTGACTGAGCTGCCCACAGCTCAGCTACCATGAAATTGCTCCAACAGACGTGCACTGAACACCTACTTTGCACAAGGGCACACTGTGCTGTTGGTTGGGGTATAAAACAAGCCACCGTCCCCCAAGGTAGGCACTGCAGAGGCTGCTGGGCAAACCCAAGCTGCCAAGGTCAACCAAGAGGGGCAGGTGTTGGGAAGTGGGAACGTGGTCAAGTCTGCACATGCAGCAATCTTGGAAGCCTTGGCAGCTGGCCCCCAAAATGGCAGCCTCTCCTCTTCCTACAGAAAGTCACAGTTGTCCCTGCAAAGTCTTCCCAGAGGTGCAGAGCAGCAAGAGAAACTCAGGTCAGGGAACAGGAGAGGGCAGAGCGGGCATGTCCTTGTCATCTACAGCCACAGACCTCTCTCAGGACAAAGAGCAGCCCTCCTGGACCCCTGCGCAGCAAGTCAGTGTGCAAGAATACAGCTGCAGACTCTTTAGGTCAAGGGCTTTGAGCATTTGTAGATGGACAGGCTGAGAATCTTCTCCAGCCCAGGTGATCTGGGTGTGGAAGTACAGAGGGGATCAATGGAGGAGGGAAGCCGGGACCGAGAAGGGCGCTCTCGCAGTGACTGCCACAGTCCCACAGGTCTCTGGTAACAGCAAGAACAGCTCCTCCTCAGGGTGACTGCTGATATGCAAACACCTGGCTCTCCACGTCACAGGTGACGAGCCCCAATGACAGCCTGTGCGATAGGCGCTGCGGCTGGCATCCGAGGCACAGAGCTGTTAAGTAATCACAGGCAACGAACAGCATGTCGGAGTCAGGTGTAAATTCACCTTCTTGCTGTTTGCTTTCTGTTTGTGACATCTGTTGTTTGTTCCTGTGCCTCTCTGTTTGGGTCTTTTTGGATTGGTTGGGTGTTTTACTCCATTTTGTCTTCTCTGTTTGCTTTGTAGACTACCTTTGTTGGTTCAGCTTGAATTTTAGTAGTTACTTGTTGGTTTCCAGTACTTAATACAGGCAACACAGAGTAGAATCATACCACTTCACACACACGACAAGGGCCTTCAGACAGCACCTTTGATTCCCTACTAGTGGCCTCTGTCATGGTTTCCTGTCTTTTTACTTCCACACACGCTGCAAGCTCCATGCTACATTGTTATTTTGCTTTAAACAGTTACCTTTAAAAGTTTGTTTTAGTGTTTCATTTTTACCCACACAGTTACTGATCCAGATTTCCATGTGGTACCACTTTCTTTCTGCTTTAAAAACCTCCTCAAAGTAAGGGCCTTCCAGTAACAGATTATTCAAGCTTGGAAACATCTGAATGTCTTTGTTGCTCTTCTGAAGGGTATTTTTGCTGGGTATAGAACTCCCACTTGACAGTTGCTGTATCCTTCAATACTGTTCAGCTGCTATCCCACTGTTCTGTCCACGGTGGTGCTCCTAACCAGAAATCCACCGTTATTCTCATGTTTGTCCCTCTCTGTATAATGTATCTCATTTTCCAATGGACACTTTTAAGATCTTTGTCTTGATCATCGGTTTTGAGCAATTTGATTATGATGAGTCGTATGTCGTTGGCCTTGTATTTCTTGTGTTGGGGGTTCATTGGGATTCTTGGATCAGTGGGTTTACTGTTTTCACTAGAATTATACTTTTTCAACCATAGTTTCATTTTTTTTTCTTCTAATCCCTTTCACCTCCTCCAAGAATTACAACTACATATAGCTACTCTTATCAAATCTGACTTCCAGGTTCATTGGCTTTCAATCTTTATTTCTCCCTTTCTATTTTTTATAATTTCTATTTCTTTGTCTTTAGAGTTCCTCATATTTTCTTCTGCATGTCTGATCTGTTATAAATCCTATCCAGCATGCTTTTCGTCTTGGAGGTTGTGTATTTTATCTCTTGCAGTTCAAGCTGGGTTTTACACATTTCTGCTTAACATACGTGAACTTCCCTTCGCCCCCTGAAAGTGGAAAGATATTGTTATAACTCCTTTAGCGTCCTTGCCTAACAATTCTGTCACGAGTCATTTCTGCTTCTGTATCTATTGATTAACGTTTCTTCTCATGATTGTTTGTGGTTTCCTGTTTCCATGTATACCTGGTAATTAGGGGTTGAAGGACAGACCATGTGAATTATACCTTATTGTATGATGGATATTTGGGGTTCTCATAAATATTATGGAGCTTTGTAGGGAGCAGTTAAATTATGGGGAAATATGTGGTCCTTGGAAGGCCTTCTTTTAACTCATTTAAGTGAAACTGGGAGGATCTTAACCTAAGATTAACCATTCACACTCCAGGCAGTTATTGTCTGTGTTGTGGGAAATATACGTTGAATATCTCTTATCTGAAATGCTTGGGACCAGGCATTTTGAATTTTGGATTCTTATCCATTTGGGATATTTGCATATACATAATGAGATATCTTGAGGATAGGCGCCAACTCTAAACACAAGGCTCATTTTTGTTTCATATGCTCTCTGTACACATAGGCTGAACCTAGTTGTATATGATTTTTAAAAATAATTTTGTACATAGAACAAAGTTTCATAGTGTGCAGTGGAATTTTCTACCTGTAGCATCATGTCAGTGCTCAAAAGGCCTCAAATTTCAGAGCATTTTAGGTTTCAGATTTGGGGAGATTGGGGGTGCTCAGCCTGTATGTGATTTTTCCACTGTTGCTGTGGGAACACCAAATACCCCTGGTTCTGTGGAAGCTTCAGCCTGACCCACCTGTTCTTTCCCCTGCTAGGGTCATGTACCCGTACACAAACATTTGTTAGCATTCAGTTGAAGATACTGGAGCTTTTCTGCTGTGTGCTTCTCTCCCCTCTAAGACTCTGGGTCCTCTGCCCTGCACAGTTGAGCTGAGCTTCCTCCATCTCCCCAGACTCCCAGCTCCATCTCCCCAACTCAGGAACGTCACCAGTTCAGCCTGGGCTCGCCCCTCCTGGACTGTGACCTAAAAGCATATGACCAAGGCCCATGCTCTGAACCACTGGACTACACTTGCCCCCGCCCCTGTCCAGCCTTTG
Organism: Spermophilus citellus; assembly: GCF_964194105.1. Taxonomy (NCBI): domain Eukaryota; kingdom Metazoa; phylum Chordata; class Mammalia; order Rodentia; family Sciuridae; genus Spermophilus; species Spermophilus citellus. The sequence continues at coordinate 136,080,278 of NC_138191.1, read as the reverse complement.
GGGTTTCCTCGGCTTCCTGGTGAGGAGCCACTGGGAAGGGCTGCCAGCCTGGCCTGTACTTTGTTAGCGGTTGTTGGTGTGTTGTGATGCTCCCTAATGACCTGCCTATCACTTCAGAGCAAGGGTCCCCTCATCCCGAGCTAATCCTAGCCCTTCCTATGCCATCCCAAAGGTACAAAGTTACATCTGGTCAAGTGTCATTAGCAATTAAGAGCTAACAGTCTAGCAATTAGAGCTGAGGTCTTCCACTCCGAGCCGGCTCATCAGTAAGGAGCCCCTGTGACAGGGGTCTTCGGGAGGCCACCCTTGTCATGGGTCTCAGGTTACAGGTTCCGTCTGGAGGGGCTCATAAGAACGAACCAGGGAATTGAACGTGGCAATTATTTCTCAGACCCTCTTCCTTAACAGTGACGAGTTTATAATTATCTACTTCCCCCTGGGGAAATAAAAACTGCGATTCCTGATTCACCAGTGAGTTTAGGGAAAGAGGTGGAGAAGACTGGATCAGACCTATTCCTGGAAGTCGCTAGACAGCTCGTGAAGATTAAAATAATGACCGCTAATGGATATACATGTTTAATGTTTCAGTTACTGGTAAAATTAATACTCTGTTTAATATTAATAGAAGTGCTGTGCGTCTCTGGGGTTGTTAATCTGCTACCTTTCCACGACGTCAGATGTAAAAATAGCCCCGGTGACGATCCAGGTGGGCACAGATGGGCAGATGGTGGGGGGAGAGGAGGAAGGGACCAAGGAGCGACAGTGGGACGGTGACAGCCGTGTGTGTTTAGAATGCGCCGCGGCTCCTCAGAATTCTAAGGGGGAATGTTTTCTTCCAAGTACAGACACTTTTCCAAACTCGATCCGTGGGTTCATTTATATTCAATAAATATTGACTGAATCTTCTCCATATGCCAAACGCCATGCTGTGCCCCTTCCCCAGTCAACCTCACGGCAGCCCCTCGGTGACAGGATTGCCACATTCCCGTTCAAAGGAAGAGAACCCTGAAGCTCTGAGCCCTGCCGTCGGGAAGGAAGCAGAGCAAGCACTGGGACCCGCGTCTGCAGAACTCCACAGCTCACACCGCCAGCCCCGGCCTCCCAGGGCTCATCCTCTGAAGCCACTTGAAGTCTACAGTCACTCAGGGCCGGGCTGCGGCAGTGGTAGGGTACTTGCTCAGCATGGGCTGGCCCTGCTCCGTCCCCAGCAACTCGAAAAAAAAAATTTAAGTAAATCTAGAGTCACTTAAAAACTACAGGAGTAAGTGAGAAAGTGGGACAGAGGGAGAGGGCCGAGGCCCACGGGGCCGAGCCCCTGGCCCTGACTCCATAACGGAGGGGAAGACCTCAGGAGCCTGCCCATCCTTGACGGCAATTCCAAAATGCCATCCTCACAGGTATGAGCTGAGCACCTACTGTGTGCCAAGCCTGTGCTCAGCACTGAGACAGTGGTGCTCAAGAAGATTCAGGCCCTGTCTCAGGAGCTCAGTGGGGACCCACGGGGATCCACAAACAAGGAACTAATGGAAACCAAACAAGAGGCGGCCCTCGCACGAGCTCACACAGGTGGAGTGGGTTGCCATGGAGGAAGCCAAGAGGCCACGAGTCAGTGAGGACTGGCTTGGAGAGGGGGTCTTCAGCATGCCCTGATGGACACAAGGTCCATCTCAGGGTCCTTTGCAAGAACAACTACCTCTGTGCCCCCCAAGGCAAAGGGGGTGGCTGGAGGAGCAGAGGGAAAGCCAGACAGAGTGCAGCTGGGGTTGAGAGGTCAGGAGTGGGTCCTCCAGGCATCGGGCAGCACGGACCACCCCTGGAGAAGCTGCCAGAAAAATGCCTTCCACACAGGAGTCCTCCCCTCCCTTCCTCCTGCTGCTCAAGACTGAAATCTGGGAAGGGGACAGTCCAGTCTGCCTGGCTTGAGCTGCATGCCACCTTAGAGCACTTAAGTTTTGCTGACCTACTAGTGCTGTTTATAATAAGGGAGAGAAGACTCCCCCCAGAATAAAAAAGTCAGGGCGCCGATTGGGATGGATGATAGCACGGCCAGGAAATCCATCCCCCAAAGAGAAACTGACTAAATGGAGGCTGAAGGGTAAAGAGAAACAGACGCTCGAGAGTGGAGGGAAGAGTCTAGGAAGCAGGCAGCATGTGCCAGGGCCCTGGGGTGAGGGGATGTCAGGTAGGAAGGCATGGATTTCATAAGCTACAGAAGAGGAACCTGCTCTTCATATAAACATACACAAGCAGAGCAATGTCTCAGGAAAACCCTGCCTACAAGAACCAGCCACCAGAAGAGAAAGGTGTCGAGAGACAAGGCAAATCCAGGATCACAGAGTGCAAGCTATTAGGGACTTATAGACAGAAGGGTGTCTTGGTGGCAGCAAAGCAGGAGGGTCCCCATCCCCAAAGGCAAGAAGAGGGGTCCATATGCTAAGGTGGACAATGATGGGCCACTAGAAATGTGGCCAATAGGAATGCACTTAGGCTTTCTCGATAACTATTTTCTTTTTTCTCTTTTTTTAAGAGAGAGAGTGAGAATTTTTTCATATTTATTTTTCAGTTTTCAGTGGACACAACATCTTTATTTTATGTGGTGCTGAGGATCAAACCCAGCGCCCCTCACACGCCAGGTGAGCACGTTACGGCTTGAGCCACATCCCCAGCCCACTATTTTCTTATCAAGTGTCATGAAGAAGAACCAGGTGTCGGGGCGTGAAACTCTCAACTGGACTACCCAGTGACTTCTTTATCTCATGGAGTTTGGAATGCATGCCCGGGTCACCTGTGGTAACCAAGATGGCTGTACACAGGTCAAGTTGGATCCCCACAAGTAAAATTGTGTGGCTAGATAAATGATCAGTAGGCAAAAGAGTGGGTGCATAGATAGATAGATAGAATGATTGAAGATATAAGCTTCTTAAAGTTGTTGGGTGGGTGGGTGGGTGGGTGGATGGATGGATGGATGGATGGGTGGATGGATGGGTGGATGGATGAACAAGTGAGTGGTGGACAAATGGATAATAGGATGGACAGACAGATGGATGGACAGACGGACAAGTGGGAAAGTAGATGAGTAGACGGATAGATGAATGAAAACATGGATGGATCTTCTTGAGCTGGTGGTATTCTGGCCTCGTTCTAGTCTGCAAGTTTCAGCATGGACATGTGGGGCAGGCATGATTGAGGGTCAGGGCTGGGAAGCAGCTGAGGCCAGAGAACACCTGCGGCACCACCCATCAGAGGAGCCCAGTCTCAGAGCCAGCAAGGGGAGGAATTGCATGAACTTGGCATCCTGGGCACCTCCCTCCCCTCCCTTGGCCAGCCCTGTTGAGTGTCACCCACACACTCTGGAAAGGAAACGGACCCTGCCTCCGTAGGCAGAGGGCCTGTTGGGCACTGTAGACAGAGACAGGGCCCAGGTATCCCCACGTTTGCCCTTCACTAAGACAAGGTCATGAACACGACCATTGGCGGGGCTCTCGTCCTAGCTCTGGGATATCTTCTTCTGCGTGAACTTGAAGAAGACTCTGCCCCTCCCTGGGATTCGGTTTCCTTCTTTGCAAAGCAAGAGAGGTTGCACTCAACTCTGGAATGATTTGGTTCCATTGGGGGTAGAAAAGGAAGCAGGGAGCCCCCAGAACCCTTCCAGGCAACCCCTCCTCGGGGGCTCCACTTCCCACTCCCTGGAGTTTCCTCCACCTGTGGACTGACAAGCATTCTTCCTGCACACCTAGATGTGGGCTTGATGCTGGCTGCAAAGATGAGCCACCCAGAGACCAACCCTGCCCTCCTGGAGCTGAGAGTCCAGCAAAGAAGTTAGGTGGTAAATCAAGAAGGAACCACTGCAGTGTAGTACCCGCTGCCCTGAAATCCACTGCACAGAGAGCCCCAGCTGGCCTGCAGGCAGGGAGGCTACCTGAAGGAGGTGGCTTGTACAACTGAGCAGGAAGAGATTGAGCAGAGGAAGAGGTGGGGCCCCGAGTCTCACTCAGAGGTCTGGGGAGGTGGGCCAGAGCCCAGCACTGCGGCCCCTCGCCTGGTCCCCTGCCCGGCCCCTTGCCAGGCCATTTGCCCATCTGCAGCATCTGTGGTGCCTGCAGCTCCCTGCCCTGTCCTCTCCCCTGCCTGGTGGGGTTGGACCTTGCTGAGCACACAGAGCGGCTTTAATCTGTGACTGGTTGGAACAGAGGCCACCAGGGGCCTCACTGTGGGCACACAAGCCCTGCACAGCCCGGTGTGAGGCCTGGGAAAGATGTTTGCTCCCAAGACACGATTCTGCCTTTCCTTTTCCATTTTGATGGCTCCCTTTCCATCCTCTGGCTGGATCCTGAGCCTCGCAGAGCGCGCTCTCCATTATCCGTGGCCCCTGGTGGCAGATTCTAGGGGCTGTGGTCGGGCTGCCTACAGCGCCGTGTATGACAGCTGGAGGATCCTGGAGCTCCAGCTCCCCCACGCTCCCCCGCCTTGCCAAAGAGACAAAATATTTTCATTCCTAAGCCTCTCAGCCTGGAGGGGAAACAAGTTACACCACCATGTGACCACCACCGCGGCTAAGAAGCCTCACAGCTGGGAGGGCATCGGCTGCAGCTCGGCCTTCCAAAGTCACAGATATGTGGCCCCTGACATCCCAGGGAGGATGGAGGCGCTCCTCGCCCATGCCCCACGCGGTCTGGAGCCCCACAGACACAGCAGGGCCTAGGGCAGAGGAGGGCTGAGCGACGCTAAGGAGGCTCCTCTTTGCCCGGTTCTGCGTGGTCTGCTCACTCCTCGGGTCTGCAGGAGCCGCCACCTGCATTAGTGCTCTGTGCTGCTCGGGCCGTTCCACGGAGTCAGCAGTTTGCAACAGCCATTCATTATCTCCTGCTGTCTGCAGGTCTGGGTCTGGGTAACATGTCGCTTACTAATCAAGGTGAGGTGGAGGCATCGGCCAGGCTGCCAGCTCCTCTGAGAGGCTCAGGACTCTCTTCCAAGCTGATGGTTCCTGGGAGAATTCATTTGCTTGTGGCAGTAGGACAGAGTCTCAGCTTCTAGAGCCCCCACCATGCCACTCCACATGGCCCTCTCCTTGGCACAGCAGCTGGCTACTGCAAGGTGGACAGGAGAGGGTCTTCTGCCTCAGATCTCCACTACTGATTAGAGACCTCAATCACATCTACAAAACCCTTTGCAATCCCATACAGCACAGCCCGACCCTGGGAGCGACGTCCCTTCAGAGTCTGTCCCACCCATCTCCGAGGGGAACACTGTGAAGCAGGATCCATCCTGCAGCTCCGTACAGCCAGTGGCTGGCCTGATGGGCTCCACGTGGTCTCAGTGCCTGAATCCAGTCCAGGGGGATGTGAGGATGGTGGTGTGGGCTTCCACGGGACTACAGCCCAGGCGGCCTGAGTTGAAGCTCAACGCTGACCCTAACTGTGTGACCCTGGGTAAGCCAGTGGATGTCCCTGTGCCTCCATTTCCATATCTATAAAATGGGCTTAATGATGAACCCATTCAGTCAGTTGTGTTGAAGTGGAAGTGGAAGAGACGGGCCGCTCTCCCAGCACAGAGCCTGGCCACAGGGACTGTTCCATGCATCTCCACGTTCTGCTGGGGCCCGGAGCTCATTCCCCCAAAGCAGCAGCCCTCCCTCTCTGCGTCCCAGGAGCAGACGGAGTCGAGCAATTAGCCTTCAGTAATAAAAGTGCCCGGCATCCGCCAGGCTGCAGAGGGATTTATGCACTCCGCAGGAGCTGCTCCCGGGGAGTTTGTCAGGGGACCACTTCCCAGGTACAGACCAAAACACCCCATCCGTCACTGCCAGGTCCTCCCCACAGTGACATATTAAAGCACTGCTATCCCCTTCCGCATTCCCAAGCCTCCTACAGGAAGCCTGCGTTATTTTTATAATCTGACCAGAAAAAGGTAATAAACCCGATCTTTCACGCAGAGCTCCGCCGCCAGAAACGCTGACTTCCGCCAGCCGAGGCGCCATCAGAGGCCCCCAGAGCATCTTGCTTCTTTCTTTTTCTGAAACAAAAGATACTTTATGCAAAACGATTGTAAAACTCCTAAAGCCTCTCCTCCTGTCTCGTTAATCTCGGCCTTCACGGCCCTGCCTCAGGACAGCAAGACCCTCACAGAGAGGTGGCTGCAGAGCCAGCTGCACCAGCTGCTGCCCTGGGGGCTTCTCTCCCCCTCCACCCAGGCAGACATGGTCATCTCACCAGCCATCACACCTCAACGCCAGGGTCACAGCCTCGCATGCCCCCCGCAGTAGCCACGGCTCCACCCTCCCAAGGGTCCTTCCCTGCTGCAGAGGAGCCAATAAACTATAATCATGGCTCAGCCCTCGCTGCCACTGAGTGAAGGCAGCATCGTGGCTTAGTTCTGCCCAGAGACAGAATCAGGCCTCCCGAAACTGCAGCAGGGCCACCTCTGGCCTTGCACCTGCCCGCCGCCTGCCCTCCCACAGAGGAACACACCCCAGCCCCTCCACAAACCTCTTTATTATCCTGACAGCTGTTACCAACAGCCACATCTGGACCTGCCATCCCCACGTGCACACGGCCAAGTGTTCCCTGAGGACCAGTCTCTTCTTCCCCACAAACCCACCCACGTCCCCACAGTCACCCCTGCTGCCCACCTCTGGTACCATCAAGCCTGGCTCTCAAAACTCGTTCTCACAGAGGCACGCATGGCCAGGAACCACAAAGAGTGTTAGCTGGGCACAGAGCTACGGCTCAGAACCTGCTGGGAAGCCAAGTGCAGAGGTCACCTGTCTTCTGGGTACAGGCTGCTGCCCACGTTGCTGCCCGGTGGCCCACAGGAAACGGCCAGCTAACGCAGGAAGCAGCACCAGGTGCACTGCAGGAGTGACCTGCGGAGCCCGCCTTCACACTCTGCAGACTGGAGTCGCTGGGTGAGGGCGCCAGGGGGCTGGAGAGTGCAGCCAGCCTTGCACATGGATGAGGTACCAGGCTGGACCTGCCAGAGGCCCTGGTGGGACAGAGACTGAGCCGGAAGCTGGTGAGCCTCTTCAGGGCGTGAGGGCTGGGTTGATGCATGAACAGAATATTCCAGAAACCCAAAGGAGAGCTCTGAAGATGGAACCTGCCTCTCTCACTGCCTCCCCCACACTCGCTCCACCCATAACCCTAGCGAGCTGCGTGCACCCCACCCGACACCCATGCGCCCCCCGCCCTGCTCCAGCTTCCCACCCTTCTCCACCAATGGGGGAGCGTCAGTCTTGCCCGCGCCGTGAGGAAGGCAGACCCTCAGCCCTGCCCAGGTGCCCGGGGTTGGCACACACACCAGAGCAGCTCCGCCAAGGGCCCCTCACCCCAGGGTGCTCCTCCCTGCCTGCCCACCCTATGTCCACGCCACCTCCCCAGCTCATAGGCAAGGCTGGGTCCACACTCCTGGAGGCAGACAGAGCAAAGACCAGGCAGAGCCAGCTCACCTGGAAGGGTGGACACCAAGCCACCTCTCTGCCACCAGCCCATGCAACACCAGCCACTGCCAGGTGCCATTGGGTTGGGCTTCAGTCACAACCAAGACCTGCTGTCTACGCTCAGACTGTTCTGCCCCGTGGCACCCTTGGTGCGTGGACTGGAGGACACGTGAGGACCAGGGTACAACTGTTTTAAGATTGTATGACTTGTTCGCTGTCTCTTAAACTTCAGAGAAGAGAAGGCCGTGACCTTTAGGAAAGAGCCCATGAGCCACAGAGGCAAGAGGCCTGGGCCAGCTGCCCAGCACTAGGTCTGGCAGGAAGTGGCTAAAGCCTCCTTGACTCCGTGGGTCGTTTTGTTCCTCTGTCCGGGAGGTTGAGAGATCCTCGGAGTGGCTGCCTGGGACCCTCCTGGGACTGGAATGAGATGGGAGCATGTAGCTAGCAGCGGCCCACCCTGCCTGTCCTTCTGAAGAGGCCAGCAGCCCTGGGAAAAGGGATCCTCCTTTTCCATAAGCACTGTGATCTCACGGCCCCAGCTGCCCTCTCAGAGGGTCTGGACCTGGCCCAAGGGGGCAGGGGCTGGGGTGCTGGAGAGGAGGGCGTTCTGCGGGCAGGGGTGCCAGGCTGCAGTTACTAATTCATTTGGATGAAGTCTCTAAACTATAATTAAGGAAGAATCTCTCCAAGTTCAGAGCACACAGAACAATTAACAGCTGCCCACTTGATTAACAGCCAGGGCTGCAGCAGTGCCTGGCGGACGGCACCGCAGCCCTGTCCTGATGGGGCTCTCCACCCGCCCGTGCCACCTCTGCCTGCAGCTCCTCGGGACATTGCTTCTGCCCTGCTGGGTGGTGGGCGAGAGGGGAGTCTCTCAGAGAGTGGGCTGGGAGCCCACCAAACTGCCCAGCACCAATCCAGATCCAGCAGGTTCCTGAGTGCAGAGCCTGCAGGAGCCAGGCCACGTGCCCAAGGGCTGTGACCCGAGCAAGGAGCCGTGAGGGGCAGGAATTGACCCCAGAACCCGTCTTGGGTGGGTTCGGAGAGCTTGCCTCCAGGAAAGCCCCCCAGGAGGCAGCAGCCTCACACTTGGGGATAGCCCTTGGGGACAGCCCTTGGGGACAGCCCTCGGGGTGCTGCTTCCCAGCGGGGTCAGTGCTGCCACCCTTCAGGAAGGTGACGCAGAGAGCCCCAGCCCCAACCCAGCTCCTCACCAGCACCAGGTTTCGGGTTTGAGGCTACATTAAATGTTGACAGAAGCTTATAAGTGACAGGCTGGCCAACCAGAGGGGCCCAGGAAGAATTCTGGAGTGAGGTATGATTCTTCTTAGATGGCAGGAGGAAAGACAGAGGAGAAACCATTGTTACTTAAAATCCACAATATCGGGAGGCTGAGACAGGAGGATCACAAGTTCAAAGCCAGCCTCAGCAAAAAGTGAGGCACTAAGCAACTCAATGAGACCCTGTCTCTAAATAAAATAGGGCTGGGGATGTGGCTCAATGGTCGGGTGCCCCTGAGTTCAATCCTCGGTACTGCAAAAAAATAAAAATAAAACCCACAGCACACTCTCATTAAAGCATGGATGTGTCCTAACATCAGGGTTCTCTGCTTCAGAGCAGAAGATCAACCTCCCCACCTCCCCTGGAGTGAGGCGTGGCCAGGTGGAAGGGGGACAGAGATTGAGAGCCACTGTCACAAAGCCGGGGATGCTCCAGATGAAGGTGCTGATGTCGGAGCCCTCCGTTTAGGGCGCTGGGTCCTCCCACCCGAGCCAAGCCGTCGTGGCCCCTGGGAAGCTGGCTGGGGAATAGAGTGCTGACAGCCGGGTCCAGGTGTGTGGCCTCAGCTGGTCAGCTCCAGGTTAGGAACCAGCCGCCGCAGCTGGGAAGATGGTGACGGTGTTCTCATGGAGACTTAGCCGTCACAAGCCGTGTGGGGAAGGGCAAGCTGAGGGCCACGTAGATGAGGGTCCGGGACCACAGAGTGGCCTGCAGTGCACCCACCAGGTGGACTAAGCAGGCTGGCGGAGGATCTTCGTGGGTGACTCCGGAGCCTGACATCTCCAGGGGCTGGTGAGTAGGTCTCAAGAAGAGGGACAGAGGTGGCATGGGGGTGGGGAGCAAGGAAATCAGAGCCTTGTGATGAGGCCTTCGGGGCAGAGTGGGTCTGGACCCTGGGCCCTTTGGACTAAAGAGAGGCCCTCATGGCAGTTTCTAGAAAGCTCCGTGGCCACAAGGAAGGCCAGCATGGCACGGCTCTGTTGTCCCCAAGACAAAAAGGAGCCTTGGTCAGACCCAAACTCCTACAGGTGAGAGGTGGCTGGGAAAGCCACCCCCCCCCGCAGAAGGCACAACTCCCATGTGGGTCCCCCACACCCCCACGATCAAGGAGCACAGCAGGAAACCAACTCCAGGGGATGGCTGGGCCTGGCAGCTGAACCAGGCCTGGTGAAGACGTCCCCACCTGCAGTGGCATCAGAACGTTTGCCCCGGGGGCTGGGAACACTCAGATGGGTGCGCTGGGGGCCTCACCCTGCCTCCCTTCTGCACAGGTGGCCACCTGCCCTGGGTGGGGTCATTTGTCTTTTTAGCTCAGAGAGACCCGGCAGGAGGGGCTGTGTCCAGACCCCCCTAGTGGCCACATGCCTCACCCAGGATCCTGGACCAGCCCCAGGGGCAGGAGAAGAGGGCTCCCGGGCTCCCCTCCCAGTGGGCTGAGAGCTGGCAGGGCCCCTTTGTATTTATATTTGGAAATAGAGCATTTGCTGATTAAAAATAGAACTAATGATATCTTTGTTCAACATGGGAAGACAATGGTTCAGAAGAATTATAGTTTCCCTCCCTTTCAAATTTCCTGCAATCTATGGCATTTCCAAGTCTCAGAGAATTTTTCAGAATATTTCTAAGAATAGCTCTGCCAGGACTCACACAGAGGGCATGAAATTTACCCTTCTCACTCGAAGGAAAACCGTTCCCAAGCCTTGAAAGGTCTCCCTGTGTTTGAAGCCACATGAGGTCCCTAGGACAATAGTTCCTGAAAAGCCTCTTTGCAGCACACTGAGGTTGAAAGTTTGCCCTTTTAGAACCCAGCGCAGCAAGGGGCCCGATCTCAAGGCCTCCTCTCCCTGCCCTTGGCCATCCAGAGCACCCTGTCTCCTGCGGGGAAGCACAGAGGACCCCACTCCGTGGGCGTGGCTGGGCCCCTCTGGGTGGTCCCATGGCAGAATGGGGGGGGGGTTCTCCATCAGCTCAGCAGCAGAGACCACCCTCTCCCCCGGTGGTGGCCCAGCAGGTCTACTGTGCCAGAGGGAGAGAGAGTGGGCTCCCTGCATGATCTGCAGTCCCCTGGTGGACCGTCATCCGGCAAGAAAGATCTCCAGGGCTGCCCGTGTCCAGGTCGTCCAGGAAGGGGGAAGGGATGAAGGAGGCATCACTGAGCGCGTGGTGTGGGTGCGTGGGGGGCGGTGCTGGAGCACGTGGTACAGGGCGGCTGCTGCTGCTGAAGCCATGACCTGAGGCCAGCATTGTCCCCAGGCCACCAGAAAGGAGAGGCCAATGGGAGGGGCCTGGCCATGGAGGAGCCCCATCTGCACCGGGTGCTCCCATGGCACCTCTGGCCACAGGGCTGCTCGCAGTCACTTGGTGGCCAGCAGAGCCGGGGCTCCACCCCTCACTCCTGCCTCCCCACACCTGGAAGCCCTCCACCATGGAGACCGGCTTCCTGGGGACAGACAGACCACACCTGGGAGCCCCAGATGGAAGTTGCCCTTGCAGACCCGAAGCCTGGTCACTTCCACTCAGCCTCCAGTCTGGACTGGAAGCAGGAAAGGTCCAGGCCAGGGTGGGCTTGGACCCCAGGAAGAGAGGAGCCCCCACCTCCTGTATAACCACGGTTCAGACCCCTGCACCTCAGTGTCACTGTGCCACTGGGCAAGTCACCCTGGACCTCTGCCTGGGGCCAGGAACCAGTGAGACCACTGCTATAAGCCAGAGACCTGGTGTCCCACGATTCCCTGCTGTTCCCATGGAGGACACCACCACCAAGGGCCGGCTGGGGCAGCCACCTGGGGCTGCTGGTCTGGGGGCCACCCTCCCCCTCAGCTCTGGAAGAGTTCCCTCCTCTTCACAGAGAAGCTCCCCACCACCCAGGGGACAAACAGGGGACACAAGCAGGCAGGCTGTGCAGGCAGGACACAGCAAAACACGGGACAGAAATTCCAAGCAGAATGCAGATGACAGGCTGCTCCCAACTGGCGCACAAACGTTTTTACGATGAGCTTGGGGGAAGCTGGCGTTTTAACATTCAGTGAAAGGTTTACAATAATTCCAACATTCAGTCCTTGGACGGTACTAAAATAAGCAACCCCTGGAAGGGATTCCATGTGGCCGTTCACGTGACCGTGAGCAGCGTCTGCCTGATTAGACTCTCTGTTTTCTGAATCGTCTGCGTTGGACACTGTGCGTGACCTTGGAGAGAGCAACTACGTTCATTTTTAACATAAGCTGGGCCAAGGACCACGAGATGTTTTCAAAAGTGTGTAGAAAGTCATTCAAAGCATAATGGACAAACACGGCCCCATGTAACACTTTCTCTAATGCAGCTGGGCTGGCATCTTAACAGCAAGGAGAAACTTGAGAACCTGCCGTGACTCCATTTTTGAGAGAAGAAAAAAAAAAAAAAAACCCAGCCTCTACCTCAAGGCCTGTCCAAGGAAGGGGGTGACCCTTGTCTTTGGAAAAACCCACAGAGCACTCCTAGGCACATACCCACCCAGCTGAGTTGTTTATCTACAAATAACAGGAGAGGTCTGCGGCGCCAGGTGTCCCTGACTCAGTCAGGCTAGGTGAGGACCCATAGCAACCCCCTAGCAACCACCAATCAGCATGAGACAGGGAAATACCTGGGATGCCAGATGACCCCCCAGTCGTTTATGGTGGTTGATAACGTGTTGGGAAACCATGTAGTTCAGCACGTACTCCCCTCGTGGTTTAAACCAATCAGTTCAAACGAATCCCCCTTTTGTACTAACCAATCACCCCTACCCAACTTGTTCCCACCAGTAACTGTGCTCATCATGTTTTATGATTTTCCCACGGTGTGTGATGATTTGCTGTGTGATGCATAGAGTATCCCCCCAAAACCTATAAAATCTCACTGGACAAAGGGCCAGGACTTGAAGGAAGAAGTGGGTGGGGCTGAGGGATAAGGTGGGGGTTCTTCTGCCGGGTCAAATGAGGAAGAGTCCGCAAGGTCAGGAGTAGAAGTAGGGGAAGGGAGGGGTTTGTGAGCAAGGAGAACCTGAGAGGGAGAGCAGGAGGAGCAGAGAGCAGGGTGCTGTGTGAGAAGGGTAAAACCTTCAACGCAGGGAATCTCCCTCCACTTTTTCAGACACTGGCAGTAGTTAAAAAGGTCCCGGAGAAGATTTGGATCTAATGAGCCTTCTGGAGGCCAATGATTGCCATTATCCAGAGGATACGTAGGCCAATCTTGGGTTCAGAATTTGATCAGAAGTTTGGGTTTGATGTCTGGTGTGAGAGAGAGTGTGGCCAGATTTTTTATTAGGCATTTGAGAGGCGAGGTTTCAGGTATGGAAGAGGAGGCGCCTATGGTCACAGAAAGAGATGGAGGGAGAGAGAGAATCTTAGGGCCAGAAAACGATCAACAAAAGGCGTCCCCTTTTAGGACCTTGGGGATCGCGGGACTCTAGGAAAAGCCGGGAAACGAGAGGCAGGCAGTGAGGGTCATCACCCGAACTGCAACTCTCGGGAGGCAAAAGCCGGAGGCCAAGAAGAACCTAGTACTAGGATTTACTGGTTACAGGAGAAGGAGAAGGAAGAAACAGAGGGGTCTCTCGCCTGAACCCAGAAGCCTCACTTCCCAAAGGAAAGCGGATCGTCAGAGAGTCCACTAAGGCCATAAAGGCCTTAGTGGGGTGGGGTCTCTCTCCTCTATCGGGCGTCAGGAGTGTGCCGGAGGATCACAGTTGCAGTTCCTGCTGTAGCCCGAAGAGGGTGACGAGCCAGGAGGGGAACTTACCTAAGCCCAATCAGTGGTGGGTGTAGGGAGCCAGCGTCTGAAAAGGCGGACGAGGGCGAGATGTCTCGGTGCAGCCGGAGACGGGGCTCTGTTAAAATGAGCTCACCCACCTCCCGGGTTTCGGCACCAATGAAGGAAGGAGCGACGTGAGACAAATCACTGGAGAAGTTACACTTTATTACAAAAGGCTGTGGGCTTATATAGATCTAAGGAGAGGTGGCAGGGCTGGGGTGAATGACGGGTCACCCGTGTATTGGTAAGTTCTTCCAGATGTCAGTTCCGGAGCCCACGAAATTAGTTCTGATGGGGGTTAAGGTTCCCCGCCAGCAGGATTTAAATATTGGTGCCGGCGGGAAAGGGAGAGAGGAAGAGAAGCTCCTCAGGCGCTATGTTGGGGTTTTGGGGTGTGGCTGCCATTATGCCTTTTCCCAACAGGACTCACTCCTTGGGACCACTGCATCGGAAATGGTTGTGAGTCCAGGCTTGAGCTTGCAATAAAGACTCTTGTGTGACTGTACCAGATTCGGCTCCTGGAGGTCTATTGTGGTCCCAGGAATCTGGCATTACAAAACCTGAGGCTGGAGGGCGAGAATTTCCCCAGGACTCCAAAGCTGACCCCATTGGACCCAGTCACTCAGACCCTAACCCAACCAACTTGGCCACCAAGTTCTTTGACTCAAACTCCTGACCTCACATGCGCCTCCTGCTCTTCCCCCCATTGCCAGCGCCACCCTGTCTAGCCACTTGTGGGGCCCACCAAGACCACCCGTCTGCTCCCTGTACCATCCCTTTGCCAACCCTGTTTCAGGTTGGCTGTGTCTCCCAACAAAGCTGTAGCTGTCCTTGTCCCCAGGGCCTATGACCCCAGGTCCCAGTCCTCGTTTGGAAATAGGGCCTGAACAGTGGTCATCAAGTTAAATGAGGCCATTAGGGCAGACCCTAGTCCAAAATGGCTGATGTTCATAAAAGTCTGGATGCATAGAGGAGAGGGGACGGGAGACAGGAGAAGACAGATCACCTGAGGAACCCTGAGGCCCTCGGAAGCTGGAGAGAGGCCTGGTCCATCCCCTCACTGTCTCAGGGGGACGCTGTCCTGCTGGCACCCCGACCTCAGACCTGCAGCCGCCAGGGCCAGGAGTGAATTTCGGCTGGTTGAGACTCCAGTCGCAGGACTGGTTACAGCCACCCAGCAACTTCCGGACTAACAGACTCCCGCACCAGGATGGGTGGCAGACCCTTCCTGACTTCTGCCTCCACTGGAGCCTTTGCATGGCTGGCCCCACCTCCTGCCCACCAGCACCGTCCCCGCCACCCTAGATGCCCACAACACCTTTGCCCAGGGACGCCTCGGCCCTAGCCGCGGCTTCTGCTCGCCTGTCAGGAGAGGTTTAAATGGCAGGCCTTCGGAAGCCCTTGGGGCTCCTCCCAGTGGCTCCCCACCTTCCCTTCCAGAACCTCAGAGTTGCTGCTGACCTGCTGCCTCTTCCCCCAGGGCAGGGTAATCCAGCTCAGGCTCTCGGGCTGCAGGGCCTGGCCAGGTCCTGCTGCGGGATCCCTGGGCAACATCCCAGTTCTCTGCCCCCTAGACACCAGTGGAGGCCTCCCCACCCCAGTGGTGACAACCGAAGATGTCTGCAGACTTTGCCAAACATCCCCTGGGGGAACTGTGTGGCTGAGAGTCACTGCTCTAGGCCAACAACGCCATAAAGGGTGGAGAGCGCCCGCCTCCCCCGCCTCCCCCTCCACCCACGCCCAACCCCTGTGGGGTGGCTCCTGCTGCCAACAGACAGTGGACAGAAGGTCTAGGGGGAGAGGAGAGTGGACAGCTGGACTGTGGCCTGACCCTGGCTTCTGCTCCTGGTGTTGGGATTGCCCTGTGAGGCTCTAGACAGCCTGGGGGCACTCACAGGGCCCCTGCCTGTGCTACCCCGTCCCTATTTCTCCCTGTCAGCTGTTTCAGACACACACACCGGGCCTTTGTATAAACTCGTTATCCATCAAGGTGAATGCCAGATAAATAAAAATGAACAGGCAGAAGTGCAAGCAGCATCGGATCCCTCCCAGGCACGGAGATAATATGCTGACACTCTAATGGTTGTATTAACAATGTAATAGACCCAGTGCCGGGGGCAGCCCGGCTCACAGCAGCCAGCAGAGCCGAACGTCTGCCCCACCCGGGACTCAGCCAGGCCCTGGGGTCACGGGCTCTGTGGACTGGTCAGCCAGCAGTACAGAGATCCAGTGGCCCCTAGGCGTACTGCATCCGCCATGTGCCCACCCAGACTCCGAGAAGTGCGGCAGCCAGGCCCGAAACTCCATTCTGTGCTGCGAAGGAGTGAACAGAGACCTGGTTACTTTGCCACAAACATCCAGGGTGGGAGCCAGGATTCCCCAGAGATTTTCTAAAGTTATCAAAAAGTTCACACACATGTGCATACACGTTGCACAAATATGCACACCCACATACGTGCACGTACACACATGCCCCATACACGTGGGCACACCTGTGCAAACTTACACCCAGGGGAATAGCATCGTGTTAATAGAATTCAGCTTTTCAGATCTGCTAAGAAATGTGCAAGAAAAGTTGAAAGCTTCATATCTCAAAAATCGAATCCATGGGCACTTTGAAGTCCAGACACACACAGAAAGGAAGAAAGGCTTCATCCAGATGCTTCACCCAGTGTGCACTGTGCCCCCCCCCAACCTGCTCCAGCCAGAGCGGCGCCTCGTTCCGCTGCCTTCACCGGCTGCTTAGAAACCATGCTCCATATTTTTAAAATAAAGGAAGAAAGCCCTCGTGTAATTTAGTGGTGGTTATTTGTCACCTATTCCTGAAAACAAATGCCCACAGCAGTGAAGGCCAGCAGATTTATTGGGAGGGAAAGATCTATATTCCCAGGACGAAAGTGACGTTACCAGATTGGGTAATTGCTGCATAAACAATAAATTACCCATTGATTAATTGTGCTTCCAGGGCTTCCTGGAGTATTTTTCATGTGGACAGCTGTGTACACACCAACAGCAAATGGAAAAGGGAAAGGCCAGGGGACCTCGTCCACCACGAAAGGAACAGTGACCACTAATGAGATTTCAGAGCTTCCTATCATCCACGAAGGTCCCTGGACAGCGAGGGATTCCTGGGCGCCCCAGAGACACAAATGCCCTCCCTCCATAAAAACAGATTCAAAACCACACTCCGGGCTGGGACGGAGGCTCAGTGCTAGAGCACCTGCCCAGCATGCTAAGCCCTGGGTTCCCTCTCAGCATGGAAAATGCATATTCACCCTCTGTGAGATACTACTGCACATCCATTGGAATAGCTGAAAGCAGAGAGAGAGAGAGAGAGAAACAACGGATGACAAGTACTGGGCGATTGCAGAATGATGGCGCCCCTCACAGACAGCCAGGGGGGCGCACAGGGTGCTCCCCTGTGATGGGCGGATCAGCAGCTCCAGGGGAACTGACCATTCGGTCTGCAGTCACGCTCCTCAGCATTGACCCAAATGTGTAGAAAACTTGTGTCCAAGCAAACACTGCACAAGAGGGCTCACAGCAGCTTGGTTCAGGGTTTTTAAACCCCAAAAGCAACCAAAATGCCCTTCCATTGAAAGGGATACTCTGCAAGGAGAAAGAGCCAGCAGCCCCGCTATGCAGACGTGGACGAGTGTGGTGTGCACCAAGCCGTGAAGGACGCCTACCCTTGATGGCTACTTGCCACACAACTGCACAACTACACAATGGGCACACACGTCACCCCTCCAGTGACAAGACTTTCTGGAAAAGGCAAGCCGGCAGAGGCAGGGCCCGGTCAGCGGCTGCCAGGGACTCAGGGAGGGGAGGGGTTGAACTGGCGAAGCAGGTTGTTGGGAGCTAATCCCACATGGTGTGTGAGTGATGTGACAGGAACTTCAACACCCATGGAATTCCACAACGTCAACTGTGCATCTTATTGTGACATTTAAAAAAATCAATCAGAAGGTCAGGGGACCCCAAGATGGAAGGAGTCTGCGACAAAAGAATTTAACTAGGGTACAAACGCAGGTCACGGCCTCACGGAAGCTGGCGAGAGGGTCAGAGCCAACCCTGGGGAGCGTGTGCCTGAGCGGAGGATATAGACACTTCCCAAGGAACGGCAGCGGGCTCCGGCTCGTGGCCCCTTGGTAGGGTTGCTTCCTGGAGGGTCCAGGTAACGATTCTGCAGCCGCTGCACCTGTTCAGAGGGATTGACTGAATTAGTGCCTGGGCGGGAAGCAGGGAACAGACCCGCAGGGGAGGAGGAAGGGCAGAAGGAACCGCGTAGGACTGGGGTAGGGCTGGGGGCATCCGTGTGACCTGAGGTCGAGCTTAATAAGCACAGAGACGGAGGGGGGATGCAGAGAGCTCAGCAGGTAGATGGCAGGCAGGCAGACGGTGGTAGGCAGGACCTGGGCGTGGCCGTGGGTGTGGGCGTGGGTGTGGCCGTGGCCGTGGGTGTGGGCGTGGCCGTGGGCGTGGCCGTGGGTGTGGGCGTGGGCGTGGGCGTGGGCGTGGGCGTGATTCCCAGCTCTGTGCACTGTACACTTCCTCTCAAAGTGTGGAAGGAGGGAAGAAGAGATCATTTGTTTCAAAGACACCAGACAAACTCAGTGAGGTCACCAAGGTCCACATCAACCATGACACGTCATGCGGATAGCCAGCACCCTTGTCTGATGGGACCAGAGGGCACTGCACAGCCTTGGTCTTCCCCCCAAGAACCCACAGCCCCAGTCTGACTTGAGGGAAACTGACAGGCAGGTCCCCAGCGGCGCACATGCTATAAGGCACCCAACCAGACCCCTTCTGCCTTGGACGTCGGCCACCTCAGGGCACAGCATTTGTCTGCTCCAGACGGTGGGTGCAGCAAGAGGCACCATCTTGGTAACAGAGACTGGGCCCTCCCAGCCCCCAAACCCGCTGGAGACTTAATCTTGGACTTCCAGCTTCCAGCACGTGAGAAATAACCTCAGATGTTTGTGGGCTACCAGTGTAAGGCATTTTGTTGTAGCAGCACAGGCGACGGAGACAGGCCGCCAACACGTGCCGCGGGGAAGTCCGACTACACCACACAGCACGGCCAGTCCAGGGCCTCGGAGCCCGACTGGCCAGACCAGGCTGCTGGGTCCGCACACTCTGCTCTGCAGGCTGCAGCCCTCTGATGTGCTTAGAAAGCGTCCATTCTTCAGTTGAAGAAAATAATTTTAATAGTGTTTCCCTTGAAGAGAGGAGCCTTTATTTTCCAGATTTTGTAATTATGTTGTTGAAACAAAACTCGCTTTCCCAGGAAAGGGAGGTGCCTTGGACTGCTCCCGGGGTGAGACACTTTGCACAGATCGCCTCCCTGATCCGAGGCTCTCATTATCCACACGCTGTATGAAAAAACCAAACAGAAAACAAGATTCAAACAGCTTAGAAGCAAGGGCCAGAGTCCAGGGCTGACGAGCAGAAGGGCCAGCTCTGGTGCTCAGCGTCCTCCTGGCGATGATGAGCACGGTCAGCCTGGCTTCCGCAGCCCTGGCCAGCTTGTCCTGCCACAGGGCGCCCCTCCTCCCGTCCAACCTGGGGCGCAGGAGGCCTCTCCCGGCAGGAAGAGCTGAGCCCTGGGTGCTCCCCAGTCAGCGTTGCATGGCTCAGATGGAAGCTAAGCCTCCCACCCACCGTGTGGCTTCCACCTCTGCAACCCACAGCCCAAGCAGCGCAGAGACCGCCCTCGGAGGCCCACTCTGTCCAGGGTGCCTCTCTCCCCTGAAGCCATCGCCAATGAAGAAGCGACTACCCGGGCAGGCAGAGCTGCCTCCAGCCGGGCACCCGCCCAGTACAGCACAACAGACAGAATCTCAATTAAACAGCCAGGCCCTTGCGGGGTAAGGAAATGAGAGTGAGTGGGAAGGAAAATGATGGAGATTCAACTGCACACACCAGGAGACAGGAGCTTGTCCCGCTTGGAAATGCGAGTTGTTTTCTGATCTTACTTAGGGGCTTCATTACTTTTTTAATAGGCAAAAAATCCTGGAGGTCTCCGAAAGCTTGCCAAAGTACCCCTCCAGCTCCAGAGGGCATCCCTCACCTGCCTATTGTTGCCATGGCAACTCTCTGGTCCAGCTTCCTACCCCTCTCCCTCTGGGGCCGGCCACTGCCTCCTGCCAGGGGTCTGAGGCCAGCACACTAGCAGCCTGGCCCTTCGCCTGGCCCTGCCCCCTGCAGCATGGCCACCAGAGAGGCCTTTATGAAACAGAAGCCAACCCCTCTCACCCACTCACGACCCTCTATGACCCCCCGTCCACACAGTGCAAACTGACCTCCCCTCACTCACCGGCTCCACCACACTGGCCTCCCTGCCCTTCCTCGAGTACCCCACGCTCCGTCCGCCTCAGCCTCTGCCTTAACCTGACGCTCTGGCTCCTGCAAGCAGACTCCTCCTTCCCTTCCATCCACAAAGTCCTCTCTGGGGAAACCCTCCCTGCTCCCCGACTACCCTCTCTGCCTGACCCCCAGGTCACGTTCATCCCCACACCAAGCTCTGTCTAATCCTTCCTGGGGACGAGCTGGACTCAGCGGCCTCTGTCCTGGGCCAGCTGGCGGCGACCCCCAGCCACCCCGGGCATGGGCAGGGTCTGCCTCCCCCTACTCTGCCAATAGGCCCAGTATCAGCAACAGGGCCTGGAATACAGTAGGTGCTCAAGAAGTGTGTTGTGAGAATGAACAGCCCCCCTCCACCATCTCAGTCCTGGCTGCTGTAAGGAAACCCCTGTAGGTGAGGCTGGGGGGCCTCCCGAGCCGGGTGCCCGCAGCTCAGCGACTGGGGAGGCCAGCCCTGGTCTGCAGCAGGCTGCCTTCCCGCTGCACCTCCCGTGGCAGAGGAGCCAGCTCTGGCCTCCTCCCTTGAACAGACACCTGGGCCTCACCGGGTCCTCCCTCCCGACCTCATCTACACCCTAATCATCTCCCAAAGACCTCACCTCCGGACCACACACGGGGGGCAGGGCTTCGACTTGTGGCTTCCCAGCCCCCACTAGCCAGGGATCCCAGTGGTTAGCTCCCAGCCCGGCCTCAGGGCTTCAGCAGCACCCCCACCTGCACCTGGGGTTTCAGCGCTGCCAGGAGTCACCAGGCCCCCAGGTACCCATGGGCCACCCCAGAATGAGCTCAGGACTCATCTGCTCTGATATATACCCCCATTCCCATTTCTGCTCTCCTGGGTCATACTGAAGCTCTATGTCAGCACCCACCCACCCCCACGCGAGCTGCCAGGGGCGATGGTCCAGCCTTCGCGCTCTATCAGAAGCCACGTTTCCCCAGCAGCACCCTTCAGACGTGAGTGAGGCGGACCCTGCTCTGCCCTCGGCCACCCCTGAGAGGAGGGGCCTGGCTGGGGGGCAGCTCGGGTCTGCCTCCTGGTTTCTGTTCACAGTCCACCTCCCGCCCAGGCCGGGGAAGCTCTGGCAGCTCTGGCTCACCTTCCAGTGGTGCGGGGGATGCCAGGCTGGGGCCACCCTGGTCCTCCCAGGTCTGCTGACAGGAGCCGGGACCCATTCAGGCAGCGCCCCCTGGAGGCGTGGACCCCCGGGCTGCAGCCCTCCTCTGCCTCCGCCTTGGTGAGGGCCATGGCCCCCTAGGCTGCTTCCTCCCTATTGGGGCCCCTGGGCTCTGCACCTGCAAGCGCAGCAGTCACCGTCTCTGATTCCTCCTGCTACCACGGCTTGGATGAGGTCCCCAAAGGCCTGGGCGTTGGAGGCTTGTCCCCAGTCTGTGGTGCTCTTGGGAGCTGGTGGGACCTTTAGGAGTGGAGCCTGGTGGGAGGAAGTCAGGTCACTGGGGGTGTGCCCCTGAAGGGGATGTTGGGACCCGTCCCTTCCTCTCTCTTTGCTTCCCAGCTGCCATGAGACCAGCATCTTCCTTCACCAGCTGCTCCCACCATGACATGCTGCCTCACCCTAGGCCCCAATGCCTATGACCATGGACTGAAACCATGAGCCCATAAACCTCTCTTCCTTTTAAGTTGATTATCTCAGTTATTTTGTCATAGTAAAAGAGAAATAACTAATACCCCTGCAAAGTGCTACTCAAAGTCCTAGACATGATGTAAAACAAACACAAGCAGACTCTCACAGGTGAGAGAAGAAGGTCAGCCAGCCCGGGACCTCAAGGGTGTGGACAACAGAGTGGTGAGTCCTTTTGTATCAGAAACATCAAACTTAGAGCTGGAGAATCCATCTCTTCAAACAGCGCTAGAAACAAAGAGAGGTCTCTCTAGCCACGGGACCAGGGAAGGGGCAGCCTAGCACGAGGGAAGGCCTCAGACAACAACCTCCCACTGTGGCCAAACACTACTGCAAACACAGGCTCCACCGCACCCCACCAGCAGAGGCAGAGTATGACCCTGGACTCCACCCTGTCCAGGCTGTAACCAGGCACCCCAAAGCCCATCAAGGTGGTGTCCAGAAGGACTAGGAAAAGGGGTAGGACCTCCACCTCTGCCGGCTAGAAGCGAGTGCCCCTCCTGCCCAGTGAGTGTCAGTGGGGACGACGGGGGAGGGAGCCACGGCTCCCGGACCTCCCAGCAGGAGTGGGAGCACCCACCCATCAACAGAGGCTGAGTGGAACCCAGGCGTCCCCTCCACTTTGCAGTAGTGCAGCGACACCCCCTCCCTCCCCCACCACAGCTGGGTCAGGAAAAGCCAATGGAGACGGAAGCTTAGCTAAGATTCAGTCTCACACACAGGAATGTCCAGGTTCCAACGACTGAAGAATCACTTGTCCACTCCCAGACCCAAGAAAACCTCAGACTGAATGCAAAAAGACTGACAGATGCCAATATCAAAATAACAAAGATGTTCAATGGATTGGACCAAGACTTTCAAAGTCATTTGAAATGAAAAAAAAAAAAAAAAACTATTGAAAACATCATCAAAGACAGAAAATATAAATAAGAACTCAATGGGAACTTTAGAACTAAAAAATACTCACAAAAATAAAACGCTCCGTCAACAGGCTTTGTACAACAGCCGGGGAATCAGAGGAAAGAGGCTTGAACTGGAGCGAGGAACACAGGAATCACCCAATCTGAACAGCAGAGAGAACGTCGCTGAAAACAACGTGCACCCAGCATAAAGGATCAGTGGGACGGGGACAAAACATCTGTGTAACTGGAGTCTCTGAGCCAGGGAAGGAGGAGGGTGGGGCTGGAAAAGTACCTGAAGAAATCATGCCTGAGAAGAATCCCAGCTTTGAAAAGAGACGGGAGCTTGCAGATTCAGGAAACTCGAGGGCTGAATGTTCTCTCTCATATGCAAAAGCTGGAAAGAAAAAAGAGATGAAAACGGGGAGTCTCACAAAAAAATAGAAGAGAGAACAGTAAATGTAGGTCGGGGATCAAGGAGGAGGGATGCAGGGAGGGAAAGGGGAAGTGCCAAAAATTAAATTGACCAAAGTATGCTACAAACATGCGTGAATACACCACACGGCGGCTCGCTGTTAGGTATGATTAAATGCACAAATTTAACATCACAGAAAAGTACACTCTGTACCAGTAGAAGAGGGGAAGGGGATGGGGGGAGGCCGGAAGGGAAAAGGGAGGCACTGAAGAGGGAAAAGGAGCAGATTCTGTCATGGGCAAATGTGACTATGTCACACTGACCCACTCTTAGTATGATTATCACACAGTGATAAAAACCTAATTAAGAAGGTCAATGAGTCGTCTGTCCGTGAGAGTTCCCCATAGAAACAGAATCAATAGGAAAGACGGATGGATGGAGTCTAAGAAAGGGGCTTGCATGACTGTAAATGTTGGTAAGTCCCAAACCCACAGGGTGGGCGGGCTGTCAGGCTGGGACCCAGGCAAGTCCAAAGGCCACCTGCTGCAGCAGCACCCCTTCTTACTTGGAGAGGTATCTCTGGTTCTCTTCAGGCCTCCAAATGCCTGGGTGAGGCCCACCCACATTATGGAGGACCTTCAGCTTCACTCAAAGTCCACTGGCTGGAATGTTAATCTCCTCCGTAAAAGTCGTCACAGAAACATTCAGAACAGCATCGACCACAAACCTGGGCATCGTGGCCCAGCCAGGTTGACAATATAAAAGTAAGTATCACAAATCCAGAACAAGAGGAGCCCAAAGAAACCCACACCAACGCACATAATGATTTAAAAAGACAAATAAGAACATTTTTGAAAGTATTCTAGAGAAAAATAACACCTTGCCTATGGAGTAAAAACTAATTAGAATAAGAGCAAGTTTTCATTTAAAAAGTCATGGATCCAGAAGGAAGTAGTCCATGTTTTTTTTCATGTGCTGAAAGAAAAGAACTGTCAACCCAAAAATCGTATAACCAGTACAAATATCACTGAGAATAAGGGAGAGGGGTCTCTCTCAAGATCCTCTCAGATAAGGAAAACAAAGGTAATCTGACACCAGCCAACCCTAAAGAGTGGCTGACAGTCTCCAAACAGAAAGGAAAGATAAGAGACATAACACTGGAGGGCTGGGGCTGCGGCTCAGTGGAGAGCGCTCCCCTAGCAAGCGTGAGGCCCTGGGTTCCACCCTCAGCACCACAAAAAAATAAAATAAAGACATAACATTGGAGCAACGTTGGCGGGGACAGGTCAGGGACTAGGTGAGGGGAAGGGTGAGGACAGGGTTCTTCTCTTCTCCTTTTGAGTTTCCTAATCGTGTGTGATGCTTGAAGCAAAAACTATAAAACTGTGTGATGATATTCTACATTTACCTAGAGGAGATACATAAGGTACTTGTACAATAACACAGGAGGGCAAGGAGACATCAGCAGGGGCAAGGTGTCCCCACTTGACTAAAATTGCCAAGGTGACCGCGATCAAGTAGACACTGTAAGTGGCCTATGTGTGATGCAGTCAGTCCCTCAGGCAACCTCCAGAGAAGCCTTACCAAGGAGGACTCCAAATAAATTAACTGAATTCTGGAAAATGCACTAGTGACCCAGAGGGAGGTAGGAAAAGGAAAACGGAGAAACACAAAGGAGAGAGACCAACTTAATTACAATACACAATAGGACATCTGACAAAATATAAAAATGACATTAAAGGCACCAATTAAAAGACAGAACTTGGCAGAGTGTATTTTAAAACATGACTCAACTCTATGCTATCTACAGAAATTTCACTTTAAACATCATGATATTGACAGAAAAAAAGGGTAGAAAAATAGACATCATGTAAACATTAATCAAACAGAAACAGGAATGCCATTTTAATATCAGATAAAATGGCTATCGGAGCAAAGGAAATCACCAGAGACAGAGAGAGAGATTAGAAAAGATTCGATCTTCCCAAAAGACATAGCAATCCCGAATATATATGCACCAAACAACAGAGCTCCCACGTAGGCAAGGAGAATCCTGGGAGAACTGAGAAAAGACAAGTCCTCAACTGTGGTTGGAGACTGCACTATCTTCATCTCAACAACTACACAAGGAGTCATCAAGAACACAAAATGTTCCATAACACTATCCTCCAACAAGATCTAACCAAACTCTACAGAGCATCCCGCCTGACCGGAGCCTGCAGTCAAATGCCGGAGCAGCAAATAGGAAGACCCTGGGCCATTAAACAAACTTTTAAAAAGTTAAAAGAATTGAAATTACACAGCGTCTTCTCTAAACTAGAAATCTATAACAGAAATACAACATTAGAATCTTAAACACCTGGAAGTTAAACAGAATACCACTAAGTAATCCATTGGTCAAAGAGGAGGCCTCTAGTGGAATCAAGGAGTGGGCTCAGACATATCAACTGTGCAAAGGCAGAGCTAAGGGTGAGACTTATAGTATTAACTAGACAAGAAGGAAATGGTTTATAGGATTAAGTAGAAAAGAACTAGCCTCAAATCAATAATCTAAGTTTCCCACTCAAGAACCTAGAAAAACAAGAGCAAAACAAACCCAAAATAAGAAGTAAGGAAATAATAAAAACAAAAGCAGAAATCAATGAAATTGAAAGCAGAAAAACAATGAAGAATATCAATGAAACAAATAGCTGGTCTTTGAAATTTTCAATAAAATTGACAAATCTCTAGCAAGAGTGACCCTCAAAAAAACAAAGACACAACTTACTAACATGAGGGATAAATCGGGGATCATCTCACCATAAAACCCAGACACCAAAAGGATAAAAGGAAATATATGGACAGCTCCTGCATGTAAATCGGACAGCTTTTACTAAATATTCCCCATCCTTGATAAATACAAACCACCATAACCACCCAACATGAAACAGAGGGCTTGAACAGCTCCGTGACTACTGAGGATATATTAAATTTGCCTTTTAAAATTTCTCAAGACAGACTTCTTCTGGCCCAGAGGATTTCACTGGAGAATTCTATCAGATGCTTAAAGAAGAATTAACACCATCTCCACACATCTCTTCCAGAAAGTAGGAGGGAAGACAGCACTTCCCAGTTCATTTTATAGAGTTAGCATTATGCTGACATCAAAATCAGACAAGTACAGCACCAAAAAAAATAAAAAATAAAAAGATACCATTGACCAAAATCCCTCATGAGTAAAGAAAGAAAATTCCTTGACAAAATCTTATCAAGTAGAATTTTAAAGCATTTTAAAAGAATTAGACACCATGACCCACTGGGATTTATTATAAGGATACAAAGCTAGTTCAATGGTTTGAAAATGATTTATGTAATCTATCAAATTAACAAGCGAAAGAAAATAAATCATATCAATCAATGCAGAAAAATTATGTCAAAGTCTATATTCATTCATGATAAAACTCTTATAGAAAGTCAGGATAAGGGGTATTTCCTCAATTTGATAAATAACATATACCAAAAATCTAAAGCCAACATTTTCCTTAATGGTTTAAGATTAAATGTTTTCTCCTGAAGATTGGTAAAAAGGCAAGAGAATCCACTTTTATTGCTCCTATTCAAGTGGTGCTAGAAGTTCTAGCTGGTATCATCAGGCAAGGAAAGCTTTTTAAAAGTGTACAGATCAAAAAGGAAGAAATAAACTCATCCCTATTTGCTTTTCTATCATAAAATTTTAAAGAACCAGCAAAAATACATGTAGAACTAATAAGTGAGTTCAGAAAGGTGAGAAGATACAAGATGCAAAATTCAATTGCATTCTTATACCCTACCAATAAACAAGTGGATTATGAAATTAAAAATATAATACAATTATGGCAATCAAGTGAATTCACATATCCACCACCTTCTGTAATTATTCTTTTTATGTAATGAGAACACCTGAGATATACTCTCTCAGAAAATTTCAAATATGCAATACACTATTATTGACTATAGCTAACACTTTGTACAAAATATTAGTTGCACATCTTAAATACACATAATTTTTGTCAATTATACCTCAAGACTGGTTTTTAAAAGAGCATGATAATCACCAAAAAGTTAAATACTTGGTTGTAAATCTAAAAACATCTGTGCAGGACTTACAAGCTCACAGTTCACAACACTGAAGAAATCAGAGAAGCTACAAGCAAACGGAGAGATATACCATGTTCATGGATGGGAAAACTCAACATAGCAAAGATGCTATTTCTCCCTAAATGGATACACAGGTTTAACACAATTTCTATCAAACCGCAGCAAGGTTATTTTGTAGATAGAAATAAGAACATAATAAAAATTGATTTTGAAAGGCAAATGACCTAGAGTTACTAAAACAATTTTGAAAAAAAGAAAACATTAAAGGAACAGAATAGAGAAATAATAGACCCACAATGTGTCTATTATTGACTGTGTGTTGTGTGCGCACACGTGCACGTATGCTGGGCTTGAACCAGAGGCCTTATGTGAACTAGGCAAGTGCTCTGTCACTGAGCCACATGCCCAGCTGTCCTGCTGATATTTTGGCAAAGGCACAAAGTCAATTAAATGGAGGAAGGATAGTGGACAATTAGACAGCCACAAAATAAATGAAGAAAGAGAAAAGAATGACTTTTTTCTTTATTTTTAAAAAATTAATTCAAAATGCACCCAAAACAAATTTTAAAATTTTAGGGAGGTGGGGAACAAGAGAAGTAGCATTTAGGAATAGGTAGAGCATTCTCAAGTCTGATACCAAAAGCACAACCCCTGAAAGAGAAAACATGATAAATTGAGCTTCATCTAAATTAAAAATGTGTGCTCTGGGAAAGATCCTTCCAGAGGATTCAAGGACAAGCCACAGAGGAGAGAAAATATCTACAAGCCGTGAATCTAATACAGAACTCTTGAAACCAACAGTACGAAGCAAACAAGTTTTCAGTAATATCTGGTATGTGTGTGTGTGTGTGTGTGTGTGTGTGTGTGTGTGTGTGTGTGGTGGGTTACAGGTCACAGACTGTTCTTTGTACAATTCTGCCTGTCTCAATTCACATGGTGCCGTGGCTGTCTGTCTGATGGAGGAGATGGAGACTCAGGATTCCCAGGAGACAGGAATGAATTTTCTTTTATTTTTTTTCCAATATTTGTAATTTGCTATTAATTGCTCAGAGTATACAATGTGACACTGACCATCCTAACCATTTCTCAGTGTACAGTTCAGTGCCATTAGTCACATTCATGTTGCCAAGTAACCATCGCCACCACCCATCTCCAGACTTTTCCTCGTCTTGCAGAACAGAAACAGAACTCCCACTTCCCTCTCGCCCCAGCCTGGCGACCACCAGCCACTCTGACTGTGGACTTGGCCGTTCCGTGCCCTGCATGCTGGTGGACCTCGCTGCATTACCCCTCTTACTCCCACTTGTTTCATTAACATGATGTTTGCAAGGCTCCCGAGGAGAAGCCTGGTCGGAATCCCCCTCCCTGGTAACATGTTTAGCTCCATCGGGAGCTGAGGATTTGAAGTGTCACTCCTAAAGGAGTCTGGATGGGGCACCTGCCCTCTGGGAGGTGGGCCTGCTTTGGGGGGTCATCTCCTGAACCCCTGTGTCAGGAGACTTTGGACACCCCCCATCCTGTCCCATGACAGGTGCGTCATGTTGACTTGTTAAAAAAACAGAACAGATGGGGCCTGGGGAGGTGCCCAAGATGGATGGGGAAGATAAAAACAGAATCGGTTTTGGAAAAGACGCACGGTTATGGGATGGCCGGTGCAGCCCAGGCACAGGAGGGTTAAGAGCCACTGGGGACCTGCTAGAGAGCAGGTGGCAGGATCAGGAGGTGGGGCTGGGGTGGGAATTGGGGGATGATGGCCCTGTTGTTCCTCTCACTGCAGGCTTAGTGCTGCAAGGCTGCACAAATGTCACTGGGATTGCCAGAGCTAAGGAGGGTTAAATGGTTCTACGAAACCGCTGTTCATCTATTTTATGTCGTGCCTTGGAAGACACGGAGGCCACAGCCCTGGGTTATCAGCGAGAAGAGGAACCATAAACATCTGAGAACCACAGGAGACCGTCGGGGGCTCTCTCTGTCCTTGAGAATATCCATTCCAAAATGATTCCATTCTGCCCATCAAGGAGCCAGAGAAAATCATCCTTTCATAGAATTTCTTGGGAATCTAGTCAAGACAGTGTGCGTGTCTCCCTCAGATAACACTGCTGTATTATAGGCACTTAAATAGATCAGTGGGCTGTGGAGAAAGAAGACACCCATTTAAGCAGAGGGTCTGAAAGGGAGGTGCAGCTTCAGGCAGGCAGGCGGGGTGGCCGCGGAGCGAGCTGCACGTTCCATCCCCAGTGACAACCCAGTCCTTGAAGGACCTCCGGCATCAGCAGTACCCAGGTGCTGGTTAAAGCGCCGGTTCCCTGGGCCTGCCAGGCCTGAGAACCCCAGCCTCTGTATCACGAAAGAGTTTCTCAGGCCCACCCTGGAAGGTCCCAGGGTCCCAGCTCAGGTTCTGCTGAAGGCCACAGTTGAAAGCTGTCCACATGACCCCACCCCAACACCCACACACACACAGAGCCCATGGCAAAGTACAGGGGCCCTTGTGCGTGACTCCAAACTGGTTTGTCAGGTCTCAGTCACAGCCATGGCTGGAATTGTTGGTTTCTGCAGAAAAAGGCTGTGAGCCCAGCTGTGGGGTCCCCCAGGGGTGAGTGGGGGAGGGAGGAGCGCTTCAGGAGGCCCCTGGAGGGTTCAGAGGGCACACGACCTGGCGGCAGCAACTGGCTCCCCAAGTCCTGGCCAGTGCCACGGGCTCCACGCAGCCCCCAGACAAGAGGCCTGAAGGGAGGTAACGCCCCCCACCACGGCCAAGCTGTGGTCTCCTGGGACAGAGAACTGTGTGAGGGGCACCCCTGGGGTCCCTCAACTGAGGTTCTCCCCTAATGTCTGTGCGGAGTGGACGGCCAGGTCTTAGGACCCACTACAGAACCACAAGAGACCGAGGAGAAGCCTGGCCTCTGTCACAGGCGGTCATGGGAGGGGCTGACAGCCATCATCTCCAGGAAGCCCCGGAGGTCCCAGTGCAAAGTGACCTTCCCTCTCCCACCCTCTTCCTTCCAACCTGGGAAGAACAGGTGCTCCAGAGAAGGCCAGGGGTGGGCAGCCTGGGCCTTGGGTGACAGTGGCAAAGGCTCTTGGTGGCCCGCCTGGCATCCATAGCATCCTTAGGAACAGAACCCACTTTCTAGCAGAATAACAAGCGCCCAGCTAAATGACTACAGATCCCAGCCTCCTTTGCACTAGGTGTGGTCACATGATTCTGGGCCAGCCAATGAGGAGGGAGCACACGGTTGCCTGATACTGTCAGGAAGTCTCCCCAAGATGGGACCTCCTGATGGGGGCAGAAAAGAAGGACTGGAGTCCCAGAACCCATCCTGGGCCCCGAGGATGAGGGAGGGCCCACTGGCGTGACGTGGACCCTTCAGCTCCCTACAGCCAGCCTCCCTCGTGCTGCTGTTACCCAGGAAGAGACCGGACGCCCTCTCCTGTTCAGACCTGCTGCTGCGTCTGGCTTTGGCTGGTGGACATACACAATCACCCCCACACACTTCGCCCAGGAAGGTCACCGCCAGCCTGGTACCCAGAGGGCGCTCAGGCCAGGTCAGCTACTCCTCCTGTGCTTCCCGGAAACCTGTGGCTCTTACACCAAGCCAAGGTGACTCGCTGAGTTTGCTAAAACCTCCTCCCGCTCACGGAGCTCAGAGGCAGCAGGAAGAGGCCCTGGCATGATCAGGATCCCGTGCTAGGAGCAAAGGCCCGGGCTGTGATTGGACCTCAGCCTCCGGGGGGCGGGTTGCTCTTTGGCCCTGCCTGGGATGGCTCAGCTTGGTTTTGGGGGGACCCTGCATTATGGGTTGAATTATATCCTTCAAAACAGATTTCAAATCCTAGCCCCCAGTAGCTAGGAATGTTGGTGGCCCTATTCCAAAGTGACCAGTGGCCCTGGGACAGGGATTCAGAGGCAGACACACACAGGAAAGAGGCCAGGTAAACACTGGAGTGTGACATAGCCACAAACCAAGGAGCCACCAGCGCTGGAGAGAAGCTGGAGCAGGCCCTGCCCCAGCACCTTGTGTGGGAGCACGGCCCGGAGCACCTTGGCCTCAGACTGTGGCCCCTGGAACTCTGAGACGCCATGGGTCTGTTCTTCAAGCCACTCAGCTGTGGCATTTTGTTACAACAACCCTCACAGGCTAAGGTGGCAGGTCACCACATGGCCCTGCCCTCCAGGGAGCTCACATTCTCTGCACCTCAGTCCACGGGCAGGGACTCTCCTAGGAAGAAATGCAGGCAGCAGATGGATGGGTGGATGGATGGGTAGCTGGGTGGGTGGGTGGGTGGATGGATGGATGGCATCTGGATGGACAGACAGACAGACTGTTGGATGGATGGGTATAGGAATGCATGACTGGGTTGTGAGAAGGTAGATGAACAGATAGATGGGTGAATGAATGAATGAGCACACAAGGGGGCAACCACAGGCTGCAGGGATTTGCCAACCATATTGTATGCCCATGTATCAATCCCGCACTGCACCTGGAGGAACAGACACACCATGCTGCATGAAATCACAGAAATCAATGCAAGTCAACACCAGGAAAAAATAGGTCATCATTTTCTATAAAACTGCCACAAACTGCCCCGATCAATGACTACATCCATCTGTTTCACTTTTCACACTGTCTATTTTTAATCCTAGTGAATAACAAAGAGGTGGCAAAGGAGGAAGCCAGAGGTAAGACTCTGTGGCCAGGGGACCCTGGAGCACGTCTCCCGGGGAGATGACGGGCAGGTTCTTCCATGAAGAGTGACCTCCCACGGAATTCCTTTGCCAGCGAGGCCAACAGAGCAAGAGCCGGCAGCAACAAGGACAGCTGTCCCAGGCATGCCCTCCCCTGCGAAGGCCCCTCCATCTCCATGGCAGGTGCTGGGCTGGCAAGGTGAGAGGTGGACAGGTAACTCAGGTAATTAGATGGAACTTGGGCAGCAGGGACATGACCTCCGTCAAGGTTCCAACCCAGGCCTTAGACTGCACAGCCCCCACCGCCCCCCCCCACCTGCCCCAAGCACGTGGCAGGACGAGCGCTCAACTGAGACCCAGCTCGGGGAGGTCCTTCCTGCTGGCCTTGAATCGGGGAGCGGAGAAAGCCCTGGGAGGAAACACCAGGAATCAGCCCAGGCTAGAGACCATCTGCCCTCCGGGTCAGAACCAGTCCCCTGTGCCTCATGGACACTCCTGAGCCCGGGGCCCAGCCCGGCTGAGTACAGGAGCAGATCAACATGGTCAGTGTCAGGCCACCTCCAGCTCCAAACACTCAGCGGTACTGGTCCCCAGTCAGAGCCCACTGGGTTCTCCCCCTTCAGAACAGTAACTCTTGAAGAAAACTCGGTGGCAAGGGAAAGCCCCAGAAGCTGCTGCCAGAAGATCCCCTTGGTGGATGGACTCGTTTCTGAGGCTCTGCGCTCATTTGGCTGGGCTTCTGGGGCATTCCTTGCCAGTGCTGCCCTGGCTAATAAGTAATTAGGAGATAATTAACATTTGTAACATACAATGGAAACATCTGGACCCACTGACTTATTAAAACCTAAAGATTTGATTAATCAATTGTGGAGAGAGATGGGAAACGGGCTCGGGTTGAAGGACAGGCTTCATCCTGCTCAGCCCTCCCACCCCAGCCCCCAAGTCCACCCACGCTCACATCCAAAGGCAGCTCCACCCACCTCCCCACCCACCTGTCCCCCACCTAGGCCAAGCATTAGAGGGAGGAAGGGCTCTGCTATCCTTGGAAAGGCCAAGGACACAGTGTGACATGTGAGTCCCCCGCCACCATCCCCTTCACTTCCTGCCTCTGTCCTTCCCCAACAGTGGCCCATGATGCAGCAGGACTCACCCTGGGAAGGGCCCCTGACTCCCAGCCCTCCACCCCTGCCCAGGGCGGGGCAACAGACTCCCACAGCCCGAGCCCCTTCCCCAGCCCCGACCAGCTCTGGAGTCGGAGGTGCCCTGCCCGCCAGCTGGTCCCACCCGCGTTCCCAGCTCTGGGCTTCCGCCCTCCGATTCCCTCCCTCTGGTCCTGGGCTTCTCCCCTTCATCTTCCAAGCAGCAGGGCAGGAGCGAGCGAGCGAGTGGGAACAGGAGCTTGATGAGGCCGAGCCCTCCCGGCGCCTTGGTTTCCAGCCAAAGCATTAGGATGTTGCTCTACCAACTAATCATCCTCCCTCAGACAGGAGGGAGCTGAAATAAAATCCTGGTGTTTCTGTGAACGTGGGAAAAAGCCAATTAGGACTGCAGGGAGCCTCTCCAGCAATGCGGAGGAGAGGGGAGCGTGATCCTCAGGCAGCTCCTTGACGGTCGCACGAAGCCCTTTTCTGGGTACAGTTCTGGAGAAAGCCAGGATGGAGTGGCCTCCGTCTCCTCTCTGCGGAGAAGTGCTGGAGGAGACGCAGCGGACAGCGCCCCCTTCTGCTCATCATCCCCGCCTCCACCCAGTAGCCTGGCCTCTCTCCTGCTGGGCTGGGGCAGGCTGGGGCAGTCACAGGATTCAGGTGGGAGCTGTCAATCATGGAATTTGAACCCGCAGGCCACACAGATTGGTTCCAGGGGTGGGCAAATGGTGTGAAGGGAGCCAATGAGAGGCCTGCCCTGGGATTTTTCTCCCTGGAGCCAAGGAAAGAGGCTCCTCTGTCCCCTGCAGAGATGAAAAACGGCAAAGGCAAGAGGCAGTTGCACCATTTGCTCCTGACCAGCATGCCTAAAAGGACACAGCCAGGCCACAGTGAGGCCGGGGAGTGACCTGGGGTGGCAGCAGAAGAAGGCTGGCAGCCCTCGGCCCCGGTTCGCTGGCCTGCACTCCCATATGCACCCTCACCCTGGCCTCAAGGGATTCCTTATTTCTGCTTAAGACCACACGGTTCCTGTCTGCTCTTTGCAATCACAGCACTGACTGACGCAAACATCCCTCTTGCTCCTGGCTGTTCCTGGCAAAGGGGCAGTCACGCCACCAGAGAGGAAGGCTTGGAAAACAAACAATAACTAAATAAACGCAGACCCGAGAATGGCTGCAAGTGATATCTGGCACGTTAAGATGACCGGCAAATCAGTGAGGAGGAAAGTTCAGTCTACTTAGAGAAACAAGCCGTTGTGAATACTCTAACAGGCCCGTGGCTGCCCTCCTGTCCTGGGAACGCAGCCCCTGGCTGTTCTAAGCAGGGATCCTCCCCCTTGACCACTGCAGATGCCCTGTCCCTCCTCACTCCTCCGGAGCAGCGCTTTTCCTGCAGAAGCTTCCGCTGTAGGGGATTTTTACCTGGTTTCCCAACGGACAGAGCAGAGGACATCGGTGGTTCTCTGGAGGAGACAGCAGGTACTCTACCAGACTTCCAACAGCCAGAAGGCCTAAGACCCAGGGGGCCAGAAAATCTCCTCCACTCGGGGGACCCTTGCCCCCAGTCTAGAATCCTGAGCTGGGAGTGAGTGAGCTGAGAGCAACTTGGGCGAGACAGGCCACGAAGGCAAGAGGCCAGCAGAACTCCACCTGAGCCTGCCCTTTGCCTCCACCCTAGTGGGGACTGAGGCCTGCTGCTGGGGTGAGTTGACCAGGACCCACACTGAGACCCTCCGGGCTCCCGAACCTGTGATCCTGTCCTGGGTCTTTCCCGGGTCGCAACCCCAGGCCTCATCTCAATCATACGTCAGGTTCCTCCACCCCCTCCTTTTAAATCAGTGCACAGCTCTGAGTCACTCCCCAAGGCCCACTCACCACGGCAGTGGAGGGAAATTGTCCAGGAGAGAAAATTCAGTCACTTAGGGCCACGAACCTACTAGGCGACCAATTTGCAGAGGACTTGTCCTCAACTTGTGCCACCGGCAAGGTCTGCACAGGCAATTTGGGTCTATCAGCCTTTAAATTATAGACGGCGGCATCATTCCGTCAGACCTGCTGCAGAGGCGAGATGGAGCGACTCTGGGGTGAGTGACAGTTCCAATAACCGCGTTCCTGCCAGGAAAATAGCATTACCACGTGGAGGTGCTTGCGAGAGTATTGAACTTCAGGAAGAAATAAAATAAAAGCAAAATGGCCCTGGCACTCCTGGGTGCTCCGTCAACATTGCCAGACACAGTGGGGAGAAAAGGAACCTATCATCAGATAAATATCTCACTGTCCTCAGCCAAGAAAGGCGCTGCGGCGCGTCACCAGCAGCCAGCTGGAAAGTGGGCGTCTGACGCAAACAGGAGCCTTGGGCCAGCAAGAAGAGCCCTGGGGTCGTCAAGGGCAGCCTCCTTACTCACAGACAGGGAAACCGAGGTCAAGGTCATGCAGTAGGTAGGGCTGATGGTCCAGCCAGGGTTCAAATGGGCAAACACGTGGCATGGCCCAGGCAAGACTCCTGGGTACACTGACATGGGGACCCCTGGGCATAAGGGGTCCACATGGCTGCCAGGTGGTCTGTGTAGGACACTGATGAAGGGCAGGTTAAAACCAGAGCCGTTCCCAGTGGTTCCAGCCTGCTACCTACCTCCTCCTGTT
Source organism: Spermophilus citellus (assembly GCF_964194105.1). NCBI lineage: Eukaryota > Metazoa > Chordata > Mammalia > Rodentia > Sciuridae > Spermophilus > Spermophilus citellus. The sequence continues at coordinate 136,044,884 of NC_138191.1, read as the reverse complement.
GCTGATGTTTGGATCCAGGGGCAGGCTGAGCTCCTGTCCAGGAGTACCGTGGTCTGTAGTTCAGACATTCCTACTCCTCACCCACATCCCATGTCATTGCCATCAAGGGCCCCATTCTGTTCCTTCTCTCTGAAGCGAGCTGCCGGGAAGGGTAAGCTCGGGGAGGGAGGGCCCCAGAGCAGCACCTGCTGTGTATCCGCTGCTCAGTGAACTTGGCGAGTGAGCCAACAAGGTCAGGGATCCAAGAAAAGACAGTCTACAGCCCAGAAAGAGGCTGCTTCCCGAATCCTTATCTGTGGGCCACCCTCGCCTTCCCCGCGGGACATCTTTAATGCCCTGTGCAGGGAAGACATGTGCTCAGGGGACTGCTCTCCAGAATCCACCACCCGATCGTGCGTCTGCGCGCGGAGGGGCAGCACTGGGTCCTGGTTCTGTCTGAGCCTCTGTCTCCTCCACCTCTGGCTTGTCCTACCCCATGACCAGGAGAGGTGGGGCTACCTGGGTCCCCATTCATTTTTGTGCATCTTGCTCTTTAGAAATCAGAATGAAGCCAAAGAGGGGTGAAGGCTCAGGAGGGCTGGAAGGAATCCAAGCATGTCCTGGTGGCTCTGGCCATCTCCAACTGCAAGGGAGAGACGATGGCCTGGTCTCGAAGGAGCCAAGTGTGAAAGAAAGGAGAATGTGCCTCCCGGCCCTTGGACTCGGTACTCAGTGGGCTTTTTCTCTGCCGAGGGCGTTTGTGAATCCTTGATGCCACACACCCCATCCAGTCTCCAAGAGCGTGCAGAGTCCGCACTAGCAGCCCCTGTGGCAGAGTTGGGATTTCTGAGAACGCGCTTCTTGCAACGGCCTCTTGCTGCGCTCCTCCCTGGACCCACCTGCGCGGCTCTTGTCCGCGATGGTTACAGCTGCCTTTTAAACAACTGGAAATGATACTCGAGGCCTCGGGAGCATGGACCCCGATCAAGGCAACCAAGACTTTCTAGGATGAACTATAGCATTCCTAGGTGAGGAGTCTCTGCAAGAGCATCTTCAACTCATTTCCCTGCCCCTGGGTTGGCCGCCATCCACACTGATCCCGCCAACAGTGGCGAAATCATGGCCCAGTGACATGAGAAGGCCACAGTAATTGGAGGAACAGATGATTCATCTGTCTCAATGAGAAGGCAGCCTGACCAGCAAGAAGGGCCCGTAAGTCGGGAGGGGTGAGGGGGGGGGGCCGCAGGGGGGGTTCCAAACAGCGATCATCTCAGACCTGCGGAAGCCAAGCCACAGATGCCACCACTGCCTACAGAGGGCTTGTCCACCTCCAGTCACATACATGGTGAGCACCTATAGTTAGCCACATGTGGCCAGATGCCACCCTGGGACCTGGCCACCATGGAGCAGACAGACTCCACCCTGCTGGGCGATCCTGGAACCTCGTCTCTGGCCTTGGAATCCTCGTCTGTCCCACCAGGAGCATGAGCTAGAGTGAGTCCTCCCTCCTCCTCCAACCCATCAAAGCGGCCACACGGTTCTCCCCCCGTGGCGACCCATGTCCCGAACAGGGAACAGCTAGTCCTGGATTCCCTTCTCCACCGAACTGTAGTCAGTACCATGTCGACACTAAACCTTCTAAATGAAAGCATCCAGTGAGCTTCCAGGTGGCAGGCAGGAAAAGGACAATGCTTGTATCCCAGTACCTACGGGGAAACTGAGACGTGAGGCACTCGGGTATCACCACCAAGGTCACAGAGACCGGCGCTCTCACCAAAGCTGTCAGTCCCCAGCAGCTCACACTCACCACCTGTGGTCAGAGTAGCAATGACCAGCCTGCACAAGTGTCCTGTGGTTGAAAATAATTCTTCTCTTGGGCTTCCAGAGGATGGGAGTCTAAGTGGGTTCTTGGAGCCACAGCCTGGCGGGCGGAGCTGGCGGGAGCTGTTCCTTGCCACTTCAGCCCCAGAGCTGCCCAGAGCTGCCCAGAACTTCCCGGACACCTGGCCCATGGGCATCGCTCCACCCCTGCCTCTGGGGTCACGGGTGAGTGCCTCCTCCTCTATCCACTCTGCTTTGACCCTCTTGGGAGGATCTTTGCATCCGTCGAATCATTCAGCATAGTCTCCCTTCCCAAGCTCACATCTGCTAATTCCCTTTTGCCAGATAATGGGAAGGTCACAGGCTCTGGGACGAGGATTTGGATGGCTTTGGGGTCTGTTGTTTTACTGCCCGTAGCAGCCTGACTGTGCATTCCTGGGTGACTCCATGGATCTGCTGGCCCAAGGTCACCCAGCTGCTGAGGGGCAGGGTCGGCACTAGAGCCCAGGTCTGTCCCTTGCTCACCTCCCTCACATGCCCCCACCCCACTTCCCAGAAGCACTTGGCTCTGCCCCCCCAACCCCAGGGAAACCTGCTGCCCAGAACTGGTTCAGCCTCAGGACCCGCACAGGGCCTGGCCTTGGGCTGACGGGGCCGACAGTACCTGGTGGACAGGGAATCTGCAGAGGTGGCCTCTGGGGCAGCCTTCCCAGGGGACCTCTCTGGCAAGGAAGATGTTGGTCACAGCAACGGTCCCTCAGATCACGTGGGGACAGGGGCATGGCCACAGGAGTAGCTCCGTGCAGAACTCCCCTTTCTGAGGTTTCCACAGGAAGGAATGGGTGAGGTGGGGCCAAAGGCTGAGGGTCGGCTCATGAGACTGACCTCCACAGGCTCTGGGCAGAGCAGCATCCCTAGCTGACGGGCACCTGGCCCTGGAGTGACCAGGGCTGGTGGGAGAGCCTAACGAGGGAGGTGTGGTTCAGGGCCTGGGTTGGACAGTGTGCATTTAAATCAGCCACAGGAGGCCCCGGGCTGCTGCTGACCTCCACAGAGGCTTTCGTGCAAAGGAGGAACACTTCCCCAGGCAGACCCAGGGACACCAGGCACAGGCTGGGCAAGCAGCTAGGCTGGGTGTCAGCCCTGTTCCCCAGCTAGACCAGGGGCCCTTGAGCAGTGCACAACCAGCACAACCACTCAGAGACCTGAGAGGCGTCCCTCCAAGCCAGGGTCAGCCCAAACACGTCCCTGGGGCCAGGTGACAGTGTCAGAGCTCCCCACCTGCTCCGAGTCTTCTTGCCTCTCGCTCTGGACACAACTCTCACCCTCCAGGGAGGTGAAGCCGCTGCTGAAAACCCTCAAGGGCCAGCATCCTGCTCATACGACACGACACGGGGACATGGGGGCAGCCATCAGAGGAGAAAGGAAGGGCTGGGCTCCGGGTCTGCCCAGGGACCCTGGTGCCCCAGCCCTGCCGCCACCCTTGAGCGTCCTTCCCCCACAGGACAAGGTGGCCTGGGGAAGCGCAGTCCTCGCCCCCCCCACCTGGAGTGGTGGCCGGGCTGGTGGCTGGGCCCAGGGCTGTGGCCCTGCTGCTGGGGGTGCTGGCTGCGTTTGGGGTTTTCCTCAGGCAGAAGAATGAGGCCTGTCCTGACCTCAGGTGTGACACGTTCTGTGACAGAGGATTTCAAAGGGAAAGGTCAGGGATGGGCGAATGCTGCAGCCAAGCCAGGATCCTGCGGGACAGCAGCACGGGGTGAGGGGGGGGCAGCAGCCCTCGGTACCAGAATCCCCAGGAGGCCGCGAGCTGCGCCCAGACTTGAGGCCGCGTGGCCGGGGTCTCGGGACCCATTTAGGTCTCTCTGGTTGTGGAGGAGGTCGCTCAGAGTCCTAAGTGGCCAGGTCCCCAGAGCCTGTCCCTGCCCAGCCTGGGGAGGACTCTGACCCCACAGCCCTCTCTCTGCACCCTCTTGCCTCCCGCAGCCACCATGACTCCCAGGAACCACCGTCAGAGCCGACACTGGAAACCCTGGGCACAGGGTCACAGCTGCCACAGGAGGCAGGCATAGCTCCCGGGAGACCCCCCACTTCCTCTTTTAATGTGAGATTCCACAGGCCACTCTCCCACCCAAAGGGGCAGGCGGGTCCCAGCTGGACGGTCCTTGCTCAGGTCCTTGGGCCCCCACAAGTTGACAGTGCCCAAAGCAAAGCCAAGCAGTCCCTGCCCTGGGCCATGTTTTCATAGACGCATGGTACAAGGCCACAGGGGTGGGTGGAACCGAGACACCCAGAGGGGGGCAGATGGGAGGCACCCATCACCCTCGCCTGTCTGTGATGGGAGGCTCTGAAGGGAGGGAGTGCGCTCCATGGTTGCCATGGTGACAAGGGTGCCGGGCTGGGACCGTGTCCTGCGCCCTCGCCCGACGCAGGACTCCCAGGAGCGTCCTCCATCACCATGCGAACACGCATCTGTCTCCTGGACCGCCCCAGCTCCCAGAGCTGCCAGCCTCTGAAACCCTGTGTTTTAAATGACCCAATTAAGCAGCCAGAACGGCCCTGGCGGCACATTCTGTCCCCAGCCTCCTTGGCCAAGAAATAATTTTGCGATCGTTAATACGGACTCGGCATCTGCTCCCTGTTCGCCAGGAGACTGACCAATCGCTCCCAGGAGCCAACCCGGCTCAAGTGGAGGAAGCTACAGACGGGATCCAAGAAGGTGATTTGCAGGCGGCGGGGCCTGGCTGGGGATGAGTGTGCCGTGCAGACGGCCCCAGGAGACGCAGGCCCGTTCCCACCACTGCTGGTCCAGCTGCCGCCCCACACGCCCCTTCCCCACCGTGGACCCTTCCTCCGGGGGTGGCCACGGCTCTGACAGTGGCTGCTGCTGCCAGCAGGGCACAAAACAATCCCACTTGGGCTCAGCACCTCCTCAAAAGACATGGCGTTGGACGTCAGGTCCAGCTGGATGGCCCTGGGGCCTCACCCCACCCGGTGGGGACCAGGAGGGACAGTTGCTGCTGTCCTCCGACAGCCCCCAGGACAGCAGAAGGTTCCAGGGAAGCTCTGAGCCGAGAGGCGGAGACAGCTGGAAAGGCAGCTCCTCTGCGGGCTTTACGGCCCTCCTGGCCAGTGGGCGGGAGGCCAGTCCCCTCCCTCGAGGCCCCTGCAGACTGAGGGGGTGATGGGGGCCGTTCCAGGAGCTGGGGGCCGTGTCCACAGGAGGTGGGGCCCGGGGAACATCAGCTCCTGAGGACCCCAGGCGGATATCTCAAAAGGACTCTAAGAAACAGGCGCACGCCCTCCCCGCCCCCTGGACAGAGAGCCAGTCTGGCCACAGAAAGGTTGAGGAACTTACGGGGCTGGCAAAGTCACAGCCCAGGCTCTGCCTCCCTCAGCAGCCCAAGAAGAGGTAATGGCACTGTCACCCAGCGATGGCCCAGATGGCCTCCAGCTTCACTGCCTGGCCGGGGCTCAGACCCCGGGGAGGCAGGAGCCCAGGAGGCCACCTCAGCCCCTGGATTGTATCCATACGTCCCACAAGCCCATCCTCTCCCTTCCTGTGGGTCCCACAACCCCTGCCCCTGATGTCCCCCCCGGGAGGCAGGTCCCACACCTCTGCAGGTGCACAAGCCACCCCTCTCCCCAGGACACCGGCCATCACAGGCTGCTCTAGGTGACGGCCCACAGCTGCAGGACAGCCCACCATCCTGACCCGATGATCTCATTCAACCCAAGCTCAGGAAAGCTCAGTCTGTGACCTGGCGGGCTAAGGCCACTGTCCCCGACAAGCACAGGGTCAAGGCAGCTTCTCATGGCAGGACAGACCTTCATCAGCACCTTCCCCAGGAAGCCTTCTGATTCCCAGGGCCGCAGAGCACCTGGGCACACCTCATCCCCAGGCCTGGCACACAGGTGTGTCGGGAAGGACAAGCCCTTCACCCCGTGAGCAGCAAGAGGCACACAGAGGCTGGCACTGCCCTGAACCAGAACTGCCTGTCCACGGGTCTCCACAGGCAGAGACCACGCTTGTCTTTTTACACCCACAAAACTTGGCAGGGTGCCCGCCCATCGTTAGGACTGAAATAATGAGTGTCGCAGATCCAATAATAACAATAGGAATAGCAACGGGAGCCGCGGGCGCAGGGCCAGCCGGAGCCCACGCCAGCTCCCAAGAGGACACTGCAGGTGACAGTTCTGCACACGCCATGTGTGACACTCTGTTCAGAGGGGTCGAATCCTTGCCAATGTCACCTAGCTCCTCAGAGACACAGTCTGTTGGGTCCCAGGGCCCATGATCACAACACACCCCGGGCAGGGGGGCTGGGGGCCTTTCATTCATACAACACTGAAAGACGGTGCTGGAGTCCAGAGCCCGCGAGCCCGCTGGGCCAGGCCAGAGCGGTCCCCCTCACCCGCCCAGCCTCCAGGCTTGCCATCCACAGAGGATGTGACAAGCACAGCCTCTCCTGGGGACCCCCAAAGCCCTCTGCAGCTGGGCAAGAGGAGGCAGGGTCAGGGGCCCAGAGGCCAAGGGGGAAATGAACGTGTGGAAAGGATCCTCTAGAGTCTGGGGCCCCACAGGTGGGTAGAGACGGGGCCCGTGGAACGTCACCACAGAGGGTTCTGGAGGGAAGAACAGCCTAGGAGCCTCCCCCAAGCCAGTCCCCATCTGCGTCTGCCATGCATTTGCAAGTGCCCCGAGTTCCTGGGGGACGGGGGCAGGGCTGACGGTCCCCTGCCTGTGGTTTGTTTTGATGGACTGATTAAGCTTCATTAGGTATCTTTAAACAATTAATACCTGCACGACCACTGGAAATCAGGGCAATTAAGTCTAAATTAAATGCCACTTTGAAATTTCACTCTAGATCTAAATTAGCTATGGTCAATTCTATCTGATTGGACTGAACTCATGTTTAAATTTTAATTGTAACAAGGGATCAGGTCGGAAAATTGGGGCAGGAGGGGAGACAGCTGTGCAATGACTGACCAAGAGTTAGAGGCAGAGAAGGCTCCGAGCAGGGGTCCAGCGGGCTTCGGCCTTTCTAGGTTTGTGGCTTTCCTGGATACTCCGCGCCACATTCCCTAAAGAAAAGGAGAGCCCCTTCCTGTCCCCCAAGCCCAGCCAAGTTAAGGGACAATGAGAGCAAGGGTCAAGTTGTCCACGTGCGTGTGGCTCTGGGGACTGAACCCGGGCACATGCCAAGCAGGCTGCACCCCAGCCCAGACACTTGTCACCTAGAAGACACCGGCGCTCTCTCACGCACACTGGGACCAGGGAGAGTCACTGTCATCTGCAGAAAGCTACTTTCTTGCATGCACGCCTGAGTGGGGAGGGGCGCAGAGCTGAGGGCACTGTGCAGGGTGCCCTTCGCTTGTCCAGCCACCCACCCTGGACAGGACACCAGGAGAGGGGAGGTGCTGCTCACGAAGTGCCATCCGTCAGCCTGTCACCACGGACCTCTTCTTGGAGCAATCCCGACCTCTTGTAAGCTTCCCAGTAAAGCCCGTGTCTCCAGCACTGTCTCCGGCACTTTCTTTAGATTTTCAGCATCCTGCCACCCTGCCCTGATGCAGCTCGGCCATGGACGTGACACCCCCTGCCCCGTCCTTTTGATGATGGTTTTCTATTTCTTCCAGGAACCATCCTTCCCACCATGCAGTTTGGGCAGTATCCACTGGGTAGCTCGGGCCTGACCAATCAGAACTTCGCATTTCTCTGGCCACAGTATTTAGTTCAGGGATGGACCTGTGATCCTAGCTGTGCTCAGAGATGCCAAGGGATTTTCACAGGGTCTGCTTGGAGGGAGACTTGAAGGAAAGGAGGCTGGAGCAGCAGCAACCATCTTGCCATCACGAGAGCATGGCCAACAGGAAGGAGCAGAGCCCTTGGATGCAAGGACTAGCAATAAACACATGTCTGGTGTGTTTCTCTAGGTGCCTTGTGGGGAGCTATGTTGAGATCTATGTTGACAGATGGAACAGCCTTCCTGAGGTGCACCAAACTCTAGATGGTGCCTAAATCTTGGACCAGTGATGCTGTGCTGCAGGAGTGTGGGTGCAGGGCTGGCTGGGCACCCCTAGCTTGCTCTGACTAGCTACCCCAGCCTGCCTGGACCAGGGCAGGGACAGGGTGGGCAGCCAGGCGCGCTCATGGCCCTGAGAGTGAGATGGATTCTGTCTCTCATTTGCTGCCTTCCGTGCCTCACTCACTTCACTGGCCCACAGCTGTGGACGACACCCTGCCAGACCTGGGGACAGCAGACTAGAACGCACCCTGGAAACCGTCCTCTGAGCTGGTCTTTTGTTATTGCTATTGCTGTTTGACACACAAAAAAAATATATCAATAAAATGTATATTTACTGTGTACGACACATTGTTCTGATATGGATTTAGTTAGCTTTGGGTCACTGTGACCAAAAGACCCGACTGAGTCCATAAACAGCGAGAGCATTGCTCTGGCCCAGGGGGAGGCAGACACCATGGAGGAAGGGCGTGGCGTGGGGAGGGGAGGAAGAGCTCAGGACGTGGCCATCAGAAGGCAGAGAGAGCTCAACTCACCCAGGGACAAAGCGCAAACCCCGAAGGCCTGCCCCAGTGACCACCTCCCGCAGCCACACCCCACCTGGTCACCCGTTCACCCATTGGATGGGTTAAGGCACCGCGGAGGTGAAGGCCAGCCCAGTGCTGACACAGCCAAGAAGATCCAAAGCCCTTACCATCCGGCCAGCTCCCTGCCATCTTCTCACTCTGAGCCTTCTTGCATTGTCTCCCACTTGGGAGACGCGCACGTCTAGACCCCAACAAACTCACACCCTGCGAGTGGCGAAACCAGCTGATTAACATATGCATTGTCTCACCAGCTGATTAACATATGCATTGTCATTTTGTGGCGAAAACACTTAAGATCCGCTCTCTTAGCCTATTTCCAAGGAGATAATGCACTGCAATTCATTATTGTCACCGTGTTGTACAACAGACCTCTCTGCTCCTCCTCCCAGGGAGCTGGGACGCAGCTCCTTTGACCGCTCTCCCGCCTGCCCCCAGCAGCCCACTCTGCTCTCCGCTCTCTGAGGTCAAGGTTTCAGGTCCACACACAGCTGAGCCTCACAGCATTCGCGTCCCTGTGCTGAGCGTCTCACTCAGCGTGAGGCCCCTGGGCTCATCCACATCATCACAACAATATGATTTTCTTCCTTGTAAGGACTAAATAGTGTTCCATGGGTTACTCTACCTCCGTGGACGGGCACTCGGGTCGATTGGCGCCACATCCTGGCCACTGTGAACAGTGTCTCTTTGACACACGGGTTCCATTTCCATACGCGGTAGTGGGGCTGCTGGGTCCCTCAGATCCTGAGTCCCCATCTCCAGCTGCATGCTGCCCTTACCCTCGGCAGGCCTCCTCCCCACTGGGGCTTGGCTTTGTGTCATGCCCTGGGAGAGTTGGACCCCCTTCCCCGGCCATCCCAGTGCTGTCACAGCCAAGAAGATCCAAAGTCCTCCACATGCCTGCATCCGGCCAGCTCCCTGTGATTAGGGGTGGGGACGCGGCTGGCTGGTGCTTGCTCTCCTGTGACCTCGGAGGGTGAGTGCTCTTTCCCAGGTGGCTCCTTGTGATGCTCTGCTGGAAAAATCCCTCCTGAGCATCCCCCGTGGACGTGCCCAGGGACCAGGAGAGAGCACTGGACGCTGGCATCGGGGCTGGTGAGACACGGACATCCTTCCCATCACGCAGCCATCCCCCTGCCCCTAGATGGTTGCTGGGCCGAGTCAGCTCCACACCAGCCCAGCTCACAGCGGAGTGCTTCAGGGGCTCCAGAGAGCCCTCGACGGCCCCGCAGCATCTCCCAGGTCAGCAGAGGCAGCCTGAGCCGCGGAATGTGAGCCGTGGTCAGAGTGTGAGGGCCACGGACAGCACGGGGTGGGGGGCGGCTGAGCCCCAGCTGGCAGGGGAGGAACCCCACCAAGACAGAGGGGCTCCCCTGCTGCCACTGGCTCTGCAAGGTGTCCCCAGAGTGGAAAGAGGAGAGAGACCGGGGGCTGTTGGAGAAAGCCAAGCAAAGTCTTCCCAGAGCTCCCACGGCCGGGCCTCCTCTCCTTGTCCTTGGTGGGTCCCCCTCTTTCTGTCCACATCAATGTCACCCCGTGCCTGGACTCCACACTGAGCACCCCTGCATGACCACAGCTGTCCTGGGGAGGCGCTGCTTCTAGCTGCGTGGTCAGCAATGACCTCTCCCATCCTCTGCTCCATCAGGACAAGGGCTGCAGGGGGAGAAAACGATGAGAGCCGGAGCAGGTGGCCAGCCCCGCCCTGCATCCCCCGGTGAAATGGCGCAGACCTCTCCACCTTGTGGGGGACCTAGGGGGTAGCACGAGGGCAGCCTGTGCTGGGGGGGGTGTGTAACTGTGGCCCTCACCTCACCTCAACCCCACTCCCCAGCGAGACAAGCAGCATGTCCCCAGATATTGCTAAATGTCACAGGGGGGTGGGAAGTACCCCCAGCTGGGACACACAGGGACGGTGAGAGGAAAAGTCAAGCTTCCTTTCAAAGGAGAGTGGAGGGAATAGCCGACTCTCTCCAGCAACATTCACTGGCACTCACAGCACTCCAGGTGACGACAGGGCTCGCTGGCCCCGAGACACCCACACGGACAAGGCCCCCTGCTGGTCGTCCCCATCAACAGGAACCACGGCCCTTAGGAGCCAGGATTCTCCTCCTGGCCATCTTCCTCAGGCCTGGGTGGGGCTGAGCACTCCCCCTCTGTGTCACCAGCTGCTGCAGGGACTGCCATTCTGCAGGGTCCCGAGTCTCTATCCTACAGGACACACCCAGGCTTGTCCCCCTCAGGGCGTGAAAGCCCCCCCCCTCACTTGGCCTTGCTGTTTTACATGCCTGTGTCATTGCATGGAAATGTCACCTGCAGAGCTCACTGCATGTACTTGGGGTTACGAGGTGAGAAGGTAGATGAAAAGTTATCTCATCACCCTGACCTTGGCCTCCACGGTTCTGTACAGAGAGGCCGTGGCTGGCATACGGACTGGCACTGCAGAGGAGGTCCTTGACCTGCACGGCCAAGGGGCAGACCAGTCAGAGAGTCATGTTTGGCACACGCTTCTCTTCACCTGTGTAGAGCCAAGGACCTGAGCCCACCCCCATCTTGCCATGTCCCCGTTTATCTCGCAGAGACTGCGTGGTGCTGAGGCTGGACGAACCGAGGGCAGCCCCAGGCCAGGCCATCACCTTGATATTTCTACAGGACATTCATCTCAGAGAGAGACCACGCACCTCGCCGCTGTCGTGAGGTCTCCCTACCCAGCGGAAACCACTGCTCACGCTCCTCAGCCAGGAAGCAGAGCCCAGCCGCAGCAGGCCCTGATGGCAAAGAGGAATCAGGGCCACTCTTGTCACCTGCTGCGACCCCTGCTTCCCAAGGACCAGGACACGCTGACTCTGGGACCACACAACAACCCTGGTCTCTCCTGGTGGCCACACTTGCAAGCCAGCCCCCGTGGTCACCCTCCCAGGGAGGCTGGAGGAGCCGATCAGCCCTGAGAGGTGGGCATCAGGCCTCCTGAAGAAACCTGTCCAGGAGCGCCCCCCCCCCCCCCCCCGCAGGCCGGGGGAGAGCACCATACGCAAGTCCAACCTGCCAATTAAGTACCCGGTGCTATTAATTAAAACCTGAAAATGGAACTTGGGAATTTAATTAACAATCCAAGTGCAAAGAGTAGAGGTTTTGTGGCTTTTCTAACACGTCTGTAATCCTTCATTAACAGCTAGAAATTTAGATCACTCTACCTAAGCACTGAAAATAAAGTAACAGGAGACAAAAGACACTTCTGAGAGCCACTCTGTCTCTGGTGTTGGCTCAGGGAGCAGCCCAGAGGCCATCCCCAGGCCCCGTCATAGCTCCCTGCAGCAGGCCGTGAGCCAGGGACAACCCCAGAAGCTGTGGTGCAGCCCCAGGAGCAGGGTCCCTGCAGGGCAAGGGACAGGAGGGTGGCTCACAGCCCACCCACTAAATCCGGACCTCTGACTGGACACAGACCCTTCTTTACCCAGCATGCACCAGGCCACCCTGCCTCACAGCTGTGGGGTTGGGGAGGCTGAGGAAAACCAGGGAGACCTCAAAGCTCACACAGCCTGAGAGAGGAGGCATCCCCAACCTCCACTTCCACCAGGAGGCTCCTGTCTTCCAGCGTCCAGGAAAGGGGAGGGGGCTGGGCCACGGCAGGCATCTGCTACCGCAGACGGGCACTCCTGGCTCCCAGCCCCCTCCAGGCGAGGCCTCAGCCGGGGCCTGGGCAGAAGGGAGACAGCGCTGACTGAGAGGGAAACCAGGCTGCTCTCCAAAGGAAGATGTAAGCTGTTATTGATTTTCCAGGGTGGGCTAAAGTCTGGCAATTTTTTATTGGCCAGGAGCACGGTTTTAAAAGATGTTTGTTTTTTTCCTTGTGCAAACATCCTGGCCTCAGGAATGGGTGCCTAGAGCATCCCCGGGCTGCTGTATTTCTACTGTGCCGTCATCCTGCACACACACCCCGGCCTTGAGGCAGGATTGGGCCCTTGTAGCTGCTGAGAGCAGGTGGTGGGGTGGAAGGGAACACACCAGGCTGAGCAACAAGAGTCAGCTGGAGAGCCCAGGGGGCTGTGGCCATTTGTCTTTTGTGATGATCCCCAACAGTGTCATGTGGCGTTTGTCTTTGGAGAAGGTAGAGGCAGCCGGTCTCTGTGGTTCAGAAGGTTGTTGGGTGGAAGAGCACAACACCCTCACACCACACTCAATGGCTCCGGAGTCCAGGCCTGGGGCTGCACCCACCCTCTGAACCAACGGAGACCCTCATCTCACAGCTGGGCAACATCTCAGAGTCTTTGGGGCTCTGCTCACATTGTCACAGTCAGGACTAAGGGGCAGGCTAGGACCCATCCACACCGACCCCTCACCTCAGTGCTTGCCGGGCTGTGCCGGGGGCCTGCATCAGACAAAACTGCTGGATTGGGCCGACGGGGGCGGGGGGTTAAAATGCAGGATCCTGGGCTCCAGTGCTGGACGCAGGCCCCACACACCCCCAGCATGCTCCGGGCCTCTCTGCCTACTGAGCGACACAACCACATCTCAAGAGGGGGTGTCAGCACCTCCATGATGGGCCTGTCTCAGCTCAGAAGCGTCCACAGGACTGAGAGCCTTGCTCTTCCTTAGCTGCCCACCTCTACAGACACCAGCCATGGACACCTGGGCTCTGGGGCTCCTGTCCCCAGGGGCTCTGCCTTGCCCAGTCTGCCAACAGAAATGGAGCCCCACCTGGCCCAGGGCGATGAAGCCGTGGTGATGGACAGAGGGGCCAAGAGGGGGCGGTAGATCAGGATGCCCCGGCTCTGCAGTGCTCAGTGTGTGACCATTCTCTGGGGGACTCCAGGGACTGGCTGCATGTGGCTCCCGGGCCCCTCCTGGGAGCAGGGACAGTGAGGACTTGACCTTCTTTGGGGGCACCAGGGATTGAACTCGGGGGCACTCCACCACCGAGCCACACCCCCCGCCCTATTTTGTATTTATTTAGAGACATGCACGGTCGAACTGAGTTGCTTAGCACCTCACTTTTGCTGTGGCTGGCTTTGAACTCATGGTCCTCCTGCCTCAGGCTCCCGCGCTGCTGGGATTACAAGTGTGTGCCACCGCGCCCAGTGGACTTGGTCTTTTTGTCTGTTACTGATCCCCAGTGCCTAGAGTTGCAGCCAGCACATAAAAGGGACTCAAAAATCATAAGAGGAAGGGCAGGGGAAGGAGGGAGAGAAGGCGGGGAGGGGGGCAGGAAGGGAGTCGGGCAAGGTACTCTCCAAGACCAAGCCGGGCCCAGTCCAGGTCCCAGAGCCCAGGGGCTTGTCAAGAAGCACGTGCCCAGCCTCGGGCTCGCCTCCCTTGCCCACTGGACAGACTCCTCTGATCAGCCCAGGCTCTGTGCTGGCACTGGCTACCCCTGAGCAGGCACTGAGGGCCTGGGAGTGAGCAATGGGGTGAAGGGGCAAGTTGGTGGCACACCCTGCACCGTGGCGGGGCCCGTGAGGCACAGCGCCTGACAGTACAGGAGCTGCACCCAGGACTGTGGATGTCACTGCACAGAAAGGGCCAGCAGTAAAGAGTGCCCAACGCAGGGACTCGGAAGAGCACCTGACCCTGCGGAAACAGGACAGAGAGCAGACCCAAGGCAGCTTCTGGAAAACGGGGCCCAGGAAGCGCTGCGGGCTCTCCCGACTCCAAATCCAGGCTCTTTCTGCAGGACTGGCAGCAGGAGCAGGGTCCAGCCCACGGTGCTCCCCAGAGGCCTCCGGACTCTCCCATCCAAGGCGCCTGTCCCCCACTTCCCGGAGAGGCTCTGGCCGATTGCCTATGAGATGCAGAACAAACAGACCCTCCAGTCGCCACGAGGTGCACCGTCAAGTCACAGCGGCCTCATCCCACAGAGGCCGTGTCCCACCGAGGCACCTTGGCCCAAACGGAGCCTCACTAAGCTCTTCTGCTGGCATTAAAGGCTGGCTGTGCCCGGGCTCCCCCCTGGAGCCTGCACCCCACACGGGTCACGTGCAGAATGATTAAAGGTGGAAAAAGGTTAGTGGGCAGAGTTGTTGTGACATCTCCAGAAAGACAGCGTTCCTTGGGGGTGGGAGAGGGTGACGCCTTGGACAGGGATCCCAGTGTCCAGGGACGCTGGCAACGCACAGCCCACTGCAAGATGACACCCTGAAGCTGCCGTCTGTCCAGACCCTCGGCCCTGACAGCTCTGTGGAGCTGAGCTGTGGGAGTGGACGACTCTCCTCCACTGGTGTCCTCTTTGGGTTTCCTTGGTTGGCCATAGGCATGGACAGTGGCAACTCTGTCCTCCAGGTTGGCACGGGTTTGCTGTTTGTCGAGAGCACATTTCCACTGGACGCTTTGTGATGGGTTTGGTTTGGGGTTTTAGAAGGAGTGAGACACAGTGCCTTTTTAAAAAACAAACTGTGAGGCACTGCAGCAGCAGCTGTCCCCACACAGGGTGGTGTCATGACTGAGCTGTGCCACTAACAGACCACATCTGCGTCTCTCCACAATGCCAGAGCTTACTGAATAACAGTAGATTCACAGGCTGCACCACTCTCGGCAGTACCGTGGGTCACCCGATCATCATAAGCTGGGCAGACACAGGTCTTTACTCCATTGCCATCTTAATCCCTACCTATGGCACTCAGGTCACCCATCAATCCTGAGACGTGAACATGTAGAAGACTGCAAAGGTGTTAAGGCCGCTACGGGGTTACAGATGCTGTGCTCAGAGCAGAGGCCACGGCAGATAGGAACCAGAGTCCCTACAGGGGACAGACAGGGCTGCAGCCATCCAGTCCCCAGAGTCTAGGCAAAGGGTCTGGACAGAGGCAGCTTCTGGGTGTCAGCTTGAGCGTCGTCACGACGGGAGAAACAGCACCGCACCGAAGCCCAGAGGGACAGAACCAGAGGTTGGTCAGGGAGGTGATTTTCCTGGGCAGGGTCATAGGAGTGACCAGGTGACAGGGTCAGGGTGCCAAGTACTCAGTCCTGGGGGTCCTCCTTCTCTGGGTCAGGTGGGGGGCTTGTGTCTAGCGAGGTTAAGCTCCTGTGCCTAGTGTCCCTGGTAGGACTTGGTGTGTGCCTGTGTCCAGGTGCTCCTGGTTCAGTTTGATAAATTGACATGCATAAACCATTTTTCAGTTTGTGCCTTGTGGTGGTGCCAGGCAGACGGTGGTTGTTGACTTGTGCAAACAAGGTGTGAGTCGTCCAGACCTTGGCACCATGCTTAAAATGGAGCAGCTCACGGCCATAGTTCTGCTTCACAGCTTGGAGTGACTCTAGGTTAGGCACAGCCTTACATCACGGGCAACTCTGAGCAGGGCACAGCCTGCTCTCTCCAGGTGACAGCCCGTGGAGGCAGAGGGAGCCTCTTTACTTCTGGTCTATTCCATTCGGCAGCCCATCATCGGCACCACCACCGGGTGCAGACCATGGTGGGCTTCTGTTCCTGCAGCCAGACATGCTGGGACCCCCATCCATGTGCTCTGCAGGCGCTGGGACTCCCAGGCCAGCCAGATGTAGGTCAGGGCCACCCAGCCTTTGAGGTGTTGGTAGATATGGACTCCAGCATTCTCCCTTGGGCCCAGGGTTGTCATGCACTGCCCAAGATCTCTCATATCCCATCATCAGACACCCATCTGCTCCAAGTCTGCCTTTGAGCTCTCTAACTCTCCATCTCTCCCCTCCTGTGCTCTTGTCTCCGGGATGCAGCGTCTACACCTCTAACCCCACCCCAACACCTGCACGCGCGCACACACACACACACACATGAGGGGCAGACCTGAGGACCTTTCTGAGATTTCCCACCTTAGAACAGCAGAGGAGAAGATTGGGAGTGACATCAGATGTCCCTGGAGCACCCAGGCACCCCCACAACTGGGCTTTCTGGAAGGTTCTCCTGGGCAACAGAGCAACCTGAAGCATCACCCGTCAAACAATCAGATCAAGGGATATTCTGGGACAAAGACTGACTCCATGCGTGAACCTTGGCGGCCCCAGCAGCAGATCCTGAGGCAGGAACTTACTCCGACGTCAGGACCTTACCATCATGGAGGCAAAGAGCCACTGTGGCCCAGCCCTTTGAATCCTTCAGCAGGCCGGGCGAGGCCCTGGCAGGGCTCTGTCCAGGGAGGAAGCCCAGGCCTAGTCCCCGTGTGGGTCTGTGCCTCCCTGCGCTCAGCCCCTGCTGTGGAGAAGGCGGGCAGGCGGTGGGGTGGACGCTAGTCCCCGGCCGGCATTAGGACCCTGGTGCTCCGTCCCCAGGACAGACCCCAGCCATGCTGGCTCACAGGAGGACTCCCAGGGACTGGCAGGTACATAGCGGCCAGGCGTTCCCTGGAAGGGAGGGGCAAGCCCAGGGGAACAGCAGGCGACTCTCATGCCCTGCCTGGTGTCACAGTGCCCTGCTGTCACTCAGAGTGTTCCTTAGAGGGAGCCCACAGACGCCTGGCCAGCCGGAGGGGCAGGTGCCCATGGGAGAGCAGCCGCAGCCCCGGGGGGCAGCCCCCGTACCTGCCCGGTCCCTGGCAGTGGTCTTGTCTCCATCTCCTGGCCCCGCACAGGCTGCCACTCACCTCGCAGCTGGGCCTCCGGCGAGCCGGCTCTCTCCACAGGCCAGAGCCATGGACCTGAGGAACATATCGAGGCATGAGGAGGGGGAAACCTGGAATCTGCGCCTCAGAGACCCTGCTGCCACTTGCAAGTTTCCCAGGGAGCCCCCAGCACTTACCAGGCCAGAGAGGACCCTCTCCCAGAGCCAGCCCCACCTCCCACCCATCTCAAATAGGCTTCATGCTAAGCAGAACTTAATTCAGGAAATTGGCTCAAACGTCACCAAATAGGTACGTAGCTAGCCTGCTCTCAAAGACCCCCCGGAGAAGCACTTGCTGCTGGTAACCCACAGGTCCGTGCCACCCGCCTCCAGGTGGCAATGTCAGGAGGCAGAGTCAGCACCCCGCACAGGTGAGGCTGGCCGGGGCCCCCACCACCGCAGTGTGAGAGGTGGAGGCGCCGTGCCCCCAGCCCCCACACTCAGGGCAGGGCAGGCCTCCTAGAGGCCCAGCTGGGTCCCTTGCCTGCCAGGAAGCTCTGCTCCGACTCCGGCTCCCCAGCTCCCTTCTCTGGGCCTTGCCCTCCACCTGCCTACGCTGACCCCACCTCCTGCTCTCCTGGTAGATTCCCCCTCCCCTGCACCTTTGCATCTCAGAAGAGGATTTCCCTTCTAACCTTGGGCGGGCCTGGATCTCTGGAGCTTACCACGGATCCCCTCCAAGAAGGACCACACTGAACAGACTGGGGCTCATTCACCCATGTTTCCAGCACATAGTAGGCACACAGCAAAACGGAGATTGAAAAGAGAAAAGCACCACACCTGTGCAGCCTCCCACTCATCAAGAAATGAAAATTCAGATGAGATTCCTTTTCACCTTTGGAATTGATTTTTCAATGTTTAAAAAAATGGAAAAGTTACGATGCCAGGCACTTAAGGATAGAGCGAGACAGACACGCCCAAACACGGAGGTGGGATGTAGATGGCAGAGCCATCTGGAAACCAATCTGTCACTTTGTCTATCCGTCAGGCGAGGCCAGGCTACACCACAGAACAACAGAAAAGCCTGCGGCTCCTAACAGAGTTCTGGGCTTTCTCAGTCACCCGCCAGCGGCCACTGTGCCAGAGGCGGTGCCCTGGGCAGCACCCAGTCCTCACTCTCAGCCTCAAGTCAGAGTGCCATTTGCTAATGCAGAGGAGGAAAGGGGACGTGGGGACATCCTCAATTTCCACCAGCAATGACACATGGCACTGCTCGCATTTCATTGGCCAAAGCTGCCACATAGTCACCTGCTTTGACATCTACCTCAATTATGTGCTGAAGGACAGATACGTAGAGAGAGAGAGAGGAGATAGAAGGTAGACAGATAGGAAAAAGGGATAGTAGATAGATAGATAGATAGATAGATAGATAGATAGATAGGAGATAGATGGGAGATAGATGGGAGATAGGTAGGTAGATACATACATACATACATAGGAGAGAGATATGAGCAGGAGGGAAAGAGAGGTGAGAGAAAGAATGGTAAATAGGTATATGCTCCATACCATACAGATTTTTGCTTACTTTTTCATGCCCCTGGGTTTTATGTTTTGAATAGTATTTGGATGGATGGATGATGAATGTATGGATGCTGTGGTGGGTGGATGGATGGGTGGCTGGGTGGACAGACAGATGGGTGAATGATAGGTAGGTGGAAGAGAAAGCAATAACAAGAGCAAGAGTGAAGGCAGGACAGAGAGCAAACCCATAAGTGGGAATTAACCCACATGGCCCAGAGGAAAGCGCTGTCATCTCCCAGTGGCTCGGAGGTGCTAGCATAGAGGACAACCGTACTAGATGTCGGGTTCCTCTTAACTAAAACACCCAGGGTCACTCCAGGGGAACTGGGCTGCACAAAATAATAGGGTCCTATGACGGCTCCTCTGACCTGAGGGGTCCACAGAAAGAGCGAGCCAGTGCGTGCTGAACCCTTTTCCTGGGGGGAAGCCATTCAGATGAGGCCAGGGGTCAGGAAGGCCACACCCAAAGGCAGAGCAAGAGAAGGGGACACACAGAGGGCAGAGAGGCAAATCTCAAAGGCACAGGTGAGGTAGCTCGATCCAGGGGGCGACACATTCCATCTGGAGACATGCTCTCAAGCTTCTTAGACCAGGGCACTGTCCAGGTCCCTGGGGGATGTAGTGACCAGTCAGAGCCTCTCTGCTCCAGGATGGAAAGCGTGGCTCATTCAGAGTGGCTCCCGCCACTAGAAACATAGCTGCACCCTGAAAGTTCACATGGGGGTCCTTCGGGGCTCTCTGAGCTTCCTCTCTCCCCTCTGGCTTCACACGGACACATTGAAACCCACTCTTCATCCTGTACCAACTCAGACACCGAGGTCAGGACATACACCCCCACATGACACTCACCGGAAGAGACAGGTAAACAGCCATTTACAACAAATCTCATAAGCGCAATAACAGAGATCAATCAGGGGGTGAGGAGACCAGGAGAACTGGCATCCGATGATTCTGGAGGACCCAGGAAGCCCACCTAGAAAAAGTGGTCCCTGAATGAGGTCCTGAGTAATAAAGAAAAGCTATCCAGACAAAACACGGGGGCAGTAACTCACAGGACAGAACTAGAGTCGAGACAAATCAGGTTTAAGAAGTGCATTTGTCAGGTCAAACCAGCTGCCGTGACAAACAGTCCCAACATTTCAATGACTTCACAAAACCCAAGCCTCATCTACCTCATCGGGCAGCGATCCAGAGTGGGTGTCCCTGGGCAGGTAGCACTCTGGTCATCTCTCTTCCAAGTGGACCAGCCTCCTGCCACCTAAGACTTTGGGATGAGGTGAGGAAAATCCATGAGCAGATGTTTGGGTGAATGCCTTATTTTCTGGGTCAACATCTTGGGGGGCAATCCCTGCACACCTCTCAGTCTGGACCACCGATCACATAAATGATGTGGAACTATCTCCTCACTTGTCCAAGCAGCTATGATGGCCCGAGATTCAGAGGGGAGGGGCCAATTCGTGCAGCGACACTGTGCGGTGTCAGGGCTGAACTCGGGGCTGCCGCTCGTCCTGTTCGTCAAATCCCGGGACTCCGTGAGGACCTGGTTCATTCAGAAAACCAAACTCATCACTTTCAAAGCCCAAGACTCACCATGAAGAAGTTTAAAGTACATTCCCAAATGTAAAAGCAAATATTCTGTGGGCTCCGGCCTTTGAAGCAGACTATGGAGGGTTAACAGCCAACACTCCTCGCACAGATGAAAGGCCCGGCGGGTCCTGGCCAGGTTTCCCTGAGCGCACCCCCAGCACAGCCTGACAACTCCTGGGGGGTGAGAAGGAGGTGAGGGTAGGAAGGGAGTGGAGGGCCCCGGGTGAGCAGGGAGGGCTTTGGACTTCTGGGTTCTCAGGGCCTGTGTCCAGGCTCCCACACACCCGCACGCAGCGTCTCCTGGGATGGGTGCTGTCCGGCAGCTTCCAAGGCCCCACCTAAGAGAGGTCAGAGATGGGGCCAGGCAGGGCCTATCTGTCAGCAGTCCCCACTCTTACAAGACATGTTTGGGGACACTGCCGTCATCCAACACAAGTCCAGGCCTGAGTCCCCACTGGACACTAGAGGAGGCAGGACGCCCTTCCCAGGGAAGCTGCCCTCCCGGCTCGCCCCCTGTCACAATGTGTCCGTCAACTGGCACACGACACACCCTCACGTACAGACACGTGCACATACACGCACACGAGTGCACACCAGCTCCTGCATGCACACAGGCACGCGTGTCTAGAAGTGCACTCACACGCAGGCACAGGGCACGGGTATGCACACAGGGGAGCACACACACGCTAGTTCAAGTGCACACGCACGCCAGCTCACACCAGGCACACACAGGCACGGTCCTCCAGCCCAGCGAGGAGAGTGAGGCCCATCTGCGGTCCACAGGTGGGCTCTGCCTTCCCGTCCCCTTCCTTTGATGAGCCCGTGACTTGCATGAGACTGAGCGCTCTGTGGGCTGGGCCAGGCACCCAGGATAGGGCTCAGCTGCTGTTGTGAGCTGTACAGGCCTGAGGAGGTCGCAGGAGGACTGGCAGGGGGTGGGAGGGTGGGCAGCAGGGCATGGGGGCCAGCGCCCTCCAGGTTCAGTGAAGAGGATCCCTGTCAACACGCAGCAAAGGACATCCCTGGCCGGTCCACAGCAGCTCAGTCCCCAGTGATGTGCTCGCCCTTTGCCCAGAAGGGTCTTCTGGGTCGCCCATACCTGGAGCCATCTTCAGTGGTTGCCCTGGTCTCTGTCCCGGGGCCTCCCGGATCAGGCCGGCAGAGTGCCCTGCACACACCTGTCCACCCTGAGCCCATTCCACAGGGGAAGAAGATGAGCTGCCCACTGGACCTCAGGCTTCGGCCGTGTTGGAGGAAACTGGTGTCCTGAGCAGCTGGAGTCTCAGCTGTCACCCTGCTGTGGGCCCCTAACTCAGGGGAGAGAGAGGAACCCGATGGGACAGCCCAGCATTCTCCCGGCCTCCCGCCCACGCCCTGTGTGACGGTGCTGTCTGGGCCCTGAGGAGCTGGGGGCCCTGGAGAGACAGCAAAGCCCAGCTCGGGGCTTCCTCCACCTGCTCTGGGGAACCATGCCTCACCTGCAGGCCAGGTGTGCTGGTGCACCTGCCCACGGGACTCCTGAGAATGGCATGAGGTGACAAGCACAGCACCTGGCACACGGGGAGCCTCAAAAGCAGGCGAGGCTGTGACAACCCCCTGCTTCAGGGAAGAGGCGGACACCTTCAGGAAGACAGGGCCAGGCTCTGTGTGTGCAGCCAGCAGGGCAGGAGCGGTGGCTGCGTCCCCTGCCCTGCAGCGCGGCTCAGCCCCCGGCTGGCCTCCCAGCAGCCTGTCTTCAGAAAGTTACCAACAGCCACAGACACTGGGGCCTCGCTCCCTCCCCAGAGACTGTGACATCCCTCCCAGCTGTCAGAGCCCGCCACCCCAGGGCCATGTTCCCAGCAGGAAGCCCACAGTGGCCTCCACCCACCGCCGGGGCTCCTTGCCCTCACTGAGCCCCACGTTCCCTGCCCACGAGGGCTGCACATAGGTTTCCACTGCCCGCCCCTGTGGCAAGAGGCCTGAGGTATCCCCAGACCCCACAGGCCAGTCCCATCCGTCATGGGATCCGTTCTCTCGACACCACCTGGGCAAAGCTCTGCCCCTCACACCCAGGCATCTGGGTCCGTCCCAGTGAGAAGGCTCCAAAATACAGCCCCTGTCTGGGACAGAGCAGCGAGGAGACCTGGAGAGAGTCGGAGCCTGCCACGCTCATGAAGGCACCCAGGCCCGGCTGAGAGGCCATAGAGCCCAGACCCCGACCACGGCCTGTCTGTGGACCTGTGTGGCCTCTTTCCTTCCTTCCTTCCCTCCCTCCCTCCTTCCCTCCCTCCCTCCCTCCTTCCTTCCTTTCATGTACTTATTTAATTTTGACCCTCTCCACTGAAAATGTCCCCTGCCGATCCCTGCGTGGAGCACCAGCCCGTGGTCTGGAAGCTTCCAGTGCTGACCTGTAGGTCAGAGTGAGCCCCCAGCTCTGCTTCCAACGCTGCTCCTCCCCAGACCACACCAACCCACCCAGGTCTGAGTCCAGTGTCCTGAGAGATTCAGGCCCAGTGACCCACCCGCCCCCCACCCCCACGCACACACACAGAGCTGTGACGCTCTAGAGACTCAGGTTAGCCTGGCTGGTCAGGGACATGGAGGTCACTGCAGGGGGACAATGGGTTCATCTGGGGAAATCCACCTTCCCTCCCAACACGGCTGTCAGGGGGATGATGCAGGAGGAAGGGCTCAGCATCTCCGCCCCCGCCCGGCTCCCCCGGTCTCCTCCCACCTGCCACCTGGAGGCACCGCACCCCAGGAGTGAGTCTGGCCACAGCCAGACACGCAGGCAGAGCCCCGCGGAAAGACACACTGGTGCGCGTAATCCAGGGAAGAGGCAAAACCCTGCTCCTGTTGCCATGGCAACCCAACTCGCCTGCGCAAGGGCTTTAATTGGAAGCGCTTATTTGGCTGAAACCCCGGGAATAATCAACAGGAGATTAGAAACATTAAAAACCAGCAGGATTCAGGAAGCATTTTGGAGGGGATGGTGACAGAAAGGACAGTCCCCCTGGAAACCATCGATGGCAATAATCACAACCGTTACATCTACTGAGTGACATGCCACACCAGGCTTGTGCTGAGCCCCTGCGTGTGTTAGTCACCGAATACTTTCAAAAACCCTTAGGATGCTTCTCCTATTTTGCAGACAGGGAACTTTCTGAAACTCAGAGAGGTTAAGGAAGTGGCCCAAGACTGCACAGGACTTAAAGCCAGCTTGGGTGACTCCAGAAGCCACCATGGATGATGAGCACCGTGCTATGCCTCATGTCTCCGAGAGGCCCCTGGACCTGTACAGATGCTGCTCCTCCTAGGTGGCCGACACGCCATGGACCCCAGCCTCACCCTCACCAGTGGCTCCCATGTCAGCCTTGACCTCCAAGGCACCAGCCAATGCTGCCTCCCGGCTCTCGCTGACTGCCTGCCCTTGCCCAGCATTTGCTTTCTCTGCTCTGCCACCAGTGTCCACCCTCAAGCCCGCTGTGCGCCTGGTGACCCCTGGTGGCAACAATGGGGCACTGCACCAAGGCTCAGGTTTATTCCCATCAGACCCCAAAGAGGGAAGGGGCTGGTTCAGAAAACTCCCTGGGAAGATCCCCCCGACTCTGGAAGGCTCCTGGGGGTGCCACAGCCAGACGGGAGGGCAGCGTGGCCAGCACCCAGCTGCTGGCAGGAGAGCACGGTTCTGGGCAAAGCTCCTGGAAGTCCTCCCAGTGTGTCCTCCCTTTTCTGCTGAGGCAGGGGAGGCTAATTATCACCCAGGGACCTGCTGGGCACAGGCCACCAACCACAAGGGACTGGCTGAGGCCCACTGTTCCCAGAGCCCAGTGAGCAAGCCCAGCAGGCAGAGGCCCTGGCAGGGTCCTGGATTGAAGAACCGTGCCCAGACCCTGACCACCATGACGGCAGCTAGACCATGGGGTCTCCCCCAGAGTGCATGCTGGTGACCTCCATGTAGGGCTTCCTGAGCACCCACCACACCAGATGCAGGCTCCAGCTCGGCTGGCTGCAGCTCCAGTGAGCAGAGCCACTGCACCCGGGGCACCAGCCGGTGCAGAACGGAGCCTCCACAACGGTGGGCTGCACGAGGGTATTTTTACCCCAACGTTTATCCACTGAGCAACTGAAATTACTTTTTTTAAAGCAACTGGCATTTACTCAGTTGGCGTCTTATTAAATCCCCCTTCCTTGAACCACTCGAATCTGCAAGCCACCGTTGTTCCAAGTAAGAGGACTTACAATTCAAACAGTGAGGGGAACGCATGTGACGTGACCTACACCCCCAGAAGCCAGAACAGAAGGGCTGGGAGGAGGGAGGAGGTGAGGGCCGCATCTGCAAGACTGTCCGTCAGCGCCCAGAGGCGCCAGCTTGCTCCTCTTGACCCTGGGCTGCAGCCCAGGTGGAGGCCAGCAGAGGAGCTCCAGGTCAGAGGTGGCTAGGGGGCTCCAGGGGCCACACTGCCTGCCATCCAGCCATGGCAGGGCATCCTCAGGGTCAGATCCAGACCTTCAAACGTCTAATATCC
The DNA here is from genome assembly GCF_964194105.1 of Spermophilus citellus. Lineage (NCBI taxonomy): Eukaryota > Metazoa > Chordata > Mammalia > Rodentia > Sciuridae > Spermophilus > Spermophilus citellus. The sequence continues at coordinate 136,020,298 of NC_138191.1, read as the reverse complement.
CTCAGACAACCAGCATAATCTTGTGTGGCTCAGGCAGGTCCTCAAGGGTCCCACTCCTTGGATCTTGAAGGACTGTCCCCAGAGCAAGGAAGGACTAGGGCTGCAGCCCCGTGTATTTGCGGACTCACCTGAAACCCTCTCCTATTCACTCAAAGGACCACAGTCCCAGGGAAATGGGAGGCCAAGGAAGTGCACAGACCTACTGGAACTGTCCCTGAACCCAGGATGTCTCTGAGGTCCTCACGCAGGCCAGCTCCCTGTCAGTGCTTCCCCTGTAACGGGGCACTAGAGAGGCCAGGCAGTGTCAGCCAGGCCCTGGAGAACACAGCAGGGGGTGGCGGTGTCTTGGAGAGCTGAGCCCGCAGGGAAGCTCCCAGGCAGAGACAGGTGAAGGAGCTGCCCAGGGCAGCCTGGAGCTGAATGCCAAGGCTAGTCCCACAGTGGGCAGGTCTTCCCAGTGCTGCCAGGTTCCCTGAACAGCTGGAAAATCCCTAAGGGCAACGGGACCTCAGCTCTGGGTGGAGACATGAGCCCACCGTGTGCGGGAGGCACACACAGGGCCTCTAGGACATCTGTTCACCGAGGGGTGGCTGACTCCTCCAGTCCTCAGATGTGACCAGCCTGCAGGGGGGAGGCTGGTCCAGTCCCGCCGCAGGGTCCACGTGCTCTGTCCGTGGGCATGGTCCTCTCTGGCGCAGCAACACCCCCACCCCTAGAACCATAATCACGGAGGAGCTCCGAGGGGCCCAAGAGCCTCAGCACACCACTAGGTCCTGCAAAGCCCCCGACCTGAGGAGCCAGCACCAGGGCAGGCCCCCGCGAGGGGAGGAGGAGGCAGAAGCCACGGGGAACCTGAACAGCCCACCCCCACCCTGCCCCCAGCAGGGCTGCTCCTGGGTGCGAACTCAGACCTGCCTCAGCCCAGTGACTCCAACCTTTGCTGGGAAAGACGCCACAGAAGGGTGATTTCCTGGAGCCAAATCACACTCCAAGAGTGTCCCCAAGCCCATGGTGGGTCACCGCTCGGAGGGAAGGGGTGTCCCAGTGCTCCTGAGAGGCTGTCATGGAGCCGTCTCTGGGACAGGAAACCACAGCCCTGATTGGCAGGACCCAAGAACCAGTCCCTCCCTTGGTGACCTGGACCCCTTCCCAGCAGCTGATTTCAGCCATCTGGTGCAAATGCCATGCTGGCCCGGACACCATCCATTACCCATCATCACACCCATCCATTACCCACTAGGCAGGACAGCGTGGACCACCAGAGCCCTGAGGAGCACCCCTGGGGTCATATCCTCACTGCTCAAGTGCTCCATGAGTATGCATTGAGCACCTGCTGTATGCCAGGCACATGCATCAGAACAGATTGGATCCCTGCCCTCCTGGGGCTCCCACCCTGTGGGGGAGACACCAGGAGCAGGTGAGGACGTGAGCAATCAGTTCCACGGATGATCAGTGTCGATTCTCTGTGCATGAAAGAAGGACAGACAGAGAGACAGAGACAGGGAGAGAAGCGACGGACACAAGGGAGAGTGGTCTGCTTTGGCTGGGCATAGGTGGTCCCCCAATCAGATGAGGACAGCACCAGCGGCCACTCTGCCCTCCACCCTGGCCAGCCGTGGACTCTGCTCAGGCCAGCTCTTTACTTTCCAGGGTGAATTACAAACCCCAGGTCCAGGTTAAAACTCCCCTTCAGCCCAGGACCTCAGGGCTCGCTGCATTGAGATGATTCTCCCAGCCCCATCTCACTGGTACAGCCTCCCCCGGGGGCCCTCCGCCAGCCAGCAGAGCCCAGCAGAGCCTGCCTTGGTCAGCACCACTGTGTCTGTTGGTCTCTGTGCCGCAGACCCCTGGCTGCTCCCACCCCAGACTCTCCAGGCTTACCCTCCCCCAGAGCCATCAATCAACCTGGGTGCATTAGACTCCTGCAAATTGTTCCTAGAGAAAGTGTCACTGTGGGGGGAGGAGCTGTGGGGTTCCCACACCCCCACCTGGCCCTGGGGAGGGTGTCTTCTCTCTTATGTCTTGAAGCAAAATCCCAGGAGGGGTCCTGGCCCACCATGGCCCAAACAGCAGCTGCTGCTCTTCACTGACACCCCTCCTGGCATGGGCCCACCCCAGGGTCAGTGTCCCTATGCCGGGACCCTGGGACAGCTTAGGCATCCTCCTGAGAAGGTCAGCTCAGAACTGAGATCCCAAACCTCATGATGTGGGGGCCTTGCTGCACCCAACACAGTCCAGGGGTGAGTGTGAGGTGCTCCTAGGCCACGTGTGCCAAGGGAGACCAAGGACAAGGTCACTAAAGACAAGCACCCCGAGGACCAATGTCCCGAGCAAGGGTTGGGGTTGGCACATGCACCTCAAAAGCTCTCTCTGAAGCAGACGCTTCCATCCCCTTCCTTCACAGATAAGGAGGAGGTTCCAAGAGGTTAGGTCACTTTTCCAGGGTCACAGAGCAAGTAGGCGTCAGGGCTGGGGTTTGGACCAGGCCCTCTGCCCCTGAAGTCTGAGTCTACCTGCTCGGAGGCCTGATTCTGAGCTGTGATTCCAGCTCTTGGCCGCCTCCCCCAGGAAGGGGCCCTCCTCTTCCCCCTGTAGAAGGGAGCGGCACTCAGCCAGGACGCCTGTCCACCAGAACGCCCAGCACGAGCTAGGACTCTCCTGTCCCCACTGGGGGAAAGGCTCCTTCCAGAATGACAAGGTCATGGTGACATCCCCCAGAGATGTCGGCGTGCTGAGCCCCAGTGCCTGAATGTGGCCTTATTTGGAAACTGGGTCTTTGCGGAGGATCAAGATCAGGTGGTTCTTAATCCAATAAGACTGTGTCCTTATAGTGGGAGAGGCTGGACGGAGGAGGCTGGCATGGTGGAGGCCTAGGAGATTCTTCTCCTCCACCTCAGCAGGAACCAACCCTGTGACACCATCTTCGGACCTGCAGAACCCAGCGACGGGAAAAACGAACACTCGCTATTCCAGCCACCTGATCCTTGGTACGTCCTTTCAGCAGCCCCAGGAGTTTAACAGACCGTGGGACCAGGGCTTCCAGGGCCAGCCGAGTCCCGTGGAATCCAACAAGGTGAGTCAACCAGCCACCAACCCAAGTGCTCTGCAGACCTGCCTGGGCCTGGCACCACAGACACAGTCCCGAGGAGCCACCAACTCACCTGAGGCAGAGAAGCCTCAGCCTGCAGACCCCAGCTAGGAGGAGAAGCCCGGCCAGGGCTGACGGCTAAGCAGGAAGGACCCCCAAAATTTCAGCCATGGACGTCTAACACCTGGAACCCCAGGCAGGATGCCCCTGTTCCCTGCCCCAAGGGGATAATCCCTGGGTAGCAGAGACCAGGGGGAGGGGCCCAGCCTGGGAAGAGAAGCTGCCCAAACAGCAAGACTGAGGAGCCCTGTGCCGGGTGCTCGCGGGGGGCAGAACGGTTGGTGTGGAGTCCTCCTGAACGGAGGCAGCTTTCTGCACGGGATGCGTTTGCACCTCTCCCACAACGGCAACAAATTTCCGTTATTAAGAGAGAAAGCTCTCAGGGCTGAAGGAGCGTGAATATTTGCAAATTCCACTTTCTTTAAGCTCCTTAAAGAGCCATTCGGCAGAAGGAGCATCCAATTAGGGTGATTGTTCCCTTCTCCGTTCCAGGAGCAAGAGCTCCCTCCGTTGTCACCACACAGGCCTGAGCTGGGGCACCCTGAGCCTGGACCCATCCCTGCTGGCGTGAGGCTCTAGAATCCCTGTACGCCCCTGCGGCAGGGGAACAGAGGTGGGTACACCGACCTGAAGGGCTGGGCCCTGCTCACAGCATGTAGAAGGCCAGGTGGCTCACACATCAAAAAACTGGAGACAGCAAATGTCCCCAGAACTCATAAGGCGGGGTCACTGCCCTGGGCCTCAGGAAGCAGTGTCCTAAACTCTGGACTGCGTGAACCGCCGAGAGGACGGGAGGGAGGGCCTGCTGCCAGGGAGGGCTGTTCTTGCTGTTCCGGGAGGGGGACCGACAGCCCTCCCACGGGGCCAGGAAATAGTCCCTACACCTACCTCCTGAGCCCTTTGCATCAAACACAAACTGCTGTGTCCTTTGACTGTGTCCCAATCGATCGGCTGCCAGGCAGCCTGTTTGCAGGGCCCTGAAAGATGCATGGACAAGATGTGGAGAAGCCAGCGGGATTCTGAATTTGAGGTTCTAATCAGATGATGGAAAGAAAAGCTGACACTGATTGAAAAGTTTCTGTTTGGATTCAGTTTGCCATTTGACCACACAGCAAGCCTGGAGGTGTTACTAAGAGAGAAAGCTCTCAGGGCTGAAGGAGCGTGAATATTTGCAAATTCCACGCAGATTCCACTCTCTCTAAGCTCCTTAAAGAGCCATTCGGCAGAAGGAGTGTTCAATTACGGCGATTGTTCACACCCATGTTCCCAAAAAGGAATGGCGTCATGAGGCAACCCGGCCCCTGGCTCAGAGTCCCCATACAGTCTCCCATGTCCTGAGCCTGCCCTCAACTCATGGTAGAGCCACCCCCACCCTGGCAGCCCCAGCTACAACTGGGAAGCAGTTGGTGACACCATGGAACTGAGATGCATAGAGTTCAGCCCGACCCAGAACCTCCATTTCACAGGGGGAACCGGCTGAGTCCAGGGGGGGCGAGACCACAGGCCAAGTCAGCAGAGGCCAAGCCTGGCCTGCTCCCTCCCTACGCAGCTAAGCAAGACAGACACGCTGCCAGGAAATCCTGCCTCTCACTGAACACCGGGTGATTGAGCCAATGGACGCTAGCCCAGCTTGCCGGGGGTCCTAGTGATGTGTCAGTGGGTGTGGGCCCCCAGCACATGTCCTGCAAGGGAACCTAGCCCTGTCCAAGGGAGGCACAGCCAGAGCACCCTCCTTACTGGATGCTGAGCCAAGGGTCTGATTGGCCTTTGGTTTTTCTTAAACAGGACCCCGCAGCAGGAGCTACCAGGGACCATACCAGCCACTCCCTGAAGGAGGGTTTGGACAGCTGGAGGGTGACTCCCTGGAACAGCAGATGCCATCCTGATGGGGACTCTGTGCACTGAGTTGCAAACTTGCCAGGATCTTCCCCCACTGGCTCATAGCCTCCGCTCCCAGGGACAATTTCATACAGCATAAAAGCTGCCCCCAAAAGATGACGGGCCAGAGATGCAGAGGAGCAGGCAGGAGAGGCCCCCCCGACCCTGCCAAGAACATCGTGTTCTCCACGCAGTTTTGAGCCCAATTTCAGGCTTGGCACTGTCTCTAGGAAACTCCAAAGAGAAAAAGACAAGGATCGTGGGCTCAGCCTCTCAGGTCCCCTGCCCAAGGCAGCCTCCTCAAACCCAGCTTGTCACAAAAGTGCCTGTGGAGCTTCTCAAGTATCCAACTAACAAAAAGGAAGGAAATCCGGTCCCCTCCTGCACATGGGGGGGATACTCGCTAAGTGAGAGAAACCAGGCCAGAGAGACCAGTACCACAGGTGTTCTCCCCCCCCCGCCCCCCCCCCCCACGAAGGAGCTCACAGAGGAGAGAGGCCTGGCCCGAGGCCAGGAGGGAGGCCCAGCAGAGGGTGGACGTCAGGGAAAGTAGTGGGGAGGAGGAATGGGGCCTAGGGTTCTGCAGCCGGGTGGGGACTGTAGTTCACACCTTGTGATCCTCTTCATGAAGAGCCAGAGCCAGGAGCCAGAACCTCCCAACACAAAGAACTCATCCCTGATGGAAGAGATGGAAAGGCTAGTTGCCCTGTAGGTGTGTGTCAGTTCCACCCTGCACCCTGTAAGCAGGTGATTCCTGTGCCTCGGTTGAAATCTTTGAATTTTTTTCAAATCTTACAAAGCATCGGCCACTTTGCAGGCCACTCCTCCCATGTCTGTGTCTTTATTTTTTACATAAAAATAGTTCCATGCCCCTAAATCCCAGAGAAAAATGGATGCCACAGGAAATGGATGCTTCTTACTCAAAGGGAAATGAACGCAGAGGAAGACACCCCTCCCCACCCAACCTCGTCCTCGGTCAGCGGCCAGCATGTGGACGCAGGTGCCAGAGGCAGTGTCTCATCTCTGGGTATCAGCGTCTGTCTGCCTGAGCTCAAGGCTGGGCTCTGCTGCCCTCTTGGGTGAATGATTTTGAGGAAATTAAATGACTTCTCCGAGCCTCTGTTTATCTAAGATAGGGACACCAACAGTGCCCACTTTGGTGACAGCAGGGACTGTCAGCATGTTTCATGCAGGGAAAACGCTCAGACTCGTGCTGTGCCCAGTAAGAACTCAGGGAGTTTCACAGGAAGGGTCAGCCTGTGACGACCCCTGGTGGAGTCGGGCTGGCGTGGGGAGGCACCAGGGGGCTTCCCTGCAGGGTCCTGGCAGGAAAGGTGCCCGAGCCCTGCTGATCCACCACCAAAGCCAAACCTGCTGGGGTGGCAGGGAAAGGAGAGCCTGGACTGCCCAGGCTGGTTCCCCGCGGCCCGGCTCCCCGCCCCGCCAAGTCCCCAGCAGCCAGCTCTTCTGAAGCTGGGATTTCACACCAGAAGAGCTTTCAACATGAGTGGCCGGAAGCATCCCTCTCTCAGCAAGAGCGTGCCCTCGCCAGGCTGCGCCTCTCCTCTCGAGCGCTCTCCCCGGCTGGGCTGAAGGAGACTTCAAAGCATCCCTGAGCACATAGCCTCCTGTCAAGGGCGCAGCCCACTCCACGCAGCACTGGGGAGAGTGGAGACAGGTCCACACTCCGCCTGTGCAAAGGTGCATCCAGGAGCAATGGCGGCAGGCGGGCGCTCCAGACATCAGACCCCACAGAGGCCTCGGCGGGCTCTGCCCTGCCTTCGGAGTGCCAGGCTGCCCACCTCCTGGAGGCACCAGGCCCAGCCCAGAAAGGCACCCCAGAACCAGCAGGAGGGTGGCAGGATCTGGGGTGGGTGAGGGAGATCCGTGACTCGGACAGACCCCTAACGCAGCTACAGAGGGGCCCTGGGAGCTGGGACAGCCATTCCCGCCTTTCTGCAGCAATAGGAGTGGAGAGCACCCAGGGTTGCAGGACAGAACCACCAACCCAGCGCCTTCACACAGACATCGTCTCTGACGGCTCTGCTGTGCAAAAGGCCAGCGAAAACCAAGGTGCAGGCAGAGCTCAAGCCCTCGGGGTGCCAGGGGAGGACCCCTGCGCTGCCCTGTCCAGCTGCCTTGGCTGCTGGCCCCACTCTGCCTCCTCGAGGAGCAGCGCAGCCTCTCTGACCCTGTTCTGCCATCAGCACCGCCCCCCTCCCCCCCCCCCGCCTCCCTCTGCCACCATGAGGCCCTGGGGACCGCTCTGCTCCAGGTGGCCTCATTCCTGGCGCAGTCCCATACCCCCCTTGCACGTGGCTGGGTCCCTTTGCACGTCTCTACTCCAAGAGCGCAGCCTGGGAAGCTTACAAGCAGCCAAGATGGACTTCCTCACAGCTCCACAGGTTGGAAGCCAAGATGGGGGCCCGGGCATTGGTGTCCGGTGAGGGCTGCATCCTCCAGGGGCAGAGGCAGAAGGGCAAGAACCCCTGCCCTTTCTGGGGGCTCCTAGCCAGACTCGGAGGGGAGGAGCCCTCAGGGCTGACCCCCTGCAGGCCCCCCTCAGCCCAGCCCCGGCACACCTGAAGTTTGGAGAGGCACATACAAACCCTAGCACCATGAACCAGACCTGGTCACCCTGGGCATCAAGCTTTGACGTCTCTGGGCACCATCATTCTTCCTGCCAGTGTCCAGTGGCACAGATGAATGACAACAGCAGTAAACACTCAAGTAGTGTCATTACCCGCCAGGAGCTGTGCCCCGGGACTTAGATACATCGGCCACCACCGAGTCCTCTTGCTGGCCCTGAACAGGGTGGCCACAGTCTTCCCCTCATGTGCAAGGGAGCAGAGGCTCTGGAGACCCCGGGGTTTCTCCGTGGTCACTGGGTGCTGGCATCGAGCCCAGGACCCACCCTGCGCAGCTGCCCTTCACCCCAGGGGCTGAGGAGCAAGCAGCACCCAGGAGCCGAGGCTGCGGCGCTGAGTCCAGCCTGAGCCAACCACCGCCCACGCGGAAACGCGCCTGGCTTGTCCCTGGGGCCTTGGAGAGCCGCGGCTCAGTGACAAGCGCCCGCCCCAGGGTGGGGGGCCAGGAAAACGTACACACCCCAGAAGACAGACACCCCACACCTAGGCAGCAGGAGGCGGGAGCCAGCTTCCAGGAAGCCGTGATCATCTCCCGCAGCCCCAGGCTCGGCACCGCAGGGCTGGGACATCGCACTTCAGGTGGCGGCTCTGGAGGCGGCTCCGCCACACACTTGTCACCGCTCCAGGCCAACTGCTAAAATAACTTTTTGGTTGTTATTACCAAGTAATGGATGTTTATTGCAGAACGTTAGAAACTGCAGGCAAGCCAGGAGAAGGGAAGGAGGGCCACCCGAACCCCACGGCGGCAGAAGTGCCGCCTGGCGCGGTCCACGGCGCCTTGCAGCGATTTCCTCGTTTGTTTTTCCAAAGCGAGTTCTCTGACAGTGGGCGGGCGCTTCCTCCTGTTGGCAAGAACACCACCTTCCCAACTCTTCACGCGTGTAGGGGGATGGAGCCCACCGTCCCCTGCCTCAGCTCCCCAGGAAATGGGGAGTGGGCGGGGCTGGAACCCGGGTCCAGTGTGGCTGCATCCCCTGGTGGCCCAGGTGGCATGTCTGCAGCTCACACAGGGACACACGCAGGCACACACCAGGAGGCAGTGTGCAAATCAGGCTCGTGTGCATGACACCCATGTACACACACGTGCACACGTGTGTAGTGCTCGTATCTGTACCCACAGACACGTGCACACGCAAAGACACACACACCTGGCTCCTCCTCTCCCTGGGCAGCCTGGACACGGACAGATATGACTTTGAAGGGGCAAAAGAGGCCTCCTGTGGCCCTAGGCTCAGGCCCACCTTCCCCTGCTCGCTGACCCCACCTCAGTGGACCACAGGCCCAGGTCCAGCCATGGACACTCTGAGCCTTGCCCCGTGCACACTCCTCCATGGGTGCAGTGCCCTGCTGAGGCCACCTACAAGCCCAGCCTCTGTCTGGTGAGGACTCTCTCCTGAGGCCCTCGTCCCCCTCCTGTGGGAAGCTGCACCCTGTAGGTGGGGGAGCCATGCCACCCATGGACAACAGATGGTTTCCAGCTGTCCCCTTAGTACAAGCCACACTGATCAAGGCTGAAGACAGAGCACAGGAGTCGAGCCAGGAAGGACCAGGCCCAGCCCTGGAGGGCCAGGGCACCTGGAGCAGTGATGGAGAAGCAAGGAGATGGTGGATGGGGCCAGGTAACATGGGTGCTGAGAGCCATAGTCGGAATGACACATGGCATTTTTGCCAGAACTGAGTGGTTGAGAGGTGACCCCAGCAAGCCATTGAGATGATAATGGTTATGTTAAGCTGTGTATTCAATTGTATATTAGACCCCTGCTGTCCACCTCATGCTACTTTGGAGTTCTGGGGATGGGGGATTTCAGGAGAGTTCCCATTGGTTGGGGAAGTGCAGGAGGGGGGATTTCCAGAGGAGGGATTTCCAGTTGGTGTGTGGTGTGTCCCGGGAGAAGGCCCCGTGGGTGGTGTTGGCAGGAAAAGCGTGCATGCAGTGCCGGTAAGAGTTGAAATAAAGTAGTTGCTGTTTGAACCTACAAGGCTTTGTGGCGGCTCGGTTATTCGTGCCCAGCCAGACTTCGGCACTTGGGGACCATGGATTAGTAAAGAGCAGACTTCCAGAATCTTCCTTAAGGGCATGAAGAGCCACCAATAGTTTCTAAAATGACGGCCTAGCCACGATGGAGGGGTGAGGTACTGTGAGGGGGACTCTCCAGTTCACGTGTTAACTCTGCCTCTCTGTGCTCCCAATACCCGACGAGTACAGCTTAGGGGAGGGAAAGTTGAATTGGGGCTCACAGTCTCAGAGGTTCAGTCCCTAGATGGCCGACTCCATTCCTCTGGGCCCAGGGTGAGGCAGCACAGTATGGTGGAGGGCGTGGAGGAGGAGAACAAGTCGGGACATGGCAACAGGAACCAGAGAGAGCAAGTTCCATTCACCGAGGACAAAATATCAACCCTGTGACCCTCCTCCAGCCAAACCCTACCTAATTAGCTATCACCCAGTTAACCCACCAGTGGATTAATCCACTGATCAGGTTACAGCTTTCATAACCCAATCATTTCACCTCCAAAAGTTGTTGCAGTGTCTCACACGTGAGCTCTTGGGCGACCCATCCTGTCTAATAACACACACGTGACCCAGTTCCCTGCAGTGGTAGCAGCTTGCAGAACATCAGTAGCACAACCAGGATACAGACTCTGACACAGGCAAGGCCCAGGACACCACGTCACCACAGGGACCCCTTCTGCCACTCCCTTATAGCCACGCCCACTTTTCTGTCATGCCCACACCCCCCAGAACATCCGGCAATCTCAGACCCATTCTCCAGCTCCATCATCTTGTCATTCCAAGAAGGTGACCTCAGTGGACCCCTGCAGTGTGGCACCTTTGAGGACTGGCTTCTTTCACTCTGTGATACTCCTTGGAGATGCATCCAGTTGTCTCACACTTTAACAGTTTTATTACTGGGCAGTATCCCAGCCTGGGTTGCCACAGTTTGCCTAGCCACAGACAGTCAAGGACATCGGGGAGTTGGCAGCTTTTGACTATTACAAAGAAAGCTGCTATAGAATCTGTGTGTGTGTGTGGGGGGGGTCTGTGTGAACATTGGTCTTCATTTCTCTGGTACAACTGCCAGGTTGTATGTAGTCAGGTGTTCAGCTGTCCAAGACACTGCCAGACCCTTTTCCAGAATGGCTGTTCCATTTTTACACTCCTACCAGCAGTGTCTGAGAGATCCAGTTGAGCCCCTTCTTGCCCGAATTGGGTCATGTCATTTTTTACATTTTTAACCACTCTGGAAGAAGGGTAGGGACATCTCGTTTACTGTGCATTTCCCTAATGGATGACCAAGTTGAGCAACTTTTCACATGCTTATTTGACATTTTTATTTCTTCTTTGAGGAAATGTCTGTCTTTTACCATGTTCTAATTGAACAGTTATCTTCTTATTGTTGAGTTCTGAGAGTTCTTTATATATTCTAGATACTAGTTCTTTGTTAGTTGTTCTCTCCCATCCTTCTGAGAGGTCTTTCAGAGGTGGGACTGCGGTGGAACCAAAAGCGTTAATTTTGAGGAAGTACAACCTGTCAATTCTACTTTAGAATGTCTATGGATTGTACTTCTTGGTGTCAGGTCTAAGAACCCTGCCTGGCCCTATATCCCAAAGATCTTCCCCTCTGTGTTTTTTTCTAAGTTTTACAGCTTTATATATTGCATTTAAGTCCCTGATCCATTCAGTTCATCTTTGTATAAGGTGTGAGATTTAGTCAAGATTCAATATTCAATATTTCACCTATGGGTATCCCATTGCTGCAGTACCATCTTTATTCCACCAAATTCCTTTGGTACCTTTGTTAAAAATTAGTTGGGTGCATTTGTGGGGGTCTTTTTCTAGGTTCTCTCTTCTGTTGCATCAATCTATGGGTCTTTCCCTGCACCATAGTAACACAGTCTTAATGATGATAGCTATGTAATAATTCTTCAACGCAGACCGATTCCTTCCATTTTATTCTTTTTCAACTATGTTTCAGCTACTCTAGTCCTATTTTTTTTCAAATAAATTTTAGAATGATCTTGGTTTTTGCTACAAAACATTTTTTAACTGGGATTTCAATAATTGTGTTAAACCAGTGTATACATTTAGGGAGAGATTTGGTATCTTTACCACATGGAGTCTTCCAATCCATTAACATGGTATGCCTCTCCATTTATAGATCTTTGATTTATTTCACCGTAATTGTGTAGTGCTGTGCTTTGTCTATCTACTAAAGATTTTTTTTTTTGCTTTGTGCTTACCTTAAGGCTTATATAAGCATTTTATACTAATATCAGGATATTTTAAATGATGATGATGACTTAAATTTGATCACTTGAACAAATTCTACACTTTTACTCAGTTTGATGACACATTTTGTATGTTTTATAACTTGTGTCCCTTAACAAATTATCATAGCTGTAGTTATTGAAATTTTTTGATTTTTGTGTCCATATGTTCTTTCCTAGTATATTGGAATACAATTGATTCTTTTTATGTTTGTCTATTTTGCAACCCTGCCAAACTCATATACTACTTTCAGAAGTTTTTTGTAAAATTCCTTAAATAGCCTACAGAGTTATTGAAATTTTTTTAAATTTTTGTGTCCATATGTTCTTTCCGAGAATATTGGAATACAATTGATTCTTTTTATGTTTGTCTTCCTGCAACCCTGCCAAATTCATATACTACTTCCAGAAGTTTTTGTAAAATCACTTAAATAGCCTACATTGAAAGTATCATCTGCAAATACAGAGAGCTTAATTTCTTCCTTTTTAATCCATATATCTTTTATCTCTTTTCTGGCCTTATTGCCCTAGCTAGAACTGCCAGCACTAGGTTGAATAAGAAGGGTGGGCTGGGCATGGTGGCACATGCCTGTAATCCCAGTTACTCAAGAGGCTGTGGCAGGAGGATTGCAAGATCAAGACCAGCCTGGGCAAACCTAGTGAGGCCCTAAGCAACTTAGTGAGACCATGTCTAAAAATAAAATGAAATAAAAACATGGCTGGAGATGTGGTTCAGTGATAAATCACCCCTAGTTTAAGTCCTTAGTGCCAAAAAAGGATAAGGAGAACAAGAAGAAAAAACAATAAGAAGAATGAGAGTGGACATTTTTGCCTTGCTCTTGATCTTGTGGGGAAAGCATTTCCATTTTCATTAAGTGCAGGGTTAGTTGTAGACGATGAAATTCTCTTGTATTGTTATTTTTCTAAGTTCTTATTATAAATGAGTGTAAAATCATACCAAGTACTTTTTTCTACATCAACTAATAAAACCATGTGGGGTTTTTTTTTCTTCTTAGCCTGTTAATGTGGTGAGTTATAATGACTGGTTTTCAAATATTGAATAAGTTCCCATTCCTGGATGGCCTTGGATATGGTGTATAATTTTTTATATATATTGCTAAATTTTATTTGCTAAAATTTTGTTGAAGGATATGTCATCTATATTCACAAAGTAAATTGATCCACTGTTTCCTCCTCCTCCTCCTCCTCCTCCTTCTTTTCTCTCTCTCTCTCTCTCTCTCTCTCTCTCTCTCTCTCTCTCTCTCTCTCTCATTGATCCTGTCTTTGGTTTAGATATCAAGGTAATAATAGCCCCATAGAATAAATTTGGAAGTATTTTTCCTCCTATTTTCTGAAACTCACTGGGTAGGATTGGAGTCCGTGTTCCTTTAAGTATTGGGCAGGATTCTACACTGAAAGCTAGCTTCTGGGCCTGGGGATTTCTTTTTTCAGAATTTTTAAATTGCAAATTGAATTTCTTAATAGCTATAGAGCTATTCAAATTATGTGTTTAGTTTTGGGGTGAGTCGTGGTAGTTTTGCTTTGGAGGAAGTAATCCATTTTCTCTGAGTCATCCAACCTGTGTGCTCAGGATTGCTGGTGATTGTTCTCTCGTTGTCCTCTTGACATCTGTGAGGTATGTTGGGGCTTCCTGTTTCATTCCTCCTACTTGCACCTCTTTTGCTGTACCTGTCTTCCTAAGGCGCATCATCCTATTGATCTTCTCAAAGACTGGCCCTTTGTGTCACTAACACTCTCTCTTGTTTCTTGGTTTGCATTTTCATTGATTTCCTTTATCTTTATCTTTTTTGTTTCTTTTCTTCTGCTTACATAGTACACTGTGATCTTTTTCTGAATTCTTGAAGCGGAAGTTTAGATTATTGATTTGAGAATTTGCATATATATGCACTCTGTGCTATATATATATGTCTCTCCACGCTGCTCTAGTAGTGTGGATATGTTGTGTTTTCACTTTTTAACTTTTAATTTCCTTGAGACACATTCTTTGACCCATGGAATTATGTAGAAGTGCTTTGTTTAATTAATCTCCAGTTTGGAGATTAGTTGGACATCTGTTACTGGTTTCGAGTTTAACTCCATTGTGGTTGGAGAACATACATTGTGTGATTTTGATTTATAAAGGTTTTTTCATATTTTTCTGTGGCCCAAGGGTATGTTGGTACACACTACATGGACTCAAAAAGAGAGTGCATTCTGCTGTTGTTGAATATATATATATATATATATATTTGATTCCATGGGTTAGTGGTGGTGGTGGTGAGTTCTTCCATTTTCTTACTGATTTTCCCTCTAGTTCTTCTATCCATTGAGAGACCCAGAGAGAGAGGTGCTGAAGCCTCCAGCAGTAATCATGCATCCGCCTACTTCTCCTTTGAGTTCTGCCAGGTTTTGCTTTGTTCATCTTGAGGCTTTGTTTTTTGGTGCATACACATTCAGGATTGCTGTTTCCTGGTGGATGTCACTGCATGAGCTCTCTTCTCTCTTTGGTAACTTTCTTTGCTCTCAAGTCTACTTTATTTGATACTAATAAGCTGCCTTGTTTTTATTTAGTTAATATTGGCATGACACATCTTTATTCATCCGTTTACCTTGAGCCTGCTTATACACTTATGTGTGAAGAGCATTTTTTGGAGACCACACACGGTTGGGACATGTTTTTAACACACTCTGCTGATTTCTGTCTTTTAGTTGCTACACTTAGACCTTTTGCACGAGATGTAATGGTTGATAGATTAAGGGCTATGCCTGTTGTGGTGTTTTCTGTTTTCTGCTTTTCTTTAAAGCTGTTTTCTTTCTCCTGTATTTTTGTTTTCTAACTGGAAATGTTTTATAATTTCAATTGTTTATAGTGTTTTCTTAGCACATTTCTTCACCCCACATTGCTGTGGCTCTTCTAGACGTCACATTATACATAAGACACACTGAGTGACAGTGAGTGGTGTTGTCATCTCACCATCTGAGTGAGGAATCCCAGCCCTTCCCTTCTCTGCACCCCGCCCTCCCTGTTTGTAGGATTGTGGCAGGTCTGCGAGGCAGTGGTCCGGGGACCACCGACATCACGTGGAAACCTGGAGAGAGGCAGGAGGGAAGCCCACCGTAACGACCCGTGGTCCTCCTGACCTTGCTCTCTCTCCCTTCCCACTGGCCCAAGAGCCCGCTAAGCCTTTTATTTCAGTTAATGTATTTATTTTTGCTCTAAATTTTCCACACGGTTTCCCCCTTATCTTCCTTCCCTTTGCTGAGGACTTCTATTGTCACATTTTTCAAGGGTGTCATGGCTGCCCATGAAGCATTTTGATCACGGCCACTTTAAACCCATTGTCATTCATTCCAACACCTCTGTCATCTCCCCGTTGGCATGGATTGATGGCAGTTTTTCGTTCAGTTTGAGATGCCCCTGGATCTTGGTGTGATGGGTGGTTTCTTGCTGTTGTTGAGGCCTGGACATTGCTGTTTTATGCATCTTGTTTCAGATGGCTCTCTGCCTGCTCCAGCAGTGGGAGGGAGCGGGCTGCTGCCCCACCACAGCGTGTGGACATTCCCCAGTCACCTCCCTGACACACTGCGGGCAGGAGAGAAAGCTCCGGCTCTTCCTGGGGTCTCCACAACGCACTGTTGGACTGGTCTTTTATGGCTGGGCAGTGGTGAAAGCCCAGCCTCTACATTACCCTTCCAGGTGGAGATGGAAGTCCCCACGTGGTCACACTGATACCACAGGAAAAGGGGACTTTATTCCTAGCTGGTCTGGGTGACAGCCTCGGATCTCTACCTGGCCTCCTCCCAGACCAGCTGGCAGGGGCTGGAGCCTCCCCCGTGATCTTTTGAGGCATTGCTGTCCCAGGCAGCTCGGTGTCCTCTTGTCTGCAGTCACATGGAGGCTGCAGTTCCCCCAGGTCAGTCTTGAGCTGGGCCAGTGACTGACGCCCACCGGACATTCAAAGGAACGGTGGCCCTCTCCCTCAGCTGGTGTGTGTGAGGGCTAGGGAGACTCAATCTAAAGAAGATTTCAAGAACCCCAGAGCCAGTGTCTGCTCCCGTCCTCCTGCACCCTGAGCAAGATTCACACTGGGTCCTCACAATGAAGCAGAGTCTTCAGAGGGCGTCACCAGAAGCCAGGACTCACAGGGTGTCATGGATGACGTGGCACCGTCTAGTGCCAGCCCTGGGGGCGAGGTGCTGGGAACCACGGAGGTGAGAAGACCCACGGTGCCCCACTGCAAACAGGCCCAGAGCCGCGGTGGCACCGTGAGTCACCCTGGCCTGGCTGCTCTCTCCCAGCAGGAGTGATGGAATTAATCAGGAATGGCGCACTTGACCCTGAAGAAACAGGAAGGGACGGAGCCCAGAGGCTGGAGAATCTTCGCACTTATTGGGCAGGGGACAAATGCAATGGCACTTTCTCTCTGTTATTGTAAATCCTCATTAACAAAACTGGGGGCCCAGAAACGTCGCTGTTCACTTTTAAATCCGTGGGTTTTACCACATAGACGCTGGCACAAAACGTGTGGTGTCCTGCCCTTTGTGGGCAGCCCGAGTCCTGGAGAGGACACCGCAGGGCCTCCTTGTCCACTCCTTCGTCCCTGGGGCTTGAGATCCAAGCTGAGGCCCAGAGAAGGAGGGAGAGGAAGGAGCAGGGTGTGGGATTCCCAGGGGCCTTGGCATAGGGAAGGGGGGGCTGCCGGGCCCTGCAAGGTTCCACTCCTCCTGCAGGGGACTCACTGGACCAGCCAGTACAGAGGAGGGGCAGAGCCCTAGCTCCCCCCACTTCCCCTCCCCCCTCAGGGGTCAGAGATTCCCCATGCCCAGGAGCATCAGTGAGCTGGGCTGGCAGCTGCAGGACATCCCCCTGTGGACCCTGGTGAGCCTCAGCCTGAGCCGCAGGCTCCTTACCTGCTCAGAGCATCATAACAACCCCCTGCCTGTTCACACTGCCGTGAAGGTCACCCTGACCGCTGCCCCTCCCGCCCGTGCCTCTGCTAACATCAGCTCGTTGAGAGGCTGTCCCGCTCCCGGCTAAGCCTGCACGCTCCCTCTCCTGACCACCTTGGCTCTCCTCCTGACACTGTCCTGCAGACAGGAAGGCGGACCTGTGTCCCACACATGCAGCAGGGCAGTAGCAGACGTCACCAGCTGAGGCGATAAGGCCCCTGGACCACCCCACAAACCCTCCTGACCCAGGAGGACTCAAATGCAAACCGGCAGGAACAGCTGGGTCAGAACAGGTGGCTCCGACCACACCTGGGCTCCCCCCTGCTCCCCATCCTCTAAATGACAGCCTCGGGCTCCTTGGGAGAGGCCTGGGCCAGTGAGTGGCTTTGTCCAGCCTGGAGGTCAGTTGGCGTCCACTGAGCAGGAGAGTGGCCCAGATGAGGCGGCCACAGTCCGGCTTGGAGGCTGCTGCATGCCCCTCCCCCACTTCATATCCCCATCCACAGAAGTGGCTTGAGGGAGAGGAGAGAAGGTGCCTCCCCCAAGGAGGTGGAGGGTCAGTGGCCATGCACTGTCCCCTTACCCACACCAGCAAAGCCCCCTGCAACCTACCCTCCACCCCAGGCAAGAGCCAGCAGCTTTATAACAAGAAAGGATAAAGGGGACAAGGCTCTGACTGAGCAGAACACACCATCCTCCAGGGGACCAGGGGGTTCCCTTAACTAGACCCTCACTTGCATCATGAGTGTGCACGTTACCAAAATCAGAAGACAGAGTAGAGGGGGCGGGGCACACTGACCATTTTAACGCCCTGAAAAAAAGGACAAAGTAGCCAGGCATGGTGGCTCAAGCCTGTCATCCCAGCGGCTGGGGAGTCTGAGGCATGAGGATCACAAGTTCAAAACCAGCCTCAGCAAAAGTGAGCTTCTTAGCAACTCAGTGAGACCCTGTCTCTAAATAAAATACAAAATAGGGCTGGGGATGGGCTCAGCGGTCGAGTGCCCCTGAGTTCAATCTCCGGTACCAAAAAATAAAAATAAAAACACAAAGTAGTGAACTGCAGGACAGAAAGTTTAGAACACAAGAAGGGAGGACAATCGGACCCGGCTGGGTTGAGACAAAGGCTATCTGCTCCTGGATGCAGGCTGCGCTCTCTAGTGGCCACCGGACAGCAGCAGCTGAAGTCAGGCCTGGGCCTTTGGCCCACACACTCAAGCCGCCTCAGCCTAGGCTGCTGGGCCACCTGCTGCCCGGGTTTGCCGTCCTGGCAGTTGGCAGACAGGAGCCTGCGCTCCGTGGCCTGTGGGCCGCTGGCGTCTTCTCGAGGCTTGGTGCTGGAGGATGGTGTGTCCTGCTCAGTCGGAGGCCGTGTCCCTCCTATCCTTTTTTTGTTACAAAGTCCACCGTCCTCCTGGGGATGAATCCAATGCTTGGCCACGTCCAGGCTCTGCATTAGTAACCCAGAGCCAAGCAGAGGCCTAGAGGGAGCCTGGCCATGCTGGATGGCCATCCAAAGTCCAGGCTGGCCTGCCCTGCAAAGTTTCCCCCGGCCACGGAGGATGCAGGGTGATAACTCCTGTCCGGCACTTCGGGCTATTTCTCAGCATCCGGGCCTCCACCCTGGGAGGCAGGAGCTAGAGGCTCTGGAGGGAGGCAGCAGAGCAGAGGTCTGCTGGGACCTGCTGGTTCAGTCCCAGCTCTGCCCCGAGACGGCCGAGTCTCCTGAGCATGGTGCTCAGCCTCCACTTTCCTGTTTATAAACTGAGGCTTCTACCACCCAGAAATGTGGCGAGACGCAATGATCATGAAGTGCTTGGCCAAGGGTCCGGGGCAGGCTCGCTGCGCCCAGAAGCCAACTCTCATCAGTAACATCGTCAGAGGGGCCCACATATCCACCCATGCTCCTGCCCAGAACCACGGGAAAGTGGACCTGCCATGGGCATGAATGCTCAGTGAGGCCTCTGCCAGTCTCCAGACCCCGACCTGCCCATCACCAGCCCAGACGCAGCCGCCCACAAGCTCAGAGGCAGCTCCAGGCGTCCGCCATCCTCAGACTTCAGGGCCCCACCCTTTCAGCCCAGGCAGACGCAGGGCAGGGAGCTTCCACAGGAGGAGGGTGGCAGCTGGGTTCAGCAAGACCCCTTCTGGTGGCCGCCACCAGAACAGATCCCAGCCAAATGCATTTTTGTTTTTTCAAAAGACAAATAAATGGGTCAGAAGCCAACGAGGGGGTGCAGGAGCTGCCGCTGGAGGGGAAGTTCCAGAGGAGAAACTTGGAAGCTCCGCTCAAGGAAATTTAATGAGCTAGAAGGAGATGGGAAGCAGGACCAGCTCAGGGCGTCAATCAAATATTCATCACAGGAAAGGCAAGTCTTGCTAAGGTGAGGATCAATAGGGCCGGGAACTCCAGACATCTGCCTCTCCAAAGCACTTCCAGAAATCGAGGGCTAGACAACAGCAGAGCGGGAGCTGGAGGAAGGAAGGGAGGTAACCCCGGTGACCCGGGAAACAGAGGAAGTCACTGGCCCTCACCACCAGGCTGCCCCTAGGAGCCGGACTTTCCCAAACAGCTAGGCGGTGGCCCCTGGGCGTGAGGCTCTGCCCACCCCTGGCTCCTGGAGGTTCCCTGTTCCACCTTCAGTTCCACTCATGGAGCCCCACCTTGATGCCAGGCCCGTCCTCAGAGAGGAGCTGAGCCCTCTCCGCCCTCGGCCTGGGGGCTGTCATCATGCGCCCTGCTTCGAGGACACTGAGGCTCAGAGACACGAGTCATCAGCGGAGGCAGGTGTCCAGCTGGGCCCTTGGGTTCAAGTCCCTCCCTCTTCTGGGATCCCACACTGCCCCAGAGCCTCCCCAGGCCGGCCCCACCCTAGCTGTGGAAGGTGGGCAGCATGTCCACGTGCAGGGCAGGGTGTGGGCACTCCGCCTCGTGTCCACCCCGACCTGGCCCCTCCTCCCAGAGCTGCCATCTGCTGCTCCCCTCCAGGGCACCCTGCCCCTCGCCCTGCAGGAAAGGGTCTGGGCTGCTCCCCAGCAAGACAGGAGCACCCGTGTTCTCACCTGTCCCCTCCTGCACCTCTGCCCAGGGCTTTCTGGCCACTGGCCAGCTGGGATGGCAGCGCACCAACTCCCCAGGAAATCGCTCCCGTGGCCTCTGGCTGAGCATCAGGACCCTGGGCTGCTGTAGGAAAGGGCCCAAAGAGAACAGAAAGAAGGGGGTGCTCTCACCGGTGTGGAGGCCAAAAGCGGGGGGGCTGGCAGAGCCTGCTCGCTCGGCAGGCCCCAGGGAGGCTCCTCCAGCCTCTCCCAGCTCTCCTAGCTCCAGGGGTCTGCTGCTCCTCTTCACGGAGGCCACCGTCCTCTGTGCCTGTGCCTCCCTCCTCTTCCTAGAGGACACCAGTCACTGGATCAGGGTGCACCCCGACCCAGTATGGCCTCATCCTAACCTGGTCACATCTGCAAAGACCCAATTTCCAAATGAGGTCCCATTCCCAGCGCTAACATGTCAGACTTCAGCACATCTTCAGGGGACACATTTCAGCTCCTAAGAGCTGCGGCTCTCCTGGGTGGTCAGGCTTTGGTGGCTGGGGGCTTTGTCAGACACAGAGATCTCCGGCCACTGGGACCTGCTGGACCAGCGCCTGCATTCCACAAGGTGCAGGGGGTGTCAAGGCTTCTCCCGAGGGGCCGGGCCCGGTGGCCTCAGTGCATTTTGCCATCATTACCCCCCTCCTGGCCCTGTCTCCCATCCAGGTTCCCACATACTGGGAACAGCTGTCCCACTCGGGGCTCACAGTCCCATCCCCCCTCACGTCTCCTTTTTGGTCACCTGAGTCAGGATGGAGGGCTCTGGCCTGTCTGTCCAGAGCACCTGGTCCCTTCTAGAATCCACGATCCACGGTGCCAACTCACCAAGAGCAGCCACCACCCAGGCCATTACGCCCACACCCAGGCAGCCGTGACGGATGAGGAGAAAGAAGCCGAGAGACAGGGCTCGGCCCCCGGAGCACCCCTCAGCCCAGCACCGACAGCTGACTGCCTCCAGGACAGCACAGAGGCTTGGTGAGGGAAGGAGGGCACACCACCAGCCACCAGAGCGCCACCGCCTCCTTCCAGCACGCACGCCCCTCATGCCCACCCCGTCCACACCTCTGCCTCCCTGGCCCAGGCCCCAGAGCATGATTAAGAGGAGGGGGCCCCAGCTTGGAGGGAAGCAGAGGAAGTTCCCCCAAAACCACCAGCTGGCCCTCTCCCCCTTCCTGCAGCCGCCCAGCCCCACCCTGACTTTCCAAGGGCTTTTTGGAGAGGCGGTCACCTTGGCCCTCCTTGGCTTTGGTTTCTGGCTGAGGAGCCACTGCAGCACCTCTGACCCTCCCCAGCTGGGAGTCCACCACCCGGGGCTGGGAATCCAGAGGAGGTGTTTGCTTCAGGGCGTGACTCCAGCTTTATAGCTCACAAGAACAGGGGGGGGGGGGGGGGCGTTCTGGAACTGCCCGTGCTCCTGCAACCAGGAACTCTCTTCTCTAGGGGAAGGAGAGGCTGCAAGGCTCTGCACACACTGTTTTCTGTCTGAACAAATTTTATGATGGCCCAGCCCATTTCAAACTCTGGAAAGGTTCAGGAAAATATCCTCGAATGCGATGGAACCACCAGAGAAGCCGCAGGGCTCAGCACCAGGGCTTGGCTGCAGGGCCAGGCCCAGGCCCACCCTGAGGCACTCCAAGCCTGTAGCCAGTGTGCACCTGCCAGCCTTCCGAGGCCAAGGCTCAGCCCCTCCCTGTGGAGACCACACCCTGATGGAGAGGGCTGGGCTCAGCTCCACCCACAGCACGGTCTCTGCTCAACAGGCACTTGTCCCATGGCTGTGACACACAAGGGACAGCCTGCCGGCTTGGAAGGCATCATTCAATGGTGTTCACCCAGGAGGGCTCTGAGTGAGATGCCACCCTGCTGCAGGAATCCAGCTCTGCAGCTCTGTGGCCTCTCAGTGGGGTCTGCTAGTCTGAAAGCAGGTGTGACATTCACAGGGCGTCACGAAGATCAGAACTCATGACGCGTGCCTTGTGCTTAGCGCGGCTCAGAACCAGAACCAAACCTGCTCGGGTAGGCTGGACTCACACGGGACACACAGAGTCCATGTTTGGGACGTGCCAAGGGTGGGACAGGCCGTGGGGGCTCCCAAGATGCCATCAGCCCCCTCCCCCTCCTTCAACTCTCCCTTCCCCTGCATTAGCTTCATCTGCAGAGGGGCTCTCCCCACAGGGCAGCCAGGATGGCCACCATCGGACCAGGGAAGGAAAAGGAGAGAGAGAGGGGGAAGACCTGGGTCCTAATTACTCCAGCAAAAGTCCCAGGAGTGAATCCGATTGGCCCTGCCCGGGTCATGTGCCCATCCCTGAGCCAACCACCAAAGCTGAAAGAAGGAGTTCTCCGATTGGCCAGCCTAGGTCACAAGATACACACTCAGCCAATAGGAACCCATTTCCCCTGCAGAGTCTCCTCAACACTCAGCAAACGTTAGTTGTTCTTTTGTCATTGTTCACAGATAAAGGAGGCAGGGTGGGGACTTGTGCTGTGTGCATGCTCCACCCCATCCTCGTCACAGGGAGGCTGGAGACCTCACTCCCCTTTGTGCTATGGCACTATCAACAACTGCCATGATGACTCTGACCCCCAGAGCCACCTGCACTCTGTCCCCTGGTAATGCTCCTCACCCATCTGCCCTGGGCATGGCTGGGGACAGCAGTCTCACTGTCAGCCCTGAGCACTGGCTTCAGCTGCTGTAAGGACAGGGGCTGGTGGGTGAGGCCAGGGGCAAAGGTGCCTGACCACAGGCAGAAAGTACTGTGGAGGCACTTGCTGTGGGCAGCACAGCCCTGGCTGCTCCCGCCCGGCCTGCAGATGGCACTGAAACTGGGCTCAGATGCACGGGGACCATCCAAGGCTCAGGCTGAGGGTCTGGCCTGAGGGACAGCGGGAGGACCAGCTGTGCCAAGCCCAGCAAGACACCACAGAGGGAGCCTGAGATCTCTACCAGAAGAGAAGCTGCCAGCCCTGGGGCCACAGCCTCCAGCCCCCCAGTGCCAGGTGCCTCCCCCACACTCCTGCCCGGGCTCAAGCTCCGTGAGCCTCGGCTTTAGCCTCCACATCACGGGGCTGCTTTGGTCCATTTCTACTGCAGTAGTGAAGTGCCCCACGTGGTACGCAGGAAGAGGCCTGTTCACGCAGCCCAGGACTGGCCGGAGCACAGCTTGGCTTCAGCTCATCTCTAGTGAGGGCTCATGACCAGGCATCAGAAGGGCAGGGCACATGCAGGAGAGGTGGCTTGGTAAGACAGGAAGCCAGAGCATGGGGAGGGCCCATGTCACTCCCAGAGGGCAGCATCCCAGGGCTCTGATCACCTGCACTAATCCCACCTGTTAGCCTTCCAGCACCATGCCGTGGACCAAGCTTCTAGCACCCAAACTCTTGGGACACACTCAATGGGTGGAGCCAGCCCTGTGAGGGACCTCCCTGCTCACATTCACGCTGGAGCACTTGGAGGCCAGCCTCTTTTCTGTACATCCGTGGCAGGAGGGAGTCCTCTCGCAGGAAGCAGGAATGGGCCAGTGAAGCTGCAGGGAAACTCGGCCAGGCTCCCAGCTCCTCGTCCCCTCGCAGGTCCTCAGCTCTGGGGGGTGACGAGCCACTAAAGCGATATGAGACTCACGCTCAACTTGCAGTCGCACCCTCAGGTTTCAAAAAGCATGTCTGCCTCAGATCTGTGAATTGTTTAACAGGATTAATCCGCCTCGCAAGCACTCTGCTGTCACTTTGTTCCTGGCAAGACGAGCTCTGAGAGAGGCTGTAGAGCCAGCTTGAGACCCAAGGATCTGGCTCCTCCACCTCCCCCGAAGCCCAGAGAGGAGTGCTTCTCACTGCAGAGCCTGTCAGCCAGCAGATGCCAGATGGCCCTGCTTGGGGGCCATGGGGACCAGAGCTGGGCTTCTGCCGAAGATCTCAGGTCTTGAGGGTCTGCGCAGGCAGCCCCGCATTCCAAGCCTCCCAGCTTTCTGATACCCTCAGCCCCTGCCCAGCTCATTCAGGTTTGTGCAGAAAGACCAAGCTCCAGGGTCCCCTAGAGCTGCAACATCAAGCTCAGCTCCGCAGCAAGGGTCAGAGTCAGGCAGCTACAGAGGGTACAGGTGAGGAGCCAGGCTGCCATGTTCAAGCCCCACTCTGCCCCTGGCTACCAACAGGCCGCCTACTCCTCCACCTCTCTGGGCCTCATTTCCATCCCCTAGAAAGTGGGGTGGTGTTGATAAAGGGGGCCTCACGTGGAGTCTGCTGTGAGCGATGATTACTGTGCATGGAGAAGGTGGGGCAGGGTGGGCCTCAGAAGTGCACTACCCGAGCTTCTGTGCCAGCTGGGGCTGTTCTAAGTATTCTGTTTTATTGTTATCAGGAGTATTATTCAGTTACCATTAGGGTACATAATGATAGTATGAGTTCCATGTGACAGTCCAAGGTCCCCATGTGAGTAACAGTCAGCCCTCGGTATCCATGGGTTCTGCACCTATAGATTCAACCAGCTAGACAAGGCTGGATAATGGATACCAAACACCGCCAGACAGGAAGAGCACATTCTACTGTCTAGGGCACACTGGGGACCACAGGTCCCAATAGCCTATTACCCATTTGATAAAGAAGACAGGGGCTCACAGAATCCAAACTTAAAGAAATGGTAAGGAGATGGAACGCATCACACGCTGTTTGTTACAAGCCACTGCTCCCTGTGGCCTCCCCCCCACACCGGATTTGGGTACATCTATCACACTGTGTACATCTATGGAAATACCACACGGCACCTCAGAGTTGCACATTATTACATGTCAATCAAAGAATAATGCTGAAGGAGATGAAAATGTTAAGTACCCCAATTTGACTCATTATTCATTGTCTATATGCATCAAATTAGCACACCATACCTCATAAATACAACTCAGAGAGACCCTGTCTCTAAATAAAATTTATTTCTTAACTATAGTTTAAGAATAAATCTACAAATCTGAACTGAACATATACAAACTTCTTCCTGGTCATTATTCCCTAAACAATGTGGTGTAACAGCTAGGTTCATAGCGTTTACGTTGTATTGAGTATTGTAAGCAATCTAGAGATGCTTCGAGGTTACAAGAGGCTGCACTTACTTTACACACAAATACTGAGCCATTTTATGTAGGTCTTTGAGCATCACGGATCTCAGCACTGGAGGGGGAGAGACGTGGAGGGGTGCACCACCGTCTCTCCCAGTACCCCTGAAGACTCCCTGGGGAGGGCAGCAGCCTAGCCTGTTGTGCACATGAGGACTGGGGACTCTAGAGACTAGGTAACTTGTGCACAGCCCCGCGCTGGCTGTCGGTCACCGAGACTCCAGATCCAGGCCATCAGTCTGGAGGTGGCTGTGACCTTGGCCTCCACTCCACCACCCATGGTGGGAAACACAAGTCCCCATGGAGCCAAGCACACAGGGTAAATAACCAGCCCAGAAACAGCGATGGCACATCAACTGGCTGGGGAGGCCAGGGGGAGCAGTGGCTTGTAGCAAACAGCGTGTGATGGGTTGAGAGGGCTCAGGTGCTTCTCCAGGTGACAGAGCCCAAGGGGAGTTCAGGCCAGTAGCCAGGACTTCTCGCTTGTCAAAAACAATAGAGATTTTGACTTGGTTTTTTAAATGCTGGCAAATTATTTAAATTTTCTTTGCACACAGACTGACTCAATATGTGTGTATTCATATATACATATGTGCAGCCAGACACAGACACTATACAGACATAGACACATAGAAATATATTTTAAACTCCTTCAGGAGACAGAGCCAGCCTGCGGCTGCAAGCTTGCATGCCCTGCAGGTGGGAGAGGTGCCCAGGAACCCCAATCCTTCTTCAGGTCTGCACTGGGACACTCGGTTCTGTTCCTAAGCCCTTCTGAGGAACACATCTCTGCAGGAAGCCATTTTTCCTGGCAGAAAGAAGCAAACTTAATGTAAAGTTTGGGCCTTGGAACCTCCTGCATCTCACCAGCCCAGGGCACCGCAATCAGAAGCAGGTGCCCACTACGCTCAGGAGACTGCAGCTGCAGGATTCTAGAACTCATCTCACAGAAGGGAACTGAGACCCAGGGAGGGAAGGGGTTTGCCCAAAGTCACACCATGGCCACAGAGCTGGCCTGGAGCCCAGACCCTCTGTTCCCTAGGCCACCTGCTCACCCTGACTTTGTCTGCAGATTGGGGCTATCCCAGGAAGTGGCCCTTGGCCTCCCTAGGGAAGCTACGTGGACTCCCCCATAGAGGCCCATTTGCATGTGAGCCTCCATCACCCGCCCAAGGCTGCCTGTCAGAAAGGATAGATGCGTGGCCTCTTACCAAAAACCATAGAACACTTTAAACACTGTACACTTTGAAGCTCCGTTTGGCTTTAAATCCAGGCCTGCAAACTATCTTCGCAGAAAAATAACCTAGATTTGTCATGGCACATTTTGACACATTGGTAGGGTCCCTTGATCCATCCCTGGGCTAACAATAGCTCCCCAGCTTCACTTTAAATAAGAACATTCACAACACAGACAAGAAGAATGGGGGGTAAAACGGGCAATTACTTAAAAAAAATAACTTGCACCAGTGCGAAGATGAATTCAGTCTGCAGAAAGTAGAGCCAGTTTCCAACCAAGCGACAGATTCATAACCGTGCCATTCTAACAGCTGCTGACAGGCCCCAGCCTGCAAGGGAGAGCAGAGAATGGGGGCGAGTCGGCCGCGGAGTGGGTAATAGGATTTGGGCCCTTAATTTGCAGGTCACTGGTTTTAATTTAGCCCACACGCCCCATCACTAGGAGTTGCCATGTCTGTCCACAGACAAAGAACAGCAGGCCCAGGCATTCCTCAAGGGACCGGCTGAGCCAGGAAAGCCCAGAGTCCAGGAGGAGAGGCTCCCAGGCAGCCGGAGGAGCTGGAAGTCCACTGCAGCTGGCAACGCAGGGACAGGTTCCCACGTTCCTGTTTGGTCTGTCTCCTTCACTCCAGCTCAGAGAAGCCCAGATGGGCCTGGGGACCCCGGTGCTCCTTCCTGCATGTAGAAACAGCTCCTGTTAGGTGTCCAGTGCCAGCCCTGCAGGGTCTTCACAGTGACCCCATGAGGAGGGCAGGCCTCTGCTCCATTCCCCAGGGTGTGGGGGGCACGGTCGCTGCAGGAGGCCCAAAGAGGCCCCAGGAGAGGGGACCTCCACTTGGAACCACGGAGGCTCCCGATGTTCGACACAGAAGGAGGAGCAGAAGAGGCAGCAAGTGAGGCCAGGGGAGGTTTGTTTAAGGACAGCAAGGAGTTCACACTCAGAGGGAGTGAGGGAGACCCTAGCCCCGAAAAGACACGTGGCCTGCCCAGGTGCGTGCTCTCTGATCAGATGTGATGGCCAGACTAAGCTGCGAGTCATCGTCAGATTCTGCTGATTGGGGAGATGTTTACAAGCTCCCTTGGAGATCAAGTCACATGGCGAACAAGTCGCGTGGTGTCCACCCTATACTTGAAGGTCAGAATGGTCTCTGGACAGGCGCAGTGCTGCACCCTGTAATCCCAGTGGCTCGGGAGACTTAGACAGGAGGATGGCAAGTCCAAAGCCAGCCTCAGCAACAGCAACTCCGTGAGACCCTGTCTCAATAAAATACAAAATAGGGCTGGGATGTGGCTCAGGGGTCGAGGGCTCTTGAGTTCAATCTCCTGTAACAAAAAAAAAAAAAAAAGTCCTCTTTGGTCAAACAGTCCAGCCATTAGTCACTTGCGGGACACTGTGAAAGTGTCTCAGGTGGCCGACATCTTAATTTACCATATGTCTCATCTCCCATAAGCACACACTGAACATTCTGTTTGCCTTTAACCAAAGAAGCAAGCTTGGACACTGGTCACGTTTTCTGAGGTGTCCACCAGGGGCCACTTAGTCCCCCATCTTGGTATCACAGCTGGCCCAGGATGAGCGCAGGAGCTGGAGCCCAGGTGCACCTGCGTCAAAGCCGGTGCCTCCAGCCACTCACAAAGTTCCAAAAGAGGCTTTTCCACATGCGGGGAGCCCCCTTGGCCTTGGAAGGGGGGGACCCTGACACGTCAGACGTGGAGAAACCTGGAGGGTGCGCTTGGCCTCTGGGAGCTGAAGAGGAGGAAACGGGGTCTCCTGCCACCTCCAGAAGGAGGAGGCCGGGGTGCTGAGGGCCATTGCCAAGTGGGAATGACGCATCGAAATTTCCTTGCCAGCGTACCCCATGTTAAATGGACTTGCCTTGGAAATTCGCTGTGACATTGCATGTGTGTTTGAGAAAGGTGACCCTGCTCAAGGACGAGGGTGGATCCAGATTTAGGGTGTATCCTGCAGGTTTTAGGAAGTATCCCGGTTTAGGATAATTTGGGTTTAAGGCGTTCCGGTTTAAGACTTGGGTTTAGGGAAGTTCCAGGTTTAAGGTGTACCCTGCGGGGGAATAGGGCGCATCCTGCTGCCTCAGGCACGCCCGATCCTTGAGTTCCCGTTGAGTTCTCGTGAGATTCAAAAAGTATTGGAGAAAAAAGCCTCGTGGAGTAAGTGAATTGGGCGGCAGAGAACTTGGATTGCCCCAGAACGTGTGTGTAGAGGCCGGTGTGAGTTCGGGAATAAAGAATTGCTGTTTGTATCTACAAGGTGTGTGGTGGCTCGTGATTCTGTGCCCAGCCAAGACATTGGCACCGGGGGCCGCCTTGCTTCCAGCCCAGGAGACCCACTTCAGAACACATGTGCTGTTGTCACCCACTTACGATGGCCCCTGCCACAGCAGCCGCAGGAAATGAATACAGTGGCCGCGCCTGCCCCTGTGGCTCCTGAGCAAATTACTACACACTTGGAAATCGGGGCTGGGGCTGGGGCTGAGCGGTAGAGCACTCTCCTGGCACGTGTGTGGCACTGGGTTCCATCCTCAGCACCACATAAAAACAGAATAAAGGTATTGTGTCCACCTACAAATATATATATATATATATAAACTTGTATATATCCATATGAACTTGGAAATTCGGTGGCTTAAAATGCCACCATTCTCTATTCTCTCCTAGTTCTGGAGGCCAAAGTCCAGTCAGGGCCCTCTGCTCTCTGAAGGTCCAGCCTCCTCCAGTCCCTGGTGGCTGCAGCTGTCCTCAGCTGGTGGACACAGCCCTCACTCCACCTCCCCCTTCATGTGGCCTCTCCTCGGCTCCGTCTCTGTCCCCTGTGAGTCTCCTGTGAGAACACTTGTCACTGGATCTAGGGCCACCTGGGTAATCCAGGATGATCTTATCTCAAGATCCTAATTACCTTTGCCAAGACCCTTTTTCAAATCAGGTCCCATTCACAACACGGGCTTATCTTTTGGTGGGGGCCACTCTTCAACTCACCACAAGGCCTCTCAGAATTCTTCTGGTGACAATCAACAAGGAAAAAGCTCTCTATGGACGCTGACAGCAAAGCCAGAAAGAAGTGGCCGGTGTGACGCAGGCTCTCCTGGGCTGCCGAGGGCAGGCCCTGGGGTGGACGGTCCTGCCCCTTGGCTGGGCACTGATGGAGCAGAACATGAGCAGAGCTGAGTGTCCGGGAGGGCAGAGAGTGGGCAGGTCTGGAAGGAGGAGAGCAAGCTGCCCGGGGCCTCCAGGACACCTGTCACACCGGGAGAGGTCACGCTGTGCAGAGGGCCATGTGGATGTCCGCATCCTCGGTGATAAAACACCCCTGGAGCAGTCGGGAAGTGGCCATGTGCGTCCCACGGCACGACCTCCAAGCTGATGCTGGCACCTCTGGGCCCCAGTTTCCTCACCTGGAACGGGGTGATGACACACTGGTCCTCCCTGGGAGGTCCCGCCCTGCTCAGGGAGTGGTGCTGTGTCCTGCCAGGGTTGCGGGTTTTCATGCTCAGGATGGCGCGGGGGGGGGGGGGGGGGGGGCGGGGGGGGGGCCTGCAAATGCAGAGGAGGGGGAGGAGGAGGATTCGGCAAAGCAGGGAGCCAGAGCCAGGGCCCCGCAAGCTGCTGTGGCACTGGGCACTCTGAAGGAGGTGGGAGAAGCAAACCATCCCCAGCTCTCGAGGGGCAGGGACCCCACCTGACAACTGAGTTTCTGAAACCATTATCAGCCCCTGTGCCCAGCAAGCACCACCTCCCAGGAACTGGGATGGGAACCTAGAGGCATTTGCTCCTCACATAGTCCTGTGAGGTATCTTACCATCCCCCACACACAGACGGTGACTCTGAGGGTCAGAGAGGGACAGTCATTTGCCCAACACCGTATCACTAGCATGAACAGCTCCTGGACGGCAAAGCGCAGGCTCTCAGCCAGCTTCAAATCCCTCCCCAGGGAGGCACAAAGTCCCATGAGCCTACTTTTCCCTCTACTCCTTCCAAGGAAAAGCCAAACAGGCATTTGGCTGCCCAGACAGGCCCCGGGGGCAGGCATGGCCCCTTCTCCCCTCTGTGACCGGCACCCGCAGCCCTGCAGACGGGCTGCACTGGGGGTGAGGACAGGGAGGGCAATGGGCCAACCCACCCCCACTATATGCAGGGCCTACCCACCTCCCTCTCTGGGCACTGGGTCCACTGGTCACCATCCAGACCTCCCCGAGGGGCTTCCGCTAGGCAGGAGACTCTGCAGGGACACGGGAACCTGTACAGTCTGCCCCTGCCCCAGGGCAAGAGAGCAGCCCGGGAGGGAACCTGGGTCCTGCGCCGCCCTGTTGGAAACACTCCGCAGGCTGCTTCAAAAGCTCCTTGTTCACGAAGAAGAGTCGAGTGAGGCATCAGGGCAGTGGCCAGCAAATGTGCCCATACGTCCCCACATCATCAGACCCTGTCATCAGAGGGCATGCAGTTTAACCCAATCATCCCCAAACCTGGACACAGGCACTAGAAACAGCGACGTCGTCCTCCTCCATCCCACAGACGTGGGCCAGCAGGGAGGCACCGTGACCATCCAGGAAGGGCCTGAACGTGGCCCCCGGCCCTGCAGCAGGACCCGTCCCTGGGAATGCAGGGGAGAGAGACGAGCCAGCACGGAGGCAGGGAGAGCCTGCAGAAGGAAGGGCAGAGCTGTCGGGAGGGCCCAGGAGCCACAGTGGGACAACTGCAGATAATGATAGTGATGCTCAGTGCCTGGCTGAGAAAATCAGAAGCCATGAGTCCATACATGAGTAATATGAATTGTAATTAATAATCTTAATGAATACATATAACAATGTTAACATTACACGTAATAATGTAAGTACTTATGCAAATATTGTCATTTATAAGTATATTAAGTAAATAAAATTTAATCGGTGTAGTAAATAAACGGGTAACACTAATATGGTACATTTGACAATGAGCCAGAGAGATCAGAAGCTCCTCCCTTTGGCAGATGCTGTTAACGAACGTGGAAGGGCCACTGCGACATCTGAGGGTCCACAGATCCGCAGCCATCTCCCTGCAAATGAGCCACCGGTTAGGAGAGGAAAGTGCTGCTCACAGTAGATAGAGAAACCAAAATCCTGAACAGTGAGAAGTACTGAGTCGGTCAGCTTTAATCACTATGACCAAGTACATGACAAGGACAACTTAGAGGGAAAAGTGTAAGGGGGGCTCACAGTTCCAGAGGCTTCAGATCATGGTCAGCCAATTCTACCGCTCGTGGTGGAAGAGCAGGGCGGAGGAAAGCTGCTCAGCTCATGACAGTCGGGAAGCCGAGAGAGAGGCCAGGGACAGGGTATAGTCCCCCAAAGCACCCCGATGGCCTGCTTCCTCCAGCTCACCCACCTGCCCACAGTCACCATCCCATAGTCTACTTAAATTATTAATCCATCAAGTGGATTAACCTACCGGGGAGGGGACAGCCCTCGTCACTGCCTAAGACACTTCACCTCTGAAACTTGCTGCATGGGGAACCACGCTTTCAAAACAAGAGTTTCTCAGAGAACATTCCGGATCTGAACACGTACAGATATAAAGGACATTATGGGGCAGTTAAGAAATCTAGACAGGGAGAGAATAATCAAGCCAACTGGGAAAAGCGTGAACTTAAATCTGAGAAGAAAGAATACAGGAATTCTTTGCATTATTCTGGCAACTTTAGTGTAGTTTTGAAATTACATCAAATTAGAAGTTACACGAAATGTAATCAGGCTCTTTCTGCCCTCCAGAGGGTATTTTGCTTGCAGGGGTCCCCAGGACCATCCTTGGGTCACTGATCTGCAAGGACTCACAGAAGCAGAAGAGCTGATGTACAGACAGTCACGGTTTATCACAGGGAAGAAACCGGACTCAAGCCACAACAGCGGAGGCCCGGGGTGTCCAGGGGGACGGTGGAAGCTGCCTTCGTATCTCCCCAGGACAGTCGCGTTAAAACACCGAGCGCATTGACCACTGCAGGCTTCATCGACAGCCCTAAGGGGGCACAGAGGTGGCCGGGAGAGCTGGGGCTGGAACAGGAGTGGCCCAGGAGGGACACCGCACACTCAGGATCTTTAGGGCTGGAGAGTCTCCAAGAAGGACCCTCCCTGTCCCTGGAGAAGTTCTGGACTTACTGAAAGCAAGACAAATAGCAGGAGGAAAGGGACAGCACTGTCACCCTCATGCCTATCGTGGCCAGGCCCAAGGAAATAGCCAGAGGGCGGGGCTCCAAACACACTCACCACAGTCACCTCCTCCAGGGGGAGGTCAGCCCTGGGTGGAGCAGGAGCCCAGGCAGGAGGGAGGAGGGGGCTGCTCCACCTCTCCCTCCAGACCCCAGGGTAAGTTGCGTGCAGGCTAGTAGCCCGAGCCGCACCCACCTCCCAGCCCACCCTAGGCAGGCGGGTGAGTCCAGCGCCCAGGGCAGATGAGAGTAGCCCAGTTCCCACCACGGGGAGGGCTGAGAACCAGCGGGGAAGGAGCCAAGGCAGGAGGTAGCAGGAGAAGCTCTGCTGTCCTCCCAAGAGCCCGGGGTCCCCAAACTTTAAGGCAGAGGGAGCCTCCTCCCGCTTACAGTCCCACCTTGCCCACGTGTGCAGAGCTGGATGGACGGGGACAAGGCGAAGCAGGGGCCTTTTCTCAAGCCAGGACAGCGGTGGCCACAGAGATGATGAAGGAGGAGCCCAAGAAACACCTCGTCTGGAACAGGCCAGGACACTTCCTCTGGGGGCAGCTCCATATCCCCACTCTGTGGCCACCCCCAACACAGGACTCTAAGGACAGAAACGCTCTTTATGGCAATGGAGAGCCACAGGGGCCTCTTCCCAGGCTGGCAGGGCCAGAGCGGAGTCCCGTAGCTTGTCTCACTGGGCGTTGTGTCCCTGGCCTGGGAACAGAGATCTTTGTCTCACACCAGGGGGCAGGGCCACCCGAAGCGTGGGACTCGATATCAGGGAGAGAAACAGAGCAGCCTTTCCCAGCAGTAGAAGCCACCACGCAGAGTCGCTCCTCCGAGGCTGAGGAATCTGGAGGGCGGTTAGCCCTTACAGCGCGAAATGTTCTGTTAAATTACTAAAAGGAAAGATTCAGGTTTCTTTGAACCTGAAAGATACAGTAATTACTGAACCAGAACGCACAGCAGGAGATGTTTTATGGAACCTAATTAAAGCTAAACTGGAGGAGAGAGTCATCACATCTGTGGAAAAGAGTCTATCACCAGGAGCTGAGCAGGCAGAGCAGAGGCAAGAGCAGCAGGGAGGTGGCCACGGCCGGCGTGTCACCAGGTGGGGGAGGATGACGGGGCCAGTCCTGAGAGACACCAGGCGGCAAGAGCCCTCCCTGGCCCAGCGCACCTTCCTGAAGTAGGTCATTTGTGCCCAAGCACACACACCAGCACACGTGAGCACAAACACAAGGACACATGTGTGTGCAAGCACGTATGCCCACATAAGAGCACAGTGCCACATGTGTGCACACATAGACACTCACGCACTCATGCACACGCATCTGTGCCTACATGTGCCCACACACACCCTGTACATGTGTGTGCGGTGCACATGTATATGCAGAACTATATGCACACGCTTGCCCAGGTGCATGCCCAGGTGTTGTGCACACACATTCATGCACACACCCAGGAGCTCCTCTCTTCCTCGCTCAGCCACGGCAACACACCCTCCAACTCCCCGAGCCGT
This sequence comes from Spermophilus citellus, assembly GCF_964194105.1. Classification (NCBI taxonomy): domain Eukaryota; kingdom Metazoa; phylum Chordata; class Mammalia; order Rodentia; family Sciuridae; genus Spermophilus; species Spermophilus citellus. Next base: position 135,986,277 of record NC_138191.1, on the reverse strand, counting down.
CCTGAGCACTCTAGGGGACCTGCCCACCAAGAGCAGAAAGACGGACAAGGACAGCGGGCTGCTGACCCTCCGCGCACCTCGAGCACTCTGCGTGGGCCACACTGGAGTTTGGCGTCAGAGGAAACCAAGAGAAGCCAGAACAAGCGCCACTCATCCCGCCAGACCAACCCAGCAGGCCCCGCCTGGGCAGGGATTTAGGTGGTGGAGGACCAACCCAGGCCAGGCGGGTGAGCCCAGCAGAGGGGCGAGGGAGGCATGAAGCCAGGCGCTGCCCGCGGGCTGCCCCTGCCTCCCAACGGCTCACAGCTCCACCAGGGCCTCGCAGATGGGCCAGCCCCTAGGAGAAGTCAGCCTCCCAGTGATTCCATGCTGAGGAGGACGAGGAGGGATTTATCTGCCTCCTGCTCCCCCTGGGCCAGAGGTGAGCCCCCAGGGCTCTGCACCTTTTATAAAGGATGTCAAATCACCCAAGGCCAGAGTGGTGGAAGGAGCCAGAAATCTCTGGCCATATCTGATCGGGCTAGCTGGTGGCAACAGCCAGAGAGGAGAGCCCCACATGCCCATGACCCTGGCAAGCTACTGGTTAACTGGTTAATGACCAGAACTGGTTAATGACCCTGAGGGAACCCAAGACTGAAGCCCAGCACAACCTGTCAACCAAGATCTGGGTGAGCCTCTCCCGCACACCTCGGGGCCCCACACCCTCTCTCAGCGGCCACACCTGGCGAGCCCACTGCCTGTCAGAAATTCAAGACTCCTGCACTCAAAGGAGTGTCCCCACACTGCAGTGGGGACCCAGCCACAGGCCACCACTAGGGGACCTTTCTGACACCCCTCCTGCACAGCCCTTCTGCAAGCTGGACTCAGCCCCCTGTCCTGGGCCTCCCTCTCAGTCCATCTGCCTTCAGGCTTCTTCCTGTCCCTGGAGACTGGCAGCTGGTAGAGGCAGCCAGGTGGCTGAGAGGAAATGGGCATGGGACACAGGATGACAGGAAGGACACTATGGGGCATCAGAGATTTCCTGTAAGACACCAGCAGAGCTGTAGAGTTGCTTTAGTCAGGGATTTCGTTGAACTTCAGCCTCTCCACCACCCAGTCGTCCCTGCAGACCCGTCTCTCCCCGCCTGACCCTGGAAACCTGCCTGAGGGTCTCCTGGGCCGTTTGCTGGACATGCCGATTCCCTACCTGCAGAATCTGAAATTCCACATCCACCAAGCAGCCCTCTGCCTGGGGCTCTCAGGATCCCCACGCTGCACCCCAGCCCCTTGCTCTGAACCCAGAGCAAAAGAATCTAGAATCCACTTCTTCCTTCAAGAAGCTTCATTTCCCAATGTCAAGAAAATCAAATCCATCAAGATTGAGAATTCTTTCTTTTTAGTGGAAAAATGAAATTGAACAAAGAGAAGGCATAAGCCTGAAGCTCAACCCGAGGCAGAGGGGAAATAAATGGAATTTGCCGGCAGCTCCCAGGGTCGGCTCATGTGATTGCCATGGCCCATTCGGAGGGGTAGACGGGAGGGTGTGTGCGGCCCCTGCGGGAGTGTCAGGGTGAAGAGAGGGAAGGCCACGCAGGCCCTGGAGGGCTCTGGGTGGAGCAGCAAGGGACAGGCCCACACTCCCCTCGCTTTGTGGTCATCCACTGGCCAGAGGCAGCTTGACTCCCAGACCAGGAGGGAGAGGAAGACAGGTGACACAGGGTGGCAAGGTAAGGGGGCCACCAGGCCAGGGGGCTCCAGGGAGATCCTAGAGCTTAATCAGAATCTTCTGTCCACCCACCTACCCTCTTGCCCACCGCCTCACCTGTCAGGAATGGCCAAGGTCCTCTGGCAGTCCACGGGCTCCGTCCCAAGCACCCAGGCCTCCTGACAGCCCTCCTGCAAACATGGGAGAAATGTGAGCTGAAAGAGCGACATTTGGCTGCTTTCCGTCCGACCCAAAGGCATCCCGTTCCCATGGTGTGGAGCTGGGGGTTGCCCAACTCCCATCCCCCCCTGCTCCGTCCCATGGGCAGCTGCTGCAGCACGAGGCAGAGGGGGGCACAGGGCAGCCTGGACGCCAGGACCACACTCTGTCCCTCTGTAGCTGCGTGACCTCGGCAGGCCCTCACCCTTCGGACTTGCACAGGGATCTCCACAGTCCCTCGGGTCACCTGCCTCTCCCCTCATGGGCACCTGCTACACTGCACCAGGGGCTGCAGACTCCTATGGCCAGAGCTGCCAGCCCCCAGCGCCTCCCCCAGCATGGAGCCGAGCCCTCCAGGTGCCGGGGGGCGGGGGGGGTGACTATCCTGAAAACTGCACCCTCAGGTCTGCCTGCTCCTCATTCTGAAACCCAGTGTTATGGTTTGGAGGTGAGGTGTCCCCCGAAAGCTCCTGTGCTGATGCAGGAAGGGTCACAGGTGACGTGATCAGGTTATGAGAGCGGAGACCCCCATCAGCCCATCTTCATTTCAATGGGCAGACTGGGTGGTAACAGGGCAGGTGGGACCTGGTTGGACGGGTGGTGAAGGGTGCATCTCTCCTGCTGCTCCCCCTGCCCCCCATCCTGACCCAGAGCAGCTCCTTCCTCTGGTCCCTGCCCCCATGATGTACTGCCTCGCTGTGGGCCCAGAGCGATGGAATTGGCCCTCTGTGGACTGAGACCTCTGAAGCCATGAGCCCCACATCAACTTTCCTCCTCTAAGGTGCCCCTGTCAGGCATTGTGGCCCCAGCAACACAAAAGCTGACAAACACACTCAGAGTGAACCCAGCCCTGGCCCAGAGCACGCCCAGGCCTGGGGTGGGGGGCTACAGTGCCGACTTAAGACGCCCCTTTACCCAGGTGGGCAGGGAGTCCCGATGCTCAGCCAGGAACATGGAGTGAGTGAGCCTGTGAGGCTCAGGCCCCCCAGCACCAGCAAAGGAGGGCTCTTCCTGCCAAGCCCACCGGGTGCAGTGCTGGGAGAGTATTGAATACTTCAGTAAATTAGCAATTGCCCGGACAGACCCCGGGAAGTGCAGGGAGGGGCCTGGCTTCGATGCAGGTGAGATATTTGGTGTGGCTGCCAGCCTGGAGGACAGAGGAGCTCTCCAGAGCAGCACTGGACAAACAGGGGCCTGGCATCCGAAGTGCGTTCCAAGCCTGGAGAGGTGCGGGTAGAACTCGCTTCCCGTGTTAGCTAAACAGGCCTCCACTTCCCAACTCCTGCCTCCAAGGGGCTTCCCCCAGGTCACCCACGGTACCAAGTCCTCCTGCCCCAGCTGGGAGACCTGCACAGGGCGAGGGTGCGACTTCTACTGAGAAGTTCAGGCCGCAGCCACAGTGGATCTCCATGTGCAATTAGCAGGAGATGACATGATGGGAGCAGGAAGTTTCCTCATTCTCCACCAATAAATGGGCAAAGCCTAAACCAAGGGTTTAGGAAGAAGGCCCAGTAGGGGCACAGCTGATGGGAGGGGGATTCCTGGGATTCCAGGTCCAGAATGGGGTCAAAAGGGATCTACGTCTCTTTTGAAGATGCAGAACAAACACAATGGCCACTGGGCAGCGGTGGACAGATAGAGAACCAGGGCATCCCCAGGGGATCCCAGAGCTGGGACTGACCTTCAGCAAGTAGAGGCCACCCAGGCCCAGGGTGAGGGCCCGGCACCCCTCCCAGGAAACTGGACATAAGCCCTGTGTTCTCTGAGCCTGAGGCGTCCAGGTCTCTCTGCAGACATTGTGTCAGCTGGGCACACAGGAGATATAGTGGGGAAGGGCCCTCGTCTCCTTGCAGCCAGTCATGGCCCCTGGTGGCTGTGGACAGTTGTCCTGAGCCACACAGCAGCTGGAAGCCCATGGAAACCCTTGGAAATGAGGACTTCCATGGCTGTGGCACCTCAGAGCGCTAGAGATCCTGTGTCTCCAGGGTCCCTATATGTAGACACCCACCCTCCAGCAGGTCCCAGCAACTCCTGGACTGGCCCCTCTGAGCCCCAGGATCCAGGGAGAAGAGCCAGCAGCCACAGAGGTCCCTCTGACCACATGCTCTGTCTGCACCTGCTCCCCCTGCTGAAGGCAACACCCCAGGATCACAGCTCTGTCCCCCACAGCTGTTCAACAAATGGCTCGGTCCCGCCAGCCTGAGGGCAAAGGACCCAAGGACAAAGGGAGCCTCCCCCAGAGCTAGCCACGTGATCAGCACTGACCACCACTTTAAGACTGGGAGAGCGGGAGAGCAGGCAGTGAAACAAGCCTGTGTGAGTGTTCACAGCGGCCCATTGGAGCGGCCCAGGAGCAGAACAACCCAAACCTCCATCGGTGGACAAGTGAATGAACGGAGTGTGGCGTACTCACACGACAGCATGTTCCCCAGCCATAAGGAGGGAGGAAATCCTAACACCTGCTGCAACACGGATGAGGCTTGCAAACGTTCTGCTCAATAAAATAAGCCGGTGAGAAAACATCCACATTCATTTATAGGAAATACCCAGCAAAGGAAAATCCACCGTCAGGAGGCAGATGAGCAGTTACCAGGGTCTGGATGCGGGGAGACCCATGGGTGCAGGGTTTCCTTTGTGGGTGAGAAACATCCCCTGAACTCGTGGCTATAAGACATTGGGAAGGTACTAAAGCCACTGAATGACACGCTTCCTAACGGACACTTCTACCTCATGCAGATTTCACCTCAGTAAAGGTGTGTGCCGAGGGGTGACAGCTGCTGACAGGAGAGAATACCAGGCCTGCCCAGGCACACTGCAGAGCACAGTCACCACCGCCTGCCCAAAGCCACTGTGCGAGGGTGGCCTGGCAGCCAAGTGTGCTCGGGGGCTGCAGTCCGCCCTGTCAAAGCCCAAGCCCAGGGCTGCAGGCCAGGTGGGGGGCACCTGGGGGGACCCAGGAGCTACGCACAGTTCCAGGGACTCTTGTCCTACATGGGAAGCAATGAGGAGAACTGGGCAGCTGCTTGTGGTGCCCCCTTCCTGGAGCCTGTGAGGACACCCAGCCATCGCCCGCCAGCCCTGGACTCTGCTAATGTAAGCGACCTGTGACTCGGCAAAGGGGGCCTTCCAACCTTCCTGGGTAAGAGCACACGCCCCCGGCATCTCGGGGCCAGGATGCAAGATCTTGCCTGTGGGACCCCATCCCGGCCCTCCTCCCTGCCCATCTCCTCCCAAGCCCAGAAGACTTCCACCCCAAGACAACAGAGGATCTGGGGCTCCTAGAAGCCCGTTCATCTCCCTTCCTGGGCTGCAACCCAACAGCACTTCCAGGAGACGCTGGGGAGTGAGGGGCCAGCACGCCCTCCCACGTCTGAAGATGTGCTAATTGGGGCTGAATCAAGTTCCTAGAAATAATTACAGCCTGGGCCGGATGGGAGACTTAACGAGATGGCAACGTCTTAAAATGGAAGACATTGGAGGCAGCAGGGGGAATTGCAAGGCTGCCCAGAGACAGGCGTCCAAGGGAGAGGAATTACCCTGGGCTGCAGCAGCGCACAGGCCAGGCACTGGAGGCCTCGTGCCAGCAGCACCCACACAGGACAACCCGCCCCCTCCCTCCCTAGGGCGGGGGAGGCTGACACTCGTCCTGCTCTTTGCCTGGCCTCCCCCCCCCCCCCCCCCGTTCTGCTCTTTGCCTGGCCTCCCCCCGTTCTGCTCTTTGCCTGGCCTCCCTGTGCATTGCAGCAGGCCCAGTAGAGAACCCACACTCCTAGTCCCCAGCCCAGGGGAGCAGGTGGATGCCCAGGGCTGGATGTGGCCCCAAAGGATCCGTGCACATCTCAACCCCAAGCCTGTGACTGCTACCTTTTTTGGAAAAAGGGGCTTTTGCAGATGTTGTTTGAAGTCAAGGGTCTCAAGGTGAGATCATCCTGGATTATCCAGGTAATCCAGTAAAAAGCATCCTTATAAAAATATAGAGAGGAGAGACACAGAGCTGAGGAGAGAGCAGGGAGCAGGGGAGGAGGAGGAGGAAGGCAACCGGAAGAGAAGAATTCCCACAAATGTATTGTTTTATTGAACCTGATCCCAAAGAAAGGTGAGCTACACTTCTTTATCCCCTGAACACATCCTCTCACCAACAGATTCCAAGTTCCTGTGTCATAGTTACTGGGGAATTCACTCTTTGGGTCTCAGCTGAAATCCAGAAATCTCACACCTTCCTCCACCCAGGAGTCACTCCTGTCTGTCTTGGTGGGTTGGGTTCTAGCTGACCTCAGGACCAGGCAGATGCTCCAGACCTCACCCAGCCAGAACCAGCCCCAGCAGAAGGACACTCCACTTCACCCCCAACCCCCGTCAATTCACACGTGCATTTTCTCTCTCTCTCTCTCTCTCTCTCACACACACACACACACACACACACACACACGTACACTCATGCCATCTGTCTGCCAAGACCCAGGAGTGATAAGGAATAATTAGGGCAATGACCTAAGAGACACTCTTCCCAAACCGCCTTAACGATCCACCCTCTCACCTGCTGCAGACACGCCGCCTACGTCTCCACCCCTCCCCAGTAAGCCTCTGCCATCAGTGCTGTGCTTTTAGACATCTGCAGCACCATGTGATACTCCTGGAAATGTCAAGCCCATCAGCTCAGACAGAGCAATTTAGGAAAAGCTGAGAGTCTCATTCAGAAGCCTCTGTTCCCTGCTGGAGCCTCCAGTGAGCAGAGAAAGAAAATGACAGCCATCCATCCTTGGACAGAGGTCAGCCCTTATCAAGACACATAGTGCTGAGCCTCCCCACCCCTCCAAGCACTTTATCAGAGCAACAGTGACACTAAGGGACAGGCAGGAACCAGGGACCTCCAGAGCGTCTCCAGAGCCTCTCCAGAGCCTGGGAGCATAATGTGGTTACTATAGACCCATGGAAAGAAGTTCCCAGAAAAGAAGCCATTCATTCCATTCACCCACCCATCCATCTACCTACCCATCCTTCCCATCCATCCATCCATCCATCCATCTATCCATCTACCCATCCATCCTTCCCATCCGTCCATCCATCCATCTACTTACCCACCCTTCCTTTTCATCCATCCATCCACCATATGTCTACCTACCCATCCTTCCCATCCATCTACCCATCCATCCATCCGTTCATCCATCTATCCATCTACCTACCATCCTTCCCATCCATTTGTCGACCCACTCACCATCCCATCTATCCAGCCAGCCACCCACACACCCATCCTTCCCATCCATCCATCCATCCATCCATCTGTTCATCTACCCACCCATCCTTCCCATCCATTTGTCGACCCGCTCACCATCCCGTCTATCCAGCCAGCCACCCACACACCCATCTTTCCCTCTCATCCATCCAGTCTTTATTTTCTCAGAAACGATTCTGTCCCTAAGGGCTTTGGACAGTCGGAAGCTCCCGTAGCACCCTGGCCCTGACAAGAGAATCACCTAAACATGAGCATAGCAATCTGTGTGGGCACTTTGGAACTCAAGCTACAAATAAGTGATTCCAGGGAAGCTGGGCGTGGTGGCACTCCCTGTAGTCCCAGTTACTCGAGAGGCTGAAGCAGAAGGAAAGCAAGTTCCAGGCTAACCAGGGAAACTTAGTGAGACTGTCTCAAGGTTAAAGAGCCTGGGGTGTGGTCCAGCGGCCGAGCACTTGCCTGGCACGCTTGAGGCCCTGGGTTCCACCCCCAGGGGAAAAAAGTGATTCCAGGGGGCTCTTTTTAAACAGTGGAGAGGTGTTAAGGCTGCGCCCTGTGCTGTGTTTTCTTTTGTTTTCAGGAAAGAGGGAGACTTTTCACAAATCCCAACAAAGTGGCTGTGGGGAGTGTGCCCGCCTTGCTTCTCTTCAGCCCAGCTCTTACAAGAGGGTGGTATTTGGAAAAGCCAGATCTCCTGGGGCAAATTATTACAAAATGCCAAGGTCTGCTCCCAATCCTTCTCCTGTGTCCAGGAGTGGACGTGCTGACCTCACCTTCACTGGGATCCCTTCCTGTCCCTCTATGCGTGACCCCCGCCAAGGTCTGGGCTGCAGACCGTTTTGTGTCATTCCTTCAGACGGGACCCTCTGACCAATGAGCTCACAGGTCCCACCTGACAGCGACACAGCAGTTGCTGATGGTGTTGAGGACACCAGGTCATGGGACACGGTGGTCATCCAAGCCCATTAGAGAGAGGGAGCAGGTGTTGTTCTGGATGGATTCTTTTCTCTATATATATATTTAACTTTGAAGCCAGGTGACCAGACTTTTATACAGCTTTAATGAACACACGACAGAGGTATCCCAAGTGGCCTCTTCACATGGGACAGGCTGAGACTCTGGGGGAGAACATCAACGAGGAGACCTTCCAAGATCCACCAGAAAAAGCGTGGCCCTGTTGAGGGGCCCAACCCTCCCAGCAGCCGCATTTTCCCCGAGTCCCACCCTCTCTGGAACACAGCAAATTACTGGCCTCCATGTCTTGATTCCTTCCCCTCTCTTTCTGCCACTCGGCTTGACTTCAAGAGCCTTCCAGAATTGATGGATGCTAGGTGGCTTGGCTTCATTATCGATTCCCGTTTCTGTGTAAAACCAGAGGTTTATGTCCACACTCAGAACAGCAGTGCTGCCGAGCTGTCTAAATATTATACCTCGCTGCACGGCAGGGTGAGGAGCGTGGCCTCCAGACATTCACCGTAACGTCATTCCCAGACAGGCCAGGATCGGACTCCCCTGTCCTCGTGGACGCTGTGGTCTCCAGCTACGCAAATATGGCAAGATCATCTCCTCCATTCAAGAGCAAAGACACACAGAACCCTCCCTTGACCAGAGCCACGTCCGCCACATCACTCCAAGAAGCGTGGGGGACAGCGGAGTGTCCTCCTACAAGACGAAGCCCACGCAGGCCGCTCCCCACCCACCTTGAAATCCTGTTCTCTCTCTCTTGGAATGCACAAGTGACATCAAGCATGTCCAGTCCCACACAGAGCGCTGGGCTCACCATCCATCAAGTCTGCTGAAGGGAGAAAACTTAACTGTCTGTCCATTTTCTTCCAGAAATAAAATTTAGAAAATAAAGAGGGGGAGTACGTTGAGCCTGAATGAGATATTTGTTCAAGCTCAAGGCTTTGGAACAGGAAGTCCTGTTTTTCAAGGACCAGATGTGTCTATTTTAGACTTTGCAGGCCCTACAGATCCTGTAAAAACTGCTCCCCTCTGCGGCAGGAGCCTCGGCTGGTGTGCAAATGACCGCTGTCTGTGTTGCAATAAAACTTTATTCACAAAAGCAGGCAGGTGCGGGCCTCGGTTTACCAGCCCCTGCCTTGAAACAGTAGCGGAAGTGCCAAGACATGGGTAGGGTGCTGTCAGAGAGATGGGTGCTCCAGGGTGACTTCAGAAAGGCCCCACGGGAACTTACCTTCCACTAAGACATCAGTCAGCTTTGTCTCTGCACAGACTCAGGAGGACCCCTCGACAACAACTTCTCCCTGCCCCCTGCAGTTTGACCCCCTCAAGCTTTTTGCTTTCAACCTCAGAGACTAGAATCAGGAACTGTACAAGGGCAGCCTCTGAGATCCAGTAAGCAGCCCTCTAAAGGCCATGTGCAGAGATCCCCCAGGAAGAGAGCGAGTCTAACTCTGTTCAGAGACAGGCCCCTGCGGGAGCAGCCAGGGCCCGTGTACGTCACCCGTGTCCCGCTCCCCTGGGAAGCAGCACAGGGCTAGACACAGGGAGACAGGCTCTCTGGAGGAGAACAAGAAGGAGCTGCAGACTGGCTGCCAAGCTCCTTGAGAAGGGCTCAACTTGATTATAGATCTGAGTCCTTCTCCCGTAATTAAACACTTTTGCAGCTAATTGGCTTCGGCAATTTAAAAAAGACTAGATTCAATTTCCACTCCCTTAAAATGCAATCTAGACAATTTATGAAAAGAAACTAAATATACTGCAGCGATGAACACACGTTCTCTTGCTGTGGCCCTCCTTAAAAGCACTTAGAGAGGTAAAAATATTCCTAAATCAAAAGGAATGCCATACTTAATAAGATGAAAGCCGGCATGATTGATTCAGCGGCGCCTCCAGTTAGCACCTGGGACAAATGAAGATGCAGCTCGACTGGTCGGGCCTCTTCCCGATGAGTCCAACAAAATAAAGCAGAATCAAGCCCCTCAAGAGGACCTCAGGCCCACAACGGGGCCTCTGCCCTGGAGGAGGGACGAGGGACCTGGGTGAAACACAATCACGGGAAGAGGGAGGGAGTCGTGGCCTCTGGTAGGAGCAAAGAGACCAGGACATGCAGATTCAGGTGCAAGGTCGAGGTAGAAGCTTCCAGAAGAGGCATAAGGAATGTGAGAGAAGACCTAAGAAAACAGGAGAGGCAGAGCACTGGAGGGAGACAGCGAGGGGTCCTGGAAGGGAATCTTGGGACCCTGCTTCTCCTCTTTCTTGGCTTCTCAGCCCACAAGATGCATTTCCTCCACCAGACACCCGAACCTTGAGTACTGGGGGCCTTGCTTCCAACACAGGAGCTTTTGGGGGACATTCCAGTTCCAAACCATAGGAGACATACCTCACAGACATGCATACACACAGCCTGGCACAGACACACACAACAGGCAAACACACACTTTTAAAACCCGCACATACACACCTTTACATGACAACACACGACACACAGGGACACTCAGCTGAAGACGTAAATTTGCCTCCAGGTGCAGGCCCAGCATCAAGGATGCATCCAGGAGATCGGGAAATGGCCAGGAAGTGACAGCTCCGTGCACATCCTGCTAAGACCTGTGCTCTGAGGTTGGGACTGCTTGTGCGTCCCCAGCGCTCAGCACACACCCGACACAGGGAGGTGCTCAATGTGTGTTGCACAATGGCCAAGCCGTCTGCAAGTCTGGGACCTGAATTCCAGGAACCGGAAGCTCCTGGCTCCGTGCCCCTCCTGCCCCCACAAGGTCAGGGTACTTGGGGTGTCTCTCTGAGTGGAACGCTCCTCACATACAACCTGGAGCAGGGTGAGCTGGCCCCTGGTTTCAGGTGTCACTCTGCAGAGCAGGCAAAGGAGGTGGCTCTGAGGTGGGCCCACCTGCCTCCAGGCTCAGCTCCACCCCTCTAGCTGTAATTCAGGGAGCTGCTGGGGCTCTCGGCTCTGCCCTGGCCCCAGCAGCAAACTCCAACCCACCCACGGGGTGCCGTGTTCACACTGCCCATCCCCCCGAGGGAACCCAGCACCCCTTCTCTGTCCCAGAGGCCTGCCCCGTCCACCTGCCACGATCCTCTGGTCTCACGCCAGCTGCATGGGCCTCTGCTGTTCCTCAAACCTGGCAGGAAGGTGCCCACCTGGGTCATTGCCCCCTCGGCTCCCTCGGCGTGGAATGCTGTTCCCCAAACGCCTGCAACGTGGTTCCCACATCACTTTCAGGTACTGGCTCAGGTGCCATCTCCTCGTGGGCCCAGCACAGCCCCCCGTGGTTTGCTGCCACCCCCAGCACTGATGCCCCAGGCCCTGTGGTAATACCCTCCCACCCTGTTGCATAAGGTGGGTCAGCCAGTCCTTGGTCTCTTGCTCACAGATGCGTCCCGAGCACTCAGAACGGGCCTGGTGAGGAGGCCCGCGGTGAAGATGGCTGATGAGTGACTGAGCAGAGGTGGACCACCCAGCGCTGGCCCTGCGCAGACCCAGGAGATGAGGGACCAGACAGGAAGCCAGGGCTGCCCCGCCCCGCCCCAAAACACTGTTCCCAAGCAACCCCAGGAGGTGGTTCTGCCCATTTTGCCGCCTGGGCCGGGCCTGCTCAGCTGCCCAGGTCGCAGAACCAAGGGGCAAAGCCAGGGCTCCGGCTCCAGGGGCAGCTCCTTCCTGAAAGCCCTCAAGGAAGATCCAGGGCAGGAGCTGGTTCTCCGCATGGTGGGCATCCCCGCTGTGATGAGGGCACCACCGTCCTCTCCAGGTGGCTGGCCGGGTGGCAAGCCGGGGACCGGGAGCGCGGTGAGGAGCCAGAGCTGTTGTGGGGGAGGGTTCAGCGCAGCAGCCCCGACACCGAGTGGGCGCTTCACCCCCGGTCCTCACGCTCCACTCAGCCTCCAGGTGTGCCATCCAACATCCCATCAGCTCAAAGAACAACACCCCAAACCCACCCCAAACCCTGTATTTTGCTGTGAGCGTGGACTGATAGTTTTTCACACCAACAACCTGGGACCTGGAGGTGAGGGCGTCCTGGGCTCTGCAGGCAGTTGGGGCTGGTCACCTCTCCTGCGGCTCAGGGAGTGCTGAGGCAGGGCGGGGCGCTTCCCTCCAAGAGAGGCATCTCCTCTGCTCCCGAAGCTCGGAGGAAGATGCTACCAGGAAACTGGCTCAACGCTGAGGTCCTTCCTGGGACCTCGTGCCTCTTCATTTTACCAGATCCTCACTAACAGTTCTTGGCCCAAGGGACCCATGGATTCACCAGCCGGACACCTCCTCAGACAGCATCTCCACTTAAACGCCCTGGGGCCTAGATGCCTCGCCCAACCTCTCTGAGTCTATTTCCTCAGCTTGTTCATAGGCTCTGGGGAGACTCACGTGGACACAGGGACCACCCCTCAGTCACCGCTAGGTTGCCCATGGGTGGACCAGCCCCACACCCTGCCCGCAGCCTCTCCTTACAGAGCCCAGTTCCAGCCTCAGGCGGCTCTTCTGGAGTGGCCGGCACCAGGGTCCCCTGCTCCCCACACACGTGATGTAGTGGACAATGCACACTCTCCACTCCTGCACGACACACTCACACACCCATGTGCACCTCCACCCACCCATATCTACACACCCACATGCTCACTGCCAACTCACACATACTCTCACCGTCACACAGCGTCACACACGGTCACACACTGTCACACACCCACAGGACTCCCAGGCAGCCCCTCCCACACACTCAGGCACATGCACCAGCCAGGTGGGGGATCCACCCCACACATGCCCACAAGGGGCTCTGCCTGAGTGTGCCACGTTGGCAAAGAATCCCCCCCACCTGGCACAACCCAGGCTCTGGCCCAGCTGGCACGGGGGCACCGGGGCCAGCTGGATGCCCTGAGGATCACAGCTATGGCACGTCCAGTCCTGGGGAGGAAGGACAAACCTAGCTCCCTCCTGCCACCCAGAGCTGCTGCTCAGGCTCCAGACACACAGAGCAGGTGACCAGGGCCCGGGCGCCAGCCAGGCTGCCCTCCAGCAGGCTCAGTGCACAGCAGTGCAGCAGGCCTGGGGCTAGGGCTCCACAACAGGGCCAGCCATGTCAGAGCGGCGGCCACTTTCCAAACGCAAGACCACCTTGCCCCCATGGACACTGTGGGACTCCCTGCGGGGGACCCCTGGCAAGCAGCCAGAAGCAGGGTGTTGCTTACAGCGTCCCCCCTCCCCGGGCTCTGCAATTGTTCAACACACTTCCACGGAGCTGGAGGGACCACAGGCCCCTCCCATGCTCCATGAAGCAACTGAATTCATGTGGCTCTGCTGAGTCCCAGGAATAAGGACATGGTCTGTGGTTTGAGTTTGGGGCATGATTAAGTCAGGACAACCCAGAAGAGACGCTTGACCTGCACAATTCTGAGCAGACACCTTACCCCACGATGGGGCTGGACGGATGAACCAGCCCATGGCAAACGCCCCCCAGAAACCAGCTTTAGATTGAGGCAGGGAGGGGGGCAGTATGGACCCGATCAACCCCAGACTTGAAGCTTGGCCTCATTGACTCCAATGTGACAGGTTGGAAAGGAATCAAGGGAAAATGGTGGCTTTCAGAATGAGCTGAGGGCTGCCCTGGGCAAAGCCAAGCATGAGATTGGCTGAGAGGGGACCCCAACCCCAGAACGGCTAGCCCACGGGGGGGCTGTGTCCTGCCCCCACTGATGTAGTGGGCAATGCTTCCGACCACCGAGGAGACGCCAATCAAGGGCCTGGTTCGCCTGCACTGCCCTCCCACCCCAATCTTCACTAACTATGATGTCTTCTGGTCAGTGGGATCATCTAGCTGCATGGACAAGTTAGGATGGTTAACTAATGTCTCAGACAATGAAGGGCCACACCTCGGTGGCTTCGCCTTGTTAACAGTTCACACCCCTCACATTCCATCGCACAGAGAAAGGCAGGTGGTCCTTTTGGTCCTCCTCCAGCTTAGCTTAGGAGTCCGGGCTCCTTGTGCCATGGACTTAATGCCTGAACTTGGAGGTTGCCAGAGGAATGGGTGGCCCTGGGTGGCCCTGGGTGGCCGTCATGGCTGTGGCTGAGTGTGGAAGCAGTGCTTGGCCCCCGACATCCCATTGGCCTGATCCAACCCCCGGGGCATCTGGGAATGCGACTTCTCCCAGCAGAGGACATGAAACCGATGGTCCTCTAACTGGGTCACCACAGAGGAGTCAGTAGAGAATCCCTTTCTGTTCAACCATTGTCTCTAGAAGTTTTATTTTCCTCCCTCCCTCCCCCCTTCCTCCCTTCCTTCCTCTACATATAACCTTCCTTCGGCCTCAGTAGGTAAACTCTTCTGAATACAGTCCAGTCTTTCTCCAGTGACTGTAGGTCATGGTTCAGAGCATCCAAGAAGATGAGTGAGATGGTGAGATCTGCTCTGTCGATATTAACATCAGTGTTTCCCACGGGGCTTGTTCTTAAAACTGGGATAGAAGCTTTGCTTATTTTCAAGAGGGAGAGGGCTGGTTCACCATGGGTTATTTTGTTCCAGTCAATTTCTTTTAGGAATTTCCTTAGAAACCAGCCTTACAGGCGCTCATTTTACTCAGAGAGCTAGCCAGGAGATAGACAAGTGGCCCCCACGTGTGAGTCCTGAAGGAAGGAGTGTGGTCTAGCAGCGAGCACATTGGGGCCGGTGTCAGGACCCTGGTGCGGCTCGCTACAAGGTGATGTCTACCTCGTCTAGAGCCTGGAAATGGGACCAAGGTTACCACCGAGGGATGCACTCTACCAGCAACTACAGGGCTCAAGAAGCCTGAGCATCCACAGATGCAGAAAGAAAACAGCCTTTGGAAACAAAAGCTGATCTCAGGTAAGAGCCAGACTCGCTACAGTGAAAAACACTGCTTTATCTTTGTTAAGTTCCTTTTCACAGTCACCTGCTATTTCTGGAAAGGTTCTACTATTTCACTTGCAGCAGTAACATACATACACACACACACACACACACACACACACACACACGTGCAAGTGCCCCTTTTGAAATGAATTTACTTAGCTAAAACCTGGGTCTATTTGAAGAATAGTAACAATAGTGTTCAGGAAGTAAGAGCTTAAGGCAGGGGCTGTGGTGGGAGCTCCGGAGTGGAGCGCGTGCCCGGCATGCTAGAGGCCCCGGAGTCCACCTTCAGCTCCACCTCCAGGACTGCGAAAAATAGAAACATAAATAAAATGCAAAATAGGATAAGGCAGAAAGCTTAGGGAGGTAGGAAATGAGGATTCGAACCAGGTTGCCCTCGGGGATGGGCATCTCCTCCGGGCTCACCCCTTCACCCTCTGGATGAGGAGGGCAGAGTTGGTGAGAACCCAAACCTGGAGACCTCCTCCTTGACACCTTGGGGTAAAAATCCCTCTAGGAATGCAGCCCAACCTCCCCTGCACCGACACTGGCCTGGGCTGATGTGGCCTCGATCCCACACAAGTGCTAAGAGCTGCAACTCAGCTTTGGGGCTGGGGCTTTGGGGAGACCCCCTCAGGTCAGCCCAGCTAGCCAGAGACGGCAGGGTGTCAGTCACTGTGATAATGCGCCTCTGCTTCCCTCTGCCGGTCTTCCTGGGGGCTCTGCTGGGAGGAGTGGACCAGGCCAAAGCAGAGGAGATGTTCAGTGTCCCCTGACCAGCACGTCTGAGAAGCGCCCCCACTTTCTACACTGTGTGACCCGCCCTGCGTTAAAGGATTTTGTGCACATTCAGGTAAACAAGTCTAAGTTCTCCAGAATGTGTTCAGGTGGCCTTGGGGCTGCAGAGGCTCCACTTGGTTGGGAAATTAGGGAAGAAGACAGTGGGACAACACCCTCCGCCATCCGCCAGGACGTCTCTCAGCCACAGTGGGGCCAGCACGGCTGCTCCCACTGCCCCGCTCCCTGACCACTCAGACCCAGGGCTTCAGCAGAACCAGAGCCTGCTGACTCTGCCAGGTGACCAGCTCAGGACACCCACGCTCCTCCCAGCAGCTTCTCCTTCTCTCCCAACTGCCTCATGGCACGACTCTCTTTAAAGGTAGCAAAATCCGCCGTCACCTCTGTCCTTATGAGAAGAAGGAACTTCATATCTGTATCTTATTAATAATGTTGTGTCCCAAGTTTGGAGAGAGGAGCTGCAGAGGGCTCCTGCTTTGCAGGTAAGCCCACTTCCCCATGGCATCCGTTGGAGAGGGTACCGACCTCCCCATGGTGCCAGTGGCCAAGGTCTCATGCGTTGTGCAGGCAGCGAGGTGAGGGCTTTTTCCTTTAGCAACTGGTAAGGGGAATTATGTTCTCCTGTGGAGAAGCTGGCCCCCAAGGTCACAGTTTTGCCCATTGGGCCATCAAGGGTTTCCCATCTCAGCAAGCTCCGGCCAGCCTGCCTCCCCCGACTGATGGGAGCCCCTCTGCTCCTGACTTGCTCTTCAAACCAGCTGCTTTCCACTTGATGCTAGTTAATTAACTCACTCACTAATGAATCAAATTGTCACATGTTATGTTTGGATGCGAGGTGCCCCCAAAGCTGCTGTGCTAATGCAGGAATGTTCAGAGGTGAGGGGACTGGGTTACGAGAGCCGTGACCTGACCGTCCGTCGTGGTTTAAGCACCATGTTGATTATGTGCAGGACGGGCACCCGAAGGTTGACTGCAGCAACTAACAATAATAACAATAACAACAACCACGGTTAGGACACGCACATTCTGTACAGGCAATGTCTGGAGGCTTCACAAGCAGTACGCGCTTTTATCCTCCTGACAGCTCTGTCAAGGGTGGGACATGATGAAGCCCGTTTTACAGATGAAAACCAAGACCCCAAAATGAAGTCACTTGCCCACAGGGTGACAGACTAGAATTCAAATCAGGCAGCATGCCACCCTCTCCCTTCTTCTTTTTTTTTAGGGCCTCAGACATAGGCAACATGATCCTCACAGCAGGAAGCTCTTCTCCATGAGTGAGTGAGTGAGTGAGCGTTTAGCTCTGTAAAGTCACAGGAAGGGCACTCGGACACAGGGAATCCCTGGCCCTCTGTTCCACCTGTCTAAGTGTCCTGTCCTGGATCATGGAAGCTAGAAAACTAAAAACTAAATTTCCCAAAAGCTGTTGCAGCTGCGTTTCAAGGAATAATAGGACCCACCACCAGTTGCCCTGGTGGTGCCCAGCTGGGCGGCAGGCCAGAGCACCTGGCTCTCGCTCCTGACCTTCACCAGGCAGCAGCCCCTCCCAATCCTGTGGAGTCACTTCAAAGTCTTTTCTGGAAACCCAGCCTTGAGTCTGTTTTCTCAGGCTTCCTGATGACCCCTGAGGCCACCCAGCACCCTACAATGAAGCCCTAACCCAGCGAGCCTGGGCTCGATTCTCTTCTACTAAAACCTGGAAGCAGGAGAGGCTTCAGCACTCTGGAGCAGTGAGACAGGGCTTGGTCTTCTGACCTGGTCCAATGGGAGCAAAGGTCCCCTGGCGTCCAAGGGCAGAGCCCAAGGGTTCACTCTTTACCAAGGCGGAGCAAGGACCTGGGTTCCAGAGCAAGGCAGCCAGCCTGCCTGAGGCCCGGTGGGACTGCTCGGCCTGAATGCTAATCCAAGTGTCTTAACTCCCTGGAATCTGCAGCATGGTCAGTAGCTCAAGGGACCTGGGACTAAAATAGGTGGACGGTCCTTGGTGGTCCTGTTTGATCTGTGTAACAAAATAGATAAGTAATAGATGGATGATGGTGGAGAGATGATAGATAGATAGATGATAGATAGATAGATGGATAGATAGTGTAAGGGTCCGGCGGAGCGTCCGAGAAAGAGACCACACAAGAGACTGACTTCATGCAATTGGCATAGGGGATTTATTGGGGATCCATTCCAGCGCACTGGGGCTCCGTGCTCACTCAAGAAGGGAGAGCAGCCCAGAGCCCAGAGCAGAGGTCAAGCAGAGCTTAAGTACACTTTTTGGAGAGGGCAGGGGGCTTTGCATACATCAGAACAAATCATCATGAGGCACAGGAAAATTGAACAACAACTCTGAGACATGATTAGTCCATTCATTGGCGGGAACAGTTTGGGCAGGGGTGATTGGTCACTTCTAAGTGGGGTACACATTTAAACTGATTGGTTCTGGGGCCTAGATGCTTTTGTGCCATGCTACCTGGAGCCCTTAGCTATTAAACAACCAGGGAATCAATGGAGATATTTACTGGGCAGTTCCCGCATGGTCCTAACAACTTACAGAGATTACAGGTTCCAGGGGTAGCAGAGGAATTGTAACAATAGACTTACAATTGTAACAATTGTCTTTTACTTTTTAGCCCAGGCCTTGTAATCTAGAAGCTTTACAATGCTCAGTCTTTTACACTTTAACTCAAGCTTTTGCAGCTTGGAATCGGCTTAGAAATTTTACCTTTACAATAGATAGATAGATAGATAGATAGATAGATAGATAGATAGATAGATAGATAGATAGATATAGATAGATAGATGGATGATTGATAGATGGACCAACTCTCTAGTCCTGGGGAGCAGAGGCCTGATTGGAGACACCACCTGGGCTGCTAGTCCACTACAATCCCTGCATAACAAACCACTCCAAAACTTAGTGGCTTCAAATCACAATCCTTTGTGGCTGTCAGACTTCTTAAGGGAAGCTGGTGGTTCTGCTCACCAGGCCAGCCTGGGCCGTCCTGGCTGGCCTCCCTGATGGTCCAGAGCCTCAGCTGGGCCGCTGGTCTCTGCTGTACCTGGTCTCATCCTGCGGCTTGCTGGCACCTGTTTGGAGGAGGCAGGGACTTGAGAGAAAGAGGGAAGGTAGGCAAGACGGCTTGAGGCTCAGGACCCGCACAATGTCACTTACAGGACAGTCTGTTGATCAAAGCAAATCACAAGGCCACCCCATGTTCAAGGGGATGTAGACTCCTTCTGATGGCAGAAGCTGCAAGGCCACACTGGGAAGTGGACACAGGTATAACAGCGGCTACTGTTGCATGACCCCCTGCAGCACTGCAGGTCCACGCTGCCAACTTCCTCCTCAGTATACTGCCCCCTGGGGAGGAAATACCCAGACCTTTGCGGTATTCCAAAGCGGTGGCTTTACACTGAGGCTCATCCCTGAGACTGCAGGCCCCAGTCATGGCAAGGACGTAGGGAGGTCAGGCGATGGGGGAGTCTGAGCCTGAGTCGTCACCCCTGCGGCTCACGAATCTCATGTGGTTCTTTCCGCAGTTCCTCGAGTACGGCTGGAAGACCCAAGCTCTGAGGCTGGCAGACTCCCCCACAGGCCCCAACCCAAGAACACCCCAGGGGCCAAGCAGGAGGAGGCTGCTGGCTTGTGGGGCTGCAGGAAAAGCAGCTTTGCCCCGGGCACCTATGATCCCTGGGATCTGGCGGGGCCCACAGTCTGTGGCCACTGGGAGACGGAGAAGAGAGGCACTGCAGGGGACCACAGTGCAGTCCTGTCTCCTTGAGGGACACGGCTCAGCAGTTGCTCCCAGGCCCCACGGAGACCATGGGTCTAGGTAAGATCCCTCGGGGACCAGGTGTAACCAGCCAGGCCCAGTTTGCTGGGCCAAACCCAGGGCCCTGCCAAGCAGCAGCCCCTGGAGACCAGGAGACTGCCCCAGGAGGGACTCACACTCCAGAGCAGTGGAACCTCAAAGCCGGCGGGGACTGGTTGGGTACCAAGGGAAGCCAGTGGCACGCAAGGCTGAGGGCTGACCTGCTGACCTGCTGGACGGGCCTCACACCCAGTCCTCCCGTAGGCAGGCACCCCGGGCCCCGTGCAAGGATGCTGCACCCCAGGACACCTGCAAGCTTTTAAATTCTTGCTTTCCCTCCCATGACAGTAGGCTCTGCTGGCTTCGAGGTCTTTATGCCCAAGAGAAAACACAACCATGGCACCATGTTGGCTGGGGTAGCTGATTCTGAATAAAAAGGGAAGTAGGGCTGAGAGAGTGCCCTGGGGCTCACAGGACTTGGGGCTGCTGCCTGTCATGCAGTATCTTGTGATAGTGTTGATGAAAACCTACGCAACCCAAGTAAGGACCACACAGAGCTCAGAAAACACCAGCAGCAAAGGCCAAGTCAGTCCAGCAGGTTAAGAGCCCAGATTATCACAGGGATCTTTTGGGACCCTGAATCTTCCTAAGAACCAGCAAGCCCACACCAGCCTACAGGAGGATGATACTACATGGAACAGAGCCCAAAAGCCCAGCCAGAGTTCCAGACCATGAGAGAGGCCAGACAGGATGGGCCACCCGCTGGCCTAAACGTACCTGGCAATCAGCAGTCTAAGTCCACAGCCCCAGGACAGGTATGCAAGGAGGGACATGGGTCTCCTCCTCCCTTCCTTTCCTGCTGCGTTAAACAGGGTGTGCAGTAGGAGGCTGGTTTTAGAATCTGGGCCACAGGGACAGATGGGGGTCTTCCCTTGCAGGGCAGGATGAGGATACCTGTGACTTCATGTGGGCTGGTTGTACTGCATTAGGCAGGAGTAAGTAACTTGCTGCTAAAGCTGTTGTCTAGCTGTTGACATCCGGGGACAGGGTTTGTGGAGCAAAGGGCAGGCTGTGGGGTGCTGAGCACCAGGGCACCTGCACCTGACACCTGGGTCTCCTGCTCTACTAGGGGGTGTACATCTGTCCCCAGGCCCCTGCATCCCAGGCCCCACAGTGCTCAGGGTCTAGCTCAGGGGACCGTAGGCCCTTAAGGAAGAGGGAAGGCAGTGGGCGTACACTGTACTCAGAGCAGGGGCCTTTCTGGTTCTAGTCGCTGCCCCCTGAGAGGGGCCCCTCTTTCAACAGAACACCCTCCTGGTCATTCCCAAGGTTCCCATCGGAGTCGCTTCCTCCCCGCCAAATGGTCTTATAAGCCAGTTAATGCCAAATGATGCCTGAGCTCCTTTCTCAGGAACTCCCAAAGCCAACTCTGCCCTCTGTGAGTGCCCTCTGTCCCGTCTGTTGAGATCTTTCCACCTGAATTCACAGCTTGGAAATTTCTAGGTTGGGCTCAGTTTGGAGTGGTACTCAATGCAGAGGTCATGCCAGGGCAATAGAAAGGGACTTAGGTATCAGTTTGACTCCCAATTCCCTACTCAGGTTCCTTCTATTGGGTTCTCTAGAAATATCATCAGTTGTTTTGTTTTGTTTCTTTAGTGTGAGCTTTACAGAGGTCTCGGAGGGGCTAGCATGGTGGCGCACACCTGCAATTCCAGTGACTCAGGAGGATTGTAAATTGGAGGCCAGCCTCAGCAATTTAGCAAGGCCCTGTCTCAAAATAAAAAGGACTAATCACAAAGAGGTCCATGGCTCAGCGGTAAAGCACCCCAGGTTCAATCCCTAGTACCAAAACCAAAAAATGAAAAACCCATGTGTTCTTTGGACATCAGATTCACAAGCCAGACCAGAGAGTTTCTTGGGAAGTAAGGGGGTCTCCAGCAAGCGCCCACCTCCTGGCCCCTCCTGCAGGACCACAGGCCTGCCCCCTGAACCAGGCTAGTCATTACCACGCTCCTCCAGTCCTGCCCAGAGAACAGCAGACTGGGCAGGAGCCAAGCCCCAGAGACGTGGGGAGGGACAGCAGCAGGTCTGACACCCGCTGGAATGAAAGGGTGTTCCCTAGTGCCTGGAGCCCCTTCCTCCACCTGACAGCCGGTGCTTCAGATGCAGGACTGGGATGAATCAGGGCTCTCCTTGGTTGCCTAGAAACACAGCTCCAACCTGCTCAGGCCTCCTGGGGATTCTGGCTGATGTCACTGACCGTTCCTGGACAGGCCTAAAATGGCCAATCCTGCACCCTGAAAGGATGGGACCACCAAGCCACATCCTTTGTGACTCAGTTTCCCCCCGTCCTTCAGCTCTGCCTGCCCCCCCCCCTAGCTTCACCCTCCGGCAGGCTCACCCCCCACTCCCCCATGCAGCAGACCCAGGTTCCACCAACTTTGAGGTGGGACCAGGAGACTTTCTCTGACCAAGCAATGCTAGCAAGAGTCCAGGATGGGCGCTCCTTGGGCCAGCGTGGGCCATGCCTCCAGTCAGCGAGGAGAACCCAAAGGAGAACTGGTGGGCCAGTCCTGGGTACAATACCTACCCCTCCTGGAGCAAGTGGTGAGGCCGGAAGGGGCTGTCCCACCCCTGATCCAGCTGAGACGGAGGAGGGGACCCTCCCTGCTCATAGAAAACAGGAGCAGAGTGGCTCTGTTCAGAAGGCGGGTAGACCCAGGAGAGGGGAGCCAGGGCTGGCCATGGTGCCCATGCTGCAGCAGAGGAGTGCCCAAAGCCAGATCGTGAAGCAGGGCAGAGCGGTGAGAGGAGAGGGGAGAGCCAGAGTCCTCAAGAGCAAGCCAGGCCAGGCCACGGAGTGGGCTGGGACTCGTCCTTCACACCCAAGTGCTCCTCAGAGCTCGGCCGCCACCTGCAGCAGTTTAGCTTTGGAGAAAACTGCTTCAAGACCAAGAAACTCCAGTGTTCAATGGGCCCAACCATGCAGCACGGAGCCTGCTCGCCTGTTAAAAATGATCAACAGACGCTGCAGACGGGCACCACGTCCACTCCTCGAGGAGGAGGAGAATCCCCGGTCCTTCCCCGCATCCTGTTTCCTTGGCTTCCTTTGCGCAGGGCTGAGCGCCGGGGCAGCCACGCTGTCCCCTCCGCCCCAGGGGAAGGCAGGGCCCCCCTCCCACCAAAGCACTCGGCCCTTCCAGGACTTGGGGCTCCCAGGAGTGCAGGAGCCCCTGCCCGCGGCACCCTGAGCAGCAGGCCCTGGAGGGGGGCGGCAAGGCTGGCTTCAGAGGTCAGTGGTTCTCACCCGGCTCTGGGACATGTGATGGAGCAACGACGAGCAAGGTGGACCTAGAGCCGGCCCCCCTGGACCCAGGCCTGTCCACACCACCAGCACACGGTGGCTCCTGATTTCCCTGCTGGACAGATGAAGCCTGGGCTTCTGCCCAGGACCCCCCATTTCCCGGGGCTCATACTCCTCATGACTCTGACCCCTGAGTGAGACGCCTGGTCAGCAGCTCCCTGCAGGACACTGGCTGAGCTGTGAGCAGCCCAAACGGACGTGCTCTGCAGGACCCTGGCACCTGGTGGCTCCTTGTTACCTCAAAGACCAGCTGGAACCCAGGTGGCCAGGGTCCTTTTCCTCAGGAGATGTCAACTTTCATCCCATCTCACAGCTGACACTTTGCCATGACACAGCAGCTGCGGTGTCCAGAGCCCTGGGGGATAACTGGCCCAACACAGGGCAGCTGTCAGCCCCCACGAAGCCTCATGAAGCCTCACAAAGCCTCTTGCTACCGCCATGAACAGGGCTCGGTTTCCTCGATTCCAGGGAAGCAGCCTGGCTGGCACACGGGCCACCGTGGACTCCACAGTGCTGGGAACGAGGTCTTGAAGTCACTCCACCAGAGTCACCCAGGAGCATTCCCAAGGGGTGGCACCCAAGGTTAGAGAGTGTCCCTTGGAGCCCTTTCCCAGCAGGGGGAGCTGGGCAGAGTGAGGACCACGGTTCTGAGCCAGGAGGACCCAGGCCTGTCCCCAAGCCCACCCACTCCTTCCAGAGCCCTCCCTGGGGCCCTCCTGACCTTGGCTCACAGAAGGAGGCTGGGGCAAGGTCTGGTGGAGGCTGGAAAGGAGGAGTGGCCCGGCTGGTCACCACGCAGACCCAGGTCCTGCATCTCCCCCAGTGTGGGGCCAGAGGCGTCCTCCTCATTCTGGAACCGCAAACACCAGCCCATCAGCTCCACACCCAGCTCCCAGCTGGGCTCCAGCGCCTTCACGTCCTGCCATCAATTCCTCCCAAACATGTCTTCAGGCAGAGCTGCAACCCACTTTGGGGCATCTCCCCACAAGCCACCCTCAAAGCTCTCCTTTAGGTCGTACCAAAGCCCTCAGGCTCTGGAGACGATGGAGGTGTCCGGCGACTACGCGAAGCCTCTTTCTGAGGGTCTGGTCCGCGCCCCCCACCTACCACTTAGAGAGAATCGCTAACCACCTCCCCCCGCCCGTCCCGGCCACTGAGGAGGAGGAGGGCTGCTGAGAGGAGGCACAATCGGCAGAGCCCACGGAGGATGCCCAGTGCCACGGGCACACCCACAGGCACATCCATGGGGCACACTCCAGGGCACACTCACAAAGCCGTTTCTTAGAGGAAACTGAGCTTTGAGGACCAGGTGCACCCTGGCCAGGAACTTGGCCCCAGGGAGGCCGGGCTCCTCTTCCAGCCAGCACTCGACACCCCCCTTGTTTTCCCAGCGAGTGCGGCCTGCGGAGGGCCACAAGGCCCAGCCTGGCCCCACGCCTTTCCACCATGGCAGAAAAGGTAAAAACCACCAGAACATCCATTTGCTTTCTGAGCTGCAGAGGACAGTTCTGACCCCAGCACCCCAGCACAGGTCCTGGGGGAAGCCACCACACAGCCCTCCGCCCTCCTCATCCTGCCACCGATATTTCAACCAGCAAGGCCAGGGCAGGGAGGACCCAAGGCCGGCTCAGCCTGGAGCCCTGCAAGGCTGGGAGCAGGAATATGACTGGGCCCACAGCATCTCAGGCTCCATCCCCCAATTTCCTTCTAGAGCCTTCCAGGAATGTCCTGCCCAAGTCACAAGACAGAGACCTAGGGCAGGGGACTATTACCTGGGGAGAGCACCAGGGCCCATCACTAGTGAGGTCTCCACAGCCCCCCAAGAAACAGGGGGAGGAGCTGTAGAGAGCGGCTTATATCCTCCCACCCCCACCAGCGCTCCAGGCACAGCCTCACGCTCTCCGCTGACCTCGTCCTCCCCACGTCTGGGCCCTAAGTACTCCTTCTTTTACCATCTGGTGAGGCAGGGGTAGGTTAGGGCTAGAAGGGACTCTTTTAACATCTATCTCAGCAAATAAAACATTGGCAATTCCACACTGGTTCTCTGACTCCGGAAACCCACAGGTTACAGTTTAAGGGGTGAATCATCCCACCCAGGGGTGGCCCAGGAGGAGCTCCTACGTTGCCGGCCCACCCCTCTGCCTCATTAGCAGACTTGATCACTGGTCAGTGTGGTGCACACCAGGACAGGACCAGGACAAGGCCAGCCCACGTGTACACAGGAAGCAGATGTCACTTCCATTTAAAATTTCCTTGTAATGAAAATAAAATTAGAATTCTCTTCCGAGGCAAGCAAGAATCAAAGTCACCATTATGTCCTATGAAGTTGGAGCCGTGTGCCCACGACCACTCTCCAGCCTGATGAGGGGGAGATGGGGGCTGAGAGGCCAAGAGGGGCACTGATAAGTGATGCCTATCCAGGGCTCTGAGCAATGGCTGAGACGCTCCAGGCTGTGTCCCTGCAAGAGGCATGGAGAGCAGGCCACTCAGCCAGGCCCTCTGGGAGGGCGCACGAGCCCCCCACCCTGAAGAGGCAAGGGGTGCACTTCCTACCTGTAGACTCATGTGCTCCTCCTGGACTCCAACTTTCCTCCTGGTGTGGAGGGAGTGAGTGGCTGGGAGGGGCTGAGCAGGTGCTGTCAGGGGCTCCACCGCGGGGGGCCAGCCTGAGCCTGTCTTTCCAGGCAGGCTGGACGCTCCCTGGACACTGCAGGTGGGGCATCTCCCTGCTCCAGCTTTGGCACCAGGGAGGTAGGAATGCTCCAGGACCCCAAGGTCACTGCCTTCAATCTCTTTCCCCAAATCTTCTCCAGGGGCAGGAGCCCAGTCAGGACACCGTCTGCCTTTCAGATCCTGCATTAGTCAGCTTCTCATGGGTACAACAGAGTACCCGAGAAAGACGATTTGCAGGAGGAAGATTTATTATTTTGGCTCACTGGTTCAGAGGGTCAGTGCATGGTCAGCTGGCTCCATGCTGTGGCCAGAGGTAAAGCAGAACACCGTGGCAGAAGGGTGTGGTAGAGGAAAGCATCCCGGCTCGGGGCAGTTTGGAAGAAGAGAGAGGAAGGGGTGGAGACGAGAGAGATCCTTCCAGATGACCCACTTCCTTCAACTCAGCCCAGCTCCTGCAGTGTCCACCACCTCCCAATAACACCATCAAATGTGCTAACCCACTGGTGGATTGATCCACTGATGAGGTCAGACCTTCCTGGTTCAATCACTTCCCCAACCCCCCCTCTGTGTCAGCATGGCTGTGTCAGGCAAGGTTTCAAACACACGAGCCTTTGGGAACACTCCAAACCCGACCATAACAGACCCAGAGCTGCAAGGGCACCTGTCAGAGTGCATCTTACCAAAAAGCTGCCCCGTGACTGACCAGGATGTGCTCTCCCAAACCTCAGCCTGCACCCAAGTGTGGGGCTGTGGGTCTCCAGGCTTGGCAGGAGAGGTCTGGGCAAAGATGCCCAGGAGGGGAAGGGGTCTGCTGGCCATGCGGTGTCCTCGCCCCTGGATTGGTGAATTCAGCCTCACCAGCCTTTCCTGTTCCAGGCCAGGGGCAGCACAGCAGGGCCTCAGACGCAAGGGGACTCCATCCAGGCACACACAGGCTGGGGGAGGCCCCGACAGGAGTAACAGGTGGCCCCTGGAGACCCCTGAGGGAGGCTCTGAAAGGGGCAGGAGAGTGTGGGCCACCCTTCCCTGCATGCCCACTTGTCCATCCCCCTAGTCTTAGGAGCCCCCCGGCTGGGGTTGGGTCTGTGCACCAGAGGGACGGGGGGGGGGGGTGGAGGGGGGGACACTGGTCTTCTATTTATAGTGGCAGCCAGAATCAGGCCTCGGCAAAGGGTCCCCAAAGGCTGGACCCCAAAGTGTTTCTGCAGACCCCCGGGACACCCCAGTGATGAGACTGATGGCGTCGGGGAGCCGCGTGGCTCGGGAGCCGCGTGGCCTCCTGGGCAGAGGCCTGGCTAGCAGCAGCTCTAAATCCAGCCTCTGATCCTGTGGCTCTGTCAAGTGGAGAAGAGCCCATGATGGCGCACCTGTCACATGCAGGCTCAGCACAGCCCGGGCCTTGGTGGCCTCTTAAGCGACACTTGCCTGGGCGCTGGGGGCACCGTAGAGCCTCCTCCAGCCACAGACTCCCGCTGCCCAGATTCAGCAGAGAGCCCAGTCCCCCAGGGTGATGGCCCTCTACAGTCTTGAGTCGGGGGGTCTTTACCAGCTGCCCCCTGCCTCCCTGGGCCTCAAATTCTCCAGGGCCACCCCTCCCTGGCCCAGGACACAGCCAGCTCCAGAGTGCTGGGCTCTGCTGGACAATGAGGGCCCCCATTCTGTCTCCTTCTCTGGCCTCCAGAGCCTCACAAGCCCCCAGGGCTAGGTTGAATGAATCTGCTCACCCAGCCTGGCTCCCTGGCCTGCCCCACTTCCCCGTCCTCACCACGGAAGACCAACTTGCTCTGTCCTTCAGGAGACCCTGCCTGAGACCAGCCTGCAGCCCTAGTGGGGTTCCACTGTCCCCTGTGCCCCTCTTGGGCATTCCAGGGACAGTGTCTGTTTAGATGCATCTTTCACAAACTCATCAAGAGCAGCTTACTGCAGGGGTCCACCTTGACCCCTCTGACCCAAGCACAGAGCATCCTTGGGGACACTGGAAGCTTCCCTGGAGTAGCACTGGCCAGACCATTGTGGCTGGCCCCATGATCCAAATCAAAGACTCCTGGCTTCCCCTCAGCAGCACCCAGGTGGCCCTCACGACTAACCCAAGTCCAAAGGCCTCTCTGAAATGCTCTAGAAAGCCAGCCCTGACTGTGCTGGAGCTCGACAAGCCGACACCCAGAAGCTCTTGAGGTTCCTCAGTGGCTGTCCTGTAGGGGCCGGGGCCTTCTCCCCGCACTTACTGTGCGCCACGCATTTGAGGGCTTCGGGCAAAGTAGAAATGCCATGTCCCGGGTGGAGAGTGATGAAGGGTTCAATATGGCAGTGGCAGGTGTTAAGCTGAGGTTGGAGCCTCTCTGACACTGGCCTGTGACTTGCACAGGGCACATGCTCCTGAGGCTGGCGGCGCCTGGCCTTCACAGTGGGGACTTCCTTCCAAACAGAAGCGCTGGCCGGGACCACAGGCACTTGGAGGCCAGGGCTCCCGCCTCTCATGGACCCGGATTGAGGCTCCTGGGAGAGACGAAGCTGTTCCTGCCTCGGAAGCCAGGCACTGGGAGGTGAGGGTGCGGCCCCCCAGGACCTGGGCCAGGAATCGCACACCCAGGCAAAGCCTGCCGGTGTCGAGTGCCTGCTTAGCTCCTCCTCTGCCTGCAAGAGAACATGGGCGGGGGCCTTCTGGATCCAGCCCCCACTCACTGCAGAAAACTAGGTCACAATCCCACCAAGGACAGCAGAAGCACCCAGCAGGGCAGCCCCAGCACGCAGCACCTGGCAGTGACGGATCCAAAGACCTCGTAGGACAAAGCTTTGCAGGCGCCCTTCACCGTGGCACTGGACGTGTGCCGCTTCCCAGTGGCTGTGCATGGGAGATGTCCATCACTGACGAGGGAGGACCGGGATCTCTTCTGGCCCCTTCCCATCCCAAAGCGCCAGGCTCACTCTGACCGGGCCTTGGTGCCTGGTCCTCTCAAGAAACAGTTTGCTCTGCAGCCTCAAAAGGCGAGGCTGGTCACCTTCAGACGTTTCTGGATAATGGAGCCAAGGAGAGGCCCGGGCTCACCCTAACCCTCAGGGTTGTCATGCTAGGAGACAACCCGGCCAGCTGACTTTAGGAGCCTGTGAGGGGCCCTCTGTGTGCTGCGGCCGTCACAGCATTAATGCCAGAGGATTACTGTCCCCGTCCATCGACTGAGCAAAGGGCCACCTCACAGGAGCCCTGACCTACCAGGTAGAGCAGAGGCATCGTCCCCTCAAGATAAGTGTCCGCCGGCCGAGGGTGAGGCAGGAGGGGCCTGAGCCTTCCCTCTCCGTGCCAGGACAGGCCCCTTCCACCTGACTCCCAGGTCACCGGGGCCCTCTTCACAAGCACACTGGTCCCAGGTGGCACCAGAGGGGCAGCCACCTGTGGTGGCTCGGGGCTGACACCCAGGACTGGTGGGGGTGTGCGGGTCCCATGGCAGGATGGAGATGGGGTGTTGCCCTGCACAGCCAAGAGCTTCACGGCAACTGCTGGACCCATGACGGAGCCAACCACTGGCCGCCCAGCCTCCCAGATGCGCTGCATGTGCCTATTGCTGCCCACAGGGCTGCGTGCCAGGTCAGGTTTGGGGAGCCCAGCCTGCCCACAGCCATCATCTAAAAGCCTGAATTCAGTTCTCCCCCGAGGACCCAGCCTCGGCCAGCCCTCGCCCAGGCTCCTGCCCAACAGCCACCCAGCCCGAGGACCAGCTTCCCGGCAGGAGGCTAGGCCCCTGGGGCACAGCAGGGGCAGGCAGAGGGTCCAGGGTGGGTAGGCACGGCTCCGTCCTCCCTGCCCCGTGGCCCAGCCTCCCCTGGGGCCCTGAGCCAGGCCCGCAGGCCACGCTGCGGCCGGCAATACGTCGTCTCCAGCAACGTCTGCTTCCAGGAGCTCATTGATTCCCACCCTGTTTCCCGGCTTCCTGGCACAACAGGTCGTGGCTGGGGACGGGTGGGAATCCAGCCTGCTCTAACCCCCCTCTTAGAAGCCCTCCGCACAGGACTGCGGTGGGGGTGTGCGGGTCCCATGGCTCAGGGAGGGCCACAGGGGCAGGGGAGGTCTCTCCCTTCACTCTCCAAGGTGCAGGCGGGCTGTGGGCCAGCCCTCTCAGCTCAGGATCTGCCAGTGTGGCCCAGCCTGCGGCAGGAAGGAGGGCAAGGAGGCCTCAGAGGGGAGGCTGGGGAGAGAAAGAGAATGTGGTACCAGGGAAGAGGCTTGGAGGCAGGACGAGGGAGGCCAGGCCCACACAGCAGGAGCCCCCCTTGACAGTCCTAGCCCTTCTGCTGGTGGGAAGGGGACACTCCTCCCTCCTCACCGGGGCCGTTCCTTCCAGGTCCTCGGCACGCCATGCAGGGCCCACTCACTGGGAAGGGCCAGGGTTTGGAGAGAGGTGACCTGAACTTCCTGCTGCACCCTGGGAGCAAGTGGCTCAGGCTCTGTGGGCCTCAGTTCCCCAGTCCATCGAGCAGGACGCTAACAGGGCTGGTCAGCCCAGGCTCGGGGGAGGCCCACAGAGAGGGTGCAGAAGGAAGCAGGGCGGGCAGTTCCTGTGACTGCTGCAGGGAGCTTGGTTCTGCCTGCTCAGAAGGGGTGTGTGGAAAGGGGTCCCAGCCAGGCCGGGTCTGGTGGAAAGACACACAGGCTTCCCAGGGACAACCGAGGCTTCTCCAGAGAGTCCACCCCAGGCACACCATGGGGGCTGGCCCAAGGGCTAAGCCCACAGCCTCGGCTGACCCCTTCAAGCGCTGCATCCTGAGCCTCTCCCTCATTCCAGCAAAGCAGGGGAGGCACCACCCGTGTCTGCCCAGAGTCCTGGAAGCAGCAGCTGGGGGCAAGGCTCTGAGCCCGGCTGCCATGTACAGCTGCCCTAGAGTGTGCAGCTGGGAAGAAGCTGAGGCCAAGTAAACTCCGAGGAGCTCAGTCACAGAAAGCTCCTGGGCTGTATGGTCCAGAGCCCTAACCCTGGCAGGACCCTGTCGGTTCCAGTCCAGTTCCAGTCCATGAAAGCAGGCCCGCACAGTGGCTGAGGAGCTAGCCCAAGCGACATCTGAACACTACCTGGGATCACCCTGGCCCCAGCAGGAGTCCAGCGAAAACCTCTCCTCCTTGCTACAGCCCCAGGGTCCAGCCTCTAGAGAGCTGCCTGCGCCCTCCCCAACCCCCACGCAGCCGGGCCTTCTGCCTGGCCACCCTCAGCTCCTGAGTCGAGTCTAGGTCAGGCCAAGGTGGGGTTGAGTGCTGTGGCCCGAATACCTGTGTCCCCAGAACTCACAGGTGGACTCCTAACCACCCAGGCAATGGTGAGGAGAGGGTGGGTTCCCTGGGGTTAGGTTGTGAGTAGGGTTGGTGACCTGCCTGCTTGTGGCTAGGTGAGGACACAGCAAGAAGACACTAAATGCGAGGAACAAGCCCTTGCCAGACTCAGAGTCTGCTGGCACCTTGACCTTGGGCCTCTGGCCCCCAGAACTGTGAGTTCTAGAGACACACAGTCAACCAATGAGCCGTCTCCTGCATCCTGTCTTGGCAGCCCAGTCACAGAAAATGGAGCCACAGAAGATGAGTGGGGTGGGGCTCCCTCCTGCACCACTACCCCCCAGCCCGCCCCGGGACACTACCGGAGACCTGCTGAGCCAGCACAGACCGCGGCTGCAGGGACACACCTGGCCCAGTGGCTGGTCCCCAGCTTAATGACTCCATGTGCTCAGAAAGGAGCTGGTATGTTGGGAGTCTTCACTGTAGCAAGAACCTGGCGGAGGTCAGGCGGAGGTCAGGCGAAGGTCAGCCTAAGTGTGCCCTCAGGGACCCGGACGCGGTGCCCATGAGCACAGTGACCCCCAGGCCACTTGGACATCAGCAGGCCTGGCCAGGGCTTCGGGATGACCCTCCTTCTCCTGCCCCTGAGCTGTAAATGAAAAGGAAACAGAAGACCTGGGCGGAGGCGGACCAGAGAAAGGGGAGGGGAGAGCACGTCCAGGAACGGCCTCTGCTCCTTCCTCTCCCTGCCTCCTCCCTACTGTGCTTCGGGGGTAACCTGCTCCTGGGGACCCCAACCTGAAACAGATGGTCTCCTAACAGTGCAGCCCTCTCCTCCAGGATCCTTCTAAAAGGGACAGAGATGTGGACACAGCAGTAAACCTGAGGTTTGTCATGCACACACTTGCCCAGAACAGCCCAGCCCCACAGAGCCCAAGGCCAGAAAGACAGATGGACCCAGAACTTACTGGGGCAGCAAGACCAGTCGGAGCCCCACACACTGGGCCACGACAGTGACTGCGTCCTGACCGGAAAGCCCCTCCTTTATCTCAGGATAAAATCGGCGCCAGGCACATCCCTGGCACCAGGGTCCAGAGGCAAAGCTGCATGTGCACACTAAGGCTCGCTGAGTGACAGCCGGAAACACGCAGGGGACCAGCGAGGTTGCTCTAGGGCCATCAGGCCACCATGATCAAGACGATGCTGAAACCCCACCCACCCACACATGTGGACAACAAGCCACCCTCGTGTTGCCCACTACTAAAAACACCCATTAGGGGGTTTTTCTTCCTGCTCAGGAGGACGTGAGCCACCTAGGAAATTAAAGTCTAGAATAATTCGTGAAGAACAAAAGACAGAGTCAGAGTTAGTTTTAAAGGATGGAGCATCTGATAGGTCAAGTCCACACAGAGCTCCCTGGTTTATTTAAGGGGATACAGCAAAGGCAGGGATCAGGGATCAGAGGTGGAGCCTTGCTCCATGAGTCTTGCAGTCAGCAGGCTGATCGACATCTTGGCAGGTCACCCCGGTCTCAGTGCCCCTGTGTTCAACCCTCAGTACCAATAAATAAATAAATAAATAGGGCTGGGGGTGTGGCTCGGTGGCCAGGTGCCCTTGGGTTCAATCCCTGGTACAAATAAGTAAATAAATAAAAGTGCAAAGACCTGGGGTGGGGGGAAATACACTTTAAAAGAACTTCATTTCTTCTTTTAACAGAATCTGATCCATGGTCTGACTTATGGGAATTAGTTGAGATGACCAGCTAAATGGATGATTTGCCAAAGTAAAACCGACCCCAGATATGTGTTTAGAGTCATGGCCCAAACGAATCCTTCACCCAGGCTCAGAGCTAGGAGGATGTTTGGACAGGGTCCCCGGGGGCCGCGCTGCCGCCCCCACCAGCAGTGCGCAGAGGCAGCGACAGAGCGTGAGGCTTGGCTCTCTCTGGGATCGTCCACCCTGTCCACTTCCACGGCTGCTGTGGCCTCATGGAGGCCAGTCCAGCAGAGCCTCCCTCATGGTGGACTCTCTGGCCTCCCCCTTCCTTCTTCCCAACGACCACCCGGTGGTCCAAAGTGGCATGAGGATTGTTACCTGATGCCAGTTGTGGCCTCAGTATCCAGCCCCTAAGAGGCCAGAAGTACCAGCACCCAGCAGCCAAGGCCAGAACCCAAGCTCCAAATGGGGAAGCCGGATGCACTGTTGTGCTGAGGTCAGAAAGAGCCAAAGATTTAAAACATTTCAATTGTTTCACTTAAAAATATTTAAGGCTGCGACAGGGTCAGAGTTCACCGCCTCTGCCCGCTGGGGAAACCTGGTGGCCCTTTCCCCAGCCACTTGGAATCAGAGCAACAGTTTCAAGTGCCTGGGTTTCTTTCTAAATAAAGGCAAACAACATGGAACCTCCATCAGGCATGGGAAGCCAAAGCAGCTCCCTGGCTTCTGTTTGACTCCATTTAGTGGAACACACTTTCGGCAGCGTGGGAGGAGGGAGGAGATAAGCTACTGCTACCAGAAACGCCCCCGAAACCTGACCCTGCTTTGAAAGAGGGCTGGGCGGGAGGAGGCCAGCCTGCAGCTGGAGCATAAATGACAATGCCACTCAGAACGTCTGCACACCCAGGCGCACAGTGGCCTTGACTGGGCTTTGTGCCTGCAGAGCCCTGTTCCCCGGATGCCCTAGCATGTGAGAGGGCAAAGGGACGCCCCACATCGCAGGCTACGCACCAAAACTCTTCTGCATGCGGGTGGCAGCAGGAGGCACCCCCCAGGAGAGGCAGGCTGTGGAGAGAGCAGGCCTCTCTGTGAGGTCTGGGCTCCATGTTGACCAGGTGCTGGGGCTGGGGCCCAGCAGGGTCAAGCGGATGCCTGTGCACCTAACCACCAGCCCGGAAGCCCACTTACAGCCTGGCTCCTCTCTGCCTGCCCAAGTCCCTTTGCTCCTGGCTGCTCTCTGCCAGCGGGCCCCCTCTGCCCAAGTGTCCCCTGCTCAGAGAGGACTCGAGCCCTTTTCTAAACCAATACCCCTTCCTCACAGCTTCAATGTCCCACAGGGCACCACATGTCCACTGGCCACTGGGCCCCACCAAAGGCCACCTCTCAGGGCAGGGACAGTGTCTGTCTCAGGGAGGAGCCCTCTGCACACTAGGTGGATGGGATGAGGGTGTGAGCAGGTGCATGCTGGGGGGTAAGGCAGTGTGGCCAGGCCCCTTCCTCCTTGTGGGCCTCTGAGCTCAGGTGATGGTCAGGTGTCCTCTAGCCCCAAAGGAGCTCACTGCTGTCAGGAGCCAGCCCCACCCACCCAGGAGGGGCACCTGCTGCCTGCTCCAGCCTGGTCTTCCCGGGAGCTGCAGCGCCCTCCTCTGCACGGGAGGAAAACAGCACCACCTGGGAGCTGTGCACAGCAAGCCCAGGGAGGGGGCGGTGGCCGTGCAGGCACCCAGCACCCAGCTCTATCGGCACCATATCTCGGGCAGAGCCCGTATCTCAGAGCTGAGCCGAGGGCCCAATGGCAGCCCATCTCAGTCCACGCTTTACAGACTGGACAAGGCCAGGAGCTCCTGAGACGCCACCATTTCCAAGGACAAGGAAGATCCGGTAGAGCCACCTCTAGCAAAGCAGCAGCCCTTGACTTTCCGCATGAAAATGCACCTGGGAGAAAGCGTCTGCAGGGCAGGTGGGCCTCCAGCTCTGGAGCACCTAAGGGGCTGGCGGAGGACCCACTCCCTCTGCTCTGCCAAGAGGGGAGCAGCCAGGCTGCAGGACCACGGCTCCTTTAAAAGGTACAGGCTGCATGAGTCACCTTCCAAGGTGCTGTAGCCCCCGGGTGTTCCTGCCCAAGGCGCAGGGCACCGTGGCGGCGGGGCCTGCAGCCAGCGCAGGAAGCTGCTCGGCCATCAGATGAAATCAGCCCTCGGGGAGCAGAGGTGGCTCCCTGCATCACCCAGCTCCCGGCCACAGGGGCCATCTCTATGAAGAACAACCCGCCTGTGCCCGAGGACCAGGAGCCTCACAGGACGGGTGCCTTTGTCCACGCGTAAGGAGCCAGCCTGCCAGGGTCGCCCTCCACCCTCTCCGGGTCAGGAGGCAACTGGAGAAAGAGAACACCCAAGCACAGGGACAATGAGCGCTCATCAGTCCTGGTCGCCTGCAGGAGTGTGGGTGTGAGAAATCAGCGTCCACCTTGCCTGAGACGGTGGTGCTGGGGTTTCTGTCACGCACAGCCCAGCCAAACACAGCCACCCTCCCCACCCGCCATCTCCCTGCTACAACAGCCTCTGCTGTGCCTGCGTCTGGGCGGCTCCACGTGGCCCTCCACACCACTGCCCACCTTCTCCCAGAATTCCAACATGACACTGCCCCTCACCTCCCTACCCCTTGCTTTGAACCTCTGAGAAGCTCCTGGTACTTCCTGATAAAGACAAAAGCCCTATCCCGGCCTGCAAGGATCTTGTTGTGCCCGGGTCAGCTTCTCAGGTGGGCCTGAGCCTCCCATAATGGCCCAGCGCGGTGACCTTGACACCATGCACCCCCCAGGGCCAAGGCCCTCCTCTGTTCTTTGTCTGGGAGGCCCTCCCGTGCCCTATGTGCCCACCTCATGCTCCAGGGCTGCGTGTCCTCACAGGAGGCTGCAGCGGGCCCTGCCCCCAGGCCGTGCCTGCCCAGGGCCTCCGACAGCCTTCCCCACCTCCCCGAGCACTGAGGGCGCAGGCCATGGCAGCCCACGGTCCTGCAGTGGCTTCCGCTCCCTGTGGAAGTGCTGAGAGCAGGAGCTCAACACCACGCCCCACCACAGGGCCTCCTGGCATGCGCATTGGCTTCTTGGGACTCCACGGGCCTCTTCCATGGAGACTGCGCAACCTCAGCGTCCGCCCAAGCAGGACCTGGCAGTGGGCCCACCCACAAGCAAACCACCCTCCACTGCTGCTTGTCAGGGCACTCGAGGGGCCAGAGGCCGACACAGCCCCAGCAGAGTGCAGCACTGGGCACAAGGACCCTATAGAGGGAGCAGGAAAAGGCCACAGCTCCCTCCTTCAGGCCCCTGTACAGCATGCAAGCCATTCCTGAAAGACACACGGCAGCCAGCACTGGCTCTAGGGACACTCGTCACTGCACGTCCCCACAGCACATGTGTGCTCCATGAGGTCGCTGCAGGCACGCAGGCCACCTCCACTCTTGCACCCCTTGCACTCCCACCCCCAGCGCAGTGCTCTGGAGGCCCTCGCAGTCTCAGTGGTGTCCCTCAGCTCTGCCCTGGGGCCAGGCCCGAGGGGACTCTCAAGAGGGCACAGGGCTGGGCCCTCCTGGCAATCCAGGGCAGTCCAGGCTAACCTGCAGACGGGAAAACCCTCTGACAGCAGGTCCGCAGGGAATAAGGAAAATAAGAACCACCAGAAGGGAACACAAGCCAGCGTTCAGATGGTCTGATCTTAAACACAAAGTGATATCAGTATAAAACACTGTGTAGCAAATAAAGTTCATTTTGTTCATATAAAATCCAGTAAGAAAAACATAATTTTGCCATTTAGATGATTCATAAAATACATTTTGCTAAAAAAAAAAATCAAAACTAAGTTACAAATAGTGACAACCTCCATGGGCTACAGAGGGACCAGTGGGCCTCATGCACACCTCAGGTAGAATAAGGTGACTGGAGGCCACCAGATTCCTGTTCACGCTGAGAACTCACCCTGTGGCCTTGGTCAGTGTTGGCAGCCCTAGGCTGGACACAGGCATTTCAAAAATGACCAGGGTACACATGCTCCTCCCTAAGCCAGGCCCAGGCCACCAGGGCAAGGCCACATTCTGGGGAGAGGAGAGGCAGGGGAGGTCCGCAGGGCAGGCGTGTGTGGCAGGTGCCGCCGGCCCCTCACTGGTAGATGACCTTCACGCAGAAGGCCTCTTCATTCTTGTCTTCGTGGTCATTGATGTAAATCAGGATCTCCTCCTGCCCCACTCTCCTGCCCGGCGCAAACCGCAGGCCGATGGTGTAGGTCTCGCCACCTCCCACCTGGAAGAAGCATTGAGGCCCCCGTGTCCACCCTGAGCTGCGCCCACTTTACCAGCAGCTTCTCAGGGCTAGGGATGGAACCCAGGCTCAGGGTGCCAGGCAGGCCTCCACACTGAGCTACACCAGCCTCACAGCAGCGTCCAGAGAGGTGACTCAGGGTGAGGTAGGCTCCCTATGGGCAGGTGGGGCACATGGCTGACAAAGGACGTCCATGACCAGCCCGGGACCCAGTGCCTGGAGGGACGGGCACTAGGCCTGCATGGGCAGCACTGCTGGGGCTGGAGGCCGCTCCTCTCCTGAGCTCCCTCCCAACACTGCTGTGGAGACCCCAGCCACCAGCCTGCCCTCTCAGAAGCTGGCTGCCTGCGGACCCCTGAGGTACTACCACCGCAGGACGCACCCTCAACTTTCCTGATGGGGGACGGCCTCGGATCTGGGCACAACAGTGAGGAGCTGCAGAGGGGCAAAGCCACCAAGGCCCCTTGCAACAGTGCTCCCAGCCAGGATCTCCAGCGAGAGGCGGTGGGCTCTCAGTGAGTCTCCTGCCTCCTGGCACCTCACCAGGGGGCTGGGGCACCTGCCACCATCCCCAGACTCACCCCTCCTGGATGCAGCACTGAGCACCCAGCACCAGCCCTCCCACACGCCTCCCAAGGCCCCCGTGCAGCCCTGCAGCACCTGAAAGGTGTCCTCCTTGAACTGCAGCAGGTCAGGGTGGTCGCTGTACAGGCGGTAGGTCCTCCGGGTGGGGTAGGGGTTGGTGTAGGTGATCCGCTTGTTGACGCCCTTCCCTTCACCCACCGCCATCGTGATCTCAAAGGCCTGGGGAGGGTGGGCCAGGTCCCAGTCACGGCCCAGGGCTCCTTCTCCAAGAACTTCCTGAGCCCAGCCCCAGACACCAGGACATCCACGTAGATGACAGGGACAGACGGTGCAGGAGCAAGCACCCCCACCCCGCCCCACACAGCCCCGGATCGGGACAGCCCAGGGCACAGGGCAGGTGACATCCAGGTGACACCCTGTCACCTGAAGAGCACAGAGAAGTCCTGCAGTGCCTCCTCCCGCAGCCTCACACAGACCTTGGAGATGAGCGGCTGGTGGCAGGAGAGGCACAGGAGCCAGGAGGCCACCAGCTGGTGGTAGTCCACGTCCACCAGGTTAAGGTGGATGAAGCGGCTGCCGGCCCTCCTGGGCCTCACGGCCACATGCAGGTCCTGCACCCCATGCGGCGGCAGCACAAAGACACCTGCGGGGTCTGTCTTCAGGAGCAAGGGGAGAGTCAGATTGCAGCCTCTGGGTTCACAGACACAGAGTCTCCCAGGTACCCAATCCCACCAACCAGGGCAACTCAAAGTCACCAGGTTGTTCAGGTGACAGCTCAACAGGCTCAGGAGCCACCCGGGTCTAGAGCCTGGCCCCTGTTCCCGCACTTTGGGTCTGTGGTAGGCAAGGCCCACCCATGGTGACCCTTCCCTAAGCAACCTGGGTTCTGAACACAGGCCTGTGGGTGGGAATCTGCATGGCCTCATGTTGTGTCCCCGGGGCGTCTCCGATCCCAGAGTCCTTCCCAGACTCCAGATCCAAGCCTTCAGGTGCACCTGTCCCGTGGCCGCACCGGCATGCCTAGCAAAGCCAGCTTAGGCCTGGGAGGACACTGCGGCACTTCGGCAGGGAGGAGGCTCACCTGCAGCTCCTGGGGATGCGAGGCAAAAGCTCTCACTTTCCTCACTCTCTGTGTCCCCCGGAGGACAAGGGACAGGCGGCTCAGTTGGCCCGCAACACAGGACACATCGACGCGCTGCAGGGAGTGGAGGCAGACCTGCCACGTCTGCACAGGCACTGCCAGCCAGCGGTCCCTGCGAGGGACAGGGGCTGTCTGCAAGCATCCTCAGAGAGACAGCAAAAGCCCCTGAGAGGTGGGTGTGCTGAGAGGTGGGGGGCAGGGGCGGGGGCAAGAGCCGAGGAGGCCAGGCTGGGCCAGCTGCCTCCGCCCTGGCCTCCACCTGCCCACCTACACGGAAGCCCTTGGCGGGGCTGAGACACTGCCTGTCCCTGCACCTAGGACTGTGGTACAGGCAGTACACATGGGATGAAGGAGAGCCTGAGCTGGCCCAAATGCCTCGGAACAGCTGTGAAGGGTGGTGGGCTGCGCGTAGGGGACGGGGGGACGGAGGTCACAGGTCTGAACACAGGGCTGTGAAACTTCATGACTGCATCGCAAAGCAGGGCCAGTGACCCACCTCCAGGGGTTGTTAGGAGGAGTCAGGGATGAGGTGTTCTCATGGCAGGGGAGGCTGGTGCAGCCCCTCACCCTGGATGCAGCTTACCCTTACCCTGGCCTGTCTTGGAAGCCCTGCAGGAAATCTCCCGGCTCGCACCAGTTAGAGGGCTCCAAATGGCTGGGAGACAGGGCCCAGGAGGAGACAGTGAAGGGACTGCAGCTGTCTAACTGGGCAACTTGATCATGGTCTTGGGGTAGTGTCAGCCACTCCCAACTCCAATCCCTCCAGGGGTTCAGCCCATAAACTGGGGAGGAAACAGCTGCCAGGCTTCCTGGGCTGACCCTTCCCTGGGTGGGCACAGGGAGCATCCAAGTCTCTCCAGCCACTTGTGCTGCTCCAGCAGAGGATGCCCTCTGCAGGGCCCTACTGGCCCTAGAACTCAGCAGTCCTGCCTCTCAGATGGGCACGGCCCCCCATCCACCAGCAGCCCTGACCTGCCCCTCCCAGCCCCGCCTGCCCTTTCCAGATCTGTTGTCTTGAGTACTCACGCATAAATGATGACAAAGAAGTCTTTCATCTCTGGGCTTGGACCACTGGCCACCTTCAGAAACACATCCCGGGGCTCCCCAGGGCCCTGCCAAGCAGACGTGGGGGACATGGGGGCCACCACCTGCCTCCCCCCTCTAACCCTAGTCTGGCCCCTAAAGTTGCCTGAGGCCTGTGCAGCTGGGGCAGGTGTGCACCTGGGGCAGGTGTGCAGCCAGGACAGGTGTGCAGCCGGGGCAGGTGTGCAGCCGGGGCAGGTGGGAGCCCCTCCCCAGGTGCATCCTCCTGGCACTCGTCAGCATTCACCAGCCTGTTCAGTGAGGGAGCAGTCGGCAGCTCCTTGGTTCTATGTTGATTTCAATAATTACATTGCACAGATTTTATCCAGGCTCCCAGCTAGTCATAGCAGAGTTACTGCCACCATCCCTTGACGACGGTAATTAATAAGTGCCTTAATTACCATTCGTTTTATTCACTTTGCTTCGTGCCTTTTCTTAAAATTTAAATGCAGCTGATCAGAGGACTGATCAGACCTGCTCGGGAAGCCCTCAAGGGTGTCCCCAGAGCCCTTCACTACCTTGAAAAGAAGCCACTCAGCTAAAACCCCAGCAGAAGCGACATGGGGCGAGGACAGCGTCCCCACGACATACCACACTCTGGGCCTCACAGAGGACATTGGGGTCGCTGCATCGCACGTGGATGGGGAGGTCCTCGCCAGGCGTTCCCACTGGGGCACCTGCAACAGGGAAGGGGACAATGTGGCCACCCGCCTAGCGCAGCCTGTGGGCAATGCAGGCTGCAAGTCGCGGGCACAGGAGCCGACAGCCTGACCTACAGCGTCCCCACGGGGGTGGGAGACAGACCCAGGAGGAAACAGCAGAGGGACCAGGGTCATTCAACTGGGTGAGGGCAGTACAGGGCAGCTCGATCATCACCTTGGGGTCCCGGGGATGACCTTCCAGCCCCTTCCATGGAGAGTCACCCAAAGGGAGTGACCTAGAGGTGAACAGGAGCCCCACCAAGCACAGAGGCCTCACCTGGCTGTGAAGGTACCTGCCAGAACGTTGGAGAGCCCCGGGGGGGAGCCATCTCCATGCCCTCACTTCTTATGGGGACAGGCCCTGGCGCACAGCTCTTAGGGTTGGAAGGGTGGCATCAGAGGAGGCAGAAGGGTGGTGGCGGGGTTTGCCACACAGCATGGGGGACTCCATGATGCCACTTGCCACCTGGGGCAGAGGCCTCTTCCAACCAGCTGAACCTGCCAGAGGCCACCACAGGAACGGCAGGGGACTTGCCGGGAAGCGTGTGCCAGGGAGGCAGGCGGATGGCCTTCTTCAGGAAGGTGAGTTCCGGGTGGTAGAAGCGGAAGATCTGGTCCACAACATGGGGCTGGGGCTCCACGGTCAGCTGGAGCATAGCAAGGAGCTTCCCACTGCTGGCCCGGAACAGCACCTGCAGGACAGCAGCAGCCAGGCCTCAGGACAGGAGCACAGACTGTGCAGCCTCACGTCCCTCCCAAGGCAGCACAGAGATCTCACTGCCCTCCTCCAGAGAGGCACAAGACAGGCACTGTCAGAGACGCAGGGACAGCGTTCACAGTACAGGGCACTGGGGTCCGGAGTGGACAGTGAACGTGCTGCTGCCATCCTCTCAAGTAAGGCATGCCCCTTAAATGCTGTCCCCGCTGCAGTCCCCCCTGGGTGTGTGGCAGTCACTCAGAGGGCCTCGCCATCGCCCTCACCAGGCCATGGTGGTAATGGGCAGCTGTGTTCAGGACTGAGCCCTCTGCTTGAGGGCTTTCCAGACAGAGAAGCAGGCTGTGCTGAAACCAAGATGGCTCAGAACGGGCCAGATGTGGTCATGCACCCCTGTCATCCCAGCGGCTCGGGAGACTGAGGCAGGGGGATCGTTAATTCAGAGCCAGCCTCAGCAAAAGTAAGGCACTAAGCGACTCAGTGAGACCCTGTCTCTAAATAAAACACAAAATACAGCTGGGGATGTGGTTCAGAGGATGAGTGTCCCTGAATTCAACCCCTGGTATGAAAAAAAGAAGGCTCAGAACAGAAAGCCTCCTCTTCAAAAAGTTATTGCAAAAAACTTACATTCAAGAGTGGTGCTTATTTATCTTTATTTCGTCCTCCACAAAGGCATACATACACAAGCACACGCATGCACATGTGACCCCGGAGGCAGTGGCAAGCAGCACAGATTCAAGAGCTTTCTGTCTTGTTTGACAGTCTGTGAACTCCTTGGTTAATTTTTAGAAATAAAGAGGAAAGCTCTATTACGAAAACAAAGCAACAGAGCTTGCAGTACTCCAAGCTGGTGGCACCATCACAGAGGAGAATTCCTCCAGTAAGTCTAAAGTACAGGACAGGGACCCTAGGGCAAATGCACTGCTAGAAGCCCTAAGCTGCAGTACTCTTGTCCGGGACTCTGAAATACACAGATGGACACACACTTGCCAGCATGGCCGGTGGCTTCAGGGCCAAAGGGGTCTGACCAGGGTGGTCAAAGACTGGCTAGATATAGGAAAACTAGGCAAATAAGTAAATATGTCAAAGACAGTGGGAGCCAGGTCCCTCACTATCAGACACTGGGGTTCAAACATGGGGAAAGACAACAGGAATAAACCCTGTGGTGCTGACCTGGTCTTGAAGCACAGTGTGAGTCTATGGTCTTCAACCCATACAGTTAGAACAAGGTCTGTGCACACGTGTGCACACACACAGATATCTCCATGTCACATGCACAAGGACATACGCATGTGTGGGTGTGCATGTCCATATAGGCATATGCCT
The DNA here is from genome assembly GCF_964194105.1 of Spermophilus citellus. Classification (NCBI taxonomy): domain Eukaryota; kingdom Metazoa; phylum Chordata; class Mammalia; order Rodentia; family Sciuridae; genus Spermophilus; species Spermophilus citellus. The sequence continues at coordinate 135,943,829 of NC_138191.1, read as the reverse complement.
CCTGGGCCCCTCTGCTGAGCAGTAGTGACACCCCAGCACCCAGCAGCAGTGAGCACTCCAAGGACCAACCTTGGTTTCTAACTATCGTCCTGCTCTGACTCTGAGATGGGCAGGGAGAGACGAGAGGAGCTTGTATTCCCTGCTATGCCAGGCAGAGAGAAGGGCTCGAAGGATGGCAGGGACGCGGAACAAGACAGGTGCCAGCTTGAAGGGGCTGCCACTTGTCAGACGGGGGCAATGCAAATGTCAGCAGCAAAATAAACAATGGCAGTGACAAACCAGTAAGATAGGAATGAACAGCCCATAAGATGCAAAACTGAGTGGGGGGGGGGGGTGAAGGCAAGGCTCCGTCTCAGAATGCAACCGCCAGAGAGGAGGGTGGAACCGAAAACCCCCAGGGCACCCTGATTCAGGCAAGATGTCCACTGCTACCTTGGGTGAACGTCTGTAACAAACGGGATACTTCCATGGCCTCGGAATATCTTCTGACAAAATACTTGAATACTCATGACTTTCTAATTCTGAACACAGAATACTTCAGTAGTTTTACAGGGACAAAGCATGGCAATGTCACCCTAAGTGAAAAAGTTAACACTCCCATGACAGGACGAATCAACGCTGCCTTCCCTCCAACGTGGCGTTCTGAGAACAAGCATATGCTGGGTGGTAGCACCCTGCCCCAGGTGCGCAGGCGGACTCTAGTCGCCAGCAGACTGCAGGCAAGCCCCACAGGACACTCCGCAAGACGACCAGCCAGGAGCTCGGCACCCCAGGGCCACAGAGGAGAGCCCGGCAGCAGGGCAGCCAGGACCACCCAGCACCCGGGAGCCCAAGCAGGCAACGACCGAGCACCAGAGGGACACTGTGGAATGGGGATGGGGCCTGTGACAAGATCACGCCAATTCAGGATCCTCACAGTTCTACGTTTTCAGGACAGACCAGCTCTAAGCTTCAGAGCACAAGGGAGCATTTGGTCAATAATTTATTTTCAAAACTGTTCAAGAAGCAGGCGTAATGGTGCACACCTGTAATCCCAACAGCTCAGGAGGCTGAGGCAGGAGGATTCCAAGTTCAAAGTCAGCCTCACCTGCCGCAGTCTGGCTGGGCACAAATCACAAGCCACTGAAGCAGGAACAAACTTTATTTCTGAACTCCACCAGCACACTCCACACACGCTCCCGGGAACTCTCCTGAACGCCACACGGCTCCACCAGGAACCACCAAGAGGAATCCCTCCTCCGGCACTTCCCCAACCCATGCCAACTCTTCAGGAATCCCCGCGAGAACTCAACCGGAACTCAACGGAACTCCGCGAGAACTCAAAAGTCATCACCTTAATGGCTCGCTGGCGTCACCTCTCAACCACTACCTCTGGCAAAAATGCCATGCGTCATCCCGACTCAGCTGTGGCCCTCAACACTCACCAACTTGGTGAGGCTCTAAGCAACTTAGTGAGACCCTGTCTCAAAAATAAAAAGGACTAGGGATGTGGCTCAGTAGTAAAGCACCCCTGGGTTCAATCTCTGGTACCAAACAAACAAACAAACAAACAAAAAGAAGCAGCTCTTCAAGAAAAAATATGCACACGTATGGGGAGGATGATCAGGAAGTGTGGGCAGTGTCAGCAACCAGGAAATCCGGGCAAACACCGTGAAAACTCTCTGTGTATTTTTGCAACTTTTCTCTAAGTTTGAAATTATTTCAAAATGATTTTTTTAAGGCACAAGAGTCAATGTGAGAAGGACGGCAGTGGCCAAGGAGGGCCGTGTCAGCATCTAAGGACTGAAGTCTGCGTGGAGTGAGGCATCTGAGTAGAGACCCACCGTCCACGGCAAGCAGCTGCTGGTCACAGCTCATCATTTTGATGACTGAAGGGAACGAACCTCACACGTGCCCTGACTTCACAGGACTCGCGTGCTTCAGGGGGGCCAAAGCGCTGCTGGGGGAGCCCTGTTGACAGGAGACCACAGGAGACCACCAATCTGTACCCATGGAACAGCAGGCATGGTCGTGAGCCCTCAGGTGACAGTGGGCAGGGAATTCACCACAGGTACGCCAGGGAATCAGCACCCGAGCCCCCCAGGACCACCAGCCACAGGGGCCTCTGCAGGTGACATGTTCACCAACACCCAAGGCTCAGAGATGGGTAGTCCAAGGAGAGCAGGTCCCGACCCAAACTGTCCAACTGTAAATACCATGAGCACCTGACATCAGACTAGGCTCGGGGTCCTTGTTAGTTCAGGGTCAGGGACCACGGCACATGGTCAGGATGGAAGTCCTTATCTATCAGAGGTCCACCCTGCAGCAATTATGGGTAAACTCATTAAAATTTCTGAGGCTTTTCTTAAAACTCCAAATTCATGCAAAAGGATCATTATTTTGCTAAAAATACTTAAGATATTATTTTAAGTTCCCTTATCTGATTCTTCCCAAGTACAGTTGCCATTAACCCCTCCCCCTCCAAAGGAGGGTCTCAAAAATTCTAGGAAGGAGTCATTCTGTCTAATCCCTGGACACCAAACCCAACAAAACCCTCTGTGCCCTCCTTGAAGCCCACCTCGCCCTGGCTGTTGTGCGCGGGCACAGTGAAACCCACCCTGCACACCACCTGCCTGCTGAGGGCTGACCTGCAGCCCTGACCACCCAGACCCACAGCAGGGGAAGCAGCCCCAACAACCCCCCTCCCAACAGTCGTGGCAGCAGGGTGGTGGCTGGGACTTCCCGCACGTGGGAGTCCCAGCCCCGACATCCTCTACAGCACCAACAAAGGGCAGACGCGTTCCATCAGCAAAGGCAAAAAAAATAAATAAAGCAGGCTTTCACCAGCTTTTGCCAACGTCTGGACACAGCTGTGGCTGCCCTGCTGGACGTCCACCTCAACCCTTGCCCAGCCCAGTCCCGCCCCAAGTTGGCCCAGATCTCTTCCCTCTGGGAGGGGAGAGAAAGAGGGAGGAGTCAGGGCCAAACGGGGACCACAAAGACACAGCACACTTCATTCAGCCTCCAAGGACAGGCGGATGCACGGCACTGCAGGGCTGTGGGATGACTGAGACGTCGTCTTGGTCCCTACCTTGGCGTGCTTGGTGAAAGTGGCGCTGGACTTCCAAGGTGATCCGGCGTCTGTGCCCCTCTCGGAGCTCAGCTCAGCAGAGGCCTGTGAGGAACCCCGGAGCAGGAGCAGGTCGCAGGCGCAGTCGGCAGCTCCTGAAGGCCACCCTGCATGCCCCACGCCAGCCCTCCCGGCAGCTGCCAGCCAGCCTCCCCCAGGCACAGACTCCAGTGTGTCTCCCCACTGTGCCTGGAGCAAAGGCCTGCTCAATCCCAGGCCCATCCACAGAGCCAGCTGGCCCAGCGCATCCTCAGAGGTCAGTCAGACACTGGGACACACACATGTCACCCAAGGCCTCCAGGTTGGTGTGTAAAGGCAAAGGGGACAGAGCAGGGTGGGGCAGCCCACCCACTGTCGCCAGGTCTGCACACATGCCTGGCGGGAGGAGAGGAGGGCCTGGGCTGCCTGTGTGGCACAGGTACAGAGGAGGCGCCAAGTGGCAAGGCAGGCAGACAAGAGTGGAGGGCAGAGCCCACCTGCCAGACATGGGCACACTGCAAGCACCAGACAGCACTCTCTCTTTCATGGCCGGGAAGGAACTTCCCTGTTGGCCTGGGCCACACCTGTACGGGGGCTGGCCGACCCAAAGAGAAGCTCTGGTACTTGAAGGGAACGTGGGTGGTCTCCCGGGGGCGCAGGTAGAGCTGGGGGGCCAGGCTGCCGCGCAAGTGGAACATGTCCTCCTCCAGGGGTGTGTGCAGGCCGGCGGCGTCTTTGAAGTACCTCCACTCCTGGCTGTCCAGGATGACACTGGAGGGAGGCAGGGGGAGGCCGGGGCTGTGGGCAAAAGCCGCCCTCCCCCAGAGCCGCCCCCACGGGGGACAGGAATCAGCATAGCACAGACCCAGCGAGGGGCCAGGCAGGAGCTGTCACCTGAGCTCAGGGTTGTCGATCTCGATGGTCACCGTGTGCTGGATGTTGTGGGGGTTCTTGAGTGCGAACTCGAAGAACTCAGCAGTGCCCAGGGTGGCGTAGAGCGTGTGCTGCGTGGTGACGGCCAGGCTCAGCACGCTGGCAATGCTCTCGGCCTTGGTGCGCTCCCGGTAGGCGTCAATGACCTGCAGGTCCCGCGAGTGCTGTGCCCGCACGCTCTGCTGGGCCTGTCAAACACAGGCCAGCTGGCTGGACAGGCCGGGTGTGTGCCCTCCTGGGCGGGGCCTGTGTGCCGCCCCACACCAGGGCATCAGACTTCCGGAAAAGCACGACTGACCCTGCCTTGGCCTGAGGCTCGGGGACCAGCCCACCCCCCGCCCAGAGAGCCTCACAGCATCAGAACAGGAAAGGGGCACACCTTTCCCTCCATGGGGAGGCCCGCACGGCACCCCAGCTTCTCTGCCTCATGGCAGGGGCGCCCTGCCTGCTCCCGAGACCCCTCCTAGGGGCAAGGCTGGCACCCAGGCTCAGCAGGGCAGCTGGACACTGTGGCTTCAAAGAGGAGAGAATGGCCTCAAACCTCAGCCTGGCGACAGGGCTGGCCCACAGGTTCCCACGTGGTGTTGAGAGCCCGGCCTGTGACCATGTCTGCAGGAGGCGTGTCCCCTGCACCCCATCCCAGTGTTCCCAGCAGCCTCACACTGGGTCCAAGTGCATGAGGCTCAGCCCCGCCTGCTCACGCGCCCCGAGACGCAGAGCTACAACCCGGCACGTTCCGTAGCTGTTTTACGTCTGGGCCTTACATTAAAAAGTGAGGCTGCTCCCAGGTCCACCTGGCCAGGCACAGAGAACTCCTGCCAAGGCTGCAGGGCTGGGACGGCAGTGAGCAGGCTGCCTGCAGCTCCCACAGACTTGACTGAAGCCAGCCAGGAAGTGACTCTGATACCAACTGGCCAGTGTCCAAAGCCCTGGCCTTTTCCTTGCAGGGATGGGAGTTGGAAGTGGAGGGTGTCCAACTCCCCCTGGAGGCCTCCTATGGGCATCTGGCCACGAGACCTGTCCAAGCAGTGAAGCCTCTGGATGGTGGTGCTGGGTCACAGAGCCAGACATGAGTTAGGATGAGGAGGGACCCGGAGTTGAACGGACACCTTTCTGACGTGTGCCCAGTGGAGGGGCCTACACCTCCTCTGCCCACCAGTGGCGCAGTCCCCAGGACGATACAGTGGCAGGCTTTAAGAAGTGACCCACTTGAAGACACGTGCAAGACTGCCTATTAGACCAGCTGTCCAGGGAGGGCATGGGGTGACCATACTTGGTATCACATGAACACAACGGACGCTGGGGGCCACAGGGGGGCCTTCTGGCCCGTTCCTGTCTCCTTCCAGGCCACAAGGACCCTGTCAGCCTAACGCCCCACCCCTGTCCACCCACAGGAGACAGGGTGACTCCTGATTAGAAAGTCCCAGGACATCATCTGGCCGGACGGTGCTGCCCTGCCTCTGCTCCTGCCTCTGGGTCCCCCGGCCGCAGACAGCACGGGTGCTCCCACTGCTCTTGGCCAGCACCCGATTAGGGGCTCACAGTCCTCCTGTGGAGAAGGCCGGGCAGTGCCCAGGTCAGGCGGGTCTGTCCTTAAATCCCAGGCTCAGGGTCAGGAAGCTGCCTGCTGCCAACACGCGCCAGCGCTCCAGGTCAGTGTCACCAGCAGAGAGTCATCAGTAAGAGAGCAGTTAGCTGCTGCTCTCCCGTCTCGTTCCTCCCTCAACTCGAAGCCAAAGCAAAAAAACAATGATGGTCCCCACTGGGTCCCTTGGTCCCCGGCTCTCATCGCTCCCACTGTGGTCCTAGACACTGGCTCAGGCCCAGGCACGTCACGTAGGCAGTGAGACAACGGGCCGTCTGCTCACTGTACCTCTGGGAAGCAAGCTTTCCCCTCCATGGCCCTCGGCCTGACATGACAGCATGGCTCTTGGGAGCACAACATCACTGTGCTGCTGAGGTGTCACGCCTGGGCTGTGGGGATGCCACCTAGGGAGGTGGAGGGTGAGGATGCTATTCAGAGGGCAGCTGGGGGGACCTGACCCTGGTGACCAACACAGCTGGCCCTGCCTGGGGCTGTGCAGTTACTGCTTCAAAGGACTCGGGTGGGGACAGCCACTGAGCAGAGCAGCAGGGCCAGAAACCAGGGTGAGGGCCTGGGACCTGTGCCACAGGCCACTGCCTGCTGGGTTCCTGTCCCCTGCAACCCCACAGCACCCCTCACCCTGCACAAGAGTGGCAGCCTCCCTCTCAACCCAGGGTCTCCCTGCAGGCCTCTGGCTGCACACATGCAGTGGCTACCTCTGATCTTGGCAGTCACTATGGGCACTGGACACACAGTAGGCTGTGACCCTCACAAGGAAGAGGAGGCACAGGGACAGAGTGTCCCCTGGTATTACAGGGTGGGGCATCGGGTTGCTGGAGCTTGCTCCCAGCCGCAGGCCACAGGACCTTCTGTTGAGAAGCCCTGCGACACGTGGCCTCCTGCCTGGCTCTGCCTCCCTGGGGCTGTGCCACCTGCTACAAGACGACCCGGGGTCCCCCGCCTGCCTGCTGCACCGCCCCTGGGGCCAAGGCCATCCCAGGAGGCAGCAAACTCGCCCCACAGAGGACCAGGCGGGGCCCAGCAAGCCGGCCCCACAAGAACAGCCTGACTCCGTCACAGCAGCACTGCTTCACAGGGCCCCGACTTGTGAGGACTCTGGAAGTGACAGGGACCTCTGATGTGAGATCCCTCGAGTCACTTCACCAACCTCCTGCCGGCCACCAGCTCAGAACATCATGGGAAACTGGGGACAGCTTGTGGCTTGACTGCCTCCACGCCTGGCCGGCTCACTTCTCCTCACACCATGTGACAGCAGGCCAGCCAGATTGATAGGGACACCACCACACAGCCACTGCCACTGAGGACCGCTGTGTCCCAGGCCCACCACTCCCTGAGGGAACCCTCAGTGAGCCCGCCAGACAGCTGACGGAGCCTGCCTGGGGAGGACTTGTGGGCATGGAGGCCAGGCAGAGGCCCCGGAGGCCAAGCCCACCAAAACCAGCTCACGTGCCCACCTCTCCCCCACGGCACCCTCCCACCTACACTGGCTCCTTCCCCACAGGCTGACAGGCTGGTTCTCTGCCTTCCCCAGGCTCCTGGCAGGGACCAAGGCTCCTCCCGCCCCCAGTGCACATGGCTCCCGCAGGGGCTAAGCAGGTGCATGCTGCCATGACCCCGGAGGCCCACAGGGATGTTGGTGGCAGCATGGGTTCACATACCATGAGGTGTGGCCGTTCTTCCCCCCGTTTCTTCATTGCAAAACCTTACAGGTCTATTTAGATATTCAACCAGGAAAGGAGATTCTTTTGGTCAAGTTGACTCAAGTGATAATCCCAGACATTTAAGCTCTTGGCCCTCAAATCTGGGGGACCTCAGAATCACCTGCAGCTTTCTTAAAACCCCAGCTCCAAGGCATGGCCAAGCTAAATGGAAGCAACTTCCAAGAGTGAAGCCTAAGAATCAGCTTTACTTAAAAGAGTTCCAGAAAATTCCAACCTGAAAATTGCCCCTGGTGGCTAAAAAGTCCCATTTTTCTTGTCTCTTGTAACCAGGATTCAGAAGAAAGTTGACAGAGGACCAGAAGGAGGGGAGGACAGACATGGGTACACAGCCTGGACCCTCACCAGTATGTTTGTTCTGCGGCTGCCCGGCTCCCCTCCGGATTCCTGCAGGCGCACAGACCGCATCCTCTCCAGCTTGCGCCTACGGACAGCATCAGCCTCATGGCCAGCACCCTGGAGCCCCTGGCCGACCTTCACGTGGGTCAGCAGCATGGCGGCCAAGTCGCTGTCCACATCAGCCAGCTTCTGTGCTTGGACCACATTTTTTCCTGCTGAAGGGTCAGAAAAGGAGTCAGGGGTGGCTGTGTGCAGTCCATGCTCTCCAAGCAGACAGTGGTGGGCCACCCAGAACCACTTTATCCAGACAGGAAGCTCCAAGAGTGAATCTGATTCTTCTTTGTAGGTCCCGTCTGCGAGTTCTAAGGTGCTGACAGACAGCAACTCCCCAGCCTGAGCCCCACAGCACCTCTCTTTCACCAGCCTCTCAGATAAAAAGAATTTGGAGTCTGGTCCTTAGATACTCCATTAGGTGACTTTCTGGTGGGAGGCTCATGTGCTTGGATCTAAAGGGCACCAACACCAGCCAGGATGTGGCTGCAGCTCAGAGGCGGCCCCTCCAGGAAGCGTCCTGCAGGTGGGCACCATCCTGTGCTCTCAGGGCACCCTCACCCAAGCCCACGTGTGCCGTCACCAGTCAAGCTCAGCTCAGGAGCAGGGGGCTATGAGGGGCTGTGTCCCTTGGCTGGAAGCCTCCCAGTGTGTCAGAGGCAGATGGAGTTCAAGTCAAGCCTGGCTCCAAATGCCCCTGGACCACCTGAGCCCAAGAACAGCCTATGTCCTTGGAGGGTGGGCTACTCACACCCTGAGCACCAGGAAAGCCACCAGTAGGTGACAGAAGCAGAGTTGTGCTCACCCCACCCCATCTCCTACGGAGGCAGGGCTACAGGTGGCGGTGGGACTACCTTCAGGGACAAGGCCACATCAAGAACTGACACATGAGACTCCCTGACATCCAGCTGCCGGGCCAGGAAGGCCAGGTAAAGGGACACCCCAACCTAGGAGCCAGGCACTCCTGGCGCACAGCCACCACCAGAAGTTTCCTTGGGCAGAGCCCGGCCTGCAGGGGCCTCCTGGCCAGGTCCACCTTCCACCAGACACGGAGGGCGTCCCCCCAGCAGCCCTCCTCTCCCCTCACAAGTGCCACTGCCAGGTCCCTCACCATCATTCTAGTTTAAAGCCATATAATTGCTTTTTAGATGCCACAAGTTGGTTCCAATGTCTTACCACCCCTAAAGGGCATTTCCACGTCTAAGGGCGCAGGCCTATGGGAGGAAGTCCAGCCCAGAATCACGTCTGAGCTCTCCAAGATTTAATATCCATATTAAAATGAGGAGCGGGCCCAAAACAGACTCATGGCTCCCCTGGGTCATGGGTCCCTCAGAGCTTCTGCTGAGCACACAGGCCTCTGTCCCTGGAAGAGTTCGGTTGTGCCTCAAGGTTCAGGGGTTGGACAGTGGCGTCCTCAAGGTCTTGCAAGATGGAACCCAGAGCCCCACCCAGCTCCAACAAGCCATGGCTCTGCCTCCCTCCTGGAGCTCCAGTTGAAGGCCAATGAAGTCAGAGGCCTACCCACACAAGATGGCTATCCACAACTGTGGGGAAAGGCCACTTAAAAAGCATCACCCATTTTTACTTCAAATGGCGTGTTTAGATCTAGGTCTGTGGGTTTCATTTCTAAGGGGATAGAAAACCCCAGCACATCACTGCCGTGAAAAGCACTTTTGCCAAACCCAGATCTTGCTCTCCAGACCCAGGTGTTTCTTTCCAAAGCTCTGTAAGTGACTAGGAAACCAAAGGGGAGTTTCAAATGTGCTTTTAAAATCAGCTGAGGTCCACCCTGACCTTTCCCCTTCCCTGCGGTGAGTAGCTGACCAGACCCGACACTGCCATAGAATCACCATCTCCCCGTGAAACCACACTGCTGGCCACAGGGCCCAGCCTGGGGGAATGTGGGGGGGGACAGTGGGTCCAAAGGAACCTCATCAAGGCCGGAAGCTGGTCACAGCAACCACTTGCCCCGGCCCCAGAGGGCCCCCAACACCACAAACACAACATGTACACCCTCTTGTCCTGCCCTGCCCCACAGTGCGGCTCACCACCACCCAGGGAGCCCCACATCCTCGACTCACATCTTGGGCCTCCCCTTGGAACAAGGCTGCCCCCAGAGAAGCGACTGGCTCCGTCACTGGAGATGACCCGAGACCTGGATGGTGGCAGCATGCTAGAACCCCTCACTGGCCGTTCACACGCGTGACCTGAATAAAAAGGATCCGGCATGAAACAGACACCAAGGGGGAGGTTGACGAACCAGCAGCTCTCGCCATGAGGGTTCCAGCCTTCAGCCAGCACCCCAGCACCCCACTCTGCTCGGAACGCTATTCAGCAGGCAGGGCCCCTTGCACTCTGTCTCTGAGGTGCACCCTCTCACCGTGAGGACTCACATTTTTTTTTTTTTTTTGGGACAAAGGGTCTCACTAGGTTTCCCAGGCTAGTCCCCAATTTTTGACCCTCCTGCCTCAGCCTCCTAAGTCACTGGGAGTACAGGTGTGCACCACCACACCTGCCAGTCAACACGGTTCTCTCATCCTTGGATTTCTGGAACATATCCTGCAACCTCAGCCTCTGGAAGTGGGCACTGCTGGAGGACAAGCCTTCATGCTACAAGTGTGCCTGAAGGCCAGAGCCTTCCCAGCTGGGGCACTGGGACAATTCCAGATGGAGACCCGGAAGCACTGGCCACACCTCCTTGCAGCTGAACAGTGCAGTGCCCCAGGGCCTGGCAAGGACCCAGCCCCGAGGAAAGCAGTACCTCCCTGGGCCTCATGTCCACCCACCCTCTGGCTTCTCAACCGCCTGCATCTGATGGCCAGTGGGTCCCTGAACCACAGGTGAGGCCTCAGGTCCACCTGCATCTGACTGTGATGAGCTCTGGCCTGTTCCAAGCCTGGTGGCACTAGGCTCTTGGGAGACAGTGACCCAGGAAATTCTTTCAAGGTCGGGATCCAGTCCACATAGCTCACAGGTGGGCCACACCGTTCTTGGAGCATGGGCTCCAGGAGGGTGGGTGATGACAATCACCACAACCATGAGACCAGCAGGACCACATGGACCCACAGAGGAGGCCCCAGCAGGCCGCATCCCCGCCCTACCCAGGGCACTCGCACCCACAGCACTGACTGTTGTAAAGATGGGAAAATAGACCAGGTGAGCCGAACTCACATCCGCATGCCTCCTCCAGAGGGGATGGGCACAGTGTGCCACCTTACACTGGTGAGACAGGGTGACGCAGGGGAACAAGGTGCCCACAGCAGGGGCCTCCACATATGCAGGCAGGGCTCATGCAGTGGCCTGTGGCTGAGCACAGCACGCCACCACCAGCTGTCTGGCCCCACACCTCGGTCACTTGTCAAAGTCCACATCCTGGCTCTCCTTGAAGCATGCACTTGGCTGCCATACGTCCCCTGAGGACACAGACACTTGACCTACGGGGCCATCTGCCCTGACAGCTGCCTCCAGGAGGTTGCAAAAGTGAGAACCAATCTCCCAGCTGACCTGCTGGCCTATTTCACAACCAGATCACCAGGGGAAAGAAAGCAACACAGTTCTGGCCATCCCTGGAGGACAGCGACCGAGGAATTTGTTTCAAGGTCAAGATCAGGCCACGGATCAGAACACAGTGTGGAAGAGACTGCTGAGGAGCCAGGGGGCCTGGGAGGAGAAGCACCAAGCCAGAGGACAGTCCTCTGCCCCCCACAAGACCCAGGAGCCCTGAGTGGGGCTGGCGGATGGCTGCATCTCCACAGGCAACCCTGCGTCCTTGCTCGGCCTCCCGCTGGAACAGGCGCTGTGCAGCGCCCGCTTCTGCCCCCGAAGGCTCCCACAGAGGTCTTCCTATGCACTGGCAGCGCCTCTGTGCCACGCACAATAGCCAGTTTTATAAAGAAATAAAGGCCATACCACTTTATTCTTAAAAAAAAAAAAACCACAAAGTTCACAAGCGCAGCTGCTGCAGGGGTGTGCAGTGCTGCGTGAGCGTGGTCCCCTGCGGCAGCTCCCCTCCAGTGCTCAGAGTCCCTCCTGCAGGCCGCAACTCTCCTTCCCCTGGGCTTATCTCTCTCTTGCAGGCAAAGTATGAAAATGACAATTTAAGATAACATATAATGGAGCCCATCTTTCTCCTCAAGATAAGATTAAGGCCTGGAGCCACTGCACACTTGTGGGCGGGTGAACTAAGGTAAGCGCAGCCAGGGGCTCGAGCAGAGGCCTCTGCAGCTCGGCGAGTGCTCAGACAGCGCCTACCGCTCACACGTGGCTCATTCACTCCTCCAGAACCTAACTGAGCCTCGCTGGGTCCGCACTGTCTGCTTTCCAGACTGCCTCCCGTCTACACTTGTAAACAAGCAGGCAGAGTCTCCCAGAATTAATGGGCTGTGCGCTCCCCCCCACTGCCACCGCAGCTCTGACACCTGTGCTGTGCCTGCACGTGGTGGAGCGGCCCGTGGGTCACCAGGACACCAGGTCAGACCAGGTTTTGAGCAATGGAAAATTCCCTAATAAGATAATGGAGGCCTGTGTCCCAGCCTCATGGAGTGTTCCAGAACCTCCCAATAGCTTGTCTCACTGCACTTCCCATTTTGCCTAGAAAAGCCCGACCGTTTCAGAATATACCCAAGGGAAGATCAGTGGGTGTGTCACAGGACCAGCAGGGTCCTTGTTGGCCCTCTGGGGTGGCCACAGGCAGGCACCTAGCCTCTGGAGATCTCCACCCACCAGCACTGAGCAGCCCCAACCCCATCGCTGCCCTCTGTTGGAAACGGGAAGCCCAGGTGGGACCATGCCGAGCCCCCGACCCCGGCCCAGACACAGAGAATGAGAACAGGGCTCTGCTCAGTCTCTGCCAGCAGCCGTGGGACTCCATCTGCTCAGTGCCTGAGAGAAACTCCCCCTCACCCTCCCGAGCTGCTCGGAGGGTACGGAGCATCTCCTCTCCTCTGCAACGGGCAGTTATGTTGACTGCACATCCAAACAGGAACACCCTCCCAGAATCCAGCCACTTGAGGACTGTCACGGAGTCACTGGGATGACCCACGGAGAGCACCAACAGACATCACATGGGCCCATCTGAGGTGGCAATAATCTCAGTCCTGGTCAGGAACTGAGAACGTCAAGAGGGGCTCGGGAGCTGAGGTGGACTCCTGAAGCCAAGCTGACCTGCCTCCTGCTGATTCCTACCAAGTACACAGCGCCCACGCTGCCGCTGGCCCTCACGCTCCAGCAGAGACCAGCTGTCCCCGGAAACAGCACAAACTCAGGCAGCACTGCCAGGACTCACCCACGTTGGCCAAGTTCAGGTGCAGCAGGCCCCTCACCACCGTGTGGACACCAATGGGCTTGACGCTGCCAAACCTGGTCACCTCTCCACTCACCACAGACGCGTCCTGCTCATACTCGGTCGCCACGACCTCGAGCTCATGTGGCACCTGCACAGCCGGCCGCCCCTGGCGGAGGAGGTGCTGCGAAGGAGAGACAGGCACTCAGGAGCTGGGTTCCACCACCCCTCCCAGGGATCCCTGCAGGTGCAACCACTCCAGAGCCCTGAGAAAGACCACTGAGCATGGGGAAGGCCAGGAACCTGAGAGCCCTAACCACGTACACACTGCGGGGGAGACCTCCTTAAACCGCGAGTCCTCAACATCAGGGGCTTCTTCAGAGACTCTGGAAGTGGACCCAGCTTGCCCCCTGAAAACACTGCCCCTGGGGATGCACAGTGGCCTGGCACCTGCCCTTCGCGGGGAGAAGGACCAGAGGTGGGCAGTAGAAAGAGATAAGGACCCTCCACTGAGCCGAACTCAGGGCACTCAGGAGTGACCTGGGCAGCAGTCTGAACTGATGAGCACAGGCACAGGGCAGCGGAAGCCAGCAGGGCAGGGGAGGCCAGCAGGGCAGGGGAGGCCAGCAGGGCAGGGGAGGCCAGCAGGGCAGCGGAGGCCAGCAGGGCAGGAACACACAGCACAGCCTACACGACTTCACTGTGGCTGGAGGTGCCCAGAGGTCCACAGCAGGGGCCACAGGGCACAAGGGCCAGCTGGAGCGCGGGGCTGAGGCACATCGGGAAGTCAGGCAGAGAGAGCACAGGGATGCGCCAGAGCCAGGACGGTATGGGTAGGACCTTGCTGGCCAGGGTCTTCACATTCCACCCCCAGCCTCCGCCTGAGCCCAGGAGCTTGCTGGCGTGCGGGGGACTGTGCTGCCATCAAGGCTCCAGCTCGCTTGCACTTTCTCTACTGCATGGCTCCCTGGACCAAAGCAGAGGTGTGGAATGGTTTTCCAACTCTCACTGCAACCAAAGCACCTGCCTCTGGGAGTGGAGAGGCAGACCCGAGCCTGCCCTGGGCTCCATCACGCAGCACCTGCTGGCCTGGCGCTGCTTGTACCCACTGCCCGACTCACAGCATGCACGTCCCCAGGCCAGGACCCTTGGAAGATGAGGTCTGGGAAGTCTCTCTGGAGAAGGGGCAATAAATATATAAGAAGTGACGTCAGCCTCACGAGGAGCCGTGAACAGACACAAAGCGGCACCCTGGCCCACCAAGCCACAGGGACTTAAAGAGGCCAACACCCTTAAAAAGGACACGTGTGCAGCAGCCCAGGCCCTCTCATCTGCAGGCCTTGCCAGCCTCTGGGCCGTACCAATCTGGCCCTGGGTACCTGCCACCCTCGCTCGGCAAGGAATTCTGCTGCCTAGAACCTGTTGTCTGGGGACAGTGGAACAAGCACAGGTTTCGAGTCAAAATCCTGAGTTGGAATTGGGCTGAAAACCCACCCTGGTTGTCATCAAGCGTGACCCTGGGCTTCAGCCACACCAAAGGGAGCACGCAGCTGCTGGCTGCCACAACAACATGAGAGTTACAGGAAATTCAGCTCCTTCAGTTACAGGGCAGTCTCCGGCACGCCCACCAGCAGGCAGAGGCGAGCCACAGCAGACTTGGTGGGCAGAAAGCAGGACGACCAGGCGGGGCCGAGCGTGGCTCGGTGAGGGCCAGAAGAGAAAGGACAGCACAGCACTGACCACCCAGGACCACGCCGCAGGAGGCCACCTCTCCCACCTTCACTTCCCACCTTTGCTCCTTCAGTTTTAAACCTAAAGTTAAAAGGGTTTTATTTTTTTAGGTGTAGATGGACACCATACCTTCTATCTATCTATCTATCTATCTATCTATCTATCTATTTATTATGCGGTGCTGAGGATCAAACCCAGGGCCTCACACGTGCTAGGTAAGCCCAGCCCCTGAAACTCAGTTTTCCTTGGTCCAACCCTGTCAATACACATCACGGCACGGCACTGGGCTAAGGGCTGCTCTTACGGGAGGGAATCAACGGCTTCTGTCTCCAGTTATGAAGGAGAACAAGGACACAGGGTTTGGCTGGGCCAGGCCCCAGCGGGGTGAGCCCCCCTGGGCAGTGTGTGCAGCCTGGCTGTGCACCCCACCCTGCTCTCGGGCAGTCAGGGCCAGGGTGGGAGGCACAAACAAGACTCCGAAGACCAGGAGGGTCGCAGCAACTGAGTCCTTACTGGCAGACCCTGCCCCAGGCCCCTACACCCACAGCTCTACCACACCCCGAGGGAGCACATCCTCCTTACTAAAGACACTGAGGCGGGCTGAGTCACAGGGTGCACAGGGAGTCAGAATCAGAGGAGGGAGGGACAAGCTGAGCCCAGGAACAGCAGCCTGCTGTCAGGGACTCCTGGGGCTGCACATGGGAGGACAGAAAGCGAGCACATGGCAGAGGAGGGGCAGAGTGATGGCCAGGTCTGCGTCTCATGCTCAGCGGCCACTAGAGAGCCATATCAATAGAGGGGCCCAGAGTGCAGGAGGGTGTGGTCACATGGGGTTGAGGCAGGAGAGACCCAGGAGCCATGGTTATGGTGTCTCCTCCCCCTACCCCCACAGGCCTTGAGAGTAAGGCCCAGGACATCCCGCAGAAGCACACAGCAGTTGTCATGGTGTCTGCCTCTGACCCACTGTGGTCCCCTGCACGCAGTAGGGAAGGTCTGCGGAGAAGCCGCGGAGAGCGCGAGGACAGGACAGAGCTGGGTGTCAGGATACGGACAGGCACGGTTAGGGGAGTTCTGATTCTAACTCGAATTCCTTCACTGATGACCATGCCATGTTTTCACACCTTGTCCCTTGTTCATTCCACCTTCAAGGCCACCCACCTGGCTCCTGCCCTCGGGAAACTTACATCATCACACTCAAGGAGCAGCACACGACAGGACCTGGCAGGCCAGCTTGCAGGGGGCTCAGCACTGTTCTCAGTGAGCAAAAAGCAAACCACAGTCCAGTGCTGCATGGTGACCAGCACTCTAGTGGACTGCCCTGTGAGCCATGCCTGGCCTGAGCAAGGCCGTACCTTCATCTGGACGGCGGCAGATCCAATGAGGAGCAAGGAGTCCCCGTCCCAGACGTCCATCTGCAAGGTCTGCACGGCCAGGTAGTGGAGGAACCAGCGCTGCTCGCCCGGCTTCAGGAAGCCAGGGCCCACCACGTACCTCAGCTGGAAGCCAGGAGACCCTGTGCGAGGAGGCCCCATGAGGGCCCAGAAGTAATTGGAGTCATTTATCATCTTTACTCTCTGAAGAGATCTCTGCTCTGGTCATGATCACTAATTTCTGCTTCCGTCATATTGATAGTTAAAAAACACATTAATCAAAAACATCATAAAATGCCCCAATTAACAAAGCCAAGAGTCAAGTTCAGAAGACTACACTTCTTCTCAATGTACACAGTAAACTCCCAAAATAAGATTCATGGCTTCCACCAAGTCCTTGTAAAACATCTATGATGGATGGGAACAAGCGCCCTGATGAGGCTCGTTGGGAAGCTCATTATTCTGGGCACGCAGAATTAAGGAAGAACGCAGCCGACATCTGCTGTCGATATGGTGCACGCACGCACACACACAGGCACAGGCACACACACACATACACCTCTCAAGCGGAGCAGGTGCTTCAAGCTTGATCTCGGGACCTAGACCGGGGCTGCCCTAACACAGGCCGGGCAGCACCCCACGGGGTTTGTGGGCTCCTCTTGGAGGCAGTGCCTGGCTATGGGGCTGAGACATGAGCCGACTGCAGCCAGCCTTCGTCCTGAAGTGGCACTATCATTAATTCTAAATTGACACAAATGCCACTGAAACTTCCATTAGATGAGGTTCAGGGACAGCGATGCTGACAAGTTCAAATCAACACCCCTGGTCTACCCCCACGGATCAGCATTTGTGAAGCACTAAGGAGCAGAACCCTGGTCTCTAGGAAGAAGGGGCAGGAGTCTGTGTGGTCCTCCACTGGACTGAGGTTTATATACGGTTGGGCCACAGGTTCCCTCTGTGACTCCATCTCAGGCCACCTGTCCTCAAGACCAGGTGGCAGTGCAATTACTAGAGGGAGGGACACAGCCTAAGACCTTGAGCTTCAGCCCCAGGGTGGGTCCCAGGGAAACAGGGTGAGGAACAGCTGCTTAGGCCTGAAGGGGCGTCTCACAGGGCCAAGGACACGTAAGGACCCAGGACAAGAACAAGGAGGAGCTGGTCACCAAGGCCAGCGGCAGGCAGCATGCCCCAGCATGGCCTCTCAGAGGTGGCAAGACCCTCACCCCAAACTCAGCCTGGTCCTGCTCTGAGGACTCAGTGGCCTGCGATATCTGGCTGGAGCTCAGGACGCCCAGGTTCAGGTGGGATCCCCGGGTCCCACACCCCTGAGCACCAAAGCCTGGGCTCGTGGCACTAAGGGCACTTACCCCACTCACCAGAGACCCAAGCTAAGGAAGGGGCAGTGTGGGCCCTCCCCGCACTCAGGCCAGACCTGTGGGGTGACCTCCCCAGCAACACCCTGCATGGGCACAGACCCACCCAGGGTCC
Source organism: Spermophilus citellus (assembly GCF_964194105.1). NCBI lineage: Eukaryota > Metazoa > Chordata > Mammalia > Rodentia > Sciuridae > Spermophilus > Spermophilus citellus. The sequence continues at coordinate 135,926,224 of NC_138191.1, read as the reverse complement.
CACATGTGCCTGACCCTAGCAGGCCCCAGCTGGACCCTCCCTTATCCCCAGCCAGCTCTTCCTGCCACCTGCTGGGGGCTCCACACCATAAGCCCGTCGTCACCAGCGCTTCCATACCACCATCACCTCGCTGCCTTGCCAACAGTGGCCACGCCCCTTCCACACCAGGCCCTGCAGAGGCAGCACCGAAAATAGAACTCAAGGTCCCAGCCCATGTGGCGCTCAGGCTCTGGGGTTGGGGACTGGCCCTGAGCTGTGCGTGCTCCCGGGGGATGCACACAGGCGTGGCCGCCTTGCTCTGGCCACCACGGCCCCTCAGAACGGGCTTCCCAACTCTTCTCACCATGGGTGAAGGCGATGCGCTCCCTGCCCAGCTCCTCGGAAGCCACTCCTGAGGCTCTGGCTGCCCAAATTCCATCCAACAGCACTGCCGAAGACCCCAGCAGAAAACCAACCAGTGTGTGTGTCAGCCCCACCCGTCAGCAGCTGTGATGGCACCAACCAACAGCTGCACCGAGAACAGGCTCCAGGCACAGGACATCTGCCTCCCTCACTCCCCAGGTGGGTCCCTGCCAGCTCCTTGACCCAGCCCCACGCCAGGCCCACGCCGGGTGGCTGTTCTGCGTCCTGTTCAATCTCCACCTTCCCTTCAAGATCCCCAAGCACCTCCTTTGCACAGTACACGGAGTTCCCTCGGATCACGGGAACTTCCCAACACCACGCTCCACAATCACAACCTCTGCACAGCAGCCAGGAGTATCCACACAGCAAGCAAAGCAGAAATTCAGAGAGGCCACAGGGACGGAGACAGAGCCCTGCCCACTCGCAGGCAGACCTAGCGGAAAGTAAGTCAGGAAGGACACAGACACAGCACAACAGGTCCGTGGGACACCTGCAGACAGGCAGCAGCGTGCACCCAACGCACAGCACTCCTTTTCAGGTGCACCTGAAACCTCAACAAGAAACAGCAACTTAAAGGCCCCAAAGAACACCTAGATACACTCCGTAAAGCAGGAGCAGCCCAACAATGCTCCCTTTTCACAATGCAATAACTGGAATTAGTAATAAAATTTCTGAAATTCATAACTTACTTGAAACTATGTCAAAGAGCACCCACAAGCAAGGAGGACCCTCCAGGACACAGCAACACTAAGAACACTCTCTGCAGAACCAGTAAACATGCAGCTGTCATCAGAGGAACAGTCCTGCCTGGCGACTGCACCCCACCGAGACCAAGGGTTAAGGTGAGTGAACCAACAACTCAGGAAAACTGGGGAAACAACCGTGAAGAGTACCAGAAAGGAGGAGAACAAAGGAAACAGTAGAGACCAACCAAACCCAATCAGTTAGAAAGGCGCACACCCACAGGAGGCAGACCTGGCAACTCTCTGGAGAGGTAGAAATGCAGGACGAAGGCGTCCTTGCTCCTGGGGAAGACACCTGCCATTGTTCATGGACTCCGCCAGAATCTGCCCATAAATCCAACAGTCTTCACACTGACACCAAGTGTCCACGGGAGACAGGCCATGCAAGAATGCCCAGGACACCCTGCAAGGAAGGGCAGCAGGGTGGGAGCTGAGCCCACTAGCACTGGGCAAGTGATGGAGAGGCACAGGCTAATGTGGGCTGAAGAAGGGCTTTCACAATTTAACGGGTTGTTGAAAAATATACAGGGACAAAAATGTGACAGAGACCACATGTGAACTCTTTTGGAAAGTGGACTAGTCTGAAATGTTTGTTATCCACACCTTCACAGAAACAGTCTGCCAATCTCCTGGTCTAACGGAGCCAAGCAGAAAATCCAGAAATCCACCCAGGTACTCAGGGTGGTGCGTGGTAAGGGTGGCTCTTAGGACACTGGGGAAAATAGGGACATTTTAATAAATGGGTTGACCAGATAGTCATCTGGAAAATGAGAGTAGGATCCACAGCGGCCACCACAGGAGGACAAACTGCAACAGATGAGAATCTAACATAGAAAGGGGCCGGCACGTGGTGGGAGGAAGCACGCCTCAGCCTCTCAGAGTGGGAGAGGAGAAGGCCCTCCCAGCAGACCCCAGAGTCCCAACAGAGGAAAGAGGAGAGGACACATAGACCCCCCAGCAGCAGGACTTCCACAGAGCAACACCCACCACCAGCAAAGGAAACACAAATGACACAGCAGAGACCATTCCAACCGACATCGAAGACAAAGGCTGACCACTGCGACCGATGAAAAGCCCCTACACGGGACAAGTAGACGGGTGGCCCGACAGAAACCCGGGAAAGACAGGAGCAGAAGTCCGCAAAAAAGGACGAGCATAAAGCACACTGAACTTCACTCATTAAAACTTCACCGAGGCTGGCAGTGGTGGCACACCCCTGTCATCCTGTGCCATGGGAGGCTGAGGCAGGAGGACCACTAATTCAAGGACACCCTCAGCGACTAACGAGATGCTGTCTCAAAATAAAAAGGACTGGGGATGTATTTCAGTGGAAAAGCACCTGTGGTTCAATCCCCAGTACAAAAAATAATGATAAAATACAACAAACTTCATTGAGGCTGATGTTACTGTTTGCATGTGAGGTATCCCCAAAACCTCCTGTGTTCAAGGGAGATAATCGGATTGTGAGAGCTGTCACCTAACCCATGGACTGATCCATTTGATGGATTCTTAATCTGGAAGCACTACTGCGTGGGTGTTGACCGTATGCAGGTGGCACGTGGCTGGGGGAAGTGGGTCACGAGGGATGTGCACTCGGGGGTCACCTCTTGTCCCTGTGGCTCCGTAAGTGCACACATCTTTGTGTGCGTGTGTCTGACTCCCCCCCGCCCTTCCTGGTTTCGTCTGCCACACCCTTCTGTCATCATGGCCCAGAGCAACGGAGCAGGCCAGCCGTGGACAGACCTCCAAAACCACGAGCCAAAATACACTGTCCTCCTCTAAGTGGTCATGTCAGCTTTTCATCACTGACCAAGATACCTGACACAGAAGCTGGTACTAAGAGTAGGGTCATTACTGTGACTAACCTGACCATGCGGCTCAGAAACCTCTGGAACTAGTTTGTAGGGGAATCTGAAAAGGCTTGGAGAAGCCGGCTGGTGAAGCCTTAGAATGTGTAAGCGGGAATCAACGGTGATTCTGGTTGGGTTTAGAAGACCACAGTGCCAACAGAAACGTGGACAGAAAAGACTATGCTCACGAGGTTTCAGAGAGAAATGAGCATTCTTTTGGAAACTGGCCATTCATACTATATTCTGGCCAAAAAAAAAAAATAACTTATCTACATTTTTCCCATGTTCTGAGAGTTGGGGCTGAATTTAAAAGTGATGAATTAATTAACATGGCAGGTTGATTTCAAGTTCGCACAGCATTCAGGCAGTGACAACAGTGTTGCTGGCAACTTCCAGCCAGGTTTGCTTGTGAGAATCAGAAGCAAAAAGCAGGAGAGATTTTTAAAACTTGTCATTTGGCCAGAGAAGAAGCCCAGACAGCAGTGGGGCTGAAGAAGGTGTGACTGTTGAAGAGATCACCACCAATAAGGAGAAGCTAAGTACTTTGCAGAGTCCACAGGGAAAATGCCTTCAGGATGGCAACTCAGGAATCAGCAAGACCACACCCATTGCAGGCTCAAGGGTGTAGAACTGGAAACTTCTTTAAGAGACCATGGGGGCAGCCTGCTTACCCAGGGATGCTAGGAAATCTTTTCCCTGGGATTCTGTTTTACCAGGCTCAGCCATGATCCAGGGGGCCCAGCTACTACTCAAGCTGGTGGAAGATCCTGGCAAGGTCCCGCAGGTGCCAGCTCTCCAGGAATGCAGGATTTAAGGGGTCATGGAGGCTTCCACGGATATTTCAAAGGAAGGCCTGGGAGGCCAGGCAAAGAGCAGCAGGGTCAGAATCCCTGCAGGCAGTCCTAGAGAGCCACGTATGGAGGTGTAAGAAGCCAAAGCTATAGAGGAGACCCTCTAGGATGAAAGGCTGCCAAGGAAGTATGCTGGCTGCAAACAAAGTCAGCCTAACAGAGAGGTCACCTGGGCTGCACCTGGCAAGGCCACAGGGCAGCACTGCTCAAGCCCTTCCGAGGTCTCATCTCACCTGGTGCAAGCTGGAGGGCTGGTTTGCTCAGCTGGCTGCCGTGCCGTGGTCCATTCCTTCTTTCTACACCCTCTTCCTCCACTTTGGGATGGAAATGTTCACTCGGTGCCGTTTTATGTTGGATTCATGCAACTTGCTTTTCGTCATTACAGGGGCTCACAACCAAGAATCCGCCTTAAGTCTCAGAGGAGAATTTAGACTTAAACTTTTGGGCAATGGTGAAACTGTTAAAGACTACGGGACGCTCAGAGATGAACTAAATGCATTTTGTATTTGAAATGGACACGAGCTTTTTGGGTGCCAGGGGCAGAATGTTGTAGTTCGGATGTGAGGTATACCCCCAAATCTGTATTAATGCAGGAATTTCCAGAGGTAAAATGATTAGGTTGAGAGTTGTAACCTCATCTGTGGATTACAGATTAATTAGCAATTTTAAAGGACTATTGTTCTGGGTGGCAACAGCAGGCAGGTAGGGTGTGGCTGGAGGAGGTGGGTCACTGGGAGCATACCCTTGGGGATTCTCTCGTCCCCCTGGCTCCTCCTTCTCTCTGTTTCCTAGTTACCAGGAGTTAAACATCTTTCCTCCACTACGGTTCCACCATAAGGTCCAGAGCAACGGAGTCAAGTACCATGGACAGAACCTCTGAAACTATGAGCCCAAATAAACCTCTCCTCTTAAGTTGTTTTGGTAAGAAGTTTTGGTCACTGTGGTAAAAAGCTGCTAACACGGTTGATTTCACGTCTCCCTGACTGTAAGACCCCCAGCGTTGGACACCTCACCATGAGGGCAAGGTCATGGGGACAGGCCCAACAGGACTGGCAAGTTCCAGAGAGGAAGCAGCTGACAGACACTGGAACAGTGCCCGCCAACATCTCTGCCACGGCGGGGATGTGGGGGAGTGCGTCTCAGGGGCTCATGTGCCTGGTCCCCAGTGTGCAGTGCTGAGGTGCCGGAGCCTTTGAAAGGTGGGGTGGCACAAGGTAATGGGGTCAGGGAGCAGCACTCTGAAAACGGACTGATTCAGATGAGTTCTCACAGCAGTGAGTTGTCATAAAGAAGCAACCTGGAATCCCACTTCTAGAACCAGACGCACAGGCTACTCAATGGCTGCATTACTTGGGGTGGTGAAATACCAGGAAAAGCCCAAAGGCCCCCCAATCGGAGACTGGTAGAACAAACTACAGAACATTCACCCCTAGCATCCCACACGGCCATAAAAAAGGATGCAGACCATGCCCACATTGAGTGGAACGCAGGACAGTGTTCACTGAGAAGTGCAGGGTACAGAAGAGTGTGTGTGGTGTGCTTCCAACTGAAGAGAGAAAGGGGGGGAATAACAAAGATATACACACACTTCCTTTTGAAGAATAAACAAACGAAAACACCAGAAGGATAAACAAGAAATTGAAATCCTCCAGGAGACAGGACAGAGGGGAGCAGGAGGGGACAGGATGGCTAGGAGTCTCCAGTACACACTTGAAGACAGTTGTGTATTTCAAGCTGTGTAAAGTTCTTAAAAATGGAATCAGAAAGGAAGAAAAGCAAATCTAAAACTGCAAATATAAAACAAATTGAAACAAATGAATCCTACCAGATATCAAACTGGCATTGTAACTCCACCAAGGAAAGAATTATTTCCAGGGCCCCGGGTCATGCATCACATCTGCACCCAGTGGGACAGAGCCTCAGAGCAGAGCCACGAGGCCACTCAACTCCGTCAGGACAGGCTCTCCCTCAGCATCAACAATGCGGTTCTCAAAGCCCGTGATGTAGGCTGGAAGGCCAACAGGTGAGTAAAACTTACCAAGATCTACGATTTTCTGTGTAACAGAAATATCAATAAAGTAAGGACCAGAAACCAACATAAACCATGCTTGAACAGGGGCTTCCCATCTCTTCCCAGCGAAAGGCTTCAAAGTAATGAAACCCAGATCAAAGCAGCCAGGCCCTGGCTTCAGGGACAAGGCTCCCAGGAACAGGGGCACAGCACCCCAGGACACTGGACAGCCCAGGAAGGGAGGCATGCCCCGAACCAGTAGAGCAGGTGGAAGGGAGCTGCCAGGCCACCTGGAGGGCTCCCGCTGGCCAGTGTGGGGATGGGCACATTGGAACTGGCAGAAGTGGGCAGAAGAGCAAGAGATGAAGTGACCCTCACGGACAGAAACCAGACGCCTGAGACCCCAATGCCCAGGGTAACCACCATTAACCACCACACCAACCTCCCACTCCAAAAGCGGACAATTAAAAAGGGAAGTTCTGAACCTCTATTCAGAGTTCTGTGGAGGCTTTGGTGTGGTACACCCCTATTCCCAAGGAAAAGCATTTTATTTTTTTTTTAAATTTATTTTTTAGTTTGAGGACAACACAATATCTTTATTTTATATTTACGTGGTGCTGAGAATCAAACCCAGTGCCTCACACATGACAGGCAAGCACTCTACCACTGAGCCCGAGCCCCAGCTCCAGCCCGGAAAAAGTACTTTTTGAATAGAAGAGTGCAGGTGATAAAGGATCCGACGAGAACACCAGAAAAGCCCGACACAGGCAGCTCAGCCGAAGGCGGAGCCCAGGAGGGATGGCCACAGGACAGATGCTCACATGCAGCCACAGTGCCCTGAGAGTTCTTCCCCAAGAAACAGGGAGCCAGCCTGTCCACTGCAGACATGGGGTAACTTGGCCAGCTGAGACACCCCGACACCTGTGCCTCCTGGGGTGTCACAGGTGGGATCTGAAACACAGAGCCATGACAACCAAGTGCTCACAACAAAATCCAGAATCGACCTGAGCCATTAGCCCTACCGCCCCACTGGCGAGACCTGCTGGGATGCACCAGCAGACTGCACAAAACGGCGGGGAGGCCCGACAGACCCACTCAGTCTCCCTGGAAGGCCTCCCGACGAGAAAGGCAGAGGCTGCTTACTATTCCAGACGGAAGAGACTGAAAGCAGTACAAGTTCAAAACCCAGACTGATCAGAAGCCACACAGGCTCACTGGGGCTGTCCTGGGAGGCCGCAGGGTGCCTGAAGTGCGACCACACAGCTGTGGGTGTGTGAAAGGGCATCCTTGTTTTTAAGATGTGCATGCTGCAGATTTGGAGGTGAAGCGTTACCTATCTGCAATTTGCTTTCAAATGGCTCCGTGGGGAGCTGGGGTGGGGCTCAGGGGCAGAGCGCTTGCCTAGCATGTGTGAGGCACTGGGTTCGACTCTCCTCACTGGGTATAAATAAATGAGTAAAATAAAGGTCCATCGACATCTAAAAATATGTGTTTTAATAAATGGCTCTGTGGGGGAGATACACAGAGCTGACAGTACCCACAGGCCACGGGTGGCTCCTGGTGATGAGGACACAGGTGGGGCTCTGGAGAAGGCCCCGGAAGGGGGAGGCATGCTAAGGGGAGGGAGACGGAGGAGAGGGCTCCGTGCCCACCGGGCCAGCACTGGTCTGATGAGGAATGCTTCTCACTGGAGCCAGGGACCAAAAGATGACTTTGGCAACCCGGGAGGCGAAGGCCTCGGCCTCACACTGGGAAGACCCCACATGAGGAACATGTTAGAAAAGCAGGAGTCCAGGCCAGAAGCGAAGGACACGTGGGAAGGACAAGGACCCATGTGAACAGATAGAAGCACCCCAAACCCAGTGGAAGCTTCTGGAAGAAGTAGAGATGACATCCAAGGGAATGCCAGAGGGACATCCCATTCTGCGGGAAAAGAGGTGACAAGAAGAAATGCTGCCCACACGCACACTCCCCTGAACACCACAGAAACCACTGTCTGCGGGAGCCTGGCCACGGCAGAACACCGTGGAACCTCCCGCTGGACCAAGGCGGCCAAGAACACAATGTCTCAAGGGCCACTTTCTACCCAGGGTTCCTGCCATTGAGGGGCATAGCCTGGGGAAGCTAAAACCCAGGCATTCTCCCATCTACCCGCACTTGCTCAGATGCCAGAGTGTGGATTCTGGGAACAAACTTTCTTATAACAACTAACTGGGCCCGGGACTGGCCGGGGTCTACCCTGGTGGGTGTGCCCCATTAGCTTAGTGGGCTCTGCAAAGACTGTTCCCACACAGAAAATGAGCTCCACAGGAAGTCCTGGTCTGAATATAAAGGCGAAATATATAAATGAAACTTGTAAAAGACAACACAGGAGGGAATCCTCAACACTTGGCAGAGACAAACTCCTTTATGTCTAGTGAAGGAAACGTAGACTGAAGACTGACACACAGACTTAATTTGAATTGAAAATTAATGTTCAGCAAAAGACCATCAACAGAGCTGGAAGAGAAGCCAGGCCCAAGAGGGGTAAGACACCTGCGTGTCTGAAGAGGATCCCACCAAGATGGACAGAGAAGGCCTACAAACAGAGCCCACACAGCTGGACGACAGAAGAGGGCAAGGACGGAGCACGCGCTCACGCGGGAGGAGACCCTCAGGCCCGTGAGCTTGGGGCGCAGGGTCCCCAGCCGGGGGAGCACACCAGCAGGACTGTTAGAGAAACAGGCCAGCAGCCGCTCTGCAGCTGGAGAGGGTGGGCAGCGGCTCCAACCTCGATCCCCAGCTGGTGGATGTGCAGACTGAACAAGCCCTGCGAAGCGCCGGGCAAAGCTACCCAACCCGACCCACGCTAGCCCAGGACCAGCACTTGCTCTCCCGGGCACATCCCCAGCAGGAGCGCACACCCCGCATGCCAGAACAAAGTTCATGGCAGCGCCATCCAGAAGGGCCAGAAGCTGGAAACGACTCCAGCACCTATTTGCAAGGATGAACACCGTGGGTCCCTGTACAGCCACAAAAGCGGCACTGCCAGGGACAGCTGCAATAAGCCCCCTGCCACATGCAAAAGGGATAAAGCTTTGGACAGAAACAGAAGTAAGGAGAGCATTTCCTCAGGGAGGCTCAGGGTCAGGTGAGGGGATGGACAAGGGGCTTCTGCATAATGGCCAGACCCTGCACTGACATGATCGCTTTGTAAGGACCACACTTCTGTAGAGATAAACCCAGAAAGGATCACAGCCCAACCCAAGTGTAGAGCACAGAGCTGTAAAACTAGGAGACAAGGTGGGACCAAATCAGGTGACCTCAGTCAGGCTTGGAAGTGACATTTTACACAGCACCAAGCACAATCCATGAAAGAAAGGACTGGTGGGCTGTACTACATCCAAATTAAAAACTTGTGCTCTGCAAAACACATCAGTAAGAGCTGAAAAGAGCCAGCCACAGACAGGGGAGAATATCTCCAGACACATATCAAACAGGAGACTGCATCCAAAGCAAAGATACACCTGTTCAGATGTCAGAACAGATGCCTCACGGAAGAAGATACAAAGGTGGCAAATAAGCTCACGGAAAGACGTTCAGCACCATGTCACTAGGGACCTGCAAATCAAACGAGAAACACCACACACCTGCTGGGATGGCTCAGCCCCCAAACACTGCGCAGACAGGATGGGGAACTGTTGCTGGTGGGAATGCAAAGTGGCAAGCTCTTCTTATCAGATGAACACACGCTACCATACACAGCCCCACAGCACACACTTTGGCACTCACCCGGTGAGTTACAGATTTACTCCACTCACAATCCTAGTATAACAACTTGATTCACCATTGCCAAAACCTGGAAGCAACCAAGATCCCTTCAGCAGGTGAGTGAATAAAAGAACTGGTGTATCCACACGATGGAGCACTTCCAACAAGAGGGATAAAAAGCCATCAACACACGGAGTGCAGAGGAACTGGGAGTGCCCACTGCCGAGTCAGAGGCCAGCCTGAAAAGGCTCCATCCAGGCCGAAGCCAGCCGCAGGAGATGCTGGAAAGGGCAGAACCTTAGAGACGGACAGAGACTAGTGGTCACCAGGGCAGAGTGGGAAGGGACAGAGAGCCACAAACAGGGGACATTAGGGCAGTGAATCATTCTGCACTCACCAAAATTCAGACCATATGATGCACAGGGTGCCTTAACACTGACCATGAGCTTCAGAAAATAATAATTAATCCACCTGAGTTCCACAAGCGTGGCACACCAACGTTGAGACCTTAAAACAAGGAAGCAGGGGCTGGGGATGAAGGGGCCTCTGCACCACCTACTCACCTCTATTAAACCCAAGACTGCTCTGGAAATAAAACCCTCCCATTTCTCCCCCCGCCCCCCCCTTCTGGTACTGGAGATTGAACCAGAGGTACTTAACCACTCAGCAACATCCCCAGCCCTTTATTTTTTTATTTTGAGACAAGGTCTGAGTTGCCAAGGACAGCCTTGAACCTGTGATCCTCCTCACTCAGCCTCCCCGGCAGTGGGAATTACAGGCATGTGTCACCACGACCAGCTCGTCCCTTTGTTTTACCTCGTGGGACTGGAGCCCTGCAAGCTTCTCTGTGCCCATGTTGTATTTCAACAGCAGGAACTGGCTTGAGAGTGACCATGAAAGCCCCAACCCCAACCAGTCAGCTAGGGGTAGGGGCCGTCTGCACATAACTGCCCCACACCTGTGCAGGCAGAAGCCACCTGTGGCTGAGATTCAATTATGGACTTAAACTTAAGAATTTTACACTTTTTTAAAATATTTTTTTTGTTGTTATACATGGGCACAATGTCTTTACTTTGTTTATTTTATTTTTATGTGGTGCTGAGGATCGAACCCAGTGCCTCACATATGCGAGGCAAGCGCTCTGCCACTGAGTCACAACCCCAGCCCTGCACTTTGAATTTTAGTTCATAATGACAAGAAAATTTGATTTTGGACTTTAATTTCTTTAGACATAAACTTGCAAAGACATTTAACTTGGGGGCTTTAATTATTATCTGGGAAATTCAGCGTGGAAATGCATTCAAATCGGGAGCCTCTCTAAGTGGCTGGTCTTTTTATTGGGTGATCTCAATGCTGCCATTTACCCCCACTGTAGGGCCTCTGATAAGCTGCAGGATTGAAAGTGGGACAGATATGGAGGGAATGGACCAGGGACGAGGCTTCAGCAGCAGGCGGAGGAGCCCTGAAACCAACACACGGTTCTGAGCTATTTCCAGCCTTCTGAGGACACAAGCTGCGCCATGCACCACAGGTCACTGAGATCAACCAGCAAAGGCGGACGATTGGGAGAAGTGATCCCTGGAGGGTTGGAACTGCCCTGGTGGTGACTGGTCTCTCCCCCAGGATAACGTCCAACCAGAGACATGACTGTAAACTCATGGGTTAAGGACAGTGATCTGAGAACCAAATGTGGGAGGAAGTGTTACCAGAGAGCCTCCCTCCCCTAACCCCGTGCCTCCACGCAGGGGCCTCCCGGGCCCTCTCTCAGCCCAGCCCAGGTTCAGGACAGGAAGAGCTCATCCACCTGGGATGAGGGGGGTTCTCTGGTGAGGAATGGGGCCTGGGCTGCTCGGCCCTCCCCTGCCTCCTATCTTCAGGTCGGCAGCAGACTGGAGTCGGAGGCACCGACAGGCAAGATGTGAACCTCCACCAGCATCAGAGTCGGCCCAGCTCAGGGACGGGCCCCAGCAGGGGCAGGGGGCTCTCGTGTTCCCACAGCCACTTTATGAACACCATATAAAGAACAGCGTGACGTGATCTTCCCCATCCCACTCAGCTGAGGCTGACCTTGACAGGACCTGGACAGCACACCTGCTGCACCTGCCGACCCCCCGCCCCCCGCACCATGCCAACTATCTGGCCGACTTCCTCCTGCTTGTTTTCTATTCACCTCATTTCCAAACTTATTTCCTTCTACTTGTATCGACTTTGTTTTCCTCCCCAAAACTCCCAGAGTTGAACATTAGTGCTGTCTCTTACTCTCCCCAGCACAGGCTTCCAAAATTGTGCCTTTCCAGCAAGGGCCACTTGCATCTCACAATATCAGCTTTTCATTTAGTCACTTCTATTCTGATTTCTTCGTTAAATTCTAAACTTTAGAGTTAGTAGTTCAGACTATTGCGGGGGGGGGGAGGGGGTCCTGACCTTGGGGCACTATGGTCAGAAGATGCTATAAAATGAGATCTGACCTTGATTCTCTTGGGGTAGGGTGATACCTGCTTGGTGGCCTAAACCATATATATCAGTGTTTGTAATTTTTAAGATTTGCTTCAGATAGTACCCACCCCCTGAACAGGATACGCACACTCTCTCAGATCATCTTCCAAACCACATTCTGGAGCACACCCATGACTGTGCTTCCGCTGATCCATCAGTTTACTGAGAGCTGGGCCAAATCACTACGACTGTGGGTTCGTCGGTCCCTCCACACACAGCCATCCATCTGCCTTTCCTGGAGCTGTGTGAGCAGCTCAGGGATCGAGCCGCTGTCCTACTACACTGCCTGCCTGGCTACTGCCCAGCAGCCTCCTGGACCCTGGACCTGCATTCGCCCTTCATCTCCCGTCGACGCTCATGTCATTAAGCTACATTCTGTGGCGCCAGAATCTGAGCGTGACTTCCCACCTTCTACTGCCCACCGCAAGATGCAGTGGTGGTCAGAGCCCAGCTTGGTCCCTTAAGAGCCATGTCACCAACCAAAGATGGGACAGCCAACCATCAATACACAACACGTCAGGCACGTTCTATCCCTGTGGTTTGAATCCACTCACCCAAAATGAAACAGAAGGGAAAAAGCCACTGGTGTCCCCCCCTGGAGGACACAAGGGAACATGCCATCATTATATCCTGCCTTTCCTGCGCGCACCACACCTCAAGGTGACCAGCCGATGGGGGAAGCCTGAGTCACAGAAGCACTACAGTTGGGATCCGGAATGTCCTGTGTTGAAGGCTTGGTCCCCAGTGCAGCACCCTTCAGAGGTGGGGATCTGGAGAAGGGAGTGGTCACAATCTGACCACATCAGTGGACCGTGCCTTCATGGTCATAACTGAACCCACCCCTGGAAGTCGCAGGCTGTGGGGCCTAGCTGGAGGAAGATCATGGTGGGCATGCTCTTAAAGGGCACCTCTCATCCCCAGCCCCTTCCTGTTTCTCTCCCTGCTTCCTGGCTTCCAAGAGGCGAGCAGCTCTTCCCTGCCACACTCTTCTGCCATGAACTTTTGCCTCACCTCAGGCCCAAAGCAAGGGAGCAGCCAGCCATGCTCAGAAATCCCTGAAACCGTGAGCCAAAATAAACCTTCCCGCTTCTCAGCTGTTCTTCTCGGGTAGGTGTCACAGTGACGGAGGCTGACAGGAAGCACCCAGCCGGCACACAAAGGTGTTCCAAAGCAGGATGTGTCCTTGTGCACCCTCCAGCAATGACTGATAGCATGCAACAGTCATGATGGCTGCTGCTGTACCAGAGGAAGAAGCAGCCGGGTGTCACAGTGCTGCAGAGACAGAGTCCAAGTCACCCACTACAAAGAATCCTTGACAAAAACAAAACCATGCACCCGATCACACATGGATCCCTGACTCGGGAAAAGAGGGGACAGAGAGACAGCCTTAACTTCAGAGCTTCAACCAAGTCCAGACTGGGGGATGGATGCTCTGCAGAATACCTCTTCCACAGAGAAAGGAAGAGAGAGACGGGATGGTGGCAGCCACCACAGACACAATCCCCAGGGCAGCACACAGGTGCACCCGTTGCAACACACAGACAGGAGTTTTGAACTAATTATTTTAAAAGTTATGAAATTATTGAGGAATTCTTAACATTAGCTAGATAGTTCATGATATTAAGGAATTATTTTTAACTATGACAGCATAAGTTTTCAAAAGACTCCATTATTTTGTGGAGGAACATAGGAAATATTTACAAATGACTTACAATGACTGGGTGGGGGAGGCCCAGGGTGGGTGCAGCTGACGGGTGTGGGTGCACTGGCTGTGCATGGGCTGTTTAATGATGACATGCACATAGGAAACTCGGTGCAGGCCTCAGCAGTCGCACTGCACAAGCACTTACCAGTGTCAAAGGAGCAGTCTTTACTAATGGGTACAAGGACGTGAGACAGGGAGCCGGAGCCCGTCTTCCCCATCCCAGCCAGCTCCACCAGCTGCAGCCGTGGCGTCGTGGCAGGTGGGAAGCGGTAGAACTGGAACGTGAAGTACACGGACTTTGGCCACGGAGCTCCTCGGTGGTCCTGGGCCACTCTGCACCCAACAACAGCTCTGATTAATCAGGCAGCCACAGCAGAGCGCCTGGGTGGGATGTACGCTTGCCCAGGGACACAGTCACTAAAACAGCTTCACTGTGGCCTCAGGAGGGCCGCAGCCACGACAGGCACAGTGAGTCTCCTGGCCTGAGGGTGCTGCCCCAGAGCTACTCTGACATCTGGGAATCAGGCAAACATCATGCATATTTTAATTAAGGAGAGAAGCCTGGGCAAAGCAGGCTCCCTGGCACTCAGAATGGTTCTGGGTGGGTCCTAGCCAAAGTAAAGTAGAATCAGATGGCAGTTCAAAGGTTCCCAGCACAAAAAAAGGAGACGGGAATGCTAATTACCTGATTTGATCATTACACATAGTATACATATATCCCATCATCACACTGCACCCCATAATACACACAAGTATGTGCTAATTATTTTTTTTTTTAACGAAGAACAAATTAATCAATTAATTTGAAAAACAGCGCTGCTAGGTCCAACAAGATGTGAACACAGCATCTGCCAGGTCAGAGCCACATCACAGCTACTCTTCAGCACAAGGAAGCAGGGGCGTGGCAGACAGGAAACTCAGCCGCTACCTGCTGAAGGCAAGAAACTGCAGCACTATTTCATTGCTCTGTAGACAATCCGCTTCTTCCCTTTGAGGGTCGAAGTGCACGGGATCCGTGGGACTGACAGCTTCGGCAGGCCGCTTGCTGGCATCCAGAATCTCAGGAAAGCCGGAGGACTGCAGGAGAACCATGGTGGCTCTGGAGAGCTGGCTGCCAGAACTGAAACAGACACAGTCCTCAGCCAGCCCGCGGGAGAGGGGCGCAGATGCTCTTCTCCTTCTCAGAGAGCTGCTAATCAAAGGCAGGTGTGACAGGGGGCCCTTGCCTGGCCCCACCCCTCCTGGTGCCCACCTTACCTCCTTTGCTGGGGTCCCACGACAATGGGGGCATGCAGAGGGGTGAAGGGCAGCTCCTGCAAAGGTTCAGCAACAGGGGTTTCCAGGACCAAGGGAGTCTGACTAAGGTCGGCTTCCAGATGAGAGATCCCACCCTCCAAAGGAAACTCCTGCTAAACAAAATGGGATTCCAGGTGAGGCCACGGGACCCCAACCTGCGGCCACCAAGGATGCTCAGCTCTAAGGGGGCTGATGACTACTGCCTCTGTAGGGCTGTCAGCCTCCACCACCACAAGCACAGGAGGCTCAGTTATATTGTAACTGCAGGTGAACAATGAATGACTTTAGTATAAGTATGTTCCATCTAATACTTGGGATATGCTTATGCTAACACATTATTTGTTTTGCATCCAAAATCTTAACCGTGACTCCTTTATTTCTCATGATTATCTATAAGTCAAGAAACAGCAAGAGGGGCTGGGGTTGTGGCTCAAGTGGTACAGCGCTCACCTAGCATGTGTGAGGCACTGGGTTTGATCCTCAGCGCCACATAAAAATAAAATAAAGATATTTAAAAAAAAAAAAAAAAGAAACAGCAAGAAAGGAACCACTAAGTTTATGAACAAGCCAATACCACTGGGAACATCTGATGCCTGAGATGGAATGTTAACGTCAAATCTCAGAGCTGGCCAGTGCATCTGGATGCTGCTCTGGCCCCTGCCAGTCCTGAATCTTCTAGTTATTCCCTCTGAGGCAGGTTATCTGGGTGGAGAGGACGGCGGGACTCCAAGCCCCCTCTCCACTGGATCACACTCTCAGCTTCTGCTGAGCATCAGCTCTCACATGATGTCTCAGGCAAAAATAAAAAGACAGCAATCGCTTCACAAATAGGGGAACTGCAGGGGTATTTCAGAGCAGGGTGGCACGGACGCTCACATCAGGAGTGCCTGCTAATGCATGACCGGAAGGGACTGTTTTCCTCTGTGCTACCAGCGTGAGACCAGAGGTGCAGTGTGCAGGACCAGCTCTGCAGGGATCCCCACAGTCAGGGGCAGCAGAGGCTATTTCAGCTCCACCTGAACCCTCCCCTAGCAGCCAAGAAGGCCCAGCTCAGCCTCCTCCACCACCCTCTGCCACCTTCCTTCTCCTTTCACCAACAGACCCGCCAGCAGCTGAGCTCCGCTGACTCAGGGAAACCAAGCCCGAGTCAATCACCCACCGTGGCGAGAACATCTTTCCTCATTCTCCATGAGAAGCACAGAGGGACACAGTGGCCCACCCCACCCATCCCACGTCTCAGAGCCTACTGAGGTCCTTGTCACCTAACCAAGGACCAGCACAGCTCAAAATCCCAAGGCTTGCCAGCAGTCAGGGGATGTGAGGCAGGAGGCAGCATGGGGGGCACTTACTGCCTGGGGCTGGGAGCCCTCTGGTGACCGTGGAGTGGCTTTGGCTGAGCAGCACCGAGCCAGGGACTGCGGGGAAGTCACCAGCTGGGAAAGTGACAACTGGAAGGCAAGAGAACTCATATCAGCTAATGAAACCCCCTACACTCACACACAGGCATGCGCACACACACAACACAAATCCAGGGGAACAGAGGACACTCAGAGCCAGCTGCAGAGGGGAGCAACTCCACAGCCTCCTGGTCAGCAGCTGCGTGCAACGCAGAGCCTCTCCTAAACTCCCCTCAGCACACAGAGCCGGGACTGTGGTCTCCCAGACCACGATCTGTATAAGAACACATCAGTGAGGAGAAGCAAGCAGACGAGGGCAAGAGTCTCCCCTCCAGGGTGGGCTGGGCTAGACCCTTGGGCTTCACTTCCACCCCTGGACTGGATTCTTCCAAGCTCCCGTCTGATCCAGTCACCTATGTCCCTGCCCTGTGAGCCTCCCACCAAGACAGTGACTATATAGGCAGCCGCCACGGGCTCTGGAGACAGATTATCCCACCACCTCTTTATCATGTGACCTTGTGAAGGTCAGCCAGCCTCTTTGCCTCAGTCCCCTTACTTGTAAAAAAAAAAAAAAGATGATCATGGCACCTGACCTGCAGGACTCCTGTGAGAATGAATGGGAATCCATGGCAAGGGCCTGGCATGGGGCCTGGCACATGGCAGGCCTCTAGAAAGGTTTATGTTTATATTTGGAAAATGAATGCCTGGAAAAAAGGCGGGGGGGTGGGGGGCTGCACTCTACTGGAGATGCTATTTCCAGCACACGCTGCTGTGGGATGCTCACTTTCAGCGGGGACAGCTGGCACAGAGGCCCAAAGGAGGTGCCAGCACAGAGAAGTCAGTGAGGGAAGAGCTGGAGAAGGGAGGGTGAGCAGGACGGCAGGACATCCTGGCAGCATCTGCAGGGAGCCAGGAAGACCACTCGGTTCTGCTAAGCCCCCGAGAACAGGAGGCACTGTAAGCCCTCCCTGCCTGTGGCCCTGAACACTCAGGGCGACGTGGAAACCGCTGCAGGGAACCTGCCAGATCAAGCCAGCGGGGGACCAGGAGGCAGTCCACAGCCGGGCATCTCCAGCACACAGATGCTCCCCTGGGGCCCAGCTCCCAAGCTGTGTGCCCCACACTAGAGCCACTTCCTGCAGACAGCCTGGGTCACCGAATCGCTTGACTTTTCTAGAAGTCAACTTCCATGCAGCACTAGCAGACAAAGTCACCAGGAAGAACAAGCCAACTCTGACCTCAGTCAAAATCATGCTGCTAGAGCCACCCAGGGCCACGGGGAGCACCCTGCAGCTCAGTACACCACAGCCATATCAGCCAGCGAGCATCAAGGCCAAGCCAGGAAGAGCCCTCCTCTGCACACAGGTGAGTCCAGCCCACATAGGTGCATGCTGACACACCTGTGGCCCTGAGTGCACCAGCACGTGGCCTTGGCCCTCTCTGCTGGCCGAGTAGGTCAGGGAGGGGTGAAGACCATACCTCAGTGTCTCCGAAAGAAACAAAAGGCCCTCAGTCCTAAGGGCACCTCCACCAGCAGACATGACTGCCAGGGGAGCACAGCATGTCCTGGAGACACTACAGAGGAAGCCACCGCCCCGAGAGCCCCACGCTGAGTCAGCGTGTTAGGATCAGGCTACGTGACAAGTTGGGAAGGCACCAGACACCCCCCAGCCAGCGGGCCCCACCTCAGGGATGAGAAGGAGGCAAAGAGTGCTTTCAGGGGTCCACTGGGGCTTATTCTGGAATTCTGAAGTGGATCCCGTCAGGCCTGGACTTACCCCTGGTCCCACAGGCGAGTCCTGGGTGGCCGCAAGACCCTGGGGTGCTGGCACAGGCAGACCTGGGAAGAAGCACAGGAGCTGTCAGCCTCGGGGGTTCAGTGCAGCCGATCCTGACACCTCTCTCCACCCTGTGGACACTAGAGCCAGCAGCAGCTCCGGTGCCGTCCCGAAGCTCAGCGGTTTGCACAGAAGGTGGCAGACGCTCCGCGAGGCTCCGCTGGAGATCAGACTGGAGCGAGCCTGCCGTGCTCCGCCTCACACGCTCTGCCTCCCTCCTTCCTCCTGAGCTGTGCAGTCTAAGTGTGGCCCAGTGACACAGGACAGTTCTTGGACACCTGAGATCTCTTAACACATCTGCTCTGCTCCCCATCAGTGTTCAAGGTTCGCACACGTCGCTAACTTGGGAGAGTAGGGCTCCCGGCTCCCTGGTCCAACCCACAGAGACAACAGCCCAGACGGTGGCCCCGTTAGTACCCACTGGATACTTTCTGGTCCCTGAGTCTTGTTTACTCCAGGGAACAGCAAGCTGGGCTTCCCAAGGCCTGCCAAGGAGGGTGGAGGCCGGCTATTCACACCATCCCCCTGGAGCAGGCAGCAGACAACATCTTTGACACTGGAGAGGCCAAGGCTGCTGCCCGAGAGCCTGGGGCCACCTGCACAGTGGCTAGCGGCCTCCCGCAGAGCCCCCAGCGCCTGCCGCCTGCCACAGCAGGGGTGCTTTCAGGCAAACCCACCCACGGCCACTAACCCTCGTAGGCTCACTTCACGCACGCCTCTGCCTTCTCCCACTGTGGTCACCACCTTCCGTTGACAGTGGAGCCCAGCCTAACAAGGCACCTCTGTGCCCTGGCCCTGAAGGCCAGGTTGCAGCCAGCACAGGATGTGAGCCCTGGGCATTGGCCTACAGTGAAGCCCTGCTGCTAGCCCTCAAGGGACAGTTGTCTTCAGGCTGTGCCCTGCCAGCTCACTGCAGTCATCTTCATGGGGACAGACTCTGCCCACCCCCTGAGCTTCCAGAATCACCCAAACCTCATGAGAAATCAGGTCGTCTCCCCAGGGTCTTGCCCAGCCACATATGGCCACCAGGCACGCCCCTGGCTCCCCTCCCTCCCCTGCGCCTTTGCCCCCCCAGGTTCCCACAGGGCCTACATGTGCCATGAAAGGTGAGGCAAATGGCTCTTTCAGATGTTCCTGGAATCCCGTCCTCAAGGGCACGCAGCTCGGGGCGGGCACATATTCACAGTGCAGATGCCATCCACACAGAGATGGCCAGCAACTTCCTGTCCCAGTCTGGACCACAGCAGAACAACCCAGAGACTGTCTGCCAGAAGGACCAAACCCAAGAACAGCACCCAAAGGAGCACCGCCAGGCCCACTGGCCCACGAGCCGCTGGCCCCACCCGAGCTTCCACAGTCCCCGGGGAGGTGGCCGGCTCACTGTAGGCTGAGGCCCTGCTGGAGGGGATGGCCAGAGGGAGCGCTGCAGCCCAAGTGACCTGACCACCCAGCCCGCTGAGGCAGTGCCCGCTCAGGGGCCCCGTCCCCTGACAAGCCAGTTAAATGGGGTTCCCAGGAGCCCTCAAACAGTCTTGTCGGAGAGCCTGCAGCTCCCGAGTGCACTCCCCTGCTTCTGAGGGAGCAGGCAGACCAGCCCGAGCCTGGCTCCCAGGAAGGCTCCTCACCAGGAGCAGCGGAGGGGTGCCGCCGACCCCACCAGCCCCCAGCTGCACCTCTCCACAGGGTCCTGGGCATCTGCTGCAGCAGAACCCCTCCACCTGCTAAGAGAGCCTGCAGTGAAACAGGACATCTGCCAGAGCACGTCTGCTTTGTTCCACCCAAAATGGGGTCTCGGAGAACTCCGCAGGCTGATTTTGGTAACGAGGAAAAATTGCAGGAAATGGTTCCATTATCTTCAGCTAAGAGAAGGCCGGCACTTAGGAGCCTTGCTCTGAGCATCCTGCAGGCAGGAAAACCTGAGTGTTGAGAGGCTGTTCCACCGAAGCACGCCGAGCGTCCTGTGCCCTCCCCCAGTCTCAGATTCAGGCACGATGCGCTATGGATGTTCAGGTGGTTCCTTATATTGTGACTTATTATGCAATTGTACCTTCCAAGAGAGCAAAACAGCCTAAAAGAGGGTCCGGCAGTCTGTGGAAAAGACACCTGCTGCAAGCCCCAGGCTAGAGGGTCAAATCCACACCCCCCAGGAAAACACGGGCTGAGAGGAATACACCAAGACCACAGAATAACTCGTTTTCAAATCTTTTCATCTTAACACTGACAAAGTGGCCATTGGTTAAGCTGCTGCTTCCTGCCCAGAGAACACCGAGTGCTCAGGCAGTGCCCCCCCCCCGACCTCCTGCTCGACGGCAAGCCTGGCGGAGAAGCCCAACTCCCCAGCACACCATTGTATGCTGGGAAAGCAAACGGGACCCAAGGCAACATGTGTGGGCACAAGGACACACGAGCAGGTGCCTGCCTGTGCCCAGGGACACGTGCAGAAACACCCAAGACAGAGCAAGAAGAGCAACACCTTGCAAGTACACCAAGAGCCCCTGAAAACAGGTGCCTAAATAAAAGCTGGCACATGGCCATGCAGGACAGAGGAGGTCAGCTGGGCAGTCCAACACGTGAGGACAGCAGGACAGGTTTAAAGTGAAAACAGCGAGAGGCTGACCACTCAGAGGGTGTGACCCCATCTACATTAAAGAAAGAGAGGGAGGAACCGTGTGGCAGGCTGCCATGAGCCCACTGAAGCTGCGTGGCATGCCAGGGGCTCTCCCTGCACCTGTGCATCAGCGTGTCTTCATACAGTACCTGTAGGACATCAGACGTCCTACAGAGCCGAGAGACACACCGGCTAAACCAATGACACCAATTAGCAGCTGCTTCTCCCCAAAGAGTGCAGTGGAGGCCGGGCTCCAACCCCAGGGCCAGAGTCAGTGTCTGGTCCAGCACAGACTCTGTTCAGGTAAGTGAGCTGGACATGAAGAGGAGCACAGGGACCCAGAGACGCACTTTTCCGCAGTCACACTGAGCAGCTGGAGGCCACCAGCACCAAGTAGGGGCAAGAGGGACTAAATCAGTGGTTCATGACACTGTAGTAGACCGCTGGCCAGAGCAGCCCCTTTTAACTGCCGGAGACAAGGGGGGCCCCCCCGGCAGCAGTTCCTGCCTCCTATCTGAACACTAATTTTCCCTGACACTCCATTACTCTCCAATCAGTCTCCACACACCACAAACCGCTGTCAACAAAATCTCGACAGTCCACTCCAGTTATGTCGGGTTAGCTCTGCGAAGCTCAGGCACCCACACTTGACTTAACACAGCCCTCAGAAGGCCAGATGACTCCAAGCCAGGCGGGCACATGTCCCACCGAGTCACACAAAGACCCAGGCTTAATGCAGCCTCTGCCTTCTGCTCCAGAAAGGAGCGCTCCTCGTCGGTGTTCTCCGACAGCACTGTGGATGAACAGAATGGCAAAGGCTGCACCATGACACCATACTAAATTCCAGGCGGCGAGAACTCCCAAGGTACCTGACCCCCTGTACCCTGGCCTGTCCTCAACAGAGGTGGTCCTGATGATGCATGTTGGACAGAGAACAGTAAAGAACTCTGTTGCTCAGTACAGCCACATTAGAAGCACAGCTAGAGGTCTCTCCAGCCATGCCCATCAGCCCCGCTCACCGCCGTCCCACAAGAAGCAAGCCGGTGTAGGGCTCCGCTCCTCCAGCAGGTGGCTCCACTAGCAGCACACAGGGACCAGGACTGGCGCACAAGGTGAGCCCCCGCAACCCCCTCATTCCCAGGTTAACCACAGGAGGGGGACCAGGGGAGAGGGGCTTGGTTTCTGTCTCCTGAACTAGGGAGCTACTGAGTGACCATTTGTCCTCTCTAGCTGGACCCTTCTTGGTATGCAAATTAACACACACCAAAAAAAAGTTAAAACAGAAATAAGGCAAAGGAAGGAGAGTGCTTTCCCACCTCTACCTCCTACGCTCACTGATCACCTGCCTGCCTTGCACAGCCACAGCAAGACATAAAGACCAACAGCTAAAAGGACAGGGGGGCAGCCTCTGGTGTCCCAGGAAACGCGTGGAGGCAGAGGCGCCCGTTCTGGAGACGTGGGTATGGTCCCCTGGGCATCTTCCCGAGGGCCTCATTGGGTAGGAGGCCTCACTGGACTCTTTACCCACAAATCCAAGCTGCCTTCCTGAGACACCTGCAGCTGAGGGAAAGAGACCGCAGCAGGCGGGCCAGGGACCTGATGGAGGAGAACATTCAGTTTGCAGAATGACTGCCCAGTACCCTCAGGTGACTAAAGGGCCAGTTACCCCAGGGGAGAGCAAGATCCTGAAGGAGGAGTGGGAAGGGGCAACCCCAGGAGGCTGCTGCCTAGCAGCTCACAGCAGCCCCTGCCAAGCCAAGGAAAGGCCACCTGGGCAGCAGAGGAGCCTGTGGCCACACAGCAGGGTGTAGGGGAGGTACCACTGTCCCAGACGCATCTCTGGGATCTAGAGAAAGATGCCCAAGAGCGGTTTCCAGCCACCAGACTGTAAAAATAAGGGTGGGGCTCGGGATGTGGCTCAAGTGGTAGCGCGCTCAGCTGGCATGCGTGAGGCACTGGGTTCGATCCTCAGCACCACATACAAACAAAATAAAGATACTGTGTCCACCTAAAACTAAAAAATAAATATTTTTTTTAAAATAAGGATGAATCCGTCTTTACTTCTAGATAAAAAGTCGTTCTTCCTCAGACTCTGATTGCAGGAATGGGAAATGGGGAAAATCCAAGAAGAGATAAAGGGAGACATGGCAATGGCGTGGGTCTCCATGCTGAGCGCACACAGACCACAGGGGGCCAGGGGACAGCGTGCCCCACCTTGGTGGACTAGACCCAGATGGACAGGGGATGTTCCACAGCCTGCCAGAGCCCTGCACCCGGGCCACCTTCGGGGTCAGTGTCAAAAACATCACGGCCCTCATCAAAGCCACACCCGCCCTGAACCACACCCTGGCTGTTCTTCAGCAACCTGCACGCACACGCCCAGTGACCAAGGGCGGCTGTAACTCTCTCCTGCCGCTGTGTGACTGACTGGACTCCCCTGAACTGGGGTCAGTGCTGCCTGTCGGAGAGGACATTCCACCAGGAACAGCACGGCAGGCAGGCTGGGGATGTCCCAGGAAACACGACAGCTGCACGTGTCTAACAGCCCCTGCTACAGGGCTCTTTTCAAAGCCATAAAGCAAATGATCCAAAATTCTGGTACCCCTGGAACATTCAAAAGCAAAATATGGGTCAAGGAAATTCTCAAGTTTATAAAACATAACGACGGAGTGCCCTCTAGTGGCTCTGTGCACACTCTCTCCCTGTAGGTGATGAATAGACCTCTGCTCCCTGGCAATTTTATAGGAAAAATAAAAAGGATTATTCATAACGGAAAGCCAAAGTACCTCACTTAAAGTGACAGCCACACATCGTTAAGACTTCCAGAGGAGCCGTACGAGTTGGTAAAATATTGAAGTAGGAAAGTTTCCATCATCAGTTAAGCACTCGTGGCTGTTTGAGCCTCTTAGATGGGTCTTGGGAGGCAATGTCTTCAAATGCCTGGAACCTGAGCTGGAGGCGATCATATTAACACAACACGAAGGCAGCAATAAATCCAAATTAAAGAAGCCAAATGAAACCAGGTTCCATCCGTGTGGATCAGCAAGTCCCACGGCAGCTGAAGCACACAGGGTGCTACTATGGTTCATCTGCACAGCGGCTCCGTTTCCGACCCTTCCAGTAACCAAAGCCGACGCCTCTCTGCAGAGGACGTGATGATAAATCTCTAGGTAGGGACCTACAGGTGCGCACCCAGTGGCTCTGCATCTCAGGCAGTCTCACTGCTGCCCCATGTGCCCAGGAGAATAACTCGCCCCTCTGGCCACCAGCATGGGGATGAACTGCAAGCCGCTCTGTGGGGGCCACTCTGTGGGGGCCACCCTGAGGCCTCTCCCCTGGCCCCACAGCACTGCTTGAGCCCTGAGGCCACTCCCCGCCCAGGTCTAGAGGGCTGCTGGAGGACAGGCCGCTGCTCCCTGGCTTTGTCCTTCCCTGTGGGAAGGACAGAACAGCAGCATCGTCTCAGGGACAACACGTGAGTGTGAGGATCCAGCCGTGCCTGACATCAGCTCTACCTCTGAGCTTCCTGTCAAGGGATGGCCAAGGATGCCTCTCCTGTGGGAAGACAGGCAGAACTCGAGTACCCACTCATTTGACAACTTTGCATGCTGGGCAACCCAGCAGTGCAGCACTGTCGGGAAGGGTCCAGGATGGGGACCTGGGACTCGGCCCATCTTCCACAGGGCCACCAGCCCCTGCCAGCTTTACTCTGCCCAAACCCATGCTCTCTCCTGATGGCTTTCCTTTGGGGAATCACCCTCCAGCCCTTGACCACACAATAAGGGACAGGCCCAACCTCCACACCACAAGCAACATGTGACACAGGACCTTCTGTCCCCAGCCAGGTCTCCATTGGTCATTACAGCGTGCAGGCCGGTGACACTGCAGAATGAGGGGCTCTGTCTCAGGACTCTACGGGAACAACTGGACAAAACAAGTGCTCTGCTGGAACCCCTAAGCCCAGGGAGAGCCCTGGAGCTCCGGGGTCACCACAGAGAAAGAAGCCATGTCTAAGGAAGGAGAGCTGAAGGGCCGGAGGAGGACAGGACAGCAGCATCGTCTCGGGGACAGCACGTGACTGTGAGGACCCAGCCGTGCCTGACATCAGCTCTGCCTCTGAGCTTCCTGTCAAGGGATGGCCAAGGATGCCTCTCCTGTTCCTTCTGAGTTAAACTACCCTAGCACACACAGGAGTTCTGATCAGACGCCTCTCTCCATGCTGCACGGTGGCCAGGATTCCACTGGGTAATGCAAAGTAACAAGACAGCCCACGGGGAGATGCACCACAGCAGTCTAGGCTGCACAGACACCTGCCTCTCGTCTCCTCTGTGCATGAGAGAGGCTTCCCAGTCCCCTGAGCCTGGGTGGGCATATGGCTACGTGCAGCCAACAAGGTGGGAGGAGAGCAAGTTTCACTTCTGGGCCACAATCCTCACTGATGGAACAAGGTCCTTTCAAGGCCTCCCTTTCTGTCTGGCTGGTGAACAGCTATACTCAAGATGGCAACTGCCATGTAGGTTCATGACAAGCAGAGCCACCTCCAACTGCAACCAGCACATAGTAAAAGATAAAGCCTTTCGTTTTAAACCCCAGATTTGGGGATTATTACCAAGCAAACCTGACTAACATAGTCCAAAAATAGCAGACAACATGCTATTATAAAAAATAAACAGTGGTATCTCCAAAGGCCATGGGATGCTAGAGAAAAAGCTCTGTCACAGACAAGACCCTCGAGCTGAGCTTCAAAGACCAGAAGTTTCCATAAGAAAAGGCAAGAAGGGTTTAATAGATACATGTTTTTTAATGTGGGGATATTTAAAACACTCCCAAATTCTGAAAGCAAACAGGGCTGGCATGCAGCTCAGTGGTACAGCACATGCTTACCATGCATGAGGCCCTGGGCTCCAACGCCCGCACCAAAAAAAAAAAAAAAAAAAAAAATAGCAAAAAACAAAAAGCAAAACTATAAAATGGGGGCCCAAACTCTACTTGGAAAGAAAGCTTAAAACTATAAACTTTTACTATTAAACATGATAGATGGAGGGATAGGGAAATCGCTCAATTGGTAGAGTGCTTGCCTCACCTGCACAAGGCCCTAGGTTCAATCCTCAGCACACACACACACAAAAAAAAGTGGATGGGAAGGATGAGAAATAATTAAGCTTTCAATTTTCTAAAAACTTGAAGAAACTGAAAGGATGGAATTAATATAGAGGCACATAAAATTAAAACTGAATTGATTAGAAATAAGGATAAAAACAGAAACTTAAAGGAACCAATCAGTAAAACTGAGTGCTAGTTCTTTTTTTTTTTTTATTGGTTGTTCAAAACATTACATAGTTCTTGATATATCATAATTCACACTTTGATTCAAGTGGGTTATGAACTCCCATTTTTACCCCGTATACAGATTGCAGAGTCACATCAGTTACACTTACATTGATTTAGAGTGCTAGTTCTTTAAGAAACTAATGACGTCTGGGAAGAGCCCAGTGTCAGGAGGACACCAGAAAGGAGTCTCATCACAGTCTCAAGTCAGAATTCTAGAACTGAGGGCAACTTTATCCCAGCAGCTCTATACCAGGTGAGATCAGCAATGGCTGCATTGCTCCCAAGGATGTGTGTTCTGAAAGTCAGTTCCAGACAGGAGGAAACCAAAACAGATCAATACTCTTAAGAAGAAATGTAAATGGTCATCAAAAACCCTGCAAGGGCTGGGGTTGTGGCTCAGCGGTAGAGCACTCGCCCACCACAGGCAAGGCCCTGGGTTCGATCCTCAGCACCACATTAAAATAAGTAAATAAAATAAAGGTATTGTGCCCAACTACAACTAAAAACCAAATTAAAAAAAAAAAAACCTTCAAAAGGCATCAGGTTCCGGGGGGCAGAGGCGTCTCCCCGACCTCCCAGCAGCAGGTCTGCCTCCTGTTGGAGCTACTTTAAAGCAGGAAAAGATAGGAAGCTGCCTCCCGATGAAGAAAGAGGAAGGAAAGCGAAGACTCGCATCTGCAGGCCCAGGTCAGACTGGGAGTGTAAACGAAGTTCTGCTGGGACTCAGCCATGCCCGTTGTCTTCCGTCATCTGATGGCTTTGGGGCACACAAGCAGAGTCCAGCAGCTGAGGAGAGACTGCCTGGCCCGCAAAGCCTAAAGTAGTTACTAGGTGGCCTAGGTGAGCCTCAGTTCTAGAAGCAGAAATCCTGAACACACGTTAATCGAGTTAAGGATGACAGACCAGTCACTCTCTACCCCTCCATCCTTCCTCATCCTTTGTTTTTCTAATAGACTTTATTTTTTTGAGCGTGGGTGTCAGCTCAACTTCATGAAGCTGCTCCAGGAAGCAGCCTGCGCGCCTCATCCCCCTGGGTGGTGAGAGCCCCTCCTAAACCACATCCCTGCTGACCTCACGCTATTAGACAGCTGGACTTTCCTCAAGAGGAGAAACGATTTCTTGTTTTACCTTGCATTCTCCAATCTCTAGTAAAACTGAGCATCTTCCATATGTTTATCAGTCACCCTGATTTCTTCTCCAAGAATTTCCTCCTCATGTCTTCTATTTTCTTTTTGTTTATCTGTATCTTATTGATTTAGAGGAATTTTTTTTTTTTTTTTTTTTTTGGTGCCAGGGATTGTACCAGGGGTGCTTAACCACTGAGGCACATCCCCAGCCCTTTTTTACATTTTATTTAGAGACAGAGTCTTGCTAAGTTGCTGAGGCTGGCTTTGAACTCACAATCCTCCTGCCCCAGCCTCCCAAGCCACCACACCTGACATAGAGAAAAGCTTTTTACAATCTTTCTTCTAATTTTAATTTTTAATTCTTTTAATTCTAACCTTCTAACTTTTTCTGAAATTTCTAAAGTTCTGTTTTTTATTCCATCTGGAATTTATTTCTGTACTGTAATGAAGTTTGGATTGAATTTTGTTTTCCACATGGACAGCTAATCATGCCGCACCATTTATTGGCTATTCCATCTGTCCTCCTTTTGGTGGGCAGAGTTAAGTGCTCCCCATGCCCAGGATGTCCACGTCTTAACACCCACGCCTACCAGTGTGTCCTGTAGCACTGTCCAGGGAAGTAAGGCTGCTGATCAGCTGACTGAGGTGGGGAGACTGTGCTGGATGGTCAGGGCAGGCCCAGTGTACCACAACTGTCCTTGTTAAGTAAAAGAAGGCCATAGGGTCAGAGTCAAGGGGAGGACTGAAAAGGCCAGCTGCCCCTCTGCAGATGGAGGAGGGGCCGCGGGACACAGGCACCTCTAGCCTCTAGAGGGCGAGGAAAGGCTCCTCCCCTACCACCTCCAGGGAGCCTGTCCTGCTGACGCCTGGATTTGAGCCACAAGACCCACTCTGGACTCTGACTTCTAGAACCACACAATGATAAGGCTGCACTGTTTCAAGTCACTTGTGGAAATCTGTCACAGCAGCAAAAGGACACTCACACCCCATGTGTGTTCATCTCTCTCTGCATCCACATCATACTGTTCTAGTTACGAAAACTCCATGGTCCATCAGCAAACCAAGGAGGACAAAGCCCCTCTTCTTCAAAACTGCCTTGGCTTTCTTCACCATGAGTTTTTAGTTTAAAACAGGATAGTTCTCAAAAGCAAATAAGTGTAGCACACGGGGGCAATCCACCGTGGGCAGGAAGCATAAACCTGGACTTGAGAGCCGTGGAAACACGCATGGCTGTGACTCTGTGGCCTGGAATGTTCCAAAGCCGCTGGCCTCAGCCTGGATGCAAGTTCAGGGCCTGAGACTTCTGTTCCAGGCAGGTGGGGCAATGGTGACCAGACTCTCCCTATCTGAAACACATTTTTTTAAATATAGACAAAATATGTCAAACAATGGTCTTGCAGACCTGGACCTCAGGCGATAGAGGAAGAATAATCCTGAGGGCAGGAAACAAGGGAACCCTGTGACTACCCCTGCCTGGGCCTGGTCAGCTGGCAGGTCAGGGTGGGGGGCCCAGTCAAAGCACAGGGGGCCCTTGAGAAGAGAGAGCTCAGTCCTGAAGACCAAGGAAGCCCGCGGGCGGGTGGGCAGCAGGCTCTTGGATTTCCAGGGACACCTGCTCGCACTCAGAGCACGCTGGTCAGGACGAGAATGACCAGACAGGGGTACAGGGAGCAGCTCTGGGGTCCCCAGGGCCAAACAGGGCCAGTCCCCAGCCAGGGGTAGACCTTTCTTCTCAGGGGGAATAATCAGCCCTGGACTAATGCTGATCTGGTCCCAGCTAACGAATTTTAGGAGCAAAACCAGAAAAGAGCTATCCCTTCCCAAAGTTTAAGAATATTTATCAAATACAAAATATCCAACACCTAACAAGAGAAAATCTCCAATATCTGGACTCCACTCAGAAATTATCAAATGTGCACAGAGGCAGGAAAATACAACCCAAATCAGGACAAAAACCAACCAATCCAAACTGACCCAGGTTACAGAGGCTAGGGCAGGAGTCAGTTGATAGGAAGGAAGCCTCAGTGAGATAGGAGGCTGGGGTTCCAGTTCGCTCACACAGTAGGGTGACTCAGTTAACAGTGAGCACAGTAGGGCAGGCTCCGTAAAAAGAAGGCCATGTTGCAACAGCGAGAAGGAAGGTTTTCCATGTTCCAACCACAAGAATGCTAAGCTGGCCGTGACGGGCGTGCCCTCTGCCCCACCTGAACACTGACGCTGTGAGTGTGTTGCACCAGCACATGGAGCCCCACAGACCTGCAGCTGCCACACACCCATTAAAACAAATCACAGCGATCTGTCGAAGATTTTAAAATTAGCCAACAAGGACATTCAAAAAGCTAGAACCGTCATTCAAATGAAACGGGAACTCATCCTGAGCCACTCCAATGGAACATAGGACTGCCTCTGCCACAGCGGACACCACCGAGGCGAGGTGGGACCGCTCGTGAGCTCGTGGCCGTGAGCCGAATCCTGACCACAAGCTGCAGAGAACAAAACTCAAAAACAGGAAGAACAAAGCAAAGCTTCGAAAGCACTGCTTCTGTGGAAAGAGGGAAATGTGCACACTGCGGTCGGTCGCAAAGTGATCAACTTAAGTTTGGGGACCTGAATATTTATACGAGTCTCATAAAACCCAGAAGACCATGAAATCAGAGGCCAGGACATCCAGGTCTAGGCCAAAGAAACAGCTGAGCTGCCCACCGATCAAAAGACGAAATCCAGCAAGACCAGCTGCTGCCAACCGCGACCTCCACCCCTAAAGAAAACTATTCCCAAGTGACAGAATCAAGAGCACCTGTGTGCCAAGACAGGAGCCCTGGCCAGGGAGAGACAGGGAGTGTCCTCTGGGCACTTGGGTGCCTGGGCCCCACTGGCTGCAGAGAGCCTGCAGGAGGATGGGGACGCATGCTCCACCGCGGGGGTTCACAAGCTGCTCTGGGTGATCTTTCCACCTGAAACCAGGAGAACGAAAGAAAAGAGAGGCGAAGGCTCCTTCAGCCAGCAAGAGCTCCAAAGCCGGGCCAAGGTCCAGCACCCACTCCAGTGGACTCTGAGACTCCCTCTCAACGCCACTGCGCTTCACCACAGGACAATTCTCAGCAGAGCTTATTTCAAATAAGAGGCCCAAGCACAGGGTCCCTGCCAAGCAGACGCTGAGCCAACCAAGGCTGAGCTGACGCCCTCACTACTCCTCCACCCACAACAAAGCCTGACCCCCGCGGGGCCCTTGCTGCTCATGCCCCGCCGTGACCCCCCTCGTTACGCACGTCCTGACAGCAGCAATTCCCAAGCCCCAGACAGTGTTTCCAGAAGCACAAGGACAGCTGCACTAACAGTGCAAAACAGAGCTGGTGGCCCAAGCCTGCAGGACAGCCAGGGGGAGGCGTCAGACCACACTTCATCACACGGTCCCGGCTCCACCATCGTCTCAAGCAAAACCAGCTGACCCAGATTAAAGCCATCTCTAACAATTATCCTGTAAACTGACCACGGCTATGTGGGACTAAAGACCTGCTTGGGAACTGAGGGAAGGACGCTGGGGCTTCAAGACTCGCTCTCCACACTTGCTCACCTGAAGGCGACGAGGGAGGCCTCTTGCAGGACCGCCGCGCTGCCTTGGGGCCGTTGGCATGCTCCATGGGTGTGCCTAGAGGCTCTTCCCGGTTCAGTGAGAACTGGAACTGGACTGTCCCTGACTCCACCTGCTTCACCTAGGGTGGAGAGAGGTGCAGCCGCCTGGTCAGCACTCCTGTTGGAATGACCCCCAGGGACAGCACACCACCCCAAAAGAAAGGCCCAGTAAGACCAAAGTTAGCTAAAGCCACGCATCCTTAGCCTATGTAAGGTGATTTTCAGAGCACAAAACCACCAGTGGTGACACTCAGATCCTAGAAGACCTCATCACAGAATGGCATTTATCCAAGTAGAAGTTAGTTTAAAATACTTAATAAATGGGCTGGGGTTGTGGCTCAGCTGTAGAGCGCTCGCCTAGTACATGAGAGGCCCTGGGTTCGATCCTCAGCACCGCATATAAACAAATAAAGGTATTAAAAAGTATACTTCATAAACCTCCATATTTTCATTTTTCAATAATGTGTACAAATGGCTTTATACTTTTTACCTCTAAGGATTGAACCCCTGCACAGGTTCACGCGGCCAGCGGCACAACTGGGATCCAGACTACCCCACCTGGTGAGGGGCTGCGGCTGCTGCGTGGTGGTCACGGGACCCCCCCCCCCCCGCACCCCGCCAACTTCTCCAGCAGCCCAGCTCAGCGGTCTTGAGAAATTCGTGGGAACAGAACCACCCGGCAGCCCTTCCGAGGTGGGATGTCCCACTCAGGGTGGTGAGGCTCCGCAAGCTGCGCCCGGGCCCAACAGGCGCCACCCCTGCGCTGGGCGGAGGTGAAGCATGAGGAGCGATGCTGGGGCTGCCAGGTCTCCGTGGGAAGCCGAGGAGGGCTGCAGGGAATGCGGCCGGCGCTCCACCCCGCCAGCTCCGATTTCCAGGGAGTCCTAAACTCTAGCAGCACAGCTGCCTCCCACTGCATTGCCCAAAGAGTCAAAACTGTTTGACTCTTCCAATTCTTCTTTTTGTATAAGTTTCAGAATCAGCTTGTCTGTATCTACAAAAAAAGAGCCTGCTGGCACTCCGACTGCGCTCACCCCCCTGCAGGCTGGTTTGGGCATGGAGTCTCCCTGGTATGCAAGTCTCCTCAGACTTCACCCAGGTGGAACCAAAACGAGACTAATGGCATCTGCAAAAGGGTCTTCAGCACACGAGGCTGCGAGCACCTTCTGCTGCGTTTACTTCGTGGAGAGGAGGGCTCCAGAAACGGCCTCTTCACACTTTGCCTTCCGCTGCCCCTTGCTCGTGTCCAGGAGAACAGGACGACTTTCCATGCTCACAACGTGCTCTCGGGGGCCACTCTGGAACATCTGTTCCACACCCCTTGGGATCCGGGACACGGACAGACACACTGTCCACACACAGGACGCTGTCTCCTCCCCGCTGGTGAACTGAACGCCTTCTTCCTTGACACCTGCGCTGGCTGGAACTTCCTGTGAAGGCTGGGCAGGAGTTCAAGGCACGAGTGGGTGTCCTTCCCTCACTCCCGACTCTGGGGAACAGCGTGCAGCTTTTCACCACCACAAGGACGCCTCCTGCCCCTGCCAGCTGCTTGAGCATTCGTGACAAACAGGCACTGAGTCCTGTCCAGTGCTTCTTCTGCATCAATTGCAATGATCACACGGTTTTCCTTCTTTAGACTGTTGGTACTATAGTGAACTACCTCTATTGACTTTCAAATAAAGAGATTCCATTTCTGGGTAAGCTCCACTCAGTAGCAGTGGCTCCTTTAAAGTCTGTCTGATGACTCCAACATCTGTGTCATCTCCGTGACCATGTCTATTAATGTCTTGTTCCCCAAGTGGAGCTTTTCCAGGCTCCCTGTGTGCCAATTAACTTTAGATTGTCCCGTGGACATTTAAAAGCTTACACCATCAGACTCTGACATTGGTCCACATCCATAAAAAAAGACTCTTGCGATTTTTGCTTGGCAGAAGCAAACCCAGCACATTCAGGCCACAGTTTGTGACCAGCCTCCTGTGGGCCACAGTTCCCACATCAGCGCTGCTCCCGAAGTCCCTAAGCCTGCACCACACCCGTCGGATCTGCATGTGCTCCTACCAGTGGGCAATGCTGGGCTGGATGGCAGTCCACCCCACAAGTCAGCTCTCAAACTACCCCAGGCTGCGTAGGGTCAAACCACCACATGCAGCCTGAGGCCAGCAACTTTGCAGTTGCTCCCCAAGCTGCCCACTCCGTGCTCTCCTAGTGATTCCCAGTTCCCAGCCGCTCTGGCTCTCCAACCAGCCATGCTGTGCTGTGCTGCACACTTCCTGAGACGGATGTGAATCCAAGGTGTTTCTTAAGAGGAACAGGAGTGGGGCTGGGGTTGTGGCTCGGCGGTAGAGCGCTCACCTAGCACGTGACGCCCTGGGTTCGATCCTCAGCACCATATAAAAATAAATAAATAAAGATATTTAAAAACAAAAAAAAAAAAAGAGGAACAGGAGTGTGTCCAATAGCTAGTGTCCCCATCCATCAGGACTGGACTTTGACATATATTGTCTAAAATGGACACACTGGGAACAGCAGCAATAGAACCACGTAATTAAGAAAACAAAGGTAAGTAGCATAAGTCCCGCTAAGAACTGAAAGTGGCAGGTTCTGGAGACATAAATATTCTTTTAAAGAGAACATAAGTGTCCTTTTTAAAGGGGAGAAACAGGAGTTACTGAAGGAAGGACATGTCATCATGGTGACATTTTGTTTCCTGATAAACAACAGTGCAGTGACCCCAGGAACACCGCCCACGGCCCACTCGCCCCGACGCCCTGGAGCCCTCGCACGCGCTGTGGTCTTCCTGACGAACACCTGCCACCCCCTGAGCTATGAATGCCATGAGGTCAGGGACATTTCTCTTGGTGCCTCCACAGGTGCTCAACACAAGTCCACTGAATGAAGCAACAGGACAAGGAGTCACCTGGCACAGGGCCAGAGGGGGCGTCCCTCGGTTCCTACCGGTCTACCTGACCAGCGCCAGATGCGTCAGGAAGATGTAGAAGTGCAGCACGAGGCACAGTGAGCACAGGTAGACACAGGAGTGGGACGCCAGGAGAGCCCCAGCTGGCCACACTGAGTACACACCCGACTCTGGCTCACAACCATCTTTGTCTTTTCTTGTGGGGGGAACCCAGGGGCACCACCGAGCCACACCCCAGCCCTGTTTTACATTTTATTTAGAGACAGGGCCTCACTGAGTTGTGAGGCTGGCTCTGAACTCGCCATCCTCCTGCCGCAGCCTCCTGAGCCCCTGGGATCAGAGGTGCCATGGCCCTGGCTCTCTGTTTTCTAAGGGTGTATCCATAATGTGAAAACATACTGTTCCTGAAACATCTGCAATGCTATTTGCCAACTTCTGGTTTTAAAAGTGAGAGAACTTGCTAGAAGCTCAATGGAGAAGAATCACACGTACAAACGACCTAGTGGCTTACCTCTTCAGAGCTCCTGCTGGCTGAGGGCACCTGATAGACCAGGCAGTGCAAGGGGTTGTGCAGGACCCCGCCCTGCAGAGGCAAAGTCACACTTCCGGCACGGACATCCAGCACTGGGCTCCATACAGCCCAGCGGACCGCACGCATGCACGCCAAGCTGGACAAGGAAGAGGCCACAGCTGCCTGGAGGGGAAAAGGGCCCACGACAGGGTTAGCAGAGCCTGGCGGGTCAGCCCCAGTGCTGCCACGCAGGGTCACTCCAAGCTGTGTGCAGCACGCAACAGGCCCACCCATGCCATTCTACACAGGAGGGACTGACACAGGCGGATGCAGCACCCACAGTACCAGCCCACCCAGGGGCCTGCCACCCGAGCAGGACCTGCCCCCAGCCAGCCTCCTCCTTTGACTCGAGGCAACACCGACTTCCCTCTTGAAGATCCCATGAGGACCTGCCTGCAGGTTTGTGAACACTCGATACTTCTCCAGACTCTCTTCAAATCCAACAAACAAAAACAGCACTTGGTGTTAGAGATTAAAAAAACTCTCAAAAATACTCCAGGCCGCACGTGTGTGCTCAAGCCACCACCATCGGCACACAGGTTCTTCAGCAAAGCTTTGGCTTAAAATGGCACATTTCATAGATGTGAGTTGACATGAAACTGGGAAGTCAGTCAGGTCCAATTTTAGGAATTGACACTTCTTTTACTTTCTCTGTCCTTTGTCAGATGAAAGAAATGAGGATCCTGAGGAAACTCCAGGGTTAGCAACCACATTTATAGAAAGTCACCTTCACAAAGATGGTTTCAGGGCTTGGTTCAGCAAAATGCTTTGAAGTTCCCACTTTTATGCATTTTTTTTTAAAAAAAATAAGAATACAGCTGAGCCCCAGGTCTTCACTGGGTGCTGGGACATGGCACAGCCCCAGCAATGAGCCTTGGAGTGCACCAGCTAGCAACTGAGGCTCTGACTGGGGATTCGGCAGGCTCCCTTGGTAGATGGAGCATATCCAGATGCCTGGCCCAGAGCTCTGGGGTGTCCCCAGAGGAGCTTAACCACTGCCAGTGCAAGAACCCAACCAAGGCAGGGCCACACATGGGGCAGCCTGGGACAGGGCTCCCCCTCTTGGTGAGGAAGGGAAGCTGGGGTGAGTAAAGCATCGGCCACTAGGTAAGCAGATGCACTCACTGCACTGGGGCCAACGGCGATCCCACACTCACACCAAAAGTCCTGTGGCTGGATTCCTGGCACGGACAGAGGCCTGTATGGGTTAAACCACTGCCCGGCTCATGAACCAGCCAGTGTGAACACAGACAAGGAGACCAAACAGTCTCTTCTAAATGTTCCTTGCCAAATGACATCCCGTCCTATTAAGTCCTTGCTATGGTTTGGATATGAGGTGTCCCCCAGAAATTCACAGGTGACACAATGCAAGAAAGTTTAGAGAAGAAATAACTGGGCTACATCCTTCACCTAATCAGTGAATTCATCCCTGATGTGATTAACTGAGTGGTAACTGGAGGCAGGTGGGGTGTGGCTAGAGAAAATGGTTCCTTGGGGACGGGACTATGGGGTGTATATTTTGTATCTGGAGAGCGGAGTCTGTCTGCTTCCTGATCATGTGAGCTGCTTCCCTCTGCCACACTCTTGCACCGTGATAGAACAGAACTGGCTGTGTGGACTGAGGCCACTAAAACCGAGAGCCCTCAGATAAACTTCTCCTCCTCGACAGGTGCTCTGGCAGGGCCCTCTCAGTCACAGCAGCACAAAAGCTGACACAACCCTTGACACCCATGATAGAAAAAAAATCCAGAACCGGCTCACAGTTTTATGACTCTTTCATCCCACACAGCCGGCCCTTGAACCATCCACTCCAGCAAGACCCAGGCTGATCCTTCACCAGACCCACATTTTAGATTGCCAGGCAGAACACGGTCACATGCATGCCGCTATAACGTGGACAGGCGGACTTTAGTCCCTGGCGATAGAAGGAGTTAAAACCCACATCCTGGAATCACAGAGAGTCAGAAAACCAAGAAGCCAGTGCATGTGACCTTGCCACTCTCAACCTCTGTCAAGTACAAACAGCATCTGTCTGCCCCTCTGGTGGAGTAGCAGATCACCAAAGGGTCCCGAGCAACCACAGGGTGTCAACAAAGCTAGTGTCAATCGACCGCCTTTTAAAACAAAATCACTATAAACTTATTAGGAAACCTGGTCACTACAACACTCTCAGGGTTCAATGATGTCCAAACTGCTCTGGTAAACGGTCACCTGAAAAACGGAAGTTTATGTCAGGATGAAAATGAACACACCAGGTTTCCATGCCGTCCACGCAACTCCTTCCATTTCCCTTCCTAAAACAGGCGATTCCCAGGTCTGATTTTACAATTTCATGGTTTTCTTGGGGTGGTTTTGTTTTTCTTTGTTTTCAACTGACACAAATCTCTGCGTGTGCAGTATCTATCAGCTACATAAGTACCCATTTTTCTTCATTTTTACCTTAAATAGGTTTAACAAAAAGAGATGGCTACTGTCACTCTCTAGGACCTCGAGGGGACACCTGGGCTGGATTAGCCAACGCACCGGCCAAGGATTAGCCTGAGGTGGCCCACAGAGGCACTGCAGCTGGGAGCCTCCCTGCCGCCCACTGGCCCCAGGTCCATCCAGCAGCAGGTACTCAACAGGCTCCTCTTCTCAGTGAGTTCTGGGGTCATGATTAGATCAGCTAGCCAGGCATGTGACACACAGGAGGCTGAGGAAGAAGGGTCATTTGAGCCCAGGGCCTCAGCCCAGCCTGAGCAACACAGCCCACAGAGGATTAAATCATTTCTTGTCCTGCCCAACTTAGATTTGAATCTATGCAAACTAAAGAGAAAAGTCCAAAAGACATTGAATCATCCCCATTTGGACTTTTAACTGTGATAAACATGATGCAAAATCCCAAAGGCATACACTGTGTTATGAGCCAGGTCTTGCCAATGGAGCAGAAATACCAGCAAAGCCACAGACAGAACACAGACACTGGCCTTTGGGAGTCCCTGTGGTGGGCTGAGTAGTAGTTCCCAAAAAGACCTGTGTCCTCCCTAATCCCCAGAACCTGTGCCTGTGACTTTACTTGGAACAAGGGTCTCTGCAGATGCAGTTAATCATCACAAGATGAGATCACCCCTGAGTACCAAGGTTGGCCCTAAACCCAATGGCAAGTGTCCCAGTAAGAGCAGGGCAGAGAGGCTTGATCGGGAGCCAGAGGGAGGCATGTGGGGAAGAGAGCCACATGCTGACAGCGAGGAGACGGTAGCACGGCGACAGGCCAAGCACCAACCTGCAAGAGCCAGGAGCCCCGGCCCAGAGCTCTGGAGGAAGTGACCTGTGGCACCTCAATTCTGGCCCAGGGGACTGCTTTTAAGTCTGCAGCCTCCAGAACTGTGAGAATAAACTCTGTGGTTCTACACCAGCCATCAGTGGTACTGTGTAGGACAGCCCCAGGGAACTCATGGTCCCCTATGGTGACAGGCTAGAACTTCATGCCACTTCATGGGCTTTATTTCCTTTAGATTTCCAGCAAGGGCTGCCCAGGTCATCATACCACTGAGTCTGGGCACCATCCTGCTGGGCACACAGAGAATGCAGAGCAGAAGGGAGATGGCATCCTGCCTGGGCAAAAGGGGAGGGCCTGCCCACCCAGCGCTCAACTCACAGCTGCTGAGGCCACTTCCAGAGGCAGGGGACAGAGCCTTGACGAGCTGAGCACACAGGGCGCCTGGCTGAACACAGGTTAAAAAGAAAAACTGCCGGGCAGAAGTGTCTCTGTGTTCCCAGCATCACAGACCACAGAAGGGGGACAAAACAAAGAGGAGAGAGCCACGTACAGGCTCCTAACAGACCAGGATCAGACAGGCTGCGGCAGACCCCAGTTAACACTGGCTCCTGGTCTTGGTGGAAGAGGACAGGTGTCCAGGCTGACCATCAGCACCGCCCTCTGCACCCACGAGCCCATGTAACCCAAAGCTACCAACCGCACCCGGAGGATGGCTGAGACCCACCCAGGGACACAAACCAGGAGCAGAGGCAGGAGGTGGAGCCCAGAGCCCAGTACCGCAGGATGCTGGGCCTGCAGGAGCACAAAGGGCTGGAGGACCCAGCTCGCAGACAGAGGCCGAGTCCCAGCACCTCCTCAGGCAACTTGTTCTCTAGCATTCTCCAAAAGGGACACCGGGATTCTGGCCACTGAGGCGAAACCTGCCCAGGTGAAGTGTGCAGGGGGAGAGAGGTGGTGCGTCTGCACCTGGCCTCTGCTTTCCTGCCGGTCCTCCAGCAGAGGCCATGGGACAGGCACCAGCAGGTCAAGGGGAAATCGCATCCAAGTCAGAGGTGCGTAAACGTGGCAGCTGCTTCTGGCTAAGGTCCTTCACGCCATCCTCCGCAGAAAAGGAGACCCGACAGCCCAGAGCTGATGTCACTTGGTCTCCTGTGTGGCACGGGACTTGCAGAGTTGTGTGAAGGCACAGCCATCACTTAACAGGCAACGGTTCCAGTTCTCTCAGCAGGGCATGGCAGCCTTTTTAGTTATGAACTTGCTCAAGGAAAGAAAGCTCTGCACCCTGGGGTGGCTCTTCATGCCAAAGGGTTCGCAAAACGTGGCCTCTTTTCAACACACTGTCACACCCACAATGACTGACAGAAGCAACACTGGCACTGAGTAGGGGACGCAGCCTGGGAGGTGAACGGGCCCACAGCCTCTGACCCAGAGGGACAGGGTCAGCCAGAGGCCACAAAGAGACACCATGGGGCCTGTCTCTGCTTGCCCTGCAGAGTGCGCTCTGCCTGGTCCTGCTCCCTCCCGCCCCGCCCCAACTAGGTCCTACAAATCCCTGGCTGATGGAGTCCTGACATCCACTCCTGTGGGCACTGCACCCTCTGGCGCCTGGCTTGGAGCAGCACTGCCTCCTGGGCCTCACAGTAGGGCAACAGAACTCCATCCTCTGTGCCAGTGACTACTCCAGGAAAGGGACTCTCAGTGAGCTACCTCCAAAGACCTTAAGGGAAGTGGCCCTCTGTCTTAGGGTCACCAGCTGGGAAGGAGGTCAGCTGAGCAAGCAGAGCTATCCACAGCCCCCACCCCTGCACCCAGCCAGGGCAGCAGAGGAGAGGCCCACACAGGCAGAGGGCCTGGCAGAGGCAGGGCAGAAGAATGTCCTGCGACAGGCAGAGTTCCTGGGGAGGGCGCAGAGGACATCAGCCAAGAAGGACCATGCTGACCAGCAGGACCTGAGACCAGAATATGCGCTCATCAAGGTCAGTATTAGCGCTGGGCCACAAGGACACAGGCCTGATCTGCTTCATTTCTCACAACTGCATGTGCACCCTTAATACCTCAAAAGTCAAACTTAATCCAAAAAGCGGGTGCCGCGCAGTGAGAGTTCTGCACAGTGCTGGTCCGGTTTTAAAACACTGATGACCACCCACGAGGACAATGCCAACACGGCGGTGGGTCAGAGGGCAGAGGGAAAGTAACGCCCACTCCCTGCCACTGCACAGGGACTCACTGTGGCGTGAAGCATGCCATCCACTTTCAAAACCAGAAGAAGCTCTTCAGAAGGCACCAGAACAGACATGAATGCACCAAAGAGGTGCGTTCTTGGCCAAGACGGCCCAACATCCTTAAATGCAAACCCTCTCTAAGTTCCTCGGCAAATTCACCAGAGCCCCAGCAGAAGGTCAGCAGAAGGTCAGCAGCATCGCGCCCCTGCTGCAAAAGCTCCTCTGGAGAAAGGAATATGCGAGAATCACCAGAGAACGAGGGACAGGCAGAGCCGCTAGGCCACACTCACTCAGCCAGGCCTGAGGATACAGCAGCCTCCAAACTAGAGCCCATGGCACCTGGAAATAGACAGGACCAAGGGGGACGATGACACACAGCTGAGCGTGTGACGAGGACCATCCCGAGTGTGGGGAGCCAGTGGTGCCACTGGAAGGGGGGGAGGGGCACCCAAGCCAGCCGCACCTGGGGAGCAAGGGGTGCGAGGGTCCTCCACCTGGGAATAAGGAGGGCTGCAAGACTGAAAGCTGACGTGGACAAGGTCTTAGGGCCGGTGTGTCGCTTAGTGGCAGAGCACCTGCCTAAC
Organism: Spermophilus citellus; assembly: GCF_964194105.1. Classification (NCBI taxonomy): domain Eukaryota; kingdom Metazoa; phylum Chordata; class Mammalia; order Rodentia; family Sciuridae; genus Spermophilus; species Spermophilus citellus. The sequence continues at coordinate 135,885,633 of NC_138191.1, read as the reverse complement.
ACGTGCACAAGGCCCTGGGTTCCATCCCCAGTACCACACATAAAAAAAATTTGATGTTTACATGGCAAGAAGTGGGGAAGGTCAACAAAACTGGAAGAAAACACCTTATCACAGGTAAAGGGCAGATACCCCTAATGCAGAGACCAAGAGACACTCTATATAAAACAGCCAGGAGCATGAACAGGCCACTCACAACCAGGTGGAAACACGTCCAGGTCACTCATCATTGAAGAGACACCGACTGTGGTTCCACCCCTCAGCAGAACTCAGAACCATGCTGCAGCGCTGACCGTGCTGTGGAGCACCCTGACCAGGGCCTCACCCATGGGAACTGAGCAGGACCCAGCCCTACAGAGGGGATCTCGACAATGTGCAGCAAAACGTGCATCGCCTGAGCCCAGCGGGCTCTTTTCAGCCCCCAAGATGCACCTCTCTCAATGCAAAAGTGCTCCCCCTGCTTACACAGCTGCACATGGGGGGCCCACCTGAACACCCAGATGCAGCACCTGGGCCCAGGGCACAGCAGCCTGGACACAGGACAGAGTACTATGCAGCCAGAACAAGGATGCAGAAGCCCACTGCCACTCCCAGGAGTGCACCACAGCCACACAGACACACACAGGCAGCCTGCTGGCCCTTGCACGCTAGGGAGCCTGAGAAAACACAAGCCTCCAGTTACATCCACAAAAGGCAGCCCAGGAAAGATAAGCCAGGAAACACCAAGTTGGCTGCCCCCGAGAGCTGGGGCCATAGGGTGGAAAAGACTCAAAAGAGTGAGATGCTTGCCCACGGTGCCTTTTGGAGAATTCTGAACACATCAGTGCTCTGGACACTCAAAAGGCAGAACCCCATCAATGAGGAAGGGAAGGGGATATAACTAAAACTGAAAGCAAACAACAGAAGGCCCAGTGCAACTCAGACGAGCAACTTCCCCACACTTGGGACAAACCCAGAGACGTGGGGACACGCCACGGGCCACACACAATGGGCTCAGGACAGGGGATGGCTGCACAATCCTCCACTCTGGTGCTCCAGGACCAGGAAAAGGGCAGGTGCAGACAGCACTGGGCGCAGCAAGACAAAGGCCTAGAAGGGACCAGAGTCAACGGCCAGCAAGAACCTGTAAGTGTGTGTGGGGAAGTGTGTAAGAGTGCGTGTGCTTCAGCCTAGGGATGACCTGCTCACTCACACACCTACGACGTGTGAGGAGGTGTCTGAGTTCACGTGTCAAATTTCCTAGCTCTGTCCACGGAACCGGCACCGAATCAAGATCTCTCACACGTTCCCCTTTAAAAAGAACCACAGAGCCAGGCACAGTGGCACATGCCTACAACTATAATCCCAGTGACGCAGGAGGCCAAAGCAGAAGGATCCCAAGTTCAAACACAGCCTCAGCAACTTAAGAAGGCCCTAAGCAAAGACCCTGTCTCAAAATAAAATACCAAAAAGCCTGGGGATGTGGCTCCGTGGTTAAGCACCCCTGGGTTCAATCCCCAATACCACAAAAATAAAAATAAAAACAAATAAATAGAATCAGGGCTCATCAAAGACAAGGAAGGTCTAAGAAACTCTGTCTCCTGGAGCTCAAGGAGACGTGACATTTAGCTGCAGGGGACATCCCGGAGATCCCGGAAAAGGGCAGCAGGTAACAACGTACCCGTACTGGTCAGTGAGTCATGGCGAATGTCCCTTGTGATAACACTGACAGCAGGGAAGCTGGGTGTGGGGCACGTGGGGACTCTCCACACTATCCTCACCTTGTTCTGTAAACCTAAAACTTATAAAAATGAGGTTCTTTTAAAATAGACAGAGCACGGAAACCATGGCTCCTCACAGGAAAGCCAGGGCCAGGGCTGGAACAGGGAAGATGCCCGAAAGTGTCCAACTCACAGAGGCGGCCACACAGACACAGGACAGCCTGAGGGACTCCATCCGGCCAATCCTGGGACAACCTGAGCACCAGGATACCCAGGCACAGAACGTCCACACCCACAGCACCCAGTGGACGGGCGTCGGTCCATCAGCAGAGCCAGGGAGGCCCTGCTAGAAGAGGCCCATGTGCCCAGGCACGCAGGAGGTGCTCTGTCTGCACCAGGCATCAGGGAGGACCCGGGGGACACCCACATGAAGGCAGGCATCTTGGTCCCAGAGGACACCAAGACCACTCACTAGGAGAAAAAGCAACAAGGCCCTGTGGGACCTCAGGTGGACAGCGTGAGCCTCCAGGCATGGCCCTGAGAGGGACAGCCTCACTCCACACTCTCCCAGGAAGCTGTAGCTGACTCCACTGTGGGGAAGCAGTAGAGGCAAAATAGAACCATTCTCTGGAAGTTTCACAAGGAGGAAGACTACACATTAAAAATGTATCATAAAGGCAAGAAAATGGAAGAACTGCCCCAGATTAAAGGAGGCCAAGAGATAAGGACGCTGGACACAGTCCGTGACCCTAACCACTCCTGGAGGGGAGGGCTGTCAAGGGCTGACCAACGACCAGATGGACCAAAGCACCAGCTGGTGTTCAACGAGCCACGGTGACAGCAGCACAGCGTCCAAAGGCCAGACCCCAGCCTCCAGGTGCAATCACTGGGCTCCCAGGGTCAGGGCCACGGCGTCCACAGCGCGCCCTCGTGTGGGTCAGGAAAAGCATGTATGTAACACACGCACACACGTGCACACCACCTGCAGGAGGAGGGCCAGAGCACAGGAGCGAACACAGAAAGTCACACTACAGGGACAGGAGCTTCGAGGATGAACCAAAGCCCTCCGTGGTTTTGCAAATACCTGTAAGTTTGACATTATTTCCAAATAAAAGATCTTTGAAGAAATAAAGTCTCCCTTAGCCATTTTAAACAAGCACAATGTTAAGGAAACAATAAGGCCACAGACTGCAAAGACACTCACCAACATGCCTCTGATGAAGGGTGTGCACCCAAAGTGCGCGGAAGTCGCCGCCTCCCTGCTCCATGGTAGGAGAGAGCAGCCCACGCAGAGGGGTGGACGGTGGGACCGTACGGAGGAAGGTGACCAGTGGCTACAAGCACACCAACAAGAACCAAAGCCCGGTCTCTGGGGGATGTGAATCACAGCTGTAGGGAAGCACCACTTCCCACAGAGCAAACCACGACGGCAGGAAGGTGGGCAGTGGGACACTCGCAGGCTCCACAGAGCCCACCCAGGGAAACAGACACATCTCCAGGGACTCCCGGGAAGGGCAGGAAGTACCACCTACAACACAGCAGCACAAGGTCACCTGTGTGAGGGTCCACCCACCTGCCAGGGAAGAGGCCAGACACCACCTCCCACCATAGGCCATGCAGATGAGTCACCAATGGGCAAGACCAATCTATGGCTGTCACGGGCTCCACAACAGCCCTTAAAGACGTGAGGGTCTTGTCCCTGCGACGGATAAATTGCAGCTTCTAAGGAAAAAAGTCATTTCAGGTGTGACCAGGCCCTTGAGAAGGAGACGTTATCTCAGGTCATCTGGAGACCTGGACATCACAACTGTCCTCCCAAGAGAAGCACAGAGAACGGAGGTAGAGGGGAAGGCAACGCAGAGATGAAGCGGGGAGTCCAGACAACGGCCCCCTGAAGACTGTCCTTCAGGTCCTTCCTGCACCAATGTGGCCACAAGCTGAGGGAGGCCAGCGACCACCAGAAGCCGGAGGAGCCAGATGGATCCTCGCCAAGCTGGGCAGGAGGCACAGCCCTGCAACACCTTGACTCCATCCCAGTGACCCAGCTTCTGCTCCCAAGACTGAGATAGCAGCTCCACCAGGTCTGTGGCAATTTGTCACAGCACCACCAGAAGCTGACAAAGTGCAGACAGATGCCAATCCAGCAACCGCTGAGGGGAGTGGGAGGGGACGTCAGGAAACAACGGAATGGTCAGGCCTGCAGGGCGCACACCCACCCAAACTCACCAAGGCCACCCAGCTCCGCGCTCTGGGACGGGCATATCACTGTAAGAGCAAAAGCTCATCCCGTGAGCCCCCGAGGCTCCTGAGGCCAGACCCCGCCTTGACTTGCCGAGTTCGAGAGCAGCAGATTCCTGCCTGCTGCCTAGGCAGGACCAAGCCAGCTGCCCATTGCTAGTGACCCTAACAGTCAGCTCACTCACCTGCTGCATCTGCACTCACACTCCCAGGACACTCCGCCTGACCTTCCTCTCCTGACTCTCTGAGGAGCAGCCTGGCTGGAGCAGGGAGAGCCCACAGGGGCCAGGGGACGGCACCAGGTGGCTCCTGAGCCCATTAGGGCCTGGATCACCACAGGCCAGAGACCTTCAGCTCCCAAGGTGAAAACCAGCCCAGCCTCTGAGGGCGAGGGCCGTCCCCCACTGCACACCTCGCCTCCAGAGGAAGTCAAGAGCCCACACCAGAAAGCAGCATGGCGGGGCTCCACTGAGTGCAGCAGGCCACCACACTCTGCTCTCAGAGAAGACGCAGAGACAGGGAGCAGCCTGGTGGCCAGGGAGCTTGGCCACACCCATGACAGAGGCAAGTGCCAGCCTGGCATCACAGGGAGGGCCAGAGGCAGGGCCCCCAGACTCAAACTGAACCCAAGAGGGAACAGCGACAAAAAAACAAACACCACGAACACCACGCTTCCACATTGCATCATGCTGTAACGCGACAAAAACGTGTTTAAAAGATAAGTCATTGTCGTCCTCAAAACTGTCAGAGAAGCCTGAGAAGATTCAGCACAGGTTCTCCGTGGCAATACCAGGTCCAGCTGCTCCCACTCGGCCAGCCCAGAGGCCCCAGCGGCCCTGCGGGGTCTGGAAGCCAAGCCTCAAGCTCAGTGCCTGAGACAGAGACACTGCCCCTACATAAGCCATAGCTCCCTGTGCCGGGCTTCGTCCCCTAGGTCAGGCATCACCTCACCTGAGGGGTCACCCCCACATGAGGCTCACCTCCACACAGGGATCCCCTCCACATGGGGATCACCTATACTTTAAAATCACCCCCACATAAGGACCACCTGTACATAGGGATCCCCTCCACACAGGAATCACCTGTACATAAGGATCACCCAAGGATCACCTCCAAATAGGGATCACCTCTACAGAAGGATCCCCTCCACAGAAGGCATCCCCCATGCTGAGCACCACCCCTGCATAAGGCATCGCTGCGTGGTGGCCTCACCGGGGCGTGCACTACAGGGACAGGGGTAGGATAATTTTTAAAGGTCTCAAGAAAATCCTGTAACAGGTGTATTTTTCAGTTTGAAGAAATTCAGATTCAATGATTTCAGAATGAGCCCTTCACACCTGAGCCCCAACACAGAGTGCCCAAGGGCCACGCTGGCGCTGCCCGGGCACCCCCAGGCACCTGCATGTGGTGAGCCCCAAACTCAAGAGCCAATCCGTTCTGCTCAAAGAGCATGAACCAACACATAGGTAGACCAGCGAGATCTTCACGGCCTAGTGATGGGGCAGGGCTGCTGCCCGGGGAGCTGTGGTCCTAGGACAAAGGTACAGCCCTCCACAACCGTGCTGGAGGGAGGTGGCACCGTGGCCAGTCACACACTCTGGAGTCCACCCTGCAGGGCTGGGCCTCCACCCGAGGAGGCACACGGGCTCCAGCCACCCTGGCAAGGATGTGGCTGCATGGGGGGCTGCTTCTCCAACCGTCCACAGCTGACCCAAGACACACCACAACGAAGAGGCCCCTGCTGCCGTGGCTAACCACAGGCCACAACCGCCGGGCAGCTAGTATGACGCCGGGTGCTGGAGCTAGTCTGTGGTTGTCATGGTCTTGCTGTCCTGGGGACGGAGCCGGGGCCCGGTGCAGCTAGTTTCTTTTTAGAGATAACAAAACATTCAGGGCCCAAACAAGTCACTCAGATTCAGGTGACTGGGCATGAACTGGACTCAATTTCCAGCCACTGTTCTCCTGGCCAGAAGGCCACCTGCCCAGATGTACCATTTAAAGATGAGGCATCCATGAAGGGCCTTGGGGTTTGTGGCTGCAGCACCTGGTAAACTGAAGCATCACAGGAGTCTGCGCACTTGTTCTCCAAGGTTAGGAAGAGGAAAGGCACTGGTGAGGAGGCAGCACCGTCTCTGGGAAGGGTCCGCCTGTGCAGGGAGATGCTACTTAGGACCAGTCCAGAGGAAAGCATGCGGCCCCTCCGCTCCCAGGGAAGCAGAGGACCTGGAACCATCCACTTAGGACGGCTGGACATCTGATGGCACTGAGAAACTCACTTCCCTTTGAGGGTGGCCACTGGCACCTCACTGTAGAGACCCACCCCCTCTGGAGATACCCAGTGGCCATCTACGGACGAGATGCCATAGGGCTATAGCAAGCTCTCAAGCCACCTGGAGAAAGGGCCGAGACGAGACTGGCCACCATCGGCGGACAAACCCCAGCCCAGTGACGGGACCTGGCGTCATCTAATGCTTCTCTCCACCTGTTTAACATTTTCCATAATAAAAAAGCACTTATAAAAACATATTGGCAAAATCTTCACCAGTGAAATGACACTGTGCCCAGATCTGCCTCAGAGTGACTCAGCCTGGGAGGCCCAGCAAGGACTGATCATGACCACCGTCCATTCACCACCCACCCTGCTTTTGCTGGTGCTTGAAGTGTCCATTTTATAAAGACTTAAAAGAGCAAAGAAAAGGGGTCTGGGGTATAGGTCAGTGGTAGAGCACTTGCCTGGCGTCTATGAGGGTTCAACCCCAGCACTGCTGAGAGAGAGAGAGAGAGAAGAAAAGGAAGAAGGAAACATGGGAATCTGCAGCCTGGATGCATAAATATTTGAAAAGGCCTCATCCCAGCTGGAGGCAGCGCTCCCTAAAGAACTCGGAGAAGCAGGAGTGGACTACAGCAGGACACGCCCCCCCAGGGCCAAGCCGAACCTGCAGAGCCGGCCACCTGGCTAGCCAATCGTGTTCCCACCCTCACACAGACGGATGCTGAAAAGAAAGGATGAGCTACGACCACCCCGAGAGCCCTGCGGGCAGCAGCGGAGCTGGCACCACGTGCCACTGGCTGAGCACTAGACCAGGCGTTGCATGAGACGCCTCAGTTCAGCATACAGACTGCCCCGGGGAGAGTGCAGAGCGACAGGGAGCCCCACCAGGGTGACAGGCCCACATTGCTGCCCTGCTGGCCCGCACCACTCCCACCTGGGCAGCAGCACCCAAGTCACCCACAGAGCCCAGGGTGCACCCTACGGCCCAGTCTCCCAGCTGGCTTTTCAGCCCTGAAGCCCCAGCCCTCGAGGAGCCAGGACCACCGGAGAGGCCCACCCATGCCAGGGTATCTGCACACGGCTGAAATGTAGCTGAGATTGCTGATAATTAATAAAACAGAACTGGGAACGACAGGTTCATCAAAGCAGCTGGGACCTCAGAGTGGCTCCAACGCCTGGCGGGCTGGAATTTCCCCCTCACGGGGCTCTGAATCACAGGCTGGTGGGGGGAACGTGCAGGTCAGCGCACTGCTAGAGGAGGTCGGCAACAAAAGGACGCCGTGCGCCACCGCCGGTCCACGAGGCCCAGCCAGCACTGTCGCCGGGCCTCTTCAAGGAGAGCTGGACAGCGACACGTGAAAGCCACGGTGGGCGGGCCCAGCGACTTGCTAAAATGGCTTTCTCAAACAGAAAACTCAATCTACACCAGCGCTGAAGAGATGTCTATGCACACAGTTCCTCACCTGTACCTGTGAACTCCATCTCCTGGTTGTGATGCAGATCCACTCAAGTTTGACTGTAAGAACATTTATCACCTGCGCACATTCAAGCTGTACTATGCTAAAGAGCCTATGAAAAGCACACCAAATGGCCTCGTCTTTCAAAATGATCATCACTCCTGTGATTGTGAAGCATACTGAACTGTGCACCACTGTCCCCAACAGAACCTGCTCCTGCCAGGGACAGGTGGCTGGCACAGGAAGAGGCTCTCGAGACATGAGCCACACTTGCTGCCCTACTGCTGCTCACAACCAGCTCTGAGGGGGAAACACTGTGTCCTCGTCACCCAATGAGGCCTGAGCACAGAGGGCGATGCTCACGTTGCCGTCTGCCACCACAGGACTGCTGAACACATACTCCAGCTGGAAGACCACGGCGAAGGCCGGGTGCTGCACCATCTCAGGCAGTCGCAGGCGGCTTCTCAAAACCAGGGCCTGGTTTCCAGAGCTGGGGCAAAAACAAAACACAGGGACACGTTAGAGTGTCTCTCACACCCCACCTGTGCCTACCCCTACCCAGGGACCAGGGGCACGGGAGCACTGCCGACACGGCCTGGGCACCTGTGCAGAGCTGTCCTGCATGTGCTTGGCCCCGGGCAGTCCCCAGCCAGTGCTTCCTTCTCCCAAGTGCCACAAGCAGCACCTCTCCAGACTGCCAGCGCACCCTGCAGCCAAGTCCCCAGAAGCACCACGTGGAGGAGGGTCCCATTCTCTGAGACTGACTGCTGTGGAGGACAGCAGCCCCTGCTGCATCAGGAGATCCCTGTGGTGACAGAGGGACAGGGGTTTGGGAAGCAACTGCTGCATCATTTGGAAAACTAATCCCAGACACATCTGGATTCAGCATGCCAAGGGCTCCCCGGACCCTCAGCTGCCACAGCAGGAAGTGTCCAAAATGCAAACTCTAAAGTGTCAGAACACAAGAAGGAGCTTTTTCCAAGCGCACTAATTTGCTCATAGAGGCATAACTGAGCAAGTGGAAGAAAGGTGACAGGGAAAAGCCCCAGTGGTGACTCCACACCAGCCTGCTCCACAGCTTGCATCCCCACACACCTTGGGCCCCAGGGAGAATACCTGGTCCTGGAGGAGGAGCTCACTCTCCTGCTGAAGCTGGCGGAACGCGTCATGGCCACATCCATCTCGGGCACCAGCACAACCACCTGTGGCCTCCGCACAAAGCCCAGGCCGTTGTGCACACCCACATGCAGGCGCCGCTCCAGGACCTCCAGGGCCCCGCCATCCAGCAGGCCACCCCCCTGCAAGAGGCACAGGGATGGAATGAGTCCCACACAACCAGAAAGAGGGGTGGCCAGAGGAGCCCTGGCAGGCAGGCAAGCAGATGAGTCCAAGCAAAGGTCAGGTACCTAGCCCCGCCGTGCCTGCTGACCACAGCACCTCCTAGGTGAGGCTGGCCTCGCGACACCACCGTCCTTTCCAAGCAGCATGCCCTGTGGTGCCTGGTGGCCAGGCTACTCTAGCTTTCCAGAGTTCAGCTTTCCCAGATGGGCAGCCTCCTCCCCATGGATTTCAGCTCCCTCCACAGACAGGTCCCAGAGGTCTGGACGCTCACTCTCCTGAGACAAGGGGACACATGATAGAGAGGTGCCCACAAGCAGAGCACACCCAGTTTCAACTCTGTGCCCCCAGAGACTTGAGGCTCTGCGAAGAAAGGGCAGGACGAGGATGTCGTACACTCAGGCAGGAAGTCACGAACCAACAGCAATGGGGTCGGCCCCAACATGACCACCAGATATTAAAGTGCTTCATCTTAACAGAAAATGAACAGGCTCTCTGACCAGTGAACAGGGGTATTCCTCCAGGTCACTTGCACTTATTAAATTATGTAATCTTTGCAAAGCGACTGAATTTTCCAGTACCCATTAATCAAGTGAATGGACCTAAATTCAGCCTACTAGTCTTTGGATAATGGAAATTAAACCACAGAGACAACTGAGTATCTGCTTGGATAGGAACAAAAACACAAACATAAGATAAACAAAATAAAAACACACAGTAAAGTTGTTTTTAGGAATAGGTAAAATTCAACCATAGCACTCTTAGAACATCTCTGCCTTCCCACAACCCACTCTGAAAAATAAGAAAACAATGGATCTCCCTAGGAAATGGTTGCCGCGCAGCCTGCTTCTGCTCCATGCCTGCACGTGTGGCCATGTTAGGCAGAACTGGTTTCCAAGAAGAAGCAAAAGAGCCAGCTGGCTCACGGGGAACCAGTCCCTTGCTCACTTCGTAGGCCACGAGAGTGGGAGCCGAGTGAGAGGACCACCTGTTCCCACAAGTGGAGACTCCAGCCCTGCCACTAGCGCCCTGGCAGAGCATGTGCACCCACAGCTCATCCTCCCTAGAGCAGAGGGAGGGCAACCCCGGGCAGAGAAGAAAACCAGGTGCTCCCCGAGGCATGAGCACTGGAGAGGTGCAGGTCAGCTGAGGGGAAGGAGACCCACACAGGTTTGCACAGGGGCCAAGGAAGGCCTATAGGAAGAATGCCCAGGAAATGAGCCTCATGTCCAAAGGCCCAGTGGCCAGCACGCGTCCACAGGTGAGTCCAGGGAGCAGCTCAGGTCAGGAAGCCGGCAGAGAAAGCCCATACTCTGCAGGTCCGGCACACAAGGCCAGGTGCCCAGTGTCAGCCTGAGGACAGTGAGGAGCCAAAGCCAGAAGGAGGTCTGAGCAGAGGAAAGGCACTGGCTGCCTGTGTTTCTAAAGACCACTGTGGCTCTGGGCAGAGGCTGTGGCCTCAGAGAGACACTGCAGCCAGCCTCCAGCTGATCTGCCAGTTACCTGCACACAACCAAGGATGAGTTGCCTCCTGCTCGAAATTCCACCAAGAGCCAGGATCCATGTACAAGAACACGCACAGCAGGGTCCTAACGGCCCCGCCTGGAAGCAGCTGAGGCCACCCTGTTGATGGACAGACACGAGGCAGGGCACTCACAGGAACACCACACAGCAAAGACAGTGCACAGGCTGCTCCGACAAACAGCCCTGCACAGTGCCCAGCAAAGACAGCACAAAGAAAAGGCGGCTTCGTGGAAATAAAGGTGAAACGAGGCAAACCCACACTCGTCCAGGCACCTCGAGTGTCAACCCAGGACAAGAAGCAAACACCGGATAGCAGGAAGGCCTGGGAGCAGGAGGCTGGACCAGGAGCCCAGGCTCCTTTCTCCTCTCTTCCATTTGCCAAGCCCCTTGCCTTCCTGTGGCCTGACTGATGCAAGGAGATGCCACTCGGTCTCCTGGCATCTGTGGCAAAGCTGCTTGTGGAAAAGCCAAGAGTGAGCACCCTCCGTGTCCCAGGAGGCCAAGAAGCAGCTCCCTAGTCCAGTTCTGCTGCCCCTCCTCCCGTCCTTTAGAGCCGAGACCAGACAGGGCTACCCCTCCTCCCTGCTGGTGGCTTCAGCTCCGGAGCAGTCAGCACCAGGCCCGGGCAGCACGGAAGCCGGGTGCAGCCCACCTCCTGTTCCTGGGCCGTCCAGAGGAAAACAGAGGCCAGGCTGGGCATCCGGGACAAAGAAAGAAATGAGGAGTCCCCCAAACCTGCAGAGGCTCTGAGGACCCGGGTGCATAAATGAGCTGCGTGAGAATACCCAGGGAAGCTGGTCAGGAGGGGCCAGAGCTTGAACTGTCCTCGCACTCAGGTCTTCCCGCCTGCAAGCTGTCATCACAGGACGGGAAGAGGGACCCTCGGTGTGGGGCCCTGCTACAGGGCAGCCTGAGCAGCACACGGAAGTAGACGTGCATGCTGGGGCACATGTGCTGTGTCTCACCACGGCCACATGCACGTCCCTGCCTGATGGGTGGGCAGACCCCCCAACCAGGAGCATGAAGCACCCTGCCCAGGCACGCAGTGACAGAGGGGGACAGAGGAGTGCTCCCATGAGCTCCCAGGTTAAGGCTTCTAGGAATGTGTCCATGTGGATGGCAGAGTGCCCAGGGTCAGACAGGGTGAGACGTTCTCAGCTGCCTTTAGGGGTGAGCAACAACTCTCCAGTCACCTCCTGAAATGAGCCACAGTGCCTGGTCACCCATGCCCACTTGGGGTCATGATCTGCTATAAGTGAGGAGTGTTTTGTCATCTACTGAGATGAGAGTCAGTGTCTCCAGCCAACAGCACCTTTGTCACCTTCCAGGATGGGAGGCTGGAGGATCTCGGGGGTCTGAGGAGGAAATGGGTCCCAGGAAACCTGTTTTACACCAACTCAGAGACAGAAACAGTGTCCCTCTTTAGCCACAAAGTTGGGAGAGACAGGACCACATCCCCTGGGTACACCGTCCACCCAGCAGCACCAGACTCCGGCAGCTGGCCCAGCCCTCAGGATGCCCTCCTCGCAGCAGGTGAGACGTACCTCCTGGACGTGATCGCAGGTGAGGAGCTGCACCAGCTCCTCCTCGAACCTCCCGAGGGAAGGGCACAGGGTGAGGAACAGGTCATCCAAGTGCCACGTGATGGGCTTCTGGAGCCGAGGCTTCCGGAGGGCGTCGCCTGCGGTGAGAGGCTCGTGTGAGATGGCCCGGGGTAGCAGGCAGAGGACCCCCAGGCCTCAGACCACAGGCAGTGGGACCTCGAGGCCAGGAGAAGGCAGGGAAGTCACCTGGACACAGCATGCTGGGCCACCCACTGAGCTAAGGTGCACAAACTGCACTTGCCACTCAGATTCCAGCAAAACTCCTCCAGAGGCAAACTGCAAGTGGGCCACTCAAAGAACAAGGGCAGAGAGCAAAGCACGTCCAATGCCCTTCAGCTGGGTTCCCTCAGCGCCGCCTCCTCAGCCACACCAACGCCACTGCATTTACCTGAACCAGCTGGAAATGGGACCACGTACTGACATCTTGCAGCAAGCAGACACACAGACAGGGCTGGCACCACAAGAACCAAGCCCTTCATAACCCACTTGAATCAAATGTATGAAAGATGAACAAATAACCCAATCAACAAATGGGCCAAGGACCTGAACAGACACTTCTCAGAGGAGGACGTACAATCAATCAACAAGTACATGAAAAAATGCTCTCCATCTCTAGCAGTCAGAGAAATGCAAATCAAAACCACCCTAAGATATCATCTCACTCCAGTAAGATTGGCAGCCATTATGAAGTCAAACAACAACAAGTGCTGGCGAGGATGTGGGGAAAAGGGTACACTTGTACATTGCTGGTGGGACTGCAAATTGGTGCGGCCAATTTGGAAAGCAGTTTGGAGATTCCTGGGAAAGATGGGAATGGAACCACCATTTGACCCTGCTATTGCCCTTCTCGGACTATTCCCTGAAGACCTTAAAAGAGCATGCTACAGGGATACTGCCACATCGATGTTCATAGCAGCACAATTCACAATAGCTAGACTGTGGAACCAACCCAGATGCCCTTCAATAGATGAATGGATAAAAAAAAATGTGGCATCTATACACAATGGAGTACTATGCAGCAATAAAAAATGACAAAATCATAGAATTTGCAGGGAAATGGATGGCACTAGAGCAGATTATGCTTAGTGAAGCTAACCAATCCCTAAAAAACAAATACCAAATGTCTTCTTTGATATAATGAGAGCAACTATGAACAGAGCAGGGAGGAAGAGTAGGAAGAAAAGAGTAACATTAAACAGAGACATGAGATGGGAGGGAAAGGGAGAGAAAAGGGAAATTGCATGGAAATGAAGGGAGACCCTCATTGCTATACAAAATTACATATAAGAGGTTGTGAGGGGAATGGGAAAATAAACAAGGAGAGAAATGAATTACAGTAGATGGGGTAGAGAGAGAAGATGGGAGGGGAGGGGGAGGGGGATAGCAGGGGATAGGAAAGGTAGCAGAATACAATAATTACTAATAGGGCATTATGTAAAATTGTGGATGTGTAACCGACGTGATTCTGCAATCTGCATTTGGGGTAAAATTGGGGGTTCATAACCCACTTCAATCTAATGTATGAAATATGATATGTCAAGAGCTTTGTAATGTTGTGAACAACCAATAAAAAAAAAATCAAAAATCAAAAAAAAATTTTAAAAAAATAATAAAAAAAAATGTATGAAAGATGATATGTCATGAGCTTTGTAATGTTTTGAACAACCAATTTAAAAAAAAAGGAATAAAGCCACAAAAAAAAAAAAAAGAACCAATCCCTGGTTCTGACCCAGAAGCACCGCCTTCTCCCTGAGGTCACGCCCAGTGCAGAGCGGGCACACAGCACAGCTGAGTGGGAGCTGCATCTGCTCCACGCTGCAGGACCAGGAGAAGCAGCCGCTTCCCAACCCACACGGGGATCTGGGCTTCCTCTCCCGGCCGCTGCAATCTTCTCCTCCTACCTCCAACTCTTCCTCTGTTTTTGTGATTATTTGCATATTAGGTCTTAGGTTTTTAAAAGACAATTCCAAAGTTAAGTAAACACTTGGTGCTAAGGAAAACGCGGTCAGAAGGGAGGGCGGGAGAGCAGGGAAGAAGGCTCATCTTTGCTGTTGTGTCCACAAGAACCCAGGGACAGACGGTGGAGAGGGCTGCACAACAATGTGAATGTGCTCCATGGCCCTCCACTGCCCCGAGGGCTGGGGAAGATGGCCTGAAGTCCACCATCTGCGCGGTGGCTGAGCGAGCACCCTAGACAACCTGAGCTGGGGACCACCCTGCACCCAGCCAGACAGGAAGCAGTGGGGTGGGGGAGCGAGGCAGCAGGAGGCGGGCGGCCCCCGCAGCACCCAAGGCTCCTGTGCTCCTTCTGGGAAGACAATGGCAAGGCCAGCAGGGGCCTGGGAAGGCGACCCGCGCTCAGGCCACTCCAGCGAGCAGAGAGCATCCCAGCAAAGTAAGCCAGAGGAGAGAAGGAGAGGGGGGGGAGAGCAGGCCCAGGAGGCGAGCGGCCCAGGAGAAGAGCAAGAGAGAACCCCCAGGCCGCTGTGCCCGGTGGCTCCCGCAGACGCCCCCCACTAGGCAGCCGGAAACTGTGTCCTCCACCTTGATGCACACGTTCACCTCGACGGTGGGCGGGGGTGCTCGCGGGTGCCCTCTCAGCCCGCCCACCCGAGGGCCTGTACCACACTGGCCAGCAGCACGGCGGCTTCACTCACGAGGGCATGACAGCGGCCACCCAGAACCTTCTGCTCTCAACCAGCAAGGCCACTGGCCACAGAGCAGGCTGGACCCGGGGTGAGGGGCCCTGTCAGCAGACGTGAGGGCTCCAGGTGGATGTCACTGACAGGACGACACTGAAGGGAGGTGGTCACGCCCATGTGCACCTGCAAGTCCGGCACCTCCTCCCACGCTGAAGCCCCCGCTCTCAGCCTTCACTGGTGGCACCGTCCACAGCGCCCCACCCAGGGACTTCTATCAGCCACCACAGAAAGCCGAGACTCCCAGGACACCCCTGCCCCACCCTCAACTCCCGCAGGCCCCAGGGCACTGTCTGCTGGACTACCCCCAGCCCACTCCAACTTGACATCCCTGTCACTGGGCAGCAAAGACATTCCCACAAGGTGGTAAGGACACGCAGACGCCACCCTCTGGCAAGGACAGTGACAACATGCCAGCTCGCACAGTGCTGACCTCGACTCTACTGACTTCTTAACTTCTACAGAAACAGAATGAGAAACCCAGTGTCCTCCTCGCCCACACGAGGTGTGGCATGCTGCTCCTGGACACTGGTGCAGGACTCCAGGCCACAGGCATCTGAATGTTCAAAATGCAGGTGTGACAGTGAAAGACGACCAGCTGCAGTGCACACAAGCGGAGCCCAGGGTCGAGGACCGAGCCTCCTTAGGGGCTATAGGGAGATGAGAAGCTAAGCATGGGCGGGGCTGCAGGAGAACAAAACAGGGACAGAGAAAAGGGGGCACCAAAGGCCACAACCCAGTTGCTGGCAGCACCGGTGACAGAACAGGGGACACACCAGCTATAGCAAGACAGCTGAGTAGCCTGGAGCCAGGAGGGAGTCACAGGGAGGGGCTGCCGCCCCTGCACCTCCTGCCCTGCACACAGCGGCCGGCCACAACTGCAGGGTGTGGCATAGCAGGACCTGTCCGAAGGAAGAAGTCAGGTCCACCAAGAGTCGCCAAGGCACCGCCTCCTCGGGAGAGCTGAGGAGCTTCTCTGGAGGCAGGTGGGCCTGGGAGCCAGGCCTGGTGTGGACCCAGCTCTGCTCATGGCCCTGGGCCAGGCACTGCCCCTCTCAGTTTCCACAGCTGAGCAAGGGGGGAGATCGTGCCCCCCCAGCCTGTGGGTCTCGATACCTGCAAAGTCGCTCTAGAGTCACCATAAACCCTGCCGAGGACGCAGGCCTCGCTTGGCTCCCAGGAGAGATGTGCGCACACATAGGCCACAAGAGCACAGTCCTAAATCCTCGGAACAGCCTGGCTGTGCATTCCACACGATACTTAGCAAAAGAACACCTGGGGCTCAGGAGCCGCCCTACTAACAGCCACCATCCCCATCTGGTCACCATCTCTGCTGAGTGTCCCCTTGTTCCACACCAGCCAGGACGGGTGCCGTAGACTCGTTAGCTTCCCATGGCTCCGCAAACTCCCACCAGTGGTGGGGAAGAGCCGAGTCTTGATTTGGGGATGGAAACCAGGTGTGGTGAGCAGGTGAGTCCCTGAGCACAGGATCCACTGTGAGGACCGAGAAGCCACTGAGGGAGGGAAGCGTGGGCTTCAGCTGAACTTGACACAGAAGGTCCCAAGGCAGGAGCAGCAGCTCCCATGCTGGCACTTTGCTAGTCCATCTTACTTTCTCCCCCAAACAGTCCTGTCCCCATTTTACAGAGGAAAAACAGAAAACAAGGCCTGGGGAGGGCAGGCGGGGCCGCAGGGTCTGAGGTCTCCAGCAACAGAGGCTGGCTCCACCCCCGAAACCATCAGGCCCCAACAAACACCCAGCCTCAGCCACACAGCAACCCAGCCCCCACAACTCCACCCACGCACTGCTCACTCTCCACCCTCGCTGTCCTCAGGCACTTTGGGGATCACAAGCCCCTCCCTGCAAAGGGGCGCACTCTTTCCTCCAGAGCTAAGGGCACCGTGAAAACTGGACCACCCCTCCCTGAGCACCCCACATGGACTTGGGTTCTACTTCTGGAAAGCCCAGCTAGACTTCTGTGAGCAGGCGTCCTCACTCAGGGAGCCTGAGCCACCCTGGCTTAACCTCACCAGCATCCCGGCTGTGACACCGACACACACACACACACACACACACACACACACACACACACACGAATCACGACCTTGTGTGGCCTGTCAATGACACAACAGAAAGACAGCTCAGGTGGCAAGCTGCATGTCATATATATTTTACCACAGCTGAGAAGTTATAATGACAATGAGTTCCTAAAACTAGGGCACAGCAAGGGTGGGATACAGCGATAGTGGCTTTGCTGGCCACCGTCATAGGGAGATGGACGATGTATTTTATAAGAGTATTTACCAGAAAAGAAGACAAAGGTGACACAAGGATGGCAGCTCACTCCCCAGAAGGGACAGGGAAGAATGGCCTTGCTGCCTGCTCCCCAGGCTGGGTGCTGAACCAGAGTGGGACTGGGGCCAGTCACCTACCTGGAGGAGGCCGTTCCTCTGAGGTTCAGCCTTGAACCACAGACCCACAGAGAGAGAACCAAAGGAGCCTCACCGGTTTCGCTGTGAGCGGGGAGGAGACCAGGGATCCGCTGCAGCCCCGACACCAGCAGGTTCTGGGGCACCAGGTGGAAAGCAGCCTCCAGCAGCGGGTGGAGCCGCAGGGTGTACAGCAGGCTGGAGCTCTCAATGAGGGTCATGTGCTGGTTTTCTGGGGAAAGAGAAAACGTGGGGCTGAAGCCAGGGCACTTCTATCAATCAGCAAGAAACAGACTCAGGGTCCCCACCACTCAGGGAGGAGACAGGAGTCCTTCTGCCCCATTGGCCTAGAGATGGAAAGCACAAGGGCCATTTGTTTCACTTGTTTGTATGTGTGTTTGGGATTTTGTCTGTTTTTGCAGTGCTGGGATCTAGCCCAGGGCCTCCGGCATGCTAGGCAAGCACTCAGCCTCGGTCCAGCCTTCCTCTCCCTCAGCCCAGCTACCTGTGGCAAGGCTCGGCCAGCACACAGAGCTGCCCAAGTGTCCACACAGGAGCAGATTCAAACACAGAACAGGAGGATGAGGAGCTTTCTAGGTACTGATACGAAAACCCTCCAAATGAATGTTACAAAAAAAGCAAGGCTTAGAACAAACATTTGCTCAGTGTCATAAAAAGAGCCACCAGGATCCTGACCAGCTCCAAGAGGGAGGCTAGCAGCAGCAGCGGGGCAGCTGGCGGAGGAGAGTTCACTCTCAATCTCCATACTTTTTCAGACCTTTGGAACTCTGAACCATGTGAACCACCAGGGAAATGCCAACGCAGTGGCTGGACGGGCTGCTGGCTGGAGGCTGGTCCCCTGCACCCACTCCCACTCAGAACTGAGCTTGCACACAGAACTGTGGGGGTAGAACCCTGGCAGCCCTGGATACTTCAGGAGAGAAAAATCTTAGCAAAAAGTAATTAAAGTCAATGAAAAATAACCTAAAAGCAATCTTTATAAACAAAATTAACTGTCCAACTGATTGCTTCCCATCTCAAGATTTTCACCAAATTTGGGGGGCAGGGGGTGCCACTGAACATTCTAGCACAGGCCACAGTGTGCACACACAACTGCTTTCAGGGCGTCGGGGCCACATCTCCAATGGACAAGAGGCATGCTCCCCAGCAGACCCACCTCCTGCCACTCTCCCCTCCGCCCTCCCTGGGGCCTGGCTCAGCATCTGCTCTGGGCCTCCAGGATGTCCTTCCAAACAGCCCCCACTGCAGGCGCCTCCCTGCTCATCCTCCAGGTAGGCAGCATCACAGGGGGCCACACCTCCCAACAGAAGCCCAGCAGGAAACTCCCCTGCTGTGGGGCAGCAGTCTGCAGACATCCCCATCAGGTGGGCACAGCTGGGAAGGCCTCACTGTTAGTGATAACCAATGACTTCAGTCAGAGGTCTTGCTGCTCAGCTGCTTCATCTGGTAGGCAAGGTGTCATCAGAGGCCAGGAGGCCTCCCCCTTTCAGGTGGCTGACAAAGGCCACACCCCCAACTTGCCTGGCAAAGCAGGGTGGGTGCATTTCAGTTTTTTAAATTATGCAAAAAGCCAAGTCCATGACACATTTGCCAGAAACTATTAGATAACTGTGCTAAGCCGAGGGCAGCTGACATTCAGGCACATGGCGGCACACGCTGAGGCAGGAACATGCTCAGGAAAGTTGCAGTCTCTGCCCGTGTGGCCAAGGACAGGCTGGTTCTTACGCTCCACAGGGTCTTGCAGAAACGGGTGCAGGAGGGCTCTGGGGGTGCCATGGTACAGCCTCAACCTGGAAAACAGGACCAGGGAACCTCGTCAACCATCCAGCTTGCACCAGGCACCGAAGGCCAGATCTGCTTCTTCCACACCTCTAGAGCCTTCTAAGGCTGCCAGCCCCGACCTCTGCAGGGAACAAGCAGCTGAGGACAATGTCGGTGGCCATGCCCAGAGCTCCACGACATGCCGAGCATGTCAGGTACACCTCGGCCCAAGACCCAAGGAGCAAGAAAGCACAAGGGAAAATCACCAAACTCCAGCGTCCCAAGAAAGACAAGGTTTAAGGGACTGCTGTGGCCTATTGCCAGAGCAGTCTCCTCCATGATAACTTCACCCCAGGAACATTTGGCAGTGTCTGGGGAGGCTTTGAGCTATCCTAACTGGGTGCTGGCATCTAGCAGAGGGAGGCCAAGGATGCTGCCAAGCATCCAGAATTCACCGGTGGCTCCCTAACCCTAACCCTAGCCCCTAGCCCTCACCACCCACCACAGAACAGAGGAGGACCTGCCTGGATGTCAGGTGGTCTACACACACGGGAACTCTGACCCTGCTAAGACGCTATGTGTTGACCTTGTCCGTGTCTGCACACCCAGCTCCTAAACACAGACTGCAGGCAGAGGCGTTTCTGCTGCAGACCACAGACCACTTCCTGAGGCCTGGGTGTGAAATGCACATGCTTCATGCTCAAGCAGCAAGAGACACACTATCCTCTCTTGGCCACAGAGGAGTGGACTTGGGACCTGAGAGTGTGAATAACATGCCTGGATCCCACAGGGGACAAGCAACAGGGCAGGGCTGGCCCACGTGCATGCTACATCAGATCCAACACTCACAGTCAAAGCACAACTCCTCAGCTTGCTTAGAAATAACAAAAAAAAAGTAATAGTAAAATAAACAAAAATCTCTTACAGTACACTATTATGAACACATAACAAACTTAAAGCTCTCTGATCACCAAGAGTAAGCTGTTAAGCCACAGTGAATGAGGCTGGGGACCACAGAAGTAGAAAAACAAAGCAGATACCGTTTGTCCTGGGAAGCAGAGGTCGGAGAGTCAGGTTTATTGCTGAAGATCCGAAGAATTCCAAACCCACAGGACAGTGACTGGAGGGTCCCATCCTGCTTCCTGCCTTCAGTGACCACTTCCACTACGGCCACGATATTTGGGTGGTTTAAGGACGTATGGAAGTAGAAAGGCTGCAAAACAGATCAGAGGCCGCTAGGCAGAGCCAGTGGTGGGCTATGTCCCCAGCCTGCGCAGGGGGGGGGGCAGCCGGGGAGCAGGTGCCAGACGGGCTTCAGGAGCACACCACAAGCACCAGGGACTATGCATGAGCCCTCGTGTGCAGCGCCACCCCTGATGGGGAAAGAACAACGCAGGAGGCCACCCCCAGAGTCTAGCTGGTGTCAGGGCTTCTCCCGCCAGGGGCCACGCCCAGGCTTCAGCCACTTTGCCTCTGCTCAGGATCTTTCAACCCTGGGAATTCTACCTTGCAGATGCCAGCAGGCCTCGGGCCTCCTGGGGAACAAAGGCTGACCAGCTGTGCACCTGCAGCAGGGTGGTGACTCCAGGAAGGACCGGTGGCCTCAGCCCAGGACAGAACAAGCCCTCTACAGATGTACAGGTCTGCTGACCCTCCCCTGCCCCAAGCCCAGCCGACACTCAGGACAGGACTCTCATCCCGACTGCCACTCTCCCCTCCACACTCCCTGGGGCCAAGCTCAGCCTGTCTCACAGGAGGTTCGTGACAGTCCACCTGAACTCACTGTGTGCACACCAGAAGGACCCCTGGATTTCTCTAGGTGCTAAGTCTCCCCAGCTCAGAGCCTGACCAAGGTCTTCTATGACGACCCAGAGATCTTGCTAAAAGATGTGGGGGCCTAGGCCAAGTAGAGGCCATTCAAACTGATCTCAGCAGATGTTCCCTTTGTAACCTCTTCATCCCCAACATGCAAGTGGGGGCCTCTGACTCCTGCGTCCCCAGGGCCTGAGGGGACCTGGAGAGAAGCGAGAGGTGAGGCAAATCATCTCCCTGTTCGACACACCTGCTCCCTTCACTCTCTCTCTTCCTGCATCAGTCAATGAAGTGAAGTTACCTGCAGTTAAAACTGACAGAGGCGCAGGCTCAGAGGTGGAGCAGAGCTGCTGGTGGCGTCTGCCAACCCACGGCGTCCGGTATCTGTGTGCACAGCACCCACAGGTGGCACTGAGCTGGCTTCCAGACTGAGCGGGTGTAAGGCTGGATGAGAGCCACCCCCCAGAGGCAGGGCAGAGGCTGGCCTGCACCCGACTCCCCTATTAACAGGTCATTACCATGGTGTCACCGAGAGAACGTTTACTGTAATCACTGACTGTCAGCCCAGGATAACAGAGAGACACATTCAGACATCCGCCATGAGATACAAATTGCCATTCCATTATCTTTTATTGCAAAAACAATGAAATGATGACCACTCACAGCTGACAGGTGGTTGGACTGGGAGAGTTATGTTTCTGCTTCAAAGACTCAGCAAGGTTTATGAAGCCCCACCACCACACAGCCAAGTCTGCACTATCTCACCTGTATATTTACACCTGTGCACTTCGGTTTTATGAACACTGCACAGCTTCTGTTTTGGCAGTAAAACGAACATTTTAAACTCCAATATGAAGCAACAATCATCTCCTAGCTTAGAGGTCACCTTGCAATTAAGTGCTCCACCTGAAGCAGTGGAGGGCTCAGATAGTGGCTGCTCGCTCACCTCCAGCAACCATCACTGGGAGGCTGAAACAGCCCGGAGGACAGGCTCTCAGCCCAGTGGCCAGCCTGGAACCTAAGAGCACATCTTTCTTGAGAAGAGGCAGCCGTCCCTGGCAGCCAGCAGGCTGAAAGGCAGGTCAAGTTCAGACAGTCCTGTCAGTTCCACTGCTGACTGACAAGGACACACTCTTCCAAAAATCATTTACTGACCATCAGTGTAGGAACAGCTCCACGCTAAAGAACTCATGAGGAACCTGGAAAACACAACCCAGCCTTAGCCAAGTTCAAGGTTCGCTGGCTTTATAAATGACGGACCAGACAGCTACCGACTGCAAACACTGCTCAGGACCCAGCAGTTCTGAGACTCAGGCAGGAGCCTCCCGAGAGGGAAACCTCTGCACTGCTTGAAACACCACCCCACGCCATCATCCCCACGTAGTCACGAAGTCACGCTGACTGCTTCACCTGCACCTTAGAGCCCTGCCTTCCTGGGAAACAGGCTCAGCCAGAATCCCAACAGCACCCCACTGAGACACACCTGGGCCCGTTAGTCTAGGGGAATTTAATTAACACCAATGACACAAGTTTTGAGAGAACCGTTCTGTGCATCCACTGAAACTGCATGATTAAGCGTTCAAGTCAAGCCCATCCAATTACCCACGGGAGAAGGCCACTCAAGACGGGAGAGATGGCTCCGGTTCACCCTGCATCACCTCCCACTCATCTGCATTGACAAGCTTCCTCCCTGACAGGATAAACAGATTCATAAATCATTTAAATGCTCCTGTCCTAATGCCTACATCTTCAAAAACATGGACACCACTCGCCTCAGGCCAGTTCTCCATCTCTCACCCACGACAAGACTGGAACTGGGCTCTGCACCAGGCAAGTGACCAGCCCCTGCTGACATGGCCCTGAAGGCCAGGGAAGAACTGAGCAGAAATCAAACTAGCACCTTCCCAAGAACTCACTTAAAGAGGCACCAGGAGCAGAGCACCTTCAGGAGGACCAACTCCCCACCAACACCTCCCCGGCTTCCACCTGCAGCTCGGCTGTTTCCCTGTCCCAGAGCCCACAGCTGACCACCCAGAGCCGCCGACACAGCTGAACAGCTCTCCTCCAGGACACACAACCTCAAGTTCAAAAGCCAGAAGCTTCCACAGCAAAGGGTCCCAATGATGGCTCCGGCCCTCACCACCCACTACAGAACAGAGGACCCACCTGGATGGTGCTGCGGTGAGAAACCCTGGTCTACACACACGGGAACTCTGACCCT
This sequence comes from Spermophilus citellus, assembly GCF_964194105.1. Classification (NCBI taxonomy): domain Eukaryota; kingdom Metazoa; phylum Chordata; class Mammalia; order Rodentia; family Sciuridae; genus Spermophilus; species Spermophilus citellus. The sequence goes on along the minus strand of NC_138191.1, from coordinate 135,862,559 downwards.
GCTGAGAGCTAGGTGGGACCTGGTCCGCATCTGCACACCGGCTCCTGAACACGGCCTGCAGGCAGAGTGGTCCACCAACCTCTGCTGCGGACCACGGACCACTTCCTGGGGCCTGGGTGTGAAATGCACATGCTTCATGCTCAAGCAGCCCCTGCAAGACACACACTGTCCTCTCTCAACCACAGAGGAGTGGACTCGGGACCTGGGAGTGTGAATAACGTGCCTGGACCCCACAGGGGACAAGCAATAGGGCAGGCTGGCCCACGTGCATGAGCCAATGCTCAGCAAAGCACAACTCCTCTGCTCACTTAGAAAAGCAGGGGAGGAGACACAAACCAAGGATGCTCCCAGAGCCTGCGATCACGAGCACACAGGACAAAACCCACCACTGACAGTGCTCCATGTCCCCAAACAAGTGGCAGTGCCATCACCATCCAGCCAGACCCAGCAGTGGAACACCTCTGGAAATCACCTGTGCAGGCCCCGCTGGAGGGTCAGAGCCCCCGGGAGCGTTCCCGCTGAGCCAGAGAGGAAGGTGGCCCTCGCGGAGGGGAGCGCTGCCGGCCAGCGGGCAAGCCGGGGAGGCTCCTACAGGGACACGGCTTCCTCAGAAGCAAATCCACAGCTGCTGTGCTATGACCACTCACATGAGGATGCAGGAAGAAAGCCTGAGAGGCAGCGCCTCCTGCCAGGCTGGGGAAGGGCTCCCTGATAGCACCCACTTCTGAAGGGCACCTACATGGCCTCACTACCTGACCAGCAGGGGCAGCCTAGTCCTGCTTTCCCCTCACTGTCATGGGTGGGGCAGACAACCCATCCCCTGAGGGACCGACAGCCCACCCCTGAAGGGGTCCTGGGCCAGTGCACACTGGAGGTGAGAAGCCCCAGAGTCCCCCTCCGTGACATTCCTCAAATCAACAGGGGAAAATAGGCCTGCCACAGGAGGGGGACCGCGGTCAGCTGTAGCATGAACTGGGGGAGAGTTCTGTCATCTCCAAAAGCAAACGTGGAAGACGCAGGCCCCCGGCCGGGGTGGGTTGGAAGGCACTTCTTCAGAAGCTAAAGGAGTTACTGATCGTCTCAGAGGAAGCAGCTCTTCCCTGCCAGGTAAGGTCTCGGAGGAGAGCAGAGCTCCAGCTGGAGCTGACAGGGCTGGGCTGCTCGCCGGGTCCCCCCAGCAGGGCCTGGGAAGAGAACCGGGGTACAGAGCAAAGAGTCCTCCTTACAGAAAAAACACTCCCCCAGGCTCAAGGCCAGAGGTCTTTGTTCAAAGTCTTTTTGAGGGGACAGTGTTGTCACGAGAGCCTCTTCTCTCAGGGCTGCATGCACAGTGATAGCTCAGTGAGCCCAGAGCACGCCAGATGGGTCCATCCACCCACACGTAAGCTGGACAACCAGGGTGGCCCCAAACGCGACACCCTCCTGCTGGCAGCTCACTAGCTTCACACCAGGTCACCTGGGCCACTGCAGATGGAGGAACCAGGAAGACCTGGTCAAACCTCAGAACCACCTTTCTCGAAGCCAACAGGACTTCCGAGCTGCACCCCGCAGGCAGGCAGCAGGGGCAGGTGGCTGGCATGCGGCTGCAGAGCGCCCAGGCCGAGGCCACAGCACACACTCAGGCGGTGGAGGGCAGTCCTCTGAGTTACCCAAACTCAGCAGGCCTGCTCTCTGCGCCCTGCATGGAAAGGAAGTCAGAGGAACACAGGCACAACACCCTGCCACGCGGCTGTCAGGCGGGATGCTTCCCGGGCCACCACTGGCCTCTGCTGCCCACAGTGGGCACAGCAGCTGGGGATGAGTCAGGGACGCCGGCACCCGCCCTGCTGACCTGCGGCCTTCTCCACTCAGGGACACCTCGTCACTGTGGCTCCCTGCGCGTCCCCACCTCGGTCCTGTCCCTGCCAGTGCTCCCCACGGGTGACCCTGACCCAACAAGCAGGCTCCTCAGACTCCCCACTTCAGGTGTGAAGCAGCAGCCTGGAGGGACAGGGCTCGGTCACATGCTGCTTTCTGAGAAAAACCCCAGTGAAGGACCTGCAAGAAGGACTGCAGGACCCTGCCAAGGAGGTCACCTAACCAGGGCCGCCCCTGCCACACTGGCCTGGCCTGCTCGCCCCAGGGCCTGTCTGTCTCGCCCTCCAGGCCCCAGCCGCAGCAGCTCTCCCCATCGAGACCTATGGTGGCTTCAATCGCTGTGCTTCCTGCCCTGGGCGTGGCCCGACAGACTGCATGGTGGGCGGCCAGGACAGACTACACGACAGACTGCATGACCCCTCACCCAGGACCTGGGGAGCCAGGACCATAGCCTGGGCAGACAGCCAGTCTCAGAGCCAGTTGGGGACCAGGGGACTCAACCAATGTCCATTCCAGCACACAGTCTGGAGCCAGGAGCACAGATCTGGGCCACACTCTGCCACCCTCGACCAGGCACGTCACTTCACTAAGTCTCAATTTCACCACCTTAAAGGACAGCAGGAGGCAGCAGTGGCAGATGAAACCACCCATTTCCTTACTTTGTTCCAAGAACCCTGAGATTCCTCACAGGTGATGGGACCCCCGGTCCCCCTGCAAGCTGCTTCCACACCAGAGAGCTTGGAGACAAAGTGCCGCGCCATGCGCTTCCCACCCCTGAACCCGCTGCCCCACGCCCTTCCCACCCCCTGAACCCGCTGCACTGCGCCCTTCCCACCCCTGGCCCCGCTGCCCCACGCCCTTCCTTCAGGTGGGCCTGAGATGCACTGGCCCCTTCTGGGCTGGCCCCATTCAGATGCCCTCAGAGCAGCCCCGCCCACTGTCCCAGGCCCACCTCGTCAAAGACGATCCTGGATGGCTGCCTCGAGAGCTGCTGGACCGGCCTCGCTGAGGTTCTCCATGTCTTCCCAAAGAAGTATCGGTAGGTGATGTCAAAGAGAGACACGCGCAGGTGGCATTCAGTCTCGGACAGCACCTCCAGCACAGCCTAGGAGACAGCAGGGAGGAGCCTGAGGAGCCCTGCAAGCCGAGAGCCACCCCTCGCCCATGGCGGACACTCTGGATGGCACTGAGCACTCGGCCTCTACCCCACCTGCTGAGCCACAAGCAGCCCAATTTCCTTTCAGGAGCCGCCACTGGTCTTGGTAGGACTGCAAATCCAGCACTCAGCCCTCTGCCCAGCCAATTAGGGCACTCAAGTCCCTGGAACAGAGCCAAGAGCACATGAGCCAGGGCTGCAGGCGCAGACATGTCTGCCAGGATGCAGGCATGGAGCTGCTGGCAGCCACTCTGCCACAAGGGGGAGCCAAGAGATAAGAGAGAACAAGTCCAGATGACTTTATATGAGAACCTAGATCAAACCACACCTGAAGCTTATATAACTGGATTAGTCTGTGATGAGAGGTAGTAAACCACCTCTCTCTAACTTAAGCTTAACATTTCAATTGATTTGGTTAGTCATTTGCAGCCAACTGAGTCTGTCCTCACAGGGCCAGAAGCTCTAAATTCTCAACTTACCAGAATTATTCTGGGGTAATATTAGTAGGAAAAAAAAAAAACAGATCTTCATGAATAAGAAATCATAGCTAAATTGCTTGGGGGGAGCTTGATTCTTTTTCTCTTATGAAAGATTAACTTAAAAGTATCTTTAGCTTTGTATGACTCATTTTCACTCATTGATAACAATCTGAAATAAAACCAAGGAGATGAAATCTTGAGATTTTGTGACAGTGTGACTCCACAGTCTCAAGATGACCTAGGAAATTGATGAGGTGAAGATGGAACTATGGAGACTGTTCATATTATGATTCAAAACCACTTTCCATCGTGGCATATAGGCCGCTCAGAGTGGTGGCTCTTCTGGTAGGATCTGTTGTGTCTTGTGAGCAGATCGTACGTCCAGTGTTGGAAGGCAACGGTCACTGCCGTGCCACCAGTGGAAATTCCGACTCTGTGGTTCCCTCAGCACTACAGCCCAACCTGTAATCAATAACGAATATTTCTTGATATTTACTGCACAGGACATTTATTTACACTCAATAAATAGTCTTCACAAGAAATCATAGCTACAAAGACAGAACAAAGCAACCAGGAGACCAGCACTTGCACAGCTCGGCTCAGCCTCAGCACCCCTGCTCCTGGGAGGCCAGCACGAGGTCCCGCTCCTGCCCGGGAGGGTCTCTCTCTCCCTTCACTCACGGCCATTCATCAGACATCCATTCTGTGCCAAGAACAGGGACACAAGGGACCACCAGGCAGGCAAAGCTGCTGTCCTCACAGGTCCACTGGAGAAAAGACTTCTCTGGCCGGTCAGGAGAACGCCCCTGAGCCAAGCCTGAGGCACCTGGGGAGGACAGACCAGGTCGAGGGACAGCGACACCAGTGCCCTTCAGGGAGAACTGGGGCCTCTCTTTGGCTCTGTGGACCCTAGTTTTCTACCGTCTACATTCTGCCTGGCTTCTGCGGCCTCCCTCCCAGGGCGATCCCAGAGCTGGCAAACAGGCTGCCCGAGAAAACATCTCTGAAGGCAAGCCACCATGCAGTCCTGCCTGCCCCTCAGCCCGCCGGCTCTCACACCCCAGGAGACTGCGCCTCTGTCCTCCTGGTCCCTCAGAATAGGGCAGCCCCTATTCTAAGGCCACTGAATCCTTCCAGCTGGCCAGTCCTAGGCCTGCCTACTCTGCCTCACACACGCCTTCCTGCAGGAACCCCAGGACCGGCTCCCCCTAAGCCGACCAGAACCCCTCAGCTCCTGACGGACCCTGTGCACGCGGTCACCTTCCTGCCCTCGGGGAACCCTCACAAGCCCTCTATCAATGACTGCTGTCTCCTGATCCCAGGCCTCACCAAGCCTGAGAAGAAATAAAAGCCCAGGGACATTCTCCAATGGTGCCTGCAGATTGCAGCAGATGGAGAGAGGAAGAGGCGGGCAGCTGGGAGGCCACAGGAGTGGGCCTCATGGAGCCCACTCAGAAACTGGCCTTGCCTCCCAGAGAGGCCAGAAGACACAAAAAGACCCCAGGCAGAAACGGCCCTTTCTGATTCAGGATCTAGGAGAACAGCGGCTGCTGCCATGGGGAGAGGTGGAGGCCACAGCCCGCTGCGGACAGGAGGCAGCAGGAAGGGCACTGGCTAGCAGCAAGTGGCCCTCAGGCTGTGTCCTGAAGGAGCTGGGGCAGGCTGGACGCAGAACAGGAGTGGGAGACAGGAGGGAGAGGGCGGCCAGCTGCCTCAGACGGCCCTGCATTCCCGGGTCCAGTTTGAAGTCCCATGTTCCTAGTGAAGGACAACAGCACACCTGTCTGGGACAACTGGAAGGAGGTGGCATCGATTCCAGGGATGGCAAAGACAGGGTGAAGTCTGTGGAAGATGCCAGCTCAGTGCTGTCCTCCCGCTGTGCAGGGCCACTGTTCCACAGGGGCCTCAACTGCTGCCCCTGCACCGCCCTCCTCCCCTCCACACCCAGCCTCCCCTGACCAGGCCACCCAGCCTCTCCAGGCCCTGCCCTGCCTTTCCCCAGGGGCTGCCAGCTCTCACAGGCTGAATGACCACCATCCCCAAGTGGACAGCAGGCTCTGAGGAGGCGGAAGGCCAGCTCAGGGCCCAGGCCAGGCCACAGGAGCAGGGCTGAGCCTCTGCACCTCCCAGTGGGAGGTCTCCAGTCTCTCCTGCTCCCTCGCCCTCCTGCCACCTTCTGGGAAGGCCATTGCTGCCATTGCTGGCTTTAGGACCTGAGCATCATCTCCATGTCCCAGCACCGTTCCAAACAGGTGTCCAATAAATACCACACTGAACCAAACAGCCATCCCAAGTAATGAAATGACGTCATGGAGTGGCAAAGCGAGAAAAAGACACTAAGATCATCAACAAAGTGCCTGAGCTCGAGGCCAACCCAGCTCCATCCCGAGGCAGGGCTGCTGCCACCCAAAGCCACCAGACTCAGAAGAACTGCAACTGTACACCTGGTGAGGCCCTCTAAGTCACGTCTGCCCCCAGTCCTGTCTTCCTGTAACTGCTGTTGGATTCTTAATGTAGAACTGGCTTTGCATTCCTGCAGGGACTCCATGGGACATGATGTCCGTCCGTCTGTCTCTCTCACACACGGGGTCTGACACCCTGACACAGGACCATGATGTCGGTCCGTCTGTCTGTCTCTCAAACGGGGTCTGACACCCCGACACAGGACCATGATGTCCGTCCGTCTGTCTGTCTCTCACACGGGGTCTGACACCCCGACACAGGACCATGATGTCCGTCCATCTGTCTCTCTCACACACGGGGTCTGACACCCCGACACAGGACCATGATGTCCGTCCGTCTGTCTCTCTCACACACGGGGTCTGACACCCCGACACAGGACCATGATGTCCGTCCGTCCGTCTCTCTCACACGGGGTCTGACACCCCGACACAGGACCATGATGTCCGTCCATCTGTCTCTCACCCGGGGTCGGACGCCCCGACACAGGCGGCCTGTGCTGCTCTTCCTGAGCACACTGTCTGTGCTTTCCCGGGAGTTTCTTGGCTGACCTGGGCATCACCGGCCGTACCCTCAGAAAGGCGGTGGGAAGCAGCCCTTGATCCCCTTTTCCCTCGGACAGCCTGTCTGCAATCAGCATCCCTCCTCCCTCTGCGTAACAGACTCTGAGGTGACACGTGACGGCCGCTCCCTCACTCCTAGCACTAGGAATCTGTGTTTTCTTTTGTCACACCTTTTGAGCCGTCTTTCTACAGAGTTATCAATTTTATGAACCGTCTCAAAGGACCAACTTCTTCCTCTTCTGCTCATTTTGTCTATTCTTGGTCCCTGAATTGATTTCTGCTCAAATATTTACTATTGCCTTATTTCTACTTACGTTATCTTTGATTTGATCTTTTCATCTAGGTTCTTAAAAAGGAAACCATGATCTCGTACCTTTCTTTTCTAAGACAGCCGTACAGAGCTATGAATTTCCCTCAAACCACTGATATAAGCAACACCTCACAAATTGTCACACACTCTCTGATTATTCAGTTCAAATAATTTTCTAACATCCCTATAATTCCGTTTTTGTTTATGTACTCATTCGTTTATCTTTGTAATGTCCTGCACTCCTCCAGGGTGACTGCGCACACAGCCTTTCGCCTCCAGTGGGACGCGTGCATGACCTTTGCTCTTCTGGAGCGACTATGCACCTGACACGCTGCCCCTTTTCTTCTACCACGCCAGCTTCGGCCTGTGGGAGCCATGTTGCGGGTGCCACGCAGGAGAGCTGTCCCAGCCAGCCCAGCAGCATGCGTTGAAAGGCCAGCCTGCCGTGCTGAGCTTGGCTGGGCCCGGGGAGATGAAACGGAGAGCTCCCACCAGCTGCCTGATGAGTTGGCCACAGCGCCTCCGAGGTGAAACTCTGGTTTACGCTGAACCGGCATTATGGTCCGTGCCAGGCAACATTCCCGTCTGTGGCCACATCTCACTGCACCCTGCTGAAGTCACCAGGCACCTTGGTAAGCCTGTGTCCTTCTGCCTGCCGTAGGTGTCCCTGTGTCCTCTGTGCTCCTCTTAGAGGATCATCCCCCCATGGGTGTTCTGAGGGCCCCAACTCAGGTGCAGACACACTTAGGGCTGCTGCCTCTTCTGGACATGATTATCTGATGAAATGCCCCTTTTTATGGGTTGAGTTGGGCTCACTAGAAAAGCACTTGCCTGGTGGACATGAGGCCCTGGGTTCCACCCAAGAACTGGGGGAAAAAAAGCCTCTTCATCTCTGGCCACAGCTCTTCACCTGGACATCTGGGACCAGACGTCAGCACGGTCACCAGTATCCTCACGCTCAGTATTTGCATGGCTTATGCTGTTATACTCCCAGCTTGTCTCTGTCTTGGTGTTTAAATACACTTGTCAAAACACATAATGTGCTCTCAAATCACATCTTTGACATATGACTTAGGATCAGTTATCCCACTTATAGAAATTATTCTACAAATATATGCATACGCTAAAAAAACGACAAAACCAAACTTATTCACTGAAGCATTATCTGTAACAGAAAATGATGGGGAAAGTTCGGAAGTTCGTGAGTTAGAGCCTTGCTATATAAACAACGGTTCACCATCAAAGAAATACTATGCAGCTTTACAACAGAGTCAGAAAACTTTCATGTAATAGCATGAACAATCTATAAAACATGGATATTTTTTAAAGTAGCAAAGTGCTAAGCAGAATACAGTAAGTTATCATTTAGATTTTAAAATGAAAAAAATACATATTTCCATAAATATATTTTATGGAATAAAATATTTATAAAAGATTTATTGTATTGGCTTAGAATTTCTGGAAAGCTATACCAAAAACAGGTACCCCTGGCTACCTTCCTGGGTGGGGACACCATGGGTGATTCACTTTCCCTGCCTATCCCTGGGAATTTTTGAACTTTTGAAAAATAAAGTGAAGAAATAAAATTTCCTTCAAAAAGTTCCCAGGAGGAGAAAAGCAAGGCTTTCCTGTGAGGCAGAGCAGCGGAGCCCCCAGCCAGGTGGAGGCCAGCGTGGCCATCAGGGCAGCTGACCGGCTGCTCTGGGTTCTGCTCCTCTCTGGGATCCAGCAATCGCTGGCACCGGCTTCCCAGGGCCGCGAGGGTGGAGCAAATCCACCCAAGAAAAACCCAAAGAAAGAAGCCGTGAGCACAGCAGCCATCCCAGTACTGGACGGCAGACGGCAGACTCCACAAGGGCTTGGAATGAGCGACGAGGACACTGGTGACTTAAGCAGGGTCCACAGGCCCATACTCAATACTCTGTACTAATGTCACTCCACCAGCTACAAAAGACGACACCTTGGCAGGCCACACTCAGAAAGCACATGCTCGCACCATAGGCTGGATCCTTCTCACGCCACCCGCAGGTCACCACTTGGGCTCACCAAGACGTCCACGCAGAAGGGTCCTGCAGATGGCAGCACAGGAACACTGACTCACCCAGCAGGTTCCTCGGCAACTGGGGCACAGACAGGCTGTGGAGCCCACAGGACAGGGCCTGAGAGTGCAACTGCTACCATATATCCACATATTGTGCTCAGACAGGCCACAGCCACCAGGTACCAGGCTCAGCCCCCTGTGCCCTGATTGCCAGGCTGAAATCAGGACACAAGGAAGAACGCACAAGGCCACACACTGAAACAAGTTCACTCAGAAATATCCCAGGAAGTCAGACTACCTGGGCTTTCAACCGTTCCACTGTGGGCAGAAAGAAACCCCCACCCTGTGTCAAAGGCTCCGAGTCACTGACTGTATGTGCTTCGTGCTGATGGGCCACTTCACTTCCCAACACTGTCAAGGCCAGAGTCAGGGGTGTGGTGCTGAGAGGCAGCAGGTAAGTGAAAATCAACACGTCACCTGGAAACCTCACCTCAGCCGAGAACACCTGGCGACACAGAGCTGACGGCATTACCTGCTTGACCAGTGGACCCTCGAGCCACTTCAGGACACACTGAAAGGCTGTCGATTCCTTCAACAGCTGCCGTGCTCTCTGGGGGTGGGGAGGGACGAGCGTGCTCTGGGCAAAGATCCTGTGCCAGTCGTTCATTCTGCCCGCCAGACCCTTGCTTGGGCCTCCAGCATGACCTGCTCCATTCGTGGAAGAAGAGAGTCACCAGGGCCACAGTGCCTACATAGTGAAAGGAACCTCCACCCCTGAAGCCTACCACACCCCGGTCAGCAGCCTCCACTGCCAGCTTGCACCATGCTGCCCCCAGGAAATGTGCCCATCTTGACCCAGAGGCCCTCCACCCCCACCATGGACACATCAAAGCACAGACACCCTGGCCTCAGTGACGACTTAGGGACGCCACATGCAAGGCTGCTCTGCAGCTGCGAAAGCTGAGCAAAGCAAAAGAGCCCAGGGTGAGTGGCAGCTCAAGCCCTGCCCTAGTGTGGACTGTCTTAAAGGGAGCCCAGGCAGCATGACCCAATCAGAGCAGAGGGTGCCAGTCTCAAGTCGCCAGGGCCCAACTGGGAGCAGTTACCTGAAGACATAGGTCAAAAGGAAGAAAGGCTGGGCACAGTGGCATATACCTGAAATGCCAGCAATCAGGAGGCGAGGCAGAAGGACAGCACCCTTCAGGACACGCTGGGCAATGTAGAAACACCCTGTCTTAAAAAAAGAAAATTAAAATTAATAAGAGGTGGGCGCAGTGGCGCACACCTGTGATCCCAGTGGCTCAGGAGGCTGAGGTAGGAGGATCCCAAGTCCAAAGCCAACCTCATCAAAAGCAAGGCGCTAAGCAACTCAGTGAGACCCTGTCTCTAAATAAAATACAAAAAAGGGATGGGGATCTGGCTCAGTAGTCAAGTGCCCCGAGTTCAATACCTGGTACCAAAAAAAAAAAAAAAAAAAAAAAACAAAGTAGGAGCGCCTGATGTCATCGGAGCCCTGGCTTAACAGCTCCCTAAAATCAGTCACCCCAGGACAGTGGAGCTATGAACAAAGTCTCTTGCTACCAAAGCCAGTCTGGGATGGGTTTCAAGTGTTGCCAGCTTCTGAGGGGCCTGGCTGGTGCTCCCCAGCCAGGTGCTCCCCGGCCCTTCCAGCCAGGCAGGATCCCACCTTCTCCTGATGTCCTTCAGCTGACCCAGAATCAAGAGTCGCGCCTTGGCAAGAGGCTGGATTCCGACACTGAGACGCCAAGCAGAAGGAAAAGCAGTGGGCTTAGCCTTCTGAGAACGCAGCCCCCCAAGTGTGGTCCTGGGGCACGAGGTCACAGGATCTTCCTAACACCCAGCTGTCCCTGGTCACTTTCCCCAGGCCGGCATCTGTGTTGACGGAGCAAAGGCAACTAGGATTCAGCTGCAAGGCCCAGTATCACCTGCACATGGCACCAGACTCTGTCCTCTTGGAGTCTGTCCCCACACAGGAAAACACCAGCTTCACTAAAGAACGTTCCTGCAGGAGCTGGGAGGTTATTAATGTGTCACACCTTGACAGTTGGTGTATACGTCAAGATTCAACGGCAAAATGAGAAATCCATGGGAAGTGTTTCTGCTGCAGACTAAGGCCCTGGTCATCCCAGGGGAGGCCCTGCAGGGTTGGGCAGCCAGCCCGACTTGCTTTTTCTATTCATTGACACATTTTACTAAAAACAATGAGAGTAGAACTAAGGTTATTCAGACTTGGATACCTGCAGACACTTTTCTCTAAAGAAGTGAGCCTGACACTTCAGGGAAAATAGTGGCAATAAAAATGGAATTTTCAAGTAAAACAGAACTGGGCACATTTGTACCCTGCACCACAAGCCTGAAAGCTTCACACTTTAAGACTTTCCTGAAGAGGAGAGAATAGGAACAAATGTGACCTTCAGAAACTGTACAGTTACACATGGCAGTATTTGGAAGGTCTGCAACACTTAGCCAACCAGTCTCCTCTAAGCGAACGATGTATCATGGTGGAAGCAGGATAAGATTTGAGAAGGGCAGGGCCAGAAGCCAAGAAATGCAGTGGCCTCAGGAGCTGGTAAAGGCCAGGTTCTTCCCCACTCTGAGCCTCAGAAGGGATCAGCCCAGGGACGCCTTACCTTAGCTAGTGAGGCTGATTTCGGGCTGCTAACTTCCAGAACTGGAGAATAAATGTTGTTTCAAGCCTCTGAATTTGTGGTACTGTGTGACAGCAGCCACAAGAGATTCACACAAAAGCCCACAACCAAAAGCAAAAGAGGCCACCAACGCCAACTCAAGAGCCACCTGCTTTGCCAGGACCTCCTGGATGCTCCCTGGCTGGCCCTCGGCTCATATGACCCCTGCGCGTCACCTGTCTTGCACTGACTGCTCCCAGGCCAGCTTCTGGCAGGAGAGAACCTGTTCCTCCCACATCCTTGGCACCCCAGCAGAGCACAGTTAACATTCACAACCAAAATCAAACAGCTTCAGGGAAGGTGACCTTTGTGGGTTTGTTTGTTTTTTTCTGGAAAAATGCTGTTTTCTGGTTGCCTTTTTTCCTGAAATGGAGGTGGGCACTCGTTCACATGCATGCCTGATGGAGAGGAAGGCACTCCTGACACAGGCTCCAGAGGGCCCAGTCACCTCACTTGCATCTCCTCTCTTCCTTGGTGACAGCAGGGACAGTGCCACACTTGGTAGCCACTATTAAAGAGCATGCAAAGTGCCAGCCACCCACACGGGAGACTGCCTTACCTTCGATGCCCCTACTGCCCCATGCCCAGGCTGGGAGAGGGAGTGCACCCTGAGAGGACTTGTGCCCACGTGGCTAAAGCTGGGTGGGGGAGGCAGGACAGCAACAGTCTAAGGGACATGTGCTACATGGGACCCCTGAGAGGAGGAACCTAGGCAGCAGGCAGCTCTCACTTCCCCTCCCCCACTTGGCCACCTCCTCAGAGAACACCCTGTCTTCACTTCCACCTGCTCCCAACAGACCTCTACGGGAAAGTCACTGCACACATCAGAGCCGCACACAAGACTGGGAGGTCAGCACTGGGTGCCCAGCAAGAATCTTTTAGAAATGCCCTGGGAAAAGGCAGAGGGCCACTGGGGCCAGATGAACATGAGAAAGAGAAAACCGGGAGGGTTCCATCCTGAATCCAAGTGCCCCTCGAACATTTCCACATCTATTATTCCAACTGTGAGATAAGTACTCTCGTTATCCCTAGTATAAAAATGAAGAGATTGAGACTGTAGAGGTTAAATGGCCAGCCTAAAGCCACACGACTAGTGATGCCCACCCCAAAGTCATTATAGCCAGGCCACCCCTCCCTGCCTGTCAGGAAGTCAGGAGAAGCCAAGGGGCCCAGGGTGCAGAGACCAGTCTTTCCAACATCAGGAAAGACCCCTACCCACCTGGCCTGTTTCCAATCTACAAAACTGAGGCTGTGGAGTCTTCTGAAGTTTGTGGCTATTCAATGAGTATTTACCAAGCACCTACTGTGTTCCAGACCAAGAAGAGTCAAAGGTCCTGTTAAGGCTTAGATATGAGGTGTCCCCAAGAGCTTACAAGAAAGTTCAGAGGTGAAGTGATTGGTTGTGAGAGCCTTAACCTATCTGCATTAATCCAAGTGAATGGATTAACTGGTTGGATGGAAACCACAGGCAGGCAGGGTGTGGCTGGAGGAGGTGGGTCACTGGGGGCATGCTTTGGGGGTGCCTGTTTTGTTCCTGGTGAGAGCTCTGCTTCCTTGTTGCCATGTCCTGAGCTGCTTTCCTCCTCCACATCCTTCCCTCATGATGTTCTGCCTCACCTCCGACCCAGAGCTATGGAGTTGGCCATCTATTGACTGAGACCTAGGACACGAAAGCGCCAAATAAACTTTTCCTTCTCTAAAATTGTTCTTGTCGGGTGTTTTGGTCACAGTGGCAAAAGAGCTGACTAAAACCGGTGCTGTTTCAGAGAATCTAAAATCCTGTGGGGGAGAATGACCAGCAGTCAGAGGCGTGAGGCGCGCATCCCAGGAGAGTGACCAGAACCAGGCAGGCTAGGCTCCAGTTCCTCCAGCAGCAGTCCCAGGGGCAGGGAGGGGCCCAGGCTCCGAGCAGAGACCCGAAGGCCAGAGAGGCAGGCGCCCCGGAAGCTCTGGGGAGGACAGGTCTGACCCGGGGCTGCTGGCGGTCCCCCTTCACACGGTCCTCAGCACCGCGGATCGTCCCCACGGGACGCGCAGTAGAGCCAGGCGAGACAGGTCGCCGCGGAGCGCGCAGGACGGAGAGGGCCCCGAGAAGCCGCCCAGGCCGACCGTGGGGGAACCGGGGTTGGAAATAGAGACCCCCCTGCCGCACTGCACGGGCGGGAGTCCCACTTTCTCCGCAGACTTCCACGTGAGCCTCGCGCATCACCCGGGCGGACACCCTCCCGCGGCGGCGGACAGGCGGCAGGTCGGAACCGGTAGGAGGGGCCCCGGCGGCGCGCGCTCGGGGCGGGGCAGGGCTAGGGCCTGGCGGGCGCAACGCGGGCTGCAGGGGCCAGGCCCAGGGATGGACGCGCGCGGGCTAGGCCGCGGGACACAGAAGCGGACTGCGGTGCGCACCGGGCCCAGGAAGGGCAGGGCCGGAGAGAGAGCCCCGAGCAGCCGGGAGGAGCCCTCGGCGCCTAACGGCGCCCGGGCCGCACCAACTGTCAAGGCCAGGGAGAGGGTGCGACCGACGCGGGCTCGGCCCCGCCAGGAGCTCCGCCTCCGCGCCCCGCAAGCACCAGGCCTCCACGCCGGGGCCGGGCTCAACCCCTCACCGCGAGGCGCGGAGGCCTGGCCGGCTCTGCGGCCACCCGTGACTCCAGGCCTCGTCCAGCCTCCCCCGCGGCGCCAGCCCACTTGGTTCCGCCCGCCTCGGGCAGCGTTACCTAGGAGACGGGCCAGCCACAGCCACGCCGAGGGCCACCGGGCCCACGCTTTCAGGAAATTCCCGCACCACGGACCAGGAGGTCCGGCGGCCGGTGCCCAGCGAAGCCGCAGGCCTCGCAAGTCCCTGCACCGGCCGAGGGACGCGCCCGACCCCGCGGCCACCCGTAAGGAGCCCAAGTCTGCAACGCGCCGCGTACTCAGAACCCGCCTCGCGTCACTTTTGTCGTCAGGACCGCGGAGCCAATCAGAACCCAAATTGCGCGCTCCGCTCTGCAGACACTAGCCAGTTAGCGTGGGGATGGGCCCGTCCTGATTTGCATGGACGACGATCCTCAGCGAATGGGAATGTGACTGGCGTGAACAACAACCAATGAGATTCTGTCAGGGGCGTGGCCGCGGGCGTCCCACGAGGTGAAGATGCTGCGGGCGGAACCTGCCGAAGCGAGCGGGATTCGGGGGAGCTAAAGTCGCAGGGGCAGGGCGGGAAGGAAGATCCGGAGCGGGGCACGGGATCTGGAGCTGGAGCCCCCAGGTGAGTGCAGGGGGAGACCCCGGCCGGCCGAGCTTTTCAAGGATTTGCGCCAGGAGGGTGGCGGCGAGCACCGTGGTCCCTCTCCATCTCCTCTTTCCCGGCCCTACGTCCCTGCCCCCGCGTCGTTCTCACCTCCTTTTCAGTCTCCTCACCTCCTTCCCCATCATCTCCCTTCCCCCATTCCATCCTCTCTGCTTCCCTGTCATCCGCCTGACCTTTCAGCTGGCATCCCCGACCCCAGCCCCAAACTTCATCCCTCTTCTGCATCCCGGTGTCAGCCCCTTCCCGTTCCGCAGCCTCACCTCCCGCTATGTTCCATCCTTCCTATCCCTTCTCTCGGCCTCTGCGCAGCCCGATGAGAGCCTTCCTAGTTCCGAACCTCCCCATCTCTATCCTTGTTGCTCTTCAGGGCAAATCCTTCGTCCTCGCTGCCTGCCACTGTCTCTCCTGTCCCTTGACCCCATCCTTTCACCTATTCTGCTCCCAGCCCATTCAATCTCTTCTCTCTCAGACGCGCTCTCTCTCTCTCTCTCTCTCCACTTGCCCTGGTCCGCAGGACCTTGACACTCCCTTTCTGCACCAGTTCCTTTGGCTATGTGACTCTGCACTCCTCCACTTCATCCTTAGGTCCCTACTCTCATTAGCAGCTTTTTCCCCCTGTCCAGGCCCTTCCAGGAGAAGGCACCAAGCACTTTTCCATCTCCCTACCTGCTGCTGCCCCTGCAGGATGCAGAGCCTCCACTGCTGCACAGCTTCCTACTGCAGTATCAGCAGCCTGTGTACCTGCCCACCTGCCCACCCTCCCTTCTAGGCACCTCCTGCTCACTCTTCCTGGCATTTGTCTTGGGGGGCTGCTGCCAAAGGGCTACACTTTGCCTAAAGCATCCTGGGGTGGCTCCAGGTGGGGAGTCCCCATGCACCCTTTCCTGTCTTCTTGGCCACCATCTCTCTCCCCACCCCACCCCCACTTTCCTGCTCAGGCTCACTTTGTGATTCAGCATTTTTGGGATTGGTAACTTTCTTTGCTTCCTGGAATGATGGGGACCTGGTTGAAGGCAGGTGGTCTGGACTCTGAGGTTTAACAGGGCCAACTTAGAAACCAGATTCAATCTGCCTGGTTGAGAGAGAGACTGGAGATGGGACCTACCAGCGGGGGTTGCCTTTTCCTCCCCTTGCATTTGTCTGCCCTGTGTGTTGAACTGGATCCAAGGGGAGATGACATAAGTAATAGCTCCTGGGGAAATGGGCTGTGAGCATTTATGGAAATTAATACATCCACATCCCAGGAGCAAGAACACCAAGTTCAGGCCACAGCTGTCCCACTGTCTGTCGCTTCAGGATTTCTTCCTTCTCTGCAACTTCTCCTCCCCCTCAAAAAATGCCAGCCCCCCTTCTAATGCCAAGAGCAGCTCCCACTCTGCTCATGAAGCTGCAGTCAGGCCCTGCTGTGCAGGCTTTAGGGAATTGTGTGTGGAGAGTCGCATCTGTCCACCTGATTCGCACTTGGCAGACTTGTCTGCTGCAGAGCCCAGGCTCATGGGCAGCTCCTGGGATCATGGCCCTGCGCTTTTACAAAGGGGGCTCCTCAGAGTACACCGACTCCCCAGGTCCTGTCCATCAGACCGAAGGTGCAGCCTTGCCAAGGAACACTGTCCAGGTACATGCTGGCCCCATGGCACTGACAGGGCTTGCTCTGCTGCACATCCTTGCCTCAAAAGCAGCCTGGGGGAGACTTTCCTTATAAAACAGATACATGTTATTCTCTTTGCTACACCAGTCAACAAATAAATGCCTTATGGGCACTGATCAGGACCCAGGGACTGTGCCAAACAATGGGGTAGAGGAGTGTCGTGAAAAAGCCTGAAACCTTTTTCATGCGTAAGTGTTCAAAACCCTTGCAGGTGTGAATATGGAGCCTAGACTGCAGGAAGCATGCACAGCACTGGCTGCCCACAGGAGATGGGCAGGTGGGACACAGGCATGGTGCTGGTGAGCAGGAGGGCAGAGAGCTCTGAGGGCTGGCCAGCTCAGGAGGGCTTCCATACACTGGGCTGGCTCCTCTGTCTGTCCTTTCCTTGTTCAATCTTCTAAACCCAAGTGATTCCGGAGGAAATGAGTGGCAGAGTTTGATTGGCAGTTTCTGGTGAGGGTGTGGAGGGAGGGGCTCCTGGTGTTTGTTGGTGCTCTTCATGGCAACTGGGCAAACAGAGTCTGTGTCAAGGGAAGGAGTACTCCTAGAAGCTTGGGGACCAGGTTTCTGTTTCTGGGGACCCTGGCCAGAAGCAGCGTATGTTTGATCCTTGGCCAAATTCTCAGTGCTCTTTACATCGCCCAAGGCCCCAAAGTGAAAGCCTTTTCCCACAATCCCTGAATAAGGAGGCAAAACAGCAGGCAGCACTGGGGAAGGGCTGACTCTGAAGGTGTCCAGGGCCAGAGACCCCACTCCTTCCTTCAACCCCTCTCCTAAGCAGCCAGGAGGTCCCACCCTTAGGGGTGAAGACCCTAAAGCTGCAAGGGTCTCAGCCAACCAACAGCCAACCAGCTCTTGTCTCAGAGGAGTAAGTGGAAACCTAGAGAGCAGCTGCTTCCCCAAGGTCACACAGAGGCCACAATGGAGTCGGGTTAAACTCTGTGCTTCCCACTTATTTAGGCCCCATTCACCGCCATGGATGCCCAAGCTGGAGGAAGCCAACACCCCAAGAGATGAGCAGCTGCCCTTTGGGAAGGCCTCTGTCAAGGTGTTGCTGACACTCATGGAAAAGTCAGTGTCCTCTGGTGTGTCCATGTCCCTAGAGGGACTGTTAGGAGCAGGGGAGGTGCCACTCACCCCAGGGAGTTCTCAGGGACTCCAGTCCTGCTGACCTGGGAGGTCACCTCACAAGTACACTCTCTGTTGTTCATGACTGTCGAAGAGAGGGCCTTGTAGTTAGAGAGGAGGTGGGAAGCCAAGGCCCTGGGTAGGCTGGAGGGGAGAGGGGACTCCCCACAGTGGAATTGTACTTCCCCTCTGGGCCTGGTGTAACCCTGCCTAGGGCAACTGAGGCACCGGGTAGCCGCAGGCCACCTTGAACCTTTCCTTCCATGCCAGGACTCTGTAGCAACGATCCCTCTGCCTTCCGGCACGTGTAGCAAATGGCAAAAATCCTCACCTCTGTGTGGGTGAGTCTCCCTGGGTGCTCAGGAGTCAGGATTCAGTCCCAGGCCTCAAGGGATATGGAAACTCCTTCCTTGTGAAATGGAAGGTTCAAAAATGTTCTCCCCTCAGTGACCCACCACGCTCCTCTGCCCATCTTCAGAGTGTATCTGTTAAGAGATGGGTCCTTGGTGCCACGGAGAGAGGCTCTCTGACTCAGCGAGTGCTGAGGAGGAAAAGAGGAGACACCCCTGAAGGGGACATCACACCCTGGTCTTCATCCGGCCACTCTGTGTTGGCTTGAGGCTTTCCATCTGGTCAGGCATTGGCAGATGGGAGTTCCTGCCCAGGTGGACCTGAGCTACTGCAGGTCTTCACACCCTTCACCGTATCTTGGGAAGCTCAGACAAGTGGCACTTCTGTTCCTCTTCCCACACAGCACGGGAACAGCTCTGAGCCAGCCCAGCCTGGGTCCTGCCGCCAGCATTCACCTGGTTCCTAATCCCCATCCCACCCTGCTAGTCAGGGTCTCTGGAGTGGCTTCTGCCAATGAACATGTGGTCCCCAAGGCCTGGGGATGCAAAATGTGTGGTTGGGTGTGTCACGGGTCCCAGAGCCAGCCCCCGTCCCTGTCTCACCTGCTTCTTTGGCACTTGCCCTGGTGTGCTGCACACACCAGCACCTGCAGGTGGGCTGACTTGAGGCCATGCCGTTTGCAGACCAAGTAGAATTGGGAAAAGGAGAAAATATGGAGAAAGGGTGAGGACCACCTCCTACACTTCCCACTTGATCTCCAGACCAGTTAAAAGGTCTTGCCGAGTGGCTGAAATCCGTCACCCACCTCAGCAGCTAAAAGCCGGGTGTCTCGGTCTATGTTCTGTGGCTATAACAAGACACCTGAGGCCAGGTGATTTTAAAAACTCACAGTTCTGGAGGCTAGGGAGGCCAAGAGTACAGTGCCAGCACCTGGCGAGGACCTTCCTGCTGCACTGCAACATGGTGGCAGGCATCAGATGACAGCATGACAAGCCTATGTCAGCTTAGTCCTCTCTGCTTTATAACCCGCCAGCCCTGCCATGGGGCCCCCACCCTCACAACCCCATCTAATCCTAATTACCTCCCAAGGCCCCACCTGTAAAACCCATCAACATATGAATTGGGGAATTAAGTTTCCAGTGCATGAAACTTGGGGGACATATTGAAACCCTGGCACCAGGCTCATGTTCCTTACCAGGTCCCTGCACCAGATTCAAGGCAAACCAGTAGCCACCCATCACACAGGTGACCTCCCCACTAAGTGAGCCACTTCCTGGCTCCTGTACACTCAGGAGTCTTGTCCATGGGGTCCTCTGCCACCAGCCTTGGGCCTTTGTCCCAGGGGAAAGTTCGTCCTTGTTATCAGGGCAGACCCACCACTGTGTCCTCTCAGCCACTTGGTTTCCTTCTCCTGCCTCCCTTTATCTGCATTGGAGGCCCCCGACACAGAGCAGGATGGTAAATGTCAGCTGCTCCACTTCCAGGAAGAGACTAAGCCCCAACCACAGCCCTACCTGGAGCCCAACCGAGCCCCAGGAAACCCAGCGCACAGGGCTTGGGTTTCCTGCTGAGTCAGTTCATGAACCCACTCCAGACCTCTCAGAGCGGCTACCTGGTCCTGGGAGGAACCCTGGAGACTCCAGCCCAGCTGCCTGCACCCAGGGTAGAAAGGAGTGGTGAAGGGGAGAAGAAAGTAGGCAAGAGCCCATCCCTGGACAGAGGGTCATGCCTTGCCCTGGCCTCAGGCCTGGAGGGCCCACGAGCCTGCTGGCTTCAGTGTGCACACTGGGCTGTCTGATCCCAGCAGCTCACGGGCACAAGGGGGCCCCTAGCCCATGGCTCTCCCTCTCATAGATGTATTATCATCTTCCGTCCCTGGGCAGCTTCATGATCTTTCAGTGCAAGCTCAGACCCTGATGTCCACAAGCTATCGGTCCCAGCCGCGGGTGGAAGGTCTAGCGCCCGCCCTGGAGCTCAGCCATTCTGAGCTCTCATGGTAGCAGGGGCTCTGGAAGTGGTGTCTGGGCCACCCCTCACAGATGTAGGAGAGTCAGGAGCAACTAGGATGCGTGGACACGGAGATTCTAATGAGTGCATTCATTATGAAATAAATTTAAAACCTATAAACCTCATGATGACAGGTAAAGGCCTACAGGAGACATGTGAGGGCTGACGGTGAGCCAGACCCCAGCTCTAGCCTCTGGGGGCAAGAGCCAGGAAAGGCCAGCAGTAACCGCATGTCCCAATCTGAGAAACCCCTGTTAATGGGGAAGGAGAGGTAGGTGGCGGCCATTTGATGTACACTCTATGGTGGGCAGAGCTGGGAGGGGTCCCTGCAGGAACCCCCAACTGGGCCCTGGCCAGAGGCCCACTAAGGGCAGAACATGACCCTGGCTGAAAAGGGTGAACGGAAAGGACGGTGTGGAGGCCAGAGCCCCCGTGGAGCAGGACAGTGATGGGACGGGGAGGGAGAGGGAGCCCCAGAGGCTCCCAGGCTGTTCTCAGTGGGTCCAGTGGGTTGCACAGATGGAAAAAAGCAGGGCAGGCGGAAAGGGGGACCCCCAGATGGCAAGCACCATGCTGGGTCCTGCGCTTGCCGATGTGCCCATCGGCATTGAGAAGGGAGGGCTACGGCTCTCATGAAAGGTGGGACCTGGGTGACTGCCAGTCATCCCTGGGTCACAACCCTGACAGTGGACAGGGTCACCTGGGGCTCAGTGTCCAGAGAGAAGAGTGTGCAAGACAGTGCAGGGAGTGGGTGTGGGTGCCGAATCTGAAGGGGAAGTAAAGGTCAAGGAGGAGGAACACAAGGAGCCCAGGAGGAGGGAGACCCTGGGGCTGGAACAGGGTCTGCCGTGGAGGAGGCAGTCTGCACTGAGTCGGGAGCAAAGCCAGCCTCCAGGAGTGACGACTGAAGGTCCTGGTCCCTGTGTGTCCCATTCAGAGACAGGCCCTGACAGGCAACATAACCTTCCAGAGCTGGTACTCAGGGAGACAGAGCCAAAGCCAGAGGTCACTCTGCTGCCTGAACGGCCTTGAGAAAAGTGCCAGGGAAGGAAAGATGAGGAAGAGAAGGAAACCACTGTTCTGCCCCCAGGCCCAGCCCCCAACACCCTCCTGCCTGCCCTCTGTCGGTTCTGTTTCCTGCCCTTACGGAGGACACTTCTGGGGACATTCATGAACTGTCGGGCCCAGCTCAGCCTCCAGTACTCTGCAGAGTGCATCCTCAGAGCAGTGAGAACAGGCCGAGTCATCGTGCCCATCAGCCCCGCGGGGCCCAGCATGGACAGCCCCCGGAAGGTCCTGGGCAGCTGGGCAGGCTCATCATTTACAGTTCCTTGTGACCCAGATTCAGGGGTTCCAAGACTACACTTTGAGAACACTTCCTGGCTATTTTGGTCTGTTGGTGAACTTTCCCGCCTCTGCTTCTTAAAGCAGCGCACGGAAAACGCTCTTTGATAGTTGAAAGCTCCGGCAAGAAGAGCTTGGGATTTCTTTAATTCTGAGGAACGTGTGAAGCCCACGTTCCACTGGAATGACCTGCTAGCTTTTGTCAGCCTTAAATCTAAAATTGTGCGTTTATCCCAGTGTGTGCTCAGGGAGAGGCTATTGTTAGCTCCCCAGACCCCTTGGAATGAGGTTTATTCAGGGATGCAGACACCCGAATGCTTGTCCGCTGTGAGAAGCCAGAGCTGTGTGCAAGAGCAGACCCTTGTCACCGTGTGCGTACCCAGACCCTGTCTGCACTCTGTGTGTTCTCTTGGCCCTCACTGTGTGCCCCCGCTGCACCCCACCTGCGCCTCATGTTCTGTGAAGGCACCTCCTGTGGCACCCCTCCCTGCTCCCTGCTCTGCCACCTCTGATCCTGCTCCTCACCCCCAGGGGGTATTGTCTTTCCCTGGCAATAAATACATGGTATTTTTAGTCACCCGGGCCAGGAGGTATTCAGGTGTCACGGACAGGAGGCCCAGAGCCATCCTTCCCCTCTGCCCCGCAAAGGACACTGGGCGCCTGGAGCAGGATGCGCAGAGCCCAGCTCAGACTCCACATCGCCCTTTCCTCGGGCGCACAGCGGTGCTTCGCTCCTCACCAGAGGACCGCAGGCCTCCTTGTTGACATCCCGCTCATTGGCCCGGCAGCGGTGCTCAGGGGACATCAGCTGTCCTGTGTTGGGCACCTTGGGGACTCGGGTGCTGCTGTGCTTTCTCCTCATGCTGAAAGATAGGTTTGGGAAAAGCCACTTGGAGCCTGTGGGCCAGCTTCAGGGGCATGGACCCCCACCCTCCTGGTGCATACAACAGTTGTCAAGAAGGGCCCGGGCAAACAGCAAGGCTCCCCACAGCACGGCCTGTTCAGAGGAGGCCGAGGCTGGCCACAGGCAGGCTGTCGTCCTCCGCCCCTCCTCGTGGACCACAGACAGGCGCGGGTGAGCTGGCTGCGCCAGGCCGTGGCCATGGAGAAGGGGACTATGGTCCACAGCACAGAGGGGCCCTGGGCCACCACAGAAGCGTCTGCAGACTGGTGGGCATGACACAACAGCGTCCACACAGCAGGTCAGGAAAGGGGGAGTGAGGGGGAGCCAGGCCTGAAGCCAGGAGCTGGGAGGTGGCCTTGAGGCAAGGAGAGCTGGGCACTAAGGGGAGAGGAGGAGCGCGTGGTGTCGGCACTGTGGAGGAAAGGTCTTGGGGCCTGGGCATCTCTGGAAGATGGGCAGCCTCCCCTGTGGCTGTACTGGGTCACTCACCCTGCGTGGGTGGGGTGGGGGGAGTTGACCAGGTCCCCCTCCTCAAGGCCCCAAGTCTCCCTGTGCCACCCTCAGGGAACTCTAGGCTGCCCGTGATGCCCATCATCTCCTAAACCTGCACACAGAGCCCTGTGCCCCACTGGGCACTCACCCCTGCCCAACCCATGGCCAGAAGGTTCTGGCAAAGTCCCCTGGGTGCTGCTGGGAAGATGCTGAGGAGAGGGTTTCTCCCCACCCTTCAGCAGCTGGTAGCCATGGCAACCATGGAGAGCCGCCGGAGTGGCCCAGCCACCTGCTGGGCCGAGTGGGTGCCGAGGCCTGGCTGGGCCCCAGGGTATTTCACATGGTTCCCTGGGGAGCAGCAAGTAGGGGGAGCCCTGGGCCAGGGGTCCTTCCCTCCAGCCCCTGGAAGGGACAAGAGGGCACCTGTCCCCAGGCTCAGAATCTCTGGTCCCTAATGCAGCCCATATCCAGCTTATTCTGTTGGGTGCTGCAGGGCTGGGTCCTGAGCTCCTGCAGCCAGCACCCCCAGGAGGGTCCCTTCAGGCTCTTCACGTCTGCGAAGCTTGCAACCCAGCCCCTTTGTTTCAGGGAGGTGGAAACTGAGGC
This sequence comes from Spermophilus citellus, assembly GCF_964194105.1. Lineage (NCBI taxonomy): Eukaryota > Metazoa > Chordata > Mammalia > Rodentia > Sciuridae > Spermophilus > Spermophilus citellus. The sequence continues at coordinate 135,839,219 of NC_138191.1, read as the reverse complement.
TGGGGAAACCCATACTTGGTCTCGGCATCCCAGAGGTCTCAAGAAGCTTTCCCCTTAGCAGTGATTTCTGCGGATGTTCAGCCCCTCCCAGATGGTGAATTCCATGAGGATGGGTCATGCCTGTCCCTGTCCCACATTACCCCCAAGGATCAGGGCAGAAATCAGTCCCATACCAGATCCCCCCAGACCCTGCTCCATGCCCCATCCCTCAGCCCCAGCTCCCCATTTCAAACCAGGTGGTCTGGGGTGCATCCTCCAGGGGACCCTCATACATGATGATGATTTTTATCAGCAAAAGGCAGCCTGCCGTGAATACATGCAAATCCACACTCTCCCCACCCCTCCCCCATCAAGCCAAGTGAACACTCACTGGACCCAGGCTGATTCCACAGACTTAAAAGTGCCCAGGCCCTTTGAGCCATTGCACTCACCTCCTAGGACTGCTCTTGGTGCCCATGTGTGGTTGGTTGCTTGCTTAATCAGTAGGTTGCTGTCTGATTTCGTGGTGCCTAGGATCAAACCCAGGACTCAGCATGCTAGGCAAGTGCTCTTCCTCAGAGCTTTATTTGGGGTGCTGGGATTGGACCCAGAGCCTTGTGCCTGCTGGGCAAGCACTCTACCACTAAGCTATAGCCACAGCCCTCTGTGCCCATGTCTCAAGGTCCAGGGCTCCAAGCTGCAGAGAGCTGAAGACCACAGTTCCTACTGTCTGCTCAGGGAACAAGGAAAGCCGCAGCTGCCCCTGCCGTCTCACCTCCCCTCTGATTGCTCCACCCCCCAGGAGCTGGCTTGTAATGCATCCGCTGCCTCAAGCACAGGCTTCCTCGGACCAGGGAGAAGCCTTCAGAATCCTCAGAAGTACTAGGTGGTCCTGGCCTGCCTGAGGTTGACCACACCACTGAGGGACCCTCCCCAAGGTACCTCCCCAACCCAGCACCTGAATACCAGGCAATTCCCAAGGCAGGACAGAGATAGCCACAGCTTCTGGGGCCTGGCACCCAGCCAGACATGGCAGGAGGCAGGATATGCCTCTAGGCTGAAGGTGACCAAAGCCAAGTGTGGGACCTGCGTGCTGAGGCAGCCACAGTCCTGCAGCTGGCCTCCTACCCTGGGGGGCACAGGCTGCCTGCCTCCTGGAGTCTGGATGGATGAGCTCCTTCCTCTGGCCTCTTGGCGTTTCCACACAACAGGTTCAGCCCTGGGTGCTGCCCGGCCAGAAAGGAGGACGCGGCTCTGATTTACAACTGAGGCACTTAATTATGTGCAGCTGATTCCTTTGAACTGCAGAAGCCTTCCCAAGGGGTCCAGATCTGGGGTTCCCAAGAGCAAAGAAAGTTGAGGTCCTAGGAGCAGAAGTCCAGGCCTCCAGGCCTGGATGGGGCGCTGGACTGCTGACAGCACTTGCCCTCGCTGCAGGAAGTGAGCCGGGTGTCCTCTGACTCTGGGAGGTGCTTAGGACAAGAGGGTAATAATGATCGCTGTCCATGGTTACTTTCGTTGACAATGGGCCCTCGTTGCGGGTTAACTCTCCGTGGGGTACCCCACTTCATATCTTATGTTCCTTTCCTCTGAATTCTCCAGCTGCCTCAGAGAGGGTACCGACCCTCTCTGCTTCACAGGTGAGAACAGGTCCTAGACCTTGCCTGAGGTCCCGAAGCTAGCAATGGGCAGAGCTAGAATGGGACCAGTCCTAAACCACCGAGTCCTAGACCACCCTGTTAAGGAGACAAGTGCTCCCCTGACCTTGCTCCTGGGCCAGGTCACCAGGAAGCAAGCAAGGGGGAGCACAGGAAGGTGTGGCCCGGTCCCCCAGCTGGCCCTGCTTGCTCTAGCTGCAAGCACTCCCATGGGATCTCCCCTACCCCACCCTGGCCATCTGCCTTTACCTGCTTTTAGGCATACAGATGCTCCACAAGAAAGCAGACATCAGCATTTGTGTACAATGTATCAAATGTATTGTACTGTCACATGTAATTAATTAGAAAAAAAAATTTAAAAAGAGAAAGAAAGGGGCCATTAAGGCAGAGGTCAGGGGCTGGAGTTGTGGCTCAGCGGTAGAGCACTCGCCTAGCATGGATTCAATCCTCAGCACCACATAAAAATAAATAAATAAACTAAAGATATGGTGTCCCACTACAATTAAAAACAAAAATTTTTTTTAAAAGGCAGAGATCATAGGAGAGGCCCCTCCCCTCACCTGTCAGCCTCAGAAACACCTGGGAGTCCTCCACTACTGTAGTAGCCCAAGGACTTTCCTAAACAGGGAGACCGCAGGAGGGGCTGCATCCTTTCCTGCTTTTCCAACACATGCTAAACATTTTTTCATCTTTTCACTCTTCCAAGCGAGGCTGCCGTGAATGCTCCTGAGCGTCTCACCTCACTTCCTCGCTTGACCTGGTGGGGTGAAGTTGTGTAAGTCGGGTTCCCTGTGCCCCAGAACCCGCCCCTCCGTGGAGCAGCCTCAGTGCGGCCTCACCAGCATTGAAAAACTAATTTCCCTGTAGTTGGTGGTGGCAAAGGCGCAGGGCCTGATGGTTTTCTTTTGCGGATCTTTTTACTCAGCGGAGGCTTTAATGGATGTGGTGGGTAAAGCTGGCTTTCAGATTGCTGGTGTGCCGCATGGGCACGATATTAATCTTTCATGCCTCTGTCCTGTCACGTGGTGATGGGCCAGTAATCCTCTTTGAAGCCCTTTGTTATCTATTCTTACCCTTCCCCCCAAGTGAGGCGGGGAGCAGAGGGCGGGAGCAGAGCCCCACACAGGGTGACTTGCCCGTGAGAAGGTACCTTCTGTGCTTCCTTCCATCGTGCTAGGGCCAGAGGGCTGGTGAGGCGAGGTGGGTACACGGCAGTACCCCGTTACCCGTGGTCCCCTTCCTGAGGTTGCAGACACCCTCAATCCAACTTGGTCTGAAAATATCAAATGGAAGTTGCCAGAAATGAACAATTCATAAGGTTGAAGTGGCTTCTATTACATTGCATTGTAATTGTTTTATTTTACCATTAGTTACTGTGGTTATCTCTTCCTGTGCCCGGTTTGCAAATTAAACCTTATTATAGGCAGGAGTACAGGAGAAAGCGTGGCTTGCACAAGGTTCAGTCCTATCAGGCTTCCAGGCATCCTCTGGTGGTCTTGGAATGCATGCCCTGTGGACAAGGGGGCACTGCCCTCTCAGTTTCCTGGTACCACAAATGGCTAAGCTCAAAATAGCCCCATTCACTCTCTGGCAGTTCAGGAGGACAGAAGTGCAACATCGCCATGTGGGCAGGGCAGGGACCTTCGGGAGGCTGCCACAGCCCTTGGTGCCCCTTGTCCACCTCAGGCTCCACTTCCTGTCTGTCACTGCCTCTTGTAAGCACCTTGTTGTTGGACATGGAGCCACCATAGAGCAGGATGATCTCATCACAGGATTCTTACCTTAAACATCTGCAAAAGCCCTTTTGCCAAATAAGGTCACCTTCACAGGCACCAGGGCTTGGACGTACCCAAGGACACATTTCAACCTACTACAGCAGGTTTCTGATTCCTGCCCCCACCCAGTGCTCCCCCCGGAAGTTTCCATGGCTCTCTTTCTAATGTGGTGGCTCTTCCTCCTTGACAGGGATTGGATACCAGGTGTCGCTGGCCAAAGAGGGAGGGTGGAACGGCAGGACATGGGCATCCAGCAGGCTCGTGCTGGGTCACGACCCATACAAAGCCATCCATGGGGCCTGGAGCTGGGACTAAGCACCAGGAGTTGGATCCAGGGTGGGTCCCCTGTCTCCTCTGGCTGGTAGTTTTGGAAGGCAGAACTCCCTCCTGGTTCAGAGAGCTCAGCAGCCCGGGGAGGCAACAAGAAGACTAGGCCTGCCCCTTGCAGGGGGCAGTGGTGGGGGTCACTGGAAGGAGGAAGCACCCCACTAGGAACAGGTGGGGTTCTCAACCTGTGGCCCTGTTTCCAGGATGCTGGCCTGTGCTGCCCCCTAGAAGGGACAGATGGGTACCCTAAACTTGAGGAAGGCCTCTGTCTTGGCGTCCCCTAGTCAATAGAGTGGCACGATGCACAAGAGGCAGAGTCTTGAGACGTGCTACTAGGCCACACCTTTCTTCTAAGCTTCCAGCTCCCCCCTGAGAAGGGAGTCAAGGCCTTTGCCCCCCTTTTCTTCCAGAGGCTGTGACTGAGGTCCTCCTACTGCACCTGCCCAGTAATGAGAGCTCTTGAGTGAACAGGGTCCTCACGGGTGAGCTGGCATGAGACGCGGGTCGGCCGAGAGCAGCCAGCCCCGTTCTCTACCAGGACAGTGCTAAGCCCAGCAAGGTGCCGGGACACACTGACCAGGGTCCTGTGCACAGCACCTGGAGGTAGGCGCCATCACCACGACCAACGCAGCAGACCCCCCGGTGCTGCCAGAAGCTCAGGTCATCTGGGCGCAATGGCAGCAGCTGCCACTTCGCCTGCAGGACCCCCTGCCCCGTTGCTACCTATGGGTTCTCTCCTCAGGTGTGGGTTTGTCCAGAGCTTCAGAGGGGGAGAGGCCCCAAGCCTTCAAGGGGGCAGGGGGACAAGGCCACATGGCCCAGGGGACTGCTTGGTTGCAAAGAGGAGGCCTACATGGCCACCCATGTAAAGTGACTCTCCCTCCAAAAGTGCCCATCTCAGAAATACCAGGATGCCAGCTTCTCCCTCCTGCCCCCACCATAGGGTACAAGCAGTTAAGACCCACCCTGTCTGCCCGCGGTTCCACCCATCCTCCATCCCTTGGTCTGCGGGGGCTGGACATCCCCCAGCCTCCCTTCCCTGCTGAGTCAGGCACTGGGGCTCAGCACTGCCTGGGACGGTTCTTATTTCCTCCCCACCCCCATCTGGGTTTTTCCTGCTTTGGCTCACTTAGGCTCTCCATCTGGCCAGAGGAGGAGGCTCAGCATTTTCTTTATCCCTGCTATGGTGGATGCACCAGAAGGATGGGAGGACCCAGGCTCTATAGCCATTGCCTGTGCACCCTCCTGCTGCTCTCACCCTTGCAAGGGGCACAGCATGTCCTCTGGGCCCCCCAGCCCCACGACCTTCCCTCCCTCATCGATTATCTGGCGAGATATGGAGGTTCTGTCTCTGATGCTGCAGCCAGGTAGACACCACTGTGAAGTGGGGCAGGAGGTGCTGCAGCGGTGGCAGCAGGGTCCCCTCCATCCAGTGAGGCTGCAGGTGCCAGCAGAGTCTTCTGGGTTTGCTTATCCCCCCACAAGTGAGCTGGCAAGTGGGGGGCAGGGGTGCTGCCCCACAAGAAACCCCGCTGTGGCACCAGGGGCAAGGGAGTCCTGGAGGTGGCCATCAACCCTGCAGGTGACTTTTACCTGATGTGAAGGGCAGGGCTTGGATTTCACACTCCTTGCACTGTGTCCCCCTCACCCTGCTAGTGGCCTGTTTGCTCCCAAGGACAGGACACCCTGGACCCTCTACCCACCCTCTCTGAGAATCTTTCAGGACAAGACCTGCTGCCCCCAACCTCAGAGGGGCTGAGAACTGCTCTTGGTGTCCCCAGGACCTCGAGGGCTGTGCCAACAAAGTGGCAGCCTGAGGAGTGGCTCTCACTGTCCTGAGCGCTGTCCCTGCCCGCCAGCCCCAGGCATCTCACTGGGCCTTGCACCTCGTCTGCCCCCCAGCCAGACAGAGGGGCTGCCCCTCTGCAGGAGAGTCAGGCATGGGGCCACCTGGAGAAGGTGTCCTGTGACTGTGGCCTGGGCCCCAGAAGGAGGCCCTGGGCAGCCCTGCCCCATTCCTCAGAGAGTAGCCAGAGCCACGAAGGCAAGACGCAGGCACGCCAGGGGGACAAAAGCTAGAGCATCCGTGGTGAGCTCCACCCTGGCCAGCATGTTGAGATGGGCCTTGCCTAGACATTCGTGAGATGAGTCTGAGGCCCACCAGATGGCCTTGCGGGGCTGGGCACCCCACCCTCCGTGGAGTCCTGGGCCTCGATCATCACCCGTCCTTTGGAGCATCTGCTTTTCCGAGTAGCAGGTGGCTGCCCAGGGCCCACTATGCCTTGAGGTTCAGCCCCTTCCATAGGCAGGAAGCACAGAGTTGTCACTGGCCTGAGGTGAAGGGCTGGGTATGCAGGGAGAGCCCTTCCACGGCACCTCTGGTAGATGATCAGGCACCCAGCTTGGCTGGTGGGCTGAGTGGACGTGCATTTGCACATGCGTGTGTTCGTGTGTGTGCAGGTGCCCATCTGTGGTCAGATGCAGCCCCCAACCTGGAACCCCCATTCCCACCAGGCTTCTAGGCAGTGCTGCCCCAGAACATGCTGTCCTGCCTGGGTTCTGGTCGCTCCCTTGATTCTCTTGGTCAACTTCCTATAATGGAGGAACTCTGGCACACCTTCACAGAAAAGGGACATAAGTTTAGTTTTAAGAAAAACAACGGTGTACGACCTGGAACCTACTCTGCCCCGTGGTCCCACAGTGCAGGCTCCACGCCTTCCGGGATGGCTGGGAATGGGGTCACGAGGGCCATGGGAGATGATGGAGCCTGCTCTGGCACCCGGTTGCTCTCCCTCTCTCTGTCACCCTGTCTCTGATCCTCTTCCTCCATCTCTCTGTCTCCATCTGCCTTTGGCAAGTATTTCTTACACTTCAATCATTGGCCTTTCCTCTTGTGATTTGGGTCCTAGGTACACACCACCAATTCTATTTCTTAGTTTATATTTTCCTTTTAGTCATTGATACTTCTTTTTTGTTTTAACCCAGGGATGCTTAACCCCTGAGCCACATCCCCAGCTCTTTGTATTTTAAACAGGCCTCAGTAAGCTGCCGAGTCTGGCTTTGAACTTGCAATTCTCCTACCTCAGCCTCCCCAGTCCCTGGGATTACAGGCATGTGCCACCATGCCTGGCTACACTTAAATCATTATTTTGAAATGAAATTTTCAGTCCCTGCAGTAGAGGAGAAACCCAGCATTACTAATCATCCTTAAAAGGTTAACTGGAAAAGTAGGTGATACTGCCTGCCAGGCCTGTCTCAGTGGGACCCGGGGTGCACCTCAGAGAACCCCTGCCTGGGGAGTGCCATAAGTCACCAGCCATTCTCCAGGAATTCAGTTGTAGGCTACCTGCTAATCACCTCCAGTCAGCCCCAGTTCCCTTAGTCCACAGGTGGAATACCTGCTCAAAGGTCAGGTGCAGGTCAAGGGCAAGCTGGGGAAGAGGTGCTTGCCAGAGATGGGGCAGCCCATGATGGGAAGGTTAGCCCCATACCCCCCCCCCAGTTGGGGAGAGGTTTTCCTGGGAATCCAGGTGCCCAAGGGCTAAGCTAGCATTCTAGTGTCCAAGACTGAAACCCAAGAGACATAGAGTTCTCCAGAGATGGCCATGGAAGTCCAGGGGAAATGGCGGGTGGTTCATTGAGAGTGTTGGTTTGCAGTCGGGCAGAGGACTTTCCCGGCCCTTTGTTCCTCAGGATTGCCTATCTTTGGCAAGTCTTCCAGAAGATGCAGGTAGATGAGGTGTAGGAGGTAGAAAACTCCTCCCTGCTGATGCCCACCCTAGGGACCACTTTGAGTAGTATGGGGTGACCCATTCAGACCTGGGTGTGGCCACTGCAGCAGACTCTGGGCTGGTTAGAGGTAGAGGTGCAGGTGGTAGAGAAGGAGGTATGGGGTGGGGATGGTAGTGTAGGAGGTGGAGATGGTGGAGGTGGTGATGGTGGAGGTGGAGATGGTGGAGGTGGTGATGGTGGAGGTGAAGATGGTGGAGGTGGTGATGGTGGAGATGGAAATGGTGGAGGTGGTGATGATGGAGGTGAAGATGGTGGAGGTGGTGATGGTAGAGGTGGTGATGGTGGAGGCGGAGATAGTGGAGGTAGTGATAGTGGAGGTGGAAATGGTGGAAGTGGAGGTGGTGGAAGTGGTGATGGTGGAGGAGGTGGAAATAGTGGAGGTGGAAATGGTGGAGGCGGAGATGGTGGAGGCAGAGATGGTAGAAGCAGAGATGGTGGAGGCAGAGATGGTGGAGGTGGAGATGGTGGAGGCAGAGATGGTGGAGGTGGAGATGGTGGAGGCGGTGATGGTGGAGGTAGAGACGGTGGAGATGGTGGTGGTGGAAATGGTGGTGGTAGAGGTGTGTCTGCATGTATTTACGTGTGTATGTATGTGCATGCACATGCCATGAGATGCCCGGCTCTTCACACGTGCTTCCTGCACCAGCATCATGCTGAGGTGGGGGAGGAGGGCTGCACACCTGACAGAGACTGTCGAGTTGAATCTTAGCCTGAGAACCCAGGAGCCTGTGTGGCCACAGCCTTGCCAAGAAAGCCCTTAGAGGGTTCTGCAGGACGCCCTCGGCCTCCCTAGGAGGAGCAGCCAGAACACGACCTCTCACCGCTCCACTTCCCTCCACTCTGCGCTTCGGCCTCACTGGAGTCTGTTACCTGTAAGCCAAAAGCTGCTCGTGCAGAGCAGGCTGGCACACCTGTGCGCCTTCAGCAAAGACACTCTGGGCACCAACAAGCTGTCAGGCCCTGTCCTGGGCACAAGGGGCTCAGCAGGAAATGGGACAGACCCTGGTGCCACCATCCTCTGGGGCTCACATCTAGTGAGGGACAGTCACATGAGCAGCCTTCACAGACAGGTATGACTTTGGCAGAAAACACACAATGTCGTAATGGATGGAGCTCTCCAGGTTGGCCTCTTCGGAGAGGTGACAAGGAAGAACATCCAGACCGAAGGGGCTGCACCTGCAAAGGCCCTGTGGCACAGGGGCCCCAGAGGATCCCGAGGACACCCGCAGCCTACGCACCCAGGACTTGTCCAACAAGCACCTCAGGCTGCACACCGCCACTGCGAGCTTTGTCTGGGAAGCTGACAGTTCAACCTGGGGCCACCCTGTACTCCTGTCTTCTCTCACATGCTGCATGGACCCACCAGCCACCTCTGAGGCCCCAGCATCTCAAATCCATCAGTCCCTGGTCACCTCCACCTCCTCCAGCTGACCCAGGCGGCCCCAGCTCAAGGCGGATTGCACTGGTCTCCTCACGAGGACCGCCCCCTTGTTTGTCCCTGGACTTCTCTGCTGGTGAAGGCACAGGACGTTTAGAAGATAGACCCCCAGAACTGCCACTCACAGGTGACAGGGCAGGCTCCCCACCCTCTCCAAGCTCAGCTTCCACAGTTGTCCTCTGTGGCTGAGGATGACGAAGCCTTGCAGGATTGGGGAGCAAGACTTAAGGCGTGAGTGCATATGAAGCCCTCACCCAAGCTCTGACACTGATCCCTGCATAGTGACACTGCCCAGGTTGCGTCAGGGGCTGTCCTTTAGCTCCCCTACCACGGCACTAGGCACTTGGAACTCAGAGGGCCCTTCCCGGATGTCCTGGACCCCAGCCATTCAGTATGAGGTCCAATATGGGGCGTGGTCCCTGAAGCCCAGCCTTTACCCCAGGACCAGACTAATCACCACACCCCAAAGAGCGAGGCCCACATCCCTGTCCTGCAGAGGGCAGGCCAGTGTCACACAGAGCTGAGGACTGGAGCAGAGGCCAGGTGGCCCCTCCTCCGCCGAGCTCTCCAGGTGCTCATCTGCACTCACATAGGAGGTAACCCAGGTGGGGTTTAAAACGCTGTGTTCTTTTAGTTCAGCACAGGAGAGAGAAAGGGAGCACGCAGTCTGCGTGAGCAACTCCAAACAGAAATAAACGAGGCACAAGCAGTCTCCAAAAATAGTGCTGCGTTAGAGGCAGCAGCCCGGGCCACGCAGCAGCTGTCCCCAGCTCTGCCTCTCTGCTGATGAGCAGCATCGTGGAGAGGGCTGGCAAGACGGCTTTACAGTGTTCACTCCGGAAGAGATTAATCAGGCCTGCAATCCGAAGATGAATTGTGAGAAAGCCAGAACAGCCTGAGGGTGCCCGGGGGGGCCCTCTCACGGCCAGCACGGAGGTTGCTTGGCCAGGGAGGTTCCCCTCCATACTCAGAATGACCCCCAGAGGACGAGGCTGTGGCTGGGCACCCATGAGGCCAGCTTCTGGAGGAATAGAACAGCAGGGGCCCAGGGCATCGTGAGGATTTGTACTTGGGTCTTCACTTCATTAGGAGGGAAATCACCTTTTTTTAAACTGAGATGAGAGGTGTGCAGATCACACCTGAGGGCACCTCAGCCCACACCTCCAGCCCACTGCTGGTTTTTGTGAATAAAGCTTTATTGGAACGCAGCGGTCATCTCTGGCTGCTTTTGCACCCTGCCGTTGAGCAGCTGCAACAGGGACTGACCAGCCACAAAGCCTGAAACATCTCTGGTTTCTTTATCATATGCTTAAGCATCCTAGGGAAGCATCTGTCCAGGAACAACGGCAACTGATGCTGGGTTTGGGTCTGGTGTGATTTCAGTTTGCTGATGTTATTTGGGGTTTTAGAGGCATCCTTTAAAAAAAAAAATCTGCAATACTTTGGTTTGTCTTGTATAAAGTAGAGATGTTGGCCAGGATGTTTAGTCATGTGATCAGCCTCCAGCCCCACCCTACATGCTTCTCAGTCAGGAATGCCCACCTGCTGCCTGCAGGCCCTTGGGCTGTCAGTAAGGGTCCTCCCACAGTCACATGGGCCACCTGCCAGGCCCCCCCTGCTGTTCCATTCCCCATCCATCTGGCAGGGGAGAGCAGGCCGACTCCACTGAGCTGGGCGGAAGAGACACCTGCTCCTGGGGGTCCTTCTCCTTGGGGTGCACTGACGTTGCCCCATGTCCCTCGACTTCCATGAATCATGGAGAGCTATTTCAAACCTCAGACCATGGCAACGCCTCTACCCCCGGGACAACAGTTCTCTCAAGGGAGGGGATCCTTTCCACGGACCACAGAGCCAAGCACAGAATTAGCTTTGGCCTTTCTACTTGGCCTGTCTTGAGCATTTGAAATTTCATACGATGTGTCACTGGGCACGTGTCTCCCACAGAATGACACAAGGAGCTCTTTAAACCAAAGGTCTGCGTTTGCATGAAGGCTTTGGGGACCGCTGACACCCACCTCCACTCAGGTTGGGGCAGGAGGACAGAGATGTCACTGCTGAGCACACACCAGGCTCTGCCACGGGACGCCCCCCGCCCTAGGAAGAGGCCACCCAGTGTCCAGTGGATCTACTACATTCCCCTTCCTCCCCCAGAGCCAGGTTTTGATTGGGGACAGACCAAATGCTACCAATCACAATCACCCTGCTGCCGAAATGGGTCTGCCTTCTGGGTATCAGTTATTAGAGTGGATTAGCGTGTCAAATCCCCAGGAGAGGAGGTTATGATCCCGTCAAAGAAAAACTCAGCAGACTCCTGGAGCTGCCTGGGAAGTCAACCACACAGGCAAACCAGACCCCAGTAACCAGGAGTACGCCCAGGACAGCAGCAGGAGCTCCCGGCAGGTCGTCTTGCTTCATCAAAACAGTACACAGACCAAGGAGAAGTCCTAGAGTCAGCACGGGAAGCAAGGATGGTAGGTGGGGCGGGGACCTGGGGCCTGGGGTGCAGCGGAGGAGGGTGTGTCATGGGAAGGGTGTGTGTGAAGCAGGGCGGAGGCGCTGTCCTGGACCACGATCTGAGGTCTTCTCTACAGAACGCGTCTTGGACTTGCAACTCGGTGCACCTTCAAACTGCCCTGCCTCTCGGAGGTTCAGCATACGACTTTTCAGCTTTATAATGGGCTTATCACAGTATTGGGTGCCTTTTCAACATAGGACACTTTCGAGTTAGGAGGGGCTCATCAGACTGCAACCCTGTCGTGGGCTGAGGTGCATCTGAACCCAGCCGTGCCATCGTGGTGTGAGAGGCCAGCAGCCAGGGACCGTGCAAGTAGGTGCTAGGTGCTGAGCGCCCATGCCCCACACCCAGCGTTGAAGCCCCAGCTCCCCATGGGTGGCTCTAAGAGGCGCGGCTTGGGGAGGTAACCAGGGCCATGAAGTGAAGCCCCACATGGGAGGCTTGAGCTGCTCTCCACCTTGGGCCCTCGGCAAGCGGGAAGAGGGCAGGGACATGGATGACAGGGACAGAGCTGAGAGCATCTCCATCTCCATCTTGCATTTCCAGCCTCCAGAACTGTGAGAAGTGTGTCTGTTGTGAGCCACCTCATCTCTGATATTTTGTCACGGCAGCCGGAGCCAAGACAAGCAAGCGTGGCTCTGGGCCAACAAAACGTCTCCGCGGACACTGAGATTCGAAGTTCGCATCACTTTTACGAACCATGAAATAGTACCTTCCTTTGGTTTTTTCCTCCCATTTTAAAATGTGAAACCTCTCCTAGCTGGGGCTGTGCAGAAACAGGCGATGGGCTGGATTTGGCCGTTGGGCTGCAACAGTTTGCCGGCCCCAGCCCAGGGCACGGACAGAGGCCTCCTCCCTCCACTCACCACTGACCTGACAACGGGTCGGGATCCTGGTGCCTCAGTCATTTTAGGAAGAATGTGGACAAATGAAAACACCCTTGAGAGAGCAGGGCCTCCGTGTCAGTGTTCCACAGAGAGGCCACTGAAGGCCGCTGAGCCCATGGGGCTCTGGACTGGCTCTCACTGGAGCTTTGGATCCCTGCTTCCCGGTCACTGGCTAACAATTAACTGACCCCTTCTCAGCTTCCATGTGCAATGGGCACAGTCACCAAGCCAGCCTGCAGGGTTTCATAAGGCTTGGGTGTGACGGCCACGCATCCAAGGCATCATCGGCCAAAGAGAACTGTGTGGGCTTAAGGCAGAAGCCTCGGGCCAAAGGATGAAAAGAAGACCCTGGAGGACAGTGTCCAGCTGAAGAGTGAGGCCAAGAGTCCTCAGACACTTGAAGGCCTGTCACACCACAGAGGGACTTGATTTGTTATTGTCCCTACCAAGCAAAAGTGGGGATGCCCATCTCAGATCACACAGGGACCTTATTGTCATCCCAGTTGTCCCCACTGGAACATGTGCTTAGAGTTCCCGAGGCTGGAGGCATCGAGACCCACCAGCACGGGAACTTGCCAAGGGATGTGCATCGTCTCGAGCCCCTTGGGAAAAGTGCCTGCCCATTTGTGAGTCCCATCAAAGTGGACTTGTTCAGTCCTGTTCCTTGAGGGAAATACCTAGATGCCGCCGGAAGAACTGCTGTGCAGTCCCCACTTAGCAGGAGATTTTTGATGGTCCCAAGACCAGCCTTGTTCTGGGGTAGGCTTGAGAGGACAGGATACGGCAGCACCCAAGGTTGATCCAAGAGGCATGCGTCACTTCAGCCTGTATGTGGCCCCAATGCAGCAGAGATGTCCGACACCTACTGGAAATGGAAGCAGAACTTGGTGCCTAGCCTTGTCTGTAACAGGAACATGCCAGGACAGACAGTCTCCTACATCAGGAGCATAGAACTTTCTGGAAGCCCCATCTTCCCTGTGTCTCAGGCCACCCCAGCTAGGGGATAATTTGGGAAGTGGGGTCATAGGTGACAGCTGGGCCTGCCAGCAAACGTATCTGCCAAGTTTGCTTCCCAGCTTAAATAGGTCTCCACGAGGGCAGGGGTAGAGCGGCCTGTTGACTGCATGAAGTACTTCCTCTTATTGTCCAATTTTCTTCTTTTTACTGTGGGAGAAGACACATTGTAAGTCTTACTGTTTTAACTGTTTTAAGGACAGTTGAATGGTATAAAGTACATTCATGGTGTACAGACATCTCCACCGCCCGTCTCCAAACCTCCCGTCACCTTGTAGACCTGAAACTCTGTCCCATGAAACAGCGCCTCCCACCTCCCCACCCCACCCTGGCCACCCTGCTCCATGGGTGTCTCTAAGGACCTCCCATCAGGGGGATCCTTCCGTGTTTGTCTCTGGGGTGGCTTCCTTAGCTAATGTCTTCAAGGCCCCTCCACCTGATAGTCTGTGTCACAGTTCCCTGCCTCTTTGAAGGGTGAGTAATGTCCCTTTGGATGGACGTGCCACATCCAGCTTATCCACTGACTGTACATCACTGGTGGACACTCAGGTTGTCTTGTTGGGCTCTTCTGAATGACACTGCCAGGAACCGGCTACCTCCTTAAGGTACTGCTCCCAGTTCTTCAGGGTGAGATCCCAGAAGTGGAATTCTGGGTCAGGTGCTGGTTCTCTTTTCACGTTCCTGAGGAACCGCCCACCATTGCCACAGCAGCTGCGCCATCTTTGGTTCCAACCAACGGCACACAGGGGTTCCGACTCTCCACATCTCGCCAGCACTTTCTATCTTCTGGGGGTTTTTGACAGTAGCCGCCTGGTGGGTGTGAGGCAGTATCTCATCGTGGTTGGATCTGCAGCTCTCTCGTGACCAGTGACATTGAGCATCTTCCCGTGCGCTTACTGATTAGCAAGTTGGCTTTGGGGGAAATGTGTTCTAGTCCTTCGCCCATTTTCCAACCAAGTTGCTTGGTCTTCTCCTGTGAGCCTCAGGACTTCTCTGTGTAGTCTGGGTATCAATCTCTTATCAGGCATAGGATGTCTAAGTATTTTCTCCTTTTTTACTGTTTTGTTTGTGTGTTTGTTGCTTTGTTTTTCAGTATCAGGGCTTGAATCCAGGGGCAATTAACCACTGAGCCACATCCCCAGCCCTTTTTATTTATTTTATTTATGCATTTATATATTTATTTATCTATCCATTTATTTTTGGTACCAGGGATTTGACCCAGGGGCTTTTTGCCACTAAGCTACATCCCCAGTCTTTTTTTTTTTTTTTTTAAATTTTGAGACAGGGTTTCCCTGAGTTGTTCGGAGCCTGGCTAAATTGCTGACGGAGCCTGGCTAAATTGCTGACGCTGGCCTTGAACTTACAATCCTCCTACCTCAGCCTCCTAAAGTGCTGGGATTACCAGCAGGCACCAGCATGCCCAACACCTTTCTTACTGTTGACAGTGTCTTTTAAATTAAGTATTTCTTTTTTTTAAGTTGTAGATGGACTCAATGCCTTTATTTTTTTTTTTTTTTAATGTGGTGCTAGGATTGAACTCAGTGCCTCACACTTGCAAGGCAATGGGCTACAACTCCAGCCAAGTATTTCTTTTTTTTTAATACTTATTTTTTAGTTGTAGTTGGACACAATATCTTCATTCCATTCATTCATTTTTATGTGGTGCTGAGGATCGAACCCAAGACCCTGCACATGCTAGGCAAGGGCTCTACCACTGAGCCACCACCCCAGCCCCTAAATTAGGTATTTCTGACTTTGTCACCCAGTATTGGACAGTCACCTCCCTCCCTGGCCTAAAGTAACTTTAATTAAAAAGAGTTGGCAGTGTCTGAAGAATTACAATTTAGTTTTAAGGGCTAGGGCTGCAGCTGAGGTTCAGGGCTGTTCTGTGTGTCTGAAACGGCAGAGTGTCTGCTGAGCCCGAGGTCTGCTTGGTGGGCTTGGGCTTTCTCCCACCCTGAGGTTCCGTAGTCGCTGTGTGGTCTGTGATGACAGCGTGGATAAAGTCTGTGTTCACAGACGTGTTCTGAGCTAGGACCAGAGTATAACTGTGGCCCCGTTCCCTGCGGATCTGGGGTCACCTGTCCAGGGTCGGAGGTTCAGGGGGCAGTGATGCTAGATGTGCATGAGGACAGAGCCCCAGTCTGAAGCAGAACAGACTTGGCTCTGGTGCCCGCCTGGCCACTGGTGGCCGGGTGAACTTGGGGGCTATCTGATATTTGTGGACCTTTATTTCTTCTAAAGTGCATTTCACGGTGAGGGCTGGTGGCACACCCCAACGGGGCTCAACATGGGCCCTGCCTCCTGCACCTCCCTCTGGTGTCTCCCTGTCTCTCTTCCATTCCCACTTTCTCCTTCGCTCTTCCTCTTGCTCATCTCCCAGGCCTCTGCTTTCTTACTCGGTGCCCAGCTCAGGGGGTGAGGAAAGCCCCCCACAGTCAGTCTGCACCATCCCCTGACTGGGTAGGGCAGGGGATGGGAGCGGGAGGCAGCCCCGCCCCACGTTGTAGGCATTCACAGGTCAGAGCAGAGCCATTGAGTCAGCCAGGCCTGGGTTCAAATCCCAGCCTGCAGCTGGGTCCCCGACTCTCAGTGTGGTGAGTCCCCGACTCTCAGCATAAGGTGGCTGCAGTGCCCCTTCCCAGGGCTGCTGGTAGCTGCTTGCTGTCCCTTCCTCCCTGCCCTGAGACAGGGGCTCCCAGACTGACCGGGCAGGTCTGCCCCTCTTCTGGAGGGGTCACCATGAGCAGGAGGGTGGGGACAGGGCGTGCTCTCTCCTGCCCCTCCTCCTCCTCCCCTGCTGCTGCACGGCTAGGAGGGTCGGCTAGGAGGGTCGGTGGTGCCCGGGGCCCTCCCACCTGGATCAGGGGGCTGGAACCAGAGGCCACACCCTGGCACCTCACGGGCCCTGGTTTGCTTGGCGCCTCCGCTGTGCAGAGGCAGCCCCGCGGGGCCCTGGCATGGGCCAAGCCAACTTCCTGTTGGGCCTGTGGCCCCGGGCGGTTTGCTGTGCAGCAGAGCAGTGACTTCACCTTCCGCCACAGACACACGGAACATGGTCCCGACTGGCATTCCGGTTCAGGAGCAGGTACCAGGGTGCTTTGGGGATTGTGCCTCCGAGGACGGGTTTGTGTCTGCTCCCTGGCAAGGCTTGGGTGCCCCCGCGTGTCCGAGACCCGTGCCCATCCCCCATAGGATGAACACAGCCCGGAGGGAAGCTGCTCCTGCAGACGCCCTGCCCGACCCAGGCCTCTTGTGGCCCTGTGTGGCTTCCTGTCCAACCTACTAGGACCGCAGCAGACACACACACACACACACACACACACACACACACACACACCAAGCCACTGCTCAGGGGCCAGGCACAGTGGCACTGCACCACAGAGGTGTCTGCCTGCGACAGTTCTCCATGGATCTGCTTTCAACCCTGGGCCAAGAGGGAGAGACACAGGGTGATCAAGACCCCTGCAGGGCCGCCCCTGTCCCTCCATGGGAGAGAGGGTGGCAGGCAGATGGCAGAGAGCTGCTGAGCAGTCCCCGGTGGCTCCCGGAGTGGCCTGCCCATCTGTCCGCTCCCAGGAAGCCCTGGCCGGGGACCTCCAGTCTCTGAATGGAGAGAGCAAGGGCCTCTCTTGACAGCAAACATTTCCCATCCCGGGTCTCCCCTCTGCCCCTGGGGCTGAGCGCGGGGCAGGGGTAGATGGTGGAGGGCCCCTCACACCTCCTCCACTGCAGCTCCACCCTGAAGGACAGACAGCCTGCAGCGCCTGGCGCCACAGTGTGTCGGCCCCGCCATTGCTCTGCGAGGAGAGGGCCGAGATCTCCTGGTGGACATGGCTTCCTCCCTCCCTGCCTTGCTCTCTCCCTCATTTCCCCCCAGCAGGATATGGGTGTGGGGTGTGGGTGTGGTGGGGGGAGCGGGGAGCAGGCTGTTCATCCACCATCCACGTGGGGAGGCGCGGTGCCACGTGTGCATTGAGCAATGACAGAAGCGGGGGCCGTGTGGCCTGAGCATGTGGTCATGGGGGTCCCAGAGCCGGGGAGCACCTGCTACCTCCATCCCAGAGGGGGCTGTGGGCAAGAACCCCACAGCTCACCCCAAGTTGCCACAGTACACAGACTGCGGCACAGGGCTGGGGTCCCTCTGCCAGGTGCCGGGTGACCCCAGCACGGCACCACACATTGCCACCTGTGGTGGCCAGGGGCCGGGAGCCCTGCACCTGGATGCCCAGGGACCCAGCTCCTCAGACGCTGTCCTGGACCTTCTCTGAGTTCCGAGAACAATCCTGGGAGGACAAACGTGGGGGCCGGAAGCTGCCGAGCCGTTAGTCCCTTCCTCCAGGACAGGATGCTGAGCCAGCTGGGGTCTGAGCCCCCGTTCCCTCTCAGGGAGGAAGGAGGGGGCTCCTAAGCCTGGGGCCTTGGCCCCTGACCCAGCCAATAAGCCCAGGCCAAGAGCAGCAGGGCTCCCGCTCCAGCGGGCAGGTGTGCGAGTCAGGTGCGGGTCTGGGGGGCTTTTGTTGTGTAGGGAAGGCATGTGAACCTTGTGCTGGGAAAGCTGGCGGCAGTTAATGTGGCGTTAATTAGATGTGAATGTGAACTGTCCTTGCAACAGGCTGGACGTGGGGCTAGACCTGGGGTTCTGTGCGGGGTCGCTGTGTAGGTTGTTAACAGGAAACCGGCATCTGGATGTTGCTTTGACAAGGTTAGGTTGAGGATTTAGTTGATGGTCTTTCTAAACATTTTTTATGAGGCACCGATGAGATGTGTTATCAAATGCTCCCTCCAGTGGTCTTGATGTTGAGCTCTGTGGTTGGGTCCAGATGCTTCTTCCGTTGTCTGAATCATGTGACATCCATGCTGTTTAGTGTCAGATTAGCAGGCCCCAGGCTCAGGCCTCAGGAGTTTTGAGGTTTTTTCCAGGACAAAAACAGGGGCCTGGACATGACCTAGGGCCCTGGTTACCTCTCCACTCTTCTTCTTCCCCACCCTCCAGCCTGCACCCGGGCAAGCTCTGGGAGGTGCTGACGGGGACTGGGCTGAGCGGACCTCCAGCTCCTCCAGGCGCCCTTCTAGCAACCCTCTGCTCGTTGCCCATGAGCAGAACTGACCCAGTGCACCCAGCTCCAGCAAGAGCCCAGCTCACGGGCGGAGTGGGCTCCGTCAGAGGGGCCCCTGACCTCCCCAGGGAGGAAGGGTGTGTCGCACAAGCGCCATTCCGTGACTTGTGGTTTCCAGCGGTTACACCTCTTCCTGTCCCTCCATGAGGCCTGCTGTCAGCACGGTGGTTCCTCCAGCCTTGGCCATGCGACTGTCACAGCAGACACTTCAGGGGCCTGGCAGGGTGGTTTCCCAGCACTGAGAGGCACCATGTTCATTGAGGACCTCAGCTCCACCAGCGCAAGAGGGGGTCCCCACCCCAGCCCTGAGGCTTTCCAAGAGCCAACTGGAGGCCTGCCCAGAAGTTAGGAGCCTCGTCCTCCTGGTCCCTCGGTCCTCATCACTAAGTGTCACCTTGCACTGGGGCTTCTCTGGGCTCCGGGACACACATCAGCGAACAGAGACAAGGCTCCATGCCCGGCAGAGCAGACGCCCCAGTGCTCACAGGAAAGGTGACAGGGGCCAACGTGGGGAACTGTCCATCACTGGTGCTGCAGAGGCCACCCTTCAAGATGGCCTCCTGGTGCCCGCCTCCCAGGGACCCCTCCCTCTTGGTCCTAGGGCTGGCCTGTTTTCAGCCATGGGTCCTGGCCACATGGCAATCGATAGTGCATACAAGGTCCTTGCTCTGAAGTCCTCCGTGACCTAGGGATTGGCCTTTGGTGATTTTGAGCTTCCAGGACAATTCAGAATTGGGATGCGGCCACAGAGAGCCCAAAACCCAGAGAGGCCACCGTGACACCAGAGCAGGGTGATCATTCCTGTGTGTGGCCGGTCACGTTTACAAAAGATTAGCCTTTTTCTGGGAAAGCGGAAGGGAGAGCAAGTTTTCTGACAGGAAGCCCAGAGCAAGGAGAGCAGATATCAGAGCAAGGATCCAAAGAGAGAGCTTCTGGAGAGTGAGACAGCGCTGTGAGGCACCTGTGCCTTCTGAGAGGCACACGGTCCAGGAAGGAGGCGCACCCAGGCCTGGGCCAGAGCCCCCGTCCAGCTCCTGTGGCCCCTGCTGCGCGCTCTCCCCACCCGTCAGCACACGGAGCCCTTTTCCTGCATGAAGAATCTGCACTGGGAGGTTGAGACATCTGCCAGTCCCCACACAGCGGGTGGCAGAGTCAGGACTCAAGCCCAGGGCCAGCCACCAAGCCCAGGTCTGACCCCCTGGCAGCCCTGCCTCCCTCCCAGCACCTGGAGTGGTCCTCTTGGGTCACCCAAAGAGAATGGGACCCTGTCACCAGCCCTAGAAGAGGACAGAAGTGTGTGATGCCTCAGGCAGGGTTTTAGAAAGTCTCTCTCCAGTGCTCAGAGGACTGACCCTGGGTCAAGAGCCCATGCTCCAGGAGGGTGCCAGCCGGCCTCATTCTCTCATTCTCCGAGTTTACCACAGCGAGGCAGACACGTGGCCTTCTCTAGTACCCAGAGCCAGCTCCCTGTCAGCAGGATGAGCCAGCAGCACCGGCTCCCTGGAGTGCCAGGGGAAACTCTGGGACTTGTTCCACGTGATCCCTTCTCAGGGAGCATTTGTCCACCACACCTCTGGGGGTGAGAGGGGACTGGCTGTGTGTCACAGGGGACCCAGTCAGGCCAAATGGCAGGTGTTCTGCAGCATGTGTGTCCCACGATGATGTCAGGGAGTCAAGAACTCATCTCCAACAAGGGCGAACCGGTGAGCTGTCCTCTCTGTTGTTGGCCAAGTGAGTCACAGGGCCACAGCAGGCAGGGCCTGGAGTGTACTCTACCAACTGTATGCGTGTCACACAGCAAAGAGCCTGGGTCCCAGGAGAAGGATTGGGTCAATGACTCGACCTCATACCTTCCTCCTATGCAGCTCAGCCAGCCAGGACATCAGGGTGTCAGAGGACATCGGATGCCAGGACAGCCGGGACGTCAGAGCAGCTTAGCCACCATCCAGGCCACCCCAGAAGGGTCTGGTTTATCTTGAATCTCTGCCTTGATTCCTGGGCCCAGCCTGACTTCCCTGTGGTTTCCTGGCTGGCACAGATCCCATCTCCAATGCTGAGCGGAAGGCGTCAGAGAGGGAGCCTCTCACAGCTCCTGCTGTGACACTGGGGCATTTGTCCCCAGAGTAATGCCGTCATTAGTCCACTAGAGAAACTGGGGTCCTGTAGGCTAGGCCCCTGTTCTGTGGGTAAGGAAATGGAGGCTCAGAGAAAGTGAGAGAGCCCACACTTCCCGGTCAGGCTCCTTCTGGGTCTTCTGTGACCCTGGGTCTTTCGCGCTGTCCTGTGCAGTCTGCTGCCCTCCCTCCTTGAGTATGTCAGTTTCTTGTCCTTACCCAAGGTCACGTGGCAGGTCCATTCCCAGAACACTGCTAATCCCAATCTCACAGCCAATCGCAGGCTGGCCCCAGGGTCAGCAACACAGCTAGGAGGGATCAGGGGCCCTCAGTCAGGCCCTGGAGTCTGAACAGTGGGTCTTCCTGGAGCTGGGCTTTGAAAACAGTCGGAGGCCTCCAGGAATCCATCTTGGTGTTTTCTTTCCATTTGAACTAGACTTCCTCTCCTCCCACCAACTGCACTCGGGGCCCAAACCAGCAACACATTTGGCCTTTCAAGAAAAGCAGCAGTTGAGAAATAAGACCCAGACATTCGCACACCTAAGAGAACCCTCCTTGATTCCTGGGTAATGACAAAGAAGGGCACGAGCTGTGTCCTGGTGAATGCCCCCTGACAAGTGATCAGACCTGGCCACGCCCACGAGAGCAAACTCGTGTGCACGCCTCCTGCTTGGATGCATGAGACACCACCTTGCTAAAAAGGGTTGCTAAATCTGATCCTCAGGCAGCAATGCGACAGATCAGAACTGAGGGGGAGAACCTTTCAAAAAGTCTCAATGTCACAGGAATGAAGAGGTGGTAATGTGGGAAGGGTGCTTCTTGTGGGTCAGGAGGGGCTGGAGAAGCAGCAGGGCCAGGTGGGATTCCTGATGGATCCTGCATTTTTTTTAAGTCTAAAACAAGATGGAATAATTGGGAAATTGGAATAGAACTCATCTATTGGGTGATAGTGAATTAGTTATCTTAAGTATGATGATGATGATGATGTGGGTTGTGGAAGACAAAGTTCTCAGAAGATGTGTGCTGAGGTCACAGATGAAGTTCTGGATATGGCCGCTTATTTTCAAATGGTTGAGAAAGTGTGTGTGGGTGGGTGTGAGTGTGTGGGTGGGTGTGAGTGTGTGGGTGTGTGGGTATGTGGGTGGGTAGGTGGGTGTGCACACGCGGACATGGAGGGTGGGGAAAGCAGAGGGAAGAGAGAGAGTGCATGCAGGTAGGAAAAATGTAAACCTTTGGTGCTTAGGGTGAAGAGTGTGCGGGTGTTTATTGCTATTCTGGTTGTTTTAAACTTTTCTGAAGTTTGAAATTTCCCAAAATAAGATGGAGAGGGGCTTGGCTGTGGCTGAGTGGTAGAGCACTGGCCCAGCACACGTGAGGCATTGGGTCCAATCCTCAGCATCACATAAAAATGAAATAAAGATCTTGTGTCTACCTACAACTAAAGTAAATTTAAAAAATAAGACGGAGAGAAGGAAGAAATGCCTTAGCTGGAGCCCCCTGGCCATCCTTCCTCACCTGCTGTCCCTGCCCAGTGGACCGTGCACAGGGCAAGAGCAGGCATTGGTTTAACATCTTTCCTCCTGGGCTCAAAGCATTTCACATGCTGCTTCTCTTTGATTCTGTGCAAAAAGTTTGAGCAGACCTTTGTAAAGCTCCGAGCTTTGGTTCCTCCAAATATAAACCAGGGAGAGCTGCTCAAGGTCACACCGAGACCAAGTAGAACCGTAGGAGATGGGCGAAGCCCAGACTTTTACCTCCAACCGAGATCCCAAACCCAGCTCCCCTCCATTCACTCCTGGGCTGGTGGGTTGGGAGACAGTTTCTAAAGCCTGTCCTCCTGAGCCCTAAGGGTGAGGGACCCAGGGACACCCAGCTTAGCTCTGCATGCCTCCCTCTGGTGCAGGAGCCACTGTGCCAAGCTGGTGTTCTCAGCATCCCCACTAGGATGTCAGCTTCATGGGGATTGGCTATTTGGTAGGTGCAGTCGTTCCTGATTGGAGGGTGGCAGCTGCAGAGCCAGGAGGTGGGCTCTGGGCAGATTGGCTCCATCCATGCATCCTGCATCCTGAATGCAAAGCAGAAGCTGTGGGAATCTCATCAGCCCCTCCCTTCCCCTGTGAGGTGGCAGAGGTGGTGGGCTGTGCTGTGCCCCAACCCCGAATGGACAAGACAGGCAGTTCCTCATGAAGTAGTCTTCAGAGTGAGTCCAGCACACACACACACACACACACACACACACACACACACCCGCTGTGGTTGTGGACCGGGGGCTGGCTGCTGGCTCAGAGGGAGCCTGACCTCAGGGTCAGCACTTCTGGGAGTCCAGGCAAGGGGTTGGGGTGGGACAGGTGTCTTCCGGGAGAACTTGCTAAGTGGCAGCCATTATCCCTCCACCTGCAGCTGCGCTGAGCAGCCCTACTAGACAGAGCTGGCATTGAACTCTCCCGAGGAAGCTGCCCTGATCCCCAGGCATGTGGAGCATCCCCACACTGGAGCAAGGGTGCCGCCTGCAGGAACACAGACCGCCCAGCCCGAGATCCTCTTCTGCACGCTGTCCATGGGCCTTCAGCAGGCTGAGCCATGGTCATTCACTCATTCATTCAGCAAACTCCTCTGAGTGTCTACCATGGAAACACCACAGACAAAACCCCTGCCTTGCCCCTTCCGGCACCAGGGTGGGGAGAGAGATCGTCCACAGGACAAGTGAGTGAGCCGTAAGGAATAGAGCAGGTGATAATCTTGAGGGAGAAAAATAACCCAAGAAGACAGGGCTGGCCATGTAAGACACCGTGTCCATGGGGACCTCCTTGGAAAGGTGACCCTGGTTTACAGAGGCAAAGGCAGGGCCATGGTAGGCCTCAGGGGTCAGAGGCCAAGTCAGGTGGGAGGAAGAGGAGTGGGGGATGCCTGAGGAGGGACACTGGGCTGGAGGATCCCCAGGGAGTGTGGCTGAGCCGAAGGAGCGAGGCCACAGCTCCAAGGGGTGGAGCTGGAGGGCTCTGGGGAGGGGCTGCCCCAGAGACCAGGGCTGAGATTTGGGGTTTACTTTGGATAGAACGAAAGCCGTTGGAAGTTGTGCACAAAGTAACACCCTGATCCGAAAGTGTCAGTCTTGCTCCTGTGGCACAGAGGAGACCAGGCAGGAAGCTGTGAGGCCTGAGCTGGGGAGGAGGGACATGAGGGGAGAAGCTTGGGGCTTGGTCCAGGGGTGGATGAGGCAGGTGTGTAAGGGGAGCGGGAGTCTGGGTGACTCCAGGAACTGACTCCCAGGAGGAGGGTGCTCTTACCCAGTTGTTCTGTGGTCATGGGAAGAGCAGGGCAGCAGGTAGGGTCCATCAGGAGCTGAATCTAAGGATCTCTTTCCTCATCCTCATGGAGGGTGCTCAGGGAGCTGAATAAACAACCCTGGGTGCAGGGGTTGACGGGCTGGAGACAGACGTGGGGTCTGCAGTGCAGAAACGGAATTCAGAAAAGCAAACAGATTCACCGCCAGACCCTGGGCAGCCACCAAAGTCAGAGGTCAGAGAGATGAACAGGAAGCAGCTCGTGGACAGAAGGAGTGGACGAAGAGCACAGAGAAGCCCCAGAGGGTGTAGGGTCCTGCCGCAGAGGAGGGAGAGCCGAGGACTGCTTGGTCTGCCAGAGCCAGAGGGAGGAGAGGAATTGCAGACCAGTGAAGATGGTGCTCTGGAGAAAATCCCCTGTGAATAGACGGAGAAGACAGTGGTCCGAGAGACTGCTTTTCAGATGGGAGGAATTCATCACGTGCAGATGGCTGCACGCTGTGAGAAGGAAGACCCTGCTCAGGACACCCTCGAGAGGGCTGGCTGGGTGGATCAATGGTGGTCCCCTTGGGTGGGGGAGACAGCAGCCCAGCGCAGGGTCCCCACACGGTGGCATCTCTAAAGGCTGGAGGGTGAGTGTTGTGGACTCTGCTGTGACAGTCCCTGCTGCAGCTGCTCAGCCCTGCTCAGAAGAGCACAGTCCCTCAACAAATGGGCACAGAGACGTGCCAATAAAACTATCTGCCAAAGTAGGCAGCAGGCTGGACTTGACCCCCAGGCACCGGGTGTAGGACCTCGTCTCCAGACCAGTGGCTCTCAAGCATGGTCTCTGGGTCGCAGCATCTCTGCTGCCTGGGAACTCAGTGGAAATTCCAAACTCCTGGTCCCACCCACATCCGTGGAATCAGCACCAGTTCAAATGCAGCTGGATTTGTGATTCTAGAATTCTGGAAGTTAGCCAACCTTGAGTGCCACACTGGGCAGCCAGGGAGGATGGAGTGTGGGGCAGGCCATGCACCTTGTTAAGGGTCCGGTATCCAGGCCTCCGTCCTGCCCCCTGTGCTCCCCTTTGGCTGTCTTCCACGGGGCCCCTGGGGACAGCTGCTGTGGCTGGCCCTTTGCAGCACCCTGTGCTCTGTGGCCATGGTTTCCTGGCCATGACCCTCACCCACTGGGTGTGCTTCAGGGCCTGGGATGCCGTTGCTCGCCTGGCAGCCCCCAGCCCCTGCACTCAGCGGGGCTGGGCAGCATTTTGTGCATTAAGGGACTCTGACTTAAAGCTCAGCATCATCGGGAGTTTAGCGACAGCTTTTAAATGACCGCAGTGAGATACTGTGATTTCACGCTTCTGAGTCATCTAAGGGAGTGAGGTGTGTGAGCCGCTAATGGGCTCAGAGAAAGACTGCCCTTGAGGCCTGTGGCCCCCGTCCACAGGAACTCAGCTGCCCCAAGGCCAGGGGAGCAGCCACTGTCCAAGGACGAAGTTCTCGCCAGTTCTTGGGCCCAAGGAGCAGCACCTCAGCAGGCCTGGGCACTGAGTCACATCCTACTCATGAGCCAGTGAACAGCTTCCTGCATAGACCTGGGCAGATGGGCAGATGGCTGGTGCCTCTGAGTGCTGGTGGCCCTGAAGGACCCTCAGACTAAAAGGGAGAGGTGACGGGGAGGCCTCTGGTGTCCACTGTCCAGGCGGTGTGAAAGTGCACATCGAGGGGCTGCCCGGGGAGAGGTTTACCCAGGATCCTGTGTGGCACGTTTGTGGGGGCTGGTATCAGCCAAGCCTCCTCGGCTCTGATTTTAAAGATTTAAGTGCATTTTTATTTCATTTCATCATTGAATTCCAAATGAGGTCCCTTAAAAACAATCCCGGGGAACCATCACCCACCCCGTCACTTTTCCTGTGTGCGTCTTCCTTGTGTCGCCGTGTTTCGAGCATACGCTCGGGCTCACGCCCCTCACTCAGAGCAGACCTCAATTACGAGTGGGACCTAAACCCGAGCTGTGTTGACCAGTGGGTGGAGAATATTCCAAGGAGGACAACTCCTGGGATAGGAGGTCTCTGCTCTGAGAAAGAAAGATGGGGGCTGGGGATGTGGCTCAAGCGGTAACGCGCTCGCCTGGCATTCGCGGGGCGCTGGGTTCGATCCTCAGCACCACATAAAATAAAGACATGTGTCCACCGAAAAACTGAAAAATAAACATTAAAAAAAATTCTCTCTCTCTTTCTCTTTAAAAAAAAGGAAGATGGACAGGGATGGACAAAGTCCCCCCCATGGGCTGCCTGGCACTGCCAATTTCAGGGGTCTGTTGGAGTGGACAGGGCTGTGTGTTGATCCCTTTGCCCATGGGAAAGGGACCACATGAATTTGGGTTAGGGACCTTCACCCTTTCAGAAGGCAGGGTCTATGGTAGACACAGAGATGCAGCAGTGAGAGAGACTTCTGCTGTCCAGAGAGGGCCAGGCACCAGGGAGCTGGAAGGGGACCCTAGGGCGTGACAGCCAGCTGCCAGTGCAAAGGCCCCGGGGGGCATGGGCGTGGCCTTGGGGAAGGCCCAATCATTGCCTGCCTTCCGGCGCTGTAACAAATGACCTCACACTGGACAGTCATGGGAAGGCTCAGCTGGGGAAGGATTCCCTGATCTGTGGGCTGTTGGGCTAGGCCTCAGCTCCTCTAGCTGCAGGCCAGAGGTCACCCTCAGTTCCTGCCACATGGGCCTCTCCCACATGGCTGCTTGCTCATCAGAGCCATCGAGGGAGAGTCAGCTAGCAATGTAGAAGTCACAGTCTGTGCTGCCCAGTCACAGAAGTGTCAGCCCCATATAGTTGTAGCCCCCGTGTGCTGGTGAGAAGCAAGTCACCAGGCCCAGCCACCCTCAGGGGCTAGGGGGCTGTACAGAGAGGGAGTCCCAGGCCCAGCTCACTGGGGGCCTCTGACAGTCTTCTTACAAGCTCGGGGCAGCACCGGAAGCTGTCATGGACAGGAGGCAGGACCAAGGGAACCCCTAGGGTGACTCCAGGTGGCAGCAGTGCCCTTCCTGGGAGAGGAGACTGGCTGAGAAGCACAGACCCTCCAGTTTCTGCAGGGTGGCAGAACTTGTCATCTCAGAGAAGCCGGGCCCCTGTGATAGGTCAGGGGGGATGGTGGAGTGGAGTCTCAGAGTCCTGGCCCCTTGTCATCAGCCCATACAAATGCACGGTGAGCACAGAC
Organism: Spermophilus citellus; assembly: GCF_964194105.1. NCBI lineage: Eukaryota > Metazoa > Chordata > Mammalia > Rodentia > Sciuridae > Spermophilus > Spermophilus citellus. The sequence continues at coordinate 135,812,107 of NC_138191.1, read as the reverse complement.
AGCCTCTGGGCCTCTGGGATCATAGGAGCTCCTGGCCAAATGTGGCTGATCTTTTGTAACCACCCCTCCCCACTTTTCTTTTCTTCTAGAACTTTCCCTCCCTGAAGAAGCAAGCAGGTCTGGACCACTGAGGCCAGCCCCATGTATCCAGAATCGACCACGGTCTCCCCAGCTCGGCACTCCCTGAGGCAGACGGGCTCCCCCGGGATGGTCTACAGGTGACTCCCACCCCACCCCCCTGCAGGGGTCCCCGAGGCCAAGACCTTCCCTGGAGTGGGGGGACTGAGCAGGGCCCACAGGGCTGAGAGGCACACACGCTGCTCATTCTCCAAGGAAAGAAGGCAGGCTCTTGAAAACCAAAATGGGAAAGAAAAAGCAAAGGTTTTGCAGGTGGCGCCGAGCCGGGACAGATTCCTTCCTGGTCCCCAACTTCCAAAGTGCTCCCCTGGAGGATAACAGAGGCCTGGCAGTGAGCCGAGGCCCTTCATGCGTCCTCCGTGGTCCCACACGTCCCCCTGTGCTCACAACCTCACCAGCCTTTGGGGAGCCACGTTCGCCTGTTTACCAACCCTGGAGAGACTGTGGGCAGCCAGATGCTCCCAGGGCAACTTGGCCTCCTCCATGGAGGCCACTTCCAAACCCCGCCCCGGGTGTGATCTGCGCAACAGGCAGCCCTGAACAGCAGGGGGCGCTGGGCGAGAGCTGCCGACCTGGGTGGGGGCAGGGAGCCCCAGTGGCAGTGGCCCTGTGGGCACTGGGCAGTCGGGCCTGAGGCCGTGCGGGGTCCACAGGAGCCCAGGGCAAGGGATGCCTGTCCTGAAAGGACTCAGTAGCCCCAGGCAGCAGGCTGACCTCTTGACTGCAGAGTTTCTAATATTCTTTTAAAGCACACTGAAATCCAGACAGACCCTCTCCCAGAGACTTACCATGGGAAATAAGGGCAGGTGCAGGACCCCTTGCATGTCCAGACAGATGGGGCTCAGGCCCTGCTCTGTGGCCACTGGGTGGCGCTGCTGCAGAGCATTTGGTACCCAGGCGCATCCGGAGCAGGCGGAGGGGGCGGGCCAGGCCTGCGGGGTGTTGGTGATGCGTTCTGTGCTGGCACTTGTCTGTGGTTGATGCCAACTCTGCACTATCTTCTCTCCTCTCTCTTTTTTTTCTCTTTTCTCCATTGCCGTCCGAAGTACTAGGTATGGGAGCCCCAAAAGACAGCTCCAGTTTTACAGGTAATGAGTTCTTCGTTTTCTCTTGAATACAGCGAGCTGAAGGCCGGGGAGTGGGTGGGAGGACTGTGCCCACACACAGGTGACACCAGGGCTCTGCCTCTCTCAGTGCCCACCCACAGAGCATATGTAATGCCTGACACAAAGTGCGCGGTAGCCTTAGTTGTGCGTGTGAGTCCCCTAGAGGTTGGCTGTTGGTTTGAGCAAATGGTCTTCTGGGCTCGTCACTCTCAGCAGACCTCCTGTTAGCCCTGCATTCACCAGCAGCAGATGGCCACCTTGCCACAATCATGGTCTTGCACTTCTGTCATCAGGCCACAGTCTCCCTGGAGAGTGTATGCCCATGCATTCTCCCTTCTGCCTGAGGATCTGGGCTGACCCCTACAGAGCTCTTGGGTCCATTGAGATGGATGCCTTCTTGGGGTGTGCGGTACCCGTGTGGCTTGGATCATGTCAGGATGGACAGTGTCATTCTCCTGCTGTGCTTCCCCATTGGCAAATTAGAAACCTGATGTTTGCCTGACAAGAAACGGTGCCCAGAGGGATGTGGCATCAAGAGGTCCAGGCATGTGGCCCAGCAGGGTCCTGTCTGTCCCTCCCTCTGGTCTGCCTCCCTCACCAGTAAGCAGGGCACACACCAAAAAGATTCATACTACTTCCTGGAGGGTTTCCAAGTTTAGGAAGCAAGATGTCGGGGTTGTGCTGAAGCCGGGGGTCAGCAGGGTCTGCCAGCCTCGGCACTGTGGAGGGATGGGGTCTTGGTGACAGTTCCCTGTGTTGCCGCTTCCCTGTGTTGCAGACCTGGGAAGTCTCTCTGTCCAAAACCAGCTCCAAGTGTTGTGCACACACCCACCAGATGTGGAGCTGAGGAGTGTGTCTTGATGGTGCACAGAATCTGGGGCTGTGGGTGCCAGGGTCTGTGCTGGGTTTCCATACGACTTTCCTCTCTACCCCAGTGGTCTCAGTGCCTCTGAACATGACCGTGGACCTGGGCACACAGTGCTCCTGTGAGGTCTCCTTCCTTACAGGGAGCTCCAAAGAGATGGCGGACTCTTTGAATCTACTGAAATTTTGGTTAAATAAGATTTTTGCCTGAATTTGGGCTTGTAAATGCTTTTTTTTTTTTTTTTTTGATAAATGCTTATATCGTCGCGTACATCTGTATTGTGTAATACCTTAATGGATGAATGGGGTTGGTCCCAGAAAGATTGGACCAAGGAAGCCACATTCACACCTGACCTGCACCCCCAGGGAGCTCTCTCAGCCCAGAAGCGGCAGGAGACACAGCAACAGGCGGAAAAATCCCAGCTGCACACTGGCCAGCCCAGAGAGCTCTCCATGATGGGGCCACAGGGCACAGAGACTGTCCGCATAACGGAATCTTGTGCACCACTAACTGGTCCTCAGAACAAGGGTCACAGGACGTGTCCGGTCATCCAGCCCCGGGAGCACCCTCGTCCTCTGGAGGCCTTCCCTCCCTGAGGAAAAGCTCTGAAGACCTCCTCACAGCCTCTCAGTCCACGTTCCATGCCCACAGGTCCTGGCCACCCCTTCTTTGGGTCTCTGATGCTGTTCTTCACGTGCACCCTCAGGTGACTTCAAAGGGGAGGGGTCTTTATTTAACAGGCTAGATGCCACTCCAAGTAGGGCACCCCTTACACGGCACTAAGCATGACTTTCGGGGAGCTACTGGAATTACTTAAGACTGGCCCTCTGATGAGCAAAGGTGTTCAAGGCAGGTGCCCACCCTTGAGCAGCGCCCAGACTGGTAAGGGAGTAAGACCCTGTATCAGTCAGCACTCACAGACTGTTCCATAACAAACGTCCCCAAAACAGTACCTGGCAGTAGTTTTCATTTCTTTCTTGCTTGTATATCTGTCCAATTAGAAATTTTTAGTTTTTAATTTTATTTATTTTCAGTATTGGGATGAAACCCAGGATGCTCTACTACCGAATGACATGCCCCAGCCCTTGTTATTTTTTGATGGTTTGTTTGTTTTAGTTTTGAGACAGGATCTCACTAAATGGTCCAGGGTGATCTCAAACAAGCAATCCTCCTGCCTTGGCCTCCTGAGTTGGGATCACGGAGTGTGTTACCGTGCCCGACTCTGTTGCTGGTCTATCTGTGGGTTGACTGCAGTCAGCTGCTCTCGGCTAGGCTGGACTGGGTTTGTCTCCAAGGTGCAGGTGGACCCAGCGTCCTCTCCTCTTGTCCTTCTTAACCAGGCCTGGCCTGGCCCATTATCCCCATGGCGGGGGTGCCAGAGGAGAAACAGAGTGTGCCCTGTCTCTCAGAGACGTGGAACAGAGCACGGGCAGTTCTGCTCCTAGCAAGACTCGTGACCGTCACCCCTCCCAGAGTCAAAGGGCAGGAAAATATCTTCCCCCACCTGTGGGAGGAACTAGGAGTCACATGGCAAAGGACACGGATACTGAGGGGCCAAGGAGTGGGGACAATGACCCAGTCTGCCCCAGAACTCTACTCCAGAACTCCAGCCCTGTCCAGAGGGCCACAGAGCTGCGGAGTCCCCAGGAGGGTGACTGGTAGTGCCCCAGGGGTCACACCCCAGGCCGGGGGCCAGGATGCGTGCTGTCAAGAAGGGCTGCCCTGCCTGCCTGGAGGCCATGGCAGTGGGGTGTCCAAATGCCCGACCTCCAGGGCCTGGCCACTGAGAGTGCTGGCAGCGTGGGACACATCACGTGTGGCTCAGCCTGCCAGGGCTTCCCCCGGTGCTGAGGGGAGGCCTTGCCACCCAGCCCTTTGCTGTGGGCGGCGGTCACATGCCACGGGGACCTAGCCTTGCCACCCAGCCCTTTGCTGTGGGCGGCGGTCATATGCCACGGGGACCTAGCCTTGCCACCCAGCCCTTTGCTGCGGGTGGCGGTCACATGCCACGGGGACCTAGCTCCCCTGCTGCAAGCACACTTTTGAGCTGCATCGTGCTGAAATAACAAGTAGCACAGCCTGACCCCCCACCCCCAGTGGCTCCGAGAGCCCTTGCCTGTGGCACACCAGTGGTGGAGGCAGCGAGGGGCCAAGGGAAGGGTCCGAGGGTCGGACCCCCACGTTGGGCTGCACCCTGACCCCGTCTACCAGGAGCCGGCCATGCCAGGCTGCATCGTGGAAACTCACTCCCCGAGCTTTCAGGGGAAGCAGCGATCGTGAATAATTCAGCTGCTTCCACGGAGACGAAAATGCCCTAATAGAACTAATGCACTCGCTGCCTCCAGCCGCCCCGGGGGGACTGCCTCATTCACCGCTGGCTTCTGACGTTCGCAGTGACACTCCCTAATGAAAACGCTGCTGCTGCACCAGATCCTTAGATCCCTAATAACTAGCCTGTGGCCCTTTTAACAAGCAGCCGCCCGTGGAGGCAGGTGAGTCTGCCCTTCAGCCCCAGGAACGAACCTGCGGCCACCTGCTTGGGGGGATGCCGCCCGGGGCAGGAACTGGGATAACGGGTGGTATTTCCAGAAGCTTTGGGCTGATCTGCAATTAGACCCTCGACATTTTCTCAGAACAGAGAATCTCAAGGAAGGGATGGCCCCGGGTAAACCCAGATGACCAGCGCTGGATGGAGGAGGGTGGCCAGGCTCCCTCCTGCAGCGCCCGCCGCCCGGGTGTTCCCGCGCTTGAGCCTGCTTTGCCCGCCCTGCCCAGCGCCGCCTGGCCTTCCCGTCCACCGGAGGCGCGGTGGGAGCTCCTGCCTCGCTGGGCTCGCCGCGGACCAGTCAGCATTTTTGCACTTGGCTGTGAATGCTGTCGGGAGGTTTGGGGCTGTCTGAAGAGTCTGTTTAGGGAGCCCGTGCCTGAGGGACCTGGGGCTGCTTGTCTGGGCCTCTGTTTGCTGATGGTTCTTGAGCGAAATGATTTTGCTTCTGTGCTGATGTGGTGCCCCGCGGGCGCTGCCGCTTCCCTCCGTCCCCACTCTCCAGACCTGTGGCGGTGCCTCTGGTTTCCAGACAGATATCATCATTGCCAGGGACACCCAGGCCTCCTCCTCCGCCTCACGTCTTGCTGCGGTGGCTGTCCGTGAGCAGACCCCAGTTCAGACTCCAGGTGGAAGGAGGCTTGGCGGGAGGCAGCGGCTCTAGTGTCTTAACGAGGTTAACAGCGCCGTTTCATTTTTCCATGTCACGGTGTTGATTCGCGTGAATTCCCTGGAGCCCCCCAGCTGACAAGAATAGATTTGCAGAAGGCAGGAAAGAACTTGTGATTAGCAGTGGCTATTGAGGAGGGGGCTAATTTTTCCGGACAGCAGGGTGAGGGGTAGCCTCAGAGCTTGGAGAACCTAACCCTGGAAAGCAGCTGGGGTGCTGTGGATTGGAGGTCCAGGGTCAAGGAGCATTTGATCTCAGGAGGTGGGGGACCTGAGGTTGAAGCCCCTCTGTCCTCCCTGGCAACGTCTCACCTGGGCCCTTTATACAGGCACCCTACTCTGTTAGAATCACCCCCAGAAAAAGCCCAGAGAAAAGCCCCAGCATGAGGGTCCAGGAGATGAACTCTGCCCTCCACATGCAGTCCCAGGCAGCGTGGTGACCACCAGCCCTGCCATGCCATCTGCACACAGTGTCCTTCCTTCCCCAGGAAGACCCCCCCAGCTGCTCCCCAGAACTCCTCAAGGGCCCCTCCCTGCATGGACCACCTCATGGGCACAGGCCCCTGCTCTCACCGCCTCCCACCTCACACCAGGGGCCCCCACGCCCACCCACTTCTCTGCCCACAAGTCCCTGCACCACATTTGTGGCAGGAGGCTCCAGGCTTCACCCATGTCGCAGGGCCTGCACCCATAGGCCTGCTCCCGGGCGGGGAGACTTGCCACAGGGATGATCACGAGCAAGGAGTCCATGGCCCCACAGAGGGGTCCCCGCGGGACCTGGCCGTGTTGTCCAAGGCCGTGGCTGAGGCTCATTCTCTCTTGCCCTCTCTCCCTTCTGACCCACTCCACAATCCCCTGCACCATCTGCCCAGGGACACGCATGCCTGTGACAGGGGCCTCATTAGCTTCTGGACACTTCCCAGCCACGGCTGGTGTCTACCCGGGTCTTGAGACTCATTGCAGCCTCTGGTTACCTACCCCCTCTCAGAGAGACCCACCCACCTGCCAGCTGAATCATAGCTCATCTCCCCTGCTGCCTGTTGTCACCAGAGGTGGGGGCCCCTCCCCATCAGGTGTGCCCTGCTGCGCCCCAGCTCCTGCCCAGCTGTCCAGCCTCTCATCACACAGCCCAAGGCAGACTGAAGAGGCCTGGGCTCCTCCCATGTCAGACACGGAGGCTGGAGATATCGAGGCGCCAGCCTGGGTGGCAGAGTGAGTGACAGCCGAGGCGGCCCCGGTCCTGGACCTGGTAGCCCAGCCACGCTGTCAAGTAAGCCTGGGCCTACTTCCAGGACCCAGCCAGGCCCGGGCTGCTTTTTGTGGTTAATGTCTTGAAAGCTAATGGCTATTGATCGGGGTTTGGCTGGGCTTGGCTGGGAAAGTGTGCGTCTGAGATGGCCCTGCCTTTCGGGAAGGGTTGGTCCCTGCAGCCTGCCCGTCTGGCCTTCTCTCCGGACGGGGACTCAGAGAGGTGAGGAGTGGCCTCCATTTGCCCACAGAGGGCTGGCAGCTAGCCAGAAGGCCACCTCAGAAGCAGCTGCCTGGTGCCACCCCGCCTGTGCCATGGGAGGGAGAAGCTGGCACAGGCAGGAAGAGGGGCCCGTGCTGCTGCCTGTGGGTTTCCAAGCCCCACTTCCTGGGATCAACCTCTCCCTGAGGCTGGGCCCCCTGCCTGCCTCCAGACTGATTCTTCTGGAAGGGGGCTTTCATGCCAGAGGCGGCTCTGCCTGCTGTAGCATCAGGTCTGCAGGCCCCTCCCCCAAGAATACCAACCGTGAGCACAAGTCCTGGCATAGGAAACACGCCCCTACCTGAGAGGACAGCACAGTGCCACAGCTAGAGCCCGAATGGAGGCCAGGTTGGCCTTTCAGAGCCCAGAGTTCCTACGTGCTCACTAAGGGCACTGCTGGGGACAGGACACTGCTGGGGGCAGCAGTAAAAGCAGACAGAAGAGTCCCTGCCTCCAGACCTGACCTTCAGGGGTTTTGAAACAGGCAGGAGTCTGTGCAGCAGCTCCCGACAGTGCAGGGTGTGACAGGGTCGGGTATGCCAAGGGTCTGCTGGAGACTCAGGGCACATAGGGGGCCCAGCCAGGCAAGGGGCTGCCCATGAGCAGCTGTACAGCAGCCCACCCTGGCGGGGGCACCACCCAGACCCATCCTGGGCAGTGGGGTCCAAGACCTGCTTAGATGCTGCTCCCCTCACTCCCTGCAGGGCCCCCCAACCCCTTGCCCATCCTTCTCTCCAGCTCCTCTCTCCAAGCCCCTTCCCTGCTCAGCTGCACATTCAATAAGCATTTCTGGCCACCTGTTCTGAGCCAGGACCATGGTGGGGGAGAAGAGCAGTCATGGCAGTGCCCACAAGTGAGTGAGACGCAGACAGATTCTTGCAGGGAAACCTCTGTGAGAGGGGCAGCTGCAGGGCTCCTGGAAGTGGCCCTTCCCTGTGTGCATACTCAGGTCGGGCCAAGTGGTTAGAGGTCAGCCAGGCTGGCCACCCCTCCTGGAAGGACCCACCACTCAAAACTCATCTCAAACTCCTGCCCTTGCCTCCGGCACCTGGAGAAACTGAGCAGGCTGACCCCTTGAGCTCACCCAAGGGAGAGACCAGCACCTCTGCAGCTGCCTCCGCTCCCAGGACAGCCCTCCCAGCTCCTTCCCAGGGGTCATCACACTTGTCCTCTCCAGGAGCAGAAGATGGGACAGTGCTAGTTCCCTTTGAGCTCCCAAGGCCAGGCTCCAGGATCCTCTGGGCAGCTGAGCTAGCTGGCACAGGGACTTCCTGTGGGTACCTTCTGGTGACTGTGCCAGGCCCCTGTGCACAAGTCAGACATGTGAGGACACCTCAGTCTTGATGGCTGGACAAACTTTTACTCTATGGACGGGCTACCAATCGTGTAGCCATCTGTCCCCTATTGATGGACACTCATGCTGCCTGTGTTTTTTTTCTGAGGGTGAACGTTCATCTTCAGGAAGAGAATCTAGCAGTGGTCCTTAACGTGTAAGCTTTGAATTCCTCCTACCCCAACCTGTGTCCCTAGGTCACCCACCTCCTTCCTCTTTCTATTGCAAAACTGTGGATGGTGACATCCTTAATATCAGGGAGCATGAAGCCCAAAGAGCTTTGCTGGCAACAGGTGCTTTTGACAGGCAAGAATGTGCTGTGTGGATGGCATTGCCCTTCACAAGTCCCGTAAACAAACAGAGCCTCCCTGGGTGGGCCCCTGGCATGTGGAGTTGTGGTCCCAACTGGCAGGTGTGCCCAGTGCTGCTTCTCTAGGGACAGCCTCTGCCTGGTTTTGCCCCAGGAGCCAGGAGGGCACCGTGATGCAGCACCCAGTGACCGTCAGGTGGGGACACTGGTCCTCAGTACTGGGCTCAGGCTCTGCATGCTCCTGCACCTCAGTTTCCACAGGGACATTTGGAGTGCCGCACTGCCACCTGGAATGCAGCTTGGCCTGTGCTTGTCTCGTGGATGCAGGGACAGAGGGGGCAGCTCAGCTCCTGGAAAGTACCAACTTGAGGACAGAGACTCCTTGCCAAAGGGTGTTTTCATCCGGGGTCCCAACCCCACCCCAGGCGCCAAGGCCTCATCGCAGCAGCTCCGGTTGGAGCCTGTCTCGCTGAGGCTGTCTCCTCCCCTGCGGCAGGCCAGCCAGCCTGGGGCACCGGGGCATCGGCACAACCTCTAACCCTCCCCACTCGGCATTTCCCGTCTGGACAGTGGCAGCTCCTGGGTCAGGCAGCACCATGTTGTCCATGACATACAGCGAGAGTCTGCGGAGCGTGAACAGCAGGTACCACTCGGACTGGGCCCTGCACCCCGTCCGCCAGACAGACACACTGGAGCTGCAGCGGCTGCGGGAGGTGCGGGCGGCTGCCCAGGCCAGGAACATGGAGAGCTTCCTCCGCATGCACGGCCTGTCCCTGGACGGCTGCACCGCCCAGCACACAGGCATGAAGTATCGGTAAGGGCTGGGCAGGGGCCAAGGGCAGGGAATCCTGGGGACATCAGAGGAGGCCTGTGGGCCAGCACTGCAGGAGCAAGGGGTGCAGCCCAGGAAATGCTAACAACATTTTTATTGTGTAGTGGGGTAAATATATGCTGTTTTCACATTTCAACCACGTGGAAAAACCCAACAAACCGTTTTATTTCACAGAATGAATCATCCCCAAAAGACTTTAGAGAAAGATTAGAAAATGGGTAGGTTTGGGAGTAATTACCCATCTGAACTGATGAGTAATTCAAAGAAGAAACCAAAAGCCTGCCATAGTCCTAGCTATATGAAGATGAGCACCGTTAAGATCTTGGTGTGTTCTCCGGGGAAAAGAGTGTCTTTTCGGAGGGTGGGCTTTGCAGAAGGTGCACTGTTTCAGGTGTCTTTTGCAACTCCGTCGGGACAAACTCGTCATTGGGCATTGACTAAATATGAGTTAGTGAAAACACATCAATTCACCATCTCTAACGGCAAATCCGTTCTGGCAACAGAGACCTGGGTTGGATTCTAGAGACAAAGTGTTCTTTTCCTTTATGTCCTTAAACAGGGCTGTACCCATGGGAAGTGGTTTTTCTAGCAGGTGATCTCTGAATTGGTTGCATCAAACTGTAGCCATAAAAGGGAAGACTGTGAATTAAATATCCTACCTGTATGATTGACAGGCATAAATGACAGGTATAAATTTCCTTGGAACCACAAAAAGACATTCTGTTGAACTCATTCATCCTTGAATTCAGCACCTGGGACAGCTCTCCAGCCAATGACTCCTGGCCAAAGAACCTGCGAGCTGCCTGGTTTTTATTTATCAATCCTTGTGGGTCACCCATATGCAGCTCTGTTTGCTGTGCCTCCAGGGGCGAGCCCTTATCATCTGGCCCTCCCGTCCCAGGCCTGGCAGGGTTGCCAGATGTAGCAAATGAAATACAGAATGACCAGTAAACTGGAATTTCAGGTAAATGTCATTTTTTTTTTAGTATAAATATGCCCCCATGCAATATTGAGAACATGTTTATATAGGAAAGTTGCTCATTATTTATCTGAAGTTCAGAACTGGGGTCCTGAAATTTATCCAGCAGCCCTAAAGCTTTGGCTCCCGTAGACCAGAAGCCCCGGGGCTTTTCTGGCTGCTTTTTGGAGAGCAAACTGAGGCCTGGACTTTTATCCTGTGCCCCTTTGGGCAGTGGGTTTGGTCCTTCGGCCCATTGTCTGAACATGTGGCTGTAGTTTAAAGAAACAAAGCACTTCTTCTGGGAGTCCATTAGATGGCAGAATTTTAAGGCCTTATATTCTAAAGGCAGCTGTAAGGAGAGCGCAGATGCACACTGGCTTGGCCACCGCTGGGCTCCTAATTCTGACGGATTCCTCCAGAGAGCGGCTGTGCCTTGTGCTGTTCTGTCCTGGATGCTCACTGATACTTTCACGTGTTCAGCAAATGTGTATCGAGAAGCTCTTTGGGACTAGGCAGTGGGCTAGAGCCTGGAGGAACTGCGTGAGCAAGACCAACCAGGTCCCCACCCACAGGCACTAGCCGTCCCAAGGCTGCAATACAGATAACACACAGGCCCTGGTGGCAGGGAGACTGATGTGAGGAAGTGACATGAGCCATCTGAGAGAGGCTCCATCGGAGGATGTGGCAGGCGGTGTTGGGAGAACATTCTGGACACACTGGCGGAGATGGGAAGGCGCCCAGGCGCTGGGCCAGAGAGACCAAGACGGAGAGCTCCAGGCGCTGAGCAGGAAGGACCTGACCACAGGTCTTGGCCGATGTGATTGGTAAAACTACCTCCACCCGCTTTGTGTGCTTTGCCCTGGCAGACCCAGGAAGCCAACACAGGATGGAGAAACCTATCTTTCTGTCCCATGTCCCAAGGAAAATGTCCATGTGACATCTGAGTCCACAGCACTGCTGGACCAATTGCGGGGCCGAAATGCCCAAGGAAACGCACCTCCCAAGGGGCCGAGGAGTCTAGAAAGCAACTCACGCCTTCAGCCATTGGTGTCGAGGGCTGTCCCACTCCCGGGACCCCTGCTCTGTCTGGTGAATTCCATTCTGCTGCCGCTACACTGGGTGACTGGCTCGTGCCATCAGTTTTTAAAGATCCTAAAGCTGAATGCTGTTCAGGGGTGAAGTCTTCCCAATTGGTGACTGGACAAGGACTCGGTCAAACTTGATCTTAAATATTAATATAAAAAAGGTAACGTCTCACCAAGCGCCGTGGCACGTGCCTGTAATCCCAGCAGCACCGGGGCCTGAGGCAGGAGGATTGTGACTTCAAAGCCAGCCTCAGCAACAGCAAGGCCCTAAGCAGCTCAGTGAGACCCTGTCTCTAAATAAAATACAAAATAGGGCTGGGGAAGTGGCTCAGTGGTCCAGTGCCCCTGAGTTCAATCCCTGGTACCCCCTACCCCCCCAAAGAAAGGTGACCTCTCAAAGAGCTGGGGTGCAGCTCAGTGGTAGAGGACTTGCCTAGCATGCACAAGCCCCCGAGTTCAGTCCCCAGTGCTGCCGAAATAATGGTGGCATCTGCAGACAAGGCTGCTCAGCGCAGCCCAGAGGCAGCTCCCAGCCTGGGTGTTGGGTTGGCTGAACTGAGCCGGCAGCTGAAGCCAGGAGCTTTCTTATCAGCTTCCCATTTACTTAAGACCGTCCTCAACTCTTGTCATTTAAGCAAACTGCCTTGATGCTCTGAAGGGACTGTCCCCGTGGCTGCCTCCGGCCCACAGCCCACACCTGAGCACCCTTTCTGAAGTAGCTCCTGTCGGGCCTTGCCGTCCTCCCTGCCGCTGTCTTTCTCGCCCTGCCCTGGGCTGGCCTGTTCTGGCCCATCTGTGCCCCTCTGAGAGCCGAGCCTTTGTCCGTTCCCAGGACGTTCTGAGCCTCTCTGAGCTGTGTGGCCATGGCCTGATCCATGCCCACAAAAGCCCTGCCGCGGCGTCTGGGTCCTGCTGCTTCCTGAGGTGGGCAGGCAGGACAGGAAGCAGGATTGGAGCCTCTCTCGGCAGCCCAGGTGACCCTGGGCAGTAACCCTTGACTTCCTGGGAAGGCAGGAGTCCTGAGTCCAGCATTCACCAACTCCGGATCCCTGGCAGTGACCACCAGCCAGGAAGACTGCCCAAGACGTTCTCGGCTGTTTGCTGAGTTCATAGACTGGAACGAAGTTGACTCCCCAGCCACAGGCCCCAGCCCCAGGGAAGGCTTCCTGGGGGAGCTGGGGACCAGCTGTGTCTTAGAGGACAGGTGGGAAGGGGGGCATCATGGGAAAGAGGGGCCAAGGGCTAGAAGGGGGCAGCCACCTTGCGGACGGCCTGGTCTGACTCTCCTAAGGTTGCCATAACAACCTGCTTTAAAACCACAGAAGCTTAGGTGTCTACAATCCAGATGTCTCCCGGCTTCTGGTGGCTGCCGGCAGTCCCTGGCCATCCCTGGCTCGTAGATGTGTGACTCTGATCCCTGCCTCCATTTTCCTGTGGCCAAATGTCCCCCTCTGTATAAGGTCACTAGTCATTGGCTGTAGGGCCCACTGTAATCTAGAATGATCTCCTCTTAACCTGATTCCACCTGCAAAGATCCTATTTCCAAATAAGATCACAGTCACAAGTGCCAGGACTTAGGACCTAAGTGTGTCTTCTGGGGGTCACATTTCAACCAACCACAGGTCCCAATGGCTAACTGGGCACCCTGAGCCTGTGGAGACATCACTGACTGTCCAGGGAGGAGCCTGGCTTCCCCGCCGGCTATCTGTGTGACCCCAGACAAGTCACCTGGCCCTCCATGTCTCAGCTCCCTCCTCTGGAAAGTGAGGAACAGAGTCACCACCTCTCGGAACTGTCCTGAGAACTCAGTAAGGTAGGGGCCTGACTCAAGCCTCCAGGACCGGCTCCTGTGAGAGAGAAATGAGCCTGTCCCCCCTGGGAGGGGACCTTCCTGCCCTCCAGTGGTTGAACCCAGGAACCTGAGCCAGCCTGGAGTCTCGTGGGTGGGAACAGTCGCACTGGAAGATGCAGGTCCATGCCCTGTGGACAAGAAGCCGATGCCAAAGGAAGAGGTGGGGGAGGGTGCCACGAGGCCAGCCAGGCAGGGCCACCAAGACAGGATCCGGCGGGAGTGGGCCAGCTGGCAGGCTCAGGGCCTCAGTGGAGGGCCTGCCCAGGACCAAGCCTGGCGGCTGTGTGGCCTATGTCTGCTGGGGCCACCTCTGCTGCCAGTGACCGGACAAGCCTCAGTGGCCATCCCAGACCCAGGATGACTGTTCCTGGACCTCTCCAGCCCCAGCTTCCCTGCCCTGCCCTCCCCAGCAGGGCTGTCAGACAGAAGTAGAGGAAGTGCCAAGAGCCTGACATGCACGTCGGGTCATTGCCTTGTAAATGACCCACCTGGCCCAGCCAGGGGATCCCGGGCACTCTGTTAAGAGCACAGGTCATGAACATCGAGGATGGGACACCAGCCCCACGCTGGCACCCTGGTGGTCACTGTTGGCCTTGTTACACCTCAAAGGGTGCCCCTGAGGGTGGAAGAAGAACAGAAAGGGGCCGTCAGGGCGTCACAACGTTGCCTGGTCAGTGCACCAATGAGGAAGCGGATCAGCCTGCTGGCCGCTGATTTGCCTTTTCCCTTTGGGGACTGCTCCTAGCTGGGAGCCAGCAGGACCATGGGCTCCTGGTGAGCAGGAGGAGCAGAAGGAGCTGGACAGGGAAAGCAGTCTCCTGGGAACCCACACGCAACCAGGAGGGCCCTGTCCAAGTGCCACCTGCAGCTTGCCAGTGTGACCGGCACCATCTACCGGGCCCAGCCACAAAACAGGCCCTGGACGAGTCCCCCAGGGGGCGACATCTGACCACAGTTCCTCCAGCCTCCCTGCTCCCTGTCTCCCCACCTTCCTACCACACCAAGCCTCTACAACCTTCCACTCCTGACAGGCTGGCCAGCTCTGTGCCGGTCACACCCCACATTCCAGATCCAGCCCTCTCCCTGCCCAGAGCTTTCCCATGCTCCCTGGTGCTGCCAACTCCCCTTTCCTGGGGAAGACGGCCGAGCGCGAGCCCTCAGGCATGCTCGGCTCAGGATGCCTCGGGGAGGCCTGTTCAGCACCTGACACCCAGGACTTCAGCTCTTACCTACTGGTCCATCCTCCCCAGGGAAGGCCACCCGTCCTGCGGTCCTCTGTCCTGAGAAACTGCTCCACTGGGTTGGCCCCCAGCTCCTCAGCATCTGCCTCCCTCCCCAGCAGGAAGTCACCTTTGGTGCAGGCTGCGCTTCATTCAGCAGGACGGCCTTACTCAGCGGTGCAGGGAGGCAGGAGAGCCTCTCAGACACAGCCCTGCCCCACCCCCGGAGGAGTGGCTGGACTCGGGCTTCTGGAAGCCACCCCTGCCACGTTTACTCCGGGCCTTGAGCCTCACAGGCTTCACTCCCCGCAGGGTAGGCCTCTGCCCCTTCCGCTGGGAGCTGTCTGCCTCTTGGGGGAGGCCCTGGCTCAGCCCTGACATCCCATCTCTCCAGACCCTCCTGAGGTGGAGACCTGGACCCCAGTGGCTGAGCAGGCAGCTGGGCACCAGGGATGCTGTCTGGGAGCGTGGCATGGACAGAGCAGAGCTTTTATGTGGGGCAGCCGCACCTCAGGGTGATCACAGCTGGACTGTCTGCTTCACTGAGATGTCAGCAGGTACAAGAGGCGGAAGGAGCCCGGCAGCCTCTCCTGGACCCAAGCCAACTGTCCACACATGGAACTTCTGCCCAAGCCAACTTAAAGGGGACCAGGACGTGCCTGGGACCCACCCCTTCCCCTCTTGGACACATCTGAAAGAGGGGGGGCCTTGTAGGGTGGCGTTTAACTGTGGCCAGCCCAGGTTCAGGGTCAAGCTTCACTTTCCACCTGCTGGTCCTTGGGACTTTCGAAGAACATTGTGCGTCTTGACCCTGTTTTGAACAAATGGAAGTCGCGGATGCCACGCGGGCCACCTTCTCTGCTCAGCGGTTTTCTGCCCCACAGCACAGTGCTGACCTTGGAGGGGCAGTCCCCCCACCCCTGCCCTCCTGCTCGGGGTTCTCACTGATCTGAACTGTTGCCTGGGGTCAGGCTGGAGCCCTTGCTGCTGCCACTGCTGCCTCTGGAGGGTCTCCGTGGAGAAGCCACTCGTCTGAGAAGGGTTCAGGGCTGTGGCTGCTTCCCAGACAGCTGGTAGCATGGGGACCAGCGGGCAGTGCTGATGTGTGCCGGAGCATGGTGACTGCTGAGATCCTCTACGTGCTGGGCCCCAGCAGGCCCTGAAGAGCCCCTGAGGACCTGCCCCAGCCCAGGTGGCCACAGACCACAGCACATCCTCTTCTGCATCGGGAATCCTCGTCGGGCTCGATTTCCAAGACGCACAGGACCCACTGGAGCCAAAGGCGCCCTGAGGGGGCCACACGGGAGTTTAGGCATAAAGACCGGTGGTCTGCGTGCTGCTACCACCTTCAGACTGTCGGGAGCTATGTGCTGTGTGTTCAGGGCATCACCCCCACAGAGCTGGCGCCCTTAGGTGGATGTGGCCGGCTGTGGCTCCCAGCACGTCACCTGGGCAGCTCCAAGTGTGTTTACACACCTTTCCTGAGGTCCCACCACGCCGTGTTTCACCTGCCACCCCCAACCCAGAGCAGGTTTGGGGAGGGGACCCTGCTCCTTCAAATAAAAATATCTGGACCTTCCAGAATCTTCCTTGTCGGGTGCACACCTCAGGAAGCCAGCGTGAGCAAGAGGCTGGCACCTGGGGTCCGCACATGGGAGAGAGAACCCCCTCTCCAGGTGAAGTTGTGCCCAGCATCCTGAGTGAGGTGGACCCGGGGCCCTGAACAGGGAGCTCTGTGCCGGAGCCCAGAGGCGCCCCACCCCGGGAGCTGAGGGCCGGGGCCGATGAAGCACTCCGCTCATCCTGCCCCAGTGGGGCTGTGACCTGGAGGCTGGGCACACACGAGGCCACATCCCTTCCTTACTTGCTTTGTTTGCCTTGACTTTGGCTTCAAAACTGAGAAAAGTCAAAGCAATGGAAATCTCCCCACCACCCTGCTCCAGGGCTCTTCCCTTCACCTCTGTCCTGCGCAGGGAAGGGTTCAAAGGCCCAAGATCCACTTTCTGGGCTTTTGGCTTTTGTCTGGAAGGTAGCCCCTGGCCTCCCAGCACCTGTCCCCTGCACATGGACATCCCAAGCGCCTCCCGCCCAGAATGATGTGGTCACTGAGAGACAACACAGGACCGGTCAGTACAGGCTGTCAGCACCGTGGACACTTGGGCTGGCTAGTGTTCTGTTGGGGTCAGCATCCCAGCCACTTATTTTCAATAGCGAACCCACCTAGCTGTGGCATGCCAAAACACCTCCGTTGTTACCCAGTGACCTGGGAAACGAAACCACTCCCAGTGTCACCACTGACACCCAGCTATCAACCTGCCTTCAATTTTCAGGGATCGTAATACACTACAATATTAATATGAGGCGTGTGGAAACTATATTGAGTCATTTTGAAATCACTTTTCCCCACACCCACCCAATTCCAAAAGGGATCGTGGGTGGCTTCCTTAAATGAATCTGCTACGGTGGAATCTTTCAAATAGCAAACATGGGGAGAGGGCGAGTGGGAAGCAGGGCAGGTTGGTTTTTGTACACCAAGTCACCGCTGGAGGCCCTCCAGAGACTGTTTCCAGCACAGGGAAGCCGCTGGCCGCTCGGAGGAGCCCGGTGCTCCGGAGACACCTTCTCTAGATTCTCGCACAAGAACCACAGCGTGCACTAGTAAACCGTTTCCTCCAGGAGAGGCCGTTGTCCAACAGCTGCTCATGGCCCCTGGGTGGCCAAAAATAGCACTGAGCCTTTCCGTGGGTCATTGGCCCATATGTCTCAAGAGGCTCTGGGCCCATGACTCTGTTGGGCAGGGGAGATGCCACACTGACTGCGGGTCATTACTCCCAACCTCCCGATGCCCTGGGGGAGACGGGGGTCGGTGGCTCTTGGAGAAGGGAGGAGTTACCTGTGCTGCACCCCAAACACTTTTGAGCTGGAGCCCGAGAAGAAGACTGGAGTTCACAGGCAGAGAGGCAGGAAGGGCACCGCCACAGGGAATGTCAGGAACAAAGCCCAGAGGCTTTTGGGGTCCCATGGGGGCCACAGCTTTATTGAGATGTCCTTCCCACACCACACAATTCACTTAAGGCATACAGTCCAATGGTTTCTATGATCTAGCTTGTGCAAAAATTATAATTTCAGAACTTTTTCATCACCCCCCGCCAAAAAAGAAACCCCGTTCTCCCACCTCCACCCAGCAACCATTCATCTACTTTCTGTCTCTGTGGATCTACCTATTCTCAGTACTTTGTACACATGACATCGTACGTTGGGGTCATTTGTAACTGGCTTCTTTTGCCCAGCATGTTTTCCAGGTCCCTCCATGATGGCGCATGTGTTTGAACTTCATTTTTATGGCTGAATAATATTCCACTGGATAGACCACATTTTTTTTTTTTACCCATCTGTCAGCTGTTGGGCATAGGGGTTGTTTCTACGCGGGGGCTATTGTCAACAATGCTGTCACGGGACGTTTGTGTTTGTGATTTTGTGTGGGCATATGTTTTCAGCTCCCTGGTGCAGACCCAGGGCGGGGACTGCTGCTTGTGTGGTGAGGCAGATGGAATGTAGGTTCGCAGGACCACACCTGGCTGCTGGCTGATTCCAAGCAGCCCTCAAGGACAGAGAGACCCTCAGGAGACGTCCCACAGGTTGCCAGTGCTCCGAGAGCTGTGCAGGGGAGTGAAGTGGGGGTGTCCACATCTCACAGGCCAGCGAGCACCGCAGCACTCGGAGCTCTTGGTAAAACCCCAGCCTGCAGGGCCAGAGCTGCTACTGTGAGGGGCCTGGGGGGCTCCCGGACTCTGCACTCCTAATGTCCTCGTCAGGCGGTGAGCAGCCCAGCCCTGGAGGGTGACCACCAAAGGGCACGGGGCAGAGGCAGGCACTCAGGTGCCCTGGGAGTGAGTACCTGTGGTTCTTTTTATACAAGGGACTGGGAAGGTGTTGAAAGAGCCATGATATTAGCTGGAACGAGTCCCATTTGGGCTCAGGGTTTGCATAATTAGGGGAAGCTGGGATCTGCCCCTGTTCACAAGGGACTAAGAGTCCAAAGGAGGGGCAGCCTGAGCCCTGGAAAGGGCACAGGCAGGATCCTTTCCAAATGTGGCCTCCGTGGCAGGCCTGTGAGCACCCAAAAGGCCAGGGCCCACTGTCTTTGGGTCCTGGGGCCCAGCCTAGAGAAGAGGCTCAGCTGCACCTGGGGTCAGCACTGCCCTTCTCCCTGCACCCTGTCCCTCCCTACCCAAAGGGCTTGGAAAGGGCTCTAGCCCCCCCAGAACCCAGGGCCCAGGCCAGCCTAATCCTGTGGCCACCAGCAGGAGGGAGGCAGAGCTGGGCCTGCAGGTTGTCCCAAGAGGCCACTGCTGGCCTCTGCAGGTATCACCCATGACCAACCAGGGCATCCCTGGTCAAGGGGGAAGCTTCTCCCTCCCACACCCCTGTTCCCGGGTCCAGGACCCCTTGGGCTGGCTGCTGCCTGCTCATGGGGAGGACCTGAGGGCTGCGCCGACCCATGGGGGAGCTGTGGGGGAGGGGACAACCTCACTCTTGGGCCGTTGCTGACACTTGCGGTCGGAGGCTGTTCCTTGGTGTTGTGGGTCAGCAGAGTGCATGGGGGTCAGTCGGCTGGCTTTAGCTGGTGAGCACTCACCCAAGACCAGACTCCTGTCTGGGCACTGCCCTGCTCTTTCTTAACCACACCTGGCAAGGCAAGAGGGCAAAAAGGGCAGCTTTGGCTAGGGCCTGTCCTGCCAGGTGAGAGGGGCTGCTCGGGACCAGAGGGCAAGGCCAGCCCCTCCTGGTGCTGAGGATGGGCACAGCAGGGGGGGGGGGCTCGTTCACTTAATCCCTATTCTTTCTAGAAGTACTTGCTGATGTCTGCAGTAAGACAGGCGCCGTGCAAGTGCTGGAACTCCTCTGTCCCTTTGTTCCTTTGACCCCAGTTTCTTTCCTTGGTCATCTGTGTCACTGTCATCAAGACATCAGGTTCTTCATGGTTCTGGTGATTTGGCTTCTCCCTGCACTCAGCCTGGGCACGCACGCGCGCGCACACACACACACACACACACACACACACACACACACCCGCCACCCTCCCCAGGCGACTGCCTGGAGCACGTGGAGCTGGGTGCTCCATCCGGAGGCTCCACCGGAACCGGCATCTCCTGCCCCAGCCTCGGCTGGCGGGTCAGCCAGTGCTGGCCTCCGGGGACCAGCAGGGCAGGCGGCTGTGCATCCTGCGTCATTAATAATGAATCTCCAGCGGCTGCCTGCACCTCTCGCTGGCCACCTCGTTGACACAGTGAGAGCCTCAGCAGCCCCGTGTGCAGAGCCAGCGCCACGAGCCAGGAAGCCAGGGAAGCAGGTGCTCCCGAGACCCCCTGAGCCTCTGCCCCCGCATAGTCACAGTGGGCAGTCACGGTGGGCCAGCTCAGCCCCGTGGCCACCACTCAGGGCTCAGTCGGCATCGAGGACAAGGACGCAGGGAGGGGGCTTCCTCCTCCTGTCAGAGGCAGGCGACTGCTGGCCCAGCCAGAGTTCCTCAGCCCAGCCCCACCAGGCACCCAGGCAGGAGGGCCGGAGAGCCCCGCAGGACCAGGAGAACCCGGCGGGGAGGGGAGGATCTGAGAGGGCCAGGGAAAGGGCGCCTCCCACCGCCGTCTCCACTGCTCTTGGGAGAGGTCTTTTCTAGCACCGTCTGGAAATCGGAAGCCCTTCCCGGAGCCTGCGTGGGCATTGCCTCCACCCCTCGCTGCCTTCAGAAACCCTCGCTCCTGAACGGACACCTCGACGCTCCCTCACCTTCTGGGACAAAGTCCTGTCCCAGGCAGAGGAGGACTCCTAAGGACGATGCCTTCTGAGCCCAGCAGAAGGGGACAGGCAGCCAGGAGCTGAGCGTGGCCTCAACATGCAGGTGTCCTTCGTGTGCTCGGAGCACAGCCTCAAGGCCCGGGTTCCCGAGGAGCGACTGGGACGGCCGCTGACTGGCAGCCCCAGCCCGGGCACCCATGGAAGATTCCGTGCTGTGGCCATGGTGGCCCGGAGCCTGGGACAGCTGTCAGTGCAGAGTGTGCCGAGCACTGGTGACAGCAGCATGAAGCAGCCGGGGATGAAATATAGGTAGGAGGGACGGGTGGCTCTGCAGGCTGGGGCTCCCCTCCCTACCTCCCCGCTGCATGAGCCTCACAGTCGGCAAAACTCTGTGGTCAGTCCCGGGCCGTGGGCGCTGAGACCAGGAGGGCTGCTTAAGCCCTTGCTGGGCTGGTCAGAGGTAAAGCCAGGCTCCACTCAGCGCCACAGTCACCCCTCTCCTTCCTCCTGCCTTTGTTTCCTTCCTGGGGGTCACTTACAATAGCAGTGCCACCTGCTTCCCCCAGGGGACCCCAGGCTTTGGCCCCTTGCACCCTCCTGAGCTTTCCTGGGCATGCAAGCTAGGTAGTCCGGGCTGCCATGACCAGCCTGAGTCTGAGGAAGGGGGCTCTCAGGGGAACCCTGCAGGGGAAGGACTCTCCCCTCCCTGGCTCCAACCAGACTCGGGCTGGCTTCCTCTAGTGGGGACTCTGGCTGCAGTGGGCACAGGGTAGCCAGGCAGCACCCAGGCTTGCCCGTGATAGCCCAGGCTGCCTTGTTTCCCTCCATGGGGACTCAGTGCCCCACGGGGCCTCCAGGCCTGAGACTTGTATGTGGAGAGGGCCCAAATATCCAGGAGAGGACCTCCCTCCCTTCCCTGAATTCCTCCTTGCTCCTAGGATAGAAAGAGAGGCCGGCTTTGTAAGAAGAGCCCCTGGAGGCAGGGGCAGGGGCACCCTTCTGAGGTCCGGCTCTTCTCACTTCCTCTGTGAGACTCGCCCAGGGTCCTCAGTGCCTGGAGGGGTCTGTGGCACATGATCTGCACAGACTAGAGAGGCCAAGTAAGGGCTCTGGTCCCTGGGTTTCCTGGAGAACATTTTCTAAAACAGGAGCCAGGGTCAAGTCCACTTCTCAGTAACCAGAAAGTCTGACTCGGACCAGTCTAGCTGTCCCGGAGGACAATAATCTGGACTTGTAGCTGGTATTGGTAACAACTTGGAAATTTCGAGAGTCCCTCCCAATAGCTGAGATGTGCAGTTCAGTCCTCCCCAGAACCAGAGGCTGGCAGGTGGACTGGACATTCAAGAACAGTGTCATCTGAGAGAGACCCCTCAGGATGAGTCCGGGGTGACAGAGCCTGTGCTCTTGTCCCAGCCACCTTGGGTCCTGGGAAGGGTGAAGGATCTTTAGTGGACCTGATGGGTAATTGAGAACAATCCAGAATGGAATTCTCTATTCCAGAAGCTCTAGGGTTTATATCTTCTGTTAAGTGGGGATCAAAATCTAGTTGTAAATAGAACACATATATTTTAGTGAAGATGCCTCTTACTTGATGTAACTTTTAAGTTAATCGGAGATCTCCAAGAGCCTGAGTGCATGTGTGACCCTGTGTGTGTGTGTGTCTGCGGATGTGTGTTCCTATATATATGCACTTGCTGGAATCAGGGAGAGTAAGACCGGGCTGTGCAGGGTTTGCAGCCTGGGGATCTGGCCTCAAATCCCAGCCCCAGCATTTCCTAGCTTCTAGATCCTGCTTCTCCTATGGAGGAGCAAACAGCCTTCCATACAGCAGAGCCTGGTGAGCTTTGCCTGGGGGCATTGGTGGAGGGAGGTGGATTCAGGTCTGTAGGATCAGGAGGCTTCCTAGCTGCTGAAATGGGAGTGGGAATCCAAACCATGCCCCCTAAGGCCTCTGCTGAGCCCCTTTTCTACGCAGCCTACGTAGCCTCATGAGTTACCCCACCAGGCCACAGCCTGGGTGCAGGTGGGGGCAACAGGGACCAGGTACTGGTCCCGGCCCCAGTACCCCTCACCACCTCCCTGGGAGGCTGGGCCTCCCCCATAGCTACTCCAGGCACAGCCCACAGGTGTTAAGGGACCTAGAGGTGACCAGCACCAGGTGCCATTCTCACCAGAGGCCCAGAGGTACTCAGTGCGGCCGTGAGAGCCAACCCTGGAGTGAGGAGAGGAGCAGCACTGTGTCCCGAGGGGCTGAGCCGGGGCCTGGGCTGCTCACCCCGCATCACACCAACATCTTCTGCACCACCCTCCCTGGAACCTGCCGCTGCTCACTCCAAGTGGAGGGTCAAGGCCCCGAGGCGCAGGCCCAGTCACAGGGAGCTGGAGTCTGGGGGCTAAGCAGACCTGTAAGCAGACAGTGCCTCACCATGGGCAAGAGACCGACAGGCCAGCAAGACGCCATCGGGAAACACTGTCTGCCTCACTCCTCAAACCAGCTAACCCAGGCCTGAGGCCCCCCTTCCACCTGACCCCATCTGTCCCCCACATAGACACTGAAGTGGCAGGTCCTGAGCTCCTCTTTTTAAAAGATCTGTGATCCCCTGGTTCATTCCAGCTCTGGTCCTTCGGGGGCCGGGGGTGCAGTGTCAGGGTGAGGCCCCGGGGAGACGCACTGCGCTTTCCCTGGTGAAGTCCTCACGGGCCTCTTTTCCAGGCCTTTTGAGCCTAATTAATGAAAACCAATAGTATCGTGTTTAGAGGTTTTGACCAACTATTTTATCATATGTCAAGCGTTAATTAGGAAAAGAAATCTGTAACTAATGACGTTCATGTCTCCAGTTTGGAGTGGCAGCGGCCCAGCGCCCCCGGCCAGGCTGGGCAGTGACTGTAGGCTCCGCCCCCGCTGAGCAGCTGTGTGCGGATCCTTCTGCCCGAGGCACCCATTCCCTCTCATTCCTCTCTGGAGGCCTGGCAGCGGATGGCAGAACTAATACCATCATGTTAACGGGAAAGGAGTTGAGCGGGGGACAGCGGCCTTCCACAACGTCCTACTTGTGTTCAATTATTCCTGTGGGCAGAGAGGCCACTGGGTCCCCACAGGCCACAGGAGGAAACTCTTGCCCTTTGAGGGAAGCTGGTCCCTTTCATGCCAAACAAACTGGAATCGATGAGGCACGGGGAGCAGGGCTCACCTCCCGAAGCTGGGGCGACGGTGCCTCTGCTCTCCACCACAGGCCCAGAGGGGCCGGCCTCGTGTTTATTGTCCCCACCTGTCGTGGTTAAGCTGCTCCATCCTCCTGAACACAGTGTGTTCCGGCATCTGAGGACCTGGATTTGGATCCCCGCGCTACGCCGGGAGGGAAGTTGGCCAAAGAAGGTGCCTAAATCCTGGTCTTCAACCCAGCCCAGTCAGAAATTGCCCCCCAGGGTCACCTGGGCAGGAGGTTTTGAAAGGTGGGGACCCCACCTCCCTCTACATACCTAGATTGATCTAGGCCGGGCACCCAGTGGTGTCCAGAGCTCTGGGACACCCAATCGCTATGAGTACCTGGGCCTAGTCCCAAGGAAGATGTCTGCAGCCTGTGTCTGTTTCCACAGGGGTCTGTGATCCCCAAACAGTGAGGAACCTTTCACCTGGTCATCATGCCCCTCCTAGCAACCTCATTGTGCCCACCACTGTGAGGTTAGAGTGGACGGGACTCCGTAGACCTGGCTCCTGCAGAATGTGTGATAAACTCGCGCCTCTTTGCAGCGGCCCCAGACACGTGGCTGTAGGTTGGCTCATGCGCCCAACACTGAGGGCACTGTTAGACAATGCGCCGGTTCATAGGGGGAACCCGAAAACTTCATCTCCCTTTTCAACACGGTTGAACACTTAGCTACTAATCTTATTTGACTTTTCCACTGGGGGTTTTGTTCAGGGAAAGTGCCGCCCTCCTCCCGCATGCCGTGCCGTCCCTCTTGGGTATCTGCCCCTCTGGGAAGGGAGACGCGCTGGTCAGATGTGGGACAGAGTCCTGTGACCCTGCCCCAGGCACACACGAGGCCTCCTTCATCCTCTCAGCAGCATCTGCGCCCAGGTTGCATGGGAAACACCAGGCCCTGGCTGTCACCTGGCCAGGAATCAGGGAGGGGGCGTTCCTACCCAGCCAGTCTGCTCTGAGCTCCCGCTGCCCCCCCCCCAGGCTCTCCCATAGACAGGTGGGAGGCGGCCAGGTATGGGCGTGATCTGTTCTGAGGGGATCATAATGCCTCACAAGTAAGGCAGCTGCCAACGTAGAGTGACGGCCACCCACACTGCCTCTGGGCTCCCGACTGCCGGGGCAGACACGTGCCAGTCCTCAGCAGAGGGCTGCCACCTCCACAGCCTCCTATGGGTATGAACAACAGCCTGGATATTAATGTCCACCATTCCCATAGGACCTTGGTGGACCCCAATAGGCAAGTGCCTTAGTGGGCCCGTGGCTGAGCCCAGGGCCATGCCTGGGTGGGACGTGTGTTGCAGGAGCAGCCAGGACCTGGCTGTGATGGGGACAAAGCTAGAACCTGCCCTGCTAGGGAACCCCACTCTCCCCCAAACCACATGGCCCAGGTGAGGAGGGTCTAACATCCCTTATCCTGTCCCTGGAGAAAGGAAGTAAGGGCCCACAAAGCCACAGATATGGCCAGCTTCTCAGCAGGGAACCCCAAGAATTCACCAGATCCCACGGGGACCCTGAGGGTGTCCAGGCCACATCACACTCTGTGAAACCAAGCAAGACATGGCGTCGTCATCTGCTCCTGGGATGGCATTGCAGCCTGTCCCCTGGCCTCCAG
Source organism: Spermophilus citellus (assembly GCF_964194105.1). Classification (NCBI taxonomy): domain Eukaryota; kingdom Metazoa; phylum Chordata; class Mammalia; order Rodentia; family Sciuridae; genus Spermophilus; species Spermophilus citellus. Next base: position 135,787,067 of record NC_138191.1, on the reverse strand, counting down.
CACTGCCACCCCAGCAGTGTGGCAGAGCCCACGGTGGGCCCAGGGCACAGCGGGCACTCACCTGTCCTGGGGTGGGTGAGCAGAGACCTCCCTCTGAATGCCCGCACCTCCCGGGGTTAGACATGTGTTAGCTGGGCTGGGAGTGCACAGGGGTGGGCGCTGGCCAGTGGGCCTGGCTGGTGGCACCCTGCTCTGCACCCAGGACTCACACGCTGCTTGTTTTTTAGGAACCTGGGCAAGTCCGGCCTGCGGGTCTCCTGCCTGGGGCTCGGTGAGTATGGGGGACCCTTTACCACCAAGGAACAGGGCTGCGGGAGGGCCGGCCCTGCCCTATCGGGGGAGCTACACACAGGACCAAGGACTAGGGAGTGGGGCTCAGTTGCCCCACCAACCAGGAGGAGAGGGGACCGAGAGACAGCCGTAGCACAGAAGGCCAGGGGAACCAAGGTCCTTAGCACCCACATTCCACCCCGCACCAGAAGATCAGAGCCACTCCTGGCCCCAGGCACCCTTCCTTCTGGACCCACTCACTGTGGCTCCCCCACGAGGGGCTGCCCATTTGCCCTGTTTCCAAATAAGAGCCCTGTCATGAACGGGCAGTCCTTCACCTCCAGGGTACACCTAGTATGCCCCCTTCTGCCCTAACCCCACTTTCCCAGCAAGAGCAGGGACCCACCCGTTGTTGGGAGACCCTGCATTCAGCTCCCGCAGGAGCATGTCCCTGGCAAGGGAATGTTTCGAAGGCCCCAGGTCTCCTGGGCTCGCAGCTGCTGTCCACCTGGAGACTGTTGACCCACAGTTTGAATGCTTGCCCAGAAGACCAGGTGTCCACACACACAGGGGACAGGCTCACCCAGAGCAGCCTGGCTGCCTGTGCTGCCCCCGACCCCAGCCCTGCAGTCTGAGGTCTGAGCGATCACTGGAGGGTGTGCGGCTCCCTGGAAGCTGGTCTAACCTAAGCCTGTGTGTTTCCTTCTAGGAACATGGGTGACCTTTGGAGGCCAGATCACTGATGAGGTAAGATGGACTCCCCTGACCCCCAGTGCCCAGCAAGGCCTCGCCCCAGGCCTGCTGCCAGGTCCCCTGCATGAACATGAGCATTGTCATGCAGCTGCCACAGCAGCCTCCCTGTGTCTGCGGTGGAGAGGCCCTACCTCGTGAGACGGTGAAAAGTTGAGCCAGGTGGCAGGGGCCAGGGAAGATGCCACATCTGGTGCCACCACCTGCAGCCAGGAGCCTGGGGACCTTCAGCAAGCCCCCAGCCCCCAGGAACTCAGGGACCTCAAATGCATGACACGCTCCCCAGAGTCAACCCTGAGAATCCAGAGATAGCACATATTCGGAATTACAAAGTCGGGTGCGGGTCTGAGCTGCCTCGGCAGAGTGCACCTGCCTGGGTTTGAAATGTCAGAACATGTTCTTCGCAGTCATTTAAAAATTATCTTCTGCAACTTCCTGCAGGCTGAAGAATCTGAGCAGATCGACACTTTACCGAGATCCCGACCCACATTTCCCGTAGCTGCTTGTCACATTCAAACCCACGTGCTGGGGCTTGTGTCTCCACCACTGGGGCCCACGGGGGATGCTCAGGAAGGGCTCTCCCAAGAGCATCATGAGGTCCCTCGGAAGGAGAATGATGTGTTCCCAGAGGGGTGCACTTCTGGGTGGTAGCATACATGGAAAGACAGTGGCGCTTGCTCAAGGTGCTCTGGGCATCTGCACCAGATGCATTTGTCCCCTTCGCCCTTCTTACCAGTATGAAGGCCACATTTAAAAATTAGTTTATTCGAGACCCCGTTCACTGTGATTTCAAAGGGAAAGCTTTGCTTCCATCAAATCCAAGTGCACGGTTTGTTTGGTTCGTATTCATTTTTGTGACAGTAGCTGGTTACGAAACCATCTGCCTGTGCTCTGAAATCGATGGGTTCAGGCCTTCGGGGCCAAGTCAGGAGTTTCTAAGGCGAAGGGCCTGGCCTGAGCTTGTCAGATTGAGCAAAAATTGGAGATGTGAGGCCATGTGTGGTCTGCTTGAAATAAGTCCTGCCTGATCCGCCTTGGGTCCCTTTTGATGTAGTAAGTGAAATAGTGGATGGAAGAGTCCTGTAGAGGGGTGTGATTTGTCCCCAGACAGGGCCAGCTACCTGCATGTGGACAGACATGAACATGCACTGGGTGACTTCTTACCAAGCGGTCAGTTGCACTGAGGAACGTTGATGAATCATCTGATGGCAGCTGGCTCTGTCCGGGACACAGCAACATGGATAAAGACATTGCAGGTCATCCCTAGATGACCATGCTGGGAGGACAGGGGGCATAATAGATGATGGACTCAGGGACCTGGAATGTTGTGGCAGGTGAAAATGACAGAGTAAAGAATAAGAAGAATTTTGTACTAAATCCTACAGTTAGTGTCCAAAACAAAATCAGTATGTCAGGTGCGGAAGGCCCCTTGGCTGCAGTCCTGATGGGGAAGGCAGGTCTTTAGGCTCCAGGCTGCTGCCTGCTCGGGTGGAGCCAGCCAGGAGGTGAGGACCATCCTGGACTGGGGATTATTTTTGTATGTGTGTGTAATTTTTAATTAAATAGGTGAAACATAAGTTTACCACTTAACCCTTTCTAAGGATACAGGACCGTGTCTGTAAGTGCATTCACATTGCTGTGCAGACCTCACCACTATTTCCAATTTTGTTTTCATGACCCCAGGCAGAAGCTCTGTACCTTTAAGCTGCTATACCCAGACCCTGTCAATCTCTTGATCTACATCCTGTCTCTGGAGACTCAGCCATTTTTTTTTTTTTAATTCCAGTGTTGAGGGTTGAACCCAGGTTCTTGCACAGGCTAGGCAAGTGCTCTGTCACTGAGCCACATCCCCGGCCCCTCAGCCTATTTTTTAAATAAAGTTTTATTGGCACATAGCCAGGCACGTTTGTTTACCAGTTGCCTGGCCTACTTCTCACCACAAGAGCAGAGCCGAGTACCTGCCACAGAGACAGTCGTGGCTCTTCAGAGAGCAAGTTTCATGTCCCTTGTTTGGTGAGATCACAGCAGCTGTCTGCTAGCATCTCCAGGGCTGTTAGGCAGACAGAAGCTCAGAGCTGTTCCGTGCCCCACCAGTGAGGAGTGCAAACTTTGTCCCTCCCCGCCAAGGAGGAGTGACAACAACCCACAGTTTACAGGACTCGGGTTGCTCTCATAGATTCTCAACAGAAGCCAGCAAAGGAAGCAGACGGCGCTAGCGAGTCTGAAATCACGTGTCACGTGTGAAGCCACAAGGGTGGTGCCAGGGTCCCTGTCCTCCCACTTGATGCCTTTTCTGCCACCCTGCTCTGCCCCTCAGGGGCCACAGCATGCTGTGAGGAGCACGTGTGCCGGACAGATTGGGCAGCAAGGACCTAATGAGAGCCGCGGCTGGAACTTCACGTTTATGACCCCACTCGCGGCCTGGTGGCCCAGGGAGGCCACGTCACTACTCCCTTCTTACGGAAGCCTGATGTGCGCCAGTGCCGGAAGTCACATGTGGGCCCTCAGCCTTGGCACCTGTGCCCAGCCCTGATGTGACTGTCCTGGGGCTGGGATGAGTCCTGTGGGATGACAACTCTCTGGGGGAGGGTGGCAGGGAGGTGGCCTGTATGTCATCCTGACTTCAATTTCTTGGACTTTGACCCTGGAAAGAACTAAAAGGTCACAAAGCAGAGGCTGAGTTTCCCACAGTGGGATGCAGGACCCGCCAGAGCAAAGGACTCGGTGCCTGCTACCCGCTACATTAGCGCTGCGGCTCTGTGGGGGAAAGTAGAGCCGCGTGCAAGCTGGGGAAGAGGGGCGCCCAGACCACAGCACAGCCCTAGAGAGCCCGGGTTTCCTCATCCTCTTGTCACCCAAGGGGCCATCCTCGGCCTTAGGATCGGGGTTTGGTCTCTCCTTTCGCTGGGAAGGGTGAAGTTGGGCTTGGTGCCCCTTTGCCCAGTGCTCTGCCTGCTGCTTGGAGCCCTTGCCCAGTGCCAGGGGCAGCAGCTGGGCTAGGGTTCCTCCTCTGTGGAGGGGACTAGGCATGTTCGTGGTTAGCTTTCTGAAGTCTGGACCTTCTGGCCTCTGTTCTTGGTCCAGGAAGGAGAGGAGGAGGCTGTCCTGCACTAGGCAGAGCAGAGCCAGGAGCAGCCAGGGCAGTGAGGAGGTGGGGTGAGTGACCACTCTGAAAGCCACCGAGGCAGCTGGAGAAAGGTGCCCCTCAGCTCACGATCACTGAGCACCTGCCAAGAGTCAGGTGCCACCCTCAGGTGGCTCTCTAGCAAAGGGACAGATGCCATAAGGAAATAAGCACATCTCTGTCTCTGAGGGTGAAAGGTGCTCTATGGAGACTGCGTATGTCCCTGGTGGCTGCTGTAATGAAAGACCCCCAGCTGGGCAGCTTAAAGCAACAGAAATTGATTCTCTCAGAGTTCTAGAGGTCAGAGTGCAAAATCAGTGCTGCTGAGCTAACACCAGGAGTCAGCAGAGCTGTGCTCCTTCTGGGGATTCCCTGGGGGGAGAGCCCCTCCCACCTCCAGCTCTGCTGGGCACAGGTGTTCCTTGGCTTTCAGCCACACCACTCCCGCCTCTGCCCCCATGGCCACCTCACCTCCTCCTGGGGCATGTCAAATATCCCTCTCCTCCCTCACACAGGCACCTGTGATGGCCTTCAGAGTACACTTAGATAATCCAGGTCAATGCCCCACCTCAAAATCTAATGTAATCCCCTTGAGAAGTCCCCTTTTCCACATACACTAACAGGTTGCTGGACCTGACGCCACTGGGGAGCCACTGTGTAGTAGACCCCAAAGGAGGGGAAACACACAAAGAGGGCCGGGGTGGGGGCTCCTGCAGGAAGCAAGAGTGGGCATGAGATGATGGGAAGAGCACTCCAGAGGATGGTGGGCGGCCAGGGGAGCCCCGAGGTTGGCCTTGAGGGCAGGTAGGCGCAGGGACTTTGGCTTTGATCATCTGTGAGACAGAAGCCACTGGAGGGTTTTGGCAGCAAGGAAATGTGACCTGACCTGGGTCTGAAAGCCCACTCTGGCTGCTGCCCAGGGAGTGGCCAGCCGGCGGGACTTCTTAAGTTGCCCCCAAGTGCCCTGGGGATCCACTTATCGAAGACCCTGACAGGGCAAGTTGGAGGAAGAGCCAGGGCTGCTGTATCCGTGAGGCATCTGATACACAGATGCCCTTGAGCCACAGCAGAGGAGAGAGAAAATAACCCAGCAAGCAGGACACCCGTCGATAACTCCACCGATGGCCACGTGGCCAGTGGGCTTCCTGACCACCCCCAGCAGCTGGCTGACGGGCTCTGCTTTGGGCCGCACACACCTGAAATGTTTTGGGCTCACTGCTGCTTTTGAAAAACAGTAGATTTGACCCACCCTCCAAATACCCTGGATTTTTGGCATCCCTTGAAAAATCAAGGCACCTGATAGTGCCAGGCCCACCTTCCCAAGGGCAGCACTAGCCATGGGCCCTGCCCCTAAGTTCCTTCAAGTGGTGTCCCAGCCAGCAGTCACCAGCCCTCTGTCCTTGCTCCCCACACCTGCCTGGCTGCTGTGACTCTGAGCTCAGTATTGAGAGAGGCCCCATGTCCCCACCCTTGGCTGACTCCCCGTCCTACAGGGGTTGAGGGCCACTGGGAATAACCTACCTCATCATGGGCTGCCCGGTGCCCCAAGCTGAGCTTGGGGAAGTGAGACACTTGGAGGGACAGCAGAGTCCAGGGGACACTTCTCTCCTGAACCTTGGAGGGGCTGGCTGTCCTTTGCAGATGGGCTCCCAACCGCGCCACTGCCGCCGGTTAGTCTTTGCCAGTGGTCTGAGCAGCAAAGCTCTGGTCTGCAGGTTGGATTGGGCCGCCATTTGTCAATCCTGCCCCACAGAGGGCTGGGGGTGTGCTGCATTGGAGAAACACCAGCCTAGGCCACTCTGGCTCTCAGCTCCGCCACACAGTAGCCGGGGGCTTGTGTCTCTCCACCTGCAGTACACAACAGCACGGTCATGGGCAGAAGGTTCCCCGAGACAGCTGAACACACGGCCGAAGCTGTAAGCAGAGACGTTCATCCCACCAAGACCCGTGGAGCTCCTGTCAGCTCCTGGGGCCACCACAGCTGAGGGGCTTAGAATAGCAGAAATTTATTCTCCCACAGTCTGGAGGCCAGAAGCTTGAATCAAGGTGTCAGCAGAGCCCTGGTCCCTCCAGAGGCACTGAGCGGGAATCTGTCCTGTGCCTCTTCCAGCTTCCGTAGGTTGCTTGCCACCATTGGCGTTCCCTGGCTTGTAGACACACGGAGCCAATCTCTGCTCCGTCATCATGTGACCTTCTCTGGGCTTCACTTCCTGTGAGGATATCAGGCGTACTGAATTCAGGGCCCGCCTTGGAGCAGCATGAAGTCATCATAACTAATTGCATTCACAAGACCCTATTTCCAAATAAGGTCACCTTCCGAGGTTCTGGGCACCTACTGAACCCAGCCCACACCCTGGGACATCCCCAATAGGTAGTGTCCCTGCTCTCAGGAAATTCACGGCCCATAGGCTGCTTCTTTGTCCACTTTACCTTCATCTTGAAGGGTCTGTAACTGAGAGCTGCCTCCCATCCTGCGGCAGGGGAGGACAGGGAGAGTGGGGAGGACAGGGAGAGTGGGGAGGACAGGAGAGTGGGGAGGACAGGGAGAGAAGGGAGGACAGGGAGAGAGGGGAGGACAGGGAGAATGGGGGAGGACAGGGAGAGAGGGGAGGACAGGAGAGAGGGGAGGACAGGGAGAGTGGGGAGGACAGGGAGAGTGGGGATGGGAGGTGGGGGAGGAGGCCATCTAGATCCCAGGCACCAGGGCCTAGGCACCAGGGAGGCCAGCCTCCCAGGCCACAGGGGTCCTGCTCTGGAGCCTCTGAGCCTTCCCCTGAGCTGGCAGGACAGTGCTGGACCTGAGCGACTCGGTTTCTCTTTTCAGATGGCAGAGCAGCTGATGACCTTGGCCTATGACAACGGCATCAACCTCTTCGATACCGCTGAAGTCTACGCAGCTGGCAAGTAGGTGTCTTTTTTCTGAGGAAGGTGGCCCAGGGTGTTGGGGCAGGGGGCAGCTCTGGTACCCCTCTCACCCTCACTGTGCCTTCCACCTCACTTCCTTTCTAAGCTCCCAGTGACCTTGGGGGCTACTTTTATGGGCCCAGAATCACAGAGCACTTGGGCACCGTTCGCTTGCTGAGCTCCCTGGTGAGTGAGCACTGAGGTGACGGAAGTCCTTCTGGGGCCAAAGACACTGTGCACCTGCCTCACGGGGCTCAGATTGCTGCGCACTACCTGCAGTGGGGCCCCTGGCACCAAGCGGGCCAGAGCTATGATTAAGTTGTTGTCCTGGGCTCTGGACGTGCTGGTGACCTGCAGCCAGCCCCACATGCCTGACATTTTCATGTCTTAATGATGCAATTAGGGCGCCAGCCTCTCGGGAGCAGGAGAGAGCAGGGCTGGCCCGTGCTGTGGGAAGCGCTGCCCATCTTGGCAGGGAACTTTTTTTACTCAATTATGTAAAAGCTCAGCCCTCTTCAGCCAGAGCTGTTGGCTTCAATTTTAAAGACTGGCTGTAATCAAATCATCCATTCCCCTGCATCAGGTTTCCAAAAGTCAGCTTTTGTTTGTGAGATCATTTGTTGGCTCCCTGCTCCCTGGTTGTCCTCCCCAGTCCTCCCCACAGTCGCTCCTGCCTGGGGCTGTTGGCTGTGCTGACTGCAGCCCTGACCCGCTGTGCGCCATGGCCAGGGGGCCAGCACCTGCCTCACGGGGCTCAGATTGCTGCGCACTACCTGCAGTGGGGCCCCTGGCACCAAGCGTCAGGGAGCACAGCTGGGTCTTTGCTGGAGTCCTAACCCAGGACTGGGGAGCTGACAGCTGGGACCTCCACGCCTCCTGCAGCCCCTGTCAGCAGCCCCTCCTGTGCCACGGCCCTGCCATAAGGCAGCAGCAGCCCCCATCAAAGGGAAATGCTTCCCAGACAGAAGATGAGCTAAGCTGAGGGTCAAGGTGCCAGATGCAGATGCCCAGCCCTGGGGCATCCAGTCCTGAGCCTCTTCCTTGGCCCAGCTCCTGCCTGGGCTTCTGCCCACAAGGGTGTATGGGAGGCAGAAGCTCCCTGCAGCCTCCTCTAGTTCCAGATGGCCCGGTCCCTGTGCTCCACCTCCCAGCAGCCACCCTGCTGAGGGCTGTCTTCAGTCTCTGTTTAACTGGACACCAGGGGCAGCATGCTGGGGCAAGCACGTGGGGGCCTATGCAGCCTCAGGCCTCTTGGAAGCCCTTTGCTAGAAACTGAGGATTCCAGGAGCACCTTCCTCTCAGGGTGCCATTGCTCTGGAGACCCACCTCTGCCAGCCACTGCAGCTCCTGCTCTGTCTAGCCCAGGGCAGAACCTGCCTGTCTGCACCCATGAGTGCCTCGGTGTGAACAGCCACCCTCAATGCACAACATTGAATTCCAGGGACAGACCCAGAGGAGTCCCTCTGGGCAAGGGGCTAGGGACAGCTCCTGCGGGTGGTGGGCCAGAGCTGCCCCTCCTGCAGACGAGGGTGGACATGCACCTATCTTGCTTCTCATGCTGACACTAATTTGGGTGTTTCCCCGAGAGCCGAAGGATTTCCATGCCCCCCCACAACAGACACATACAGATTCAAGGGTCACCAGATAGTTAGCTTTCAGGCAGGACACAAACAACAGGCCTTGGTTAGCCCACTGTCTACAACACAGCTCTGCAACCATGTCCACCCTTCCTAGTCCTTTGTCTGACAATCAGGGACCGAGGAATAAAAGAAGGAGGCCCAGGGATGAGTGAATTTTCTGTGCATCCTGACCATAAATGAAGAGCATGCAGAATGTACGCTAAACAGCTGGCAAATTAGGGCCCATTGTTTCTGAGTGGATGACTCAGGCGCTTTGATAATTGGAATGTAGCACTGGGCATGGATCATTCTCCGTCTGTTGCTTTTGCTCAGAAACATTTTGCTACAAGCAGAAAGTTCTTAAAAGTTAATCCAGCACTGCTGTGCCAAGTGAGGCTGGAACAGCCCGCTCCTGACCCCAGCTGGCCCGAGTTTGGTGCAGGACCAGGAGTGACGCCAAGCAGAACAGAGTGCTTGCCTTGCCATGTCCCTGTTGTTCGGAATCAGAAAACAAGAGACATGCAAACACACACGTGTTTCACACTCGCACGCCCACAATCTGTTAGAAATACCACCACCACCAAAGACATGTTGATTGTCTCTGAATGCAGAGGATGCATCTGATGAAAAATTCACCTTTTAAGCATATATCCGTCTGCGCATTTCACCCATGTACCGTGGCCAGGTGTTTTTCCCAGGCAAATGGGATGCTGACTTTGCTGAGCCGGACATCGGCTCCTTCCTTCTCTGCAAGGTCCGGGGCTACTGCTACTTGGATGTGCGCCTGAGGGAGGGAGAAGAGCTGCTCCCAGCCAGCCCCGGGCAGCGCCAGACCCTGCTTGTGTCTGGAATGAGCTGCCAAGCCAAGGTTGCTTTTATAGCCTGGCTCTCTAGGCCTTGTGGCAGTTTCACAGAGGGGACCCGTGGCTATTGTCCCAGCAGGGCTGGGTTTGATCTCCCATTCTGCAGTGATGAAATCCCCTGGTCTGTCTCTTGCTTTGCAGGGCTGAAGTGGTATTAGGAAACATCATCAAGAAGAAGGGATGGAGGTAATTCCTCTCTGCACACACAGGGAAGGAGGGGAGGAGGGGTAGTGCCTGGGGGAGCAGATGTGCCCCCAGGTGCCTGCTGGGTGGATGGGCCACTGCACTGCAGTGGGGAGGAAAGTAGAGGGGGTCCGTTCTTTCCCGCTGACCAATGTATTGCCCCAGGGCAGTCTTACTATGGCCTGGAAGTCCCCCAGTTTTTCTTGCTGGGAAGGGAAAAACGTCTCAGAAGGGAGCAGCCCAGGCTCCTCCAGGGGAAGCAAGTGTTCATACCCTGAACGTCCAGGGCCAGGGCCAGGGCCAGGGCCAGGGCCAGGGAGGGTCTTGTGGGTCACTAGGTGAGTGTGAAATTCAGTTCTCTGAGGGGCGGAGGCAACGCTACTGGAGAATAGTGGAGTGGAGGCCGGCTGTGTTGGCCACCTGCCCTAGTGCCACTCTCCACATTAGTCCTACCCCACCCGCAGGGGTTGAGAGGGTAGGGCCCAGATGCAAAGCTATGAGAGCTGCCTTGGTAGCCAGGGTGCCAGAGTGAGCAGCTGTGGAGGGTCTGGGTGCAAAGCCTCCCTCCTCTTCAGAGGAGCCTGGAGGAGAGAATGGCCCCACCCTGTCTTCCCCCACCCAGGACAGCCAATGCCTCCTCCAGTTCGCTTCTCAGCCTCCACCTGGGGACCTGGCCACCCTGGGGCCCCGCTGCCTGGCCCCCGCTGCCTGAATACAGTTCTGGGTGGTTATTTGCAGCAGGGCTGCCTCCTGGCTCTGGGGGTGCCCTGAGATCCCAAGCCAGCCATGGAGAAATGCCATTTCACACCAGGCACCAGGCACCCAGGTGGGAAGGCTTTTGAGGATCCCACGTGGCAGCTGAGAGCTACTGGGGTGAGGGAGGACTGGGTCCAGTAACCCTTCTCCTCTCTCCTGTCCTGCAGGCGGTCCAGCCTCGTCATCACCACCAAGATCTTCTGGGGCGGAAAGTAGGTGCAGCGCACAGGAGGCTTCCTGCTGGGGTCCTGCAGCTGCAGCCCCGTCTCGAGCAGAAACCTGACTTGGGAGGCTCTGGGGGCAGGGGACAGTCCGCCTTGAGGAGGGAGGGTGTGTGGGCCCAGTGCAGTGTCCCATGCCCCATGCCCCACACAGCCCCGTGCAACTGGCACCCCACCTGCCTCGGGACATCCAGCCCAGAAAAGCAGCTTTGGCTGTTTGTCTTTTGCTCAAATCTTCTTTAATTTCTATTTATACTTCCATGTGGTTTTGGTTTTATTTTTATCCTGATTATAAAGGTAATATCATAAAAATTCTGGAAAACAGAAAATTTGTGAAGTGTCCTATCCATCCCAAATTCCCTGGGCCACCCGTCACCCCCACCATACTCTGGGCATCTGGCTCTCTATTCTCTCTGAGGCTGGACAAATTCCATCTCATAGGAATTAGGAATGAAACTCATCCTTAATTTTTAAAGGTCAAAGCCAAACTCTGGAGGCCAGGACACCTCTCCCCCAGCCCAGCGGCCAGGCTTCCACCTGAGCCCATGGGAACTCTGCCTGTGGCTTTGGACTGCCCCAAGGGCCTAGGCTCGCAGCATTTGCTGACCTGCTTCTCTGCCTGACACTGCACCCCGAGCTTCTTCCGCAGACGGCTGTGACCTCACGTCTACTCCTACTTGTTTTTCAGAGCGGAGACTGAGAGGGGCCTTTCCAGGAAGCACATCGTAGAGGGTGAGGCGGGGCTCTGCCATGGCCCAGGCCCATGTGGCCCTCCCTGGAGGAAGAGCAAACACACACACACAGTGCCGTGGCCCCAGCTGTCTGTCCTGCAAGGGGCCTAGCCCAGGGCGCCCAGAGCTCTGGTCTGACCCTCTCCTTCCACCCCAGGCAGGCAGGGTGGACCTTGCATTAAATGATGGCAGCCCTAGGGCTGGGCACAGACGGGCCAGGGTTTCAACCCAATGGCCTCAAGCAGGGGCCATCGCTTCCCCAAGCCCCTGTCACAGTGTCTGCAAAGCCAGGCCAGTGCTGCTGGGAGTGCTGGGCATCCTTGGGAATCCGGAAGGACCCAGGGGTTGCACAGAGACTCGCAGCCAGGGCTCAGCTCACAGGCACCAGAGCAAGGGGCCGGGACAGGGGCTCAGCCTGCTTGTTAGGGTCTTCAGGCCATTCCCAGTCACTCAGATCTCCATGGAGCCAACATTCCCCCTCCTCTAACACCACAGCCAGGCCCTGGTGCCGAGCCGTGCCGCAGCCGGCACATGCACCGCCAGCTCAGTGTTCCGAGCCTCCTGGTAGGGCTAGCTGGTGCTCCGCCCGAGTCCGACCCCGCAGGCCTTTTGTGGGGAAGACGGCAGATGCCCTCCCCTCCTCAGCTCTGCCTGTCATCCCTAGGACCCCCACGGCAGAAGAGCGGGGCCCCAGGGGCAGGTCTTCCTTCAGCCAAGGCATGTTGGGCCTGTGGTTCCTCTGTTCCCTCTGCCTGAGTGGCAGGACCCCCATTCCCTTTGGGCTGTGCCCTGACTTCCTCCTTTCCTCCCCCAGGTCTGAAGGCCTCTCTGGAGCGGCTGCAGCTGGAGTACGTGGATGTGGTGTTCGCCAACCGCCCAGACCCCAACACGCCCATGGAAGGTACGTGCTCCCCGGGGCACCGGCCAGCGGGCGCGGACCACAGAGCCGCGTGGGCGAGGGTCTGAACTGAGGCTCTGCAGGCCACCGCTTGGCCCCACGGGGCTGCCGCCAGGCCTGGTGGGGGGCGGACAGGCCTTCCCAGCCACCAGGCGCACACTGGAACCTCCAGGACGAGTCCACCCGTGCTGGGTCTGAGCCAACCCACGCCTGGCTGCTTTAGAACCGTGCGGAATGTTCTCTCCTCTCTGCTGTGGGCATTTTGTCGCAGTGAAGCGGCAGCATGAGGTCTCTGGCAGCGGCCGCCTTCTTTCAATCTGGTTCTGCTGGGAGGTTGTAGGGTCTTCTGCTCTGGGGATGGAATTCTTCCCCAAAGGAGAAAGTACACTCAGTGCTTTGGAAGCATCTTGGTTTCTTTGCGTTTTTATCCCTGGACTCCACACCCTCGTCCCTTCCCGCTCCCACCTCCGCCCCGGGCATCTTCTCGTTTGTGCTCTGCCGCTTTGGGGACTTGGAAATTCAGTGTGCTGGGACTATTTCTCTTCCTTTGTGTGTATACAGCATGCACTTGTGTGTGTATATCATTTTTTTTCTTTTAACAGAAGGATTCTGCACAAAGTGATTTGTGGTCCCCTCCTTGTGCCCTTTGTCACGCCACGCCTCCCGTGTTCCCACAGCTGTAAACTCGGTCTCTTTAAATCTTTCTTTTATCACCAGGGGACCCATTTAGTTCCTCCAAGTCAAGGACATTCATCATAGAAGGTACACAGTGCCCTCAGCCGGCCATTGACTCCTGTGTCCGAGCTGCATTTTATGAGACAGTGTTTTTATTTACACAGCTCTCTGTCCCCCATGACAAACCTCTCCATAAAATGCATCGGGGGAGGGGGAGCGCCCTATGAGGACATCTCGCAAGTGAAGGAAAAGCAAAGCGGTGTCGGAGCCCCTCGCCCCCACCCACACTGTCACCTCACCCTTTCCCTCCGTGCATGTCCCCCACCCCGCAGCCCTGCTCGCACTGCTGTGGTCTGCGGTGGCCAGTTGTCTCTGCCGAGGCCCCCTCTTGAGCTGAGAATGTGCACTCCCCACCTGGAAACCTGACTTTGGATGGTGCTGTGGGGAGGGTTGGGGACACCAGGCTTCCACAGAAGCAAACCCATCGGAGACCCCAGAACATGAGGCTCCAAGAAGTCCTGTCCCAGAGCTCTGCAGCACCCTGGCTCCTTGTGAGCATGCTGGCTGCCTATGGCCACCAGAGGCCCCTTGACCGGCTGAGCCAGTTGTCCTCTCACCTTCTGGCCAGACGTCTCCATGGAGATGGAGCCATTTTCTTCCTCGAAGTACACCTACATGAACCAGTGGGATTCTGAGGCCCAGGGCAGCCTCCAGCATGCTTGGTCTCTACCCCACCTCAGCTAAGGGCCCCGGCCCGGCCCTGAGCACAGGCCTTGGCCTCCCTGGGGACTGGGCAGTATTCCACACTGGAAGGCTCCTGCCTGCCACCTGGTGTGCCACCTGACCCCTCCCATGTATTATTTGTGATGCAGCAGCGATGCCCTGGGTTCTGGCAGCAGCTGGAAGGGTCTGGAGCCTGCTTCTGTCTATTAGCATTAAATATGGAGGAGAAGGAAATCTTCCCCAGTCGCCCATTTCTGGGCCGCTGACATCACACCTGTGCCCGTGCTCCTGAGGGTGGGTTCCACACCAGCTGCCTCTGCCCAGATCCTCTGGGGAGCCCAGGGGCCTGTGCCCAGGATCCCTGCCTCTGGGGACAGCCAGTCTCACACAGACCCCCACCCCAGGCGAACCGGCATGGAAAGGGCCTCACTGGGCCCCACCTGGCCTCGCTGGCTGGGATCGTCGTGATCAGAGAGAGCTGTGGGGGAGGGAAGGCGAGGGGCCAGGCTGGCCTTGGGGGTCCTTTGGCTTCCCTCCCTCTGGCATGTGGCCCAAGCCTTGGCTGAAGAGTCAGGAGTGCTGCTGCATGGTCACAGGTACCCCGTGAGTGTTTCTAAAAGACCGAGCCTGGGCTAGATGGAAAGGTCCCCTGGGACCAGCTGGACCTCCTCCAGGCTCTCCAACCAGGCATACCCTCCTGGGTCTGACATGCAGGTGGCCCCCAGGAGAGCCCCAAGAGGGCCCCAGAGAGGTTCAGACTCCCCTCCCAGCTCCCACCCTCCAGGATGGGCCGAGAGGATTCCCAGGAGCCACAGTCCCTGACTTGGAAGGAAAGAGAGGTCAGGGCTGGGCCTACCTGGCTAGAGGTGACCCTGCTGAGACCCCAACCCCAGAGCTACTTTAGCACCAGCACTGAGGACGCCCTGGGTCCCCCCTGGAGCAGACCCCGGCCAAAGGAGTACTTAGGGACCCAGGGTGGACAGGAAGTGACACCAACGCAGGATAGGCAGGAAACAGCACTGCCACCCTGCGCCAGGGAGGATGCCTGTGGGCCTGTGGCCACTCCGAGGCGGAGCTGTCTGAGCTACCTGGAGTCCCCTGTCCTCCCTTCCTTCCTCTCTTCTCCCTTTCCTCCCTTCCTCCTCTCATACCTCTGGCCATCCCCAGGGACCTGGGCTTTCCCCTCACAGTGGGTGCTGAGGAGCAAGCGGCTCCCGGAGATGGGCTTTCCAGGGCGGATGTTGTGGCTGTGTGTTTAGAAACACTTGTCCCCCTACTCCCCACGCTGCCTCTGGTGGTCGAACTTGCAAGCACTGTATGGGACCTGTGAGAAGCCAGGAGCCGCCAGGCCAGGGGCGCCTAGAAACTCTGAAAACTTTAGGCCTGGCTCTGTCGTAAAGACTGCGACATCCCCAGGAGGCCAGAATGCAGAGGGGGCCCTAGGACCAGCAGATTCTCACGTCTCAAAGACTTTTTTGAATCGTGGGCAGAATCTCACGCTGTCGGGAGACCCTTCCCCCTCCCTCATTTAGAAGGGTGGCCTGGGGCCTCAGCAACTTGCTCCTTAGGACTGATTTTGGCTATCCAGGACTCATGATCCCCAGAACTCCTGGAGCTGCCTAACTGTTCCCCTCCAGGCCTGGGCCCCTCACAGGAGGGGCACTCAGACCCCTGTTGCCCTGGCACCATCCAGTGGAGGGTGGGCCTGGGCAGTCTGTGCTTTGGGGGGCCTGGGGCTGGTCCAGGCAAGGCTCTGCACCTGCCCTGGTTCCCCAAAGCACAGGAGGAGCTCAACCCTGCACCCCACCTCGTGGAACCATGCAGGGTCCCAAACTCTGTCCCTGTGCCTGCAGACGCCATCATTTCCTCTCCACAGAACCCTCTAGATTCCCGTAAGACTGCAGTGTCCCGCAGGAGGCCATAAACAGGCAGGACATGCTTACTTCCTGTGCCTTTGGCCAGTCTCATCATTAGCTAAGCCATTCACCTGGCCCTTCCTGAGCAGCTGGGGTCTCCAGCTCTTCCCCAGACTGGAGCTCCTCCTCTCCCCCGCTCCTCTCCATAGCACATCACATTCCACCCATGACCCTTGTTTCAAAGAAACCGGAAGGCCTGTGACCAGAGGGAGAGATTGGTTTCAACTTCTCGGATGGTGACTCACTTTTTATCCCTTCTGGACCCCCAACCCCAGCCTCGGAGCCAGGAAGTACACTGCTTGCAAGACGTCTCTGCAGCCCACCCCCCAGCTCCCTGCCTGTGTTTGCAGAATGTCCCCAGGCTGGGCTGAGCCCCCAGCTGCCCCCACCTATGTTCTCCCTCTCTCATGACAGAGACCGTGCGGGCCATGACCCACGTCATCAACCAGGGGATGGCCATGTACTGGGGCACGTCGCGCTGGAGCTCCATGGAGATCATGGTACAGTGACACTCAGGGTGTGCCATGGGGCGGGGCTCTTCCTATGCTATAGAAAAGGATCTGGAGGCTCCGACACATTCTGTGCCTTTGGTCCCTGAGGAGGGGGACATATGGAAGAGTGTGGGGGTGATGCCCACAGCCCTTCTCCACAGGGCCTCAGCTGGAACCTCAGCGTTATGTGATGACAGATGCTGAGCCCCTGACCTCAGTCCCCCCACCTGTTGAACGAGCCTGGTAGCATGGCTTCTCCCTCATGCACCTGTTTTGAGGACTCCCAGAGAAGGTGTGTGATACTCTCAGCAGAGGTCCTGGATCCCAGCAAGTCCTCAATGATGGCATCACTAGCCACTGCCTTGGGCTCTGACACTGTTCTGGGTGCTCTGAAATTTAAGAATTTTCTGGAAGTTAAATCCCCTTTAATCCTTATAAGACTATATGAAGTAAGTGCTACTGTCATCCCATTTCTCAAATGTGAAGATCAAGGCACAGAAAGATTAAGTAACAAGCTCAAGGCCACACAGCTCAGGTGGAGATGGGTGCTCAGGCCATCAGGTACAGCCTGGGCTGCCTTAGAATGTGACTTGGCTGTCAGGACCCTGGGCTTCCATCTCTTAATCCACGCTGTTTCCCCCTCACTCACATTTTCAGGAAAGAATTTCACTAGCTGTCATTTCCCTCCATGGGAACCATTAGAGATGGAAGGTAGCAGAGGTTTCTTGGTATTTCTGCAAATACCAAGAAAGTCAGCAGGGTACCCTCTTCTCAAAGCTTGCAGGGAGAGTGAGGGCAGAGGCCCTGGGGTCTGCATCTTCCTGGGCTGACTTGCCCCAGCCCCCAGCCCCACTTCCGGCCTCGGCCCATTCAGTCTGGCCTCCCAGAACTCCCCGTATCCAGCCTCCCGCTCTGAGTCCCCGGGGCCTGCTTCACTGGACAAATCCAGCAGAGTTTCCATCCCTAACTGAACATAGCTCGTCCTCTGTGGTGTGCCATCAACGAGCATGCCCTGGGCACTTTCCCAGCCAGCGCTGGGCTCCAGGAGGTGTATCATCAACCCATCCTGCAGATGAGAAGGTTTGATGAGCCTCAAGCCCCAGGAGACAGGGCCTCTCAGGGTGGCAGCCAGGGCTCCCTTGCCAACCTGTCTAGAGGCCTTGGCTAGGGCTCACCCCATTGGAGAGGGGGCCTGCAGGGACCGGCCTGGAGCCTGGTCCTGGAAGTGGGCTGCTGTAGCTGCTGCCCCCTCCTAGGGGTGTGTTTGCTGTCACCGCTGTCACCCCAGGCCCAGGCCCAGGGCAGCACGCACGGTGGTAAGAACAGTCAGCACAGCAGCAGTCTCTGACGCCTGCCACAAGCCAGGCACCACTGAGGGCCACAGACACCTTGGCTCATAGGACCCTCAGGACAGATGGGGAAACTGAGGCACGGGGCCAGCAAGTGCCAGAAGCCCACGCGGGCACTGCAGTTTCCCCAGACACTTTCAACCTGGGGACCCCACAGCCGCCCCCTTTTCCTGGCTCACGGGGAGCTCACAGACTCCCAGGAAAGCTGAGGGGCATGGTGGGGGGAGCAGGCAGGGCCAGGCATTTCCAGGGATGCCTCGTGTCCTCTCCCTGCTGCCCCAGGCCTGTTGACGTGGGGGCTGCCTGGGCCCCTCTGTATCCGCAGGAGGCCTACTCCGTGGCCCGGCAGTTCAACCTGATCCCGCCCATCTGCGAGCAGGCAGAGTACCACATGTTCCAGCGCGAGAAGGTGGAGGTGCAGCTGCCGGAGCTGTTCCACAAGATAGGTGGGCACCCACCCCGCCACCTGCCAGCCAGCAGGCCCCAGGCTCCGTCTCACCTGCTTTTCCTCTCTCAGGAGTGGGCGCCATGACCTGGTCCCCTCTGGCCTGCGGCATCGTTTCTGGAAAGTATGACAGTGGCATCCCACCGTACTCGAGAGCCTCCTTGAAGGTGAAGGAGTGGCCCAGGGTGGGGAGGGGCGCTGTGGGCAGGGGAGGCCTGGGGCGGACCTCAGGGGCACAGCTGTCCCAGCCACCATCACCAGGATGGGTTTCCTGGCATGAGAACCTGGGCAGAGCCCCTTCCTCCTGACCCCACGTGTAGAGGGACCATCCACCCTGACACAGGCCCCAGGTGAGGAGGCCCCTTTGCCTGACACAATGTGGGCAGGGTCCACTTAGGCCCTTGGAGGTAGCCTCCCTTCCAGAACACCCCACTCTCCACCGCCACTGAGACCTCTGGGGCTAAGAGCAGGGCTGGGGGCTGGCAGGTGAGGTCACCCCAACCTCTCTGGTTTCCCTGGGTCCCCCAGGGGTCCTGACCTCAGAGACAGGTCCGACCTCACCCTGACACAGTCTGGCCCATGGCCCGTGATGCTGGAAGGCCTGGGCCTGGGGCGGGGCTGCTGTAAGGGAGAGGACTGAAAGGAGCACAGGTCATCAGCCATCTGCGGTGGGAGGCCCAGGTGACCCCTCACTTGTAGCTGTGTCCACCCCCAGGGCTACCAGTGGCTGAAAGACAAGATCCTGAGTGAGGAGGGCCGGCGCCAGCAGGCCAAGCTGAAGGAGCTGCAGGCCATCGCCGAGCGCCTGGGGTGCACCCTCCCCCAGCTGGCCATAGGTAACAGGGACCTGGGCACAGGGATGGGGTCTCTGAGGGCCTAGACTGTGGGGTCTCGCAGCTGGCCATAGGTGATGGGGCTCAGAACCCAGTGGGCCAGTGTCCCTGGGAGGAGTTGAGGAACTCCTGTGTGACATGGCCATAGCTGTCAGGGCTGCAAGGGACAGGGTTAGGTCCATGTCCCTGGGGAGAGGGCATGGGTCCTTGAGAGCCTGGGCCACCCCCTCCATCCACCAGCCATGTGGCACGGGGAACAAGGGGTCCCTGAGCCCTTGGGCCTTATTTCCACAGGAGCAGTGGGGCCAGAGCTCTCCGGCACCTTCTCCACGGGGCTTTGGGCAGAGTCCCCTTTGGCACTGCTGAGCTTCCTGGCACCCTCAGCCCCCAGACCAAAAAGCAGGGTCTCTCTGGCCCAGGCAGGGGCAAGGCAGAGCCAGAGGCCACAGTGGGAAGACCTGCCTCCCTCACCTCCTGTCTTGCTCCCCCAGCCTGGTGCCTGAGGAACGAGGGGGTCAGCTCTGTGCTCCTCGGTGCTTCCAACGCGGAACAGCTCATGGAGAACATTGGAGCAATACAGGTGAGTGGGGGCTGAGGTGGAGCTCAGGGCCCAGCGAGCCCTTCACCCAAGCACAGGGCCACTCAGCACCCGCAGTGCCCGGAAAAGTGCAGGGGCTGCATCTGGCATGCATGAGCCTGCTCTGAACTGCGTCCTGATAACAGGAACAGATATGAACACTAAATGCAAGAAGTCAGTGACAAATGCCAGGGGTGACCAGCGTCTTAGGAAGCACAGCAGGCAGGGCAGGAGAGCCACAGTGCCAGGCTTCAGGGGTCAGCTGGGCCAGTGGAGAAAGGGGCTTTGGAGCAAATCTTGAAGAAGTGCCAGAGACTCGTGCATAGAAGCTTCCGGGGGAGGAGCAGTCCTGGCAGGTTGAGGAGGCAGCAGGCAGAGCTGAGGTCTCCAGGGCGTTACATGCCTCTAAGGACTGGGCTGAGCTGGGAACAGAGCCTGGCATGCTCCAATGAGCTGTTGAAAGGGTCTTGCTTTCTGGCAGCTCATGGGGGCACTTCAAGGTCAAGGCCAAGGCCGAGATTGCTGGTGGGAGGTAGCAGCAGTCTCTGAGGTCAGGTGTGGGAGCTGTGGTTGGAGCCTGGGTGCTGATGAGATTGGCTGAGAAACTGGATATGGGGCGGGAGAGCAGAGTCAGTCCTGGGGAATTTTGTCACCCAGAAGGCTGGTATTGCTGTCACCTAAGGCAGGGGCAGCTGGGAGAGCAGTTAGGGGGCACAGAAGGCAGGCACTTGGGGCCTCGACCCTGCCACCACCACCTGCCAGTCCGTGGAACATGGAAGGGTCGCCTGCCTCCTCCACAGGCCCAGCCAGACTCATTCGTGGAGCTCTGACTAGTTCTTGTCCCCGCACACAGGTCCTTCCAAAACTGTCATCGTCCATTATCCACGAGATCGATAGCATTTTGGGCAATAAACCCTACAGCAAAAAGGACTACAGGTCCTAAGCTTCCCACCACCTGCTCGGACAGTTTCCGGTTCCCTCCTGTCTGTTCGCCGCTTATGCTGTTTTGACGCCAAGTACAGCGTGGGGTTTGTCTCCAAGAGAAAACACCACGCCCAGACGTCATCGGGAAATGATCTCCAGTCGCTGCCAGATGCCACCCGCTGCTTCCCCAGACCATGTCCAGCGTGAGCCAGGGAGATGGCATGGGTTAGGAAGGACCTTCAAGCAGTCCCACCCAAGCCTGTCGCCTCGGCTCATCCTTGGAGAAGAAACCAAGCTCCTCCCAGCCGCGACCCTTCGTGGCAGTTCCCAAGTCACAGCCAGGCAGAGACTTGGTTGGGTCCTCGGGGCAGGCAGAGTGGGCCTCTCCTCTACCAAGAACCGCCCCCTGGGAAAGAGTCCAGCACTTCCTGGAGCCCCCTCGCCAAGGCCCTGGTAGCTGGGGTCGGGCTCCCTATTAGAGGCTTCTTCAGCCTCCCTTTCCACAGGCTCCAGGTATTTTGTGCTGGGCCCAACCTCAGATCCCTTCCACTACCCCTCTCAACCCCACCCTGCCCAGGCCATGCCCACCCAGCTAGCCCTTGGCCCCCACCCCACCCTTGCTGGCAGGGGCAGGGACCCCAGGGAGATTGGCTCTGTGGTTTGGGACCCATAAAAGTTTGTGGATCTGACTTTTAGATGATTGTCCCACCGTCTCCAACTCTGCCCACAGTTGATAGGCCCCATGCCACAGAGGCCCAGAGCACATGGGAAGGGTCCCAGTGGAATGGGCCCTGTCCATGCCACAGAAGGCCCTGTGAAGCACAGTTAGTCACACCGTGGCTGCTGACCACCTGGGGGCAGGCGACAGTAGGCAGGGGCCATATGCCCAAGGCTGATTCCTTAGGCCCAAGACCCTTCTCTGTCCTGTGGCGGAGCAGTGGCCCTGAGTTCTGCCCAGAGAACACGTTTCGGCTCAGTGAGGGAGAGCCTCTGCGGTTCCGTGCTGCAGGCCCAATGACCAAGGGCTGTGCCACAGCAACAGTCCCCACAATATAGGAAAAGACCCCAGGGACCCTCTCCCTGGAGAGACGCATCCCCACCCAGGTCCAGGACAGGCTGGGGGAAGGGAGGGGAACAGGCGGAGTGTCAGCCCCTTTGCAGGGGGAGGCTGGAGGGATGGCCAGGAAGCCCACAGGCTCGAGGGGCCCAGTCCTGGGGTCCCACGGCCCTAGTGGCACCTAGCCTTTGCTGGCTCTGTGGGAGTGGGGCTCTATGAAACCTGCCCCGGCCCTGTCTAGCCAGCGGGCTTCTACGAGGCCCCGGGCAGGCGGTGGCTGGCCCATACCCCCCAGCGCAGGCACATCTGTTCCTGCTCTGCCCTTCAGCGGGGCTGTTATTCTGGAAAGGCTCCTCCCTGCCACTCCAAGGGCCTGCTGTCCAGGCCTGGCTGAGTGAAGGCCTGGGAAACAGCTGTAGGAAAACCACAAAGGAGGGGGAGGAGGCGGGCAGGGGAGAGAGGAGGGGAAGAGGCGGGCAGGGGAGAGAGGAGGGAGGAGGCAGGCAGGGGAGAGAGAAGGCCAGGCACACAGTGCCCTCCATTCCCCATCCGCCTTCCTGATGGCCCTGTAGGCTACAACCCTCACCCTGCCCAGACAGACCCTGGGGGCTCCTCCACCAAGACCTGCTGCACCAGAAGCAGCCTGTGGGTTCCCAAGAGGGTGCTGTCCTTTTCCAGCGGAGGCCACTGGGCTGAGGCCACTCCCCTCCATGCTGCTCCAAGGACAGGGTCCTGCAGTGGGCAGAGGGTGGTACTGAGGGCCAGGTGGCCCACCTCACTGGCAGGGAGCCCCGTTGGGAGGTGGTCTGCAGTGTGCAGTGGGGTCCGCGGCAGGGCTGCTGCGGGGAAAGTGGTGCCCACTGGCCGTGTTACCAAGGCAAGGGAGGCAAGGGCCCTGGGCCACACGTGCACACCCTGCCCAGAGCCCAGGCAGCCCCGGGTGGCACTTCCAGCAACATGGCTCTGAAGCATCTGTTCCTCTGGCATCCACTTGCAGGGAGGACGGGGCTCTGCTTCCTGGGGGTGGTCCCCAGTAGGAAGGAGGTTGGAGGGAGTTGGGCAGGACCTCTGGAGAAGGAGCAGAGGCCAAGGGCAGACTGAGCCTGGAAGGGGAGAGCTGCCCAGCCTCAGGGGCACCAGCACAGGTCTAGGACCAGCAGCTCTCCCTGGGTGCCAGGCCTACCTCCTGGGCCCCAGCTGCCGGCTGGCCCTGCCTGGCCACCCTCCAGCAGCCCCCACCCTCTTCTGGAAGCAGTTTGCCAAGCAGGGGCCCACTGGGCGGGCTGGACATAGGAGAGGGCCCAGGGTGGGGGGTCAGCCTTCTTTGGGGGCAGCAGAGCCCCACTACTGCTCATCCCAAACACATGGTCAGATCTGGGGTCCCGAGGAAGACGCCCGGCCACCCTCTTCTCAGCCAGTCTGTAAATCACACGCCCGCCCTCCCTCCCCCTTTCTAACGACCGTGGTTCCCCAGCTACCGCGTTCCCCACTGGCAGACTGCCGCGCCTGCCTCGAGCTTCCCAACCAGACAGACCAGGACCCAGCCGCCTGTCTATGGAATGACTAATAAACCCAAGCCTGCGGGTCTCCTGCCTCTTGTTCTCATTTCCTTAGGGTCTGGGCTGGGCCAGGGCTGCCAACTGTAGACACCCAAAGACTGGGGCTCCCGAACCGGACCCTATGGCCAAAAGGTGGGTTGGGGTGAAGGACCCTGCAGGAAGCAAAGGCCAGGGTCAGACGTGGGGCTGGGGTGCCCCCCCTGCACCCGACACACACACGGTCTGTGGCCCTGTCCCACGGCCCAGGGATGGTTGCTGGGAGGCTGTCGTAGCTTGAGGGACTGGCTGGCTGTGGTCCTCACGATGAGGGGTCGGGGCCTGGGGAAACCCACAAGATTGGGGTGCAGGTAGAAGGGCATCTCCCCAGCACATGGCTACTCACTGCCCATCCCTCCCAGTGCGACCAAGCCCTAGAAGTGTGACTTCTCAGGTGGGACATGGCTTGGACCAGGGTCCCCCACTCCACCCTCCCCAGCCCTTTTGTAAATGAGAATCTGACTCAGTCCCTTCCCAAAGGGTTTATTAAAACACAGAAACCAAAACATACACGCAGAGTACAAAGAAAAGGTGACTGTGTTGGCTGTGGTCTCTGCCAGCCTCCTGCAGGAGACGGTGAGCCACAACCCCCGGGGAACTTGGTGTCCAAGGTTCAACCCCTGCCCCACTAGGGACCCCGCAGCAGGAGAGACCCTCTTAGCTGGCCCAGAGTGCCAGGCCCTCCCTTGGCCAGCCTGAGGATGTGCCTGGGCCAGGGGCCTGGGCAGGCAAGTCCCTCCTCCGCCGCCCAGGCGGGCCTTCCCTCCTCTCCAGGCCAAGCCAGCAGGAGCTGCAAGGCGGGGGCGCCAACCTCCGTGCAAGGAGTCAGGACACACACACACACACACCCAACGGGCCCTTTCTGGGTATCGCACCTAAAAAAATACTTTGTTTAAAAAAAAAATCTGAAACTTAAGGGGAAAAAATCCATAAACACAACAACCCCCACGCCTTGGGCTGACGGCCACAACCTGTAAACTCGGGGACCAGCAGGCAGCAGCGGCTCCCCTAGGTGCCAAGGCTGTGCAGAAGGGCTGGGGCACCGTCCACCTGAAGCTACAACCAGGCCACCGGGACAGCAAGGGCAGAGGGGTGGGTCAGCCTCGCCCTCCCAGGCCCCCATGCACACTAGAGGCCACAGGTCCCCAAGCCCACCCCTCAGTGGCCCTGGGATCTGCAGGCTGAGTCCTGGTCAACCCTGGGCCTGGGTGGAGAGCAGCCAGAGGACTCTGAGAAGGAAGCCCAGCCACAGGAGGACCTGGCTGTGGGACAAGGGAGTCGGGCCTGCCTCTGGGAGAAACCAAAGCTGCAGGAGACAGGAGCCTCCAGCTGCCCTTCAGGGAGGCTCCTCACACCTGCCCCAGGGGGACAGAGCAGCCTGGAGGCAGGTGTGTGGGAAGGCGCCCTCAGAAGTGGTCACGCCAACCCAAAGGCCAGTGCCACCGGGCGGACCGCTGAGCCCTTTGGCCCAAAGTCAGCTCAACAAACCCCCACACTGGACAAAACAGAGGGCTGGGGACCAGGAAGGCAGGCTGCCCTGGGGCTCAAGGGCGGCCATCTCCAGGGCAAATCCAACGGCCTGAAGAGGCCAAGGCAGGCCTCCCCGGGGCTCCCCGCTCCCCACCACAGCTCTGGCAGGAAGTTACTGAGGAACCAGGATGAGAACAATCTGGAAAACCTTTCCTTTCAGAAACCTGCCCCACTTTCGGCAGCCCATCCTCCCGGGTGTCTTGGGTGCTGGTCGTGGAGAACACGCTCTCCCCAGGGCCAGGCTGGCTGTGGGTGCCACCTCCAGCCTAGCAGGGAAGGGGGACGAGGGTCCCCTGGACAGGCCTGGGAAGAAGCAGAGAGAGGGACCGAGCAAGGTTTCCAGGGAGGAGTCACAACCAGGGAGACCACCAGCCCTTGGGAGGGGCAAGGGAGAGGGTCATCAACTGGCCTCAGGACCCTGCACTGGGGCGGGGCCGGGGCTGTCCCAGAGGCCACCCAGGGGCTGACTGCCCACCCACTGAGGATGACATCACAGTGGCCCTGGGTTGGGGAGTGAGCTCGCGGCAGGTCTTCTCATCTGGCCTGAGCCAGGAGGCTGCAGGGGTGCTGACCAGAGGATGGTGGTGCTAGATGACCACAGAGGCTTGTGAGGACAAGGGCCACCCTCCTGGGAGGCGGGGCAGCCACCCCGGGAACTCTGCGTGCTCAAGCCTGCCGACCACCCAACCCTCTCCGCCTCCGGGGCTCTCCTCCCCCTGCCCACCCCCGCTCTCAGAGTTGGGCCAGACTTGGATCAAGACTGGAACAAGGGGCCTTGGGGTCTGGTCCAGGGGTTCAGAGAAAAAGCCATGTTACAGATGAGCAACCTGGAGCTCAGGGAGGGCCGGGCATTTGCCCAAGTGTCCATGAGATGAGGCTGAGACTGACTACTGCCCCTGGCCTCACTTCTGTCCCCGACAGGCCCAGAGACACCATGTCCCTCATGCCTCTCCCAGGGAGTGGAGTCTGAGCCCCTCTTGCTCCCAAGCCCAGCCAGTTCCTCAGTGAGTTTCCTTCTGCACTAAAGGACCCCCACCCTAGAGCACTTCCTGGGAGGCTCCAGCTCAAGGCTGCACAGCTCCATCCGTGCTAAGCTGGGCCAGTGGGAGGGTTAGACAACAGGCACAAGGCCTGGCCAGCTCCCAAGGACCCCCATCCTGCGTCGGGGCATTATGAGGTCTGGAGGGCGGGGAAGGAGCAAGGGTGGAGCTGGATTCCAACCAGGCACAGTTGGGAAGAAGGGCAGGGGCTCCTCGGCCTTCCCACAGAGGAGGCAGAAGCAGGAAGGCTCCTGCTAAGAAAGGTCTAGTCCCCTGCCTCCCCACAGAGCTCTTCCCACACCCTCCAAGAACTCATCGAGGGCAGCTGGGGCCCCTGCCTCATGCAGCAAGAGCCCAGATGGAGGACCCCCCAGGGACAGAGAAGGGGACAGTCCAGGCCTCAGGGGTCTGCCTGATTCCTCCACATCTGTGGCCCAGAACAGAAAAGTCTATACCCAAAGGTGGGTGGACAGGCCTCGCAGGACACAGGACAAGGCAGGGTCTCCTGGGCCATCAAAGACCAGGTCCCTCCTTACCAGGACACAAGCTCTCACCTGCCCATAACCACCCCCAGCAGATGGCAAACCTCCATCCTTTCCTACAGTGGCTCGAACAGACTCATGCCCCTCCTCCCTGGCCGCACACGCTGAAGCCTGCCATGTACTTCTGGGGCCTCTCTACTGGTAGCAAGAGCCCAACCTTCAGGACATGCTGGGCCAGAGACAGACATATATCCCCCAGAAGACAGCCTCTACCTGGTGGTCTCCATCCCGGGCAGGAAGGAGACAGGAAAACCCTGTCTGATCCAGCATCAGCAGCATCTCCTCCATCAGAGCAAGGTGGCCCCTCTCCCACCTGGCCCACCTGGTTCTGGGGGTACCAGGCGGGCAGGGGCTGCAGCAGGAGGGCAGGCGGGACGGGGCAGGAAACACTGAGTTCTCCCCAGCTGGGCTGAGCCTGCAGGGTGGCGCCAGGGCCTCCAGGGAGCTTCCCCTTAGGTCTGGAGCCTGGTGACGAGACGTGAGTGCTGTGCTCAGAATCTTCCATACGTCATCCAACTTTTATCAAGACAAATTCATCCGAATCTTCAATAGGAAAGTGCAAAAGATGTACAGATAAATGAAATCTCTCTAGGAAGTCGTCTGGAAAAGGTGGCGAGAGGGCATGTCCAGCATGGCAGTGGGTGTGACGCTGCGTGGAAGAACTCAGTTACGACAAGGTGGCACTCTGGGCTCTGGCCAGCCAGGCTAGGCCTTGTTCTCTGTGAGATGATGGCACTTCTCCATTTCCCTTTTGTCCCAAGGTGGCACCGGTTCTAAAAAGGCAGCAGCTTTTCTCTCCCGTGGGGGTCAGGCAGGTGGCCCGGTAAGTGTGGCTGCAAAAAGCAGGTCAGTGGGTTATGTGTCTAGGTGGCCAGGTGGCCAGAGATACCCCAGAGCCTACAGCTGACCACTGGCCAGGCCGTGAGCTGTACCCAGAGTGCTGGACAGCTCTCCTCAGTCTCCAGTGGGGTGACCAGCCTGGAAGTCCATCACCTTCATCCTCAAACTGTCCTGTCTGCTCTTATGGGGACAGAACTCAGGGGAAGCTGGTGGTCCCAGTGAAGGAGGTGGCAAGAGCTGCCAGTTAGTCTGTGATAGCCCCCCTCCCTCTCCATTCCAGTAACACTCCTCAAGCTTTCAGTGAGGGTGTGAAACAAGACATAACTGCCCGCAGTACCCCACTGAGCAGGACAGTCAAGGCAGGATGGGGCACTGCTCTGGGGCAACTGTCCCAATTCACCACCAAGAACACAGGTGTACACGGAAGTACAAAGACGGAGGTGCACACACAGGGTCTGCCCAGGTCCACTGGGTCCTCTGTGTCCTGCCACCCAGCCTCCCATGGCAGACAGCCTGGCCCAAGGTGGTCCCAGGGCAAAGGGGGGCTGGGTGGAGGGGTCCAGGCCAGTGGGTGACTCCCAAAGCCCGAAGCAGTGAAGACCCGAGGCTTAGGGACCAGAATCAAGCACATGGACGGGCTAGTTCTAGCCAGGCCTGACTTGCCAAGCTGGCCGGGTGGGCGCAGGACAGGGGAGCAGCCAGGAGGGACCTCACCTCAGCTGGAAATGAGCGCTGCAACAGGGGGAAGTCACAGGGACGGCTAGATATCTGCCAAAGAGAGAGAACACGGCGGCTTGCTGGGCATCCGCAGCAGGCGGCAGGCTGGGCCCTGGCAGGGCACCGTGTGCATGCTGCCCGGAAGCGGAGGGGCACCTACCGGTCACATAGGGCCCTAGGGGCATCTGGTTGTAGTTGACAATCCCTCCCGGTCCAGGGCCCCGGAAGTTGGGCCCAAAGTTGTTGTTGTACATCTGGGAGGAGCCAAAAGCGCCCTGGAGGCAAGGATTCAGCTTTACAGGTGCCGCTCAGCACCCACCCAGCCCCAGCTGGGGCAGCGGGCGCCCGAGGGGCTGGCCCCACGGCATGCAGTCTGAACCTGACCTGCTGGATGGTGGGGTCCCCAGCACGGTTAGTCAGGCGGCTCAAGATGCTGCGCTCCGACATCTGCAAGCGGGCAGCCACCGGGGGGATGCGTGACAACATGGAGGGCAGGCGTGTCACATCTGCCTTCATGTCACTCAGCAGCTCCTCCAGCTGGTTCAGGACTGCAGGGCAGGAGGGCCCAGGAATGGAGGGGCTTGCTGGCTGGTGCCGCCCACGCAGCAGCCAGGCCAGCCCTCATTCACAAGGGTGTGTTACGGCACCCCAGCATCAGACACCAGGGGGCGCCCTCGCCAGGCGCAGGAAGCCCTTTGGCCAACTGGAGGATCAGTGGGCTTTCCAAATAACTCCAGGGGCCCCTGCTCTGGCAGAGGCAAAGCAGAAACACGGGGTTTCCCTCCACACAAAGAGCCTCCCCAGGAGGCCACAGCCCTGGTCCAACCCCAGGGACAGGATGCAGGGCTCACAGGACAAGGCTCACTAGCACACAGAGGACACACAGCTTCACCTCCCCGGGTTCGTGAGAACTGAAGGGAGGTGCATATCAGGCTCCATAACCATGAGGCTTTAAATCCTTGGCCTGTCACCTACCCAGCCCAGGGCCTGCTCACAGGTCCAAGAAAGGAGCCTCAGTTTCCCCTCGGTGAGGGACTGCCCCAGGCTGACCCAGGAGGCCAGGCCCTGGGACGGACCTTCTGCCCCTGCCCCTCCCCCAGGGTGCCCTGGCCCAGGACGGCTCACCCTTGTGCAGGACAGCATTGGCAGGCTTGTTCCCGGCCAGGGACTCCTTGGACAGGTGCTGGTGGCTCTCGGCAAGGCACTCCACTTCGGCCAGACGGGCGTTGAGGGCCATGGCTGGGTGGTTGGGGTCCTGGGTCATGTTGAGGTACGCGGCCCTCCGGAGCTGCTCCTCGATGACCAGCGCCTGCTCCAGCAGCTGGGGGGTGAGAGGTTGGCTGGCCCCTCCTCCTGGACGGCCACGCTCCTCCTCCACCAGCGCCCAGCCAGGCCCAGGCAGGAAGGAGGAAGACGTCCTCCACCTAGGCCTTCGCCTCAGACCCCTCTCCATGCCCCCCCACCTCTGGCCCTGCGAGGACTGACCTTGAACCTGCGGGCCAGGAACTTGTTCTTCATCTCCAGGTAGTTGCCCTTGTGGATCTCAGACTTGAAGGGCTCATTGAGGATCATGTACCTCGGGTCATTCTGGATGTCCTGCCAGCGGGCATAGCCGTGCCTGCAGGCACCGTTAAGGACAAAGCTGGCCACAGGGAGGGGCGGGGCTGGCAGCTGGGGTGGAGGGAACAGCCTGAGGCTTGGCACCCAGCTCTTGCCCTCAGGCAAGTCATAGTCTCAGCTAAAGATGAGATGTTGATGGGGGGCAATGGGGACAATCTCTCAGGCAGTGACAGGTGTCCTCAGTGTGCCAGACATGGCACAGGGACCCCAACATGGCCACTTCCTCCACCCCAATAACCAGGGTGGGTAGGCCCAAGTGCCAACACCCAGGGCCTGTGGGTGGGGCCTGAGCTGGAAGCAGTCTCAGAGGCGTGATGGAGAAGAGGCCGCGTAGACCAGGACCAGGTAAGAGGAGGGAAGTCTGGGCCAGACCACAGAGCCCGCGTGTGAGTGCCAGGGCGTCCCTGGAAGCTAGGAGAAGGCGCTACAGGGTCCCCACAGAGCCTTCAGAGGGCTCCTGCTGAGGTTCCCAGAGCCAGGGGCCAGCACCCGGCCGGCCTGGTCTGCCCAAGGATACGTCACGATGCCCGCCAGCAGCCAGTAGTCATGGCGCCGGTGCCAGATGTCATAGATCTTTCCCGAGGACACGGCGGCACGTTCCTCATTCTGCCACAAGGTATGCAGCTCTGGGAAAACCGCCAACGAACAGAATGAGAGGAGCCCCACTCTGCGGTCTCAGCGGTGGGCTGGAAGCACTCCCCTAACACTGGCCCTTCACACCCCCCCCCCAGAGTTCAAGGCTCCGATGTACTAGGACAGGACATGAGACGGACTTTCCTCAACCATTCACACCGTAGCACAAAGTAACACCGGCCCAGCTCCCGGGGCCCACAGTCAGGGACAGCAACAGCCCCAGCTCTCTGCCCCTCCATACCCGTGAAGCCCCCGTCGGCAATGTTGAACATGAATTTGAACTTCCCGTTCTTCTCTTCCTTCTTCCCCTCATCGTCCTCCTCTCTGTCACCGTTTTGCTGTGTCTCAGCGGGCTCCTTCTCCTCAACTTTGGGGTCATCTGTGAGTGGAAAGATCTCGTTAACTGAGCTGAGGTTGTGGCTCAGTGACAGAGCACTTGCCCAGCACACTTGAGACACTGGGTTCGATCCTCAGAATCACATAAAAATTAAATTAAGGTTATTGTGTTCACCTACAACTAAAACAAATATTTTAAAAAAAAGAGAGATCTTGAGATCATGTTAACTGTCCATCCAAGGCACTGGCCAGGGTCCAAAGGCAAGCAGGGGTCCAGAGGAACAATGTTCTAGGATTTACAGCACCTACCATGTGCAAATCTGAACCCCAAATCCTCCAAACCAAGATCTATGACCAGGTCTCTCCCTCCCTGGGAGCCATGGAAGGGCCAGGAGAGAGCAGGGAGTCCATTTCCAGGGAGCAGACCACTGTGCTACCAGGGACTGATGAGTCCAGGCTCCCATGCCCAGCTCCAATCAGATGACTGACCAGGGCCCAGGAGGACCATCAGGGACCAAAGGACACAAGGAAGAAGGCAGAAAAGCCCCAAACCTGGCCTGCAGTCGCTGCCGTCCCCTCTGCTGTGACTCAAGCCTAGCTCCAGCTTATCCAGAGCTCTCTCCTTCTCAGGAGGCACTTCCTCTGCAAGATAAAGAGGGTTCACAGGTGGAGGCTCAGGAGGTCAAAGAACCCCATGCCTCTACCTGAAGTCCAACAGGTGCATCCATGAGCTCTGGGAGTCCAGGCCTGGACACCCACTCCAGAGGCTTGCCCTGCCCCCATCTGCAAGCCATAGTCTGGAATCGCCTTCCTGCACCAAAAACCAAAGGATGTGAAGTCCAGCCACTGGGCAGGCCACAGCCCTGTGGAACTCCTCTTAAAACATCCACAAGTTCCAGGCAGAATAGATTGCATTAGTGGGGCTGGGGACAGCTTAGCAGCAGAGGGCTTGCCTAGCGTTTGCAGGGTCAGGGCTCAGACCCCCAGCACCACAAACAGATGATACACACACAAACACACACAATCACATCACTAAAAAAGCCATCAACACAGGCGATCTGAGTGGGGGTGGTCCAGGGAGGCTCACTGAGCCCAGGAATTCAAGGCCAGTCTGGACAATACAGCAAGACCCTGTCTCCTCAAAAAAAAAAAAAAAAGTGAGTTCAGTAAAAGAAAAGAAAGTCATCAGGAGCCAGAAATAAAGAAGAAATTAAAGCCAGGGATACATGAGCTGGCATCTGGTGGCCCCATCAGGGAGTCATAACCACCAGGAATGGGGGTGCTGGGGCTGGGTCTCAACACCTCAGCAGGACAGATGGGTCAGCCCAAAAGACGCAGAGCGCTGGAGCTAAGCCAGCACCCTCCGACCAGTCTGCTCTGTGAGTGGAAGTTCCATCCGACAGGCACAACCAGAAGCCCATCTCCAGCAGAGCCCCAGGGGAAGAAGGTCCTCCTGAGGAGCCCAAACCCAAAGTCTAGGACCCCCAGGCTGCAGGGTCACAACCATCAAGTCCCAGCAAAGACAGCATCATATAAACTGGTCCCAGACCAGCAAATCTACTAGTGGGACCACTGGGCCCCAAGCACTTGGAAATAAAGGGGGAGGGACATGACACTGTCCAGGTGACATCCAGAACCTGGAAAACCACCATCCATCCACCTGGGCAACCCGCAGGGAGTCAGCGAGCAGCCGTGTCTGGAGGTGATAAAACCAGGAGACAGGCACTAAAGCCAGAGTGTCTGGAATGGTTAAAGGGAAGGGAAATCGACAGAAAGAACAGAGCCCACAGGGGAAGAATAAGACCAAAAACAAGCTGGGAGCCAGATGCAGTGCAGCATGCCTGTAATCCCTCAGCTCAAGAGACTGAGGCAGGAGGATCCCAAGTTCAAAGCCGGCTTCAGCAACTAGTGAGGCCCTAAGCAACTCAGGAAGACCCTTCTCTAAATAAAATATTAAAAAGAGCCAAGGATGGGGCTGGGGATGTGGCTCAAGCGGTAGCGCGCTCGCCTGGCATGCGTGCGGCCCGGGTTCGATCCTCAGCACCACATACCAACAAAGATGTTGTGCCCGCCGAGAACTAAAAAATAAATATTAAAATTAAAAAAAAAAAAAAGAAACGCAGGTAGCTGCTGGCGGCATGTGGCCCCCAGGTGGTGGCAGCAAGGAAATGGGACCTCAGTCCTCCAAGTGTTCCAACCTCAAGAGACCAATGTCAGTAAACAAGAATGAGTTTGGAAGTGCTTTCTCCCCAGAACCCTCAGGGGGGAACCTGGCCCAGCTAAAACTTTGACTTCCGTCTCCAAGACCTCCGGAAGAGGACTCAGCCGCGCCCTGGCCTGACTTCTGACCGGAGAGCTGGGAGCTAACACACGCACTGTTCTGAGCCCTCGGGTGTGCAGTCATGCCTACGCAGCCACGGAGCGGAGCAAATGGGAATCCGGAGACACAGCCAGGTCAAGCCAGGATAACCAAAGCTGGGTCGGAGGAGAACCCAGAAACCGCGCAGAGAAAGGCAAGAAGGCAGCAAGATGTGAAGGGCTGCTCGCACCCCTGCCGCTGCCCGTCCTGGTCCCCTGCTTTCTTCAGAGCATCCGAAGTCTCTTCTACTTATTGGTGTTGCCCACGTCTCACACCAGGGCGGCTCTGGTTCACGGGTTGTGTCCCTGCACCTGGAACAGTGACTGACAGTCAGCTCGCTCTACATCTTGTTGGAAAGTGAATGGATCCATGAGTTATAGGAATTCCAGGAGGAAAGAACTGTGATGGAGCAGAGAGTTTGCAAAGAGGGAATGACCGGGAGTTTCCCACACTTGATCTAGGACCTACAAGCTTTGCTTTGAGAATCAGGGAATCTCAAGCAGGGCAGGAATTTCCCTGTATTGAAACCACACATCGCCAAAGACAGAGAAAAATCTTAAAAGCAGCCTTCCGAGGCTGGGGATGTGGCTCAGTGGTACAGTGCTTGCCTAGCACGCACAAGGCCCTGGGTTCAACCCCCACCACCACACATTCAAAAAAAGACTTTTAACGGTAGAAAATAAGAGTAAAGACTGGTGTCCTCCAAAGGATCCACAATTCACTGGTAGCATCCTTCCCAGCAGCACAATGAAAGCCAGAATAAAAAGGAGATATCTTCAAAGGGCTAAGGGGAAATCCCCGGCCCACCTCAGCCTTACCATCATTCAAGGGGAAAGGGAAACAATCCACAGGAATTTGCAGGAAGCACCATTAAAGGGTGTGTTAGAAAGGGGACTTCAGTGAAGCAGTACGGGACAGGTGAGCACACACAAAAGCAAAGAGACTGTGAAGACCTAAACAAGGATCAGAGCGTCAGAGGGACATCAGCAAATGTGGGGACATCAAAGCAAACTGAAACTAAAAATTCAAGGCAAAAGCAACAGAGCAGATGGGAGGGAAGTGAACTACAGCTAACAGTCCACGGTCTCGATGCGATTCAGGAGGGCTGTGTGGTAAAAATCAACACTGCAGAACAGAATCAACCATAAATGTTCCAAATGAGTCGGGAGGAAAGAGAACTTATGAAGAAATTTGATCATTTCAAAATGCGGCAAGAGGGGAGAAAAAAGAAAAGAAAGGCAAGAGTCATATAAAAACAAGATACAAATTCATCCAACTATCTAATTCCTGCAATAAATGTAAAGAGATCAAACTTCCCTGCCAAAAGACAGAGATTTAAACTAGAGAGTCCTCTACAGGGTTTATAAGAGATGCCTAAAACACAAATGCATAGAGATTAAAAGTAAAGCAACCAAGGAAAACATCTGCAAATCATACGGCTGGTAAGGAAACACAAATCTATAAAGAACTCCTGCTGGGCACAGAGGTGCAGCCTAGCATTCCAGCAACTCAGGAGGCTGAGGCAGGAGGATCGCAGGTTCAAGGCCAATCTCCACAACAAAGCAAGGCCCTGTCTCAAAATTTAAAAAAATAAATAAAAAGGGCTTGGGGGTACTCTCAATGGTAGAGCACCCTGGGTTCAATCTCCAGCACCTGGGGTGGGAGGGGGGAGAACCCTTATAAGTCAATAAGAAGAAGACAAATCACAAAATCTTAGAATGGGCAAAGAATCTGAAAAGACATTTCTCAAACATATATACCCATGGGCCATAAGCACCTGAAAAAGTACATCTTCAGGCACAAACGGAGTACAAACAGGAACCCCAATAGGAGACTGACTCTCACCCCTAGGATGGCTATAACCAAGACAGATAAGAACAAGGGTTGACTAGCACAGGGGGCCACCCTCACGCCTTGCTGGTGGGCATGTAAACTGGTCAGCACGTGTGAGAACAATTCACCATTCCTCAAAATATGAAACAGCTGCTGTACGATCCAGCAAGGCTCCTCCCAGTGGACACCCGAGAGAAACAAAAACCCACGTTCACACAAAAACGTGGGCACATATGTTCACACCAGAATCCTTCACAATAGCTGAAGGTAGGCACAGCCCCAAATCCATCAGCTATGAACGGATAAACAAACCCACCAACCCAGTCAATGGGAAATCACTTGGCTACAGAAAGGAAACCAGCCTTCCATGACACAGGTAAGCTTTCAAAACACCGTGCTAAACAAAGGAAGCCAGACACAGAAGACCAGCGTGTTTTATGGTTTCTGTTTACATGAAACATTCCAAGGAGGCGAATCCACGGAGACGGAAAATAGAGTAGCGATTGCCAGGAACTGGGGAGAGGAAGAAATGGGGAGGGACTGGGAATGGGTACGCAGCTTCTCTCCAGCGTGATGGAATGTTGTGGAATTAGACAGCGGTGATGGTCACACAAGTCTGTGAATGTCCTCAAGACCCATGGGCGGGAGGTACACTTGAAATGCATGGACCCCTGCAGGTGAATCACATCCCGACCAGAATGTTTGTTTTTTTTTTTTAAATGGAGATAGAAAAAAGCATATAGTATACATTCAACAGATGGTCAATAGAAATCAGCCACAATAAACTTCAAAGCAAAATGGATCAGGAGAGACAGTCACTACCACAGGAGAATTAGACGCCCGTGTCACTAGAAAAATAAGAAACCCCCAAACAGATGAACACCTGACACCCCGCCTCAAATCACGGGAAGCAGAATCCAGAATCGGGCACTGCAAGGACAGAGGTAGACCCCTCATCCCAGGAACAGGGTCAACAGAGTCTCTCAGAAAGCAGCCAGTCAACTACATCCCAGTAAGGATACATCCCGTGGGGTCCTGAGCAGTGCTAATGCCCATACTCAGAACCTGCCCCAAGCGGTTAGAAATGGACACTCTTTTCAAGCACACACAAAACATTCACCAAAGGTTGACCCGTAAAGCCAGAAGGCAGGTTTCAACAGTCTCCACAGGCTCATGTTTCCAAACCAGAATGCACCTGAGTTAGAAGTCACCGATCCTTACGCCCCTGTATGGCAGGAAAGATGACAGTCCACGTGCAGAGACCTGAGCCCCTGCCCTGCCCTCATGCAGCCTGCCAGACCTACCCTCAGCAGAGAGAAAGGGAGAGCAGCACAGTCCACCCACCGGCCTGCCCTGCTTAGGCCAGAGACCACACCGACCGCTGGGAGGGCACCTGGAAGGCCCTACCTTTGGGCAGCTGCTCCGGGGAGGGCTGGGCCTTCTCCACCTCCTCTGGCCGCTCCTCTCGGGCTCTCTCCTTGTTGTCTGAGCTCTCGTGCTTGTCCTCACCCTCCCCTCTGTCCAGGGCAGTTGACAGGGCCTGGAGAGGACAGGCTAGGGGCCTCAGCGGGAAAGGAGGGCGGGGCCCATGATCCTGCCTCCCATCACTTGCTCCCAGCCTGCTCCCCGCTCCCATCCAGAGGCCTCAAACTGGGAGCAAGGATGCCTGGGTCCTCATGGCTGGGCAAGGCCCAAGAGGGTCCCTAGACCCCCACCTCACCCAACGCCTGCTTCAGGCCCAGACACCAGCAGCCTGTGTACCTGGACATCCAAGGGCTTCTTTGGCTTCTGCACCATTGGCTCCTTCTCATCCACGAAGCCCAGCTGTGTTTCCATTTTGTCTGAAAGATTCAAGTGAAGCAGTGAGCAGGCGTGGTGGCGCACACCTGCGATCACTGGAGGGTGAGGCAGGACGATCGTAAGTTCAAGACCAACCCCAGGAACCTAGTGAGCCCCCACCTCAAAAAAATAAAAAGGGCTGAGGATGTAGCTCAGCAACAAAGCACCCCTGGGTTCAATCCCCAGTTTAAAAAAAAAAAGAAGAAGAAGAAGAAGAAGAGAGAAAAGTTCCGAGACAGAGGGGCTCAGGTGAAAAAGTAGAAGGGTAGGGAGTGGGACTGCAGGCCAGACAGATGGGGCCTGGTCCTCAGGAGGCTCCACGAGGACCAGAACTTTCAGGAGAAGTGGACAGGATTCCCAGGTACACCAGAGAGCACAGGCCTGGCCTCTAGTCAGAGACCCACGTAGGACGTTGGGCCCAGTGAGGCCAAAGTCAGGGGCTGTCGGGACAGGGCTGCATATAGCAGTGGCTGCCCCCTGGCAGGAGGCGGGTGAGGAGGGTGGAAGCCGGTTTTGATCCCTCTTGGGTACACCACTAGGCGTGAGGTGCTGGTTCACATGGTGACTGTCCAACCTCCCAGGCAGGAGCCAGGAAGCCTGGGTTTGGTCCACACTGGCTGTGTGCCGTTAGACAAGTGAGTCCCCTCCCCACTGTCAGGTCCCCATTACACACAGGAAAACTGAGGCTCAGGGTGGGTGACCTGCCCTAGGTCACACGGAGTTCAGGGCAGAGCCAGAGGCAAGCCCCAACACATCCACCTCCTAAGAGCATGCCTGCGTCCAGGAGCCTGGGGACAGGTGTCTGTCCCAGGCTTGTCAGGCCCAACTGAGGAAGGCACTTTGCTGAATAAGCACACGGATCACCAAAAGGACATCTGGAGACAAACAGCCCAATTAAAAATGGGTAAAGAATCTGAAAATACTTTTTTCTTTTTTCCTGGTATTAGGGATTGAACCCAGGGGCACTTTATCACTGAGCTACATCCCAGTCCTTTTCAGTTTTTATTTTGAGGCAGGGTCTTGCTAAGTTGCTGGGGCTGGTCTTCAACTTTTGATCCTCCTGCCTCAGCCTCCTGAGGTACTACAGGTGTGCACCACTGAGTTCAGCTTGAAAAGACATTTCTTCCAAAATAGACATAAAAAATAGCCAATAAGTACATGAAAAGATGCTCAACTCGCTCAGCCACCAGGAAAACGCAAATCAAACCACCATGAGCCGGCACTTCACCACCAGGGAGCTGGAATCCTGTCGGACAACCAGTTTCCTGAGTTTGGTGAGAACAGAGAACCGGGAACCCTCACACATCACCGGCAGGAATAAAATGGTGTGGCCACTCCGGAAAACAGGCTGGCAGCTCCCATATGACCCAGCAACCCACTCCCAGGTGTCTGCCCAAGAGTGGATGAAAAGAGAACAGAGAGAAAGGAGAGCCTGTGTCCACACAAAGACACGGGTGCAGACGCTCGCACCATCCACGCCAGCAAGGACGCGGAAGTCACCCAGCTGCCCATCAACGGATGAATGGACACGGGGTGGTGGATCCCTACAGGGAATGCCACTGGGCCCCAGGAGGACTGGAGAACCATCCGTGCCGCAGTGTGGACAGCCCTTGGAACGCAATGCTCCATGAGAGGAGCCAGCCAGCAAAGGCCACAGAGTGTGAGACCGGTTCATCTGAGACGTCCAGAACAGGCAAATCCAGACAGAAGCACACCAGCAGCTGCCCAGGGCTGGGGAGGGGAGACCGGCAGGGACTGCTGGTGAGTCCGGGCTTCTTTTGGGTGGAAGAGAGTGTTCTGGCATGCTTCAGAGGGCGCCGTGTGGTACACGGGCAGACTAGATCTAATAAGAGAAACCCTGGGCTGGGCGTGGTGCCTCAGGCCCGTCATCCCAGCTACCGTGTCTCAAAAAATGAACAGGGCTGGGGTGTAGCCCAATGGTAAGAGTGCCCCGGGGTTCAATCCCCCTACTGCACAAAAACAAGAGAAAAAGAAGAACCCCCACACACACACACTCGTAGAGGTAACTTCTGCAGGTACGTCCTTCATGGACTGCACGACGGGCTCAAGGCTACTGTGGCCTTGCCACTTCCTGTGACCCACATGCCCGCCCCTGCTCGCCCAGACTCGGACCTGGCAAGCCCAGTGGGGCTGGGGGGAGATGGGCAGGGCTGGCAGGCACCGGCGTGTTGGGGTCTGAGGAGATGACCTCTCCAGGCTTCTTGCCCTCGGGTCCCTCGGGGACCAGGTCCGGCGTGCTGTACTTCCCATTGACGTGCTCAAACTCCTGGACCTGGGGCCATGGGGAGAAGCAGAGAGGGTGGTGGTCGAAGCTCGGCCCAAAAGCCCAGGGGCAGTCACAGGACTGGACTGTCACAGGCTCAGTGAGTGCTGCCTCCGCCAAGGCAGACACACCCCTGAGCACA
The DNA here is from genome assembly GCF_964194105.1 of Spermophilus citellus. Lineage (NCBI taxonomy): Eukaryota > Metazoa > Chordata > Mammalia > Rodentia > Sciuridae > Spermophilus > Spermophilus citellus. The sequence goes on along the minus strand of NC_138191.1, from coordinate 135,748,448 downwards.
AACTCCCTGGCCAGCACCCCCGGCACCCCGGCACCCTGTGTGTCCTCTACCCTGGGACCCACCATCCTTGTCTTCACCATCTGGGCCCCTCACCCAGAAAGGCTTCTGGGATTCCTCTGGGCTGGCTCAGACCCTGGGCAGCCATGTGGCCTGTGCCGGGCACTTGCCTTGCCCTCTGACTGCTGACCCCCAGGGACAATGCCAGCAACCCAGGAAGGCACCAGGAAGGGCGCTGTGGAGGCTTACTCACCCACCTTCTTCCTAACCAGTGACATGACCCCGATGCGCGTGAGCACGTGCTGCCTGGAGAGGCCCTCCCGGGGCACGCCGTCCGCAAAGGTCTCCGCGCCGTCCGCCCCCGGCTCACACAGGTGCCGCATGAAGAGGGACACATAGGCTCTGGGGTGGTGGGGGGACTGGGGCTCAGGGAGTGGGGGGCCATCAGGACCCTCTGAGGAGGCTGGCAGGACCCCAGGGGACCACTTGGCTGGAAATGTCAACCACAGCTCACCTCCCAACCTGGCCTGCTGTGCCAGGCTCTGGGAGAGGACAGAGGGAGCCCTCCTGGCAGGGGACCCTCCTAGGATGGCCCCACCCTGGAAGACCCAGATGTTCCCCACTGTGGTGTTGCAGCCAGGCTAGGCAGACAGGCCGGCTCGCGTTTCTGCCAGTCACCCCACCAGCACCCCTCGAGGCCACACGACAGTGAACTTTCCAGAAGCCCTGAGCCTGGCAGCAGCAGACTGCACACTGGGAGGGCCTACACACTGGGAGGCCACACCTGGGCCACCACCTTGGTCCCTTTACCTAAACTCCTTCTCACTCTTCCCGCGGAGGTCTCGCACCAGCCAGTGGGAGTTGAAGGCATCCTGGGGCGGCATGCCCCAGCGCATGATGGCATTCAGAAAGGCTTTCCGCTGTCGGGCATTGAAGCCCAGGACCTGGGCAGGGCAGAGAGCAGGTGTGGGTCAGGTCAGAGACCGTGGGTGCAGAGAACTCAGAGATGGGGGAGAAGGAAGGTGGGGGGAGCCTGCCCCTGGGGTCCATCCCTGCCTCACCTCTACCTGGCATATGACCCTGGACAAGCCCACAGCCCCTCCTCCATACCCCAGGGGTGGCAGGAACGGGGAACTGGGAGAGACGGGGAACAGGCAGGCCCCACCTCAATGTTGCCACCAACTCGAGCAAGAAGAGGGGGCAGAGGCTTGTCCCTGTCACTTTTCAGCTGCCTCCTGGACTGCCGCCGTCCACCTGGGGAGAAGCCGCCACAAACCCTCAGGTAGGGCCAAGGGGGCCCTCCCCACCCCACTCACCAGCCCACCTCAGGAATCCTCCTGCTACTACCTCCAGTAGGACCCCAGCCACACCCCACGGCAGACCAGGGGCCCACGGCAGACCAGGGTCCACTGGCTGACCAGGTCACCAGCACGGATACTCACTCTGCCCTTCTGGTCTTTCCTCGAAGTCCTCATCCTCATCCTCGGAGCCGATGGAATACTCAGACTGGTTGTCTGAGAGCTCATCCTGCCACTCTGCAGGGAGGCAGGCAGAGTGCTTGTGTGCAAACAGAAGCCCACCTCCAACCCTCGCACCCCCAGGGCCAGGCCAAGCCCTATACCCCAGCCCAGCAAAGACAGTGACACTGACAGAGGCCACCAGGTACTTCCTGTGAGCTCACTTAATAGCTCAACTCCACTATTTAGGAATCACACCACGGAATACACTAAGAATCACCCCATCCCATCCTATTTTACAGACAGGGAAACAGACCTAGGAAGGCTTGCCCAACCTCATACCACCTGCAAGAAGTCACTGGACAGATTCCCGCCTCGTCCCCCTCCTCACACCCCAAACCCACCCAGCCCCCTTCTCCCAGAAGCCTCCCCAACCACCTCCCTGCCTGCAGAACTGCACCAGAGAGGGGGGCTCCTGCAGAGATGGCCCTCTGACATTCCAGAACCCCCAGGGTCTCCCAGCCGCAGCACACACCCTGGTCCTCTTGGGACGCGTCATTGTAGTTGACCTGCTTGCGGATGCGCTTGCCCTTGCCCAGATTGCGGGCCAGGTCCTCCTGCTGCTGCTCATAGTGGTGCCGCAGCAGCTTCTCCCAGTAGTCAGGGTCCACGTTCTCCTCCTGCTTGATCACCTCCCGCTCCACCTCCTCCTGGGTACACAGGCACAGGGGCTAGCAGGACAGCTGGCTGGACAGGCATCCCTGGCCTGTCTTGGGGCTCAAAGAGCAACTGAGAGTCCTGCCTATTCCAGGAAGCCTTCCCTGCCACCCAGCCCCAAAGGTCTTCTCTCCTGCCCTTCCTGCAGTCATTCAGTCACTACACAGTATTTCCTGGTCTTGTGCGAGCGCACACGGTTACAGGGCTGACAAGGCCCAGCCCCTGCCCTCAGGAGGCTCCTGGTTTTAAGGGGAAGGACAATTAATTAGCACGTGGTGCCTGGGGAGTTCAGGAAGAAGTAAAGGTTCTTGTGGGAGAAGGGGGTTTGCAGGGTGGGGAAGGCAGAAGACTCCAGGCAGCAGTGCAGGAGTGTTCCAGACAGCAGTGGTCCAGCCAGGCCAGATGCAGCCCCAGGCAAGGCTGGGAGGGGCCCAGTGGACAGACCCCTGAACAGGCCTCTCTAAAGGAGATGGCAGTTCCATGGGTACATCCCAAATGTCGGTGCTGGGAGGTGGAGAAAAACATCAGCAAGGATGTGGCTGTATGGTTCTTCCCTCTGCACCGCCTCAGCCTGTAGTGGGGGGCAACCCCAAACTAAGGCCACAGGGGGGTGCATGGCGGGGCAGGACCTGAAGAGCAGAACACTAAAGAGGGAAGTCCTTGTGGGTGGAGCAAGGCCGCAGGGCGGGGCCTGATAAGGGGGGGCTGGGGCTGGAGGGAGGAGCTTGATGGGCAGAGCACAGGCTAGGGGCAGGGCCTGATGGGTGGAACAAGGCCACAGGGCAGGGTGGGATAGGCTAGAGGGCGGGGCCTGATGGGGCAGAGTCACAGCAGAGGATCACAGACATACTGGCGGAGGCAGTCCAGGGACCTTACCACACCATCCTCTTCGCGCACCACGTACTGCGCCACCTTGAAGGAGCTGAGGTACTCATTCATGTTCTGTAGCTCCGTGTCGTCGGTGGCATCCTGGTTCCGGTCCAGCAGCTTGGAGATGGCCGCATCATCATAGTGGATCACACTGCTGTCCTCCACATCCTTGTTGTCACCTGAGCAGCAGACACAGTGCATTATGGGGACATAGGGAGTGTTCAAGCCCAACCTCTAGTCTCTTCCAGACTGGGCCAAGGAGTAGAGCAACCCGATGGGAGAAAACCTGGCTATAACCTGCACAGGTGCAACAGCCCCACTCCCTGGGGGGGGGCAGCTCTGGGCTGGACTCAAGTGGGCCTCCCTACCTGGCGGGGTGCTGCCGTGTTTTTTCTTTGCGCTGGCAGCCAGGGATCCCCCTTTGGAGGGCTGCACGTCAGGGATGGGCGTTACAGGCCTCTGGCCCTGCGACATCATACCTGGAGGGCAGAGGAAGGGCGCTGATGTGGTGGCACAGAGGGGCTGCAGGGTTGGTGGGCAGTGGACAGATGCCACCCTGGCCCACTGAGGAAGGAGACACGGGCAGGAGCTGAGGAGAGTGAGGCTGTGTATGGTGGGACTGGCAGGGATCCTGGACAGGGGTTCCTCACGCAGGTTCACCCTTGAACCCCCACCAGACTCCTGTGGAAGGGAGGCCCACCCTCCACGTCGTCCTTGAAGAGCTCCTCGGTGCCGAACTTGAGGATGTCATCCAGCTCCTGCTTGGTCATGGACCCCGACTTGGAGCCCAGGCCCGGACGCACCACCAGATGGGTGAGCATCATCTTGCGCTTGGCCACCTGCGTGATGCGCTCCTCCACAGAGGCCCGGGTCACGAAGCGGTAGATCATTACCTTCTTGTTCTGGCCAATGCGGTGGGCACGGCTGAAGGCCTGGGGAGACCTGGAGCTCAGTACCAGGATCTGACCGAGGACACTGGGTATGGGGTGGGGTGCCATGGGCTGGGGAGCTTCCCATGAGTTCATAACCATGAGAGAGTCACCCGAATGCCCAGCCTTGTGTGGATGTGGCAGCCAGGCTGGGACTGGATGAAAATGTGCCTGCCAGGTGGAACTAACTGTGACTGCAGGTGCGTGCAGGGGAGAGTGGTCTGTGTGCTGCCTGGAAAGGGAGCCACACGGTGGTGGGCCATGGGGAGACAGGGCTGCATCTCCCTAAGGGAGCTGCAAATGGGACCACAGAGCACATGTTACAAACAAACAGCCACCTTTCAAGGGCAGCAAGGGCTGGTCCTGAGGGTGACAGGACAAACCAGGGTTAGCAGCCAGCTTGCTCTGTGCCTTGCACACCCCCGGCCTTCTTGGGTCTGTTTCCTCCTCTGTGCAATGAGGGAGGAGTGGGGGCAAAGCCTCCACCGCAGGGGGAGGCCTAGGAAACTAGGGAGGAGTCAGGAGCATGGTCAGGGGGTACAAAGGATGGGGGTGGCAGGAGGGCCATAGACCTGGATGTCATTGTGCGGGTTCCAGTCTGAGTCGTAGATGATGACCGTGTCTGCCGTGGCCAGGTTGATGCCCAGGCCACCCGCCCGGGTCGAGAGGAGGAAGCAGAACTGCTGGGCCCCAGGGGCTGAGAAAGAGAGGCCAACAGGTAAGGGTGGGTTAATGGTGCCACCTGAGCAGGATGGATGGCAGGCAGAGGGTGGGAGGAGATATCATGGGCAGAAACCCCAGCAACAGGTCCCTGGCAAAGAAGCAGGACAAGACAGTGACCCCGTCGCAGATGGGCAGCCATACCTGCACTCAAGGAGGCGGGAGGAGCCCACCTGGGGCCACTTAGGCCCAGACAATGAGCGCTCCAAGCTCTGGTCCAAAGGAAGGAAGTCAGAATGAGAAGGAAGCCAATTTTTAAAGCCCAGATGGGCAAAAACCAAACCAGCAGCCGACAAATATCGGCAGAGCCCTCGAGAGGCCAGCAGCCAGGCCCTCGGAAGTTACACCCTCCATGTGCGTCAGTGGCAGGCTCTGCTAATAACTGGGCTTTATCTGGTGTCCACAGTAGAGGCCCAGCGTGCCAGTCAGACCCTCCGTACCGGCTTCATTTGATGACAAAGGTGAAATTTCCCTCCCCCATCTGCCTTTCATCTTGTGCTTTTCTAATTCTGTTCAAAGTAAGTGTTATCAGGTGGATTCCTAAAACCCCAACAGACCCCAGAAGGCCCGTTAGGACAAATCCTTTTAGCATTTAAAACTAAGAAGCCAGGCATGGCGGTGCACACCTATAATCCCAGCTACTCGGGAGACTAAGAGGATCACAAGTTCAAAGTCAGCCTGGGCAACCCATCAAAACCCTGTCTCAAAATTGAAAAATAATAATAAGTAAAAAGGTCGGGGTGTAGCTCAGTGGTAGAGGTCTTGCCTATCATGTGCTGGCATGGGGTTCAATCCCCAGGGACCCTAAGAGAACACAGTCATGACCTAAGGACTAGTCAGCTTTCATCAGTCATTGTGGAGTCCACCCAACATTAGTTGGGTTCCAGCTAAGAACCTGGCCTGGAGCAGAGGCTGAAGTGGGGTCCTAGTCAGAACCCTCGGGTGGGGTGGGTACCGTTGAATCTGTCGATTGCTTCTTGCCGGAGGCCCCCGGTGATGCCACCATCAATCCGCTCATACTTGTAGCCCTCGTATTCCAGGAAATCTTCTAGAAGGTCCAGCATCTTGGTCATCTACAGGGAGAGGGGTGCGTGAGGAGCGGCCAAGGAGCCAGGAGCCCACAGGACCATGGATGGGGGAGGAGAGGGCAGCCCACTGAGTGGGGAGACAAAAAGGACCCAGGCAGACCCAAGACAGGATTCCGGAGAACATGGCTGCCAACCATCCAGCAGCCAATCCACCCTCCACACCAGCCCCCAAACATGACCCTGAGCAGCAGCCTCCCCTGCTCATGCCCCTCAGAGTGGAGTCGCAGCTCCTAAGCCAGCAGTCAAGGCTCTGAGGCCCAATACTCACTCCCCCCACCGACATTCCCAACTAGACTCTTCCCACAATATCAACCCACCCCCCTTTCTGCCTGGGGAACTCAAATATCACCTCCTGCGATATCCTCCCTGACGTCACTCTTCCCCATCACCCTGCTGACTGCCCAGCAGTCTTGAGATAGTTCAGCTGGATATGAAACTACCAGCAGGCACTCCCTCGGTGCATGGAGATTTTGCCATCCTCTGTGTCACCTGTTCCTGATGGACAGTGCTGGTCCTCTCCTTTGTAAGCTTCAGGTGTGAAGTGCTAGTTTCCCTACCAGGTGCCGAGGGCTGGGTTTACTGATATGGATCTTGCTGGAGCTCTAGAGCACACTGTAGATCTGAGACCTCATGTCTTTCTCCAAGTCCATGAACTCGTCAAGTCTTGCTTTCCATGGTTCCCTGGTTTTTCTTCTCCAACTCCTATCAGATGATTGTTGGGGCCTCACAGGCTACCACCATGCTCTTTTTCTCGTCTTTGTCTAGCTATATCCTAGGAAGTTCCTCGGTACCAGGTTCTAATTCATCACTGTTCTCTTCGTTGATGTAAAAAATTTATCCAGCCTGGTGAAGTGTTTTATTTCAGTGACTAAATTCCTCTGCAGAATCATCTGTGTGCTCTTGTTTTATTACCTCCTGCTTTTACCTAAATGAATTCTTCTTCATTTATAGGTGTTGGTTAATCCATTATTTTTTTGAGGACCCTAAACATGTTTCTGGAAAGTCTTTTTCAGGCAATTCTATCGTTGTTTTGATGTGGATTCTAATTATGGTTTTGTGGGATGTCTTAGCAGCCAGTTCCACTGTGAGTTTGGGAGTCTGGGTTTGCTGGCTCACTTGGACAGGAGGAGGCCGCCTCTGTCATGCTCCCTTTGCACACATTTCTGGCGCTCTGACAGTCCACTCTACGTGGTCCCAGGCGGACTCTGCCAGATTAGGTCTCATGTGGGCAGTGGTGTTGGGGGAATGTGGATCCAAGTTCAGACACAGGTTGCCTGCTTCCTTGGGACTCCAGCCCACTGCCCGCCTGGGGTGTGATCAGGGCTGCAGACAGCAGCAGTTGTTTTTGCTTGACCTCTGTGCAGAGGAGCTGGATTCCACACTCTGGCTGTGAGCAGTGGCCTGGCTGGGCCTGACCTCCAGGGGAGGTCAAACCGTAGGATCCCGCAGGCCCATCGCTACGGCCTCCAACACAGAGCTGACTAGACTCAGGCAACTGTCTCAAAAACTCTTCCTCTCTAAAGTAGGCAGATTGAGAGGAGGGGCCAGATCATTGTTCGCTATGCCCATGGGCCTAGGACGGAGCCTGATAGACAGTGGCCGCAAATGAAGGAATGGAGGAAAAAGTGAGCCAACCTGAGGCTGAACAGCCCTGCCTCTCTGTGCCAACAGGAATGCTGCCAGTGAACCTCAGGATCACGCTGGAGAGAGGGGCGCCTGGAGCTGCCCCACAGTTCTCCCAAACCAACCCCAGGGCCCCCTAATGACAGGCCTGGCTGCAGGGGTGAGAGCAGAGCAGAGGAGGCGTGACAGGGCAGAGGGTGGGGCTGATCTTGACAGCAGATGTCATCTACAGGGAGAGGGGCTCCTGAACTTTGCCTTCAGCCAGCCACTGGCTGCTTCTCGCCAGGGCACACAAGGGAATGATCCTCAATACCCAAGCCACATGGACCAGCATTAGTGCCTGAGGGCACAGGCAAGGCAGGCACTCAGCCATCGAGGCAGGGTGTCAGCTGGGGCTCCTGGGTGGCCCACCTGAGAGAAGATCAGCACACGGTGCCCCTCATCACGCAACTTCTTGAGCATCTTCTGCAGCAGCATGAGCTTCCCCGAAGACTTCACCAGGGAGCTGCCATCATAGGAGCCATTAGGCAACACAGGGGCCTCCTGGGGACACAGCAGAAGAGGGCCATGGTGAGCGTCCCTCCCTGGCTTGGCACCCAGGAGGCTGCAGGGGACAGATAAGGGTCTAGCCATGGGCCAACTCCCTATCTGCCCTGCTGAGCACAAAGCCCAAACCAGAGCTGGATCAACAGCACGGGATGGGCTGCGGATCACATGGGCGCTGGCTCCGGGCACCGTGTTCCCAGGTGGGGCACAGACCTGCCAGCCCTGTCCTTGGTCTTGCTCCCTAGTTCTCTGCCACCTGAGTCTCACAACAAGGATCTCAGGCTGCCCTAGGCTGGGACACCCAGGACAGACATCCCTGTCCATCTCAGCAGAGTTGGACAAGGAGGAAGAACTGCAGAGGGTTCAAACTAGAACCCAATGGCAGGGATACTGGGGTGGTGAAGGCTGACGTTCACCGGGAACGCCAGGCGCCGAGCTCTCTGCAAGGGTGTGCCACCTGCACGTGCTCCTCCGACCCTAGCAGATCTCTTCCAGGTAGACACTGCTCCTGTTCCTATTTTACAGAGGAAGATGTCAGGGCTCAGAGAGGAACTTTAACTTTCCTGAGGACATAGTGCTGGGGTTGAAATACATGGTTCCAGGGATTAGCATCTCACCCATGGCTGCCGGACTCCCCCTGAGAGCCGGTGGCAAACTCCCTTAGGGACTGGGCACAGCCCTCGAATCCTGCCCTGGAGCCCTGGCACTAGGAATGAAGGGGTCTTTGGGGTGACCTGGTGGCCCCTTGACTCTATGCATCATGGGGAGGGCCCGAGGGAAGGAGAAGACTGAGCCAGGCAGTGGACAAAGGCAGGTTTCAGAACTTCTGGCATGAAGGGGACCCAGGCCACCTCCAGGTCCTTGGGGGAGCTGAGGGCCCAAGGGCCCAAGGCCCGGGTGCAGGCACCTACCACTGCAGCCACAGGGAAGAGGTAGGGGTGGTTGCAGCACTTCTTCAGGTCCATCATGATGTTGAGCAGGGACACCTGGTTCCCGCCCCCCTTGGAGTTCAGCGCCTCGAAGTTCCGCGTGAGGATGAACTTGTAGTACTTCCTGCAATGGACACAGGCAAGGTGCTCTGTGCACCCGGCCTCCGGCCTCCAAGGGGCTCACTCTGCCCTTCAGGGAGGCTGGGGCCCCTGCCAGGCAGCTCTGGCAGAGAGACCCCGAGGAGCCCCAGAGGTGGAGCCACCAGGGGAAATCACCCGGCAAATGGTTGGGAGCCAGACCCGGCTAGAACTCAGGCAGTGCAGACACTGCGATCTGAGAAGAGCCCCAAGAAGAAAGGGTCGGCGAAAGTGAGCCCAGGCCTCCACCATCCCAGGGAGGGGCCCAGGAAGGCCAGCTTGGGGCCTTCGGGCGGGGCAGAGGCAGGTGACTCCCAGGTGGCTGAGCCCGGCCACGCACTTCTGCATCTGGCTCAGCTCCACGCGGACGATCAGCTCCGTCTTGGCCGGCATGTTCTTGAAAACGTCGGCCTTGAGCCGCCGGAGCATGTGGGGCCCCAGCAGGTCGTGCAGCTTCTTGATCTGGTCCTCCTTGGAGATGTCAGCAAACTCCTCCAGGAAACCCTCCAGGTTGCTGCAACACAGACAGGGCTGAGGGCCAGCAGCAGAGGCCCAGGACACACGGGCCTCTGCAGAGGAACTCAGGGTTAGGGTAAAGGGGCCGGGGCAGAGAGCTCAGGCAGCACAGGGCATAGGACAGGGGGCCCAGGCACTGCCCTAAGAAGCCATCAGCCTAAGCCTGTGTCACCCCACACGCCACAGCCCTCTCTTTCTGCCACACAGGATCTTTCCATCCTTGAGGCATCCTGGGTGGGAGCTCTCCAGGACTGTCAACCAGACGACAAACCAGCTACTGAGGCCCACAGGCCCAAGGTTATGCAGCCGGCCAAAACCTGCTCCTGGCTCAACCCCTCCTGATTCCAAAGTCAGCCCTCCTCACCCTGAGCCCCTCATTCTGAGCAGGAATGTGGGGTGGGTAACAAGGGGACTGGGGAAGCAGGTTCCATCTCCACCCTCCCCCGCCCTGGCCTCTGCCTCCCATCACTGTTGCTCACATGGGTCAACTGAAGGTGGGGAAGAGGGCAGGGGACACAGACAGGAGCCCAGAAGGTGCCCTGGGGAGGGCCTTCCAGGGCGGAGCTGAGAGGAAATCGCAGGCTTAGCAGCAGTTGGGATCCACCAAGCATGGCAGAGCCCGTGCCACGCCCCTCCTGTGCCCCAAGCACCTCCACCCCACCGGCCAGGCGCAGGGGACGCACTTGAACCTCTCTGGAGTCAGGAAGTTGAGGAGATGGAAGAGTTCCTCCAGGTTGTTCTGAAGGGGCGTCCCCGTCAGCAGCAGCTTGTAATCGATCTTGTAGCTGTTCAAGACCCTGAAGAACTGCGGGGAGCAGAGGGGCGGTCATGGGAGCACAAGGTGACCCCCAATCTGAGGGGCCCCCAGCCGCACGGCCAGCACTGCCTACCTTGGACTGGTTGTTCTTGAGCCGGTGGGCCTCGTCCACCACGAGGCAGGCCCACTCGATGGAGCCCAGGATGGCCTGGTCGATGGTGATGAGCTCGTAGGAGGTGAGGAGGACGTGGAACTTGATCTGCACTTCTTTCTGCAGGGAAGAGGAACATTGGGGGAGGAGGCAGCTGGGGGCTGAGCAGACTGATCTGCGAGGCAGAGTCAGGGGGATGGGATCCTGGAGCTCCGGAGCCTGGCCAGCCCAGGACAGGAGAGGAGACAGAGGGAGGCAGCTGAGCCCCAGAGGACAGAACCCGGAAGAGGGGAGTGCTGCAGACAAAGAAAACTCAACCCAGTTTCCCCTCCGTACCGTGGTTTCACACTGACAGATGCAGCCAACCTTGGGTGGGAAGTATTTAGGAGAAATCCCGCACCTGTCATTATCCTTGCTGTTATGCCCTGAACAATCCAAACGCCACTCACCCGTAAGCAAAAGTCATAAGTGTCCTGTAAGTTAGCACCGTAAGAAGCCAGAGGTGACAGCGTATATGGGAGGGTGGGCATACGTCATATTTTATACAAGGGACTTGAGCATCTGAGGATTCTGGTGTCCTATGGGTCCCAGAACAGTCCCCGGGACCCCGTCCGTGGATGGCGGTGCAGGGATGACTGTTACTAAAACAGGAGAGCTGCCGCTCACTGCTCAGGTGGTGTGCGGCCAGCCCTGTGCTACTTCCTCAGCTCTCATCTTATCCTCAGTACTTGATGAGCTGAACTGTCATTGTCCCTACTTAAAGTTCACGGGACCTCAGGCTGGAGAACTCTCCCAGGTAACAAATGGCAGAGTCAGGGCTCAAACAGAAGAAAGAGACTCCACACGGGGGGTTTCATGCCTTGTATTTGCTAATGTGAAATTCTGAATCGTTTTAATATTGAGTTTGTAACTTGTAAAAAAAAAAAAAAAAAAAAAAAAAAAAAGTCCTGTAGGATGGTGGGACATGGGCTGGAGCTGGAGGCCTCATTTGAGATCCCACATTTGTGGGACAGGTCTCTGCTCCCCTGCCTCTGCTCGGTGACCACTGTCACACTTTGCTTGGGCCTAAATGCTGGTGGAGAGGGGGCTAGGTGCACATTCTATGCCCCAAGTTACAGGGTGGGCCCCCAGTGCCTTGAGCCTCTGCATTCACCCACTATCTCCAGACCAAGGGAAGGGGACATTAAATGCCTAAAACACAGAACGGCAGGTCAGACAAGCCCATGAAGAAAGGAAGCAGCAGCTCTCCTGCATTTGAACAAAGCGCCCTGCCCTCTCGCCCTGCACCAGGCCCCACATCCCGGCCAGTCCACACCCGTCTCTCCCAGTGACAAGCGCCCGTGTGAGGGGATCAGAGAGGGGCAGAGGGAAAGCTGGCCACAGGCTTTGTACCAGCCCCAGCCTCTTGAGCTGGGACCTTGATCAGCTTATTCCCGGCCCCAGCCCCAGCCCCCTCACTCAGGTCAGTGAGGACAGCCACGAGGACTGGAAGAGCTCACTCTGTTCCTCACAAAGTCAAAAACAGAATGACCCCGTGGTCCTGCAACCCTGCCCTGAGTGCACCCCCAAGGGAGGCGTGGATGGAGACGGGAGAGACAGCGGCACAACCAACATCCTCAGCACTGTTCCCGACAGCCAGGCGGAGAAGCAGCCCAAGGGCCCGTCCACAGATGAAATAAAACACAGTCCATCCACCCGGTGGGGAACACTCAGCCTGAAAACAGATGGCCACTCTGACCCAGGCCTCACAGTGGATGAACCCTGAAGGCCTTCTCTGCTAAGGAGTCACGCTGTACAACTCCACCGGCCTGGCCCTCCTGGAGGAGTCAGAGTCTCAGACACAGAACACAGGAGGTGGTTGCCAGGGGCTGGCAGGTGTCAGATGGGGCGTCGGTGTTTAATGGAGACAGCTTCCATTCTGCCAGGTGGAAAGGGTTCTGGAGATTGGCTTCAGGATAACGTGAACATCCTTCACACTCCTGAGTATGTACTCTTAAATGGTTAAAATGTGCATTTTACCACAATTTTTTAATAGAATAAGGGAGGAGCTGAAGGCAGTGGCCCCTGCCTGCAATCCCAGCGGCTCAGGAGGCTGAGGCAGGAGAATCACATGTTTAAGGCCAGCCTCAGCAACTTAGTAAGGCCCTAAACAACTTATTGAGAACCTGTCTCAAAATAAAAAATAAAATGGGCTGGAGAGGTGGCTCAGTGGTTAAGCGCCCCTGGGTTCAATCTCTGGTTGAAAAATATATAAAATCATAAGTACATAAAATAAAAAATATATAAAATAATAAATAAGGGAGTGAAGATTTTGAAGTGCTCAGCCATAGCCAGACCCCAGTGGGAGCTAAGGGAGGATTCTTTGTGACCCCCCAGGCTCATAGGCTCATCTGTCTAAAAAGCCACCTTGGGATCACTGATCCAGTTGTTGTTCCTTCAGCAGACAGTTTCTGAGCCTCTCCTAGGAAACTGAACGGCTGCTCAGAGACTGTCAACGAAGCCAAGACAACACATTCTGGAGGGAGACGCTGCCAGCCCCCAACACAGGAGCTAACATGAGTGCTGATGTTTAGCTGGGGCCTGCTGAGGCACCACCTTCTTCTGCTCAATGTGTGGCCAAGGTACCAGAAGTTGGTGTATCCGTGTTGGCTGTGACTTTGTTTCAAATGCAGAATCTCACTGGGGATTTAGCTCAGCGGTATAGCACTTGCCTAGCAAGGGCAAGGCCCTGGGTTCAATCCCCTGGGTTCAATCCCCAGCACTGCAAAATAAATAAATAAATAAATAAATAAAAGTCCTAGTAAATCAAATGCAGAATCTCGGCCCCCTCCTCCTAACAGGAGCTGTTGGCTCAGCGCCTGCCCTAAGACAAACCCCCTGGGGGTTAGCAGTATGAAGTCAGGAGGCCCTGCCCAGCTTTTCCTAACCATGACCCTCCCAACAGCTGTGTAAAGGGGTCTGTTAGCCCCATTTTTCTGAGAAGACTCTAAGACACAGAGAGACCCAGTGACTTGCCAGAGGTACACCGATGGTGTACAGGGTTGAACAACGTCTTCCCTAAACTCCAGTCCACCTAGAAGCTTTCTTGCAAACGGGTCTTTGCAGATACAGTTAGTTGAGGTCATGCTGGATCAGGTGGTTGTGTGAGCACTGTGATTGGTCTCTTTGTAAGAAAACAGAAGTCAGACACAAAGGGGAGAAAACCAGGTGACCGGACCAAGACGAGGGACAAGGGATGCAGCCCTAAGCCAGAGACGCCACCAGAGGCAGGAAGCAGCAGGAAGGCTGGATCCTCCCCTAGAGTCTTCCCAGGGAGGCCAGCACCTCTGTTTAAGATGCTGGTACCAGCCTGAAGTCTCCTCTGCAGAAGCCCTGTGCCAGCCTGCACCTCACCTCCACAGGGCATGGAAGGGGCACTGCACACTGCAGGGCGTCTGGGCCCCTGGGAGACCAGGCACCTTCCGGGGACACAGACGCTCACCTTCATGCGGAACACTTTCTTCCCACTCCGAATGGCATTATCCTCAAAGGAAAACTCGTTCTCGCGGATCACAGAGCGGCTCTCCTTGTCCCCTGTGTAGGTGACCACGTAGAAGTCGGGTGCCCACATCTCGAACTCACGTTCCCAGTTGATGATGGTAGACAGGGGCGCACTGACCAGGTAGGGCCCCTTGGAGTGGCCCTGCCAAGAGAGACCGAGGCAGTGAATCTGTCTGCCCAGAGCTGGCGCCAGCCTCTGCCCACCCACCTGCCAGCATGCCCACCTCTTTGTACAGGGAGTACAGGAACACGATGGTTTGCACTGTCTTGCCCAGGCCCATCTCATCGGCCAGGATGGTGTCAGTGCCCTGTGCCCAGGAGAAGCGCAGCCAGTTGAGGCCCTCCAGCTGGTAGGGGTGCAGAGTGCCACCTGTGGAGTCGATGTACCATGGCTGCTTGTCGAACTTGACCGTGGGCTGTGGGGAAGGGAGAAGTGCAGACACGCTGAGTCCTGGGCCACAGGGTCCACCCTCCAGGCTCTGCACGGGCAGCTGCTCCTCCCTGGAACCCTCCTGCTCCTCCCTGCCGCCCCAGCCCTTCCTCAGGCCTCAGCTGGAAGGCCGACTCCCTCCCTGGCCTATCTGCTGCCACAGGTCCTCCCCAGCTGGCCCTGTACTTCTCCTTCCAGGGACATCTGATTGTTGCATTCTCTGTCTGTGACCCAGGTTGTCATGACCCCCCCCAAATCCTGCTCCCTGCTTCCCAGATGCCCCACACAGTGCCTCTGACGCTGGGGCACTTGTCCCTACTGTTGGGTGAGTGACAGAATGAACGTGGATCTGGGGACTCTCAACAGCTGCCAGAACCACCACCTCCACTTGGCCCAGGACATCACCTGGGCCCTTCGTGCTGTGGCTGCAGGTGCCTCTCTGATGAAACTTCTCCTGAGGGACTAGACCCACTGCCTCTCCCACACAGCTGACACCCTGCTATGTGTCCCTGCCCAGGGCCCTGGGATAAGATGCTTCTGGAACAGGGCTCAGGGCTCCTTAACCCCCCAGTGCCACCCAAGGGCCAGGCACTGTTAAACACCCCAGGGAGCTCTGCTGAATGCACTGGCCGGCATGCCTCACAGGTAGGAGTGGTGTGTAACCGGCACGCCAGCTGCCAGGCTGTGGGCATGTGGGTGAGTCCGAGCACATGAGGGTCCCGAGAACGCGCCCTCCTCCACAGACAAGCCTGGGCCAGGGAGCCCTGGCCATCCTACCCTGCTGCCCCGCTCTCAACTCACGTCCACAATGGGCGTGTCTGGCGGCTTCTCCTGCTTATCATCCTTCAGCTTCTTGCCCTTCTTGATCAGCCGCTTGGGCAGTCTGGCGTCCTCTCCCAGCATCAGCTCCCTGGGAAAGAGCGTGGGTGCAGGAGAGCTGAGTTCAAGTCAGGAGGGGGACCCAGGGGCCCACACCTGGTGGCTGGATCCTGCAGCCCACCTGTGGCCCCAATAGGCCTGCTTCAGGTTGTCATAGTAGGGGATGTCGATGTCATCAATCTCCCAGGTGCACTGGTCATAGGGCAGGTCTTTCCACTTGATCAGGTAGTGGACATCCCCCTTTTTGTCAAAGCTGCAACACAGCAAATAGATGGTGAGGGAGGGCAGCCACTCCAGGCAGTGGCCACTGTGTGGGCCGATGATGCAGGGGGCCTCACATGGTGCACAACCACTTGTGCTAGTGGTCCCCTGGGATTCTGGGCCCACCCAGGAGGAGGGTGCCAGGGCAGTGGCTCCAGAGAGGTACAACAGCTTGCCCAAGGACACACAATAGAAGAGGGTCTCCGATAAGTGACAGACTGGAAGAGAAAGGGTCACTGAGGGGTCAGGACCAGCATCCAGAGTCCTTTCCAGCCTCTGCTGCAGGGATGAGTCACATCCAGTCACAGGCTGGACACAGGAACTCAGAATCTCTGTTACAGAAAGTTCTCTCCTCTGTCTTGTCCGTTTTCTAGTTTTAAAAACCCAAAGGACTGGAAAATGCAATGTCTTAAATAAAACTGTATTTAAAATTGGGGGAAAAAATAAAAGAGCAGTATCCATCCCAGGTGAGGGGCCTTTCTCTAAAAAGCAGGCAAAGATGTAATTCCCACAGGTGGGATGGCCTCTTCCAAAGAGCCCCAGAGGCACTGGTCCTGATGCACAAGCCCAGAAGCACACAGATTGTTTCTGGCCAACAGGAGGATCCTCAGGAACTTCCATCCGAGTAGAGCAGGTGACCAGGCCAAGGAAACACAGCTGGGCTGGGGGGCCATGCACCCCTAAAGGGCAGTGGCCAGGCCAACAGGTGGATGAGCAGTGCTGCAGCTAGCCTGGACACCATCAAGAAGCAAGACCAATCCCAGTCACCATGGAAACCAGTGGATTCTTTTTCAGCAAATAATTGGTTGGTTTATGGACTCCAGGGAATAAGTCCAGGGGAGAGTTACCTGTTCCACATTAGAAGCACAGAGGAAAACTGCTTTTAACATGCAATTTAACAAAGGTAGACGCTGTGGGGCTCAGGCTTCTCTAGATACTGACCCTCAGTAAGGGCCACTCTCAGTGAAGTCTGGGGACGGGCAGGGGCACTTCACAGTCAAAGAGAGGAGCCTTTTCAAGTTCCACAGCCTCTCTGCCCTGAAGGCCACCCCAGCAAGGCCTCTGCAAGCTCCTTCAGCCTGACAGCAACCCACTTCATAAGACAGGCACAGGGAGCCCACAACCATGAATCCCAGAAAAATGGGGAGCTGGGGTGGAAATGGAGCATGGAGCACCCAGCAACTGACGATCAAGACACTACCCAAGGCACGCAGGGCAGGAACAGCCACCGGATCCTGAGCCCCTCAAGGGCAGAGCCATAAGTTCAGGGCGCAAGCAGGGAGTACAGTACTCCAAGCTGGGTCCCCCTCCAAGGCCCCCTGGTGGCCACCACCTGCTTCCTAGCACCTGAGCTAGAGAATCAGCAGGTGCTGCCACTGCCCACCAAGTGGAAGCCAAATGTTCTCTCAGAACCCTCAGCCTCCTTGTCCTGGCCTCCTGCAGCCTACGGTCACCAAGTCACCTGGAGAATTCCCAGACTGCTCAACTAAGCTGCCACAGGGGCACGGAGGTTAGCACAGTGGCTAAGAGAGTAATCCTACCCCCAGATGCACCTGTTCCCTCTGCTCTGCCACCTGTTGTGAGGCTTGGGACACTGACTTAACCTTGCTGGTCCCCCACACTGCCCGATGTTGGCTGCTGTGATAAACGTGGAGAATGCTAAACCCCTGCACCCCAGCCTTTCTGGTCCTCAAAACCCTCCTGTGGGCATCCAGCTGACTCAGCAGGATCCCGGGAATGCGAGGCTCCCCAACCCCGTTTCTGTTCTGTGTAAGGTTTACAGGCTGGTTGTCAAGTTCCTCTTTTCTCCATATGACTCTGCCACTGTCCTCTACAAGCACGTACAAGTGTATCCTGGGCAGAGAGCCCTTCTAGCTGGACAGTCAGATCACCAGCAGCGGGGAGCCCGTGGCCTCTTCCTCCTGCCCCACTGTGGCTCTGAGCAGCAGCCCCAAAGGGTCCAGGCTCCCAGCCCTGTGCCCATCTTACAGAGTGAATGGACCACTGGTCCCGGCTCCACAGGTGTCCACCTCCAGTGAGGCTCAAGGCTGTCACCACCCAGGGCACACACCTGTGGTTCAGGATGCGATGGATCATCATCCACTCGGGCTTGATGCCGTAGCGGTAAAAGCGTTCCTCCATCTTGGCGTACAGAGGGTCCTTGTTCTTCCTCTTCTCGCTCTTGCCGTCCTCATCCCCAGAGCCATAGTCAAAGGGTGGCGGCTCATCCATGTCGTTCTTTCTTTGGTAGTTGCGATACATCACCGTGTGGTATAGCTCCAGCTGCTCACAGAGCCCGGCAGTCACCAGAGGCAGGTGGGCTGTGTCTTTGTGTCCCTCACCCAGCTCCCTACCCCCAGCCCTGATCCAGGAAGGACGACCCTCCCCCTCAGCTGCCCACTCCCAGCCATGCCCTTCCCCCAGTGGGTGGGCACTGTGTGTCAGCCCCTTCCTCATCATCCAGGAGAGCCAAGAGTCTCACAGCAGGCCAGGCCTAGCACAGCCACACCTGCCCGCGTGCCTCACCTGTAGCTCCTTCACCCAGGAGCAGTGCCAGTAGGAGAGTCCAGCCCACTTGACAAAGAACTCTCTCTCTGGGACGCCCTCCAGGGGCTTGGGTGGGGGCACTCCCGGCTCCACATCTGGTCCTGGCAGCCCCACCGTGAAGGGAGCCGGGGGCTCTGTCCACCTCCAGTGTAGGATCCGCTGGACTTTGCCCTTCAGTGGGGGACACTGTGGACACAAGAGGGTCCCCCAAGTTCAGGGCTTAGGCACAGGGCTACACCCCAGGGCTCCCACGACATCAGCTGTCACACAGGCTCCCTCCAGCCAGATGCAGAGTCCCCAAGTCAGAGGAATACCACAGTGACTCCACGGCACCCACCCCTGTCCACGGGAACCAGCACATGCTGTGCCTGCAGGAGATGGGCAACACTGAGTCCATGTGCGTCCTTTGCACTTGACTGTGAGCTTCCTCACACCTGGAAAACCTGAGCCAGGTGAGGAGATGGCCATACACACAGGACAGATGGAGAAAACGTGGCCCACTCAGCAAGGAACAGCGGAGCAGGGAGCAGAGCCCAAGACTCAGCGTTCCCCCACTTATGGGTCCTCCCACTGCCCATTCCCTGCTTAAACCCACCTGAAAACATGCCACATCATATCCTGACCACAAGCACCTGTGGGGCACAAGCTCCTGCCTGGCACTGAAGGACAATGCAGCTCTGTCCCCTGCCTCACCCCAGGCGGGGCTACAACCATCCAGGCACTGTGTATCTGAGCTGGCTGGGTCAGAAATCCAGTCTCCATCAGCCCAGAAACATACGGGGGTCCTGATGGACGCTGGGCTCCAGGGAATTGCTGACTGGCAGAAGTGAGAAATGCAGGGGCCACAGATCCACCACCTGTGCACTAAGCATGCTACCCTGACAGGGCTCTGAGAAGCCCTGGCCCTTGCAGGAGGCAGTTCTGAGCCACAGCTGGGCTGGGGCAGAGATTGTGCATGTCAAGAGACAGCTCTGCTGGAGGGGGCAGGTCCCACCCCTGCCACCACCTGTCCACATATCTTTGTCAACCACCTGGGGTGAGGTACAGCCCTGAGTCTGTTTTCTCATCTTCAAAATAGGGCCTCACCTCCCTCCACGTCTAGGACTACTGTGGTGCCAAACCACACAGGAAGGCTTTCAGGTATACACTGCATGCCACAAAGCCCCTCAGCCAGCCATGCTTTAGCCTAGTGAGAGCAAAGGCCAAGGAGCAGAGGAGGAGAGGAGACGGGGAGTCAGGTAGGACCAGCCTCCTCCACTGGCTCTGGTCGGTAGGTGGGACACCTCCTTGCCCCACCCTGACCTACCTCCATCCCTACCCTACAGGGAAGGACCTGGACAGAACTAAGCTCCTGCCACCTCTCATCACAGGGGGTTTTGCAGAACAGCTAAGAAGGCTGCACCTGTCCAACAGGGCTCCCAGGCTCCTATGCAACACAGACACACATGCACAGACACAACACAAGCCCAGGTACACAGTGGCCAGGGCTAGCCACAGCACAGGCAGGACCACAGGGCAGGGAGGTCCATCGCTTGGGTGGCAGGGTAGTGGGGGCCAACTCAGAGCATAAGGCCTTCACAAGCCTACAGTCACTGAGGGGCAAGGAGGAACAGTGAGGGGAGGCACCCCCACCTCCCTGCAGAAACCGGGACTCAAGCGTCCCGTCACCCCAGTATTGGGACAGAGCCAGGGCCAGGGTGGCTCTAAAGACCTGGGTCTAAGTGGACACTTCTGCAGCTGTGTGGCCCTAAGTCACTTCACTTCCTTTCCTGAGCCTCAGTTTTCTCATCTAAAAATGGGAATAACAAAAGCCTGGCTCTTGAACGCTCAGTAAGGCTAAGGGAATGAGGTCTGTGCCAAACTTGGGGCAGAGTAAACGCTTGCTGACGGTAGCTGCTAAGAAAGGGCATTCAGAAGCCACACAGGCCCGGGGGCGGGGCGGGGCGGGGCGGGGCGGCGTAACACTCACAGTACAGCGCGGGCAGAGCCATTCACCATTTGGGATCTCGGGCAGCGGCGGGTTGAGGCAGTGCAGGTGGTAGGAGGAGGGGCAGGCGTCGCAGCACAGCAGCTCGCCGCCATCCTTGCACACCCGGCAGAACTCCATGTGGTCGTCCTCCTCCTCCTCACAGCCGCACTCCTCCTCCTCCTCGTCGTCATCCTTCGGCTCCCACTGGATGCCCTCCTTCTCCTGGAGGGGTGTCCAGGTGGAGGCACCTTGGGACGGGTCCCCCAACTCCCGGCCCGACTCCCCACCACGGGTGATGGCACCGGGTCCAGGGAGCCAGGTGCCATCCCTGCCCTCCCCTGTGGCCGCCTCTACCGGGGCTTACGCAGTGCGGGCAGCTCCACTTGCCCTCGGGAGCCTTCTCCAGCTCGGGGTCGAGGCAGACGAGGTGGTAGGCCCGCGGGCAGGTGTCACACAGGATGATCTCCCCCCCCTGCTGGCACACCTCGCAGTAGTCCTGGTGGTCCGTCTCATAGCCATCACCATCGTCAACTGGAGAGGGGGAAAGGCAGCCGTGGAGGAGCTGTCCCCCTAGTGATGCACAACCATCTCCATCACCCTTGCCTGACAGGTATTCAGTAGGTGCTTAATAGATGCTGGGTGGATGAACTGGTGAGTGTGTGGACAGGATGGACAGGTGGGGGGGTGGGGGGATGGGGGACCTATGGGGTGAACAAATGCTGGGGGTGGCCTAGGTAGGAAAAGCGAGGAGATGGATGGAAGATAGATATAAGGAAAAGGAGGGAAAGGTGATGAAGGGACAGAAAAATGGATGGACAGAAAGATAAAAGAGAGGGAGGAAAGGGGACAGAGGGATGAAACTAGGGGGTGAGAGGATGAAGGGGTGTTGGTGGGTGGGGAAAGGGGTGGGTGACAGGGTGGCCAGTGGATGAGTTTCTCCAGCCCTACCTGCCAGCGCAGACCCCTGGTGGCTCACACCGAGGGTCTGATTTCCTCCTCAGGACACCCCTCTCTTGTGATAGAAGAGATCAGGGCAGTTGAGGAACAACAGAGCACCTTCCTGGCCAAGACCAGGGGAGGCTGAGGCCTGAGGAGGCCTCCCCACGTCCCCAGGGGAGGCTCGGCAATGCCCCCATATCTACCAGGAGGGCCTGACAGCCCTGCAACAGGAAGCCCCACTCACTCCTCCTCTTCTTGCGCCGCCTTTTGCTCTTCTTGCCCAGGGCTGCAGAGCACTCAGAGCGCACGGAGGAGCTGTGGATGCTGGCACTATCCAAGTCCGACTCCTCCCGCTCATCTTCCTCACTCTGCAGAGGAAGGGAGGGGGCCTCTGAGCCAGGGATACCCAGGGCTCATCCAAGGTCTTTGCTTGCCTGGATGGGTGGGGTGAGGCGATGCAGGGCCAGAGGAGGCTTTGGAGACTGCTCCCTGGGGTTCACTTCCCCCACATCCAGATAGAAGCCTCATGCCATAGCCCAGCCCACTGGCCCAGCCTGATGTCCCCCCACCCACTGAGCCCTGCTCTCCAGCCCCCAGGCACTTCCACATTTGCACCTCCACACCACTCCCCAGGCCCTGCCCTCCATCCTGCCAAACTCCCTGCAAGGGGCAGACCTAAGGAACTCCCACCCAAGGAGTCTCCCCAGACCTCTCCTTGGCCAAACCCACAGGCCAGTGCTGAGCCAGGTGTGGCATGGCCTGTCTGCACGCTCTCTCCCTAGATGTGCCTGCTGGACACAGCAGGTGCTCATCAAGTGTTTGCTAAGCTGACCTGGACCACCAGGTCTGGGGTGGGCCATCCCTTCTGCTCCATATGCCCCTTCAGAGCAGCTAAACTCAACAGCTTCCAATTTCCTCTCACCTTGCAGGGCTGAGGTGAGGGGAAAAAACTCTCCACACACAGAGAAGGGAGTGAGCAAGGCAGAGACACTGGCTTAGGCTCTGACCCTGGGGTCAGAGCTGGGCCTGGGAGTGGAGGGATAACCAGGGCTCCAACTAGCCTGGTCCTACATACCACCTCCCCGGGCCCCACCCTCCCAGTGTACCCTGCTACCTGGATGGAGCCGCAGCTGTGGCACCAGGAGCCAGAGAATGTGGGCTGGGGAAAGTTCCTGCCCAGAGCCCAAGCTAGAGGGGCCCTTGGAAAGATCCAGCCTCTACCCCACCAGAGCCACAGGGAAAGCCCAGCAGGCATGCAGGTAGAACGGAGGGGAGGGGCCCCAGCCCCCAGCCCCCAGCCAGCTTAGGAGAATGAAAGGAAAGCCCACTGTCCTGGGTCCCTCGGGCCCTCCCCAGCACACATGCACATACACACATTCACACATCTGCATGCACACGCACACACGCACACACTTAGTATGCATGCCCACATACACACTCACCGAAGAGCCCCTCTTCCTCTTGCCACCAATCCCCCCAAAGCGGAACTTGAGCCCAGCCACCTTCTTCCCCTTGCCCTTCTTCTTCCCGTCTTTGGAGCCTTTAATCTTCTTCCTCACTCCAGGCCCTGAGAACAAGGGTCATGATCACCAACTGCCACTTCATGCGGGGACCCAGTGAGGTTTTACCATCTCCCTTTTCAGATGAGGCATGAGGGCTGGGGACACAGGGAGTCCCCGCTTGGGTCACACAGCAGGGAAAGGGAAAGCTAGAGACTGACCTGACCCACATTTGTCTGCCAGGCCAAAGCACTGGCCCTCTGCCAAGAGCACCTGCCCCTACACTGTCCCCACCCCAGCCAAGGAAGCCCCCGTCCGCCTCAGCAGAGCCACCAAAGGCATACCCACCCACCTGAGGTCCATGCATGGGCCCCCAGAGCTACGTCCTGAGGCCAAAAGCCCTTCCTACAAGCAGGCAGGGCAGGCCCCTCCCACAGCTGCCCCCCAGGAAAAGGCTGGCAAGTTGAAGCTAGCCACGGGGCAGTGAGCCACCCCCAGTGGCCCAACCCACTGCCAGGAGAAGCAGAGGAGGAGAGGTCCAGCGGCGGGATTCACACCCAGGTGGCTTTAGCCGAGGCCCTCTTCTGGCCGCACTGGGGACAGGACTGGGAGTCCCACTGCTACAAAGAATCTACTTCAGCAGCTCAGCTGTGAAGCAGTGGCTCAGGGAATCCGCAGCTGGGCAGCTGGAGCCCAGAGGAAACCAGTAAGTGGATGGGCAGGCGATGCGTAGGCCAGGCCCTTCCTGAGGTCCTGGTGATAAGGGTCAGGCAGGATACGGTGCAGGGTCAGACTTGCCTAGCAGGCCCCCTCCAAGACCTGGCAAAGGGGTGCCAGGCACGGCACCACGGCCTTGTCCCAGAAACCAATGCTGCTTTTTTTATATAAACCTTGGATTTAACCCAGGGGTGCTTTACCACAGAGCCAGTCCTTTTTATTTACTTATGTATTTAATTTTGAGACAGAGTCTTCTCTAAGTTGCTGGGAGCCTCGTTAACTTGCTGAGGCTGACCTCAAACTTGTGATCCTCCTGTCTCAGCCTCTCAAGTCACTGAGATGACAGGAGTACACCACCTCACCCAGCTACCAATCTCCTTGGGGCTGAAAACCAGGGTCCCCAGATCTCCTCAACCCCCACCCCCATCAAATACCAAATCAGCATCCAGGATGGCTGAGTTACTGGAGATGGCACTAGGGAGCACCCTGGGAGACCAATGTCCCCAAACCCAGGAAGCCAGAAACCTCCACCCAGAATGCTCCCTCCCTGGGGCACTTCAAGTCTCACAGGGCCCTGCTGTCCTCTTCTCCTGTCCACAACCCCTAGCCCTGAGTCAGACTGGATCTGGACCTCCTTCCTGGACTCCAGTCTGACCATACCAGCCCCTTACTCCCAACTCCTGCACCTCCCTGGATCCTAAAGCCAGAGGGGGCAGGGAAATGATCCTCTAGCTACCCCGCAGGCCTGGAGAAGGACTGTGCCACAGTGGCGCCCAGAGGAGAGGTCAACAGGCTAACCCTGGCCACCTCCAACTCCAGCCTGCCAACTCCCACTCGGGCCTCCCTCCTTCCCACCATCCCAGGTAGAGGGGCCTGCTGGATGGCCAGGCACTACCTCCAAAGCTCTGTGCCCATCATTCCCGTTCCTCCCTACCCCACAGGTAGACAGGACCAAGCTACAATGCCACATGGCCGCAGAGAAAGGGCGGGTCAGCCCAAATCCCCTGGTAAGGAGTGCCCAGGTGCCCAGCAGGGCGTGAGTCCCCCACCTGCAGTCTTACCCTTGCCCTCTTTGGTCTTAGCCTTGCGGATGGGCACTGGCTGGGGCACCTGCTGGGGACTGATGGCCAGTGGCGGGGCGATGGTCACCGTCTCTACGGCTGCGGCCACAGCCGCCGCAGCTGCTGCCGCAGAGCTGCCCTTGAAAGGGTTATTGGCACTGAATTCCCGCCACTTGGCACCTAGGACCGTCATCATTTTGGACATGGGGATCTTCGGGTTCCTCTTGGCAATGAGCGGCCTGTGTTGGGAGAAACAGCCAGGACATGAGGGCAGAGCCGTCCCTTCTCCCAGCCCCGCAGCCTGCAGCAGCAGCCCCATGTTCCCTGGCTAGTGAAACCAGGTAGAAAGGAGGACAGGGAAGCGCAAAGCCAAGACAAGAGTCCACCCCAGACACTCCTGTTCCCTCCTTCACAGCTGGTGAGTGGCTAACCAGTGTGTAGACCCCACAAGATCTGAGAGGACAGAGGGCACTGCAGCAGGCAGCACCCAAGAGGAAGAGACAGGAGGACCCAGGGCAGGCCAGCCAGGGGAGGCCTGATCACCAAGGGGAGGGACAGGACCCTCCCCTGCCAGCCCTGCAGGTCAGTGGTTGGCCTGACAGCCCTCATCCTGGGCTCTGCCTCTCTGTCCCGACCTCTGACTTGGTTGCCCCCAGGGGAAGGACAGGCCCTGAGGACAGACCCACAGATGCCCAGCTGCAGCATCCTGGACCCCAACCCACCGGAGGAACTGGCTAAAGGCCTTGTAGTTGGTTAGGGTGTGGTAGTCCTCCTCCGAGAACAGGTAGTCCACATCGTCCAGGCCCCACTCAGCCATGAGCTGCCCCGAGGACTTGGGCTCCTAGGGAGACAGAGGCCAAAAGTGGAATCAGAGGTGAGGTGGGGGCCCCCCAATCTGCAACCCAGATTCCCCCAGTGCAGTCCTGTTTGGCCCCTGAAAGGACAGGTCAGGTTCTAAGGACAGGAAGGCATGTCCTGGCCCGGGTAGGGCATGGGTCAATGACCTGTCCGGGGCAGAGCTGAGAGGGTCCTTTAGCCAATGCTTCACTTTCTGGATAGGACACGGAGACCAGGGAGGTGTGGAGACACCCCAGCCAGCTCTCAAAGAGACCCATCCCAGGGGTCAGATGACCAGATGGCCACGCTGTCCCATGCAGGCTGTGACTGGACGGGAGTGCTGGCTGTGGGCTTGAGCTGGTTCTAATCCTGTCTCTATCTCACACTGGCAGTGGGAGGTGGACACATTACTTCACCTCTCTGCCTTGGTCTCCCCATCTGTAAAGGGGTAACAGCAGCACCTGCCTCACAGGCAAGAGGAAGTTAGCACAGATGCGTGGGATAAGGATGGGTCAAATGTGTCAGCAACTGTTAGCGCCCAACCCAGCCTGCCTTCCTCCTCCCTACACCTCGCTGCTTCCTCCAGGTACCTCTGAGCTGCCCCAGCCCAGCCACTGGCCCATTAAGTCAATCAGCACACACTCCTAAGCAGCAGTCTCTGGTCGGGGAGTCATGCGAATGCTGGGTGTCCTGCTCTCCCTCCTGCAGAATGGGGCTAAGGAGCCCTAAACTGCTCTGCACCTGCCCTTAGCCCTGAGGACACCTAGCCTGAGCCCTGCTGACCCCACTGAGGCAGAGAGGGGTGCACAGAAACAGCCACCACCGGGGCCCACACCCTAGAATGCCCCGCCTCTCAGTCTCAGGGCCCTGACTCCATATACCCCTGTGCTGCCTTCACCAGGGAGCTGGGCTTTCTGCTCCTGCAGTAGAAAGTCCCCAGGTGGTACATGGTCTCCCTGGCCCCCTGGAGCTGAGGAGCAGGCCTGCCTGACCAGCACTACAGAGCAGCTTGGGAACCTGGCTCCAAGAGAGCCGGACACCCTCCCGTGACCAACCTGTCCCTACCATCCCTGAAGGCACCTGGGCCCTTCAGCCCACCCCCAGGAGAGCAGAGCGGGCATGGAAGCTAGGCAGTGGAGGACACTGTTGGGGGACCCTGAACTCCTCCCTGAAGTCAGAACTGTCAGCCCCTCAGCTGTCACCAGTCGCAGACGACTCACAACACACCCACTGACTAATGAGAGCGCTCAGTGTCGGGATGCCCCCGAGAGAGCTGCCCCCCCCTCGGCACCCCCTAGCTTCAGTCATTCCCACCGGTGTTTCCGCCCAACAGCGGCTGAGCTATTATCTATGGAGCATTCATCTTTATGCCGTGGGGCTTGAGGAGCAAAGCCCTCCTGGTGACTCAGGCTCATCCTCCAACACCGAGAGTGGAGGTCCTGAGTCCCAGGGGGTGTGAGGCTGAGCCTAAAGCCATGGCTTGTTTCCCATGTTCCACACATTCATGGGAAGCCACTCGTCCCCCAGGAAAGCAAGACCATTCTCTGCAGCTGCTCTGCTCCAAGTCCAGCAGAGACTTGGGGAATGCCCACTGGCTCGGGCAGACTTGCAGAGCAAGCTAGGAACGAGGTTCCCTTCCTACCCTAAGCGGGGCTGGCCAGCTATTGCTGGCAGCAAAACTCTACTTTGTCCTGCTCCAAGCAAAGGTTCCTGACACTCAACCCGAGCTCATGCTGTCACTCTCCCCAAAAACAGGGGCAGACGCACGCAGGCAAGCCACTGCCAAGAGCAGCCAACACATCAGCAAGACTCGCAATTTCCTCCACCAGCTCCTAAATCTGCCCCTCGTTATCTCAACACATCTCCAGGATGCCTGCCCATTGTACGTCTCAGACATGCTGTCCCATGTCCACGGTGCACGCTGGTTGGGAAAACCCAGGATGGACTCTCAGGTTGGAGGGCAAAGAACTGGAGCTCCTCCAGCCCAGGCCACAGCGGTCACCTTTAAGCACCCGTCGTCATTGTCATCCTCGTCCTCGTCCTTCTTCTTCCGCTTGGCTTTTTTCTCCTTCTTGTCCTTGAGTTTCTTCTTCTTCTTTTTGTTAGGGGAGTAGTCACTGCCTTCGCTCTCTGACTTCTCTTCCAGATCCTCCTCATTCTCTGAAAGCTCATCGTTGCTCCCCTGGAAAAGAAAGGGCACAGTGAGGGCCTCAGAGGTCCCAAGAGAATTGAGGGTCCCGGGCAGAAGTGTGGCTCTGCGAGCAGCCTGGCCAGGTTAGTCAGCCCACCCGTCCCTCATCCGTGTTCAATACTCACAGCTCTGAGCCAGCACAAGTCAAGGGTCTCACTCCCCGCTGAATGAGAAGTACCAGTGAGGCAAGGCCTCCCGCAAACCAGACCCTCTCCCAAGCAAGACACAGCCTGCCTGGCCCACCCTCGAGCAGCTCCGGTTCCACGTCCTCTTGCTTTTCTGGTCAGAGCCAGGCTTCTGAGGACTCTGGGATTGTGACTAGTCTTGCACAATGGTCCTGGAACCCAGGAGCTGATGGTAGAGGTCACCATGGCCAGAGTCCAATACCAAGGTGTACAGAAAAAGCCCCTACTGGCGCCCACCCAGGCTCCAGCCCTGAAGCCCTGCTACTGCTGCGCCCCAGGAACCACACCTGTCAAGCCAAACCTCAATTAACATGGAGCACACCCCAGGTTTCTCTGCAGCCGGCTCTCCAGAGGCTGCCAGGGCACAAGCCCACCTTCCCCACCACCCCACACTGGCCACTTCTCTCAATATGAGACAAGGTAATTTAGGCAGCTCTTAAGCCTAGCTTCCCTGATTTAGTCTCCTGTCTGAACAGGCAGAAAATGGCCCATTTATATGGAGATAAGGGTGTTTATAGCCAGAGCATCCCCACCAGAAAGGTACTGCCCCAGCAGAAAGCAGTTTCCTCCTGGCCCTGAAGAAAGCAAGTGAGGCAGAGCCCTCCCAGTCCCCTTGGGCTGGGGTGTGTGGGGAGAGGCTGGCACTGTGGCTACAGATAGAGCATTCGGCCTGTCACTCTCATGACTACAATGAACTGTTTTCAAGGTGAGCGAAGAGAGGCATGGGGCCGGGAGTGGTGGAGCACGCCTGTAATCCCAGCAGCTCGGGAGGCTGAGACAGGAAGACGGCAAGTTCAAAGCCAGCCTCAGCAACTTAGTGAGGCCCTAAGCAACTTAGCAAGACCCTGCCACAAAATTAAAAATAAAAAGGGCTGGGGATGTGGCTCAGTGGTTAGGCCCCTCTGGGTCCAATCCCCAGTCCCAAAAAACAAGGCAGGTGGGGTGGCATAGGAAGAGACGGAGAGAGAACTGAGGAGATGAAACGTGAGCTCAGGGACCGGCAGTGGGACAGAGGGGAGCATCAGAGAGTGGGGCAGGAAGAGAGTGCCGAAGACGGGGAGGGCAGGAGGGGCAGCAGGGTCCACCTGGAGAAGCTATGGGGGCCCCAGCACAACTCTCCCTTTCAGGTCACGCTATAAAGAGCTATGGCCGGGGAGGCTGGGGCTGGGGCTCAGTGGTAGAGCGCTTGCCTGGCATCTGTGGTCACTGGGTTCCACTCTCAACACCACATACAAATAAAATAAAGGTCATCAGCAACAAAAGGAATTCTGACCTAACCTTTTCCCAGGAGAGAGGCTCTGAACAGGCACATCCCCTTGGCTAGGTGAGAACGGAAGGCCACTGAGGGGCTCTCCCTGAGATCAGGCCAGGAAGGACCCTGCCATGCGCTGCCTATACTTCCCAGCTCTCCACCAGGCTCCCGCTCTCAAACCTCTTACGTCCACTTATCCCCAAGCCAACAACGCCAGCAGGTAGCAGAAACAGGGCCTCCTTGCTTTACTGGAACTGCGGTGTTTCTCGGAACACTGACTTGACCACACCCGGAGCAGGGCAGCTCCCAGCCCTGGCTGCTGCCTGAGCCTGGCTCTTAGGCTCTTCCACAGTCCTCTGAAGAGCTGGGCGTCAGACAAGAACATCCGTTTTCCCCACGGGTGTCTTCCAGTCAAGAAATACAGGCTCCACCCCAGCAAAGGTAAGGAGGAGGGTGAGAGCCTCGGGGAGCTTCAGCACCATGGACAGCAGCTGAGGCAGCCCAAGGGAGGGAATCCAAGCAGCCCTCAGCTGCCTCAGGGCGGACCCCACAAACTGGCCAGGGGTGAAGCCAGAGGACCCGGGGTCCTGCCCGTGGGTCCTGGGGCTCCCTGGGAGGCTTTGCCCCTTGCTAGCCAGGGCCTTAGGCAAGTCTGCAGCAGAGCTGAACCTCAGCCTCCTCATCTGTGCAAAGGCGGTGCCACAAAGGATGGTAGGCGGAACCAAGGGGGGCCCGAAGTAAGCCCTTGGGTGTTTCTGACACAGAGGCCAGCCAGGCAGGGAAGCCATGCTCAGAAGACAGCGGTAGAGAAGGGCCAGGTCCCGCAGGCAGAGCGACACTTTCAACACCATCCACACCCAGGCACCAGGACCACGTCCTCCCCTGGTAATGCCCAGATGACCCAAGACCACCCCAACTCTACTTGGAAGGCAGGATGAGGAAACGAACCAGCCTCATCTCCCTCATCTGTCCATCAGACTGGGCTGGAGCCACTGCACAGGGCGAGCCTGCAGCTGGGCAGCAGTGTGGACGGACAACGTGACTCAGACAAGATGGGGCTGTGTAGCAACAGCTCCAGAGAAGCTGGCCCAGGCATCTGCTGGGAAGCATCAGGGTGAGAGAGGCAAGGAGTGGCCAGCACAGCTCGGCATGCAGGGCCCAGGGGGGGCAGAAAGATGGAGGGAGGGCAGCAGGGAGCCGGGAGGAGCCGCCTGCAGACTGTGTTGTCTGGCGGCAGCGGCGTGTGCACAGCTCAGGGGGAGCAGGCCTGGCAGAAGGCCAAAGCCCGGCCCTGACAGGCTGGGCCAGAGTCCACCCCAGAGCCGAGCAGGAGACCCCTTCCCTGCAGCCAACCACCTGAGGCTCAGGCAAGATGTCAGCCTCTCATTTCACAGAGGAGGAAGAAGCCGCCAAAGAGAAGGCTCTGAGGCCCAGGGGCCCCTGGCCACCTCCCTTCCCTGGGCCTCCCCCAAAGGGAGCCCACACAGCTTGGGCCATACCCACCTACACCCAGCACTCACCCGAGCTCTGCTCCCCAGCCAGGACGAGTTACAGAACAAGTCTATCCCAGCAGAACTCAGCACCAGCTGTTCTGACACTTCTACAACTGGGCCTCCTTTTGTTCCCCCTGCCCCCCCAAAAATCTTGACTTGCAGAGAAAGGGAGTGGGGGATGCTGAATTGATTCTGAAACAACTTGCAGAGAAGAGACCCAGGAACTGGGAGGACCTCAGTGGCAGAAGGAAGACCAAGAAGCAGAGGGGGGACACCAGAGAATACCTGGACCCTACAAGGGGGCCGTGGACCATAGCCTGCTCAGGGGAGGAGACCAGGCATGGACCAGTAATTCCCTAACAGAGCTCCACCCTGAGCTCTGTGAGCAACCGAGACACACAGTGGGATGTGAAAATCAGGATGACAGTCGGGACTTTGACCTTGGCACTGTCCTTTCGCTGCAGCAGCCCCAGACGTGACTGTGGGAGACACTCCGCTGGCTGGAAGAACAATCTTAGAGGACTCGGAAGCCACCTGCAGAGCACCTTGGACACTGCGCCCCAGCTGTGCCTGTGGCGGGTGGAAGAGCCCCTGATCTACACCCCATTTCCCATGGAGGGCATAGCGCACCAACCTCAGTTCTGGGGACCCCAAGTTGGCAGTCCCCACTGCCCCCCTCCTTCCCAGCTCCGCAGCTGTTTCTGGATGGAAGCCTCTCATCTCCCCCGCCCCTCCCTGTACACCCAGCGCACACACCGCATCTCCTGAGAAAGGACGCATTTAAACTCAAAGGAAGGGCTGAGAGAGTTGGTCATTCTCAATTTGGGGTCCTTCAAGATTGAGAGGGAAAAAGAAAGAATGAAATATGAGCCTTCCCATTCACGACTGTTATAAACAGTTATAATTTAGCACTGAATAATTGGTTGCTATGGTAACCGCTGCAGTACAGGTTGAAATCATTTCTCCCTCCTGCGCTCCGGTCTGACAAGGAGCTTCATCTACATATGCTCAGGTTCCGGCTGCAGCCTGGTTATTTTATGTAAATCAGAATCCATGACTTGCTGCCTGCCCCCACCCAAACTGCTGCCTGGGGCCCACCAGCCCTGGCACCTCCTCTTGGGGTCACCTGGGTGGAGACAGAGAGGGGCAAAGGGATACAATCCCCCTGCCTGGCCACACGTCTCCCCCAGGTCTGTGGGGCAGGCAGGCAGCTGGGACCCTCCTCTCTGGACACAGCATGCTCCAAACCCCCTAGGATCCACAGCAGGTCAGAGCCAGGCTCTCAGGAATGCAGGGAAGGGGGCAGCCCTGAACCAAAGGTCACCTCAAGGGACCTGTCCCCTAGGGTCCTCCAGCCCTCCATCCTTTCCAGGAAGCACCACAGCACCTCAGTAGAGAGGAGTGGGGAGAATGAGGGAGAGCAGGGAGGGAAATGAGGCAGGAGGGGGGGAAATGGAGAGATGAGAGAGAGCAAGAGGCCAGAGGACAGATGCATAAGGCAGAGACCAAGCATGAGCCAGAGGGAGACTCCAAGGGACCCAGCGAGAGACAGCAGACGAGAGCCAGAGACCTGGGCTGGACACAAAACCAAACCAGGCCTCGGAGAAAGGAGGGAGTCCATCAGCTCGAAAAAGGAGGGAGCAGATCAGCTCGAAAAAGGAGAGGCTGAGACCAGGGCCCTGAGAAGAGAGGCAGTGACCAGCCCTTGCAGGCTCCGGAGGCTGCGGGGCCGCCAGCACCCTCATACTCCTGGCCTCTGTCCAGACACTGCCTCCTTCCTGGCCAGAACCAACATGTCCAGGAGGGGAGGGGGCAAAAACCCAGCCCTGCCTGGGGCGGTGGCTCTCACAGGCACCTGCTGCTCCCCTGCTGGGACCCAAATGGGGGCCTGGGCGGAGCCAGCCCGAGGCTGAGACCCAGGGCCAGGTGGTAGTGCCTCTGGTCCTAGCCTCCTACCCCATCCCCAGAAATCTGTTAGAGAGGAAACAGGCACTGGGCAGGGGCCACATGTAGGAATTCCCTGCCCTCGGCAGTGAAGCCCAGGATGGAGACCCACGGAGCCTGGGGCTCAGAGGGGAAGGCAGCGGGGCAGCAGAACAGGTTTCACAGCCTCAACCAGTAAGTCACCCGAGGGCCTCGCTGTCCAGCCCATCCACTGCCCAGCACAAGGACAGACCTGCAGGGCTGCAGTGGGGACCCCGCAGTGCAGAGGGAACTACAGCAAGGAATTTAGGGACCTTCCCCATCAAAAGGGCTGGTCTCAGCTTCTCCTTCAGTGGGGGAGCCTCCAGGGACAGGGTCCCCGTCTCCCTCCACATGTCCATTTAGATACTGGGAACAGGAAGCTCACCCCCTTCGTGACCCCTCAGAAGACTCAGCATACAGGCCTACACATCTCAGGAGCCTCGGCCACCCACCTACCCCCAGGGACAACCCTGACCTGGGCCCTACCCTGCAGGTTGGCCCAGGGGTAAAGAGTAGAGTGTCCTCAGAGAGGGCAGACACATCAGTCCTGGACATCACACCAGAATGAAGACAGAGCTGAGGGCAGCAGGTGTGGGCAAAGTCAAGCAGGAGGACCCAGGATCCCTCGCGTGCACACACACAGTGGAGCAACAGAGGCAAGGAAGGGCCTGGGGGGCACAGCACGAGAGCTGGGAAAAGGGGCTGTGGGCGTGGCCAGGTGCACCCTTCAGGAAGCTCTCCCAGAAGGGTCGGGGCCTGCCACTGAGAAAGGCTGACCACCAACCTCAGCGAAGAGCCCCAAGCAAAGAAAACCAAGCTGCCTCAGCCTCTCCCCAGAGGGGCCCTGGATGAAGACCACAGCGCAAGATCACAGACCAGGGTGGCGCTGTCCTCCCAACAGGCCACTAGCAGAGGTCGGGGCCGCTCCATGGCCACCTCACATGGGAAGGCACTTAATGTGTCACCAAAACAAATGGGAGGTGGAAAGGGGACACAGAATCAAGCGGCACAGGCAGCCGCTCTCATGCCCACCACTGTCCTCTCTCCCTCTGCTGGGCCTCCTTGCCTCTGCCTCTGGCCCTCACCCTGGGGCCTCCCAAGGAGCCAGAGGTGAGTTACATCCTGTGCCCAGCCGCTCAAAGCCCACTGCTGACCCTGCCTCACTTGAGAGGTAGGGAAGAGGCCACAGTGGCCCCAGGGCGCCACTGCCTTAGGTGGACTCCCAAGCACTCAGCAGGCACGTGGGCCCTCGGCTGGGTCCTCTGCAGCCCTTCTCCCTACCAGGCTCTGCCCAGGGCTCCTCACTAGCCACCTTCCTGGGCCTTTCGTTTACAACTCTGGACCAAAAAGGGGCAGAGCACTGTTCTCCTCAGAACAGGCAGGCTAGGAGAAGGCCGTGCCCGGTAGGGGGAAAGCTGGACCCTGCTGAGAGTCCCAGGTTCAGACCTCGGCATGACCACATGTGACATGGGCATGGCCGTCCCTGAGCCACTTCTCCCTTGCCTGTGAAGCTAGATGCAGGCTACCACCCTCTCCCCGGGGCTGCCTGGAGGACTGGAGACGAGGCCCAAAGCCTCCCAGTCAGCATGCGGTAAGATAACAGGGCACCCAGGGTCCCAGTCCAAGTCGGGGATCCTTCAGCTGCCTCTCTGCCTCAGTTTCCCATGAGACAAGGACGAATCCCCATCCCCAACCCACCAATTTCTTTGTTTCTCTGCAGAGGTTTGGTTAAGAGAGCCCCATCCCACCGATTCCCAGGGTGGATCCTGGGGTCCAAGCGAGTCCCTGAAGCACGTGGAAGTATTCTGAGCGCGTGGGCTCCGTCCATCTGCACCTCCCTCTCCTTTCCTGAACTGCTGGGAACCAGGATGAAAGAGGCAGGAGCCCAGCTCCAGGGCCAGGCTTGGCTCTCCAGGGGCTCTCCAGGACTGCGGGCCTCGCCTCTGCACTCCCTGTACATCTGCTTAGAGGGACAGAGGCTGCTACAGAGAGCCAGGAGCAGTGACCACCGGCTGTGAGGGAGGGCATTCCACTGTCCCCACACAGGGCAGCCAGGACAGGAGAAAGGAAAGACACCCCCCAACGTTCTCTCAGGAAATAGGATGTCATGAGCCCCCCAGAAAGGCTGGCGCACACCAGGCTTCCAGCACAAACTGGTTTGGGTGTTTCTCGGGGAAGCTGGGACTCCTCGTGAGGCCCTGCCGCCCTCGCATCTCACCTCTTTCTTCTTCCGCTTCCCTTTGGACTTGCTCTCCTTGAGCTTCTTGGATTTCTTTTTCTTGGGAAGGCTCAGGGGCTCCGCAGGGAAGAAGCCGTGGAAGCCCTCAAGGCCACCATCTTCTTCTTCTGCAAGAGGCAAAGTGGGGAGGGATTACCCTCTGCTCCCCGAGCCAGAGTCCAGGGACCCACCCGCCACACCAGGTGACCACTCCGAACCCTCCCCAGACCCAACCAGGGCAAGGCAGGAATGCCAGCCGTGGTGGACAATGTCAGGTCCCCTCCCTGGGCCTTTCCTTCCCTCCTCTAAAATGGAACAATAACCACCAACCCCTGGTGAGACAGGGACATGGAAGCTGATCTCCAGGAACAAAAGTGAGCGATTAACCAGCTGGCACTGTGCATGGGGCGCAGGGAGGAAGCAGCCCCAAGGAACCACCCGGGGAGGGTCAGGGCCAGACACAGGCGCCAACCTGGGTGAGGCGCATCCTGTGAAAACAGGACAATTGGGACACTCAGGTCCCATCACCTGAGGACCACATAAAACCAGCACAGCAAGAGCCGGGGTGCTGGAGGAGGGACCCACCCAGGAGCATCCAAGATGGCACTGCACCCCTTGCCCTGATCCTGCAGCCACGTGCACAGGTGCACACACCTCACCCTACACACACACACACTGGACAGTATGCCAAGAACACGCCAGCTGGGCACCCAGGAAGATGTGGCACCCCACAGAGAACTGTCACATTCACCACGCCTGGACTTCCCGGAAGCCACCAGAACCCTGAACCCCTCGCTTGTTTCAGCACCTTCCAGGCTGCGAGGAGAGCAGAGTGGACTTGGGTGGAGAATCTTTGAAGAAGAAACTGGCTACAGCTGGGTGTGGTGGCCACACCTGTAATCCTCAGCTTAGAGAGGCTGAGGCAGGAGGATCACAGTTTCAAGGCCACCCTGGGGAACTTAGTGAGACCCTGTCTTCAAATAAAAAATAAAAAGGGCCTAGGGTGTGGTCAGTGGTAGTGTGTGTGTGTGTGTGTGTGTGTGTGTGTGTGTTTCCGCCCGCGCTTGCCCAGGGCCCTAGGTCAATAAAAGTAAGATGCTGGCTCTGAGCTCCACATCCATCTCTTGAAGGGCACAAGGTGGGACTGCCCCTCCCCAACTTCCAACCTAGAGGAGGGGTTCCCACATGTACTGGGGGCATGATGTGTGACCTTTCCATGGGGACGCGGTGGGCTGAGGCCGGACTCCCACGCAAGAAACCACACTTGAGACCAAGTTCCAAGACTCCAGGCATGGGCCATGAAGGGGAAGGGAGGAGGGTCCCCCAGGGGACACAGCACCAAGAAATAAGTCACCCAGAGTAGAACTATGGCCACACATGGGGCAAAGGGCCATGCGGAAAGAAAACCTCCAGGAGACCAGGGAAGGCCCCACTCGGGTCAGTTCCCCTTGCCAGCCGGTGGCCCATGCACCCCTGGCCAGCTCGTCCTGCCCCACCCCCATGTGCCACAAGTGGCGGGGGAGCAAAAAGCAGAGCCGGCTGGGCCCACAAGGTGGGAGACACAGCAGGGTGAACAGCTCAGAGTCCAGTGGCCACCTTGCAGGAGGGTGAGGTTGCCCAGGGGAACCTCAGAACCAGGAGAGGGTGACCTCATAAGTCCTTGTTACTATCCTGTATGTTCAACCTGCCAGCCAGCTGTGTGCAGGCCCCATGCAGCAGACAGAAAAGCCACATACGTGTGCATGGACACACGTGTGCACACGCAGGACTCAACCAACAAACATCCCCTCCCATGCTCCACACAGTCCCCACCCCCAGCCTGGGACCCCTGCCCACTCCCTGTCCCAAGGGAGGACGAGGAGGCTTCCTCCACACACACCCAGCCCTCAGAGGGCCCTGGTGACTCTGGTGGCTGGGCAGACACCCTTCCTACCATTCTCCCTGCAGGGCCAGACTGCACCAGGCGGGGGCTACACCACTGCCTGGCACCCTCTGCACCTGGGTCCCAACCGGGGAGCAAGTTCTGCTCTGCCAGCCCCCAGGAGTCCCTGGGCAGAGGCAGGACACGCCTGAGTCCAAACCTTCCCCATGCCAAGGCGGTGGGAACGCCGAGGACCAGCGGAGCACACGGACATGGAGGGAGAGGCTCCGGAAGGTGCCACAGGGAGCTGGTCTTAGCAGGGTGACCTGAGTATGTCCTGAGGGACCAGCACAGCGTGTCCTGACCCACTCAGGAGTACTGCTGAGGACATACCCAGGTGGACGCGCAGATGCGGTGGCCTTAGATGAGCTCCAACTCACAGAGGCATGGACAGTGGGGGCCAGGCCCTGGGTACAGCCAGGATGAAGCCAGGGGCTGCTAGAGCTGACCCCATCTGTCCCTCTAAGTCCCTGAAAACATGCATGGGGACCCCCAGAGTCATCCTGGAGTGGAGAAGATTGGCCAGCAGTACCCGGGGTTGGCATGGAGCTAGGCTAAGGTGGCCAACAGGATGCCCACCCCTAATCTGCCCACTCCCCTGGCCCCATAGAGACAGCCTAGGCAGAGGCACCCCACCCCCTAGCAGTGTTCCACATGGTTATGTAACCCACTCGAGGCTGATGCAATCTCGGGAGTGGGGGCTCTCCCTGCTCTGGGCTGTCCCCTGTCCCTTCTCAGAAGAGCAGTCCCCAGATTTAGGAAGGTCAGATCAGTACATGGTCCCTGACTGACCAGACTGGACCGAGGATGAACAGGTGGCTGGGGAAGTTCTGGAAGGAAGTTTGTGGTCTGCTTTGTAGTGGGAAGAAGGCAAGAGGCACCTCACAGGTCACCCTGACCACACCCAGAACGCACCTTGGAGAATCAGTCCTAGATCCTGTCCATCACAGGCCCCTCCTCCCCTCCCAGAAGACCTCCCAGCCCAGGGCCATCTGCCTAATAAAATCCTCCTCCAGGAAGGTTCGGAGTTGGTATGGGAGATGGGGACCCAGCCCTGCCCACCCCCTTCTCTGACAGCCCCTTCCTGTTCCCACAGGCTGCTGGTACCCTGGGGACACCTCAAGTCCACGCACCCTGTCTTTAATATGAGAGCCCAGCCCCTCCTCTCACACGGCGCCTCTCCCTCTTCTGCAACAGGCCGTGAGTCTTCTTGGGCTCTTAGGCCTAGGAATCACTCTTCAAGCAACCCCACCATCAGCCATGCCCTGAGCCCTGAGCCCTGTGCCCGGGGACCCCCGCCCCTTCTCCCTGCGGCCCCAGCTGTCAAGGACAGAGTCGAGATGCGGAAGGTACTGAGACACAGGACATGCAGCCAGTGGTGGTGGGCTCCTGGGCCCTGGGGTGAGGGGCTCCAGGACTCCTTGTCCTGCCAGCTCTTGGCCTTCATAGCGGCCCACACCTCTGGCCCGCCTGGCTGGGCCCTCCCACACCAGCCCTGCCCCTCCAGGGCCTGAGGTGCCATCATCCAAGCCAGCTATAATTAGGACCATTAGTCTGGTTATCGCTCACCTCCAGAGCCGCCCAGGCAGAGCAGGCCTGGGGAGGGGCAGGGGAGGCTGCTTCAGAGGGAAGGAGCGGATGGACAGACAGGGAGGGACAGAGCCTGGCAGGGTGAAGAGAAGGACCTTCTATAGCTTTTTCCTGAGCTCAGTCCAGCCCTTTATCAGCTCCCCGTGCACACTCTGGCTCAGCCCCGAGGGACTCCAAGCTGACACAGCTGGGTGGCCCATCCCAGGCCTACACCTCACCTAATGCCTACACATCACCTGCCCTAGGCTCAGAGCACCCGACAGTGTCATATCCATTGGGACACCACACAGCAACCCCGGAGAAAAGAACTACCAATCTCACTGCAGATGTGGAAACTGCCCACATCTCAGTTCCACGCCAGCAGGGAACCCACAGGCATCGGATCCTCCCGGAATTCAGCATTTCAACAGCATGTCCGGTGTGCCAAGTGGGGTCTTCACCCTGGGGACCATGAGGTGACTGAAGCCAAGGCAGGCGGGTCTGGAAGGTCACAGGGGCCCCTGGGGAAAGTCGGGGCTGGTCCAGGCCCACACCCAGGGCAAGCCCCGCCCCTTCTGGGAGGAGCAGCGGCAGAGCCAGAAGGGGGCTGCAGGGAGCTTTAGAAGCCCAAGCTGCTCAGAGTAAAGAAAGCCACGTGACTGCGGAGGGCAGTTAGGCCTCCGATTCTGGGTGGTCCAAGGGTGGGAAGAACAGAGGCAGGAGCTAGACAAGACCTTCACTGCCAAGGTCGGGGCCCCAAATGTGTCAATGATAGGGACCCAGCTCAGCAGGGTCTGGAGACAGGAGCTCCTTCTGTTCCCCACCCTGTAACCCAGGTCCAAGCAGGGAACAAGGCCACCTGGCGGTCAGGAGGAGGCAGGGACAGGACAGTGCAATGGCTTCAAACCAGCACCCCTCCTTGGGATGGCCCAAGTCCCTGCCTGGCTGACTCTAGCTTCTTCTGTAAGTTGGCCTGTCCTTCCTCCAGGTGACCAAGGATTAGAAACTGTGAGTGAAAAGTGGGGATGGGACACCCAGGCGGAGCTAAGCAATGCAGGCAGAGCCCGGGAGGGTGGCCCCAGGGTGAGGGCTGTCAGGTCCGTTTTGGGTGCTAAGGGACCAGGAGTTCTGGCCAAGGAGGAGCCCAGACAAAAATTCCCATTAGTCCTCGGACCTCCCCACATGACACAGAACCCAGGCTGATGTGGGGGGCAGAACTCCCGCCCAAGAAGTGATTAATAATTTATTTATGACATTTAACAAAACCCAGACATCACCTCATTGGCGTCTCATCAAAAGAAAGCGCCAGTCCTGAGAGGGAGGGGACTAGAGGGGAGGTGGCAAGGCTTCTACCAAGAAGTGACTGGGGTCTGGGGAGAGTGAGGGGCACAAGGCAGGCAGGAAGGGGCCTCCAGGCCCAAGGAATTGACAGGGGCAGGAAAAAGAGACAGGAGACTCCTCTCTCATGCCTACCTCACTGCATGGGGAGACAACCCCGGAGGCAGAGGGAGAGACAGAGAGACAAGACAGAGAAGCAGAGGCAAGACTGACAGACATAGAGACAGAAGGGGGATAGAGGGAGAGAGCCAGGGAGGGGGAGATATAGACAAAGACACAGAGATGAGACAGAAAATCTCAGGGTTTCACTGCAAGAGCCCAGAAAGACATCATGCTCTGTGTTTAAAACTGCTCAGGGAAGATACTCCAAAAAGGTGTGTTGTGTGGATAGGTAAATGGGTGGATGGCGGATAGATGGATAGATGGATGGGGAGGGATGGAGGAATGGCAGGCAGGTAGGCATATGGACAGACAGATGATGGTAGATGGATGGATGGATGGATGGAGAATGGGTGGGTGGGTGGCTGGTGACTATGGATAGATGAATGGCTAGATAAGTAGCAGACAGATTCTGGATGGGTAGATGGATGTGTATGTATAGATAAGTGGATGATTGATGGATGGATTCTGGATGGACTGATGGATGGTAATGTATAGATGACTAGATGGATGAATGCATAGTGATGTATGGCAGATGAACGGTGAGTAGATAGGTGAAAGGATGATGGTGGGTGTACGTATGGATATATGAATGGATGGAAGGTAGATGACTGAATGGTAGGTGGATGAGTGCTGGATGGATAATAAAGATATGAATGGTAGATAAATGGAGGGATGGTGAGTAAATGGCTAGTTGGTTGGGTTTACGGGTGAATAGGTAGATGTCTGGATGGATAACTGGTGGAATGACACATGAATCTTAATCCTTCATCAACTTGGAAGTCACTGCCAAGTCACTGGGAAAACTGTGTTCCCTTTGCCTCCCTTCTCCCAGAAAGAATATTAAATACAACAACATAACCAGGATGCCTGGAACCCCACCCTACACACATTCCTCAAGAATGCCAGCAAGCTAAGAAAGCCTGGGCCTTGAGAAGTCATGACAGCCACTCAGAAAGCCAGAGATGCTCATGCAGACGGAGCCAGTCCTGTAGGCATGGAGAGCACAGGTCAGCCGCATGTCCTTGGGGCTGGAGTGATCACGCTGCCTGGCCAGGGAAAAACCTGGGCTCACCAGCTTGGCTATGGTTAAGAAAGGGCTAGGCCAACCAGGCAGGGAACGTGCCAGCCCACCAGTGGCCCCAAGAGGAATTAGTGCTCTATATAAGGAAAAGCTGTGAGATGCTATGTCCCTGTCCTCCATCCCTCCAGCCCCACCTTGGGCCTCACGCCCAGCCCTCCTCCTGCCCAGCTTACTGGATGAAAGTGCAAGTCTCAAAAGCATTTCCTTGGGGAGGCAGGATAGCTTCCCCGCTTGGATGGTGCTAATTATACCAGCCATGGATTCCTGGGTACCCATTATATGCAGGGCACTATGACCTAAATGTTCCACATGCACCATCTCATTAGGCCTCATAATAACCCTCTATGAGGTAGTGAGTGCTATGTCCCATTCTAGAAGCGGGGACACTGAGGCAGAAGGCTGGTGAGCTTGCCCAAGGCCACTCAGCTAACAAAAGCAGAGCTGAGATCGGAGGCCTCCTCCAGCCAACTCCCAAGCCCTCACTGACCAGTCCTCCCAGCTCCCAGGAGAATTTGGCAGCTGCTAGTCCCTGAGCCAGAAGAGGTGGGCACCCACCCCATCTTCCTCCTGGAAGCAGACTCACCCACCTGACACAAAGCCAGAGAGTTAGCAAGGGTTGGTAGGAAGCAAGAATACCGTTGAGGAAGCAAGGGCCACTCTGAGGGTGAGACAGGAGGGGGAGCCGAGCCAAAAAAAAAAAAAAAAAATGACAAAGAGTGCAACTGCTTGGATTAGAAAAAAGAAAAAACAGTTTTACAGCCCCCAAAATACTAACTCCTCCAGCCTCAAACTGCAATGTTTCAGAACCAGCTGACTCCAGGTCGCTGCCATTGACCTGGGCCCCAGGCTGCTAGTGGGCAGGCCAGTCAGCACTGAAGGAGGGACATAAGGCTGGAGCTGAGGCCACCATCACATCCAGGGGCCCAGGAGTGATCTAGGTTCCCCTCCACCCTCAGACACTGAGACCATAATGATCTCTTGGCACCCTTAGTGCTGGGGGGGGGGGCTGAGCCCAGCAGGTGGTCAAGGGAAGTCCACTTGAAGGGGAACCCACTGGCCCAGCAGATGGACAATAACACATCCAGAGAGCAAGAAGTGCTGCCCAGACAATAAACCATTAAAATAAGTCTGTAGTGGGACCACACTTGAGCCAGAGGATCAAAGAGGGTCTTCCATGGTAGCACTGGAGCTGGGACCCAAATGGCCAAGAGAAACCTCTGAGCAGAGGAAAGAGGAATTCAAGCACAGGTCACAGTCAAGGCCCAAGGACAAGACAGAGCGAGGATAAAGGGGCATGGAGTAGAAAAGGATGGACCCAGGTTCCAAGCTCTGATTTGTGTTCAGAGGTGATCCCAGCTCCAAGGGGGGGGGGGGTAGTCAGTGAGAATAGGCTGGGAGGTTCTGGAAGGGTTCAGGGACTTGGAAAGGAGCTTGAGCCTCAGAGGCAGAGCGGCTCATCTGGTAGGTGGATGGGGCTGGAATCCCCAGGCAAGAAGGGCAGGAGCAGGACATCTTCTCTGCCAGGCTTTGGGGACCACTCCTGGAGGCCCTGGGGACAACATCCCCCCTGCCCTGGAGAAAAAGGGAGAATGAGGGGCAGAAGGGAGATTGTGACCAAGACCCAATTCTCCGGCCCTAAGAATGAGTTGGGTGTCACCAGCCTGGCATTATGCCCCTCCCCCCATCTTCTTCCTTCCCCAAACTCAGTACCCCAATACAACCAGAGAGAGCCAGAGTAAGGCAGGAAAGGACAGGGGACTCCATCAAGAGGTCTGCAGTCCCAGAAATGGGGCTGTCCATGCCTGCTCAGCTGTCCACCACCCCATCAGTGCCACAAAGGGCCACACCCCAAACACCACAGGGCGTCTCACTGAGGAAAACAGTGAGCTAGCTTACTGAGAAGCCAGCCTCCAAGCTGGAAAGCAAACACAGGTACTTCCCATGTGCTGGGCCTCTATATTCCCCTCCCAGGAATGGGTCTGATCCCACCAGCCTGGGAAGGTCACAGCTACTATCCAGACAACCCTACCCTATGTGGGGACACCCCAGCAGCCTCTTTGCTAACTTGGCCTTACTGCAAGGTGAGGAACAGCCTCCTGCAGAGGCCCCGGAGTCAAAGCCATTAGGCAAACAGAAATGGGGAGAGGGGCGGGGGCGTGGCCACCTGGGGGACTCCCCACAGCAGCGAGAAGGTGCCAAGAAGCCTCGGGGCTGCTGCACCCCAACAGAAGTGAAGAAGTGCCACTGTGGCATGTTCTCATGCCCTGAGAAGACATAAAACATCCCTGAGGGCCAGATGCACATTCTGGGACGGGAAGATCCTCGGGCCTCACAGCTGAGGAGTCCAGGAGGGGCGCTGAGCAGCGGAGGAGGGCGGCTGGCCAGGCCCTGCCCGGGCGGGCCAGGTGGGAAAACGTCCGAACAAATGGCGGGCAGCTAACTGAATGGTTATCCTGTAAGGCAACCCCTCCGCACCAAATCCATTCACGCTGAAATCCTGAATTTTGAGAGAGAAAAGGAGAGAGCCGGCAAGGGCAGGGGCGGCGGCCCTGGGGCGCCAGGCCCCAAGCCACAGCAGCAGGGTGGGCTGGAACGCCGCTGCGCTGGGCGACAGGGGGCCGGAGACGGCGCGGGCGCTAGGGTGCGCCAGGAGGACGCCGGCGGCCCTGGCAAAGTGCAGGGAGCGGCGGTCGCAGCGCCCAGCAGCCGGGAAAAGGGAGCGGGAGTCCCATCCCGCGCGCCCCAGCTCCCAGCCCTCGCGGGCCCGAAGGAAGCCTCCCATGCCGGACGCCTTCAGATCCCCAAACATAGCCTGTCCTCGCCCCGCTGCCGGCCCCACCCAGGCCGCCCTAGCGCCGAGACGCGCGGGGCCGGGTCCCGCCTGCCCGCGGCGAGGCCAGGGGCGCGCGGCGGCCAGGCGAGAGGCGGGTGCGCCGCGCCAGCAGCGCGCGATTCCCGCCCCCTTCAAGGGCACGCGGGCTGACCCTGGCGGCGCCGCGCCCCCTCCCCGCCCGGGCGCCCGGCGCAGGCCCCTGCCCGCGGTCCTCCGGCCCGCGCCGCAGCCGGGGTCCGGGTCGCACCCCGCCCTGGGTCGCCCGCGCGCTGCGCTCCAGCGCTCGCCCTGCCCTGCGCCCTTGGCCGCGCGGCGCCAGCAGGGCGGGAGCGCAGCCCGCAGCCCGGGCGCTCCTCCCGCGCC
This sequence comes from Spermophilus citellus, assembly GCF_964194105.1. Taxonomy (NCBI): domain Eukaryota; kingdom Metazoa; phylum Chordata; class Mammalia; order Rodentia; family Sciuridae; genus Spermophilus; species Spermophilus citellus. Next base: position 135,704,760 of record NC_138191.1, on the reverse strand, counting down.
GCGCCGCCCCCGCCGCCGCCGCCCGCTCCGGCCCGGGTCCCGCGGGTCCCGGCGCCCCCACTGCCCTGGCCCCGGGGCGCCCCCGCGCCCCCTCACCTGACATCTCGTCCTCGTTCTCCATCTCCTCGGCGAACAGCCGCGGCAGCTCCTCCTCGGTGCCCAGCGGGCCCCGCATGCCCGGCGCGGGGGGGAGGGGAGGTGGGCGCCCCCCTCCCGCCGGGCGCGGTGCCAACCTTAACCCGTGCGCTGCCGGACGGGCGCGCGCGGCGGGCGAGGCGGCCTTGGCGAGAAGATGGCGGACGCCGGCCCCCCCACCCCCTAAACCTCCACCCCCCCGTCTCGACCCCCCTTCCTCCGGCCGCCTTAGCCCGCACCCGCACAGCCCGGGCCGCTCCGCCCACTGCGCCCGGCAGCCCCAGTCCCGCAGCCGGCCGAGGGTGGCGGCGGCAGCGCCGGCGGCACGGCGGCACGGCGGCAGGCGGGGGGGGCGGCACACATGCCCGGATTGTGACGTCCAGTCTGGTTGCTGTGGCAACCCCATCCCATCGTTCCGGCAGCGGTACTAGTTAACAGCACAGAACAAGTTGGGGGGACTAGTCCTGTGCCGCCGGGTGAGCGTGGGAGACAGGGGCCTCCGACAGGGGGAGCCGTCGAGGCGCCCGCGCGCCCGGGGACCCGACGGCCTAGCGGGCTGCGGGGACTTGGCGGCCCTAGCGCAGGAGCAGGCGGGGAAGCGCCGCCCCCGCGCGCCCAGAGAAGAGCCAGCCACAGCCGCCCCGCCCACGGAGGCGCCGGGCCCGGGTCCCCAAGGGCGCGGAGGCGGGGTCTCCCGGGCTGCGAGGAGGAAGCGCCCCACTAGGCTGACACGCGCCAAGACCCGCCCCGCACCCGGTTCCGGCCTTGACATGCTTCTAATCTCCTCTCTCAACCCATTTCGAAAGAAGACTAGAAGAAAAATGTGGTCTGCATTTGGGGAAGGGACGTTCTGGAGACAGTGGGGCTGATTCCGTGAGGATGCTTGTGCCCACCCCCCACGTGTCTTCTTCCAAAACAACCCTCCTGGACTGATTCCAATTCTACACATCCAGATCCCTGGGGGTTGTGTGGCCCTGCGTGGTCTGCGCCCCAAACTCCCACTCAGAAGCAACACCTGTGGCGAAACGCGAAGGAGCCTCCGCTGCCAAAGGTAAGAAAGGAGGCCTAAGCCCTGCAGGAGCAAGACGAATTTTAAGTGAGTGCATTCAGTCTCGCTGCAGCAAGTCTTAAAGCTACTTTAAAAACGCGCGGAAGTTTCAGTGACCCGCAGGATCACCAACTCTTATCCCTGAAGGACCTGTAAGAATGGCAACTTCTTCTCACTACCTGCAGCCAGACACGTGAGAGGTCCACTGGAAACGCACTGCAGCCACGGAAGCCAGGCTCTGCCTGACTTGGGAACCTCAAGGCGGTGGAAGAGGAATATAGCGCAAACCCTCTGGTCTTGGCTGAGCACCTGTCCCACCCAGGCATCCATCACCAGGGGGGTTTTCCCTGCCCTGGCACTTTTGGAGAATCATGAAAATTGTGTCCACTTGGCTGAAGGACCCCAGAGCGAGACCTCTTTGGGGAGGTTGCTACAACCCATGCTGCTGGACAGGAAAGGCTGTATCTATGGCCCAGGGAGGGTTGTAAAGGTTTTTGGCAAAGCTTTATCCTGGTGCAACCCAAGTTAATTGCCATTGAGCCCCAAAATCTCTTTTTTCATCCTAGGCAAAGGCAGGTCTGTCCAGCCTTCCAGGATCAAAGTGCAAGGTACTGAGAATCCACTTCATCTCTCAGGTCTTTCTTTTTTTCTTGGCAATGGGGATTGAACCCATAAGCGCTTTACTACTCAACTACATCCCCAGTCCTTTTTTGAGACCGGGGCTTGCTAAATTGCTGAGGCTGGCCATGAATTTATGATCCTCCTACCTCAGCCTCCCAAGTCACTGGGATTACAGGTATGTGCCACCATGCCTATTTTAAAGCACACTGTACATAAAGATGCTGGATCAGAATACTGCAGGCCACCTATCAGAGGAAAGGGGCAGTGAGCAGCAAGCAGACTAAGGAACCAAAGGACCTCCCTCCGCAAAACTGTCCTCACCACTGAGCAGCTAGCCAAGGGGAGCCCCAGATCACTAGGCTGGAGCCAGGCCTGCATGTTCCCTGAAAGGCTTCCTGGCTCTTTCAAGTCCACCTGTTTCCCTGACTCATAACTTCCCAGGAAAAAAACCCTAAGCTTCACCAAACACACCCACCCTCCATCACCAGCACCCTGGTACAGCTAGTGGTGATCCCCCAACCCACTGCAGGGAATTTTGACTTAATATTTCTTAATACCAGAAACCCCCCACCACGTGTGTGTGTGAGTGCATACACACACACACACACACACACACACCATTAACCTTGGCTCCAATTCCCAAAGCAAGGCTGAGAAAGTCAAGATATCATTCACCATGGAAAAGCTCCAACTGCTTAATTTGCAACAAATTAGAGCCAAGATGCTCATCACTCAGGATGTTCTCCCCTCCCTAGCCTGCTCTTCCCCGTGACTGCTGCTGGGTAACATTAGCTAATACCCAAAAGGAAAGAAAGACAAAAACTGGGATATTGGAAATAAATGGTTTTTTTACTACAAATCTTCAGTAATTTTAAAAGGAGAGTTCTTATTATTGTTAAAACTATTAAATGTGTGTCTTCAATGACAATGGTCCCAAAATGCCTGATGTTAAAAGCAATCCCTAAAAAGGTGAACATTCAATAAACCGCAGTCACAAGAATAAGCCTATCATTAAGGTTATAGTTTCAGTAGACAAGACACTCATGTTTGCTAATCACAGAACTTGTAATTACACCTCAGTGGCAATTCAAAAATCACAATATTTTAAAAATATATTAGTTACAAAAGCATCAAGGGAAGTTTTTTCCCTTAGAGTTGAAAGAGATAATCACCTTCTGCACATAATGGTACTCATCCATGTGAATTTCTCATGGATAACCCAAGTCATACCTGGGGACAGTTCCTTCAAAACCTGTCTCCTCACCAAGACCACCTTGTTGGATACTTCACTGATTTCAGGCTTCTGGAGGACAGTGACGTGCTTGTACCTAGAAAGATCAAGCCTCTGCTGGACACTTTCTGCTCAGCAGTGAGGAATTTCATCAGCCGGAATTTGGAAGTGTCCTCTGGTTGGAGGAACCAGTGTCCCTCTGCAGACCAAGACCTGGCTTCTAATTGAGGCCTTTTCCTCCACATAGGGACCTTGCACAAACCACCTGGGGTCGTGGGGGAGGCAGGCAGGAGCTTCTCAGAAAGGGAGCCCGGGGCCACAGCCCTGAACCTGACAGTAGGCTTAAGCTTACTGATGGTGCAGCCTGGAATCCAGCTAAGGTCAGCGGTGAAGTCCCTCAGCAGGACAGTCCAGACTTGGAATGCAAAGGTCCTGCCTGGTCTAAAACAGCCCGAAGAAAACCAATGTGATTCTCAAATCCATCCCCAGAGCAGGAAAATGGCTGGATTAGAAATTACTGGGTTTTGTTCCCAGAAATAAGCACCATCACGGTACCTGTGTCCTTCAGCACCACCTTCTTGCCAAGACTGGAGAACCCCCAACAGCAAGCCTCCTTCCTACCTTCCTCTCCTCAGAGAAGCCCCCTCAAAGGCTTATTCCCCCAAGTACAAACCCACTACCATGATTCAGCCAAAGGACTTCCCTCCAATGGCTACCCAGGGCTTCTGGCCCAGCAGCCTCATCCAAGAGTGCCCCCTTGGTACTGCCAGACCTGCAGCTGCTCCTTGTAAATGGTCCACATCCTAGGTTCCCCTCTCCTCCCCACTCACACTTGATGAGTTTGGGGTCAAGTCCTGAGCACAAGAAAGCAGCTTCCAGGATCTCCTGAAGTTACCAAGAGGGACCCTGCCCCTTCACGGGGATCCTTTTCACCTTCCAACCAAGTGTTCCCTAAAAAGAATGAGGTTAAACATCCCCAGACAGCAACTGCCTTAAAGGCATCTGGTGTGAGTGCGCTCCCCTCCCCCCTCGTGGCTCAACACTGCTCAAGGCACCACCAAGCAAGCTTGGGACTCTTGTGCCTCAAGACCCGGCTATTCCTGAGGACCATGACACTATTCCCCAGTCACAGAAGAGGGGGCTAAAAATCTTGAGTAATTTTAACAGAACTCTTAAGGGTCTCACCTTCAGAAATGGTGAGACCCTGGCATACAGTGATACCACAGTCCTTCAGCTGCACTTGGGAGGAGGGCATTTGTGACAACCACAGTTGCCAACATTCTATTTTGTGACTTAACGTGAACTTACATCACAGTTTAAAACTCAGTGATCCCAAGGTTTCTGAGCCCTGGCATTTCCAATCAGGCAGGTGAGGAACAGTACCAGACGGACACAGAGGGAAATGGACCAAGAAGTGCCCTGGGTGGAGTTGCTGTGGCAGGAGCAATGCAACTCAAGCCTACACTATATATTTCCCACCAGAAAAAGGTATGGTTTGCAAAGCTCTTCTCCAGACTATGAAGCTCAGCCAACTCCAGAATCTCATGGAAGCAAACAGCAGAGTAAAAAATGAAGATTAAGGACATATTTTACTCCACACCTCATCAGCACTCAGAGAATAAAGGTTAACAGGTTAACAGATCAGTCCTTTAAAAAAAAAAAAAGGCTTGCACAATAATAGTAGTCATGTGTTAGCCTCTTTAATATAAAACGTGATCAAACTCAATTACAAGAGTTCAAAAAGGCATAGAAAAACCAGTGAATTTCAATTTTATTACACTTCTTAAAATTGCAGAGGACCATTTAAAAAAAATCGCTAATCTTAGTCCAGGGTTAATTTTTTTAACAGCCAAACTAAGAATTACTACATGGAAACGCTATGCAACAAATTTGCAAACCCAAGTCACACACATATAAAGTTAATAATCATGGTAAGGGACACAGCCAAAGAGCAACTGATGCCTCCGTTAGGTTTGAAAGAAATGCTGCCTTCTGTGAGGGCAGAGGAGAAATGTGCAAACAATCCCGCCTCAAGAAATTTGCATAGAAATAGAAAATGCAAGAGCCTTTGCCACAAGTGAAATTGCAAAACCTCAACACGTTAAGCTCAATCCAAGAAGCACCAAATGTTAAATTGGAGCCATGGTGGGACCTGGACATTTAATTTCCAGCTGTGCAGCTCAGAGAGCTGTCATCTCAGGTATGGAAATCAGGTGGAGGTCAGCTCTTTAAAACATGAATTTTTATACAGCATAATTACAAAACAGACACTTCTGCAGAATTGTTTGGATTTCAGAAGGTTGCATTATTATCAGGCTCTTTCAATGATGTGGCCACTGAAGCCCTTCCCATTATCAAGTCCCCTAGCCTCTGCATACATTTGACACGAAATCCCAAGCAGACATACCATTTCACAGGAGTTTTTGTGTGATATTGAGGATGCAACCCAGGGCTTTATTCATGTTAATCAACTCTTCTACCACTGGGGACTTTAGACATGAAGTCCAGTTATGGTCTTATGTGGTGTAGAAACAACTATTTCCTGGGCAATTCCCAAATCCTCAGCAAGAAACATTCCCCAATGGCCTCTCAAGCCCCACTCCAGGCAATCCTCTGGAGCCCTTGGCATCAAATGGCTCCCCTCTAGGGAACTCACAGATTGCCACTCTATTGATGTCTCCAGCTCCCTCTGCTGGAGGCCAGAGTGACAGTCTGTTGCAAAGACTTGTAGAAATATTTACAAATTCATCTTTACACAATTGCTCTCCAAACCCTTTTGTGAAGGGTAGAACACAGCACAGCTAAAGGATCACATTTTATTGGCATAGAAAGAAAAAGGATTAGCGTACATAGTTGTGAGCATTAAAAGTAATTTGTAATTTAAAATGAAGACATAAGTCTAGAAACCCGCATGTCATTGACACTGCCATTTCCCACAAGGCGATCTTAGAACAATATCACTAGTTGTCTTTAATGCATGAGAAACCGCACATTGAGTCCCTCAATCTTCCTTTGAGAAAATAACCAAATACAATTGTACTTTTAAAAATAAAATAGAGACCAAGTGAAGCTTGCATCTCCACACCCTCAATCTACTGCTCAGTGCTGGACACTCCCTAGTGCCCTTCCAACAGCCTTCTCCTCCTACTTTGGTTACTACTGTGAGAAATGAAATTTCCAAGCAGAAAAGAAAAAGTAATCACAAGTAAGCGAGTGGAAGCCCATAAAACCCATCTGCCATGGTTCCCATCTCTGTTCAAGTCACACTGCAGAGATACAAGGATAAACCACTGTTTTGGTTCCCAAGTTTTATTCAAGAACTCATACAAAATATTCCAGATAAAAGAGTTTTAATCCTCATCTTCCTCCTCCTCTTCATCCTGGTTAATCTGGAAGTAACGTAATTCATAACTCTCTTTGCTGTTAGCGACTACACGCAACCAGTCGCGTAGATTATTCTTCTTCAAATACTTTTTGGTGAGATATTTCAAATACCTGCAGAGAAAGGACACTTAAGAACTATGCTAGACAGATGGCCTTCTTGCATTCTGAGACATTTTAACTTTTACACAAACCATACATTCAAAACCATTAGACTGGGGCTGAGGATGTGGCTCAAGTGGTAGCGCGCTTGCCTAGCATACGTGAGGCACTGGGTTCGATTCTCAGCACCACAAAAAAACAAAGTAAAGATATTGTGTCCACCTAAAAATAAAAAATAAATATTAAAAAAAAAACACATTACACTAAAGATGTTTTCCCAACCTTTCAAAAAAAAAAAAAAAAAAAAAAAGATAAAGCAAACATACCCCGCCAATGCTCTAACAAGAATGTGAGACATGAGTCACCTAACTTGACAGTAAAAACAGATTAGCAAATATAATAGTTGTCTGTTAAACAGCAGCAAACAACTGCCAAATGGTTTGTAAGTGACCACTGCAGAAAAAGATGCCAGAGTAAACTGACAGGCAAAAAATCTTAACACCTGCACTGAGAAACACTGCGCTTCCTAGGAGCTCTAAGGACTCCACACCCCTCACAGACCAGAACTCCTGTGGTGTAGGTCGTCCCCTGCTTGGTAGGTTGCCCATTTCTAAGGTGCAATGATCACTGCCCAATGCAGGGATCAGAGTGCACCCTGCTACTATCCTCCCTCCAGCAGAGTGGTCACATATTTTTGAGACAGGTCTTACTGTGTTGCCCAGGCTGGCTCTGAACTCCTGGGCTAATGAATCCTCCCTCCTATTTCAGCCTCCTGAGTAGTGTATGGCATAGCACATGGCATAAAGGTATGGTTTGGAGGGTGCTTTTGTGTGTATGTACAGTCCTGGTGATGAAACCAGGCCAGACAAGCACTTTACACTGGGCTGCACCCCAGCTGTGCTCAGATTTTTTTCAATTCATCTACCCAACTACAGCATGAGCAAAAGCGGGAGCTTCTCAACCACTAGAAAATGGAAGGCAGTGGCCAGCTTCTGTGGCCAATATCCTCGTGACATGGAGATGACCCAACCTGCAAGTGTTTGTTCCCTGATCTGGTTGCTTGTGAAGCCCTGAGGTCCCACATCCTCATGAAGTCACAAAAGGAAAAGGGACCACAATGCAGCACAAACCACCACCCAGGCAAATTATCCTCTCCATGCCTCAGTTTCTCCTACTACAAAATTGAACACAAAATACTTACCAGCTCTTCAGACTACCACAAGGACTACATGAAATGTATAGGTAAATCTTGACTTATTAGCAAGAACCCAAATGCTAGTGACCCAAGAAATGAACCAAGAAAGGAGCACTGGTTAGCAGCCAAAAGCAATCTGCAGGGCTGAAGATTCAGACCAAACCTACCCACTCTTTCCATTTAAGAAGGATTCTCTTCTCATTTATTATTTGAACCATACTATATTCAAATGACATGTTTAAAATCTCATTAAAAAAAAAAAACTCTCTAGAAGGCAGTATAGTGACCCACACCCGAAATCCCTATAATCCCAGCAACTCCAGAGGCTGAGGCTCTAACTAACTTGGCAAGACCATCTCAAAATTTAAAAATGAAAAATAAAAAGGGCGGGGATGTAGCACTCCTGGGTTTAATTCCCAGAACAAAATAGATAAATAAATAATAGAGAGATAGAAAGTCCAGAGATTGGGGGGGGGGGGATCTAGATTAAGAGACACCCTTAAATGTTTCAGGAAAACTATTATCAGCAAGAAGGGAAAGCCACAACAGATTAAAGTTCCTTCCCTCCACGGGGGAAAGATGAGAAAATCTGTGAACACTAAAGAAAAATGTGTCAGGGGACATCCTCATAACAGATGCTAACGAGGTCTCAGGAAGGGCTGAGGCTGTAGCTTAGGGGTAAAGTGCTTGCCTCGCACATGTTAGGCATGGGTTCAATCCTCATCACCACATAAAAATAAATATTGTGTTCATCTACAACTAAAAAAATATACATATTTTTAAAAGGTGGGGAGATGTATCTCAGGAAGATAGTGAAATCTTCCAAAGGCCGCTACTGCCAGAGCCTCACAGGTTGAATGTCTATGCACCATGCAGGCCCCACAGCTGTCCTGTCTCTTCCTCTATCAAATCTCCTTTCCAGCAAATAGAAGAACTCAGCCAGGAAGGCCTCCATACCTCACTGAAAAGCTTAACTACAACCAGTGTATGCTGGTACACCCTAAAATTTCCCTCTACCTAATACAATATGAGGAAAGCTCCTTGGGGCTGGGGTTGTGGCTCAGTGGCAGAGCGCTTGCCTTGCATGCATGAGGCCCTGGGTTCGATCCTCAGCACCACATAAAAATAAATAAATAAAAGTGAAGATATTGTGTTTATCTACAACTAAAAAAAATTTTAAAATAAATAAATAATATTTAAAGAAAAAAGAAAGCTCCTGAGAATATGCCAGGCCTTTGCTAAGAAGTGGGTATAAACAAGCCCAACTCTGTAAAATGACATGTAGTCTCTCAACCTCTTCCTCCTGTAAGTAGGGTAGTAGAGACAAAAGAACACCTCCTGCCCTTTTGAAAAGGCCCACAGCAATGAACTGCAATGGCTTCAGTCCCAGCTGAGCTCCAGATTCCTTACCCAATGCCACATAACACAGGGAATAAAGATGGAATTAAAAGTGAAAGTTGGGCTGGGGATGTGGCTCAAGCGGTAGCGCGCTTGCCTGGCATGCGTGCGGCCCGGGTTCGATCCTCAGCACCGCATACAAACAACGATGTTGTGTCCGCTGAAATCTAAAAAATAAATATTAAAAAAATTCTCTCTCTCCCTCTCTCTCTCTCTAAAAAAAAAAAAGTGAAAGTTGCTCACTGTGATCTAAAAGCAGGAGCAAGATCTTCATTTTTAATGCAGTCTAAGCAAGTCTGAGCACCTTTACTATCTGCAATACTTTAGCCTGTGAAAGACAAACTTTAAATGACCAAAGTTGAGTACTGAGAACTACTGTGGTGACACATGCTGTCTGTCTTCTTGCACTAAGCACTGTTCCAGTGATTAGCAGATGCAACCACCAAACAAACCGCTGGTGGCCACATTCCCATGCACTGGGGCGGGCCAGAGCAGTGACACCCGCCTTCCATACCTTTTGGAAAAAGGCACCTCAGATGTTACAGTGATCTTGCTTTTGCTCCTTTCAATGGTCACAACCCCTCCACCAAGATTTCCAGCTTTTCCGTTCACTTTGATTCTCTCTTGGAGAAACTGCTCCTGTAGAAATGAAATTATCAAATTGACCAATTAAAGGACAGGTTCACCTGTGTCAACAGCATATTTTGCTTGTTCTCCCAATACTAAACCACATAGTTGCCTTGCCTCTTTATTTATTCCTTTTTGTTGTTGTTGTTGTGGAGATTGAACCTAGGACCTCGTTTAAGCTAGGCAAGTACTCTACCACTGAGCTACATTCTCAGTTGCTTTTTAAATTAGATTTGAATGACAACAAATTTTCAGCTACTCAGAGTCTGAACTATTCAGCCTTATTTACATGCACTATGACCATACTGTCCACTCGCGAACATATATGACTGCCTCCAAGGAAGATCAAATTCACCTCCACATGGAAGTCTTGGCCAGCAACTTACTCTTGGGTCACATTATAAAAAATAGAGGGGAAACCCAAGGTCACACTTTTATAAGGAATACACAAGCAAGGCTGCAAGTACTTCAGAATCCAAGGAGCATGCAACACTGTTCTCAACACTTCCAGAGAAGATGAGCACCAACATATACTAGCCAAAACCATTCCATGCCTAGGGCCATGTGGATGGTACAGCAGAAGGGGCAGTAGGCCCAGGGATACACTCTGCACACCACCTAGTACAAGCATGGGCAAGCCACATTTCTGGCTTTAGGAATCTTGATCCAAAAAGGGCTTTTCTGGTTTTTTGGCTATAGCAACAAGATAAAGTCTCTTTCAGCCTAAAACTTCAAAATTTTCAGGGCTAAAGATGTAAGTCAGTAGAAGAATGCTTGCCTAGCAGTAACAGAGGCCCTGAGTCTCCCCCCAGGACCATGATTTTTTAAAAAGGGGTAGGGGGGCTAGGGATATAGCTCAGGGATAGAATGCTTACTTGGCATATGTGAGGCCTGGGTTCAACCCCCAGCACATTAAGGAAAAAAAAAAAAAGGCTATGCATTCTCTTTTTAAAAACTCCAACACAAAAGGTTAACTGCAGATGGGGCCAACTGATTAGGTCAGAAATCTTGCATTGTGCATCCTAAGTTTATAAATGACCTAAGTTTTCCACCCTGAGGAGGTTTCTAGAAGGAAAGACATTCATACAGATGAGTTGCTAAGGAATCAGCTGAACTGGACTGGCCTGGCCTGCAAAGAGGAGGCAGGGGAGGCCTGGGATACCACTGAGATACCCAAGAGGAAAACAACACCAGTGTTAGGAGGGAAAAAAGGCCACAGTGAAAAGTAAGAAGTCATGAGACAGAAGAAATAAGTCACCTGAGGGACTTCTTGAAGAATAAGGGCACAACGGGCACCCTTGTAAAGGGAATAAGCAATGAGTGATTGTAAGCCAAGTTTTTAACTTTTTTTTTAATTTGAAAATTATTTTTGTAATAATCTCGGCAACAGAAGTATCAAGAGTTTGAAGAGCAAATGTAAATTCAGGAGACTCCTGCACATAAATACTAAGTCCAAATTCCCCAAGAGCAGCTGTGAGAGCCAAAACCAAGTGACAGTCAAAATGCACCAGTGAGATTATTTCATAATTCTAGATTGAAGTGGAATACAAGAAGGTTGGGGAATGGCAACAAATATAGAGGCAAAAATCCATACAAGGTTTAGGGGGAAAAAATGTCAATGACAATTCAGCAAGCAGGACATTTTAAAGTTAACACTGAAGCTCAGGAGCGCTGCCATCTGTCTGAGGAGCCTCAGTGAGATGAAAGATGAGGCTGCCCATAGTATGGTTCAGGGCCCATCACTTAATGCTTCAACTTACCAAAATGCAAGGGCAGTACTGGTCCCAATGGAGCTCCAGTGGTAACTTTTAAGTAAAAGCATCTGTGGTAACTAACAGGGAGGAGGGAAATAAAATCATACTCCACCTGTGTGCTGGAACCACCTTACTTATGTTAAACCTTTCTCATTTATTCCTCATAACTGATGCACAGAGAAAGTGGAACTTGAAAGAAGTAATTTGCCTGTGCTCCTCAGAGGTTAAGTGCGGAGTACCTACATGCCTAAACACAAAAATGTACCCCAGTAGGCTTTTTCAACAGCATCTCAAAAGGCTCATCACCTCCCAAGTCCACAATGGCAAGCAGGATGGAACTTACGAAATTGGCAGCATCCATGATTCCATCTTCTACAGGGTGAGTGCAATCAAGGGTGAATTTCAGAACCTGCTTCTTTTTTTTGCCCCCCTTCGCCACAAGCTTTTTCTGAGAAAGTACACAAATAACACAGATGAAGCTCCAACCAGTTAAAAAAACAAAAAGCCCATGCAAATACAAAACCCATGGAAATGGATTCCCTTGCAAGAGCACCAAGAGTCATGCTTTACCCAAGAGCAGCAAAGGGCTAACAGAAGGTGCTATTCTACAAGCTTAGGGGACTTGGGGTGGGGGGCGATATTTGAAATGAGGAAATGAAGTCTTGTTCCATTTAACCTTTCCAGTCTCCCCCTTACAAGCAGGAATCCTACAATTAAACATTTCCCTTTTCTTGCTATAAAATTTCCAAATACAGTTTCAAGACCTGCTCCTTTATTTTACTCCAGGATTAGACCACAAGCAGCAAATGTCTTGCATACCCAAAACAATGCTAAAGAGAAATCAACCCTTGGTCCATGTTCCACACATAGCTCTCACTCATTTTACCTCTTCTCCCTTAAACCTGTCTCTCCTGCACACTCAGGACAGCAAAGGAAACGGCACAGAATCCTGACCACTGGTGCACCCCAGCTTGAACAACCGGTTAAAGCTAAAACTTAGGATCTTAATATAACAATATTGTCAACAAGTGCAGGTCTTTGACTAATGGTTTAAACTATAAATTAGTATTTCCAAGTCATGAGGCAAAGGAAAGTTTCTTTACTTTCAAAAACAAGCTTCATCTTCTCCCTCTACAACCTCCTGATGCCACTAAGTTACCTGTATTTCTACTTTAAAAAGCTTTGCAGAATCTAAACTGACCGTTTCAAGAACACATCTAACATCCCTCCCTTTATATTTAAAAGGTCTAAAGCTTGTATTAATTGGGCAATTTTCAAACAGTTACTGCAAAACTTACTTAAAAGCAAGGGGGATGGGAGGCTTTAAAATCTAACCCCGGAAACACACCGATCAGCAGGCACACCTACCCTCAATGGGCCTCAGCGCCCACCCAGGTTTTAAACCAAACGCACACAAATGCACAGAAACGTTTAAAAGCCCACCAGGCAGAAAGACCTAGGGATCCGGAAGTGAGAAGCAGGGAAAAACAGCTTTCCACAAGTAACCCCGGAGGAGGGCGAGCGACCGGCTGCGCCGAGACGCCGCACAGCGGAGCTGGGCCTGGCTACGGGACCCGACCTGCGGCCTTCGCCCGACACCACCGGGGCCCGCACAGCTGCGCCCGGCAAGCTCGTTTTCCCCAGGCCCGGCCGGCGCTGCGCGGACCACGTCCGCCGGTCTCCAAGCCGGGCTGCCCAACGCCCCGCTCCCCGTCCCCGCCCCCCGCCCAGGGAGCCAGGCTCAGGCCCAGGACCGAGGCCCGCCAGCCCGCGACCTCCAGGCCCTAGCCGCCGCCGGACCCACACGGGGTCCCCGGCCGACCCGCGGCCCCGAAGCTCCCAGCTCTCCCGCACGGCCTCGGGCAGCGGCCTCCTCCGCCCACAACGTGCCGGGCCCAGCGACTGCCCCGGCCCACTCCGACCGGCTGCCGGGCCACTCGGGCCAGGCGCTGCAGAGCGCCGTCCCCCGCGAGCCTGAGCGGGAGCCAACCCGGCGGGGCCCATGTGCCGCGCCCGGGGCCGAGGCCTCACGCGGAGCCATACTAACCACGGGCGCCATGGCGGCAGCGGAGGCAGAAAGGGAGGTGGGCGCACTACGCAGACGCAAAGAGCCCGCGGCGCGCAGGGCACGCAGGGCACAGGCAGCACGCATCAACTCCGCCCCGCCCCCCGATCGCCGCGGCTCGGCCCGGCTGAGCACGATCGGGGAGCGATTGGTTTTCCCTGAATGCAAAGTTTTATGCTCACTCCGGGTTGCGGGGAGAGGAAGGGGGCCGGGCGGTCTGTTCCACTGCGAAGGATCGGAGGGGGGAGCCTGGCTGGACGAGCCCAAAGAGAAACAAGGGGGCTGGCTCTGCTTTTGAAAACCTTGGAAAGAAAAAAAAAAATTAATAAGGAAATTCCCTAAACCGAAAATAGCCAGATAGTGGGATGGGAATCGAACCCACCAACTTGGGAATGTAAGGAATCCCTTTTGGCCACGGGGAAAACGGGATCAGAAGTCCTAATGCCCGGGACACTATTTCTTCGTCCTGTCTAAAAAGCCCAGCTTGGAAGCTCGTGCCAGGGGACCGTCCCTCCCGCGCTGGCCCACCTTGCGTAGCCAGTGTTCGTCTCCAGTGTGATCCCTCCATGGTCTCAAATTCGAGCCTGCATCCTCCAGTCACCCACCACTCCTAGCCATCTAGCTTCCCAGTTGCGAAGTCTTCTGACAAACGACCACCCAGGGCTGAAGTTCCAATTCGGTGGGCTTCTAGGGTCTGAGATCTGCATATCTGGAACTTCCAGAGGATGCTGGTGCTGCCGGTCCACTGATCACACGTGGAAAAGCAGGGCCTTCATCCACTTTTCACCCTTTGTGTCCTTGTAGAGTTACATTCCAGGATCCTGGATTGTGATCATTGGGTTGCATACCCTGTCCACTCCTGTCACCTGGCTTGTGTACTCACCCATCAAAACCCCAATCCTGGCTTATTGGAAGAAACCCACTCCATACTGACTGGTCTAGGTCAACTGACTTCTGGTGCCAGTAGACGGGGCTCCAAAGTCACCTGCTATTCTTGACTTTGCAGTGCTGAGGCTGGGTTCTGCAAACACTTCTGCTTTGGCAGCTCTCCCCAGTCAGGCTCTATAATAGGGGATTTGCTTCCTGCTTGTTCTATTGGTGTCTCCCACTCTTGTCTCTCGGCAGTGGTGGTTGGAACATTCCAGAAGCATCAGTGGAATACAATTTGCAGTTATTTCAACACGTGGAGAACCAGTTTCATTTTTTTTCTCAGAGTCCCAGCAGTGTAGTACCTGCTCCTCAGATGTCTGAGGGTCAGCTCCCCAGAGCTGCAACATCATACCAGGAAGAAGTGATAGCACCTTTCTTCAGTTGCTACTTTTCTTATTTTACCCCTTCAATCATCAGGCAGTAAGTCTTCAGACCTAGTTAACATCCTTGGGTTGAGGTGTAGCTCAGTGGTAGAGTGCTTACCTAGCATTCTTAAGGTCCTGGGTTCCATCCCTAGCATTACCAAAAAGAAAAACAATTCTTTGATTATGTTAAAAACTACAGACAAACCAAGTTAAGATGGTTCTACTTAGATTTTTTGTCTTTATAGATGGTGGGAAAGCAATATGCTTTCAGTAGAAACTGTACTTTTGACTTTCCATAGTTCCCTGGGCTAGTGAGATACCATCTCTAACAATGCTGGGTGGCGTCAGTTGGAAGGGTGGGTAACCAATACTCTATGTGCTGTGTTGCAAGCTGGGGTCCTCAGTAGGTTAGATGTATTACATGCATCTTAGACTTATGATATTTTCAGTTTATAGATTTATTGGGACCTGACCCCACTGCAAGTGTCATGTCATTAAACCTTGACTGGTATACTCCTGAACCTAAAATGCTCTCCTAAGTGACTATTTAACACCTCTGGTCAGAGTGCCAGCCCCTCCTCCCCAAACCTCCCTCAAAACTATTGATTCCATTGCTCTTTCTCTGAGAGCAGACACTGCTGTGTCACATCTGACCATCCAGCAACAGCTACATCCCCATATTGTCTCTCCTGCTGCTTTTGGAAAAATGCCCTTACTTGGGCTGGGGTTGTGGCTCAGTGTTGGACTGCTTGTCTAGCATGTGTGAAGCACTGGGTTCGATTCTCAGCACCACATATAAATAAATAAAATATAGGTCCATCAGAAGCTAAAAAATTATTTTTTAATGTTCTACCCATCTGGTGCCAACCCCTACCCTTGGGCATCATGCACTACTGCCTGTAAGAGGGTATCACTCCAACACCTCTCACCCCTCAAAAGAA
The DNA here is from genome assembly GCF_964194105.1 of Spermophilus citellus. Taxonomy (NCBI): domain Eukaryota; kingdom Metazoa; phylum Chordata; class Mammalia; order Rodentia; family Sciuridae; genus Spermophilus; species Spermophilus citellus. The sequence continues at coordinate 135,688,967 of NC_138191.1, read as the reverse complement.
TCATTCCTTTAGCCTTCCTTTTGGATCATTCCTGTCACCATCTAACCAGTCTTCAGTATCTCTCACCTTAAAAAAAGCAAAAGCAATCCCTGGACCTCAGCCTTCCCCTTCTGTTATCACCCCTTTTCTCTCCCTCTACACAAAGCTTCTTGGGAGAGGTCAACAACATGAGCAGCGGGAACATTGGGTTGAGGGGATAATTCTGTAACTGGGTCTACTGCACTGACGCCCACATGATTTCTTTTTAAAAAGCACTTTGCGGGCTGGGGATGTGGCTCAAGCGGTAGCACGCTCGCCTGGCATGCGTGCGGCCCGGGTTAGATCCTCAGCACCACATACAAACAAAGATGTTGTGTCCGCCGAGAACTAAAAAAAAATAAATAAATATTAAAAAAAAAAAAAAGCACTTTGCTGCTGATGCAGTGGCACACACCTGCAATCCCAATGACTCAGGCAGTTGAGGCAGAAAGGTCTCAAGTTCGAGGCCAGTCTCAGAAATTTAGCAAGGCCCTAAGCAACTTATTGAGACTCTGTCTCAAAATAAAAAGGGCCACAATATGGCTCAGGGGTCACCTCTGCTTCAATTCCCAGTATCAAAAAAAAAAAAAAAAAAAAAAAGCAATTTGCCTGCAGCCCTGCCTGGCTGAAGTTTATAGGACATGTTACATTCCTCAGCAACCTGTTATCTGCAGAGGGAACTCAGGTCTCAAATACTGATAAGAATAGAAGCTACCCTGCCAGCTGGGGAGACTTTTGTGACCCTCAAACAATCCAGTTCCCAGAACTCAGGGAGATAAGGATAATTCCCCCTGGTCATAAAATCTGTAAGAACAGGTTCCAATTAGAATCTGTCAGCATGGGCCAAAGTGACCCCAGCTGCTCTAGACCTTTACCATATGGATTTGAAAGTCTGATGCAGCCAGGCATAGTGGCACATACCTGTAATCCCAATGACTCAGGAAGCTGAGGCAGGAGAATCACAAGTTCAAGCCCAGCCTGGGCAACTTAGTGAGACCCTGTCTCAAAGTAAATAAAAAAAAGACCTAGGGGCCGTGTGCAGTGGTACAAGCCTGTGATCTCAGCGGCTCAGGAGGCTGAGACAGGAGGATCACAGGTTCAAAGCCAGCTTCAGCAATGGCAAGGCACTAAGCAACTCAGTGAGACTCTGTCTCTAAATAAAATACAAAAAATAGGGCTGGGGATGAGGCTCAGTGGTTGAGTGTTCCTGAGTTCAATCCATGGTAACCCCCACCAAAAAAAAAAAAAAAAAAAAAAGAAAGAAAGAAAGGCCTGGGGATGTAGCTCAGTAAGGGGTCTCATGTTCAGTGCCCATCACTGCCTAAGGTTCTCTAGTGTGGCCCTCAGCTCTACCCCCTGCCACCTACCCTCTGTCACACATCCTTATTATTTTCTTCAGGGTATTTAACACAGTCTGTCAGTATTGGAGAGAGAGAGAGAGAGAGAGAGAGAGAGAGAGAGAGAGAACTTGTATTTGTGTGTTTGGCTAACCATGGCTGGTATGTTCCCTTCTATGTCCTGCTGCCTGCTACAAATCTGGTCCATGATACATATTCAATAAATATGTAGACAAATAGATGAAAACATAAATGGATGGACTAAATAAAGAAATCTGAGTTTCAAGAACACCATTTCCACCAGGTGCTGTGACATACACCTGTGATCCCAGCAACTCAAGAGGCTGAGGCAGGAGGATTGCATTTTCAAGGCCCACCTCTACAATTCAGTGAGTCTCTATATCAAAATAAAAAATAAGCCAGGAGTGGTCGCGCACACCTGTGATCCCAGCAACTCAGGAGGATAAGGCAGGAGGATCACAAGTGCAAAGCCAGCCTCAGCAACTTAGCAAGCCCCTGTCTCAAAATAAAAAATAAAGGGCTGGGGTAGTAGCTCAGTGGCAGAGTATTTGCCTAGCAGGTGTGAGGACTGGGTTAGATCCTTAGCACCACATAAAAATAAAAAAGTAAAGGCATGCTGTCCATCTACAACTACACAAAAATTAAATAAAAATTAAAAAATAAGAAGAGCCGGGATGTAGCTCAGTGGTTAAGCACCCCTGGGTTCAATCTCCAGTAAACCCACCCTGCCAAAGAAAAACAACACCACTTCCTACTGGGAAACTGATGTGTCATTTATTTACAAAGCACATACCTAGTTTGTATATCAGCTCCACCACCTACTAGAGTTAACATTTTCTACTCTTTAAAGTTATCAGGATTAAATCAGTTAATACGACTGAAAATACCTTGGCCAGCAAACATTAGCCATTGTTACTATTGTTATGACTGCAAGCATAAATCCAGCCTGGGTTAGGGAAGGACCTTGAAAGAAGCATTTACTTTCATCTGCTGGCAAACGCATCCTTCAAAACCCAGCGGGAATATTAGCTCATATTTTTTTCCCTCTAACTATTAAACTTTTATTGAGCACCTTCTGTGGTCAGGCTGGTTGCAAGAGGTGCAGAAACAGGGGCGGCTTTCAGGGAAAACACAGGATAACTGAGAATGAGGAAAGGAGGTAATGGGGTGAACAATGCTGGCCATGCCATCAGAGCAGAGGGCGCTCTACTGAAAAGACAGGAAGTTCCCTTCCCCACCTCCCACCCAAATAAACCCAGCCTTCTTCTGGGAACTTGGCTGACAATGGGGATCAGGCCTTAATCATTCCGAAGCTCGGTGGGGGCCAGCCTTTTTTTTGGGGGGGGTACTAGGGATTAAATCCAAGGGAGCTTTACCACTGAGCTACAAACCCAACCCTTTTTGTTTTGAGACTAGTTCTTCCTAAATTACTGAGGGTCTAAACTGCTGAGGCTGGCCTGGAATTTAGGATCCTCCTGCCTCAGCCTTCCCAATCTCTGGGATTACAGACGTGCCTCACCACGCAGAGCTAACGGGACCAGCCCCTCTTTTGTGCAGCTCTAAAAGGTCGCTAACTTGACCAAGGTGGGGCTGGGATTCCAAAGCCTCTTGCTCCGCTTCCCAAGCACTAGAATGCCTGTGGAGAAATGTTTGCTGCTCTCTGGCGCTCCCACTTGGCGATCAAGGAAATGGACCTGCAAGAACCTACTCTACTGGCACCTAGGCAGGGGGCCCCCGCACCCCTGAAGACCCCGCCAAGGTGTCCTCTCGCTGGCTCTGCGCCACACTCCTGCCGCACTGAGTTCTGTCATTTCACGCCGGGTCTAGTAGAACCTCGGACCCTGGCCGGTCACAGTCCTTTCCAGCCTCTGCGTCCTCCCCTCTCCTCCAGGCGGAGTGGCCCCGGGGCAGAGCTGCGGACCCGCCGGCGAGGTTTAGGCTCCTGCTGCGCGGGAGGCAGCACCACCCTGATGGAGGTGGGCCGGAGCACTGCGCCGGAGCGACGCTCAGTGCGCAGCGCCAAAGGGGCGTCGCCAGCAGGTCACCCGAAGGACAACGAGTGTGGAATTCCAGGGGTGGGAGTGAGGGAAGAGGGAGAAGTGAAGAGAGGCGACTGGGGAGAGTGCAGAGGAAGCAAAACCCAGTCCGGCTGCCTGTCCTTCCAGGGTCAGCGACTCCTAGGGAGGGCCACAGCTGCGAGCAGCGCTCCAAGCGCTGGGCAGCAGGGGGTGAGGCTGCCGGCGCGTAGCTGGACTCCTTGCCAGCCCTCCCGGTTGGTTCTCCCCGCGCTGGGCACTCAAGACCCTCCCCGGGCCCTAGCAGCTCCCCGTTCCAAAACCACTGGACATCTGGTAGGGTCCGCTGTAGGAGGATGGAGGGACCTCCAGGGACCGGCCCCGCAACCGTGAGGGCCGCAGCTGCGGACTTGCGCTGTCCTTGCAGATGTCGGGAGCTATCTTCACGCCCCTAGAGGGCCTAGGCGACCTGGACACCGCGAGCGGCCACCCGCTCGTGTGCCCTCTGTGCCACGCGCAGTACGAGCGCCCGTGCCTGCTGGAATGCTTCCACGACTTCTGTGCCGGCTGCCTCCGTGGTCGGGCTGTGGACGGCCGCCTGGCCTGCCCGCTGTGTCAGTGAGTGCCCCAAATCATCCGCGAAGGGAAAGGTTGGCTCTTCCTGGAGGGGAAACCCAGGTGAAGGAGGGCAAGGCTAGAAGTGGCTGGGAGAGGTTGCACCCTTCCCTGGCCGCCTTTGGGCCAGAACTTGCAGACTCCCCCTCCCCACATTTTAGAAATCAGAATAATTGAGGCAGGGAAAGAATCATTTCTGAGCCCAGAGTTTCTACAGAAAGTCAGGAAGCAAGGTCAGGGCTGGAGGAGGGGTCAGGACACTTCCAGTAACTCTCTTTATGGTCCCACAAGTCTTAGGTCAACATAACCCTTAAGTTGGCTCAAGTTACTGGGCTGTGCCCTAAATTTGCCCAGTGCCTTCAGAGGGTCCTCATGGCCTGAAGTGGCTTTTTATGGTGGTGGGGACCCCATGGTATTTGCAGGATGGCCCAAGGGTGGGGGCTGGGTTAGGGTAAGAGCGACCTGATGTACAGCAGACGTCAGGCCAAAGTACACCCCACCCCACCTCCTGCTGCAGCTGTTTTTAGCTCCATCCTGGAACGTGAGGGAGGAGGGGGAGAGCATCCTGGAAGGGGTGCTGGGTCTTGGCTGCAGCCTCTCCACAGACACCAGACCGTGGTGAAGGGTCCCAATTGGCTCCCACCAGTGGACCGGCTGCTGCAGTTCCTCGTGGACAGCTCCAGGGATGGCGTGGAGGCTGTGCATTGTGCCAACTGTGACCTGGAGTGCAGCAAGCAGGCAGGGGCCACAGGGGTGGGGGGTGGGGGAGCAGTGGGTGCCCGGGTGCTTGGTCCTTGAAACATACACCCAGCACATTCTCAGAGGACAGACCACCAGTAGGTGCTCCAACCCCCCCACCCCACCTTGGACCTGGAATAGGGTCCATTTACAATAGGGAGACTGAGTTCACAACAAGGGAGCTGAATGAATAGCCCATAGTGGCAAAGGTTGAGGTCATTCAGTTTGAGGAGAGCTTACAGGTCCCCAACTCAGTGGAGTTGTGAACTGGTACAGAAGGGTGGTCCAGTGCACAGGCCTGTGGTACCCTGAGGACAGTAAGCAGTTTGGAAGGGATAGTTGGCAAGGGACGTTTCTGCCCTACCCCAACCGGCAGAGCTGGAGGCCAGGCTTCTAGCCAAACTGAAAAGGGTCCTCAGAGTCTGGCCTGTGGAGGCTGGAGAGCCCTGAAGGGGAGCAAGCTCAGCCTTCTAGGAGTGAAATCCCAGGGCATGCTGGGCAAGTGCTGCGATCTGTGTGACCCAGAAGTGCAGGTGATGGGAGGGAGGTGAGGGAATGGGGACAGGCAGAGCCTGGGAGGATATGGCCTTGAATGCCAAGGTAGGAGTGGGGATTTGTTCTGTCATAGCTGTCCCTGAGTCCACTGCCAGGACTGCAACCCAAACCCTGGACACATCCCTGGGATGGGGGTGGGGGCTGGGGGTGGGGTCCCTGCCCTTCCCTCCCCCACTAACTGTAACTCCAGAAGGCCAAGGTGTGTTCTACCACTTCACCACTATTGAGGGAGTCAAGGGGGGCTTGTAAGGTCAAAGCTCCCCCCCCATCTTCCTTGTAAAATATTTTACAATGCAGTTTCTGCCCTCCCCCACCCACCCTGCCATGGAACTACCTCTGGAAGCCTCTTCTACCTGCTCCTTCTTGCACCTACCTGCTTACTTGGCCTCTGAGCCTCAGTGTCCTCATCTGGGACCTGGGTGTATTAGGTAGACTGCTGTGTGGGAATCACAAGAAAGGGCTGCATTTAGCCACGCATCTGCCCCAGGCTGGGACCGATGCTAGCGGTATCTCTCTGCGGCTGTGGTTCCCTCGCTGGCCACAGTCCGCAGTCGGCTAGAGCGCTCCGTCTGAACCAGCGCTGGCCCCCAGGACGCCGAGACCACGTACTTCTGCAACACTTGCGAGCAACCCCTGTGTGCGCGCTGCCGCGACGAGACGCACCGGGCACGCATGTTCGCGCGCCACGACATTGTGGCCCTAGGCCAGCGCAGCCGCGATGTGATCCAGAAGTGCAGTAAGCGAGGCAAGACCTGGGGACCCCGGGCAGGGGTGGGGTGGGAGGCGGGCACCGCCCAGAGCGCTCAGCCTCTGCCCCGCCCCCGCAGCGCTGCACGCGGAGCCCTACATCATGTTCTCCACCGACAAGAAGTCGCTGTTGTGCATCCGCTGTTTCCGGGATATGCAGGGGTGGGTAGCGGGCGGGGGGCTTCCCTCCTGGACCGGGGTGGCCAGAGCAGGTGTGATTCGCTGCCTCCCGCAGGGAGAGTCGAGCCCACTGCGTGGACCTGGAGTCGGCTTACGTGCAGGGCTGCGAGCGGCTGGAACAGGCCGTGCTGGTGAGCGGGGCTCAGTGGCCCGCGCGAGGGGGGAGCGTGCGAACGTGGGGGTGTTAAGAGGCTGAGGTCCCCTCTCCCCAGGCGGTGAAGGCCCTGCAGACAGCCACCCGGGAGGCCATTGCGCTGCTGCAGGTCATGGTGGAGGAGGTGCGGCGCAGCGCAGCTGAAGAAGATGCCGCCATCCACACCCTCTTTGGCAGCATGCAGGTGAGGGATGGAGGAGGACTGGCCGGTGGCTGCCACCGCCGTATAGCCCCATCAGCCCCAAGCAGTTGCCCACAACACGGAGAGGCCCTGGATTCGCTTGTAGAGTTGTCATCGAAGCAGGGCAGCAGGGCTTGAACTTCTTTTCTAGGAGCTAATCACAGTTGCCTGGAAAGTTCCAGAGGGACATCAGGGTTTGCCCTAGGCTGGTGGTAGTGGTGGGGGGTGGTCTAGGAAGATTGCACCCAGGAGGTGACATTTAAGGTGAGGGTACTCGGGCTCTCAGCCAGTGGGTGGAGAGATAACCAGTCTTCACTATCCAGACCACAGGGCAGGGAGGGGGTGGATCAGCCAGGTGAGTGGTGGGCTGTCTCCCCCAGGACAAACTGGCAGAGAGGAAAGCACTGCTGCTGCAGGCTGTGCAGAGGTGAGTGGTGGCAGTCCCCTCACACCCTGGCCTCCATATACCCAGCTCCAAGCCTGGGCCTTTGCAGGCTTTACCCTAACTGGGGAGCAAAACATCCAGGTGTCCACCAGCCAAGGAGAGTGGGTGCTCAGGACACAGGGAAGGACCTACAGAGCTGGAGGGGTGATGACACTGCAGGTTCTGGGACCCTTGAGGTGGGGTGGTCAGCTGTCCCGTCGGAGACTAGGCAGTGTGCCCTTCCCCAGCCAATACGATGAGAAAGACAAGGCCTTCAAGGAGCAGCTCTCCCACTTGGCTGCTCTGCTGCCCACTCTACAGGTAAGGGAAGGGCTGCGGGGTCAGGCGCTGGGGCATAGAGGGCCCCTCCTGCCTTGGCCAGCCACCAGGCATCTTCCCCTTTGGCAGGTTCACCTGGTCATCTGCTCTTCCTTCCTCAGCTTGGCCAACAAGGCTGAGTTCCTGGACCTGGGCTATGTGAGTCTCCCCGTTCCCCAGTCTCCCCTTCCCCACCAGAGCCAGTCCTGCCACCTGCAGGCTGGGCTTGCCTCTCCCTCCTCCACTCTGTCATCCACCAACCCTTTAGGGGCCAGGCGAGGAGTCTCTTTTAACAGGACAATGATGCTGGACACGTGGTGCACACCTGTAATCCCAACAACTCAGGAGGCTGAGGCAGGAGGACTGTAAATTCCAGGCCATCCTATGCAGTTCAATGAAACCCTCTCAGAAGAAGAAGACTAGACTGGAGGCCTAGCTCCCTGGTGGAGTACCCTGAGTTCAATCTCCAGCATCCCCAATAAATAAATAAATATCTGCTGGAGCCCTGCTACCTTCTTTCCTATGGATTTGGTGGAAGAGTTGTCTGGGCCAGTCCCAGAATAGGGTTGGGGTCTCATAGGACATCAGGCAATATGCTAAAAATAGTCCCTCCACCTCCCCTCTTCCTGCCGGCTGCCGGCTGGCGGCCCCCTCCCTGCCACACCGGCTCAGCCTGAGCCCCCCTCCCGGCTCCCGCCATAGGAGCTGATGGAGAGGCTGCAGAGCATAGTCACAGGGCCACATCGCCTAAGACCAGCGCAGAGCAGCAAGGTGGGCACGTGGTCCTACTGGGCCTGGGCGGGAGTGGGTATCCCTCGGCGAAGGGGAGGTCACCTCATGACAGTTCCGCCACCCAGATCGCCAGCGACCACCATGCAGAATTCGCACGCTGCCTGGAGCCACTGCTGCTGCTGGGGCCACGCCAGGCTGCGTCTGCCGCCAATACGTGAGCATGACCTAGGGAGCTGGTGCCTGGTCTCCAGCACCAGCGCCCAGGGACCAGATTGTCAGTGAAAGGCTTTGCACCCTCCTTGCCTCCTCAGTCCTCTCAGTTAGGTCGGCTCTCCGCTGGGTGTCTGGGTGCCATGGACCCTCCACGCAGGAGGGCTATTAGAATAGATGGGAACGAGGTGGGACTTCCCCTCCGCCTCCTGTAGGCAGCCTCCCCCCCCCCCCAGGCTGGAGCCACTGGGGCTGGGTTGGATATTGCATGGGGCTGGGGGTGAGGGCTTGGAGCCAAGGAAGAGTCACAGAGGAGATAAGATAAATGTCAGAACTGGTGTGTGTGGCCTAAAAGCCCCAGAGAGCGGGAGAACCTGGTGTGGGCTCAAACTTTCTCTGCCCAGCATGGCAGTGAGCACACTGGTACCCCATGCCCCTGGGAATGCAGTGGGACTTGCCCTCCTCCCACACTAACACCGCATCTGAGAAGATCTTTAAAACCTACCAGCAGGGGCTGGGGGTGTGGCTCAGGGGTGGCCTGCTTGCCTAGCCCGGGAGAGGCCCTGGTTCAATTCTCAACACCACATATAAAATAAGTAAACAAAAATAAAGGTATTGTGTCCAACTACAACTAAAATATAAATATAAAATATAAATTTAGCAAGGTACTGTCTCAAAATCAAACATAAAAAGGGCTGGGGATGTGGCTCAGTGATAAGCACCTCTGGTCCAATTCCCTGGTACCAGGGGAAAAAAATCATAGATGTCAGTGTCACTGGGTATGGCTTTGCAGAATGTCTTTCCAGAGCTGAGTGGTTCTGCCCTGCATGGGGTTGACAGGGTAGTGGAGCACTGGCACCCTGGAGGCAGGGGAAGGGAAGACCGGCACTGCCTGTCTTGCATCCACACTGGCTCTTTCCCCAGGCTGGCAGGGGGTGCAGGACCCAAGGTTCTGATGGGGCCCAGATGCCCCTCCCCAGTGAGAAAGACGCCAGGGTCCCCAGTCCAGAAGCCCACGCTGCACCGCTCCATCAGCACCAAGGTGCTCCTGGCTGAGGGCGAGGACACTCCCTTCACAGAGCACTGCCGCCACTATGAGGACTCCTACCGGGTGAGGGGGCTGGGGCCCTGCAGGGCCCTGCTTGTAGTTACTCCTCCAGAGGGGCTCCTGCAGGACCCCAGCCCTCCTGGCCTCTGCATGCAGGGGCTGCAGGCAGAGGTGCAGAACCTGAAGGACCAGGTGCAGGAATTGCACCGCGACCTCACAAGGCACCACTCCCTCATCAAGGCCGAGATCATGGGGGACATCCTGAGCAGGTCCCTGCGGCTGGACGCACGGATCGCCTCTGAGTACAGCTCTGCGGAGGGCATGAGAGCCATCTTCCAAGAGGTAGCTCTCCCTAGGAACAAGGCTCCAGCCCTGCCTGTCAAAAGAACATGGGCTACCCAAGATGGGGCAGGGAGGCGGGGTGAAAGAGAGCCTGGCCTGCTGCTCCTCCAGACTCCTACGTAGCAGGTTCTGGAACCTGGAGTCTTTGCCACAGGAATGACATGGGCCCTGCTGGGGAAACTGTATGGCTCTGAGTGGCTGAAGTAGAAATGCCACCAATGCCACATCTAGCATCTCAATTCTCTCTTTCAGATTTGGGAGGAATCCTACCAGCGAGTAGCCAATGAGCAGGAGGTTTATGAAGGTCCGGGAGGCTGGCCACTAGTGAAGCCCTGTGCTGCAGCTGACCCACATGCTAGCGGGGAGCTAGTCAGACACTAACCAGACTTACACACATGCTTCTCCCCTTGGGGCTTGGCTTGGCCTCACACCTGCTAATAGGCCCACGTGTGCATGTAAGGTCAGGAGGCGGTGAGTAGGATGTCCCACCAAATGCCCCACCCATTCATTAGAGATGACCATTCAAACAGTTGGGGTCTTTAGATGGTGCTGGGCTTGAGTTTTAGAGTCTAATGCCAGCAAGACCAACACTCTGGCCTTGGGCTCCACAGCCCAGCTCCATGACCTTCTCCAGCTGAAGCAGGAGAATGCCTACCTGACCACCATCACCAAGCAGATCACACCCTACGTCCGCTCCATTGCTAAGGTGAAGGAACGGCTGGAGCCCAGGTAAGGCCAGAGGGTGTTACCAGGGCATTTCAGCATGCATGTGGATAAGGTGACATACGTCAGAAGGGCCCCTTTCAGGAAAGTCAGCAGGTAGGTAATCAGGGTTCTAGACAAACAAACCAGGTGTTAGATAGCTGCAAAAATGTGGTCATAGTAAGTGGTCTGCTCAGCGGGCACAGGGTGGCTCCCAGCAGCCCTCAGAAGTAGGTGGAAGGGCTAGCACTGTGGCTCAGTGGTAGAGCGCTCACCTAGCGTGCATGAGGCACTGGGTTCAATCCTCAGCACCACATAAAAATAAAATAAAGATATCATGTCCACCTAAAATTTAAAAAAAATAGTAGTAGTAGGTAGAAGCAGAAGGAACAGCCAGGTGCAATGGCACATACCTGTGATCCCAGTGACTTGGGAGGCTGAGGCAGGAGGATTGCATGTTTGAGGCTATACCCAGCAAAATTAGGCCCTCAGCAACTTAGTGAGACCCTACTTAAAAAATATAGGCAGACAGAACATCTTGAGAGTGTCATATCCAAGCAGCAGACATGAGGGAGGGAACAGGGACTTCACCAGCACATGTCAAGACAAGCCAGGTCTGGAGCAGGCCCCTCAGCACTGTAGGCAGGCATCAAAATGTGTGCCAGAGGGCTGGGGTGGTGGCTCAGTGGTAGAATGCTTGCCTAGCATGTGTGAGGCACTGGGCTAGTTCTCAGCACTGCATATAAATGAATAAAAATTAAGTTCCATTGACAACTAAAAAAAAAAACAAAAAAACATCCTGTGCCGGGATCGATAACACATGCCCGTGATCTCAGTGATTTGGGAGGCAGAGGCAGTAGGATAGCAAGTTTGAACCAGCCTGGGCAATTTAGTAAGACCCTGTCTTAAAAACTAAAAGGGCTAGGGATGCAGCTCAGTGATAAGAGTTCCCTGGATTTAATCCCCAGGACTGGGATTGAGGAGTGGCACAGAGATCTTCCATGTGCCCGTCTCTCCTTCACGCAGCCCCAGGTGCACAGGTGCACAGCTGGGGCCTGGACTCTCTGCACCACCCTCCTGGATCCCATCTGCCCTGCCCTTGTCTCATGTGCCCATTTCCTTGGTCATGTTTGGTGGAGCCCTTCCCCCAGCAGCTTCTGGAGAATGGAGATTCAGGAAGTACATTTTGGACAGCACAGGTCTTAAAATGTCTCTTTTCCACCTCACACTTGACTGATGGTTTCACTGAGTCTTGAATTCTAGACTGGAAATTCTAGACTGGGAAGGACTTTCCTTTGAAAGCATTGCTTGATTATCTTTTAGTTTCAAAGGATGTTTTTGAAAAGTCTGAAGGCATTGATTCCTAATCCTTGTAGGGTGACCTACTTATTCTCTGTGGAAGCTTGTAGAATCTTCTCTTGTTCCTGTGGTCTAAATTTCACATTGCCAAGAGTCTTATTTCCATCCATTGGTTTAGATGTTGGTATATTTGGTGTATGTACTTGGTGTCCTTGGGTACTCATTCTGGAAATTCATGTCCTGTTTTGACTTTTTTCTTCCTTCCTTCCTTCCTTGTGGTACTGGGGATTGAATCCAGGGGCACTCTATCACTGAGCTACATCCCCAGCCTTTTCATTTTTTGAGATAGGTTATCACTAAATTGCTGAGGCTGGCCTCAAACTTGAGATCCTCCCACCTCAGCCTCCCGAGTCATTGAGATTAGAGGTGCGCTCCACTGCACCCTGCCATATTTCATTTTTAATTAGTTGATTTCTCCCCTTTTTCTCTTTTTGGAATTCCTGTTGTTGGATGTCAGCCCTTCTTTTTTACATTCTCTGTCTTATACTTTCAGTGGGATTTCCCTTCTGTCAAGCTGATTATTTCTAGCTTGGTTTTAATTCTAAGAGTATTTTTCCTACTCTAATTCTTTCTCCATTGTATTCTTTTTTTTTTTTTTTTTCTGGAGACACTCTCTTACTCCTCTGAAACCGATAGGTAGTTGTGTTTTTTTTTTTTCCTTTTGGAAGTTTTATCCCTAATGTCTTCTCCACGTTACTTTTTTTTTTTTTTATTGGTTGTTCACAACATTACAAAGCTCTTGACATATCATATTTCATACATTAGATTGAGGTGGGTTCCACGTTACTTTTTGTTTCGTCCCCGTCTCCCATGGTCAAGGCTCTCCTCGGCTGTCGGATGTCAGGTGATCCTTGATTGTCCGCTCGGTTCAGGAGTGAGTGGGGCTGGAGGCACAGCGACAGATGGAAGCCCTGGGCGCACTGTAGCTGGTGCTTCACTGGAAGGGGTCTGCAGGGTGGCTCAGGGGACGTGGGGTGTGTTCTTTTGTTTTTGGAACGCCCAATGTCAGGTTCTTTTCCAGTCGCCTTCCTGGAGGGCCTCTCTGTGGAGTTTTGTATACATTCCATTTAGTCCTGGCTTTCTGTTTACTTCTCAGCTGTGGCTTGTGCCCTCTAAGAATTAACTTTCAGACTTCTGCACAGTGAGAAAGAGCTCAACTGTCACCAGCACATCCTATTTGGGTCCCACCCTTGCTGTCGAGAGGTCCTGAGACTACCAGTTCCCTGCCTCCTGAGGGTTCTAGTGGTGGGCCGTCAGTGCACAGCTGGTCCTGGGTCTGATCGCCGGCTTCTGCCATGTTGGTGTCCTCTCCTGATTGAACCCAGGCTCTCGAGTAAGCTGAGCACATGCTGTAGTGCTGAGCTACACCGCCAGCCCAGCATCCCTGGCTGTAAAGCCCCATCGCCATGCAGATGACATCCCACCCCCACCATCCCTCCCCAGCACAGTGCTCTCCTACTCCACACTCACCTCCAACTGTCTTCTCCCTGGAGTCTCGGCCTGGATGTCTAAGAGGCACCTCAGCTCAAAAGAGTGGCCAGCAGAACTCTTGGTGTCCTCCCCGCACACACCGTACCTGTCTCCTTATCTCCACCAATAGTATCGCACACACTCAAGGGATGGCAGGAACTCAAACAAGGCAGCTAGATTTCCTGACTCCTTCTCACTCACTCCATTTCCAACCAGTCTCCAAGTTTTGTGGACTAAACTCTCCAGTGCAATCTTCCCACTTTGGTCTCTTCTGACCAAATACCAAGCCCCACAGCCAGGCATCCCTTCAGCATACCGTTCAGCCAGTGATCTTTTGGGTTTTTGTTTGTTTTTTGGTGGTGGTGGGGAGAATTAAATCCAGGAACACTTTATCACTGAGCCACACCCCCAGCCCTATTTTGTATTTAGAGACGGGGTCTGAGTTGCTTAGCACCTTGCTGTTGCTGAGGTGGGCTTTGAACTCGAGATTCTCCCCACTTGCCTCAGCCTCCTAAGCCACTGGGATTACAGGAATGTGCCACTACACTAAGCTCTTTTTAAATTTTTTTTTTTTTTAATTTTATGATAGGGTCTTGTTAAATTGTTGAGGCTGGTCTCAAACTTGCAATCCTCCTGTCTCAGCCTCCTGAGTAGCTGGGATTATAGGTGTACACCACTGTGCCCAGCCAATAATCTTTTGAGTCTATTATTCCTACCACCACAAGGCCTGATAGCTCTCCCAGGGGCCCTTTCCTGTCCACCTCTGACCATGTTGGCCCCTCACAACACTATGGTCACAATGGCCTTTCAGTTCCCCCAAAGCTAGACTAGCTCTCACTTCTTGGCCCCTGATGAAAGGTTCTTACTTAGGTTGTCCTGAGGTTCTCCTCACTCAGGTCTCAGATGGAACGTCAGCAGAGGCCTCCCAAACCACCCTGATTAGAGCAGGAATTGCTCATTGTCACTACACTGCCTGGCCACACTCTGCTTCTGTCCCACCCTGAGGTACCTCCCTAAACAGCAAGTAGCTTCACAAGAGCCAGGTCTGACTTCCCCTGTCTTCTACTGTCACCTGTGACTTACTGGGCCCTGGAAAACCACTGGGTCTTGGTAACTGTTCCAGGGCTACAAGAGGGAAGTTCAGGTGGGCCCTGGAGCGTTGGCTTAAGCTTGCTTTGGGTGCCAAAGGCCTGGAGCCACGCAGTGGGCTGCTTCTGTCGCCTCCCAGTCTTGGTGCCCGTGTCTCTCACCCAGGTTTCAGCTGCCTGTGGATGAACAGTCAGAGACTCTACAAAGCACGTATGACGGCAGCAGGAGTAGCGAGACCCTGGCCAGGTAACGCAAGTCTTCCCAGCCCAACAGTGGCAAGGAATTTGATGTCAGAGGCAAATGCAAGGAAAGTGGATGGGCTTCATCGCCCCGTGGGCCCAGCTCGCCACCCATCAGCTCTGTGGCCTCAGCCAGATTACGGTTTGTAAAATAAGTCAGGGAGGCTTTTAACTTGGATGGGTGCTTTAACCAGTGACTTCCTAGATGATACATGGGACTTTGATAGGACTTAACACAATGATAAAAGGCCTAGGGGGCTGCCTGCATTCCCTTACACCACCAAGGGCTGCAAGCTTTACAAGCAACTCAAATTCCCTCGACTGAGGAATGGCTGAGGAGGAGTGGGTGGTGTCACTCTCCTCGGAGCCAGTGTTTGCCTAAATGCTTGCGACGCAGAGACAGAGTGCAGTAAGATAGGTCACAGGCTGGTTTTAGTCACAGGACAGGGGAAGTCTAGCAATTAACTTAAGTGTCTAGAATTCTAGTGTTTGGGGACAATGCAGAGACGAGTCCCACCCTCCCCTGCAAGGCTTCAGGGGACCTTGGATCCAGAGTTCACTGCCCGAAGCTGCTGAAACCACCTGAATATGCTCATGTTTGGGCAGCTAACCACCTTGTCCTGGGGAATGGCTTTCACTCTGAGAATCCTTGATAAGTCGCAGGCACTTCTGGGTGTGAAGACGCAGTCACCTACTGGGAACTTCCAAAAAAGTTTTCCATTGTGAAACCTTTGGACAGACTGGACACCAGTGAAGTAAGGGGAGCAGAGTAGATGAGCTTATGTTAAATTGTTCCTTTAGGAATGATCCAGGAAGTGCCGTGGAGAAGGGAGAGAAGACCTCAGAGTCCAAAGGAAACAGCAGGGCTCTGAGTGGCGTCTCAGAAGATCCTCCCCTGAAGAACCGAGACCATCTCAGATCCAAGCAGAAAAATGGGGATGACCTCCCCACATGCAGAGAGCAGCCAACTTAGCAAACAGGCCCCATACAACCAGCTGGACTCTCACAACGAACACATCGAGACTGGGATACTTAAGAAAAGGTTGTTCTCATTATGGTCACTTCTTTCAAAGGTGACACTTGATTAAAAAGTAAAGCCAGGCTAGGCTGCTGCACTCCTCTGTGTTCCCAGGGCACAAGCTCACATGGGGATGATTTCCCACTCCTGGGGGGCCACGTCCAACCAGCAAACACGCTGACTGCAATGCGCCTTGCTCAGCACTGCTCATGGTGCTGGGCTGAGCCCTGTACTCTGATGCCATCAGGTCCTGCTGCCCCGTGTTTTAGATAACAAGATTCTACCACGGCACAGCACCCACTCTGCTGCCAAGGAATCCAGTTTCTCCTGCTACACAGCCCACTGTAGACCTGGTGCAACCAGAAAGTTCCACCCAATAATCTGAGCAGTGACTCACATCATGGCAAGGGCAGAGGTTGTGAAGCCGGGACGGCCTCTGGCCAGCCCTGTGCAGATCTCCACTTTACACCTGGGGCTTTCCCCAGCCACCTTCACTGTCCTTTGTGCCTCTCGTGGCAAGGAAAGCCCAGTGCAGCAGGCTGTCTCCCAGCAGTCTCTCCCAGCCAGCTTCCATTAAGCACCCTTCTTAACGAGTGCTTAACAAAACCATCTGTGAGACCTAACATTTAAGTTTGATGCCCAGATAGTCACATTTTAGGCAAACATCCAAGTCGATTCTGTGGTCTCAACTGGAGGCCTGCACATCCATACAGAAATACTGAAGTCCA
Organism: Spermophilus citellus; assembly: GCF_964194105.1. Classification (NCBI taxonomy): domain Eukaryota; kingdom Metazoa; phylum Chordata; class Mammalia; order Rodentia; family Sciuridae; genus Spermophilus; species Spermophilus citellus. Next base: position 135,672,727 of record NC_138191.1, on the reverse strand, counting down.
CATCCCAAAGTAGCACAAACCTGCATGACAGCCTAAGGCAAGAAGAACCCATCCTTAGGAACTGGGCAGAGGCACAACCGGCCTGACCTGACCTGACGCGGGCAGCTCCAGACCTCCCTTAACCAGGTCATCAGAGGTGTGTGATCACCTCCTGCTTCCACATCCCACACAATCACACTGTCATCTGTAGTGAAATCAAGTACAGTTTTATTTATTTAAGAATTGGAAAGTATAATCAGTATCTGTGAAAGAAAATCCAATTGAAAATATTTAAATAAACATTTCTGCATGTAAAAAGAGTAGAATAATTACTCTGTAAGTCCCTCTCCTTGTGACGGGATGGGCTGCCTCCCTCAGGCTGGCGGGATCTTCCAGGCCCAGGACAAGCAGCCACAGAGCAAGCGCTTCCCACCACTCAGAGAGGCTGAGGTCTCTAGCCCTGCTGAGCCACTAGGAAAGCAAACTAGGGTGGGTGCAACTACCTAAGGCAGTGAGAAAGTGCAGAGGGAACTGTGCCTGTCGCAGGATGTGACCAAGGAGCTCTGGCTGAGACCTCACCAAGCTCAGTGGTCTAAGAACGTTTTCCTGTCATACCAATCCCCAGTTGGTAAGTAAGTGAGCCATCAATAAAGCATACTTTCTAGGCTTAAGAAGCAGCTCGTGCCAAGGAGGGACACCAGGGACACGCCTCAGGGGCTCACCTTCTACCTCTTCACCAACTTTGACTCTCCTCTGCTCAGCAGCAGCCTGCAGATCTCATTTTATGCTGTTTCAAAGAAGCTTTCTTTCTGTGCAGTACCCATTCTTCATTTAAGAATATCCACTTTCAAACTTGCAAAGAAATCTGACAGTTTCTCAATGTGAGGAAACTGGTAACATGGCCTTTACAGCAAGTACCTGAAAAGCCTTTGCTCATTGACCTGATTCTCTGCCACAGGCCTGTCACTGCTACGTTTGTAAAAATAATCTCCAGATCACAGCAGCAGGCAAGGTCAACCCACAGTTCACCTTTCATCCCTAAGCAATGGCCGTCTCCTGCCTGGGATTACAGTGAGGGTAGGAGTACTCTCACTATCCACACCACAGAAATTACTCTTTAAAATAGGACGTAAAGTCAGCCTCCAGTGGTGTGAGGCAGCATCACTGTGGAACCTCAAGACCTAGGATCCTTTGCTCCTGGGCCTGGCAAGGAGGCAGGCTTCCTGCCCTCCAGCAGATGGATGCTGACATCAATTGCCAACACCCAGCCTTACCACCTGTACACCAGGGGCCATCATTAGCTGCTCTCCATCCATCAGAAACAACCTCGCGGCCCTAAGGGGAATGGAGGCTGGGTCCAGTTTTGCTTAAATGCAGTAAGAACTTTCCCTTGAAAAGCTGGGGATGGCTGCCAAAAACCCAACCACACCCTTGTCAGTCTGTAGTCCTGGTAAGTGTGGTCTGCAAAAGCTGACAGCCTGACTCAGGGTCCCAGAATTGAGTGCATGCGTACCGTGCCCTGACAGACATGGACTTGCCAGACGCCCTGCCTCACACCCTGCCGTGAGGGCTGCGGTTCTCAGACCAGCAAGCATCATGCTGGTAATCGACAAACCCATAAGCCTCTTTGGTATACCTAACAACAAAAAAATTAAGCCATGAGATCTAGAAATAAGTAACATTTCTGAGCTGGGAAAATGCTCTTTTGAACACACACTTTAGGTTATGTGCACAGCTAACCAAGTCCATCTCCACGTAGCTCACACTGTATAATTTCATTATGTCATCCCTCTAAGTATTAAAAATGTTCAACATTGTTCTTCTAAGTCCTCACAACACCCCTGTGAGGTAGGTGGTATTGACCCCATTCTGCAGATGGGGAAGTCTGAGCATGGGTTCAGTGGCTCCTCAAAAGCCATGCGGCATAGTGGTGACCGAGCAGTGCTCTGGGCACACACCAATGCCACCTTCACATTCGTGCTTCATTAGCGCCACTACAAACTGCCAGGAAGGATTTCACAAGGAGACCAAGTTCCTGTCCAGTCCAGGACTAGACAAAGGTCTCACCTCTTAAGGCTTTGAGGCTTGACTCAGAGAGCCAACTGCTCTCCCCAGACTTGCAAAACAAAAACGCTGACTGAACCTCACTTGTGAGGATCTGCTTTACAGAGGATTTTTGAGTTGCTTTGCCTGAATTTGCAGTTGTAGGTGCTGCTAAAACCTTTTAGCAAAGATTGCCTGACGCAGCACAGGGAAGAATGTAATTTTGAGAGGAAAAAAAAAAAAGTTTCACAGATTTACATTGAAACACAAAAATAAAAGTTATTAAAATGAGAATAAAACCACAAATAAAACAGCAATATTTCTCAGTGTTTCATGATGCCTTGCACAGAGCAGGCATTCAGTAAGCACTTCTTGGAGAAGGGAAAAATAAACACATCTTTGACTTGCCTGTCACGATAGCAGGAGAGCAGGAACCAAAACTCCAGGAAAGCCCAAGGGCCCACAGTCCCTTGGCCTGGGGTGCCCAAGGTCACACAATGCTACACAGCCAAATCAGAGAGGGCTGTGCCTACTTGCTGCCAGATCAAAGCTGGAACTAGAGATACCAAGCTCCTTTGAATTTATGCTGCTATTTATAAAAAATAGCTGTGTAAATACGATTAAATGTATGAAGAGCCAAAGTGTCATATAAGGAAGTATCATTAGAATTATATAGATGTTCATGCATAAGGACAGAATAAAGAGGTTAAAGCTGTGCTGTTGTTTGTGTTAAATTAAAGGTTTTCAACACATTTTTTAATGCTGATAAGCAGCGACACACCCACCACTGTTTCTGCAGCAGAAGCTCTGCAGCATCATCATTCACCTCTCCTGGGGAGACCTGGGACAATGCAAATACACTCTGGCCTCAGGGCACTGGACTGTGGCCTGGATTCTCACCAGGGCACTTGACAAGGGGCACAGATGAATATTGCTGTAGTTTGTTTCTTGTTCATTGTTAATCTATGTCCTGCCTTGATTCAGCAAAAGAACTGATTGCTCCAGGGGGTCCTTTGGTCCTAAGGCCTTCTGACCATTTGGTCTTGGGGTGACATCCAGAAGAGTAATTAGTGACATACAAAATGATTAAGAAAATTCATTCCTCAGGGGCCAACTGAAAGCAGTTTTGTCCTGGGCTACATGGGGCCAGTGGCCCGTGGTCCCTCAAGGCCCCCGCCCATCATAGCTCCACCTTGACTCCCTTTATGAAAGGCAGACCTGTGGGCACCCTCTTTTTATACTCCAGGTACTCCTCTCCAAAGAAGTGAATCAGTGATATTTCTTCTTCCTCTGTCCGGTCACGGAAGAATCGCCACACTGTCAGGGCATAAACGACACCGCAGATGGGGTTACACAGCATCACCTGGCAGAGGAAACACCGATGTGACCAGGGTTAGAGAGGTTCTACACCCCAGACAATACCCTAAGAATTTCTCTGAGGACTGAACCCAGGGCCTGGCAAGTGCTAGGCAAGTGTTGTACCACTTAGCTCTATCCCAAGCCTTATTATTTTGGGGGGTGTGGGTACCGGGGATTGAACTCAGGGGCATTCAACCACTGAGCCACATTCCCAGCTCAGCCCTATTTTGTATTTTATTTAGAGACAGGGTGTCACTGAGTTGCTTAGCACCTTGCTTTTGCTGAGGCTGGCTTTGAACTCATGATCCTCCTGCCTTGGCCTCCCAAATCTCAGCTGAGACTACAGGCGTGCACCACTGCACCTGGCCACCATTATTATTTTTTGAGAAAGGGTCTAAACTTCCCAGGTTGGCTTCAAGTTTGTGATCCTCCTGTGTGAGCCCCCTGAGTAGCTGGAATTACAGGAGCCACCTCCTGGCTAGGCTTGTTAAGTAACTCCCTGCTAACAAAACTCTGTTGTTACAGAACAAAGGTAAAGAAATGAACCCTTTTGCAGTAGTGACATTACCTATTACCTATTGAATTGATTTTTATTTAGTTATTACTTATAATAAGCCAGGGAGCACATGTTAAAGGTTCCAGCTTCCAAACTTTCCACTCTCATCCCAGAGACTCTTTAAATAATGTTAGGGTCTCAGGGAGCCAGGGTATCATTAACAGAAATTAAACTACTTTCACATTAGAACTCACACTCATCAGGTGAACAAGGTGACACAGTCTGTCATCCCAACTACTCAGGAGGCCGAGGAAGGAGGATTGCAAGTTTGAGTCCAGCCTGGACAACTTAGCAAGGACTATTTCAAAATAAAATAAAAAAAGGGCTGAGAATGTAGCTCAGTTGTAGAGTGCCCAGAGTTCAATCCCCACACCACACACAAACACACAAAATAAACCTGACACTCTTCACTGCAGCATTCTGCATACACTTTTCTGTAACTCCTCTTAGGTGAGAAATCTAAAAGTTACAAAAAAAGATCAACCTCTTGGATTTTGATACTCAGGCCAGGGTGATGGACATCATCCCACACCTGGCCAGAAATACAAATTTTTAAAAGAAATGCTACAAGGCTACCTGCCCTTACTATACCCTGGGAATCACCTGTATGGTCCCCTCTGACCAAACATTGCCAAGGAGATTCCTGGGGGCCCTGACTGCACTTCCCCAGACAGAGTGATATTCCAAGCACTATTGTCTTCATCTTCATTTCTAGAACCAAAAGTGCAGATCAAGAGAAAGCCTGAGATGGAATAATCCTCCCTGGCTCTCATTAGCCTAACACAGTACCTTGGCCTCATTAAGACCCACTTCTGGTGAAACCCACTGAGCTTCCACGAATGGCCAAGTGCACTCACTCCCTCCACAAAACCCACTTCTCCTCACCTCTGGCACACTCCAGATCTAGGTTAGAGAGAGAGGCTATGGTGGTGGTGATGGTGGATCAAGAGTCAGGAAAGGTTTATAATGCTCAAATTTTAGTACATGATTAAGACCCCTAAGGACTATAGTTCTCTTGATTTTTATTTAGTTATTACTTATAATAAGCCAGGGAGCACATGCTAAAGGAGACAAACCACCTTACAAATACACTAAAGAGAGTGAATTATATGCTTTTGAATGATGAACTTTATAGTATATAAATCATATTTTAATATTTAAAATGTAAAAAAGTAACTAAAGGCGGAGCATGCTGGCCCACACCTGTAATTCCAGCAACTTGGGAGGCCAAGGCAGGAGGACTACAAAGCCAGCCTCAGCAACTTAGCAAGGCCCAAGAAACTTAGTGAGATCCTGTCTCAAAAACACACAAACAAAAATGGGCTAGAGATGTAATTCAGCCATAAAGTATTCTTGGTTCAATTCCCAGTACCAAAATGAAAAAAAAAAAAAAGTAAATTAAAGGAAGTCAGTCTCATATCTGATATCATACCTACCTGAGTCCCAATACTCCAGTAAAACCACCCCACGTAGGAAGGGTGCCGGAACCATGCGTATACTCCGCTTGTCACCAGAGTGTGGGTGTCTGACTTTTCATTCTGCACCACGTGGTTGAAGTTGGAGCCAGCTGTGAACATGGCAGCCTTCCTCAGGCACTCTCCAAAGACCACCATCAGCAGCCCCATGGTGCTGAGCCAGGTGATCTGCTTCAGTTCTACAGAGAGGCATAGGGTACAAACAGGGAGTGAGGACAGTGGGCCACTGAGCTGTCTTTTCACTGATTAAATTCACCAATTTCCCCAAGGACAGACCACTGGAAAACACACCTTGGGCAACTAGCACATGTCATCACATTAACAGCAAGTGAGGGGCTGAGGTTGTGGCTTGGTGGTGGAGCACTTGTCTAGCACGTGTGAGGCACTGGGTTCAATCCTCAGCACCACATAAAAAAACAAATAAATAAAATAAAGATATTGTGTCCATCTACAACTACCAAAATGTAAAAAAAAAAAAAAAAAAAAAAAAAAAAGAAGAAGAAGAAAAAGTGAATGAAGGGCTAGGGAAACAGCTCAGTGGCAAAGCACTTGCCTAGCATTTTTGAGGCCCTGGGTTTAATCCCTAGCGCATGAAAAGCAAACAAAATAAAAGGAGAATTATTGGGGGGGGGGGAGTGAATGAGGCCAGGCATGGTGGCACACATCTATAGTCCCGCTACTTGAGAGGCTGAGGCAGTAGGAGCACAAGTTCAAGGCCAGCCTCATTAACTGACAAAACCATATCTCAATTAAAAAAAAAATTTTTTAAAGGGGCTGTAAATGTAGCTCAATAATAGCACACCCCTGGGTTCAATCCACAGTACTACAAAAAAATGAATGAATGAAAAAGTGAGTGAGTGAGTGATAAGAAAACACGCTCCCCTAAACTACTATTCATCTGTTTCAAGGGCCAACAAACCAACTGTGAGGCAGTTCTCCCCTCCTAGTTAATTTATTGTTATGGGGGCTCTCACCCCCGGCCACTTGCTCTTTTCCTCTCTTGGGGACAAGTACAGCTGGGAGAAGCAGAGAAGGGTCCAGTCCGCAGCCTGACTTCGAGAGCCGTATACACTTTCCTTCATCAGCTATGGGATTTCAGTTTCTGAGGAGGCTTCGGATGTGGGGGTTTTGCTAACAAATCTCCATGTGAAATTTCTTGAGCCACAGACAATGAACAGATCCAAATTTCACCTGACTGCAAAGTTAGGATTAAATCATCAAGGTGGGGATGTCATTTTAGATGTTGAACTACATTATGCAGGGTTTAAAGCAAAAGGTCAACACAGCCTCAATTTGAAATCCAGAAGCCCATTTCTCAAGCACAGCTTGTCCTTATAAATAGCTTAGTGAGGACAGAGGGCTGGGGAGAATCGCTCAGGGGAGATTAGATCTAAAAGGTGAACCAATGTCACTGTCCTTGGCCCACAAGGAAACCATCCTTCTCCCCTCCAGCAGGAAAAGTAGGGCACACTAACCTGGCCAAAAGATATTTTCAAGTGTGAATTCTATCCAAGAAGAAAGAGCAGCCACTGTGTACTCCAGACTGTGATTCAGGAGAAAGGAATCCAATGACAGGCTTTTGGGATTATTGACAGCTGTCACTAAGTATTCAGAATAGTGGAATAATGACAGTGAGCACACATACCTATTAAAAAAAAAAAAAAAAGAGTAAATTGGGGTGAGAGAAACAAGTTAGCATTCAGTAAAAGTACAGATCTGGTTCTGCTACACTGTCCCTAATTCTACCACTGTGCTACATCTGTGTCCCTCCTCTCTTTTTTAGTTTCATTTTTTGGGACAGGGTCTGGTTAAATTGCCTAGGGCCTCACTAAGTAGCTGAGGCTGGCCTTGAACTTGTGATCCCTCTGCCTCAGCCTCCCAAGTTACTGGGATTACAGTTTGGCCACTATACCTGGCTGCTCTTTTTGACTATCAAACAAGAAATCCATAGGCGAAGGAGGCATTATGGGCCCTTCTGTTCTTTTAAAATGACAATACCCCCTTTAAAATGAAAAAGGGAAATATCAACAAAAAGTAGTGATTTATGTTGGAAATTAAATTCAAGAAAACTAAATTAGTTCCAGCAAAGAAGGATTAGATGGATCAGTATAGTGATAAAAGGAGATAAAGCTTTTTACCTTGAAGCTAGGGTTCATATCCAGGTCAGAGACTAGAAGGCTCAAGGGACTGAGAGTGTAGGGGAGACACAACACTGGCCATAGGATGCATTAGATGTGACCTAACAGACACTGGAGCTGGAAAAGGCTTAGAAGTCCAGCTGGAGCCCTGCCCCTTCCCTTCACCAAGGACCTACCCCTCATCCAGGAAGGGCCTGTTGCCTTACTCAATGTTGTCCCAGTAGTAGCAAGTATGGGTGAAGGCAGCTCTGGGAGGGTGCCGGGTACCTGTTTCTGCAACAGAATCAACCAATGGGTGAAGTTTACAAGGTCTGAAACCTGGGGATCTAGGTGGAAGCCAGAAGGCTTCATTTCCACAGAACCCTAAACAGCCTTCTGCCAGTCAAGACCAGACATGACTGAGGAAAGGCCACTACTGACCCTGTACTCTGTCTACCGTTGCCTCAACACCATCATTCCCAAGTACTTCTTACCAGCCAAAGTGATTCCAGGAAGACTGGCTAAAACTTAGCAGCACACCGCAGCCAAACACAAAGCCAAGGAAACAAGCACGGATGGCTATCTGAAATGGACCCAAAAGAAGCTCAGTCACTGGCTGTCTCAGAGCCCAGACCCAGGCTGCCACTCTTCCTGAGATAAGCAGGCCACCAGTGAGACAGACAGCCCACTCACTCAGAGGTTAAGGGGGTGAAGCAGGGCCACCTGGATTCAAATCCTGCACCTGCCCCCTCTGGCTGTGGCCTTGAGCAACCAATGTGGTCTCTGGACCTCAGTTTTCTCCTTTACACCAAAGGGACGACACTAGGACCTGCCATGTAGGACTACAGTGAGATTATCCACCTAAGAGTAACTGGCACACACATTTTGGCTCTAGTCACTATTACTATCACCGCTACTATTATTCCGGACTCCTGGGAAAGAGCTTAAACCCAGCTGAGACCCGCGCGGGTGGCCGGGCGCGGAGGTAGGTCTGGGACGCAGCACTCCGGAAACTCTCTGGGCCCAGTCCCTTCAGGGGCCAGTGCCCCCGACCTGGCAGCAGGAAGACTCCCCACCTCGCATTACGTAAAAGAGCCCGTGGGCTCGCTCCCTGCGGCAGGTGTGAATGGCAGGAGCTGCAGTAGGACACCCACGGCCGGCGAGGAGGGGCCCTCGGGCGACCTGAACGCGCCGCCCTCGGGCGACCTGAACGCGCCGCCGAGGAAATCGTCCGTGGGAGGCAGGCCTGGCCCCGGAGGGGGCCCCGGGCCCCACTCAGGCCACCGCCCGGCCGGCCCGGCCCGCCCCGGCCCCCGCCCGGCCGCACCTGGTAGCGCGGCGGCCGGTAGAGCAGCAGCAGCAGCGCGTTGAGCCCGGCCACGTAGAGCGCCAGCCCGGTGCGGCCCTGCAGGCCGGCGCGCGTGAGCAGCGGCAGCGCGAGCACTGAGGCGCCCAGCAGGAAGGTGGCGAGGCTGAGGCGCGCCTCGGAGCCCGGCGGAGCCCGCGCCGCGCAGCCCGCCATGGCGCAGGGCGGCTGACGAGCCGGCGGCGGTCAAGCGGGCTGCGGCGCCGACAGTAGCCGGGGAAACCCGCCGGCCGCGCCTGCGCACTGCGTCGCCGACGCCGGCCCGGGAAGGGCACTGCCCGGAGCTGCGCGCCGCCCGCGAGTTCTCGCGAGAACACCTCCCAGAGCGGCCGGTGGTCCGAATTTGGCGCCAACGCCCCGCCCCGCCGGCCCCGCCCCGCTGGCCCCTCAAGGACTTCCTGGCCGCGTCCGAGCGGCTGCGAGCTGATCGGGAAATGCCGCGGCGTTGGTTAGAAGGTGGCCCGCCCCCCAAATTCTTGAAATTAGAAGGCCGGCCCCGCATGGTCCCTAGACTTACCTCCGCGCGCGGCGATCGGCGCGGATCCCTCGGCGGCGCGCCGCTCGGGCAGGTCTGGCGAAGCGCCCGGCGGGGCCCGCCCCCTCCGCCCCCCGGTGGCGGGAGTGCACTGGGTGGGCTGCAGCGTCTGGAAAGCACCATGCAAAACTTGACCGTGGGATCCTGACTCACCGGGGGGGGGGGGGGGGGAGCCGCGCGCGCGGAGCCTGGGAAATGATGGAATGGAGGCTAAAGTTATGTAACTGCAAACACCTTGAGGTGCCCCCGCTCTGGGCCGTTTCTCTTGCCCTTGTAGGTTTTTGTAGTTTCCACCCCGTCAACGATGACCATATATTACTGTTGAAATAAGAAATTACCCTTCTCGTTTTATTGTTTTTGATTGACACATCATACTTGCCCATATGTGAGGTTCGATGCAGTTTTTGTTCCTATCTACCTTGGGTAGGGATCAACTCAAGGTGATTAGCATATCCCTCCCTAAACTTTTATCAATTCCATTCCTCTCTTCTATTTTAAGGTTTGTGGTGTGTTATTTATTGTTCAGTACCTTCACCCTGCTATGCCCCAGAACACAAGAATTACTCCCATCCCACGGTAGCAATACCCACTGGTCGACCTCTCTTGTCCCTGGCTTTCGTGTATGTGTGTGTGGTGGGGATGAAGCCAGGGTCTCAGGTGTGCTAAGCAAGCACTCTACCACCGAGTCCCTTTTATTTTCACAAAGTCTCCCTGAGTTGCCCAGCTAGCCTTAAATTTTTCAACCTCCAAGGTAGCTGGGATTACAGAAAGGCACCATTTTGGCCTGGCTTGCACTTCATTTTTAAAAGACTAAATGCTTTTGTCCCTGGGGAACTCGGAGAGTGGCAATGAAGGGAAAAGGCAAGCAAGTAAATGGTTAGGATAAACAGTGCAGAGGTGGACATGAGAAAGAATCAAAGAAAGGATGGGGTGAGAGACCGCCCTGGGGAGGCCTGTGGGTGAGAGAGCTGCAGGATGGGGAAGCTTTGAGGAAAAGATGCTGGGGTTAAGCCTTGAGGCCCTCAGGAACTGGATGTGCCTGCCTGCTGCTGAAAATGAGAGCAGCCAGCCAGGCAGAGAGGGAGGGAGGAATGGCACTGGATTTGAAAGGCAAAAGCAAGAGATAGTCTGAGACAGGATGGGGACAGGCTCTGGGGGAGGCTAGAGCCCAGGGTGGTGGTAAGAAAGCATCAAGGTCAGTGATCAGTGAACTCTGCATCTGAGCCACCCATCTCTCCTCTGTCCCTGCAGATCCTGGCAAGAGCACTGATGTCTGAGCATGTGGATGGAGAGCCTGGGCCAGCATCCCAGGCCCCAATACTCTGACCTTGTGCAGGACAATCCTATGAATTCAATTTCCTGTAAAATGGAGATCCTGATTCCACTGTCATGGAATTGATACTAATTCTATTAAAGCTCAGTAGTATCAAGTTGAAATAATGCTCAGGAGCCATTTGCTGGTTGATGGGAATTGGAAAGAGATACAGTGTTTTAAAACTAAAGTCATGGAGTTGCTGTGTCATATGGGAAGTAGGCCTGCATGCTACAGTTACTGGGGGCTGAGTGGGAACTGCCACCATTTCTCCTGGCCTCCTCCAGACCAGGACCTCCCCTCTGTGCCAGGACACCTAGGAGCCACTAGAGGGTGCTCAATGTACCTTCCCTTTAGGGAGGGAACTTGGTCCCCTGGGAAAAAAATCACTCAGGCTGGGGACGCACCTCCTCTGGCTCTAGGCATTTGCTCTCCACTCTGGTCTTAGGGGGCTGATTTATCCCCAAGGACTCACTGTTGTCACTCTGGGTGCTTAGAACAACTTGCAACTCAAAAACCTCAGCCACATTGCCCATCACCTCCCCTGACACTGAATCTTGGAGATGAGAGGAAGGGAGGCAGCCCCCTGCCAGGTAGGACGAAGGAAAGGGAATTTTTTCCCTGGTATTGGAGCTTGAACCCAGGGGTGCTGTACTACTCAGCTTTTTCTTTTTTCTTCCTTCCTTTTTTGGGGTACAGTCTCACTAAATTGCTGAGACTTGCTGAGACTGGCCTCAAACTTGAGAACTTCTTGCCTCAGCCTCCTGAGTAGCTAGGATTAGAGGCATGTACCACCATGCCCAACAGGAAGGAAATTTTTAGAAGTTGCTGAATCTATCAGGACCCCGGGCTCATGGGGCAGGGATGAGGGAGGGCGCAAGTAAACAAATCTACACAAGTATGCAAACACACACTACTTCAGAGAAAAGCAATCTGATCAAACCCACTGTGCACCCTGCCCTCCAGACAAACCTACAAAAATATAAGATTATAAATGCTAACTAACACACAAAAATAAAGAAAGGGAAGGCTACGCCCCTCTGGGATGCATTGCTGGCATTTTTTTTCTTGTAGATAAGCATTTGAATGTGTTTTGTTCTACCCTTAGGCAAGCACAAAGGGAGTTCTTTCTCATTCAATAGGAGGGTTTCTTTGCAGCCCCCAACCTTTCCCCAATCCTGCCATCCCACCACAGGTTAAAGTGGCTTTATTTCCTGGGTCCAATTTGGGATTCCTCTTGATTTAGACAACCCTAAGAATGACCTTGACATTTCCAAGTTAAACCACAGACTGAGATAAAATCAGGCTTCTGTTTTTCTTTCTTTCTTCCTTTCTGTCTTTTTTTTTTTTCAGTAAGAGAGAGGAAGAGGGGAGAGAAAGAGAGAAGAAAGAAGAGAGAGAGGAGAGAGAGAGAACGGAGGGGAGGAGAGAGGAGAGGGAGAGTGGCTTCTGTTTGTTAAGACAGGGTTGCTTTAATGAGCAAGAGAGAATATAGGAAGGGAGGATGGTCCAGAGCAAGCAGGAGACAGAACATGGATGGGGCAAAGCATTTTGGCCTCTGAGAGGTGGACAACATGCACCTCATACAAACTTCCCAGGATGAAAGGTCACTCTGCCCTAAGGGTCATGGAGCTTGTGGGGGGGGGGTCCAGGAAGCTCTCTCCTTCCTCCTTGCAGATGGGTGCCAGGGCAGTCATTTTTAGAGAGCAGGCCTCCTGCAGCTCCTAGTCATTCATAGGCCTCTGGTCTGTCCAGTGTCCACGTGGAGGCCAGAAGGGCATCTGGGAGGGGCCCATCCAGTGTTGCTGTAGCTCTCTCCAGGAGACAGCCCTGGTCTTCCAAAAGTTTTCTCTCCCCTCTGGCCATTCGCAGCAGGAGGAATGAAAATCCCTTCTCTCTAGTCTGGAAATGGGTAAATGATGCGTAATTTACGAGCACATCAGCCACATCAGCCCAAAGTGCATAAGTCATAGGTGCACAAAGGGATCGGGTAAATATTTAAAGATTAGAGCCAGCTGGGAGAAAACATAAAAGACTGGGACAATGGAGGTCTCTCTGAATTCACTCTTCCTGAGCTGGGCCAGCGCGGTCAGCGCTGATGTACTCACTGGAGTCCCAGCCTTTGTCTCCTGAAGGGCCTTTGACTGCTGAGCTATTCCGAGTTCCAATACAGCTAAAGAGAGTTAAACAATCACAGCCTCTCCAACCCCATCTGGAGACAATTGGCTGCATCATTTCAGGGTTTTGCTATGTCCCAATAGTTAATTATATGGAGCAATCACTTTATTCTATTTTGAAATGCATCTGCAGAGGAGAAGAACACATTTTTCGCTCCAGTTTCCTGCATCCATGGTGCCTGCACAGGGTTCACCAGTTAGTTAATATTGGTTTAAATACCTGGAAGTGCAAAAAGGAAGGGGTTCCCACCCAGGTTCAGAGGCTACATGGGGCTGTCGCTGGGTTGGGCAGTGGGATGTCTGCTAGGGCTCTTGTCCTGTAGTCTGTAAACCCCCTTCCCACTGGGTTTCCAGACTTGCCAAACTCAAGAAAACCAGGCTAGTCATGGTGGTGCATGCCTGTAATCCCAGTGGCGGGAAGGCTTGAGGCAGGAGGATGGTGAGTTCAAAGCCAGCCTCAGCAAAATCAAGGCCCTAAGCAACTTGGTAAGACCCTGTCTCTTTAGAGACAAAACAGGGTGGGAACTGAGTTAAATTCCTGGTACCAAAACAAAATAAAACAAAACAAACAAACAAACAAAACCCAAGTGTGGGAAAGCATAGGCTACTTTTTGCCTAAAACTTCCCAGCTTGAGAAAAGAGGGACCCCCTAGAATCCACTGAGGCCCTGAGAACCATCAGTCGTTATAGAAGGAGCTTTTCTCCTTGGTTGAGCAGGGGGACCTGGGTTTACCCCAAGCTCCTCTTGGATCTGTGCTCTTTTCCAGGTACCTTGGGGACACTGGGTGCTAAAGATGGAAAGGCAGTTAGTGGCCTACATCCTGGTTTGCGTAAGTCTGGTTTCTAAGTTGGTCCATGACCTTGCATACAGCGATTTGTCCTGCTTGCTCTGAGAAGACAGGGTGAACCACTGCCTCATTCCCCATCTCTGAAAATGCCTTTTCTGTCTCCACATGCATTGGGAGCAGGGCCTGCCTGAGGATGTAGGTAGGATGCCCAGAAGCAGGACTTGCAAACAGAGTGGGGAGGTAGAAAGGCGTTCTCAACCTGGGTCTCCGGGAAGGGGCTTTTCCAGTGATCTTGCCTCATGCAGAGATCTGGCTTTAACTTATTGGGAGCAGCAGCTACCTGGAAGGAGGATTGGAACTGGGGTTAAAGTGGAGGTGGTGGAAAAGAAGCTGTCTCAGAGCTCCAGGAAAAACAAGGATAAAATTTACATGGAGGGGCCTTTCTGGCCTCGCTCCTGCACAACCTGAAGCCCTCTCCGAGTGGAGGAGTGGGCCAACCGGGTTGCTTAAGGTGAGAGGGAGAGGTTCCTGTAGTAGAGGACATTGGCCCAGGTGGGGAGACTCTTGCCCAAAGGACATACTACAGGGGAGAGGGCTCAGCGGGAGGTGCGGGGTGGAGGTGGGGCCGCAGAAGTGAAGGCCCATTAAGTGGAGCGTGACCGCTGAAAATCCCGCCCAGCCCTCACCGCGTGCCTGGCCTCCCGCAGCCAAAGCAGAACATTGCGAATTAGCGCATTTTGCGGTCAATTTTCCACTGCCTAAGAGACACTAAGCCGCCCACGTGAACGACTCCACCCAGCGCTGCTGGGATCCCTGAGCACCCGCTTGGGAGGGGTGGGGGCCCCCAGAGCCGCGGGGGCCGGGGTGCGGGAGAGGAGGGCCTGGCAGCTTTATGGCGGCCCTAACTTTGGAGAGGGGGCGGGCCTGGCGCCCCGCTGAGGGCCTCGAGAGCTGGGCACAGGACCATTGGTTTGCTAATGCGACGGATTGAAAGGTTGGGCCGGAGAAGGACTGTAATTAGAAGACAAATTGCCCCCGCTACCCCGGCGGCTGGAGGACTGGGCGTGTCGAGGGGGCTGGAGATCCGCTAGGGTGAGGCGCGCGCCGAGTCTCAGTGCAGATGTGCAGCAGCTGGAAGCCCGAGCGCGGCGGGGCGCCCGGAGTTTGGCCCCGAGGGGGCGGGCGCGGGCGTCTCTTTGTGGGGCCTGCACAATGCCTTTAACACTCGGCTGCCCCCTTTGTGCCCGGCTGCGCAGCCCGACCGCCCCGCAGCGCCTTTGTACCAGCCGCCACCTCCCCAAGCCCGGAGTGAGTTGCACGAAGGCGTTCGGGCCAGGCTGGCCCAGGCGCTTCAAAGCTGCCCGGCGCGTGCCAGCGCCCGCGGCAGGGCCTCGGCCCCGCCGCCCTCCCGGGGCCCAGATGGGCCCGGATCTGGCCCGGGGTGCTATGGCCCGGGCAGAAGAGTGCTCCAAAACTGCGGTCGCCGCTGCCTCAGCCTGAAAGGGGGAGGGCGGGGCGCGATTCTCCACGCTGCTTGGCGCCTGGGAACGCTGCTGCCCGGGCGAAGCCCATCAATACCCAGGGCGCAGACCAGTTGGAGCGGAAGATGCCCCGGCTTGATGGAGCTGGGGGGGACACTCCCCACCCAGCAATTTTCCCTCCTCAACACTGAGGCCCCACAGAGGCAAGTTTGTCCATTTCTCAACCACAGGGCTTAACCCCCTAACCGCCGCGACTCGGTTCTCAGCCTCACAAGCAGCCATGATGGATGCCTTGTCCCGAACTTCACTGAACAAACCCCAAAACTTAAGGCCAGAGGAGCCCAATAAAAGGCAATGTCTAGGTTTGGACCCAGGAACTTCTCCTGAGATCAGCCTTACTGTGGATCACACAGTTACAAGAATTCAGCTTCCATGGACCAACCAGGCCGCCTGCATCAGATTCCTGCTGTAGGGCTTAGCTTCCCAGGTCCCTCCACTGGGCTCTCCGGATCCCCAACAACCTGAATAATGGAAAGGAGTGCAGGGACATAGACCTGCTAAAGTGCAGGCTCAAACTCTCATTGAATATCAGTGATCTTCCTTACCCCCTCTGCCCATTCTTGGAACTTTGAGAAGGCCCACCTGGGTAGACTCCCAGGCCTTCCCTGTTGGGGGAATGGTCCTCCACCTGAGTTGCCCGGCCTGGAAGCCCAGGGCTGGGGGAGGGTGGCAGTCTGGCTCACCCTGTCTGTCTCCCAGCAGGAAAGATGGAGGCTGGGTCCTAACAGTGTTGGACCCCATCAAGGAGGAGGCCTGCTATGGCCCTGCGGGCGGGCTGCACGCTTTAATGGGACACATGTTGCTGCATGGCCCCAGCGGGCCCTGCCTGCGAGTGGCTTTGAGCAGCCACAGGCAGAAAATTGCTGCATTGTCCCAACATTAGGGTGACTAATGTGGCATCGCCATGTGGCCAGAGCGTGAAGTGAGCAGAAAGGCATCAGTGGCCTGTATTCCATGGCTCAGTGTGTTCATCAGGCCCAAGGAAGCCTAGGGCTCTCTTACCCAGGAACTTCTCCCAAGATCAGCCTTACTGTGGATCACACAGTTACAAGAATTAGGGTGGCCTGCAGACCACAGACCTCCCTTCCCTATAAGCAATACCCAGAATGCTTGGGAATACAAGGCAGCGAGAACTTGGCAGACTGACCCAGTGGTGAAATCTAGAACCTATGGGACCAACCTATGGGACTAACATGGCATGGACAGAATGGGCCTGGGAGGGTTGCCCAGAGTTGGGAAGTGGTAAGGATAGGAGAGATTAAGAAAAGACAAGCCAGGTTCAGTGCTTGCATGCCTGTAATCCCAGCTACTCTGAAGGCTGAGGCAGGAGGATTCCAAATTTCCAAATCCAAGACCAGCCTGGACAACTTGGCCAGACCCTGTCTCAAAATTTAAAAAAGGGGGGGGGGCGGTGGCTGGGGATGTGGCTCAAGTGGTAGCGCGCTTGCCTGGTGTGCATGCAGCCCGGGTTCGATCCTCAGCACCACATACAAACAAAGATGTTGTGTCCACCGATAACTAACTAAATAAATAAATATTAAAATTCTTTCTCTCTAAAAAATAAAGAAAAAGAAAAAGAAAAGAAAGAAAAAAAAAAAACAGGGCTGGGGATGTTTCGCTCAGTGGTAGAGTGCTTGCCTAACTAGCATGCCTGAGGTCCTGGGTTCAATCAGCAGAGAGAGAGAGAGAGAGAGAAAGGAAGGAAGGAAGGAGATCCTCAGGGAGGGAGGAGGAGTCCTGAAGGAGAGAGGCAGCCTGGGCCATTGGAGGGGGCTCCAGGAAGTGAGGTGGGGGCCTACCCTTCTGCAGCCCCTTCTGTCCCCTCCCCCTTGGGGTTTCTTGACTTCCCAGGATTTCATTGACATGTAAACGAGGGTCCCCTATAAAAGCCAAGCCTTGCCTTGCTGGAGCAGATACCACAACATGGGCACAGAACCCGCAACCCGGGGCAACTCCGGAGTCTCTGCTAACAGCTTCCGAAAGGTCTGGGGTTCTGAGGGGTGCGGGGTGGGGGCCCTTCCCCCAGCCAGTGGGAGCAGAGGGCGGGAAGGCCAAGCCCTGCTCTCTAAAGATTGCTGGTCCGCAGATATCCAAACCGCTGATGGAGAAAAAGCGCCGTGCACGCATCAATGTGTCCTTGGAGCAGCTCAAGTCACTGCTGGAGAAACACTACTCACACCAGGTGAGACTCGGGGAGGAGGAGGAGAAGGGCCGCCCCGACTTCCCCGTCTGGCTTAGAGCACTTCCTACTGATCTGCAGATCCGGAAACGCAAGCTGGAAAAGGCCGACATTCTGGAGTTGAGCGTCAAGTACATGAAAAGCCTTCAGAGCTCCTTGCAAGGTAGAAGGGAGGCTTTGAAGGGGCTGGAGTGGGAAGATGGGAGAGGGACGTGTGGAATCCGAGCCGTGGATACGACAAAGCCAGAAACAGAAGGGATGGTTGGAGAGCAGAGCTCAGGGAAAGGTGGGCAGTAGGTGGGCTGCTTAGGGGACGATGTTCCCCCAGTTCGGTTTGGGTGCTGGGGAGGGACGGGCAATAAAGATGTGGCTGGTTGTGGGGTTCTAATCTGTGTGCAGAGGTCTGCGCCCAGGGTAGACGTTCGGGTCATCTCACTTTCCTACCTCCTTCTTTCTCCTCCACACTTCTCCCCTCCCTTTCTCTCCCACTCCACGCCTCTCCTCTCCATCTCTCCCCCTTTTACTCCCATCTGTTTAGGGCTCTGGTCGGTGGGCAGCGGAGCCGAGTACCCGACGAGCTTCCGTGGCGGTCTACCCGGCGTGAGCCAACTCCTACGACGCGGAGAGGAAGGCGGAGGCGGCCTGCGCTGCCCTCTGGTGCGGGACCTCGCAGGTAGCAGCACCATGGACAGCGCCAGCACTGGCCCGGAGGCGCCCGCTCTTGGCCACCCCAGTGGTCCTGGTGTCTGGGGTCCTGCTCCAACTGCCGGCGGCTCGCGGTCCCCACCACCCAGGCTCCTCTTTCCCGGAGGTCTCCCTGGCTCCTCCACCAGCGTCCCGGAGCCTCCGCCAGCGTCATGCCGCCGAGCCGACAGCCCAGGGCCTGGGATGCGCGTGTGGCGGCCCTGGTGAGGCCTTGGACTCAAGGGGGCCCCCATCTGGTCTGGGGACGCAGAGACGATATTTTGGATGCACCCATGGTGACTTAAGGGACACCCCAGACGCCCGTTCTGCTCCTGGGGTGGGGGTAACCTAGTGAGCGCCATGCACCCGTGGACGCGGGAAAATACAAAGTCACGTGTGGACCGGGTCTGCGCATCTAGGCATAATCCAACCCCACTCCAGCTCCACCTACTTAGGTCGGACCCGCTCTCTCCCCCCACCCTCTAGAGGGGCTGCGCCCCTTTCCCAGGGACCTCGGACAGGAAGGCCACCCCCGCCCCCTCCACGGCCGCGCCGCGGTGGGAAGGTCGCAGTCCGCAGCGGCGCAGAGCGGACCCCTCGCAGCGAGGAGAATCGCTGCCCCGCCCCGGCCCATTCAGCCTGCTGCAGGCGCCAGGTTCCCACCGGCACAAAGCGCGCTGAGCCCCGCCCCGCCAGCGAAGGGCTCCCTACCTACCCCCACCCGGGACCTTCAACGCTATCACCGATCCCCACCCCCTCAGCACACGGCACTGCCCACCCGGCAGGCGCGCGCTTTCCAAGGCCCGCACATCTCAGAATCCCCCTACTGCCCCGCCCACAACAGACACTGAACTCCGGCACGCCCACCCGGACGCCCCGCCCTGCTCAAGTCTTGGGAGGGATCCATTGCTTGATCTGGCCCGCGTGAAGGCGGGCAAGAGCTAACCCCAGCCCTTCTCGTGGGAGCGGTGCACTGGACAAAGACCCCTGGGCAGTATTCTGGACCCACATCCTGCAAAACCCGGACCTCCCGACCTCCCTGACCGTCACCGAACCCACAACCCTCGGAGCATTCTGCGCCTGTTGCTGGTCCATAATGAGGTTATTGCTGCGCTGGGACTTGGGTGGTGAGAGACTCCCAAGTCAGTTTTTCTTCCCCAGGGCTTCTAGCAAGGGACCTCCTGGGGGTGGGGTCAGGTCTCTGACCCCACCTTCTCCTACCAGGTTGTAATTCGTAATAAAGACAGGGCGAACCCGTGTAATGGGTTTAAACGGGCCAAGATTCCAACGTCTTCCACGATGTCTACTTAGGTGCGCTTTCTGAACGGCAAATATTAGCTTTCTATAGGATCATTTCTTCGGGGTGCTACTCCTGCCCTGTCTGTGCTCCAGCCCCATCTTGGTCCTATCTCAGGGAGAACGACTCACGGTGCCAGGGCGGAAGGGCTCTCCCTACGCCTCCAGCGAGCTCCCAGGACGAGGGCGGAGGTAGGATCCTCCTCTTCAGCCTCGGCTTCCTGCTGGTGGGTGGGAGAGGTCGGGACAAATCCCTTTGTTGGCCACCAGGCGGCGGCCTCTCACCACCGACCTAAAGGGGTGACCCCAAATTTCAGCAGGGGGGGTTCTACCGCAGCAAAACCTGGCAGAACAGGTCTGAAAAGGCCTAAGCTAAGCTTCAACGGCCCAGTCCTGCTCGCTCTCTTGAATCACGCTCACAGTGACTGGAGGGCTTTGGTGCCCACCCAGTGTTTCATGCTGTTGGCTCCAAGTCCCTCTCCCATGATGGGCAGGACCAGAGAGCTCTTAAAGGGACAAGTCCAACCCCAAGAAATGGCATATTGGTGAAGAAATTCAAGTTTCAGAGGGAAAGACATTTGGGTGCTGCTGGCCAGCCCTGCCATTAGATTCTGAAAGGGTGTTAAGGAGACTTGGACGGCCAGGTGCAAATCCTAAGGAAGTTTGTATTGGGTCCTGTACAGGAGAGAAATGCTCAGTTGTCCAAAACAAAAGAAACAACAAAAAACCAACAAGTACAAACAGACCCCTGGCTCTGGGATGGATGGTGGTATGTAGACAGAGCTCCCTCCCCAGCTAAGTCCAGGGTCAATGTCTTTATAAACACAGCAAACAAGCCTGGAAGCTAGACAAAGTGTGGGAGAGAGTCCCAGGGTCCTCCACGTGGGGTCCTCCCCTGAAATTTCCTATCAACCAGGACTGCAAGTATTGCCATTGGATATGAAATTATTCAGTGAAAACCCAAGGTGACAAATAGTTTTTTTGGGGGGAGGAGAGGTACAGTGGCTAGCTGGTGGCCTCTGTCCCCCCATGTGATACATCTGTTCTTGAAGGCACAGCAGCATTGGCCAGGATGACCCTTCTTGTGGCTGGGGCTGGACTGCAGTCCCCCATGCCCCTTGCTCACCTGTGGCTGGCCCATCCCCATTATCCTACAGCTAGGGATCAGAGAGGCCTCTGAAGCCAAGTTGGGCAGTCATCTGCCTCTGCCCTCAGTGGCCCCTCTGGGGCTAGAACCCTGTCTGGAAAGTGAGGAAATGAGGCAGAGGGAACGAGACACAGCTGGCTCTGTGCTGGCCTTGAAACAGGTATCCACTTTGAGGGGCCACTGCATGGTGGCAGTGCTATCCCTTCAAAAGGTCACAGCTATTCCTGAGCCTCTCCTTCACCCGGAAGATGTGGGCCCTGGCAGAGCCTGGGCCTGCAAGAAGGAGAGCAAAGAGAATCCCTGTCCCAGGGTGGGGGAGGGCCCTTGCCAGGGGCCCAGCCTTCGGGTAGGTAGGGGTGAGGCCAGGGATGGGCAAGCCCACATCCCGACTTTGCTTTAGTCCTTTGAACCATGAGTCCACATCTTTCATGGTGGGAGTCACAGAGGTGGCCGACGTGGTGGGGGACAGGCAACTATGGTGGAGTAATGAGCATGGGGGCATGAATGGTGGTCACGGTGGGTGTGGTGCCAGTGGTGAGGGTGCAGAAGTGTTGTGCTTAGCTAGGGCAGAGTGTGAGTCCCCAAGGAGGCAAGGGGCACTGAGAGGGAGGCCTCAGGCCTAGGGGCCACATGCTGAAGCCTGACCCTCACAAAGGACCCCTAGAGGGCCCTATCTCTTACACCTGGTCTTCTCAGTGGCCAGGGCACAAGGACCAGACTTCAAAGAGCCCTGAGAACACGGCCACCTGTTCATCACAGATAGGAAAACTGAGGCAGAACAGGTCCCAGGCTGAGAGACCTGCTCAGAGAGCTTGTTTGGGCCATGAAGACCCCTGTGCTTAAAGAGACCCTCTGCAATCCACGCCCCTGAGGTGTGGCAGTTGCAGTGCAGATTGGAGGGTGGTTTCTGGTTCCAGCTTTTCCAAAGCTGGGGCTTTGTTCTGATGGTGACCCCGTCTCAGGGGTCTCTGCACCTGGTCCAGCTAAGGAAGGCTGGTGCAGCCCATGTGTAGACGGCTCACTACCCACGCCCTGCCACGCCGGTCCCAGGAGACGCTGTGCCGAGCGCAGGCGTCCAGGGCAGCCATTGTGCCCCAATGTAATACCGGCAGGGAGAAGCCAGAAGAGAGGCGCTGTGCCGCTGTTCTTTTACCCCTGAGAGGGGTGACACATGTCTGCGCGGGACACAAGTGGCATCTTTGGTGCTGTGGTCCTCGCAGGCGGCCCTGCCTGCCTGGTGTTCTTGGGAGGCTCCGGTGGGCCCTAGGACGCTGAGCCCATCGAGTCCGAGTGCAGTGTGACGTAGCCCGAGGACTCAGAGGGCGAACTCAGGAAGCTGCTGGTACTGCCGCCGCCGCCCGCCGCGTGCAGGCCGCCGGGCTCGCCCCACGACGCGCTCAGGCCGGTGTGCAGGGGCCCGGCGCGCGCACGCGCGGCCCGGCGTGGCCCTGGGCTCCGCCGCGCACCGCCAGGGGGCGTCGGGGACTCGCCGGGCTCCGAGCCGTCGAGGGCGGTGCGCAAGGCGGGGAAGGGCCGGGCTGGGGCCAGCGGGCGGCGCAGGGCCTGCGGCTCGCGCTCGAACGCGGTCAGGGCGAAGGCGTCCGGCAACAGCGAGGCCGAGGCCGAGCGGGCGCCAGGCCCAGGCCGGCGGCGCGGGCTGCCCGGGGGAGAGTCGTGGGCGCGGCGCGGGACGCCCTCCAGGGCCGGGAGGCGCAGCGACAGCAAGCTCTCTGCCGAGCGGCGGCGCGGACGGAACGGGGGCGCGTCCTCAGCGAAGGCCAGCAAGCTGCCGCGGCGCCGGTCGGGCCGCGAGGGCAGAACGAGGTGTGCCAGGGCGGCCAGGTCCTCGCCGGAGCCCCAGCGCGGCAGGAAGGTGGGCAGTGGGACGGCGGCCCACACGTCCTCGTCGTCGTGGGACAGGCGCCGCGTGGGTGGTACCTGAGGACCGGGCGGGATTTAGCCAGGAATTGCCCTTCTGGAAAACCGGCATTGACACCTCCCCGTACTCAAGCAGGGCAGCCAGTGGGTCGGGACCGGGGCTGCCTGTTTTGGAGCTGTGAGCTTTGGAGCAAATGACAGCCTCTCTGAGCCTCAGTGTTGTCGCGTGTAGCTCCTGAACCGAGCATTGCGCCAGAAGGAAACAGCAGACATCAGGTGGACCACTCCTCCAGAGCACAGGAAACATGGGGGAGGGGGCAGGGGACCCCTCCTGAGCCCTTGCACACAGGCTCTGTTACCTGTGACCTCAGGCCAGCCCAGAGGGTGATGCCATTCCCCTGAAGGTACTCCGAGCCTGAGATGAGCTCAGAGAAAAGGGCGGGGCGTCAGTCTAGCCCGCCTTCCACCCCTCCTCCCTCCTCCCCACCCCCCCCTACCTGGAGGTACTGCATCTTGTCCTCCTGCAAGGGTCGCAGTGGGTAGAGCTGAGGCAGACCCTCCTCCAGGGCAGAGAGCTCATACTTGGCCATCCTGTCCAGGGCCACAAAGTCACCTCCATAGCTGTAGTCAAGGGAGCGCTCCAGCACCAGGTCTGGAGGGACGCTGCCCTCCAGGCTGCTCTCTACAGGGCAGGACAGAGGCAGAGGACCGTAGAAACTTTGGGGCCTATGGGAGGGAGTCCAGGGGACCCCCATCTCAGACACACACACACACAAGGAAGGGGACTGGTTAGCTGAAAAGAGCAAGGCTGAGGTCCTGGACCAAATCCTAGCTACTTCCACCTTTAGTTGAACCTGGGAGGTCAGATACTGAGCAAGTTTCCTCATCTAGGATATGGGGTGGGACCTCAGGTTACCTGGGAACTTCCTGGGACTTAATATGCACAGGGATGAGAGTGCCTACACAAAACCAGCCTCAGGTGACACTGTGACTGCTGCAGGGGCCCCTGTGGCAGTTCACTGTAAGGTTGGGGTGGGGTGAGGCTGGGAGCTCAGGGGAACCCATCCAGTCTGGTGTCCACACTGCTCTGTTAACCAGAGTGTTGGGTTAACTGGAACCCAGTGCAGCAGGGCATGGCGGGAACAATGCAGGGGGATGTTCAGCGGGGCGCCGATACAGGGACCACTCACAGGTCATCCTTACCATCGTCTGAGTCCACATCGTTGGCCATGAGGGCCATGCACTTCTCCCAAACAGCCTTGAGGTCTGCCCGGTATCGGTCACAGGCCCAGAGGAACACAGGCAGCAGCAGGGCCTGGGCCACAGAGCACCACAGCACACAGAGCACCATCCAGGGTGCCGAGGCATCGGCCCGCAGGCTGCTGAAGCTCACCACCTGTGGGCACAGGGCTAGGCCTGACGGCTGGACCCCCAGCCTCCCTCCCAGCCTCTGCCACCCCCTCCATACAGCAGGTCCAATAACCCACTGGCCAGAGAAGGAGGTGGCGGTCACAAATAGAATTCTAGGCCCTTGGAGGAAAGGGCAAAGGTGTCTTGCCCACCTATTCCTGTGTGCCCAGCCCTTCACAGTGTGGCTGGCAGCACTGGGGAGAATGGCAGTTTGCCTTGCGGTGCCCTTTGCAGGTGAGGAGCAGTCCTGGGAACAGGTCTCCAGCAGGCACTTTGAAAAGCCAGCCCCCATCCCCTGCTCCTCCTTGGCCAGTGGCCTCCTCAGCGCTGCCCTTGTGCCAGGCATCTAGGGCTCACTCTCCCAGTGGTTTCTGGGTCAGTTCCCAGGGCCCCTTAATTTCTCCTGTCCCAGGAGAGCCCTCATGGCTCTCCCCACCTGGAAAGAGCGGCATTTAACAACTCCTACGACAGAATGGAAGTATGCCTATTGCAGACATCATGAGAGTTTTGCCATTTATGAGCTGTGTGACCCTCAGGAAACCACTAAACCTTTCTAGAGCTTATTTTCTTCATAAGTGAAATGGGCTAAGAGCACCCCACACTAGAGAGGATGAGATATAGATTTCAGATACTGTTTATAACGTGTCCATTGGGGCTGGGGATGTGGCTCAAGCGGTAGCGCGCTCGCCTGGCATGCGTGCGGCCCGGGTTCGATCCTCAGCACCACATACCAACAAAGATGTTGTGTCCGCCGAGAACTAAAAAATAAATATTAATAAATTCTCTCTCTCTCTCTTTAAAAAAAAATTAAATAAATATTTAAAAAAATTCTCTCTCACTCTCTCTTTAAAAAAAAAAAAAAGTGTCCATAAATGGCACTTCCCTGCTCTGAAGAGAAGCCAGACAGACCCTTTACCTCTTCCCAGCGCCCGCTCTGTTCCTATGTTGCTGTGGTTTCTCAGCTCCTTCCTGCCATCAGCACAGGGACAGGATGCCAGGCCCCACTGTACACCTAAGGACTCAGTAGCTGGTGGATGGGGAGCAGGTGAGCAGGGGCTGCATCCCAAGGGAGCCCCTAACCCTGAAGCTGCCACCCCTAGCTGCCTTTCTGGAGCTGTGCCCTACAATGACTCCAGGGACATGGCCCTCCCTGCTGCTTGGATGAAGCTCCCGAGGGGCCCTGGCTGAAATTCCCTTCTTGTCCCAGTCCAGACATTCAGGCTAGAGCCCCATGGCCAGAGGGTGTGGCTACTAGGTCCAGAGTTCATTCTTGGGCCAGCTAGATACCAGTTGCAGAGAGGGCCCCAGGCAGTCCCACTGGACCTTGATTATCAAGGCCTTCCATAGACCAGGCCTCACCTTGACCTTCCTGAGCCCTTAGGATCAAGCATAACTTCCCAGAACATTCAGGGCCTTCCCTGACCTTGCCCTGTCCAATCTAACTCCTGGCTACTGACCTGCCACATCTGGGCCTTGGGCCTACTGGAAACCTGAGGACATGTCACCTCACCTCCCATACCCTCTGCATCTAAGTGGCCTCTGGTGACAGGAGGAATTTCCTTCGAAGTGTGACAGAAGAGACTGTAGTCACCTGATGTGGCTTTGAGTCCCACCAAAGCTGCCCTGACTTTTGAAAGAGTCATATACTTCCCTAAACCTTGCTTTTCAAACCTGTAAAATAGGTATGAAAATGTGCAGCTCAAAGGGGTCCGAGGCTTCTACCACCCAATGCCCGGCCTCTGACTGCCCCAAGCCCATGGCCCCTGACAGGCTCCCACCCACACCCTCACCCACCAGTACGGGGAAGCCCATGAGGCAGTCATAGATGACCACGATGGTGGCCACCAGGCCTGTGATCTGCAGCGAGGTTCTGGCAGGCTCTGAGCCATCGATGGAAGAGCGGCGCTTGCCCTGTGCATCCTCCACCACGATGGTGGGCACAGTGAAGGTCTGACGGTCAGCCTGGCGTCCCACCTGCACCACCAGCGTCTGGAACAGGGCAATGGCTGTGCAGACCACCCCCATGGCCACACTGCCGCCTACTAGCAGCAAGAAGCAGACACCGAAGCCCAGGCCAATCTCAGCCACAATGAAGCGGCAGCCGTGGGTATAGAAGCGTTCACTTGTGTCGTGCCAGCCGACAGCAGGCAGAGCCGACAGGATGAAGGACACCATCCAGATGCCCATGACTGTGTGCACCGCCTGCTTCTTGGCATTGCTCAGCCTGGTGTGGGGCAGGGCAGGACAGAGGAAACCAGTGTCACACACAGGACCTGCAGAGGGTCGTGACTGTGCCTAGCTGCCCCCATACATCACAGTCGTGGCTCAATCAGCGTGGGGGGCCCTGTCTCTCCCAGGAGATGCCTGTGCACACTGCCCACATCCCTCTTGCCAGGTATTCCTCCACTGGGCACCGGTGTACTCACACCCATATGTGCATGTCCCCAGCAGCCCAGAGCCACCCTCCCGACCACCCTGCCCACTCCAGCACAACACAGGTGTGGCACAATCACACAGGGCCCTTGCAGGTGCGCACAGGTACACTGGGCACGTCTCTTCATGCACGGTCCTCACAAGGGCACCAGATCTCACATGCTCACCGGTAGTTGACGGGCCAGCGGACCATCCACATGCGGTGATAGGAGAGGGAGGTGACGGAGAAGCAGGTGGCCAGGGTGAGGGTGTAGAAGGTGGACACGAAGACCTTGCAGAGGCCCTCATTCCACTCATAGTCAGGACGCTGCCGTCGCAGCTGCACCACTGCGTAGGTGGCGATGGGCACGGCCACGTTGAGCATGTGGGTGGCTGCGAGCGTGCACAGCAGGAACTCCAGTGGCTTCCACTTCTTCTGTTTGGCACCCACACTGAGGATGCCCCAGGCGTTGGCCAGCAGGGAGAGGCCTCCACACGCCAACCAGCCCACCGCGCTGCCAGGCAGTCGCCGCTCATCACTCATGGTGCAAACAGGAGCTGGCAAGCGGCCGAGGCATCCTCCTTGGAGTCAGACCTTGGCGTGAGCAGCAGCCCTCACACACGGTGGCTCAGGGACACCAGGAACCACGAGCAGCTGGGGGCAGGGGAGCACTCAGTGACTCCCCTCTGACCACAGTACGGGAGCTCTGGGCTGTGGGAATGGGGGAGTCCCCGCCTGTGTGGTCCTGTCTCACACCAGGCCTCCTGCCCGGGAGCCAGCACCCCATAACTGCATGTTCCCTCATTTCTGCCCACTCCTGATCAAGGCTTAGAATCTGGGCTTTCTTTCAGGTCATCTGCATCCACAGGCCAATGGACACTCTTGCCTCAAGTGTGTCCTGGTCCTGTCCCAGAACAAGCCCTCTTCCCATCAGACATTCCAAGGTCCTCACACTGCCCACCCCAGGCCTCCCCAGCAGGGCTTTCCCCTTAATTCATCCCACCTCATTGGGCCCAGGAGGATGAAGCTCTCTGAAACTCCCTCCCCTTCCTGATTCACCAAGAGACCTGTGAGGCAGGGGTGAGTGTGACCACTTTCATGCCCACCCTGGAGAGGGCCACCTGCTTCAGCCAGTCACACCCCAGTTGGCCTTCCCCAGGTGGGCTCCCATGACAGGCCCCAGTCCAACTGCAGGCTGGGGATAAAGCTCCAGCCCCCTTGGTGTAGGGCTCAGGAAGGGTCCCTGCACCCTGTCCTCCTCTGACCAGCCCTGCCCTGTTTCTTCCAGGGGGGCTGGGGTGAACAGACACCATGTTTCTAAAGCCCTAGGTCTGGGTCTTGCATACAGTGGGAGCTATATGGTGGTGGTCAGTATTATGTGCTGATGACATGGGCAGCATTGGCCTGGGGACAGCGCAGAGCCTGAACCTTGACTCTGCAAGGGAATTGCCAACAGCCTTTGGATGTGAGCCAGGGACACAGGATGTTGGACATGAGGTATGTATCAGGGAGGTGCCCCATCCTGCCAGAAGGCTGGGTGACAAGTCCCTCCCCTGCTTCCCAGCCTGGCAGCCTGAACCACCTCCCTGTGCAGAGTACTGATACAAGATACAAGATACAAGACCCCCCAGGAATGGTGTGTCTCTAGCTGGGGATGGAGAGGCCACTGAAGCCTTAGCCAGATTACCCGGCTCTCAGGCAGGGAAAGCAATGTCCTGGTAGGCTTTTTTTTTTTTTCTTTCCTCTATTAGGGACTGAACGCAGAGGCACCCTACCGCTGAGCCCTTATTATTATTACTTTTATTTATTTATTTATTTGCGGCCATGCTGGGGACTGAACCCAGGGCCTTGTGCATGAGCTATATCCCCAGCCCCAACTATTATTTATTTTTAAGTTTTTAAAAGTATTTTTTAGGGGGCTGGGGATGTGGCTCAAGCGGTAGCGCGCTCGCCTGGCATGCGTGAGGCCCGGGTTCGATCCTCAGCACCACATACCAACAAAGATGTTGTGTCCGCCAAGAACTAGAAAATAAATATTAAAAACTCTCTCTCTCTCTCTCTCTCTCTCTCTCCCCTCTCTCACTCTCTCTTTAAAAAAAAAAAGTATTTTTTAGTTGTTAATAGACCTTTATTATTTTTTATTTATTTATATGGGGTGCTGAGAATCGAAACCAGAACCTCACACATGCCAGGCAAGTGTGCCACCCCTGAGCCCCAGCCCCGTTCTACTTTTTTTAATTTGAGACGGTCACACTTAGTCACTCAGGCTGGCCTCCGCCTCCCAAGTGCTGGGACCACAGGCGTGTGCCACAGCACTCAGCAGCTGCCTGGCGTTCTTTTGGTATGTCTGCTGCCCACTCCCTGGGGCACTCCAGCAATGTGTCTTATTCATTTCTGGGCCCCTGCCCCAGACCTGCTGGGACCCTTGGCCCAGGGGAGGAGCACAGTCTGGACACAAGTGCTTTTTAACAGCTCGAGGCCAGGGGAGGGGACAGCTATGGCCAGGAAATTTCTTCCCAAACAGAGCAGCCTCCCTTCCAGTACCCAGAGCCAGTGTGGGAGGAAGGGTAAGAAGCAGGTGGCCAGGGTGAGGGTGTAGAAGGTGGACACGAAGACCTTGGGAGGTAGGGTGACCCTCCAGCAGCCATTCTTATGTCCAGCGACGCTCTCTGGCCATGGTGCAGAGGCCACAAGGTGAGGGAGAAAGGGCATAGGCTTGACAGGCTGCTCCCAGCTTCTTAGCTGATGCCTCTGTGTCCCCCTTTATCATCAGACATGGCAGTGCCTACCTTGAAGGATTAGGGTTGGTAGGTAATGAGCTATGCCAGTGGTGCCAAGGGTGGATCTGGGCATGGAGCAAGTGCTTACTAAATGCTTGCCAAGGCCAAGACACTGAGGTTGGTGCAAGTGAACCTCAGACCAGCTTTGGGGTGAGGAGGTCACAGGTCTGCATCTGGCCTTTGGTTTGCCTGGCAACCTGTGGAGGGTGGATGACTGCCTTGGGCCAGAGGCTGCAGGCACCAGCAACCTCTACCGCATCAAATAGGAACCGGGCTCAGCATGAACCTGGCGGCCAGGATCTATTTCTACCTGAATTGGACTGTCTCAGCTGTCAGATGCCCAAGCATACTCTCTCTGACCCTTGTGACTTTGGCCCTGTCTGGTTCACCCTTACCTGATTCCTGGTACAGGGTGGTGAGGAGGACACCAGGTTACCAGCAGCACAACACTTCACAGTGCCAGTTCTTTCCCTTGTCTAGCTTAACAGTGCCTTGCTGAAGGGAAAGCTCTAGGTCTATGGGCAGGGAAACATGCCCCCTGGGTAAGGGAGGAAGCATCCTCCTGCAAACAGGTACACGCCTACCACTTAGTATCTCCAGAAACTTTGTGTGATGAATAATGTTGCCATCCCCATTTTAAAGATGACCGTAGAGGCAGAGAGAGGTAAAACCATTTGCTCATGCCATTATGTGCCTGAGCCAGGACCCAAACTCCACATGCCCGACACCAAAGTCTCGACCTCTCAAACCCTGAAATGTCTGGGAACCAGGCATTTGTGTTGCTGTTGCCCGAGGGTGAGGTGGTTCTGGGCCTCCTATCCTCATAGGGCACATTCTACTGCCTGGGAACACCACTGCTTCAAGCTGAGTGCAACAGAGAGGAACCCTGGACACTAGGGTCTGGGGTGGGGGAGTAATGTCCTGGGATGGTGATGGGGGTAGACACAGGTCTTCAGGTGAACAGTGGCAGGGTTCTGGCTGTGAGAACATCATGCCCCTCTCCTCCGTGTTGATGATGGGAGATCCACTGAGCACAGACCCACAATTCTTGCTTCACAGGGAGCAGCAGCCACGGGGGTCCAAACCCCAGGCCCAGGTCCTGGGCCTGCCACTACCCTGCTAGCAAAGCTCCTCCCGCGGTGCACTCAAGGCATCCTCAAGCGTTTCCAGGATGGGGCTTCCCACTCCCCGCCAGGAACAAGCCCTCCCCAACTCAGGGAAGACTGCAGGTGCCTCCTTTCGGTCCTGGTACCCACCCAGGCCCTGAAGCCTCCCGCCGCAGGGTCTGCGGGCGGGGCCCGGGGTGACGTCACGGACCCGGGCCAATGAGGCCGCGCGGCCGCAGGGTTCTATTGCGCAACAAAGAGAACCCAGAACTTGAAAGGATTCCCCGGGCTCTGGCTGCGGCCCGCCCGCCTCCAGCGGGTCTGCTCTCCGGGCTCCTGCCCCCATGCTGGTTTCCGCCGGTGCTGCGCCAATGGTCCTGCAGAGTCCGGCCCAGCAGCCGCTCAGGGGCGGGGCACGCAGCTCACACCCCCAGAATCTCCAACCCCTGCGATCTCAGCCCCCTGGGGCTCGGATCACCCTCCACGTCTCCAACAGACGTTTCCCCGCCTGCCAGTTCCCAGTGGAAACCCCTAGTCCTGCCCAGCCCCGAGGGCGCGTCCGAGTGACCGCCTGGGGAGTCGGAAGCTGGTGGGACCTTGGTTCCCACGCACTCTGAGGGTTGCGCGGGGAAGGGGAGGGACCAGGACCCCCAGAGTGGCCACCCTTGACCTCCGTGGGCCTCTGGGGGCGGAGTTGCCAGGCCTGGGGATGAGGGAACCGAGTGAGGGGCTGACACCGGGGAAGTTACCCTTAAGGTTCCCAAGTTGGATAGGTTCCAGCCCCAGGCGGTGCCCACGGCCCCTCGGACAGACCAGGCGACCGACTGAGCGCCGACAGTCCCCTCCCCTCCGAATCCTCCCGCGGGAATTTCCCGCCCGGCCACCCCCGGGCCAGGGCGGCGACGCTCACCCTGTTTGGGGGCTCCCGGGGCTCCTGCTCGCCGTTCCCGCCTCTGGCTCCGGCTGCGATGCCCGCGCCCCGGGACCGAGCGCGGGCCGCCGGGGACTGCTGGCGGCGGAGCGGCCCGCTGGCCGGGGCATCCTGGCGGCTGACACCGATGGCCGGGGCGATGCGCTCGGCCCGCCGCCCTTCCCTCCCTCCCTCCCTGGGCGCCGCCTCCGCCGCGGTCGCGTTGTGCTCCCGCCGCTCGCCTGGCTGCGCTGGGCCCGGGGGCGGGGGGCGGACCAGGGCGCATGCCTCCGCCGGGGCCTCCGCGCGCCGCCCCTCGGCCCGCCCCGCCCCGCCTGCTCTCAGGCGCGGTCCGCAGCGCAGTCCGTCTGTCCGTCCGCGGTCTGCCCCTCCCCCGCAGCTGGGGCTTCAGTCCCGCGCGGCGATCGACGCCTCCCGCCGGCACAGCAGCCTCGCGCTAGGTCTTGGGTCCTCCTGCCGTGGCCGCCTGGAGAGACCCATGCCCAGGGCTGGCGGGGCTGGCGGGCCAGAGGGAGCTGGGTCAGGAGTGGGGTAGGAGGCAGTGGGAGGCTCAAGGAGACCTTCTGGGTGGAAGCCACGTCTAAGGTGAGCAGCCGTGGCGGGGTGTGGACAGGACCTGCCCTCCTGAGGACTGGCGGTTTCTAGGAACCCTGAGTTGCTTGGTCCAGAGCCAGAGCAGCGAAAGGCGAAAGGGGAGGTTAAGCGTGCTGAGGATTCCAACTTATCCCTGGGCCTTGGGGCCTATTAAAGGAATAGTCATTAGAGGTGCGGCTACCCTGTGACCACTCCTCCCCATATGGGCTCAGAGATGACCTCTCAAGCCCTGCCCCCCACCTTGCAGCTGGGATAGGCCCCAGTCAGCAGCCTGATCCCCACCTCTTCTTCTTCCCTCCCTCTGATGTACTCCTCCCGTTAGCCTGGTAGGGTACAGGCAGTCACCCATAGACTGACAGCTGAGGCTTATCCCATCTGGGGGAAAACATCCTGGTCCTCAATGGGGGTCTCTGGAAGACCCTCCAAAGAGTAGAGCTGATATCTTAACCTCCTGTGTAGGTGAGCATCTCCTGCTGGGGATGGTGTGGCTGGCTCTGGTTCACAAAGCACGGCTTAGCTGGCCTCATCTAGCTTTCTGCTTGCCCTCAGCGGCTTGGTGAGCTCAGGGCCTCCCTGTGGCATGGGTTGTGGTGGAGCTGGGGATGATCAACGCTGCCAGAGCCAGCCTCCAGTGGCTGAGCGGTAGGAGGGCAGAGTTGCTCACACATAGTACCAGGCCTCAGGGCTGCCTGGCACAGCACTGTCCTTCTGGGCACAGGGGAAGCCTCCCTGGGCAGGCAGCCCTGTGTCCGCAGAGCTGGCACACGGCCAGGGTGAGACCCAGACCAACTGCAGCACAAAGAGCTACCGGGCACTTGCCTGGTCAGGCAGGTCTGCCTAGTACTGGACAGCCTGGGTTTTGTGCTCATTTAAACTATATTCAGGTCCCTGAGAATCTTCTGGGGGGCCCAAGATGGACCTTAGGGCCAGTCCTGACAGAAATAGTTACTTGCAGAGAAAGACTACATAGTAACATGCAGGGCTTCCTGGGGAGTGGGGAGTCTGGGCCATGCCCTCTCCCGCACTCCCCCGTGGATTTTGGGATGCTCGGGGCCTCAGTATCCCCAGTGAGCCCTCAATGGACAGGCTAGCTCCTCATCCAGGTGGCCCTGGTTATAAATAGATTGCCATCAGTGGGAGGCAGGGACAGGGCAGCTGTAATCAAATGTGGCATTTTTTCTCTTTTTTTGGTGTTGGGATCAACCCAGGCCCTTGAGTTTGCTAAGCGGGTTCCACAGCTGAGCTACACCCCCAGCCCCAAGCATGGCATTTCTAAGATTCAGCCACTGAGGGCCTGGACTCTGCCCAAGGACAGAGAGCAGCCTTCCCCAGGCCTGGTCCCCCCACCCGGCTCACTCAGTGCTGTTATCAGTGCCTCTGTCCACCTTGGCTGGCTTTGGGGCATGTGGCAGATGGACCCTAATGGCTGCCCTGGGTTTACTTATTCCATGCTGTCTTGGGTCTGGTGCTTTGTACTTCACACACCTGGGTGGTGAGTTTTAGGTACCTGACTTCCCAAGGTCGGGTGTGAGTGCCCAAGGTGGGACAGAACTAGGGAGTCTGAGGCCAGGCCCACCTTCTTATGAAGGATGCAGATGCCTAGGTCCCTGCCCCCTCAGTGAGCCCAGGCACTGCTGGGGATGGTGTGGCTGGCTCTGGTTCACAAAGCACGGCTTAGCTGGCCTCATCTAGCTTTCTGCTTGCCCTCAGCGGCTTGGTGAGCTCAGGGCCTCCCTGTGGCATGGGTTGTGGTGGAGCTGGGGATGATCAACACTGCCAGAGCCAGCCTCCAGTGGCTGAGCGGTAGGAGGGCAGAGTTGCTGGGGCTTTATGAAGTTTGAGCTGGTTCTCTCCCCTTGCTCCCAGGCAGGAAATAACCCCATCAGCTAGGACTGGGGCCCGAGACAGATTCCAAAGCTCTTGGTGGGCGTTTCTACATCTGGAGCTGAGCTCTCTCTCTAGGGGCCTGAGGGAGCCTGTGCAAGGCGGCAGCTGTTGGCGGGCCAGTCTCTTCTCCAGGCAGTGGGACAGATGTTTGGACTTCAGGGACCAGCCTGGGCACCTCCTCCATGGGTATATTTGGTGGACTGGGGTGGAGGGTGGAGTTCTGGCCCCTGCAGAGGCCTGAGTGGTTTATGTGCCCCCTGGGGCTGCTGGAGACACACACACCCAGACACACGCAGATGCCTCAACCCACACGGGAACACAGCAACATGGAGGATGTGGCCCTAAGTCTACTCCCTTCCAGGTTCCTGCCAGGGCGGGACCTCTGGAGCCAGGCTGCAAATCTACAAATGCACTCTCTACAGCCAGACAGGAACGGGGGCTGCTACGCCTGAGATTCTGGGGCACACACAGGTGCTGGGGCTCAGTGGGTGGGGCCTAGGATGAAGGCGCAAGCTCACAGAATGGAAGACTGAGGCTGCACACGAGAGCCCCCACACCCTGTGTCCAGTGGGAGAGCAGACGCCTGACAAAAGACCACCAGGCTTCATAGGTCCAGCCAAACAGCAGCTTTATTAGGGCGCTGGATTCTTCACATACCTTAACGTGCTCGGAAGCAATCCCTAGGGTGCCTGTGGATGCCTCCAGCATTTGGGACAATACTGTGTAGCATTTATACTGGAAGGATATAAATAAAGCTTCGGTGCACAGGCTCTCAGGACAGGGTGCAGGTTAACACTGCCACGTGGATACGTCTCACAGCACCAGCTCTCAACGGGAGTGGGGGGGGTTTGGCCAAGGGGATAACTTCTAAGTGACTGAAACCGGGGCTGTCACCGCAGATGCTCAGGCCCCGATGGCGGAGGAGGGTCTAGGGCTGTGGCTCTGTATGGCCCTGTCGCTTTGCCTTCATCTGCAGGTACCGTCCTTTGCCTTCTTCAAAGCGCTTTTTCTCATCCTCGGTCTCGGGCTGTGGGCCACAGAGAAGCAGCACAGGTTAGACAGGATGCTGAACCCGAGGCAGGCTGTGTGACCTGGTCCCTCCTGAGCCCTGTCCTTCCTAGAATCAGGTTCCCCCACCTGTGTGTCTGCACCTTCCCAGGAGGGTTTGGACCCAACTTGGCCCTGATGGCCTCCTGGGGCTGCTGGATGCCAGGCACAGGCCTCCTGCTGCATCCTCCTAACCTGGCAGAGTCTGCTAAGTCCTACGGACATGCCCACTTTACCTTTCACAGTGGTTGGAATTCCAAGCCCAGTGTCCCTTTGGTAATGCACTTTAGTTGAAAATGCACTTGATAATGAAAGGTGGGAAGGCTGGCGCTAGAGCTGGGTGTGAGCAGAGAGCAAGGAAAAGAGGAACCTTGCATTTGTTCTGCTGCCAGGGGAAGCCAGATGCCTGTGGCATGTGATCCTAGGGAAGGCAGGAATACTGATCTGGCTGTGACCTTGAGAAGGCCACTGGCCTGCCTCAGGTGCAACAGGGCCTGCTTTGTGGGGAGGTGGCCCTGCCAACCTGCTCTGGCCATGCAGGTGCTCAGAAAGTGGCCTCTTGAACCTAATGCACCTCGCTACTGTTCCTTTGAACAACTTGCGAGGCTGCACCGCATCCTTAGTGGGTGGAGCAGGCTGGCTGGTGGACTTTTTGGTTATGGCTGGGTTCTGCCCAGGATGGTCCTGGTTCATGCCTGCTGGTGGGCTGGCACTGTGAAGGGCAGTACCCCCTACACTCTCAGGAGGAGCCTGCCACAAACCCTGGGCAGATGCCAAAGCAGGAGCATTAGGTGGTCACTTCTGAGGCCCCATCTGTGCCACTACCAAGTTCTGCCTCGAATTGCCCTGGCCAGGATTCAGGTTTAATGAGCTGTACTAATTCCCCTGGGATGCCATTTCACTTCGACGTTTTGAGGGTGTCTGTAAGCCAAAGAAACGGGGCCGCTGCCCTTCATCCACTATGACTCCAAGCCCCAGCAGCTATTTTTAGGCCTACGTGGTCTACAGACAAATGGTGAATTGGCAGAAGAGAGAACAGCAGGCAGAGGATGTAACGTCAAGTCACACCAATACCTCCTCTCCTCAGCCTTCTCCAGAATTGCTCCCTAAATGTCACCAGGTGTACACTGTCCAGGCTTTTGCCAGCTTGGTGTCATTCAGACACAAGGGTATTGAAAGACACAGGGCTAGGCCCCCACAGGGGCTGAGTCCTGTTCTAAGACACTTTATGGAAGGAATCCCTCCTGCTGCTCTGGTCTGACCTCTGGCTGACTTAAGAGAGTAAAACTCCAGGCTGTTGACTTGGAACAGCCCAGGAAGAGAAAAGATTCTTTCTCTGTATTAGCGTAAGTTCTAAGAGGGCAAGACTCCTGAGCTTTCTGGGGGCTGGTGGGCTTGAGGCCCAGAATGGGGGCCCAGCAGAGGGCGCCCATGCACAGTTGGGCAGATGTGCTAGGGCAGGGCTTCTCATGCATGCAGGGTCTGATCCAGTGGGCCTGGGACTGGGCTGAGACTCAGTTCTTAGAAGCTCACAAGTGACGTGATGCTGCTGGGCATGGACCTCACTTGGTGTGGTCCATCCATCTTCATCCAGTCCTGCCAAGTCAAAGTCACCAGGCTAGAGTAGTGGGGGTCTTTCTCTCCCTCATGGAGTCTCTTGGTGTGGCTGAGGCCTGCTTCCTGCCTACCTCTCAGGGGACCTCACCTGGGTAGAGCAAGCACTACAGAGCTTGTGGGTGTTTTGGAGCTGGGGCCTGGTGAGCTGGGCACTGGGTTTTGCTGGCTTTGGCAGGCATGGGAGGACAGCTAGAGGGTCAAGGTGCACTGGACCACAAGCTCCTTCTAGCATAAAAGCCCAGCTCTTTGCTGGTGGCCCTCCCTCTACCTGGGGGAACACTTGTCCCCCAGAGAGAGGAAAGGAGGCAAGAGGCTTGGACATGAGGGAACTCCAAAGAATGTAGGCTGGGCCTGTGAAAGGCAGCTGGACCGAGGGGACGTTTACCTGGGCCCTCTGCCGAGACTCAGCCTTCCTGATGTGGGAAGAGACTTCCCGATTCTTCCCTGGCACTCCTAGGAACATGTAGTATGAGATACTGGCCAGGTACCCGGTCCCCAAGTGGTCCCTAATGGTCCCAGCCAAGTGCTCTCAGAGAGCTCAAGGGAGCCAAGAAGGAGCAAATGGCTCTGCAGAATGGAGAACATGAGCTCAGGAGCCACCACGGGTGCCCTTGAAGGCCACCAGGAATAGCCCACCCAAGGCCAGGACCTGTGGTAGGGCTGAGGGAGGCTGCTGGGCCCAGGAGATGCCTGTCTGTGGAATCCTCTAGGCTGTGCACCCTGGTCCTCTCTTTGATGATGCCCGTTCCTGCTCTATTTGGTCTGGGGCCAAATGGATCTGGGAGCCCGCACACTAGGTGGCTGCTCACGAGGAACAATGCACACTGGCACCAAGGGTCTGAAATCGCAAAGTAAGATCAGTTTGTTGGGCTGGAACTGTAGCTCAGTGGTAGAGCGCTTGCCTAGCACATGTGAGGCACTGGATTCAATCCTCAGCACCACATAAAACTAAATAAAATAAAGGTGTTGTGACCATCTACAACTTAAAAAAAAAAAAAAAAGATCATTTTGTTTTTCCCAGCTCGTTTGGCCAGGCCGCTTGCCAAGGATCACCAGCAACCCGGGTGTGGCCGAGTGGTAGCTGCTTGGCCCATGTACCCTCAAAGCTGGCCTTGACAGCCTGGAGTCCAAGTGCTCCCTGTGAGGACACAGGCCTGCCACCTCAGGGCCCCACCTTGCTGCACGCCCTTTCTGGGAGGCCTCTCATTCCGCCCAGGACCCAGCATCACCTCCCCTCCAGACCAGGGAGAGCGGCTGGCCTGCTCCAGTTCCAGCCTCAGTGCTCACTAGCCCCGAGGCCCTCCCTACTTGCTCTACCATGATGTGGGCCAAGCTCAGGGTCCTCACAGTCCATGTTTGACACCACCATGCAACACCCACACAGAGGGGCCCGTCACAAGGGGCCATTACCGACTGAGACCATTTGCATGAAACACTCACAGTGAGCAAATACAGAGACAAAGTGGTTAGTGGCTGCCCGGGGACTGGGACACAGAGGGGCTGGGGGTGTCCCAAAGTGGACAGTGGCGAGGATGTGCGAGCTGGGTGCGTGGAAACCTGGGGCCACCTGCGCGTGAGCCGGCTGTGCTGCGTGTGGTTATGCCTCAGCGAAGCCCTTACACCCCAGGCCAGCACAGGGGTCATAGGTCAGTGTGGCAGGCACCCCCACCAAATCCTGGCACATGAGGGACGGCGAGTGGAAGAAACACTTGCCAAGTTCAAACTAAACACCTTCTCTGCACCAGCGACGAAGTCTCCCTTCATTCAGTCCCCCGCAAGTGCTGTTCTGTGCTGGGAGCTGGGGGACCCCATCCTCAGGGACTAATAATACATAGAAAAATAGGAAAATAATGTAGTACACAGACTAGTGACAAGGGCATGGCAAAAGAATGGCAGAGCAGGGAGAGGGCACTGCCAGGTGCTGGGAGGGGCAGGCTGCACCCTGGAGATACAGCAGGCCTCACAGGGACAAGAGAGCAGCTAATGGCACTGAGCAGGGGCAGGGGATTCAGGGAGGCCAGCTGTGGTGGAAGGAGGCTGATGTGGACCCTCCCAACCCACAAGGCACCCAGACCATCTGCCCATAGTTGCCACTCACCATCATCTGGGCAGACCCACCAAATGGCAGAGATAGGCATGGACACTGGGATGGTCATCCTGGCGGACTGCAGGGCACCAGGCAACAGAGAGCAGCTGGATCGGCCACAGAGCGAGCCAGGTGGGGGACCTCAGGCAAGCTCCTCCTCCCCCACACTGGTGCAGATGTGAGGTACAGGCGAGTGCAGGGCCTGCCAGAGGGGTCACCCGGATGACCTGGGTCTTGATGCTCTGGTCTGGGGTTCAGGAGGAGCGTTCGTAGGGGAGCACCGCGTGCACCGGGAACCAGCATGTGGCAGCACCAGTTGGGGTCCTTATCAGGACAGATGGGGAGGTGAGCGAGGTGTCCTGATGCACACCCGAAGGGGACACACTAGGGTCCTGTACATGGGAATAGGCTTTGCTCACCTTCCCTTGTCCCTCCCCACCTCATGTGCAGCTGTGACAGTGAAGCCTGGTGGAGTTTTCCCAAGCTTGTCCCCCGCCAGACCTATGGACACCTTCCACCATATTACTCTAAACAGTGGCAGACGCTTATGATCTTGGCAACCATCAGCTCGTTAGGTGTTCCAGAAGGCATGCATCTAAGGCTCTGGACGCTTAACTCACGGGGTCCTCCAGTGTGGGTGCTGAGAGGGCACAGGCTGAGGGCAGGAATTTTAGCAGCCAACCAGGGTGCAGGGTGCAGCCTCCAGGCTGCTCCAAGGTCTCTTCCATGTTTAATTCTCACAGTGAACTCATCACAGGACCTGCTCTCGGTCAGAACTGACGTTATCTGATGATGGACGTGCAGGAGGCTGCCAGGGAAGGTGGCCAAGCCTTCACGAGAGCCTGGGAGGAAGAGTCCAGGGGACGGCCTCAGCGCTCTAGGGACAGTGGCAAGTGCTGAATGTTCCCAGTTCTGCAACAGTCCAGGGACAGGCCGAAGAGCCGAACTCTGCTTCGTTAGCCTCAACCTCTCTGCACCAAGCAGTCACCCATAAGCACTGTCACACTGACAACCTAGGTCCCTGGAGGGGTGTTCTGACAGGGCAGAGATCTGTAGTCGAAGGCAGTGAGGTCCCAGGCACCCACCCAGCGTCTGCTCCATGTGGGAGCAGGGTTCCTGGCCCCAGCTGACAGGCATTCAGCCTCCCAGCCATGAGCCTCATCAACAGCTCTCCCACACAAGTGACTAAGGGGCCGCCATGTCCCCGTTAGGTGTGGGGCTGGCACAGAGACAGATGGCTCCCGGCGCACAGCCCCCACCTCCTCACAGTGGGTCCTTTCCACAAACAAAGCAAATAAACACAGAGCCTTGCTGTCCCTGGAAGGAAGGGGGGAGGAAAACCGCTTCACAGGGAGATCAAACATCTCCACGGTGAGTCTGAGGCTGTCAGAGGGACAGGGGCTGTGACCTCGGGCCACAGCACCTACCTGCAACCTCCTTCCAGGCCTCTGTGCACATGCCACAGAGAAAAGGTGGGAGCAGAGGGGACAGCAGGCAACTTGGGACCCAGTGACCCTGTGAACCGAGGGCCTGGCGGTTGCCAGGGACAGAGAGCATGACTCTGGGTCATGTGGACCTGGCTGGAGGCATCAGAGGCACTGTGCACCTTCCTAGGGCCAGGTCCCCTCACCTGTGGAGTAGGGCAGCACTCAAGGAGGGGACATGGAGACATGCTTTCTGGGGCCAGGCACAGGACCTTGGAGACCATTTTGTAAGGAGGCTGACACCAGCTCCGAGGACATGCCCTGGTAATGTACATCTGTTCACTCAAGACACTGACCTGGGAGGACAGTCAGATGGCCCGGGGGACAACTCACAGCAGCAAGGCCTTTAGGGCACCGTGCCCACCCATGGGAACGGGGTCTGAGGGAAGGTCCCTC
Source organism: Spermophilus citellus (assembly GCF_964194105.1). Classification (NCBI taxonomy): domain Eukaryota; kingdom Metazoa; phylum Chordata; class Mammalia; order Rodentia; family Sciuridae; genus Spermophilus; species Spermophilus citellus. The sequence continues at coordinate 135,632,544 of NC_138191.1, read as the reverse complement.
TGCACAGGTCAAAGGCACACTGCCTCCTCCATGCCCAGGGCTCTGCCCAGCACTGATGCCAGGCCCCAGCTGTGCCTGCCCGATGACTCCTGGGCCAGGGTCTGCATCTCTTCCCCTCTCCTCAGTGTCTCCTGCCAAGTGCCACCTTCTGGGCTCCTTTCCACTGCAGGGGAAGCCTGTGGCTTTTCAGCCCAGCACTGCAAACCAAATGCTTTCCACCTTGCATTTTCTGTGCTTCAAGAACACACATTTGGAACGTGGCACAGAGGTCGAGTGACTAAGTCCCACCCTCAGTACAATCAATAGCTTGTCCTTTCTGTAATTAGTGAGAGTCTGGTGCAATGAGGGCTCTGGTGGCAACAGAACAGTTTCCTGCCAGCCTGAGGGACACAGACCTCCTCAATTAGACAGCCACATGGCACGCCCTCTCCCGTGATCTAATGGAGACAAGAAGGATCTTGGGACACTTACAAAAGCAACTAAAACATCTTCTGACTATAGGGGACATGGGACACTCAGCACAGCCTGCTGAGGGCCACTGTTGGGCCAGGAAAGGGCAAGCTCAGCACCCTCGGTCCTCCCAAGCCCCGGCTCCCAGGATGCAGCTCCGTGGGAGGATCCCACCTGGGCAGGGCAGAGCCAGGCACGGGCGCAGGACACACCCACTGCCCCTGCACACCTGGGCTGACTCCTCTGCCGCTGCACCTAGCTGGGGTCTCTGGATGGTGGCCCGCAGCAGCAGACAATAATGGAGACCACTAGGGAGAGCCACCTGGCAGCACAGACACAAACTCCAAAATAATGCTCCTGTGTGTGCCTGAGACACCCCCACACAGAGGCTAATGGGAGGTCGCAAGCAGAGGTGGGGTGACGAAGGGTGAAGAGGAGTCTGCTTGTCCCCATGGTGGAGGCTCGGCAGCCCTGCAGCCGGGCTTGTGACACCACTGTCCTCACCATCAGCAACAGAACAGACTGCAGCTGTCATCTGCCAAGCGCTGGTCACCCGTGAGGCCCCGCCAGGCTGTGTCATCCCTGCAGCCCTGCCCTGCTGCAACACTCCACGCCCTGCAGCACAGGGTCTGGGGACACAGAGGGGCTCCTCTGTTGAACGAATGACCAAATGATCAAAACAAGGAAGTCTTAGCTCTACACGCCAAAGATTCAAAACTGGTGGTTTCACTCAACAAACACTGCGCCGTCCACTCCAACCACCACCAGAAGGCTCCGGACTGAGGGCTCAGCTCAGCAGGGCTGGCAGTGGACACAGAGGCGTAACTGGCAGGCCTGTGCAGTGACTTAGGCTTCCCTACCTGCCCTCCAGCGCCAACTCTGCCTGCCTGGGAACATACGGGTCTGCACATGCACACACGGGCGGGGGGCCTTCTGAGTCCTATTCTCCATAGAGGGGTGCCCGGGCCCTCTGTGCCCCTTGAGGACAGAGCAGCAGGCCGTCAAGAAACGGTGTGGCTCTCCACACTTGGGGTGGGTGGTCCCTTCCCCCACCCCAGGCCACACCAGAAGTGAGACTGCTAGGAAACCTCCGTGCTGGTGGCCTGGTCTCATCTGAGCACAGTGACCTCTCCTGCCCTCCACAGCAGCCTTGGTGGAGTCTGGGACAGACTGGCCATCCCCTGTGCCCTCCCAGCCCACACCCCATCACAGCTTGGCTTCCTTGTGCCCCAGTATTGGTGGCCAGTGCCTCTTGTGGACTGTGAGTGGAGCAGGCAGGCAGACACCCCCACTCTGCTGTGTGCCCCGCAGGCCTGTGGCCAGTGTTGCTGGCAAAGAGGCAGGAACACACGTCCATGCCGGGACACGTGGGCATGGACGGCCTGGCAGAGTGCAGAATCCAAGGTGGCGGGAAAAGAGCCAGGCCCGAGGTGGGGCTGGGGACATGCACCCTCCTCTCCCCTGCTGACCATGTGTGTGGCCCCAATGCTGGTTCTGGGGAGAGGCTCCCAGCTACTCCAAGTGCCTGAGCACTGGCCAGTCAGGCAGTCAGGCACTGGGGTGGCTTCATGACCCGACACTTCCCTGACACCTGACAGGAAGTTGGCGAGCACACCACGGCTGCAAACAGGATCCCTCAGAGGCAAACTGTGCCTGCTCTTGCTGAGACCGACACCACCTGCTACACCCCCGCCTAGCCAACAACTAACTGCACCCGAGCTTACGCCGCTCAACAGGCAAGGACGACGGAAGAGGCTGGGACAGCCAGTGACCAGTAGGAAAACATCCTGTCCCCGGCAGGATCAAAGGGAAGACAGAGGGCCAGAGTGCTGGGAGGCTCTTCTGGCTGTGAAATTCCCTAAAAGTGGTTACGGAGCCTCAGCATGCAGGAGCTTGGGGCCCAGTGGTCTCCATGACACCAAAGTATCTCACCAAACTGCAGCCCCCGGGGCCCCTGCAGTCCTGCAGTCTGGGCCTCCCTCCTGCCACGCCAGGCCACAGAGAGCAGTTTCCCTGTTCATCCTAGCCAGAAAGGTGATGGCCTCCTGTGCTGCTGCTGTATCCTCAGGGGAAGGGCCACGGGAGCACGGAAAGTCCCACCTGTGCCACCTCCTCAGTGCAAAGGCACAAGGGCCTTCCAGAAAGACCTCACGGAGCAACAGCTGGCCTGTGATGGCTCAAGCCAGGAAGCAAGCCTCCAAGGAGGGGTAGCCACAGCTGGGACCACCAAGGGCCTCCCTAGCCTACCTCAGGCAGGCATCCTGTGCTCATGCTGGGGCAGCAGGTCAGATGGTGCCCAGGGCCAGGTGCTCCTGCCCCCACTGTGCCATCTTCCTGACCAGCTGTGGTGGACCGAGTGGCCTCGGGGCTCTGCACTGGCTGCACAGGTGAGTCCACTAGGTGGGAAGTGAAGGGGCAGGTTGAGTCATGGGGCAGTGACAGAGGTGAGGCCAGCGGAAGCCCCATCTGTGCTGGGGCCCCAACAAGACTCAACTACAGGGCAGAAAAGCACCTGATCTCTGTGGAGAGTCGCGGAGGCCCATGGGGCAAACACCTGTCCAGCAAGCACCCTGGCCAGGCCCAGCAGCTGCCTCAAAACAGCCACGTTCCCGAACCTGAGGTGGTTTCCCGAGATCTCCTCGGGATGACGCAGGGCCCTGCACTGAGTAGGTGTGGCGCAGCGTAAGGCCACATCTCAGACCCTCCTCACAGGCCCAGGCTGAGAAGGGCCACTCCCAGAGCCACATCAGCAAGGGTCCTGGCAGTCCCAGGGCAGTCACCCCCATGTTCCTCATGGTTCTCCTGTCACGAGGGGAAGATCTGCCCTAACTCCAGATGTGCCACATGGATAGGATGCGAAGGCAACATATGGAGCAGCTGGCCCTCGGTGTAGGCCCCAGCTCTCCATGACCAGCCCCAAGGAGGACCCCAGCCCCCCGCCTCCTCCATTCCCACCTTCCCCAGGGGCAGGGAATGGCCACAGCATCATGTTGGCTGAGTGGGAACCATCTTGATAAGAAGACAGCTGCCACATTAAGAACAGTCTCCCCAGCCTTGTGGTGGACACTCCATAAATCCATCACTGCCCTCAGTGCTGCCCCAGGAAACTGAGGCGCTGCTGGGTGGGGCGCGAGACAGTGGAGAGGATGTGCAGGTGCAGCAGGCTGCAAGTGTGGAGGGGCTGGCCCAGAGCCCTGCTCCAGGGAGGACAGCCGCATCCCAAGCCTCTTAACCCCATCTTTACCCCCAGACACCTTCCTGTCAACTCAAGGTTGACCACTGAGCCAAGTCTAGGTCCTGCCTGCCTCTGCCCCCAGCTCACAGGTGTGTGAGGCTGGAGGTGAGTATCCACCAGTGCTGGCTGACAGCCTCTTGCTTTGGGCTTTCTGGGAACAAGCTCACCAGATCTGCTTTGCAAGGACTCTGCCTCCTGAGGTTGGGATGCTCAAGTTCTCTGGAAGACACGGGTACACGGGAACAAAGAACTGGTGGCAAGTGCTACCCACACACAAGGAATCAGGAGCCTCCTCTGGCCCCAACACAGAATTTGGTCCTCTCCCCTGAAGACTCAATATGCTTCTTACACCCTGCACAGAAAAAACCCACCCATCGGAGGCACCAGGCCACCTTAGTGCTGGGCGCCCAGAAGCCAGGGCTGGGTGCAGGAGGTGGTTTCCCTGCTGTCCCTTCCACAGGCCATTTTCCCACTTCTGGTCCATGGGTCTGGGCGGTCACAGCTGTAGCTGCCCCTCCATGGAGCCCTGCTTCCTGGCTTGAGCCACTGCAGGTCAGTCGTTGCTCCAAGGTCAGAGGGCACTGGCATCCAGACCAGCAGCCCGATCCCCAGCACGAGTGACAGCTGCTGAGGCGCAGCACGCAGGCCCCCAACAAACACCCATCCAGAAACAACTGCGCAGGCACAGAGGCTGCGCCTGTGTCAGCAGGGCCCTGGGGAAGGGAGCTAAAAATAGACAAGCGGCTGAAGGAGCCAGTGTGGGGGCGGGGAGGCGCCGGGAGGGGAGGGGAGGGGAGCAGCTCGCCCACGCCTGGAGCCCTGGGCAGCACAGAGGTCCTGGGCGTCGGAGGTGCCCAGGTGAGCATCACCGAGGCCCGGCAGAAGTGCCAAGTCCCCCTCTGGGGGGTCTGCCCTGCCGTCCCCTCCAGACTGTCTTTATCAGCACTGTTGAAGCCACCTGCACTGAGCAGGACATCAGCCACGTGCAGCCTCTGAAGTTAGGGACAATGCCAGCACGCCCCCCACTCATGCGGGCCTCCTCACCCCTCTGCAGCCCTTGCCAGCCCGGCGCCTCCTCCTGCGCCCTGGCCCGCAGACAGGTTTCTGGAAAGGGGCACTCAGGCCTGCTTCTGAAGGTCACAGGTTCGTCCCCAAAGGCCTCCCCGACTACAGACCCGGCTCCACGTGAGACCCCACTCAGGGGTGGACTCCACAGCAGGCGGGGAACCCGGCACCAAGGTCCTTCTCCCAGAGCCCCTCCTGGCCACATTGCTGGTCTCCACAAGAACCAGAGAAGAGGGGCCCTGGGGGGCACTCGGCTGGTGGCTGGGAAGGAGAATGCATGCCTCAAGGGGCAGGCACCACCCATGCCCGAAGCAGTACTGGCCCCCAGGTCGGGGTCCCTTACCACCTGCAGATCGCTGGCACAGCAGGCCTGGCCAGAGCACCCTGCCAACTTGCACCAAAGCCTTTTCAAGGTGCAAACTGTCGTGCCTCATTGGTGCCCCCAGGGCACATGCCCATTTGGGTAAGTTCTGCAGAACCCCATCACCATCAGGCCCAGATATTCCAAGGCTAGACCCCCCCTTCAAGTGGGTGAGCGCTGGTGAGGAGGGCTCCTTGGAGGAGCAGGTGAGCAGCAGCAGGCAACCAGGGTCGGTGGGGTCCTCGCCCACCTTTCTTGGCCTATACAATGGTGAAACTGAGGTGCACAGGAAGCACATGCTTGAGGCTGCGCACCTGGTCATTCTTGAGGCCCTGACTAGGCTCTAGGTAGCAGGCACTGCTCCCCACCCACAGGAGCCCTAACATGGGAAGGTGAGGCAGGAGGATCACAAGTTCACAGCCACACTCAGGAATGTATACCCTCAGTAAATCAGTGAGACCCTGTCCCAAAAAGAGCTGGGGATGTAGCTCAGGGGTAGAGAACCTGGGGTCAATGCCTAGCATGGTGGTGGGGGGGAACCAGATATGGGTTCTGGAGCTGGGTTCCTGGGTAGACAGAAGGGCAGGGATGCCCTCCCCCCCCCCCCCCCCCCCCCCCCGCCGCCCCGTCTTAGTACAAACACCAGGAGAACAGCTCTGGCAAGATGGCCCTGGGGAGATCCAGCAGCCTCTGGCAGAAGTGCCATGGGGTGTGGGTGGCGGCTCTGCCTGGAGAGGGGGCAGGGAGCGGAGGACTCCCCAGCTGACAGGAGACCTGCCTCACAAGCCCCATGTAGGGCACATGGTGCCCCAACTGGCCTGGTCACAGGGCTGGGCCTCAAGGGGGTCCACTGGGAGGTCACAGGTCAATACTGCTACATGGGGGCCTCCTGCCTAGCAGGGCTCTGGCCTCCCTCTTGCTTTCCTTCCTTTCAACTCACTGAGTCCTCATCCTTCACGTTCAGGTTCACCATCACCACCCACCCCACCCCTACTCTGCCCACAGCACCTTGGGGAGATCACATGGCTCAGAGTGACCTGCCTGACTCTCCAGAGCCCCTAACACCCAACCTCAGGCGAGAGAAGTTGGGAGGTGGGGGACCTGTGGGCAGGTGAGGCCCTGGCCATTCCGGAAGGAGGTGGGTAGAGGGGACGCAGCCTCAACCAAGACATGAGCTACCCCAGGGCAGGGCCCACCAGCCAAGACGCCCTCCTGTAACAGGAAGAAGCAACCAGCCTCCTCATGGCCCCTGGGAGAGAACGGGACCCCAAGTGCCCCATGTCTACCCAGCCCACACCCTCCTCCCAGGGGAGCATCAAGCACCTGCAGGACGCTGGGAGCAGAGGGGGGTGCAGGGGAAACAGGGCTCAGACTGGCAGGGCCATGCTGCCTGGAGGCCTGCCCTGCCCAGGTCTTCCCAAGGCCCTGCCCTGTGCGGGGCAGGAAACACCAACTGGTTTCCTTTTGGTTGCAGATCAGTCCACTTAGTGACAGGCCTGAGACCTAATTCACAGGAGTCAGGACTGGCCTGAAGGCTGCCCTGGGTGTGGGCAGGGCATCTCCAGTCCCACAGCAGAAGCTGCCTCTGGGCCACGCTAAACCTGCTGTGCCTGGGACCTCTGGACGTGTCTGGGGCTGAGCTGTAGGTGAGGCCCGGGGGATGTGCGCAGGTGCACACAATCCTGTTGGCCTTACACCCACCTCTGAGTGCCAAGGCAGAACCAAGTCAGAGGGCCAGAGGCAGGGAAAGGCCTGGGTGTCTAGACTCACGCTCTGCCGGCCAGGGGTCTGGTTTGATCTGTATCAGGCAGGACATGCAGGCAGAACCACCCTGGGAGAGCCCTCATCCTGACTCCAGCACAGGTAACACAACGCCAGGGACCCTTGGGCTCTGTGCTCCCAGGTGACCTGCATCCCCAAACTGCCAGCTTGCTCCAGGGGTCTGTTGTGTCTGCCCAGGCCCATCCCCACAGCCTGCGGGGCAGGGCCCGAAGGACTTCCCGCAGCTTCTAAGGCCTTCCTTCCCACAACCTGATGTGTGACGTGGCAGCCCCCAGGGACACACTCACCACGAGCTGCGGTACAGGCAGCGACTTGCCCTCCTGGCTCAGGGACACGTAGGTGAAGAAGGCACTGGCTGCCCGGTAGCGTTTCTGGGAGTTGTCCACCACGGGGTCGGCGTCCACCAGCACCTCAATTTCCATGGACTTATTGCTCGTAAAGGTCATGCGCCCGGAGATGGTGATGACGCAGCCTGTGGAGGACGGACAGAGTCAGGGAGGCGGACAGCGTGGCCTCCTCTGGGGGAGGTGGCAGGGGCGGGCAGGGCAGGGTCAGGAGAAACCATGTTACTAAAACAGTTAAAAGACAGGGTTAGGCGACAGGGGTGGCAACAACTACGAGAGAGGGAAGTGACAACTATTAGGATGCGCCATTAGTAGCCCACGTTTGTCATCTGTCTCTGGAACAGGCCTCACTGCTGTGCTTGGGGGTCTTGGTGGCCACCCAATCGGCCCCCAGCCGGAGGGGAAGAGCTGGAGCTGCCTGCACGCTCCTCGGCCACGCTGCCCTGGGCTCCCGGTGTGGGCGGCTCCATTCTGGGTGAGATCAAGCCAGCCTGCACGTGCCCCGTCTATGCTGAGTGCCCATGGCCACACTGTTGCCCCACCATCTGGCTCTGAGCACCGGGAGAACCTTCCAGAGCCTTGTTTCTTTGTTCTGGACTGCCTCAGGCCACTGTGGTCCTAGGTAGGCCCCTCTTGAGCCACCTCTGTGCTCCAGCTCGGCCCCCCAGGCCAGTGGCCCCATGACGGCAGGCAGCCTTCCTCTGTAACCCTGAGCTGCCTGCAGGCCCCCCCCTAGGCTCCGTCCAGAGTCACCGTTCCTGTAACATTATCCCTGGGGTCCCCTCACCCAGCTAACCCTAGGCCAACCCCTCTGCACTTCCCATTCCCTTGGGCTCATGGGACTGGGATCTTCTCTTGTGTCCCCTGCCCTCCTGGGCGCAGCCCTTCCACCTGACCCTTAGTCTCACAGAGCCCAGCTTTCCAGTTACTGCTGGGTACAAGAGAACCTGTCTGTCAGGGTACCTGTGGGAGGAAAAGAAAGAAGCCCTGGGCTGGGCCTGGGGCCTGGCCTGTGGTCACTGTGGCCACAGGATGCACTGACCTGTGGGGGCTTCAAGGGGAGGGGCTACATCTGGCTGCTGCTGCTTCTCTGATGTGGCCACGCTGCACACCCCAGCATGGCCTCCTTCTGGGCCAGATCCAGGAAGTCCCTGACCACGTGGACTACTGGGTCCTGCTCCACAGGAACCAGTTCTGGCCATGGAGCCCAGTGTTCTGGCTCCTTTGAGACAGGCCCACAAGAAGTGTTTAGAGACCAAGAGAGAGACAGTGGGGGCAGCATGGGCTAGTCTATGTTAAAGTCCCAGGCTACTTCATGCCACATTCAACTCTATACTTACAATGGGTGCTTCATGCTGGATGTGGCCAATTCTGGGAGAGAGGGAAGGAGCCACAAGGTCAGCAACAGGGGGCAGGATGTGGCTGTAAAGTATACAGTCCCATGCGTGCACCCCATAGCGGTCACCCCACACACATCCCGGGGGACGGCCCTGTTTCTCAGAAGGGGCTGGAAAGTTAAATGGGTCATCCCGGAGTCCAAGTGGCCTCCCTGCCATCTCCCCAAGTGCCAGCCAACATCCCTCACACCAATGACCACGGGTAAGATGAGAGGGCGGGGCCAAAAAGCAGGGACATGCCTCCAGGAGATGAAGCCAGCACGGACTCCACCCAAGGCCCAAGGATCCCACAACAGACCGCTGTGGCAGGGGCCACTTCCCAGGGCCTCAGCGCTAACCGTGGACTCTGCCCATGAAAGCCCCTCCCACCAGCTCCTGCGGCAGCACAGTCCACTGCCTGGTTCATTTCAGTCTGAAGAGACTTTTAACGTCAGTCCATGTCCAAAAACGTGCAGCGGGCTTTGTCTAGGCACACTGGTCCAGACCAGGAAAGGCAGAGAGCAGCGTCCAGAGAGAGGACCCATGGCGCCCCACGGTCCCACCGGGAGAGAGCAACGTCACCACGCTGCACAGGCCTGAGGCTTGACCCTGGAAGGCTGGACATGGCAGGACTTTGGAGCTAGACCTGATCTGGTCACCAACAGGCTGAGAAAACTTGAAACCCAGGTTGACAGATGAACCCTGAGACCCAGCTGCCAGCAGAGGACGCAGTGCTTCTGGGCCCTGCCGGGTCAAGACCTCCCTAGAGACCCAGGTGCATCGCAGTGGGTGGAGTCACTCAGGATGGGGCTCAACTCCAGATACCCCACCCTGATCCCCGCTTCCTACACTCTGGCCACTGGGGCCTCCCTGTGGCCCTGGACATGCCCTCCCCACCCCACCCTCGCCTGGCTCAGCCTTTGTGCCTCAGCACAAGCACCCCTTCTCTAAGACTTTTTAGAACAGTCTTTCTGTTCTGTCTGGACCCATATGTTGGCTGGCTTGTCCATTTGACTGATATCCATGTCCCTCCCAGCCTGGAAGCCCCATGAGGCAGTGTGGGTGTCCCACGGGTGTGCTGAACCAATACATGACTCACAAGGGCTTGGGAGAGAAGGCACCTCACGTGTGGACATGCCCAGTCCACAGAACCCAGCACCCTGCTGGCTCTCCTGGGCCTTCCAAGTCCCCAGCCTGGGCACCCTCAGGAGCACAAAGCCTCGCTAGCCGTCACTTCCTTACAGGCTCAACCTAAATGCTGGAGCCCTGCCACCCCTCACCTGTCTACCCACCAGCTTCTCCCAGGAGGAGGAAAGGGCACCAGAACCAGGCCTCCCTTTGCTCCACACCATGCCCAAGTGCCCAGAATGGGTGAACAGGAGTGGGTGAGTCTGGGTTCAGAGTGGCCCACATTGTTGTGGGAAGCTGGAGTTCAAGGAAAGCGTTTCTGGCAACACCATGAAGGCATCCTGAAGAGGGGAGCCAGGGCGACCCCAGTGTTGATAGTGGTGTAAGCAGTGTGGCCTGTGCAGGCCCCACTGTGGCTGCCTGGCTACCCCACATCCTCCCAGGGCCTCAGGCCAGCTGCTCCATACGGAGGAACCTGAAGTCCTGCAGCACCACGGCAAGCCAGGGAGGAAAAGGAAGAGCTCAGCTCAGGGTCAGGGGCGCACCCTGGGCCTGGGCTGGGGACCGCAAGCACAGCAGGAGGGCCATGGGGTCAAAGGCCAGCCTCCATGCCCACCTGCCTAAGGAGGAGCGCTCCAGGCTCTCTGGTCTGCCTGAGGGGCCACCGAGCTCTGGTGGCCACCACCTGAAGGGGGTCTGGACGGTGGTGAGCACCTGCCACAGGGCAGCCCAGGTGGCTCCACCCCCTGCCGACCCCCCACTGCTCTACCACAAGCCATCATGCCTCTTGGGGGTCAGAGCCTTGACTGTCCAGCCTGCCGGCTGTATCATGACCAGGTGTCCACAGACCCCATCACTATGTATGGAGGCCAGGGAGACCAGCTAGGAGTCATCGCAAGCTGAAGGCTACCATGTCCATATGGCTTGCCCGCTGGCCTACTAAGAGGGCCAGGGCACAATCCAGTAAGCCCAGCCTGCAGACCTGGTCACCCTGCAAGAAGGCCAGGATGTGCAAGGCTCTCCCAAAGGGGTCAGCTTCCTCCCTCAAGGCCCAGGCAGGAGCAAGGGTAGTTCATATGCCACTTTCAGTCCCAGTGGTGTCTACATCTTGCTGTGACCTTGGTGTCAGGAGGCCGCTCTGAGAAAGCAAGAACTTGAGTCCACTTCAATGGGCCTGTCTCAGAATCATAAAGCAAAACCCCAGACAAAGCCAGGCCCTGCTGGGACGAGACAGCCCAAAGCATTCCAGGCCCTGGGGACAGCAGGTGGGCACCGGGTCCTGACGCCCAGAGCAGAGGCACTGCCAGGACGTTCCCACCAGGCCACCATCCAGTACACCCAAGGACGAGCACCCGTTTATTTAGAAGCGCAGGCAGAAGGGTAGTGGGGAGACAGCTCCACAGAGAACATCATTCCCACTGCACTGGGCATAGGGCCCACTAGAGATGGACGCAGGGATTGGGGGGCACTCTTTGAAGCTGGCATTGCAGCATTTCCCAGGGAAGCGGGGCTGCAGAAGGGTGCCCGGTGCTCTCTGAGCCTCTAAAGTGGAACTAGAACAAAGAAACTGCTACAAGAGGCCAGCAGGCAGGCTCCTGGGCACCGCTGCAGAGAGCCCTTAGTTCCAATCCAAGCCTGTCCGCTGCCAGGGACTGTGCCTATGCTTCCTGTGTGCAAATGGGCATAAGGATGGCATCCTTGGAGGGAGGTCACATCCACCTCTCATGTGCAAGGGACATGAGTGACAACAATCTTCATCAAGGGCTCCCCAATTGCCCTTAGCACGGTGGGGGTGACTTCCTCCACAGTTTTAAAGGAGACACTGTCACCCCATGTGGTTCTGTCCTTGCTCTGAGGCCACCCTCATGCCATACGGCCCAAAAGAGTGACTTTTAGGTGGGGCCCAAAAGCCCCTCTGCAAAGTAGGCCCTGTGGGGAGACTGTGCCCCAGAGTCCTGCGCAGGGCCTGCAGGTGCAAAGCCAGAAGCAAGGTGGCACCAAGTGACATTCAACACTCCCTCCCTGAGTTCTTTCTGTGGTAGACACACACTGGCAGGAGGAGGCTCCCAGCACCCTCCAAATGAACACCAGGGCTGTCGCATCTGCAGGGGAGTTTGTGAACAACATGCGGTAACAAAGACCCGGTCTTTCTCCCGGGCCCCAGGAGATCAGCAGCCACACCAGATGGACACTGGGGCCTGGCTGCATCTGTGGGGGCCTGCAGGGGAAGTCTCAAGCTGGGCCACAGCTCAGCATGCAGGGCTCGTGAGCCTGGACCAACAGGGGAGTCTGGCTCTGCTCACAGGGACCCGGATCCCTAGAGCACTCTCCAGGCCCAAGTTCCAGCGAGCACTAGGGGGAGGCTGGGATAAGCCAGGAAAGTCTGTGGACTCTACTCCAGTGTTGCTGATCCCACACCTCACGAAACCTAAATCCACAGCTGAAGAGGCCCAGGACAGAGCCAGGGAAGCCACCAAGGGCTAAGGAGCCATTCTCGCTCCTGAGCTCTCTGCCAGCATCTGGCGGACATGCTCGCTGGAGAGGGAAAGCTAGGAAAGACTGGTCAGCACAGCAATGGCCCCCAAAGACGCCCACCTCAACCCTCAACCCCAGGAAATGTGGCCCTACATGGCAGAATTTGACTAAGCAACATGCCCCCAGATGGGAGCTGCGCCTGGCGTCTCCAGGCTGGCCTGACCTAGCCGGAAGGGTGCACAAGCAGAACACAGTGAGGGAGAGGGCAAGGACGACCGGAGATGCCGGACAGGCCACAAGCCAAGGGACACTGGTGCCTCTAAAAACTGGAAACACTAGGGGAACAGATTCTCCCCCTGGAGCCCACAGAGGGACCTGCCCTGCCACACCCCGACTCCAGCCCGTGGGACCCACGTTAGACTTCTGACCTCCAGAACTGTAGTAAATCTTTGTTCTTTCAAGCCACCAAGATTTTGGTCACCTGTTACAGCAGCCCCAGGGAACAAACACAAACATCTGGGTGGAAGCTCAAGGGGCAAGCTCAATCTTGTTCATTGTTTTTCCACTTATTATAACTATAATTAAGTGGAAATAATTTCATGAAGGTCCTGGAGTAACATTTGCTGTTGGGTTCTGAGAACGGGGTCTTGCCGGTTGCCAAGGTTGGCCTCAACCTCCAGAGCTCATTGATCCTGCTGCCTCAGGGGCCCCAGTAACTGGAACTAAAGCCACATGCTGCTGGCCTGGCCTCTCCACAGTGTAGCACAGGCGTTGGGGACAGGGTGTCTCATCACCTGTGCAGCCCTGATGCATGGGGGTGGCCAGGTCTCAGGTGACACCAAGCACCAGGGAGCTCTGTGGCCTGGGTAGTTTCTTTGGCCCCTTGAGAAGAACAGCATGCTGGGTAGTAGGAGGTGCCAGCACTCGATAGAGAGTACCATGGGCAGAGCTGGGTGTGTCCTCAGGCCAACTGTGAAATGCAGCTCCTGCTTTAAATGACTGCCAGCCCGCCTGGGGAGGCACAGCCCCTGAGGCTGGCAGGTGCCCCAGCCTGACTCCCCCACAGACGGTATCTCTCTCTGGGATGGCAGCAGCCAGATTTCAGCAGATGCCAGGATTCGGAAAAGAACGAAAGCAAAATAATGAAAAAGAGCTGCTACCGAGCCCGAGAGGTTGCCAAGTGTTTCAAAGTTTATGAGCAGCTCAGTGTTTGCACCCTGAAGAGCTTTTGCAAGAAAAGCAATGGAAATGGTAAACTAATATTGGTATTTCTCATACAGCACCTGAGAGCTCTTCCAGCAGCCTCCTGCTTCCGTCCTAATGTCTGGGAGACCATTTCTCCACCAGAAAACTTTAGCTTGAGGTTTTCCTGCCTAATGTTTCCAAACCACCACTCAAGGTGACCCCTTATCCCCTTTACCTTCAGTCATAGGGCACTGCAATGTCTCAAGTGACCAGGAGAGAGTAAGCTCAGGGGCTTCGGGTGCGTGGTGTTCCTGGGCTGGCAGGTCCCCAGGCCTTCTGTGCTGTCCTGTGAGCCTTGGGAGAGGTGCCCCAACTGCTGGTCATGCAGGCGGCAGCCTGCCCTAGTGGGCTTGGAAGGCCTGGCTGAGGGGCTCAGTCTGCATGTGTGTGTCACAGGTGGCCACGGAGGCTGTGAGCTGAGAAGCAGCAGGTCACTTGTGTCTAGTGACCATGATGGCAGTGCTGAGGTGGGCTGGCAGGTCGAAGGTGTAACAGGGGTGGCCCTCTGTGGTCTAGACAAGAGTGAGGGGTATAGACAGTCAGCGCTACCCTGCGAGAGTGCCAGGGTGACCAGCAGACGCATGGCCATGGAAGGGCCGTCCTGGCTCGTGGGGTAAGCTGGGTGCAGCGAGCCCTTGCTCAGCACACGGCCCTTCCAACTGGAACTCCAGGACTTCCAGCCTCCTGGGGCAGCTGTGAGGATGCGGTGAGACGGACAGATTTCTAACGTCAAATCGGGCATCACCGTCTGCTAAGGCAGAATAATGACCCCCCGGGAGGTGACCCACCCTCTATTCCCTGGACCCTGTGCATGTGTGACCTCATGTTGCAAAAGGGACTTTGAGGATGGGAGCGAAGGGCCTAGAGGTGGGAGTGCCTGGATCATGATGTCCTAACCCAGGGTCCTTATAAGATGGACACAGGATGGGCAGAGTGAGGAGGAGCTGGATGACGGGAAGAGGCGGGAGGAAGGGCTGTTTTGAAGATGGAGAATGGACAGAGCCAGAGGCTGAGGCTCCGGGGCCACCTCCAGAGGCTGGCGAAGGAGGGGCCTCCAGTGAGAACCAGCCCCATGGACCTTCGCAAAGGGAAGAGGACAAACCCGTTCCTGAAGCAAGCAGGCGGCCTGCAGCAGGTCAGCCTCCAGGGGGCTCCCTTCCCAGCTGGGGTGAGGGGTAGGATATGGCCGGGGACACGTTCGAGGCGGCGTGCACATCACCCACTGTGACGGGCACTGGCCGTGGACAGCAGCCACAGTCCCGTGGCACCTCAGGTCCCATCTGCCTGGATGTTCCCCACCCCCCTCCCCATGAAAAATGATCCTTTTGCTGATTAACCTTTACTCTCAGGAATGACCACCATACCCAGCAAGAATGTGCTTCTCCGTCCACATGATCGAGTCCTGACACTGCAAACCCTTGCTTCCTGGGGGGCCATTGTCCATCTCCTCTCTGATGTTGACCAGTTCTCTCTGCCACTCAGAGGACAGACCTGGCCCTCTACCAGCACTTCAGGCCCCAAGGCGTGAGGCCTCCGTGGGGCCAGTCACCAGGGCTGGTTCCCCCACAGTGCTGATGACCGCACTTCTTAAAACGGGAGCCCCTCAGAGCAGCTCCTTCTCTAGGCTGGACGGCTACCCCGTGTGGACAGAGCGCGTGGGAGAAGGCCTGGCGCAGAAGGTCCTAACCACCTGGTGGTTTCATGAAGTTGGAAGGAGCCGAGGTCTGTGAGGAGGGGACCTGACAGTGGGTCGGCAGCCCCACGTCGACCCAGAACTCAGAGCCTTACTGTCTGACTTGAATGAGACCCTCCTGGATTCTCCGGGGGGGTGGGGTGGGTCCCACATCCTACGAGTGTCCTTACAAGAGATACTCCTTGTGAGAAGCTGTGCCTGGGAAGGCAGGGGTTGAGACGATGCGGCCACAGGCCACGCAACACCCAGGGCTCCGGGGCCCTGGAGCCCCGGAGCCCTGGGAGCTGACGTGGCAGGTGGGAACCCTCCCCACAGCCTTTGGAGGGAAGGTGGCCCGAAGTCTCCTGGGTTTGTCATTCTGTTGCAAGGCCCCAGAAACCAAGCCACTCTGTGGTACAAAACCCACCAGGTGCCCTGCACACCTCCCAGGCAGGTTCCGGAGCCACCAGCGGCTGCTGACACTGCCTCATCTGTGCAGTGACATGTGTGTCAACTCTGCTGGGGAGGTGGCCCTGGGGCCTCCTCCATGTTAGAGCCAAAGCCATGGCAAGAGGGAGGCCCTGGGCAGGGACAGCAGCTCCTGGGAGGGGCTACAGTCTCCAGGACTTAAGGTGGCTCTGACAGAGCTACATCAGAGAAAAACTGATGGCACATCACCCCTCCCGCCCCATAGTGTCTGACACACTGTGACTGTGTCCTCAGGAACCCAGAGGCGGCAGGGACTCACCAGGCCCACTCCACATGGCCCAGCAAAGGAGCAGAACGAGGGGGGAGACGCTGGCCTTGAGTGGCAGTGCCCCATGCCATCTGCCTGCGGGCTCGGTGCTGCCTGGAGCAGCCTCGGCTCCCCAGAAACGCCCCGGGTCCTTGCAGAAGGAAGTGCGCCCACGACCTCACAGGGGACGCTCCTCTGGAACACGACAGACTGGATGTGACAGTGTCTACTGGCCTTGAGGACACTGGCTGGGAAGTAGGCCAGACTCCATAACCACTATTTCAGCCTGGCCCTAAGCCCTTCACAATCAAAACAGGACGTCCCCCAAGAAGAAGCAACTCTGCCACCCCCAGGAGCCCAGTGTTTCTCTCAGGGGTCCCCAGGCCAGAAGGCCGCATGGCCCAAGTCCAAGGCTGAGGCAGCATGCAGGATAGGCTGGGCAGGGAGCAAGCGCTGTGCCAGCCAGTGGGCGTGGCTCCTCATGAGTGCAACCAGACCAGCCACCATTGCCGAATACCACGGCCCCCTCGTCCCTCGCAGCTTCTCTGGGTTCCAACTGAAGGCAACTTTTAGAAAGGAGTCTGTCCAGGCTGCCCGACTCCTACCAGAAGTGACCCCGAGACGGCCTGCTCCGGTTGCAGGGCAAGTCCTCCTGGCCAGGAACCTGCACAGCTCCTGTCCAGCCACTCCTGGCTGTGAGCAGCCAAGCAGCAGCCTGGGGCCTTTTCAATGGCTCCCTCGACCCTCAGAGGTTGACTGTCCATCCTGGGGGCTGGAGCTGCAGGGCTCACCCGTCCCTCGGGCAGATGCTCACCAAACAAAACCCACCAGGCTGCTGGCTGGGAGAATCCTGGTGGTTCTCCAAGACACTCGGGGACCAGTGAACACAGCGAGTCCCAAAGGACGTAAGCACATTCTCCTCTGTGCATTTTGAGACTGTTTAACAATGTGGCCCTCATCATAGCAATTCGCCCAGGCAGGAGTTCTAGGAAGAGTGTGGCATGATGTCACGCTGCGGTGGGATTCTTGCTTTCCCTTGGTTCATGCCACCACTGAGACATGCACAGCCCCGGAGGGCGAGCTGAAGCAGACGAGACCCACTTGTTTGGGCCAATTATAAAAATGACACTGTGGCAAATACCTATCAGCTCTGAAGAGAATCTGCCAGACCCAGGGGCGCTAGGCCAGAGACCATCTGTCCTCCATGCTCATGATTATGGCAGGGGGCAGCCCTGCACCCTCCAAATCTCAGGGTGCTCCTGACAGCACGCTGCCTGCAGAACTAACTCCAGGCTCTAGAGACGGATCCGGCCACCGCAGCTGGCACAGCAGGGCTGCTTTCCGGCTGCAGCTCATCTCAGGTCACAGGTCATAGGTCACAGACAGAAACTGTCGGGTGCTGTGTCCACAAAGGATCAATAACCTGAGGCAGGCTCTGTGCTCTACAGCTGCAGAGGTCCGGCCTCCTATACAGGCGGCAGGCCCCATTCCCGGTGGGAGACACGTCACCGGGACTGGACTTCTGTCATGGGAAAAACCCCTGGCCAAGGCAGCGACACCTGTGGGCCCCTGAAGTGACCCTGCTGCTGCCTGGATCACAGAGGACTCAGTCCTCTCAGTGCAACACACCTGCCACAAGGTCTGGTGGCAACAGTCAGGGCCACGGTGCTCTGTTGGAGGGGCACTGGAAGATGTATTCATGCTGGTCTCTGGGAGGATAAAGGCCTCCACCATATCTGAATTTTAGATTTCACCAGGTTGAAATATCAAATGGGTCGACACTAGCCTCACAGATGCATCCCCAAGGCCAGAGCATGGAGCATGGCCCTCCTGTTTCTGGTGGCACACGGACAGACATCAGGTGTAAACACTAAGCTAGCCCCAAGGGCTGCTCCCCCCACCCCAGCCTCATCAGAAGAGTTCTGTTACCTTTCCGGATCTTGTCGTGAAAATTGATGGCGTCCACCGAGGCAGTGACTATGTTGGTCTTGCAGTGGCGTGCAGCAACAATCCCAGCCACCTCGTCCATGAGCTTCATGGTGACTCCTGCGCGGGAGAAAGGGCACATGGCAGATGAGACGCGGAGAGCGGACCATTGCACATAGTGTCTGACCCCTCCCACCACCCCCCAGCAGGGGCCATAGCAGCAGGAGTCGCAGGGACAGTTGCAGGTGGCCTGCTACTGCTCTGTTTTAAACCTGCTTCTCCAGGTGCTGCTGTTTTGTTTTTGTTTTTAAAAAAACACTGGTGATTGAGCTCAGGAGCATTCTGCCACTGAGCTACCTCTCCAGTCTTTTTTTTTTTTTTTTAAATTTTGAACCAGGGCCTTACTACGTCGCTGAGGCTGGCCTTCAACTTGCAATCTTTCTGCCTCAGCCTCCTGAGTCACTGGGATCAGAGGCATGCACCTGATGGGCTTTCAAGAGCTTTTGAAAATGACCCCAGCTGCCACTCTAGGCCACTGACAGAATGACAGCCCTCTTCCTCTCCTCCAGACATATCTCATCCTGCCAGGAAAGCTTCATTACACTATCCAAAGTCAGGTAAGAACAAGCTGGCAGAGACGCAGAGACCTCAGTGGGAAGTGAAGTGGGGCTGCTGGAATTCCTTAAAGGAAACAGGGACCTAGCAACTCCCCACCAAGTGTAGAAGCACCCAAGAGAACAGAAACCTGCATGGATTTCACAGAGCATCTAACCTAACAGCCAAAAGTTGGAAACCACTGTGTGTCCATGTCCACCACCTAATGAATGCGTTAACAAGGGCGGCTTGTCACCCACCCGACAGGTCCAGGCCACAAGGTGGACACACCATCAAACCTCACCGAGTGACAGCGCTGGGCACGGATGACCACATCCATGTGAACTTTCCAGAAGAGGAAAACATGGAGAGGCAGGCAGACTGGTGGGTCCCCAGGAGGGGTCTGGGAGGTGGGGTGCACCCTGAAGGAGAGAGTTTCTTTTCTGGGGTGATGAAAATGTTTCAAAACAGACTGAACAGGTTGAGCAGGTTTCCTAATCCAAAAACCTAAAATCTGACAGGCTCCAAAACCCAAAACTTCGAGCATGATGAGGAAAATTCTATACCATGAAACTTTTGTTTCATGCACAAAATCACTCAAAATGTTACAAGATGAGATGTCAATTAGCTCCATCCACTGTGGAACACGGTACGCAAACCAAACCAAACCAAACCAAACCACCATCTGTGAAACCACCACCCGCACTGGGTGGGTATCCAAAGGGACCAGTCAGCCCACCAGACCCTGCATCCCTGTGCTTAATGCAGCGCTATCTGAAGAGCCATGAGGGGGAATCAAGTGGGACAGAGGACAGAGGACGTGGCATCCACACAACAGAAAAACATCCAGCCGCAAAGAACAAAATCCTGCCTTGTGCAGCAACTTGGAGGACAATGGCCGGGCACAAAGACAAACAGCCCTCGTTCTCACACGTGAAAGCTGAAATGTTGGTTCATAGCAGCAGAGAACAGAGAATCTGCCATGAAGAGGCTGGGTGGGGTGGGGGCAGAGGGAGTCGGTGCCAGAGCACGGCTCCCAGGGAGGAAGTCCTGGGCTGCCCAGTGCAGCAGTGACCGGAGCCCACAGAAACCTAGTGTATATTCTACGCAGAACTTGGGAGGAGTTTGAAGGTTTGCAACACAAAGATGGACGTTAAGGAGGCGGGGTGCTAATTACCCTGATCACTACCATCGTGGCCACGTGTAGCCACTCACCAGCCACACCTCATAAACTCGCACGATTATTTCATGTTTACACAAAAACACTTCTTGACAAAACCCTGTTTGAAGTTACCTTCTGGCCCTGTGTGTAAACTGTGTAAGAAACAAGTGAATTTCCTCTGAGTTTTGGGTCCTATCCCCAAGATGCCTCATTATGCATAGACAAATATCCCAAACTCAGAGAACGTCTGAAACGTCCGCCACCAGCATTTTGGATGGGGGGTGCTCCAGCCAGGGTTGCAGAAACATACCTCTGGGAACATCGTGGAAACAACAGCTTGCTTACGCTGAGGGCTGAACTGTACAGGATCAAGTTCTGTCTTGATAGAGCTGCCGTATAAAATGAGGCAGGCCCGCGGGCAGAACTCGGCGAGGGCACAGTGCCTTTGAACCTCAGGCTGCAGATGCTGGCTTGGGTTGCACCCCCTTTATTGACAGGTCACTACATACCAGCCCCTCCACCCAGTTCTTACTCCCTAGCACGACCCCCATACCACACACGTTTCACTTGTAAAAATCAAACCACGCCTTTCAGTCGAACAAGGTGGAGCTGCTTATGTTCAGCCATTCTGACCTACAAAAGCATCAAAGTGACACTGGTCAATGCAGCAGCTAACAGGAATTTGAGGAAGCCCTGTGCACACCTGCTTTAGGATACAGACTGATTTCTAAAAACCCACAGACAAAACCCAGACTCCATCCCACCCCGGGAAGCCAGGCTCCCATTTACGGTACACGCTGCAGACTCAGATGCCTGTATGGCCAGCAGGTGATGCTGGAAAGTGGGCAAGAGGTGGGGGACGTGGGCAAGTGGCTGGCCAAGGCTCCCGGGGCTTGGCTCCTGCTACTGGTCCCCTGTGACATGATGAGGGTCCCCCTCTTCTTTAGGAGGCATAGCAGTCAATGCAGTGCCCTGTCTGGTCTGGTCTCTGACTCTAGGCACCCAAGAAGAGAAAATATATATATATATACACACATACCTGAGCAACAGGGGAGCCGACACGGAGTGGCCACTGGATGCTAGGGACTTGAGAACTTATCTGGGAGGGTGTGATGATAATATTGTGGGTGGCTCTGAAATGCTCCAGAGGGAATGGGAGTCCTCACGGAAGCCACGGAGCCACAGAATGAGCGAGGCAGCGGCGGGTGGAGCAGGCCGGTGTACCTCTTCAGATGCACAGCGGAGCTCTGCTCACCTGCATGGACAGGGTCAGGAGCCCCATGTCCCAAACCAACAGTGAGGTCCCAGGCCACATGTAGGTCCAGGTCTGAAATCAGGGATCAGGTCTGAGAACTGCCCGTCCCTCACCGGGCCTGTGAGGAGCAGCTCCGGGTTGTTGCCATGGTAACAGACATTCATTGCCCTGTCTGATCCACTGGGAGACTCTCCTGACTTTTCTTCCCCTGGCAAGGGACCTGAGAAGGTTGCAGCCAGCCCAGGCTTGGAGAAGGCCTGTCTAGCCAAGACCCTGCTCCAGGACTTGCAGCAATCCAAAACAAACCCATGCCCTGGGCTCATGTGGGCCCGGAGGTCCACAGGTCTGTCACCTCACTGGCCAGCTGCCAAACAGGGCATGAGGCAGCCCCCGGACCACACTGCCACCTCTGGGCTGTGGCTTGAGTATGTGTACTCACACGTGTGCTCACACACACTTATTTACACAGTTTGGGGTGGGGGAGCCCACAGGACGAGGTCTTCCAACTGATTCTACTCATGGGAACCGAGTGGCCCTGCTGCAGGGGCTCATGGCAGGGCGGGGCGCGGAGGCATTCCTGCAGAGGCCGCACCACAGGCAAGGTCCTTGGCAGCCATCATCCACATCTAGCAAGTGCCCATCAGGCACCCAAAACACGGTAAGAAGTGCAGACAGCCAGCACAGGGTGACGGTGACAGGACCAGGAGCTGAGCGTGGGCAGCCAGGGCAGTGTGGCTGGTGTGGTGAGCGAGAGGCAGAGGGTCAGCCCAAGGAGCCAGAAGGTGGCTGTGCCCACTGACAGACCCCATGGGTCTGGTCCCCTGCAGGCTCCTCTCAGCAAACTTGCTGGAAGCCACGTCCCACAAGCCAGCATCTTGTCCATATCACAGACAGGATGTAAAGATGCAGGGAATCTCGTGGCCAGTCTTATGGCTGGGGGCGGGTCCAGGGCCTCCCAAGGGCACAGGAGGAATGGCTACACTGCCGTAAGACTCAGCCTGGGCCATAAGACTCAGTCCAGAGTGGAGTTTTCAGAAAAGTATGGAAAGAAGAACCCAAGATCATGGCGAGAGGTGGGGAGACGGCAAGATCAGGATGTGTACTTAGGTGGCGGGTCGAGGCCCATGGCACTCATGCTGGGCACCGGGTATGCTCACCAAATCAGAAGGGCTTAGTGGAAAACCAAGAAGGAAAGGGAGCGTGTGGGGATCGAACTCAGAGAGCACCAACGGCCGCCCCTTGCTTGTGCATCTGGGAAAGCAGAACTAACAAGGGAAGAATAAAACGCAAAGTGCTGACATCCGCTCCCTCCGGTGGCTTTACCCGACTGTCCGAAATGCCACCTTGCTGGTACAGGTCCCATGGGGCTCTGCTTTCACGGAAGACCACAGGATCTGAGGCACGAGCAGCCAAGATGGCTTGGAAGGGAGGCAGCGCACTGCGTCAAGAACAGGCACAGAGACGACCACTCAGCCAGCCCAGCCAGACCCTTCGGGAGCCAGGCAGGGGCTCCAAACCTGGAACCAGCTTGGTCCAACAAGCAGTCACAGGTAGGCCAACAGGGCACTCATCCAAACCACAGAAACCTGAAGCAGGGGGGCTAGATGGGTGTCAGAGACCCACGGTGCCTATGTGTCGGACATTCAGAGACAGCCCCTCCCCACCCTAACAGCCAGCACACGCATCTGAGCTGGGACCGGTGGAGAGAACCGAGATCAGCGGGACACCCGAGACAAACCGTCAGACCGAAGACCGGAAAGGTTAAGACAGGGGCTGAGGTCGCGGAATCCTACGGCCCAGCTCTAGGGCCCTGGGCACACTCCCGCTGTGTACGTCTATCATCAGGTTACACCCCAAACCTGGGGCTTGACTCCAGGAACCAGGTGGGTGACCAGGACAGTGAGATGTCCCCATTCTGCCAGATGAGGAATCTTCAAATTGGGTCTGCCTCACAGGCAACAGGCTGGGCAGCAGGCTGAGCGCTCTGGGCTTCCAGGGACTCTTGGATGGACAAAATCTGTCCACTTCAGCTAATGGGCACATCCCAGGAGGCCAAGGTAGGCTCAATGGGCAGAAGTGATGGCAGGTAAATTCTAGGGTTCACTAGGTAGAAAGACGACCTGGGAAACAGACCACCTAAGAAACACACTCGGCTTTACACAGGCGGGGTGCCAGCCCTGCAGAGTCAGGCACAAGTAGCGAGACCAGAGCGAAAAGCAGAACCTGCCTGGGCTCCTGCCGAGCCCCTGAGTCTGTGAGAAAAAGGAAGGACAGGTGTGGTGCTCTGGAGCCCTGGGCAGCAGCTGAGGACAATCACATACTGAGCACACGTCCCTCTCTTCCCTCTGCACAACGGCCAACAACGCTGGCACCCTGCACCTGGGTCCAACTGTCTGCCGCCCATCACTGAGAGAATGATGAGGTCAAGGGCCGCGCAGGGAGGAGGTCCTCACAGAGCCACTGTCGTGTCCCCTCTGGACACGTCTGTAAGGGAGCACCTCTTACTGGATGTGACCCACAGGATATGCTAAGGCTTGTCCCCTGGAGGCAGAGGAGGCACCACCCCCTAACGCCAGCGCCGAGAGCCGTTTCCCCCCAGGGCTCCTTCCCAGGGCCGCTGAGGGCCTCGTCACTTTGCTCCCACTCAGGCATGACTGCTTTCTACGCTGAGAAGTAACTTTGGCAAATCACAGTCTGTGGTGGCTGTCCTTATTTCCCACGATTTGTAATTTAAAAGACGACAACAAAATTGTAGACCTGCTGTCCTTGGAGACTGCATCGTTTCAGGAACTCGGGGAAGGGAACAAGCCAGACGTGCTTGGCCGCCACAGGCACATGAACGCTGGGCACCAGAGATATCTTTGCATCTAACATTTAGCTGCTTACAGGTTTTTGTTTTGTTTTAAGTATTGACAACATGCTGACTGGCTTAAAAATAGAGTTTTCACTTTATCTCCCCGAGGCTTGCTGGCTGGCTGGGCCAGGCTGCTTACAACCCCAGCAGCAGCCAGCAGCCCGGAGCCCGGAGCTGGCGCCTGCTCAGTGGGCGGGGATTGAGATGCCCCCATTTCTATATTTAATCCCGACTGGCGGAGCGTGGGGCCGGCCTCCTATATTAAGAAACGATAGTAACTTCATCTTACTGACACATCCCACCCTGTGGTGATGACAAGGGTTATTAAAAGACCCAGGTGAGCGAGCACTCCCAGACAGCCCTGCTTCCCCCGGGTCCTACCACCGGCGTGTCAGAACTGGGACCAAGTAAATCCTGGCACAAGAATCTTAATTAAGTTCATTAATAAAAATTACTTTGGGTAATTAATGCCAGCATAGTAAAGATGAAGAGTTCGTGAAGACAGTACCAAAATGTCAGAGGTGGGGACACTGGCAAAGTCCTCAGCGGAGGTGAACAGTGTTCCCACCCGCCCAGGGGTCACAGGGCCAAGGGCTGCCAGGCGCTCTGCACCCCTGGCCTGCCACCGTGCTGCATCAGGGAGCCCAAGGAGGTCATGGCAAGGCAGCAGAGAGCAGCTGGAGGCCTGGGCGACAGGTGGGGGAGGTTATGCCGAGTCACATACCCAGCCCTGGGAAGGACTGGCCAGCAGAAGGCCCCAGCCTCAGCCTAGAGTCAGCAAGGGCACTTCTCCAAAGGCCAGGAACCATTTGGGTGGGGTGCCAATTTCGTTCCAGGAGCCTGGACTGGGTGGGGCAAAGCTAATGTTTCAGAATAATGTGCTGGCCATGCTGTACAGGACATATTATTAGAGGACACTTGCCACAGTCCCTAAGGAACATGGCCAAGGAGTGGACGATGGCCAATGAACAGCACTGGAAGGCCCTGCTGGCTGCAGGCCTGGCCTGGACCCTGGCTCTGCCTCTCGGGAGGCAGGTCTGTGCCACAACTGCACAGGAGGACGTGCTTGCTGGCCGCAGGGAGCTGCAGGGAGGGAGCCTCAGACCCAGGTCTGGTGGGTCACACCTCTGTCCTTTCTGGATGGCCCAGAAGCTGCTCTTTGGAGCTCCAGTGAGAGGAGGATGTTTTCAAAAGCCAAGGCTCCGTGGGAACCTGGAGCAGCGCTGCCAGTCGCCTCTGGACTTCCCAGACCAGAAGACACAGAGCCGACAGCAGGCCAGCACCACCTCCTGCCTTCTCCCCAGCAAGGCCTGCACATCGTCGTCCATGCAGGGCCTCCAGGTCAAGAAGGGCACAGAACTGGAAGTGTTGGTGCCCATCCTCATTTCCAGGAAAGGCACTTCCTGTCCAGGCAACTGCCCCTCAGTCCGAGTCCTAGGCACAGCAGTTTCTCAGCAGGAGGCTTATCCTGCATGCATCTGCCATCTCTGCCTGGGCCACCAGGCTCCTGTACCTGGCACTACCAGCTGCCCTCTTTCTTGGGGCTGGCTGCTCCTTGCCTCAGGTTCCAGGGCTGGGAACTCCTGCCTCAGGACCCCAGGCACCTTCTGTCTCTGGACACTAGCTGGATGGTTTGTTGAGGGAAAGCCTCCTCCTGCCACACTGGGCTGTCTGCACCTTCTCCACTGAGACTCTGGGCTGCACCAGGCTGGGCACAGTGGGCACACTCCTCTGGGGGGCTGACCGGCAGGGCTGTCACAGGCTACAGTCCTCTCCCGTCCTAGTTCAGTCATTCGGTCCACACCAGGTCCTGCTCTAAGTGGGACACAGCAGTGAAAGTGACAGAAGCCCCATCCATGTGGGCTTCCATTCTGTGCTGTGTGCTAGGGCGTGGGGAGGGTCAGTCTATCTTAGAGCATCAGGAGATTTCAGACCCCTTCTCTTCTTCAATTCTGAAGGAAATGAGACCGTTATGTAGAGGTCTAGGGTTGCACCAGGGGCAGAGGTCACAGGCAGGCAAAGTCCACAGGTCTCTGTGCCCAGGCACGCGATGGGGTGAACCCAGGAATGGTGGAGGGTTATCCCAGGCAGGCTCACGAGGGTGTGAGAGCAAAAATGGCCCAAACAAAGGGCTTGTGGCTCTGGCTGCAGGGTCTGGAGCTGAGTGTGGCTCCTTCCACGTGAAAGGTAGTGCAGGCCACCCTGTTGAGACTTCCAAACAGGGGAGAGGCGGTGACCAGCAAGAGCACAGTGCAGGTTGTGGTCTGGACCAGGAGGCACCGGGGCGTGAGGTAAGAGCTCAGATTCCAGCCTGTCGTAAAGTGGGGCCAAAGCAGAGGGAGAGGCGAGAAGGAGAGTCTCACGTCAGAGCCAAGCCAGGGACGTCTGCAGGAGCACTGTCCACATGCCAACGAGGACGGCGACTATCACCGCTGGGGGCAAGGACCAGGGCCCTAGGAGCTCCGTGTCCATCATCACATCAGGTAGGCCCTGAGGAGGCCACTGGAGTCTGGGAAGAGGCTAGGGCTGGAGCATGTGGCCAGGGAGGAGGGGAGGGTGGGGGAGGATGGTGCCCTGCAGCCTGAAGCAGGTGGGAAGTGGAGGGAAGGTGCTGCGCCCCTCCCCTGACTCAGGCAATGGCAAGGCCCTACTGAGGTGGATGGCGCAAGGCGTCCGTCCTCTGGAGAAG
This sequence comes from Spermophilus citellus, assembly GCF_964194105.1. NCBI lineage: Eukaryota > Metazoa > Chordata > Mammalia > Rodentia > Sciuridae > Spermophilus > Spermophilus citellus. The sequence goes on along the minus strand of NC_138191.1, from coordinate 135,606,195 downwards.
CGCAGTATGTTTCTGGGAATGGGCTGGTTTGTTTTTGTATTCCTTTAATAAGTATAGTTACAACTTCTCATATGACCATTAAGTATGAAGGAAAAAACATGACTTTCCCAATTAATGCAACTACTTCTAAAGAATAGATCTGTTTGCTCTAAATGCAATGATTCAGCTGTGGAGCGTAAATTGTTAATGTCTAGTGAAAAACTCCCTGTATTCCTGTCAAGGAAGTTTTTGAGAAATTAAATTAAAATCTAGAGAAGAAAAATTAATGTTAAGAAGAGAGATTAGTGCTTAGTACTGGGCAACTTGTTCTTGTTCCTGTGCACAATGGTTTGTGCTCTTACTCTTGCTTGATTAAAATTAATAACAAGTTAACCACTTGCTGTAACCATGGCACCGGTTCCAGTCAGTAAGTCAAGAAAGAATAGTCAAGGTATAGGCCAATAGTTGGGACATTTCTAACTATTAAAAGTTAACTAAACAGAAACAGCTCAAAGCAAAACGCGAACTGAAAGGAAAAATGCTTGCTTATGCCTAAGCCAAGAGACATTCTTCTATTCTAATTGTAGCTAGGTAATATTTTGTTTCTTTGAATAATGATTCCTGTTTTGTAACCACAAAGTACTGTGAGCCTGCCAAAATGAAAAGTATATATGATCAACTTCACAAGATTGGGATTCAGGGGGCTGGGGATGTGGCTCAAGCGGTAGCGCGCTCGCCTGGCATGCGTGCGGCCCGGGTTCGATCCTCAGCACCACATACCAACAAAGATGTTGTGTCTGCCGAGAACTAAAAAATAAAGATTAAAAAAAAAATTCTCTCTCTCTCTCTCACTCTCACTCTCTCTTTAAAAAAAAAAAAAAAAGATTGGGATTCAGCACCTTCACTTTGGTGTCTGTGTTGTTTCTCCACCCCCCTTTCACCGACTCCTCACCATCTGTTCGTCTCCTGAGACCCCCTGTTGGAGCTGGACTCCGACAGGAAGGGTAGGGGACTGAAGTGCCACAGTGGGCAAAAGGGGAGGCGGGAAGGTCTGGAGGTGGGGACTGTGAACACAGGCTCTGCATCTGCCCCTGGCTCTGGCTATTGGAGGTGTTCAGAAGTGACCCTGAAAGGAAGCATCTGACCCATCCTACCAGGGAAAAGCAGACTGACCTCCCGCTGCTGCCCTTCAGGGGCTGTGTCCACCTGGGCAGGGGCCCTGCTGGTCAGTGTAGATAAAGGGCAGTTCCATAAATGGAGCTCCACAGGCCTGGATGACGAAAAGCTTTGTGACAGTCACTGTCCTGTCACTCTTGTAAAAGCAAGTTAGCTGCAGAGCCAGGAGCCCCGTGAGTCAGCAAGACCACCTGGGAATGCAGGATCCCAGGACACAGAGCTGGGGTGTCTTCTGCCCATAAATGCTGTGGCCTTAAGCCAGCACCACATTCTGCAATGACCCAGGGGCTGGTCGGAGATTCCTCTTACACTGGGAGTGTCCTCGTCTACTCTCCCGATCCAGGGCCCACTGGGTAGCTCTCGGCTGGAGACACAGGCGTGATCTAAATGGCCTGGGTCCTGAGCTCAGAAACGAGGCAGAATCCCTTTTTGGAGTCAGAGACCTCACACCCACCTTCTGCACTGGATACCAGCAGGGCTGCTGCAGGGAGGGGAGCCCCAGGGGTGGCTTCATGGCCGGCAGGGTGCACACCCCCAGCCAAGGCGGCGTGGAAGAGGTGGGCACCCAGCACAGGCCAGGGCGTTGGGACAGCGGGGACCTGGACTGGCAAGACGAGGTGGAAAGGCAGCCTCTCAGGCCCCGTCCTCCCTCGTCCCTTCTGTGGGTGGATTTTTTTTTATCTTTTCCCAGTTCCAACACTTGGGTATTTTTAATTTTTCCTTTTAAGTAACACAGGTTCAAAGCCTCCCACTTTTCCTCTGGGAACATCTCAGCCATCTTCCCAGATGTCCTTGTTTTCAGGACGCTCTAAGTCCAGCTCTTACCTGCTCCTGGACCAGTGGCCTGGAAGAGGGCCTCCCAGTTTCTAGGTGCTGCTTCTTGTTGGCTGCTCAGGCTTCGCAGGTCCCACCTTGGGAATCAGCAACCCGAGGCGCTTTGTGGCCCTAGGCGGTGCCCGCCCACAGTTCCTGGCACTCAGGCTGGGACAAGAGGATCACTTGGGCCTAGGGTTAGAGCTTAGCAATGCAGCGAGACCCCGTCTCCACCCTCTTCCCCACCCCAGGGCTCCCTCACAGAAAGGAACCAGGCCCAGGTGGGTAAGTCTGACTGCGGCAGACGGAGATTCCAGGACAGGCCTCCGCACAAAGCTTTAGAGGTCAGGAGAGGAATGGGCAGGCGAGGAGATGGAGAGAGGCCAAGGGGCCTGTGGGCTGCAGAGCAGGGGCCAGACGTCCCAGCTGAAAGACAACATCAGCTGCCACTGGGAGGAAGTGACTGAGTGGGGCAAAGAGGGCTGAGGACAGACCTGGGGCAGCCACACTGGGGTAAGATCCCCAGCACCACACACACGCAGGTGCCCAGCATCTCCGCGCTGAGCTACGCAATGCCCACCGTGTGGGGGCAGTGGATCTGCAGTGTGGTGACAGAAAACTGTGGGGCGGACTCCAGGTGCGCTTCCAGAACTCCTGAGAGGCCAGGGCAGCATCGTCTAGCTGTGGGCTCTGAGGCCTCGAGTCGTCAGGACCAGCCAGGGCACTCCTGACTAAAAGCACAGGGCCTGGCCCTGCAGGAGCCGGCCCTCCAGGAGAAGGGCTGGGAACCTCTTCTCTTAAAGCAGAAGAGATTCCTGAGGGTCAGAAGGGCTGTAAACTGCTGCAAGAGCCCCCCTCCATGCTTCCCAGCACTCAGGGGTGGAGCAAACCCCTCCCAGGAGACTCCGGCTGGATGTGCATCTGAGTGGAGCCAGCTTTACCCAAGACCCAATGTGATGGGTGAAACTGAGGCTCCTTCCTGAGACCAGAGATGACCGCCCTCCACTGCTCTCCTGCTGTAAGACCCAGTACCAGTGCCAGATGTCCCTGGGATGAGGATCAACTTTGTCCTCGTCCTGGCTGAAATGACAGAAGCCCCCACAGGCATGCAGTGGCTAGGCCCAGGCCCTCACCAGGGTGGTCCAGGGGGCAGTGGCGCCCACCATGAGGAACAGAGCTGCCGTGCCCAGTTCATTTCTAACTAGAACTCTAACCTCGTCTCCTGTCCTAGTTTTAAGGGCCCTTCCCAGTCATTAGGGAGGTCACAATGGGCAACTGCAGGGAAAAGGTTCCCTTCCTTCTAGCCCTTTTCAAATAGGGCACCACACTCTTCCTTCAGATGCCCCAGGACGAGCGTCCAGAATTAGGAAACAGCTCTGACCAGCAGAAGGAGCCCCTCACCCGGCCGCTCCCCCCTCTCCAGGGCTGAGGTCTCCAGGGTGCCCCTCTATGACCAGCACCCCAGCATCCGGGTCACGTGCTCCAGGCCTAGAGTTCCTCAGCAAGGCCTGGGCCTGGGGGGCTGTGGGGATGAGGCTGCAGATCCCCAACTTCCAGGGAGAGACCACAACCTCCACTTGTGTCAACAGAGAGGTGACCAGATCTGAGGGGCCGGAGGAAACACCAACACAAGGCGCCAGGAGGGCCAGGGCCAGAGGAAGAGCCAGCTCCACACAGAGGAGACACCTGAGGTAGAGGGGGGCCGTCCAGCTGACTGCAGGCAGGACAAGAATTTCCTCACGATGGACTAGGTGAGCCCAGCCACGCACACCTGCTGAACTTCAGAGACTGGCCACGGTGCTGGGGGACTGTCCTCCAGGGCAGCAGTTCCCCAGAGGGTCTCTAGTCAACAGCAGGAGCTCTGCACAGTTCTGGGGCCCTCAGCCATACCAACCACCAGTGAGGGCCGGTGAGCAGCTGTGGCTCTCCCGTGAGCACCTCAGGCCGCAGCAGTGTGCCCAGGGCACCAGTGTCCCATAGAGTATCAGTGCTGGCTGAAGGCCAGGGATGGGGTGGAAGGTGCGAGTGAGAAAAGCCCAGGCTGGCAGGCAGCTGAGGGGTGGCCGGAGAGCTCAGGGCAGAATCCAGTCCCCGGACTTCCCAGCAGAAACCATGGAATCCACAAGACGTGAAGCAGTGCCTGGCAGCCCCCTGGGGAGATTGACTCCCTAAAATGCCACACTTGGGGCTGGGGTTGTGGCTCAGCGGTGGAGCGTTCACCTAGCACGTGCAAGGCACTGGGTTTGATCATCGGCATCATGTAAAAATAAATAAATAAAATAAAGGTATTGTGTCCAACTACAACTAAAAAATAAAATAAACAAAATAAAATAAATAAAATGTCACTTAGCCAGGACACGGCCAGACATGCAAAACTCAGGAGGGGCCCCGCAGCCTATAACCAAAGGACATCCCCAGATGAGTGCTCCCTGTGGTGGTGACGATGCGGCCTTAAGCCCCAGCCCACCAGGCTGCCCCATCAGCCACGGAAGGTCAGCAGTGCTGTGGACATGTGAGGCAAGAACACTGGCTCAGGACGCACGCCCTCCACTCGGCAGCGATGGCGGAAGGCACCCTTGGTGAGAGCGCCACCACCGCATGCGGCAAGCCAACGTCCTGGCAGAAGGCTCACGGACCTCAGGTGAGCCACAGGAAGCCGAGGGCAATTCTTGTCAATTTCAGCAGCTGGGGCCTGGGGTGGCTGGCTTGGAAGACGGGGCTGCTGCCCACCAGAAGGGGCGAGGGACAGGGGGTGTGAGGACGCGAGGCTGGGAATGCTCAGGGGCCACAGGGCTTCTCAAGGTAGAGCTACGCAGGGCCCGGAGCGCTCCTGTTGGAACAGCTGCCCTGTGTGAGACTAGTTAATCAGACCCACCAACAGCCACCCCGGAGGTGTGCAAAGAGAAAAGCATCATGAAACCGAGGAAAGGAAACACAAAAGAGTCAGATTAGTTTAAAAGAAAAAAACATCCCTCGAATCCAGGCCCAGCCTCACACAGGCCTAGGACCATCAGTCCTAAGCTGAAAGGAACCTATGTCGCTTGTTCACGGGATGAGGACCCACCAAGTGCCTCCAGGCCTCAGAGAGAAGCACTGGAGCCAACACAAAGCCTGCTCCTGGGAATTCTTGGCACAAATATCAGTGTAAACCTGCACAGGGAGGAGCCACAGGGCTGGGATTTGAAGGATGAGCAGGAGTTCTCTGAGCAAAGAAAGGAGAACTTGGTGTTCCAGGTACCAGGAAATGAGAAAGCAAATGAATAGCACTGAGAGCGCCCACTGCACCTGAGGAGCCAGGAGGAATGAGGAGGAACGAGGGCCTCAGCACACCCAGGACGGCAGCGCCGGCAGGATCCCACACCTCTCCTCCAACTGGTTGCCGCCGCCCGCACCACTGATTACTTCCTCCCCGAGTTTTCCAAATCAACTTGCTGTTTAAAGTTCACTTTAGTCCCAACCAAAATGTCAACATCCGTTTCTGAGTTAAGTCACACACATAAAAATATTACCCACTGTTAAGATAAAAAATGCCCCTCCTTGAACCTGGAGCCCAGCTGCTTGGGTTGCGGCAGCATTTCCCACACCCGGGGAATCCTGGGCAAGGACTTCAGTCCTGCAGTGTCAGAGGCAGAATCTGTGCTTACTTGAAACAAACATAAGCATGCTTAATTAATTACCTGCTTGTCATAGCACTCTTCTCTGGGGACATTGCACCCCTGCAAGACCCTGCCCCCGGCCGACAGGCCATTATTAAAACTCACCTTGCAACTCTGAGGACCCAGGGTCACGTGTGACCATGCCCCGGGCTCTAATCAACCATCCTTTACTTCCAGTTTTAAAATGGGCACCCACAGTAGTTCAGCAATTTCTTATGCAACCTCCTAAAAGTGTAAATTCATAGTTCACTAAACACAAGAGCCTCAATTGGGTCAGACAGCAGCCCGGCTGCCCAGGGGACGCATGGGGGCAGCGACAGGGAAAAGGGGTGCAACCGGAGTGACCTCACCCTACCTCCATGCACGAAGCCGTGCAGGGTGCAATCCGAAGGCCCCACCAAGTGAATCAGGCTGGACTGGCTGTAGCTCACGGTGTTGGGCTCTGGAACAGCAAAGACAGAGAGGAATTGTAGGTGGACCAACCCCTGCGGCCCAGGACGGTGATTCTGCAGCTGCCCAATGACATCTGTGGGTCACTAAAGGTGTCCAACTGTGTCAACCTAAATCGGATTTCTCCAAAGGGAACTGTGGTCCCCAACAGGCCACATCTGCTGAAGGGAAGGCTCTCCAGGACCAGTGGCTCACAAAATATTCTCTGGGGATGTCAACGCTCCACATGGCCCTGCCCACGGGCAGCCAGCCAACGCCTCTTGGCTGAAAGGTGCCTGGATTGCACGTGGCCCTCCACTGGGATGTAATCAGTCATACTTCATTTCCAATTTTATAAAAAGCACCAAGCGTATCATCCGTAATCTACTTTGCCAGCCCCAGTCCCCGGACTGGCCCAGGAAGACGCAGTCCCATCTGCCAGGCCAGCCCTCCCACCCTCCTGTCCTCTACCATGCATGGCTGTCACCAAAACAACTCCAAGAGTGGCAAGTGCCTTGACGAAGTTTCAGTCACTCAATGCTGCTACTGAAATATCTGTAAGGGGCTCTACTAGCAGAAAAAAAAGTCAAAAGGGACCATGAACTAAAATCAGTTTCCAACCATGTATGAGTTTGGGGGATGAACCCAGCTGCTATGTATAACCATAGCCACAGTTAAAAAAAAAATAGTCAAAATACAGTCCTATCAAGGTAGATGTCACTCCTCCATGCTCTTTCCTCAGGAGGGGTACAGAAAACCAGCACAGAACCTGGGCGACCCTCTAGGCAAGGAAGAGCCTCCTCGGTCCAGTGTGGGGTAAGGGGCTCAGAATGCTCCCTTTGACTAATACAGCGGGAGAAGGATAGATTCTGTCCTGCTGCCCACTCTGCCCCTAGGGTCTGGCTCCCCCCCCAAGCTCTCCCCAGAAAGTGCTGAGGGAGAGGCCATCCAGCACCCCGATGCCATGCAGCCCCACCCCTCTGCCTGCTCTCAGGCCACAGCCTGTCTTCTCTTCTTTTTAGTACCAGGGACTGAATCCAGGGGCACTCTACCAAGGCACTGCATCCCCAGCCCTGTTTTGTTTTGTTTGTAATTTGAGACTCGGTTTTGCTAAGCTGCTGAGGCTGGCCTCAAACCTGCGATCCTGCCTCAGCCTCTGGAGTGGCTAGAATTACAGGCCTGTGCCACCAGGGCCCGCCACTGTCTCCTCTCCTGTGGTGAGATTTAGGGCCCACCTGGGTAACTCAGAATGTTCTCTTCTTGACTGTAACTTAACCCCACTGGCCAAGGCCCTTTCCCCACGTGGGGTCCTGTGCTCGGGATCCAGGGGTCTGGGTGTGATCTCTTCTTCTGGGGACACCATCCGAGCCTTGCCAGCTTCCCTCTCCCAGGAACATCCTGAACGCCAGGATGCCTTTTAGGCCTCAGGGTCCGTCTGGTCTGCCAGCTGGTCTCCCTCCCAGGAGCAGAGCCAGAGCACAGGGTCACTGCTGGCAGTGTGTGCCCCAGGGCCTTGCAAGTGACAGGGACCTGACACTCTCAAGTGACCACAGACGGCCAGGCCCGTCTTGGATATCACTGCTATGGAGCCACTCATTGTCCATCATGCCTAATTTTCCAAAGATACCACCCCTCCCCCAGTCCCACCTGGGTTCTGGACGGGCTGGACGATGTCCCCATTCCTCCACTTGGTCTCCATGCGCTCCAGCTTCTGGGCTTCATACCGCTTCCGGCCTTCCTCCTCCTGCTCCTGCCGGGAATACTGGGGAAACAAGGTGAGGGTCAGGCCGTAGGTGGGGACAATGGCCTTCCTCGAGCCTCAGGGACGGGGGTGTCAGAATTATCTGGCTTTTTGTAACTGGATCTACTGTATTTCCCCATAACATATTTGATAAGGAACAAATACAGAGTAGGTAAAAATCTGCAGTCCCAATCCCAGAGAGAAGCAGGGTTGCATGTGTGGCTCAGGTCCTTCCTGGAATCTCCTGTGAATATGTAAGAAGCTGTCATGCTACAAACGGAGGTTAAACGTCGCTCTGTGGTTCTGTAACTGGTCTACTGTATCTGGCCACCCAGCCTGCTCCCCATCCTTCACCGCTGAGATAACACCACGCTGAGCACCCTCATCGCTCCTCATCTGTCGGCACCTGCTGCATTCCTGGAACTAAAACAGCCAAGTCTCAGGGCCTGTGTGTCCTGACCCTGGGCAGCTCTCCCCTGACAGGCCGCACCTCTGCAGGGCACCCAGGGCTGACACAGACACGAAGCTCTTAATGGACCATAGGGGTTCTGACCCAAGAAGTTAAAAATTTAAGTGTGGCCACGCCTGCAGTCCCGGCAATTCAGGAGACTGAGGCAGGAGGACCACTAGCCAGGCCACCCTGGGCAACATAGCGAGACCCTGTCTCAAACTAAAAAAAATAAAAGGGGTGTGGACGTAGCTCAGTGGTAGAACGCCCTAGGGTCCAGTCCCCCGTACTGCAAGAGAAAAAAGTGTGACCGTGAATATAAAGTCTGTCACCCAGACCAAGGCTGCTCTGTGCTGGGCACCAGGACACTGGGTTTCTGTCCTGTGTTCACTTGCTGCATCCAGAGCCACCGCGCTCCCACCAGTGGAGGGGACATGCCACAGTCTCCCTGTGCTCTCCCCAGGACCCTCAGAAGGGCCTGGGTCTTGTGTGCTGGCTGCAGGCAATCTCAGCCCTTCATGCACCTCGCCCAGTGCCTTCTGCCTCTGGGCTGTGAGCCAGGCCCTTCCCTTGGGCCTTGGGCCAGCCTCCCCACTGACTACCACCCCACCGACCACCTCCCTGCCTTCTCCTCCTCCTTTACTCACGCAGCCAGCATTTCCAGCTGAGCCTTGGGTGCCTCTGTCCCTGCTGAAGCCCCTCTGACCTCTAAGCAAGTTCATCTCAGTTGCACCGAGACCTTTCTGAGGCCAGGTGTGAGCAGCTCCATGTTCCTGCTAATGGCCCAGATCCAACACTGAGAGGGTCCCAACGTCACCCAGGCTTGGTTACCATCCCCTTCTCCACGGAGGGAGTGCAGGGGTTTGTTTGAAGGAAATGAGCCATGGGGAACCCAACCTGTTCCATGAGAACACTTCCTGAAGTCTGTCATCCCAGGTAGCGACTGCAGGAGCAGAGTCTGTGCCATGTCTACCCAGTAAAATCGCAGGCTGAACACCCGTCCTCAGAAATGCCTTTCAAAGAGGTGGGGGGGCGTGCAGCTCAGTGACAGAGCACCTGCCTAGCGTGCTCAAGGCCCTGGGTGCAATCCCTAGGCCCATCAAAAAAGAAAGAGAAAAAAAAAAAAACTAGCTTTTTGTTTGTTTTTAAAGAGCCAACTGACATCTAAGCAACCCTCACTGTGTCCAGCACACACCAGCGCTCTGTGGGCACATGGGGAAACTGACAGGGCCAGACCTGGGCCTGATGCACAGGAAGAGGCCCAGGCTCTTCACACACACTGCCTTTAAATCTGGGAACCACTGGAACATTTTTTTTAATACATATATTATTTTAGTTGCCATAGGACATAATAATTTTATTTTATTTACTTTTACGTGATGCTGAGGATCAAATCCAGCACCTTACATGCATTAGGCGAGTGCTCTACCACTGAGCCCCAGCCCCAGTGCCCCCACAGAACATTTTAATGAAGGGCTGCCTGTGCTCACCCCGGGGGGGCTCATCAGGCCAAGACGGCAGGAAGCAGCAGGCAGCCCGGCCAGAACTCTCAGACCAGGCTCCCAACACAAGCCAGTCTGACCTTTGGGAAAATCATGTCCAGCCCCCAAGGCCACTGAGGACTCTCAGGTCTGTGGTTCCTTAATCATCACAGCGCCACTGAGTGTTCCAATCACTGGGAAGGTACCACCACTGCCAGGCAAGCGCAGGAGGTACAGCATGGAGACACAGTTGTACCCCAAACGGCACTGCCCTCAGCCAGCAGCCAGGCCCATGTGTGCTCAAGACGTCCACATGTGCACGTGGGTGTGAGCATGTCACACGGACGTCTGTTTAGATACAGAGATGGAGGCTTCTCACATGAGCCGAGGTTACCTGTGAGGGGTGGTGGCAGGGTCCTGGCAGGGCACCCCGAGGCCAAGCTCCCAGCACACACTTTCCTAGAACCAGAGAACACGCAGCCCTGTGCTCCGATCAGCAGCAGCCCCAACTGCGGGCTGGGCCGCAGGTCAACAGCTCTGGGGCCTCATGATAGCTGCAGCAGCCCCACCTGCAGGCCCTCTGCACCCCTCCGCCAGGGCCAGGGTGGCATTTGTGCTTCATCAGCCACACCAAAGGAGCTACGGGGCTCCTCAGGGTGTGGGGGGCACCCTGACTGGGCAAGGGACGCAGGCCAAGTGTGTGCTAAGGCCCTGGCCGTGTGTGGAGGGGACGGGAGCCACGGAGTCTGCGAGCCACAGGCCCCTTGCCAGCAGCATGTGGCCCTAATGAGCAAAAAGGCAGCAACCCGGCCTCGCTCAAGCCAGGAGTCCCCTGCAGGTGTGCTGAGGCCTACATGTGGCCTGTCGGCATCTTAAAATTAAACCAGGTGAGCAACTGCCCGTGAGTATGTGTGTATGTACCTGGGGGACTGACCCGAGGAATTGACCTGCCAGCGAGCGCTCGGGGGCAGAGAGAAGGGGCTACGGCCACTTCCCGGGGAGCTGCCTGTGGGCCCACACCAGCCAGCCTCCCAGGTCTTCGCCCCAGGGCACACTGCGTGTAACCCGTGCCACGTGCGACCCAGCCTAGAGCAGGGGGAGGAGAGCCACCCAGGGAGGGTGGGGGAGGGCAGCATGCTGGGCTGAACAGTGTCCCTCACATCTGACCTACAGCCTCAAAAAACGTGGACATTTTGGGAAAAGGGTTTCAGTAGATGTGATTAAGAAGTCACACGCAGAGGGACAGGCCTTAAATTCCACAACTGGTGTCCTTCTAGGAAAGCCACGTGAAGACACATTGGGGGGGAGCAGGTGGAGGCAGGAGCCCTGCAGCCACCAGAGGATGGAGGCGGCAGGACATGGAGGGAGGCCGCCCTGGCTGCACCTGGACTTGGGGCTCTCAGTCTTTGGAACTGTGAGGGAATAATAAATTTCTTTTTTCTAATCTATACTTTAGGGTTTTGTTGTTTCCGCAGCCCTGGGGATTGAACCCAGGCCCGGGCACGTGCCCAGCAAGCACTATGAGTACTGAGCAGCATCCCAGTCCACTTCCTTGAAGTCATTCAGCCCCTGGCACTTGGTCACAGCAGCCCCAGGACACTCACACACACAGGGAGGCTGCAAGGGCCTGCCGGCCTCCACAGCTCACAGGGACCCGCAGTCACTCTGCTCACATGGTATTTGGCGGGGGATGGGTGGGGATGGAGGGTCACTACAGCCAGCACCTGGAGGTGCCGTCCTCTGTTCTCACCACGTAAGTGCCAACTGACCCAGGCAAGGCCTACCTGCCCTTCCCAGGAAACATGAATGGGGTCTTCTGTTGTTAAGCTGGTTTATTGTTGTTATTTATTATTTTTAAATTTTTGGTACCAGGGATTGGACCAAAGGGTACTTAACCAGTGAGCCACATGCCAGACCTTTCTATTTTCCTGAGACAGGGTCTAACTAAGTTGCTTAGAACCTAGTTAAATTGTTGAAGCCGTCCTTGAACTTGGGATCCTCCTGCCTCAGCCTCCCAAGCTGTTTGCAGGTGTGGCCACCGCGCCCAGCAGGCGTTTTTTGAGGAATGTTGCCTAACATGAAGCTGGACGCAGCAGCTGGCTACCCTCACCTGAAAAATGCCACACCCAGGCCTTGACCAGCTTCACAGGGGCCCAGTCAGATAGAGCAGGAGCAGCAAGAGGTGTCAGGAAGCCAGGCTCAGGGTGTCCCCATGGCCTTCCATCCACAGTGGCCACAGGGAGCTATCCCTCTCAGCTCTGGGGACCCAGGGCCAGACTGAAAGCTGGGCGGGGCTCTCCCCTGGGGAAGACCCCACCTGTGGGACCCACAGAGCAGAGGGCACTGAGAAAGGAACGGGGGGGGGGGGGGGGTGTCAGGGTCTGTGGGCAAAGGAGCAGGCACGACTCCAGACAGTCTGGTTCTCAGCTGGCCGGTCTGTGTTGGTCTGCAGCACTGGGGAGGCCCAGGGCCTGGTGTGTGCTGGGCAAGGGCTCCACCACTGAGCTACACCCCCAGCCCTCTTCACTGTATCCTGAGATAGCGTCTTGCTAAGCTGTTGAGGCTGACCTCCAATTTGCCATCCCCCTGCCTCAGCCTCCTGGGTCACTGTGATTACAGATATACACCACCATGCCCCCCCCCCCCCGCTCAGTTTACCATTTCTTTTTTTAATTTAAATTTTTTTTAATATTTATTTTTTAGGTGTAGATGGACACAACACAATGCCCCCATTTTTATGTGGTGCTGAGGATCGAACCCGGGTCCCGCCCATGCGAGGTGAGCGCTCTACCACTGAGCCACGGCCCCAGCCCTCAATTTATCATTTCTGAAAGTGGATTCCATATAAATCTCCACTGCAGAACGAAGTCTGGGGCTGGGGCTAGAGCTCAGTTGGTAGAGTGCTTGTCTTGCATGCACAAGGCCCTGGGTTCAATCCCTAGCACCACAAAAAAAAAAAATAAAATAAAATAAAAAATAAAAAAAAGAAAGAAGTTTGCGGCCGAGCAGACACTGATGAGCCTGAGCGTCTTGGCCTCTTCCTGAGGGCAGCAAACAGGCCTAAGACCTTCATAGGTCAAGCCTCAGAGTTATTAGTCACAGGTGACCACAGTTCTAACAGATTCAGAGTCCAGGAGCTGGTGAGGGGGGACAGCGAGGGAGTGGGTGAAAATCCCTTCCCTTCCCAAGTGTCTGTCTCCCACGGTTCTGCATGGTGAGGTGCACGGTCTGCCCGCCAGCCTCCTGGGTGGCTCAGGAATGCACACAGATGGACGTGCTGCTCCGGAGCTTCCCCGCCCGCCCAGCAGAACCACCGGGGAGGCCAACACCGCAGTGGCAGAGGGGAGAGAGCAGGGCGCCCAAGAGGGATTTGAGTCCTGGTGCCCTCTGCACGAGGAACCAAGCGGAAAACCAGCTCTGCGGGTCCTGAGAGGCAGCCCGCAGGTCCTGGCTCTTGGCGGGACACACAGCTCCTCCGGTCCCTGTTGTCAGCCTCCTCCCTGGTAGCAAGTGTGGCACAAAGGTCCTACGGGGGAGGACGCCCGTCCGCGGGTTCTGGGCAACGGGCACTCACGTTCCCAGCATGAGGGGAAACACACCAACACCCGCGCCCTGGCCTCCTCCCACGCCACTGCCTCAGAGTAAAACCCTGGGACCCCCAGGCCCAGGGCCTGGGTGCTACTCCCCTAGGCCTCTCAGCTGAAGGGGCCTCCCACCATCACACAAGGGCCTCGCCTCTGCACACCTCCTGAGACAAGTGAGGGGCCACCTACCACGACAGGAGGCACCTCCAGGACCTTGTCCACATTCTTCAGCGACAGGGGCACGTACCACAGCGTAGCCTTATTGGTCAGCTTTTTGGTACCTTAAGAGAAGAAAATAATCTCTGAGAAGTGGGATGCATGGGCAGGGGCTGCCACCAGCCCTGGGCACCACAGAGCCACAGTGCCATCTCCTCTGGCCCCAGCCCACAAGGTCTTTCTCTGCCTCCTGGCCTGGGTCATGCCATCATGCAGCATGGTCCAGTGACCCACTAGCCATGCACAGAGGCTGCACAGGGCACAGCACTGCTGCTAGAAGCCCAGAGCCTCAGCCCCTCCCCAGGCTGCCCACCACGGGAGTCTCCCTCTCCAGAGGCTGCTTTCTAACACAGAGTCACATTGGTGTTTTGACAGAGGGACCATCTGATTTCAAACTTGTCAGAAGCCTCCAGGAACCTCCCAGGCGCAGGAAGGACCTGCCAGGTGCAGGTGGACCCTACTCCAGCAGGGTGGCGGAGGAGCCAGGCTGGGCTGACTCACTTGCTGGCTCTCATCCCCACCAGGACACACTGCTGACATGAGGTGTCAAAGTCCACTGAGGAGCTCAAAGTCCCAATGCCTGAATAGCTGCATCTTCTGGACACTGTCCACCTATCCCAACATGTGGAGACTCCTGCCAGCCAAGGAACCTAGAAAGTCAGGCGGCCCACGCAGACACGATGCGAGGCTTGGAAGACATGCTGTACCCAGGCCAAGCGCCCCAGGGAGGGGCAGGCAGCTCACTTTGACACTGCCCCCAGGGCTCCCTCAACCTTCTCCTGCACAGAGACCCTGGCGCTTGCTGCTGGCCAACCCAAAGCTCCAATCCACAGCTCCCCGGTGCCTCCACATGGCTGTGGGCTGTGCACTCCCTCGGGGCACTGAGGCCAGCCATGGGCCCCCAGGGCAGGCAGCCTGGCTGAGCTGAGCACCACGGCTCCTGGCCCGCTGGTGCCAAGAGTTCGGAGACCACTGTCCACATCCCTCATTTATACAAGAAACCCCAAGCTGTAAGCAGTTTAGCCAGGGTCACATGGCAACTTGGTGACTGAGTGCAATGCAAACCCAGGCTTCCCAGGTACCAGTTAATCACGGGATTTGTAAGGATGCCTTTAAAAAACAGGCCCCTGGGGTGGGAACTGTGGCTCAGTGGTGGGGCACTTCAAACTCAGTGTGAGGCCATGGGTTGGATCCTTAGCACCACATAAAAATAAATACATAAATAAACAAAGATATTGTGTCCATCTACAACTAAAATATATATATACCTTTAAAAAAACACCCAGGGTAGCTAGCTCCTGGCTGGAGTGTGGCTCAGCGGGAAAGCCTGCCTGGCCTGCCTGCAGCCCTGGGTCCAACCCCCAGCGCCACAAAACAAAGAGTAAAAAGGAGGTGCTGCAACACGGAGAGGCAAGGTCCAGTGTGGCGCAGGACTCCAGAGCGAGAGCGGGCAGCAGGGCCGGGGAGAAGCGCAGCCTGCCCCTGCCCTCTGACGGGCCTCCCCAGCAGGAACCCGGGCTTCCAACACTCGCTTCAAACACTCGAGCGAGGCCCAAGCCAAGCCCCAGGGCTCTCAACGAAAGAGGCCAGCCCGGTTCCAAACTCCGCCATCGCCATCACCATCCCCAGCGCACCCTGCACACCCACACCACAGGGACAACCGCTTCCCAGGCTGGGAACCACAGCCCATGCTGAGGGAAAATATTTCCACCACGCTTTGACTGAGAGTGAATCTGACAACCTGCTTTTGGGAATAAAGATTTCCTGTTGGACGCGCCAGAGCCAGCCTGCTGAGCTGGTTGCCATGGAAACCCGAGTGGTCTGATAAACCTAAATGAACACCACAGAAAATACATTAATTGCACGTTTGCCACCATATCACAGAGCCACGGCCAGACCCAGAGTGTTGAAAACATGTCTTCCTGAGCCTTAAGAGCCCCCCCGCCACTCTCTGGAGCAACCTGCAGCCATCAAGTCCCTGTTGGCTTAATATTTGGACAGGTGCTGGAGCGAGCGGGGTCTCAAGGCCGAGGTCTAGGGGCCGTGCCTGGCCTGCGAGGGGGAGCACAGGGTCCTGCCTCCTGGGGGAGGAGAGGGCCACAGAAGGTCAGGCCAGCAGCGCGTCAGCCTTTCCAGGTACTCACATGCGTCCCCGTCCCCTGGCCTCCAAGTCCCCATCCCTTAGGGTCACTTGCCCGTTCAGCCAGGAGTACCACCACGTGTCACGTGTGTACAACAGAGTCCTCACGGGCTTACCTTCCAGTGGACACGTGGGCAAAAAAAGACACGTAAGGACGGAGAGAAAGGCCTGGAGGAACGAGAGAGACCCGCTTGGGGTCCACAGGTGGAGAGACCTGGAGATGAAGGGAGGGGCCCGTGGTCACAGAACGGGGGGGCGGGGCATCCAGTACTGCCGCGGGGCCCTGGAGCAGGATGGCCAAGATGTGGAGAGAAGCCAAGCCCCTCTGGGCTCCCAGGCCACACTGCCCCAGTCCTGTGCCCCAGAGAAGGGGGGAGCCTGGGAGGGAGAACCCAAGGTCATGGCCCCATCCAGAAAGCTGCCAAGTGTGGCTGGCTTCCTCCAAGCCCCTTTTTTTGTCTGAAGAAAATTCTCCAGCAGTGCCCATGCCTCAGAGCAGGAGAAGCCCAGGGGCAGGATGCTGGGGACACCAGGGAAGAGACCCCGTGGAGAAGTATTCCTACAGGGCCGGGGGCAGAGGGCTGGGCCGAACCCACCAATGTGGGCTCTTGGCAGAGCCTCCTGCCCCTCTGTCCACTCTCACCCTGAAGCACGAGGGATCCTTAAGGACACGTCCATTGGGTGCTCTGTGTCCTGAGCCAGCAGAGCTGCTGGGAGTTGTGACCCAGGGCAGAGCTGCAGCCTCAGCACCACTGACCTGGAGCAGGACCATTCTCGGCTGCAGAGAGTCCTAACCTGACTCTCCCTGTCCCAAATAGGTACCGTCCTGTTCACCGGGCCCAGGGCTGTGCTTCTGAGGCTTCCGAGACAGCCCGGGCCTGCCCTGCCCTCCATTTCTGAAGCCAGAGAGGGCCACAACCACCCACGAGGAGTAGGAGGACCGGGAGGCAATGGTGAGGGTGGTCGTCTCCCCCTCTGCAGGACAGGCCCAGGAGAGGAAGGGCTGGCCGCCCACGGGGCAGAGGGGCCCCACCCTGCACCTGGCCTGGCCCTGTGCCACAGCCTGAAACTAGTACCCCAGGGTCCCTCTGAGGCCAGCATGCTGGGCTCTATTTGGGGTGTAGGACAGAATGAGGATGGTCCTCCTCCCCAGGCCTGGCTCTGCTGAGCCCTTCCCTGTGCGTCACTGGGTTGACGCAACCTGTTCCCATCACTAGCGCTGCTGAGGTCATTGCTCCTGGACCTCTTTTTTTTTGGTACGGGGGACTGAACTCAGGGGCACTCGACCGCTAAGCCACATCCCAGCCCTATTTTGTATTTATCTAGAGACAGGGTCTCACTGAGTTGCTTAGGACCTCACTCTTGCGTAGGCTGGCTTTGAACTCGCGATCCTCCTGCCTCAGCTTCCCGAGCCACTGGGCTTACAGGAGGATGGCACTCCTGGACCTTAAAGGAAGGAGACTGGAGCCCGAGACAACCCTGCACCAGCATTCTGCAGGGCCTCCGCTGCCAAGTAATGGGGGAAGGGCCTCCCACCCTCAGGGGCCCTCGAGGTGGCCACAGAACACGCAGGGCTAGCACGCAGGCTAGCGGGGATGAAAAGGCGCCCTCTCCACCACTAACTGGTTATAAGAAGCGTGAGAGCGTGAGGAGCCTTGCTCTCCTGAGGGCAAGAGGAAGAGGAAAGGGGTTTCCATGGTTACCAAGGCCACAGAGAAGGCTCTGCTGAACCTGAGGCAAAGAAAGGTTCAACCCACGAGCTCCTCACTAGGCCAGATTTCCACCCAGGCTGGCCTGACCTTCCCAGGGGCAGGCAGCGTCCTCCATCCAGAAGGGCAAGTAGGACACAGAGCAGGTAATGCCCCCAGACCACTCCGGTGCCCAGTCCAGACAAGCTGGCCACGGGAAGGCAGGGGACCAGGGTTGCAATCTGCTCTGGCTGCGTGGTCTGGCCCCCATCTATCTGACAGGACATGGGACCTGGGGGTCATTAGGGAAAGCAGCCGGCCTCCTGAGCCATCGTGGCCACTGCTGAGGCGTCTACATTCCCACCCGAGGTGGCACGGCGAGGAGTGCTGCGAGTTACCTGTGAGGATGTTCTCAGACATCACGTTGACCTGGACCTCCACTGAGTGCTTGGAGGTGTAGGTGATCTCCGCGCTGACGTGCGCCACCTCCCCAATGCACATAGGAGACAGGAAGTCAGTGCGCTCCACACGGGCCAGGGCAGCCACACAGCGCTCCTGCAGAGACAGAGACAGCCCGTCAGCCAGCCCGCCCTGGGGACGCACCCACAGCCCGCCTGACTGTAAAGCAGCTCAAGGTGCTAGACGCACAGGACCCGGGGAAAGCCACCCAGAGCAGCCGCTGGCCACATCTCAGGTCAGGCGATCGCCAGTGACATCTAAACTTTCTATCCTAAAGGCACATCACTTGGAAACACAACGCAGACATGCTCCTGGGAGACCGGGAATCTTCCTGAGAACAGGGCCTCGCTGGCTGTGCCGGCTCCCGTTCCACGCCTTCTGTCTAAGCCTCTGGGGGAAACTATTGTCTGCTTTCACACTCAACAGGGGATGGACAATCTGTCCCTGTCGTGGCAGCTCTTTGCAGTGACTACTTTTATCTCATTTAGATTTTATTTTTCAAAGAGGCAGCCCATTCTCATAATTCAAATTCAGAAGGAATGAAAGGGTATGCATTGCCACCTGTCCCCAGCCACCTAGGAGTCCTGAGGAGCCTACATTGACAGATGCACCTCTACACCACAAGATGGGTCTCTGAGCCCATGCGCCTCTTTCTTCATCTGCCTTGAGGGTGGTCCCATGGGTACAAGTCACGGTCTACTCAGGCAGTTTTATTCCAAGGACACTGACCTCATTCTTTTTTTTTTTAAGTTTTTTTTTTTTTTTTTAAGAGAGAGTGAGAGAGGAGAGAGAGAGAGAGAATTTTTAACATTTATTTTTTAGTTCTCGGCAGACACAACATCTTTGTATGTGGTGCTGAGGATCGAACCCAGGCCGCACGCATGCCAGGCCAGCGCGCTACCGCTTGAGCCACATCCCCAGCCCCTGACCTCATTCACAAGAGCTTTGGGGGACACAAACCTTCAGCCCACAGCAGAACCCAACAGGCTCCCTAACCCTGTCCATGGTACCCCGCTGCAAAACTATCTGTAATGGCCAAACAGAGCAGGATCTCTGCTGCCAGAGTTCAGGGACGGCCTGAGTCGCTCCCCAGGGTAAACGATGCCATGGCGGGCTCCTTTCACCTAAAGATTTTCTGTGCTGCCATTATCTTCTGGGTCCAGCGGACCAAGATTTGGATAGACATTCCCAAAGTCTTTTTCAAAAGGCCAGCAGTGATCCCCCAGCCTCCGGTGCCACACACTTCCTCACTGGAACTAAGGGCCGACTCATGTTCACCGATGCTGGTGGAACAAGTCTGTGTGGGAGCTGGCATCGTGGGCCTCATCTTCCTGGGGTTCCTCAGGGCTGCAGGACTTTCTGCTGGAAACTGCCGTCTTCCTCAGGACGCTACTGGCAGGAGGGGTAGGGACAACGGCGATCGCCACTGCACCCTTTTCCAAGGCTGAGACCTCAGGCAAGCTGCTGGTGGTCATAGGTGAGCAGGTGCAGGCAGTCCAAGCCCTGCTGTGTGGGCCACAACCTAGTCACCAACTGCCTGCCCCCACCCGTGGCACGATGCGCGGCTGAGAACCACGGTTCCAGGGCCCACCACAAGTCAGAACATGCCTCCCTGGAAGCAGTCAGGGAACCCTGAATATAACCCTCTCCCAGGTGACTCTGTGTTGCTGAACCATAAACCTGGCGGGACAGCTCTCAGCAGGCAACTGGGGCTGTGCAGAAAACAGGGGCACCTGGATGAAGTCCTAAAGCCAAGCTGGCCAGGGAGAGCGGCTTCCCCACTGACTGCAGGGCGCCTGCCCCACCCACAGCCCCGCATGCTTCAGTGGAGGCAGGAATCAGACTTGGCCTGGAACATCCGCGTGGATATGGCACCACCCTCTGGCAGGAAACTGGAAGGACAAGGGCTGCACGGAGCCGCACAGGTCGGCACCACCTCTGGGTCTGGGAGCACCACTAACAGCCCAAGCTCTGCTGCCAGACCAGAAAACTGGCGCAGCAAGCGGCCGTTACCGGGAGTGCTCAAGTTAAGTCATGGTACAGACTTGCTCACACGCGTAAGACATGCACACATGCACATCTTGGGGACAGGGGCCTGGCATCTCCCACTCTGCACTTGTGGTTGACCGGCAGACACTGCAGCCTTCTGCACTCCAGAACATGGGTGGGCTGCAGACTCCATCAGCGATGGGTACAGAGCCAGCCACTGCCCTCTGCAGGCCTGCAGGGGCGAGTCAGAGCATCTGGCCTCCAGGGCAGGGTGGTCATCAAGTCAACACCACATAAGTCCTGTCGGGTAGAGGCTCAGGAGACCCCACGGGGATGTAGTGGGGAGAAGACATCAGACCAGGAGGAGATGCTGAGACCCAAATGACCAGGGGTCGGCAGGGAGATGGGGGGACTCCAGGGAGCAGGGCCAGGGCTCCCGAGAGGGGCGGAGGAGGAGCAAAGGCTGCCGCTCTGCTCAGGTTGGTCCTCCAGGCAGTGCTGCAAGATGGAGTGACTTGTGGCAGGAGGAAAATCCAGAGTTCCTCTGCGCTGTCCCCAGGGTTAGACCCCCATGAGCCTTCCACACAGCTACCACCAGGCTGGTGTGGGGACACCTGGTGCCTGCCCTTCCTTCCCTGTTGGGAGACCACCTATGAACCTTGAGTTTTGCTCTCTGGACTTAAAACACTGAAGAAGGGCAGGGAGCTGCTCCACAGCCGCGGGAGCCTCGCTCCTGGCGAAACCTGGGGGAAGGCAGCTGTGCTATTCAGCACTTGGGCTGCTATGACTGCATCTGATGGGCGCAGGTGGCAGAAGTCGTACCCAGGGCAGCTCTGATGTGACTGAGCGGCTGTCTCCAGGACCTAGCAGGGCGCTGGACCCAGTCCAGACTGCCACCGACCGGTAGACCCAGAAATCAGCATGTGCCCTGGGAACACTCACACTCAGCACGGTGTCAGGAGTGCCCTGCGCCTCCCTGCTCCAGAACCTGCAGGCGAGGGCAGTGGCACCTCGGGGAGGACCATGAGCAGTCTGATCAGCATCTGCCCCATAAGTGCTCTCCGCTGTACCCCAGAAGCCAATCAGTGTCATTCAGTCACTGGGGAGCTGTAGGCAGGATTCCTGGTCTGTCCCAGGGCTTCAGCAGGACAGTAGCTTCAGAGACTGAGCTGGGTTCAAGGGCCAGCTCTGCTGCCTACTAGCTCGGGGATGTCGGGCAGTCCCGGCCTCTTCACAGGCACAGTTAATAAACGGTACCACCGGGTTCTGAGTGGGGAAACACAGTGCTCATGAAGGGCCCGGGAGGGACAGCGGCCACCCTGGCTGCACGGTACCAGGTCCGCACCCAGGGCTGGCTCCTGCACCACCACCATTTGTCTTACCTGCCCCCACCCCTGTGGCTGAGGGCAGCTCGGAACGGTGGCTCTGTGCCCTCTGGAAAGGCACAGGACTTCTCTAGGCCTCAGGGTCCTCACAGGAAAACAGGACTAAGAACAAAGCCTCTCAGCTGGCGGCAGGAACAGTCACGTCGGGCGAGGAAGGTCAGGCACAGGTGGGCAGAGGCACATCACGAGGGCTCCTTAGACATGCTCTCTGCAGACATCTTCTCTTCCAGAAGCCCACAGCATCCAGCGCCAGCCTCAGCCCTCTGGGCCAAGCACCCTGTGGGAACCAGGACACACACCACTGCCCTCGCAGGGGGCCAGGTCCTGGGGAGGCAAGGCTGCGTGCTGGGTTGCACAGAGACCGCAGACAGCAGAGGGAAGGGCCTGGGAGTACCTGCGGAAGAGGGCCTCAGGCAGGGAGAAGAGCCAGGGCAAAGGCCCTGAGGCAGGGAGAGCCGCAGAGATGAGGTCCCAGAGCTGGAGCGAGACAGGGACTCGGGCTTGACTCTGAGAGAAGGGAGCTGCCCTGCAGTGGTGTCCACTGACTCCACACGTGAAGGACTCTGGCGACTACTGGAGCACAGATGAGGTGGGAGGTGGGCAGGGACTGCTGGGGTGACCTATCAGGAGGCTCACACCAGGTGGACCAGGCAAGGGAGGCTCAGAGAGGAGGTGACCTGGAGCTGGCCAGTGCTCAAACCAGGCTGCACCCGGAAGATAAGCAACATTTGCCACCTCAGAGGGTCACAGCGTGAGAAGAGGTGTCAAGGGAGACCCCAGGTTTGACCTGAGTCATGAGGGTTTGCAGAGGTCACTCACCAGGAGAGGACACTGCAAGAGAAGTAAGCCTGGGGTACACTGAGGTCCGGAGACTGGCACTGTGGTAGGAGTTGCAGGCTGGAGGCCACCACCAGGGCCTAGTGAAGTTCCCCAGTTGTCAGCCCTCAGCCACCTACAACTAGAGGTGCTGGGCTGCCTGGAAGTGAACCCCCTCCTGAGCCTGGAACCTCTAAACCGTTATTCTGGCGTCCACCTGCCCAAAGGCTTCACCCAGCCCAGGTGTCTGGACTGTCCCTCCCCTCTGCGGGCCTAAAGGAACAGGGGCTCCACGCAGAGCTCCAGGCCTGGACTCATGGCCCAGACCTATCCGACCCCTTGGGTGGCCTCCACCTCTCCCAAGGCTCAGTTTCCTCATCTGTGCAACAGGGATGACAAGAACAGCAAGGCCACCACATCTCCAGCCGTCCCGGGGATCACTGAGCTGAAGCTCTCCGAGCTCTGCCAACACTGCTGACCACGTGGTTTCTACAGCCTCAACTGCACGGGTGCCCCCTTGTCTCCTGAGCCCCGCCATGCCCCAGTCCTAGGGGCTCTTCCTTGCTCATGTCACCCGCTCTTGCCAGGCCTGCCTGGGACCGTCTTTCTCTTGAAGGTCTACCAGGGTCTTGGCCCACTCCTTCCTGGCCTCCTGCAGCCACCAGAGGGTGCTCTGATGTGGCCTGGTGACAGCCCAGCTTCTCCTGACCCCCCTGGATAGCACAAAGCCAACTGACCAGGTGGGCCAGCCTCCTCCACCAGGGCAGGCCCCCACGTCCACCTGTCCACAGCGCCCTGGCCTGGCACGTTCTGTGCACGCGGGTTTTGGCTTCTCCACTGGAAAACAGGGCCCGCCACTGAGGGCTGAATGTGCGTACTACGGTCACAATGTCCGTGTTCCCCAAAATTCATGTGTTGAAACTCATGTTTTAGGAAGTGGGGCTTTGGGGAAGGGAATAGGTCATGAGGGGGGAGCCCTCGTGAATGAGGTTAGTGGCCTTCAGAAGGGACCGCAGAGAGGTTCTTCACAGCTTCCACCAGGAGAGGCAGTGGAGAGGCGGGAGAGCAGACTTCCAGGCCTGCCCATCCAGGCACAGGTGGAGGGGAGGCGAGGACGGCCCCAGAGCACTGCCCGAGGAAATCAAGCAAGCGACAGACAAGAAGCTACTTGCCCTACATTGTACCTATCAAGGTGTGACAGCATCGTGTCTTCATAGCAACGTACACACCTTACTGAAAGTTACTTTATCGTGGGGCTGGGGGCTGCAGCTCAGGGGTAGAGCACCTGCCCAGCACACGTGCGGCCCAGGGTTCCATCCCCAGCACCACAAACAAACTTCAATGCTCCAGAGTGCTAATGATCACCTGCGTCTGGAGCAAGCCAGAATCTCTGCGGGTGGAGGCTCTTGCCTGTCATTTCTGACTCAGACTGGTCAGTGGCTGGTGAGGCTGCGGTGGTTTCTTTCTTTGTTTTTTGGGTGGTCCTGGGGATGGAACCCCAGTTCCCGCCCACAATGTGCATGTGCTCTCCCACTGGGCTGCAGCCCCAGCCCACCAGTTTCTTAAAACAAGACAGAAGTTCACCACATCAACTGACTTCGCTCCAAGGTCTCTGCAGGGGACGCTGCTGACAGCACCATACCCACAGTCGTAGTCAATCCTCTGAATCCCTGCGGCCACTCCTCAACTTAGTTTATGTGACATTCTCAAGCCTCTGTCGTCATTTCAGCAGCGTTCCCTGCACCCTCAGTGGATTCCATCTCCAGACAGCGCTCTCGTAGCTCATCAGCAAGAGGCAGCTCCTTGTCCCTTGAGATGGCAGCAGTCAGGCCCCACTTCCGGCTCCACTTCCAGTCCCCCTGCTGTTCCCACCGCACCTGCAGCTCCTCCTCCACTGGAATCCGGAAGCGCTGGATCAACCCCGTCCAGACTCCCGTGAAGTGCTGGTGTTCTGACCTCCTCCCTGAGTTCCAGATGCTCTTAGTGTCATCTTGAATGGCGGGTCCTTTCCCGAGGCGTCCTGTTGACTTTGCCCAGATCCCTCAGAGGGACACTGTTTAGTGTACTCTGCTGTGTGCAGTGCTGGGCCTCACGCATGCTGGGCAGGCGCTCTGCGCTACTGATGGCAGCCACGGCCTTAGGAAATGTGTCTCCGTGATAATCAGACTTAGGAGCTGCACAGTGAGGCTGCTGGCAGGCATGAAAGGACATCAGTCTCGCGGAGCATCTCCCCAGAGCCCCTGGGAGACCAGTGCGCTGTCGGCGAGCAGTAACGCTTGGGAAGGACTCTCTTCTCACGCAGCGGGCTCCACAGTGGACGTGCTCAGCAAGCCACGTGACGACAGAGACGTCACAGCCTTGGCCATTCCCTTTACGGAGCGCAGGCAGCAGAGCTGTGTCATTCGGAAGGCCCCAACGGGCTTCACCTTCCCCTTGAAGTCACCAGCTGCCTTCGCCCCTAACAAGGAGTCACTGTCCTTTGATGACCTGCTCAGGCGCTGACTTCTCCGTAGCCATCGAAGTCCTGGGCAGCACCTGCTTCCACAGAAGGCTGCTCCGTCTACACTGGAAATCTGCTGCTGTGCAGCAGCTCCATCAGCCGTCCCAGGGGACGATCCTGGGGACAACTCTGAGCTTCTTCACTGCCCTTGCTGCGTCACGGGCACCGGGACTGTGGAGCCTCAGGAGCGACCTCCGCAGCCTTGGCCGTTTCTCCTGCAGCTGCCTCACCTCTCGGTCCCCCAGGAGGGAGAGTGGGGGCCTGGCTCTGGCTACACCTGGCTCAAGGGAACGCTGTGGCTGGTTTGATCTTCTGTCCAGACCAGCAATCAGGCTTGTGAAGGTTTGGATCTAAGAGGTGCCAGAGGCCATGAGTCAACAGCTGGGCCTACAGCCAGTGCTGCTGCTGGGAGGTGACAGAAACTTCAGGAGGGGAAGCCTGGTTGGAAGAGGTGGGGACGTGCCTCTGAGGGCTGTGTCTTGTCCTTGGATCCTCCCTGGCTCCCTTGGGCTTGGCAGTCCCCCATGCCACACCCTCCAGGCCCAAGGCAACTGAGCCAGTCTCCTGAGCCAAGACAAACCTGTCCTCCTCTAAGATGTTCTTCTCAGGTGTCTGCCCCATGACAGCCAACACCTGACAGGTGGCTCTCAGCACCCCTCCCAGAGCGTCCTTCGCCTGCAGAGCTCCCCAGCCCTCGGCTGTCTGGGCAGCTCCCCACACCGTCCACTCCTCACGCCGTCCACTCCCACCGTAGAGACCACTGCGGAGTTACAGCTGCTCTGATTTCAGCATCGTTATGTTTCAAGGAGCAGGAAAGCCCAAGAACAGGGAGACCGCTGGTGGAACAGTCAGCACACGCACATTCATGATGAAGTTTACCCACTTACACCACATAGAGAGGTGCAGCTCATGGCACCCCAAACAACTGGACAGTGACACCAAAGTTCACTGATCAGGCCGGGCGTGGTGGTGCCTGTCTGTAATCTCAGTGCCTTGGGAGGCTGAGGCAGGAGGATCACAAATTCAAGGCTAGCCTCAGCAACTTAGTGAGGTTGAAAGCCTGTCTCACCAAGGGATGTAAAATATATGAAAAGCCTAAAAAAGGACTGGGGATGTGGCTCAGTGGTTAAGTGTTGAGAGCCACAGTTTAGTTGGAATGACACCTGGCATTTTGCTAGAGGGAATGGTTGAAAGATGACCCTACTACGGGATTAGGGCGGATCCAGGATTAGGGCGGATCCTGCTGGGAATAGGGTGGCTCCAGGATTAGGGCTGATCCTACTGCCTCAGGCGCCAGCTACTTTGAAGTTCCCATTGAGTTCTCGCGGGGTTCTGAGGGAATTGGCGCGGGAGCCCAGTGGAAGCAGTGTGTTCCTGGGAAGTGTGTGTAGAGGGCCGGTGGCAGCCCCCCCACGCGCCGGCCCAGGTCTTCCCGGAGTCGGGTTGCTTGGGAATGCAGCCCAAAGCGGGTGGTAAACTCCATCTAAGGCTGAATACCGGCACAAGACCATAGTCAACAAGTACCCTAAGGGAAAGTTGAAAAGAACTTTGAAGAGAGAGTTCAAGAGGGCGTGAAACCCTTAAGAGGTGCCCATGGACGATGTGGCGGTGTGCCCAGCCAGACTACGGCAGCTAAGCACTCCTGGATTCAATCCCCAGTACTAAAAAAAAAAAAAAAAAAGATCAGGACTAGGTGTGGCTCAACGGTGGAGCACTTGCCTGGCATGAGTGAGCCTCGGGTTCCATCCCCAGCACCGCTCCCACTCAAAAGAGAAAAAAAAAGACCACTGACCACAGATCACCAGAACAGATAAAATAATGAAAACCTTGAAATATTCAAGAATCCCCACAGCGTGACACAAAGTGTGCACATTCCCTCAAAACAAGGGCACCACAGGCCTGCTCAACGCAAAGATACCCCAGCCAACGCCAAAGACGCCCCAGCCAACCCCAAAGACGCCCCAGCCAACTCGTACAGAGCATGCCACCTGCAGAGGGCAGGTGATGGCTCAGCCCACATGTCCCTCTTCCACTGTGCCCACCTGTTCCCAGAGAAGTAGTGGCACCCCCATGGGTCCCCAGCCTCTGACCTCACTTCCTCTCAGCCCCCTGGTGGAGCAGACTGACCTCGTGCCCACTGCAGCGCCTGGAGGTGTCCTGTGGTTTCTCCCCCTCTGCCCAGGAAGCCCAGCAGGGGGGCTCACAGGGCCCAGAGCACACAGCCATGGTTCCCCCGCGGTGCCACCTCTCTGCCTGGCCCCAAGATACAGCAGCTGCAGCAGGACAGTGTGTCCTCCCTTGCTCTCTGTCTCTCCAGGAATGGCAGACGACTAGCTACAGACCCTGCCCACCCCGCCCTGGCCACACACTGCCTCTCACTGTGCAGCTGCAGGGGTGGGCAGGGGGTGGGCAGGGGGTGGGCCCATCAGGCCCCACTGTGTAGACCTGTTGGGCTTCAGAGCAACAGGAAGTGGCTGAGGCCCAGAGAGCCACAGCATTGGTCACCGGCTGAGGTGGGCCCCAGGATCGGGCTGTCTGTCCCAGTCGTCTCGGCTCTCGGCCATCAGGACAGACCACACCCCGCAGAGGCCTGCTCTGCTTCAGACCAGAAGTGAGCCAACACGGCTCCCAGGACCGTAACAGGGCAGGATGGTGAGAGGGCCTGCCGTCCCCCGGAGCTCCTCCACTAACGCAGGAACGTTCAGAGATGAAGCGACCAGAGCACAAGGGACCCCACCAGGCCATCCTCACCAGGCCTGCCTGGAGCTCCCTGCAGGCAGGTGGGGCGGGCTAGGGGAGGAGGGTCTCGGGCTGCCCTGGGGCTGCCCTGGACCCCGGCACCTTCCCTGCAGCCCCGCCCCCACCCTTCTCCCTCCCAGTCTCTCTCTCTGTGCTTCCTGCTGCCAGGAGGGGAACAGCGTCCCTCTGGGGGCCCTGCGGCCATGACGTGTGCCTCGCAATGGGCCCAGGGCAGTGGAGCCGGCCACCCATGGACTGAGGCCCCTGAGACCAGGAGTCCCCAAAACCTTCCTCCTCTAAGTTGCACTTATCAGGTGTTTTGCTCATAGTGACAAGAAAGTTTGACTCAAGACAGCCTCTCGGCGCCTGCCAGCTCCTCTCAGCCTTTCCACAACCAAGCACCATTCCAAGGTCCTACCCAGGGCTGATGGGGCTGCAGCCCCCAGGAGCCGCCAGGCCTGCGGGGCCAGGAAAGGAAGGCTTCAGACCCGGGTCCCATGCAAACGCCTTCCCTGACCCTCACTGGCGTGGCTTCTGGGTGCAGAAGCTCGTGCCTGACCAGGCTGGCCAGGTCCGGCCCGTGCCTACCCCGTTCTGGCTGTTGCAGTGCCGGGTGCTGATGATGGCGCCCGCCTCCTCGATCATCTTCAGGATGGTTCCGCCGTGGACATTGCCAGCCACATTGGCATCATCTGGCCGCATGATCCTGGGACGAGAGAAGAAACGGGGTGAGTGGAGGAGGCCCCCACAGGGCTCAATGGCTCCCCAAGGAAGGAGGAGAACGCTGCAGGTCTAGGGTCTCCCCATGTGCTGTGCTCGTCAGAGCCGAGTGCCAACCTGACAGGCCACAGAACGGGCTCCACAGTCCTCTCCCTTCTAGAGCCATGGCACCAGCCTGTGAGGAGAACCCCGCCCTGCAATCGGGGCATCACAGAAGCCCTGCCCACCCGACTATGGAAGAGGAACGAAGGCAGTGCCACTGCTGTGGGGGGCAGCACACAGGGGGGGCTATAAACGCAGCATCAGCAAAGCCACGAAGCAGGCAACAGCTCAACTGCCGGTATCCCCAGAGTGCCAGGCGTCCAGGACACAGACGGTGACCCCAAAAGCTAATTCAGGGACCACCGCTTTGGTCAAGAGTCCCAGAGCCTCTGGGCAGCCATGACTGACCTGAGAACTGGACACAAGTCACAGCTTCAAGCCCCCTGGGACCCGTCAACAGGGGACCGCTGGCCCTCTCTGTCCACGTGGTAGGGAGCCCTCCCAATCCATGTGGGGTCCAGGCCAGCTCAGAGCTGCAGCTTCCACTATCCTCGCTGTGTACACTCTCAGCATAGAAGTGCCACTAAATGTCCAGAATCCCAACGAGCCAGTGTGACAGTCCTACCACAGACAACCCTAGCAGGGCCTGGCCCGTTCCCAGGAAACTGCAGGGCTAATGAATCCATCTTCAAGCCCAGAGTCAGGTGACGAGCAGAGGGCACGTGCCTGGGGGTCCAGCACCCCCGCCCTCAGACCAGCACCCGAGCAACTCCAGCCCGGCCCCAGCAGCTGGGAAGCTGATCCAGAGGCTGAGCAAGTCCGACTCCGGAGAGCAGGCCTGACTCCAGCTCCTGCCAGCTGGGTGTCCTGGGCCAGCTACCAAAGTGCATCCCTCCATTTCCTCACTGTGAACCTGGCATCTCGACAGGCTGGCCTCACCTGGCCATGGGCAGGCAAACCACACCCTCAGCAGTGGCCTGCACATAGGAAGCGCTCAGAGAACAGGATCCAGCAGCACATCCTCTCTTCTGCGAGGGTCTAGCCAACCTGGCTGGGCTCCCAGAGCCAACAGGTGACACTTTCTAAAGCAAGTGAATGTGGATCCCCTCAAATGACTGACAGCTGTGAACATGAAGTCACCCTTCACGCTGGGTGAAGTGTGGCTTCTGGCCTTGGCACCAGGAAGGACCCAAGGGCCCCTAGGGGCCAGGGTAGCCCATGGAGACCAGGAGCAGTGCCATGTGTGATGGGCACCAGGGAACCCCAGAGCACAGAGGAACTTCACCTGCTTCTAACATTCACCTAAAAGTATTTCAGTATTTTTAAAAATTGAGTTTCTGCTAGTAAGGGTTTTTGAGTTTTTTAAAACATCTTTTTGTAATATATGTATATATTTTAGATGTTGATGGACCTTTGTTTTATTTAATTATTTGTACACAGTGCTGAGAATCAAACCCAGTGCTTCACACATGCCAGGCAAGCGCTCTACCCCTGAGCTACAGCCCCAGCCTCGGTTTTTGAGCTTTTTAAAGTCTGAGTTAAGAAGCGGCCAGCAGCCGATGTCCTTTGATTCTGTTTCCATGTCAGCAGGAGGGGCCTCCTGCATCTGGCTGCACTGGGCCGGGGGTCCCTTTTCCATGTGCCAGCTTGCCTTGCTTTGGGCACAGGACAAACTGCAGCTTGCTGGGGAGACAGGGCCCTGCCGAGTTCCAGGGCAGGGAGGAAACTCGGCTCAGCTTTCCACAGGAGCACTGGAGCCTGGAGGGGCACCCGGTCCACCTCTGCAAGCCAAGCTTGGCCTGTCTGTACAGGGGGCCGCAGATGGCAGGCTGACCAAGGGTGATGCTGCAGGCCGGAGAGAGGAAGGACAGGCCAAGGGCCGCAGAGCCGAGGAGGAAAGGACTCCAGCCAGTACCCAGGAAGGAAGCAGCCAGGGACAGCGCCGGGACCAAGGAAGGACCTGGGGCCACTTCGAAGAACCGGAGGCTCAAAGTGAGGGATGCTGAGCCACCAACACCCTGTTGC
Source organism: Spermophilus citellus (assembly GCF_964194105.1). Lineage (NCBI taxonomy): Eukaryota > Metazoa > Chordata > Mammalia > Rodentia > Sciuridae > Spermophilus > Spermophilus citellus. Next base: position 135,576,169 of record NC_138191.1, on the reverse strand, counting down.
CGACCCCAGGGACTCTGGCTCTTGGTGATACCCCATGGGAATAAGCACCAGGGATGCCAAATGTCACCCCCAAACTGACCACCTTCCCTCTGGCCCTGGGTCCTACACCAAGGCTGTCCTAACTCTCTAGACCAACTGGCCCCAGGAACGGGCCTCGCCAAGTCAGTCTAGGCACAAAGGACCTCATTCCTGACGGAGGACCTGCTGTCACCTCCTACACCAGGCCCACAACAGGACGCTCCCCCGACAGCCCAGCCTAGATTCCTTGCCTTCCTCCACCCTCTCCAGCCCTGCCCCAGCATCTGCCTCCCCGCCCTCCTACCCCCACCCCACCCCCACTAGCCAAGAAGTGCCCCCTCCAGCAGGCAGGTGCAGGGGGCTCGAGGGGAGCCCGGAGGACACAGGGCCCCCCTGGAGTTCTCGGTTCCTCAGTTTTAACAACATGGGCATGAGAAGGGTCTCGTGTTCCTCCACAGTTTTAACAGGAGGAGAGGAGATGTCCTGGCAGAGCGGTGCCAGGGCTGGGAGGGGATGTGGACCGCATACAGTGTGGGACGGCCGCAGGAATGTCCAGGAGGCTAAGCTCCCAGGTGTTCCAAAGCCTGATGTCCCAAGCTCACCATCTGACAGGCCTGACCCGGTCCTGGGAGGCTGCTGAGACCCACGCCCCCCCCATGCCAACCCTGCACTCCCTGCCCCTACACAGAGCCCAGAAACCCAGGGACAGGCCACTGGTCAGCCCAGTGACAGCCTCCTGCACAGCTGCCTCCCCTCGGCGGGGCCTGGCGGCTCAGTCCTCACCAGAAGCCCTGGAAGCCAGCAGAGCTGGGGCTGCTGACTCACTCCCACCCCCACCTCTGTCCCAGCTGCTCCCATCCAGGTCAGAACATCTGTCCCATCAGCGTGGGGTGAATAGACCAGGCAGGGGCCCAAGGCCACCCCCAGGGCCACCTCCCTCAGCAGCAACCTCTCTGGTGTGGGCAGCAAGTTGATGACAAGGGCCCTTGGGAAGCTGAGCAAACACAGGTCAAGGAGCCACCCCAGGCTCTGGGAAAACTTCCTAGAGGAAGTGACACTTTGGCCATGTCCTGGAGGGTGAGCCAGGGATCACGGAACATTCCAGGGAGAAGGGGGACTTCAAAGGGGGTCCCACCCCAAAGCCAGCAGTGAGTTTCAGAAACAAAGCAACCCCAGGAAGCTGGCATGAGACCCACACAGGGGTGAGGACAAGATGGGTGCAATCAGAGACCCGTGCTTGCCACACGAGGCTGGGGACAGCCTGGATTCCACTTTGGAAGGAGGGACCCTCGGGGAGACACTCAAGCAGGGGCCACACTCAGATGGGTGTTTGGGGAGATCGGCCGGCTTCTGCCCAGGTACTGACTCACCGCTCACCTGGCCGCCCCCAGGGAGTTTTGTGAGGTTGGCTGAGACTCCAGGGCTCTTCCTGTCTGCAGAACAGTCAGGCACACGAAGCCCTGAGACATCCAGAACTTTCCTCATCTCACCTGCACCTGCCTGCGAGGCTTCCAAGCCACAGCTGCCAAACCACTGCCATAATCAGGCACACCTGGCCTTCCCCACCGTCCCGCCTGTGTTCAGCTGTCCAGAAACATCTGAAGAAAAATGGCCACCTGAGAATGGAGCAGTTCTGATGAGCCTCACGGAAGGAGACTGGCATCAGCCATCAAAACCCCACATGCTCAGCGTGCCCAGGCTAGCAGTTCCACCTGCAGGCAGCTGCCCCTCAGGTACCTCTGCCCCCATAAACCAAGTGTGGTCCCAGCTGATTGTGCAAAGAGGGCTGTGACACGGAGGCTGGGCACCTGCCCCTGTCAGCACGGAGAACCTCAGCAGTCTTCACACCATGGATCACACTCTGCTTGAGCAAGAGGCAGGAAGGTCTGAGACGCAAGGTCAGGTAAAACACAGCCAGGCACAGGCCAGTGGGGACAAGGTGACCTGAGCGCACCTCTGAAAGCCCTCGGTGCTCCTGGGAAGGGAAGAGCGACTGGACAAGGGCTCAGTGGGCTTTCAGATTTCAAACCACCTCAACCAGAAATTGTTTAAGGCACAGCTCAAGACACGCATCCTTCGCATGGCCTTGGCCACCTCGACGTCACACATGGACTGGCCAGGACCCGTCCCAGGAGTGCCCTGCAGCAGTGGCTCTGCCATGCCTGCCCAGAGGCAGAGGGATGGCACCCTAGACAGAACAAGCAAGTAGACCCTGGAGGACTGTGAGGAGCCACTGCCCCAGCCTCAGGGCAGGCACCCAAAAGGCTGGCCGCAACCCCTGCTCTTCCAGATCCCCTCCAGGTGGAGCCCCGCCTGGGGTGAAAAGCCACATTCAAGTCCTAAACCCTGTGACTACAAATGATCTTCTTCTGAATCATCCTTGCAGATGTGGCTCAGGTAAGAGGAGGCCACTCTGCACCAGGGTGACCCCAGGCAGTGACTGACTGGCCTGAGACACAGGGAGGAGGTCGTGCAAAGACAGAGGCTCAAGTGGCACGGCCATCAGTCAAGGACCACAAGGGACAGCCCAAAGTCACCAGAAGCTGAGACAGACACCTCCTAGAGCCCCCAGAGGGAACACAGCCCTGCAGATACCTGGACTTCAGATTTCGGCCTCCAGATTTAACCCCTAGGAGAGAAGACAGGTCCCTGCTGTTTTAAGCCACCTGCTCTGTGGTCACGTCTCATGGCAGCCCTGACGGAGGTCCCTGCTCCTCCTACAGAGGCAGCAACAAGTGGCACAGATGGGCCCACACAGCCACAGGGTGGCCACAACAGCCAAGCCAGTTCAGCCCCTGCAGCCAAGGCCCTACTCAGCCGTCTTGGCAGCAGCCCCGAGGTGCTGACCCCTGTCCACCCCCCCCCCCCCACAGCATGCTGGGAGTGCGGCCAGGGTCTCTGACTCTGCCTCCAAAATGTCAGCGCTAAAATTACAACTCTGCTGCCTGAAAGCATGGCAACGAGGCGGAGCGGTGCGGCTTCCTCTGCTCCTCGGTGAGGGCTGCGATCCTCTCTGAAGCCGGAGGGGCGGCGCGAGGCGCAGGCAGGTTCCTGAGGCAGACAACATCCGCTTGAGGTCTCTGTGGCACCCAGACAGCCAGGACTCTGGCTGCTGCCCTGTGCTGGAGGGTGACCAGCTGCAAGAACACCCATAGACCATCCTGGCTGGGGCCAGAGGCCCCAGCAGGTGGCCTAAGCACAAACACCTGCCAGAACAGATGGTCAGGGCAGAAGTTTCTGGACAAATCTTGGACAACTGTCCTTCCTCATAGAGCTGCAGGCGGCCGTCAGGTTGATGGCAGCAAAGGCCATGCTCCCAAGGCAGCTGCCCTGGCCCAGGGTACGGGAGGACAGGATGGCCACTCCTGGAAGGAGAAGGGCTGGCACTTCACCACAGGAGGGACAAAGCAGCATGTGGCCAAGCCCTGGACCTCCAAGGCCAATGCCAACACAAATGAACCCCTCATGGAAGCCCAAGTGACAGTTTATGTTCTTCAACAGGCTGTCCAAGAAGGTTCCGGCAATGTTCCTCCAACCCTTGGAGACTCACATATGCCCCAGAATAGGATGGGGCGAAAGAAACAGCGGGGTCAAGGGACAGTTTCCGGGCACTCCAGGGCTCAGAGCAGGACGGAAAGGGATGGATAAGTCACCACTATTATTTTTCCAGCCTCATACTTTGGTCAGGGCAGGGGAGGGACCAGCACCCACCAACCCCAGGACCAAGAGCTCTTGGGGACAGGGGCCTCCCAGGCCTCGGGACACAGCACAGCCAGCAGGGAAAGGAGCAGAGAGGCGCAAGGACAGCAGCCACCACATCCCAGGGCTTGAGCTCACCAGGCCCGGGGCTAGACTTTCTGTCCCCGCTTTGGGTGATCATCTATATGTCAGGATCCACAAGCACAGGGCCAGCTGGGTGCGCTGCTAACCCCTGGCCACATGAAGCCAGCCGGCCTGCCAGGCACAGGGGGTCCCATCCCTTCTACCCAGGGTCTCCCAGACACGATCTCCCAGCCATGGTCCCCACACAGCAGAAGTACCTGCTCAGCTGGGAAGCCATGGCAGCCGGACAGCCTGGGCTCAGGTCCAGAGTAAGGTGAGACAGCAGCGGCAGCCAGCGTCACATGGCCACTCACCCTTCCCCACCATGCAGAGCGAGGTCAACTGTGCCTGGCCTAGAACCATACGGGCTCCGCGGCCTGGGCCAGCGTGGTGGGAGTACCGGCTGGCTTCCTGGACTGCCCAATCTAAACAGGAAGAGGCTACGTCCCAGAAAGCCAGACGTCATAGAAACTTGCTGTACAATCACTACAACTGAAGTAATTCTGCCAGCCCTTCCGCCTGCTGTGCCAGAAGGTGGGAAGGCAAAGGTGCAGCCTCAGGGACAACCTCTGCAGGGTCTGTGGTCCCCCCAGGGCACACTGCCAGCCCCCCGGTTGGTCCCACGGCCAGCCTTCTGGAGCTCCTGGAGAGCGGACAGGAGGGGAGGGTCACAGGCTGCTGAGGGCCCTGCCAGACCTGGGCCTGCATCCTACTGGATCCAAACCCGTCCCCAGGGCCACCTCCCCGTGTGCCAGGGCCTGGAGCTGGCTGCAGAAGAGGTCTCCGGTTCGGCAATCCCACACCTTTCCTCCACCCCGGGTCCTTGTGCTGCCACGTGTCCCTGAGAGCCGCTGTGCCCCCATCCTGGCCTGGCATCGTCCCCTCACTCCACCTCCCAGGTTCCACTGGGTGTCAGGAGGGAAGGAGTCAGTCACAGCCACCCAGGGGCAGGTGCTGCGGCTGGGGCTCAAGGGAGGGCCCAACGTGTCATCGCCATGACCTCGCCCCGAGACCTTGCCCCCGACCACCCTCAGCAGGGCAGCTTTCCCAGGAATCCTGAAACCAGCAACTGAAACGGAAACTGCCAGACAGAGGGGCACTGGCAGAGAGGAGGCTGCACAGGACAGGGACAAAGCCAGTGGCAACTTGGGGGGCGTCCCTCCAGAGCAGGCCTCCTGCTTGGCCCCTGACACATCTGGGCCAGTCTCACAGGCCTGGCTGTCAAATGGGAACGGCAGGTCAGACACGCTGGCCACCTCTTATCAAAGGCACGGCTTCCGCTGCCACTCAGCGCCACTGGCCCTGGAGGACTTCCTAATTGGGGCCGTGCCGGTAAAAGCAGTGAAGATAAATTATCCTAGAAGCTCGGTGTCACTGCCAGCAGTGCCTCTCACCTGCTCGCAAAACAGGGAAGGAGGAAGCTGCAGGTGCGAACATCATGAGAACATCATGAGAACTGGGCCCTACAGGGAGGGGGCAGCCCCAGCCCCCTGGCCCTGCTTGGTCACAGTGGAGAGTGCCAGGCTGCCCTCGGCTCTGCCCTCAGCCCACCAGCCCAGGGATGCTGCATGCCTGGAACTGGGCAGAGGGGATTCTAAGGGACCCCCAATCATACCGAAAATGTCTCCCTGGGGAAGAGGTCGAGGGCGCCTGACCTTCCTTCCCAAAGAGCCCAGCCACACATCCCCATAGGGGTCGCTGCCCTCAGCTGCCCACCTGGGCACTTGGTTATTTTGTTTTTTGGCGTGGTGAATCCAGAGGTGCTGTACCGCTGAGCCATACCCCCGGTCCTTTTATTTTTCATTTGGAGACAGGGTCTCACTAAATTACTGAGGCTGTCCTCAAACTCACCATGCTCCTGCCTCGGCTTCTAGCTGTGGTCTCTGGGAACAGAGGCATGTGCCACTACTCCCTTCCTTGGTCTAGAGCCCTGGGGTACCAAGTCCATGACTCTGGGTGTCCCAGGCCCCCTGTTAGGTCCAGCCAGTCTACCTCCTACCTTCAAAACAGAGAGAAGGTCCCCAAGGCCAAGGGGGCCATTTTAGTGACAGAGTCCCCCCAGGTCCCAGTGCCTAGAAGCCACAGCTGTGCCTGCCTGATGCACAAGCCACGTATCATCCAAACACACCCCCACCACCCCCAACAACCCGTAGCCCCTCGGCATCTGACTCACTGCTTGACCTTCTCCCTGGGACAGGCCCCACTGGCTCCCTTCCTGAGGACTAGAAGGGCCAAGCCTCGGCACCGCGTGAGCATGGTCCTCCCCAGGCTCTGCTGCTCCTTCCCAAGCTGAGGCCCCCAGTACTGCGCCCTTTGGACTTGGCTCCATCCCTGCAGGCAGGCATTGCCACCTCCCTAAGCAACCCTGGCTCCCCTCCCCGCTAGCCCTAGCCCACCCCAAACGGGGCCACCGTGGTATGAGAGGCAGAGGCTCGAGCCATCAACAGAGGACAGCCTGTCAGATCACAACCACCAGGTACTGCTTCCCATCTAAGGTAAACAAAAGGGCTGGGGATGTGGCTCAAGCGGTAGCGCGCTCGCCTGGCATGCGTGCGGCCCGGGTTCGATCCTCAGCACCACATACCAACAAAGATGTTGTGTCCGCCGAGAACTGAAAAATAAATATTAAAAATTCTCTCTCTCTCTCTCTCTCTCACTCTCTCTTTAAAAAAAAAAAAATAAGGTAAACAAAAGCCACTGTAAGTGACAAACCAAGACGTTCTCCAAGAGGAGGAAGCAGCCCACCCGTCATCACTGACAGGTGAAGAAGCACGTCCACATGATGGCACGGCGCTCGGCCACGGGAAGGGCTGAAGTACCTGCCAACGCCCTGGACCACGGGCGAACCCTGAAAACACGCATCACACTGTGTGACCCCGCACATGAACACCCAGAAGAGGCCGACCTGCAGAGACAGAAGGCAGGCGGAGTGGGCAGGGGCCGGGCAGGGGCCGGGCATGGCAGCAACTGCTAAGGCAGCAGGTTTGTGGTGGGGGGTGATGAGAATGTTCTGGAATTAATGGTGGTGGAATCTATTAGCACCCACTGAGTCCTAGAGCCCAAAGGGTGCCTGCTGTCTATGAGTGTGGCCAACACGGCTGCCACACTCAGCGAGCGGATGGACGCAGGAAGCCGGGGGCAACAGCAGGCTCCTCCCGCTCCAGAATATGCGGTGTGGGTGCCACCTGGCAGGAGCCCACAAAACACCTTGCCCCTGCCCCAGAAAGGCACTCAACACCATCTAAAGACCACACAGCTGGCACACAGGCTCCCCGACCCTACACAATCCAGCCAGCCTGTAAGCAGAGGCAGCTCAGGGCCTCGGCCACACTCTCATACCCCCAGCCTGTGAGGGTGCTTTTCTGGGGAAACTGGCCACCAGCTGCTTTCAACACCTCAAGAGGTGGCAGCAGCTCTTCCCGTCCCCCAACACCTAAACAAAGAGCAGGGACCCTCACCTGAGTACCAGGGATTAGAGCCAAAGGAGAGGCAGGAAATAAGACAGGCAGCTCAACTCCAGAGACCAGAAGCCAGGCTGGCAGACGGCCCTCAGGGGATTCCAGGGCAATTCTGCAACAACGTCCCTTGAAAGTGGAGGCCATGCTCCTCCCCCCAAAATGCCCCCTCATCCCAGAGGAAGCTGATAAGACTGTAACTTAGATCCAGGCTCCATAAAGATCTCTCAGAGCTCAAGAAGGAAACAAATGATGGCCAAGCACCATGGTACACACCTGTAATCCCAGTGGCTTGGGAGGCTGAGGCAGGAGGATCGCGAGTTCAAAGCCAGACTAAGCAACTTAGTGAGGCCCTAAGCAACTTAGTACAACTGTGTCTCAGAATAAAAATAAAAGGGGCTGTGGATGTGGCTCAGTGGTTAAGTGCCCCTGAGTTCAATCTCTGGTACCAAGCAAAAAAAGAGAGAACAAATGACACAAAACAGTGTCATGTTTTCTAAAACAGTCAAGACTTCAGCACTCAAACGGGAAAATGCAGTCAGCAAATATACACTGGGGGTATATCTGGTAGAACGCTTGCCTCTGTGAGGCCCTGGGTTCGATCCTCAGCATCACATAAAAATAAGTAAACAAAATAAAGATATTGTGCCCTTGTATAACTAAAAAATAATTAAAAAAAAAAAGACCCAATATCCTCAGACGTTAGGAAAATACAGAAACTTCAGTGAGGCCCCACTAAACCCCTCTCTGAATGGCTGATCCCTAAGACTGTACCAAGTCCTTGGAATTCTCCTGCCTGGAGGCCAGAAACACAGAGTGACAAGCACTTTAGAAACAGTTTCTCAAATGGCTCAACACACACCTGCCACAACTACACCCACCATCCTCCGGGTGTTTTCCCATATGCACCCATGAAAGCAGCCGTCTCTACCAGGGCTTGCAGGCAAATACCCAGGGGGTTTCCATGGGACGGCCACACGGGCGCAGCCTGCATGTCCATCCACAGAACACACGGGAACAGGCAGAGGAGACTACTCAGCAAGAAACCGGGAGCACAGGGGGGGGGGGGGCACACCCAACCACCTGGACCCTCCTCAAAAGGCCCCCCTCAGAGCAAGTGGATAGAGTGCAAGAGGCTGGGCAAAACCAGTGTCCACCCCACAACTCCACTTTTACAAAACCAGACAACAGTGCCTGTGGGTGGAAGGAAGGCGGGAGGGACAGAGGACAGGAAGGAGCCCTCCAGGGTGCCAGGCCAGTTGCTTATCTTGATTGCAGCGATGCCTTCACATTCACACACATGGGACAAAGTTGACCAAGCTGCACTTTATCTCTGTGTACTTAAATAAATTATACCCCAATAAAGCAACCTGAACAAGGTCCTCCCCCCCAGACACTGCCCGGAGAGAGTCAGTTCCTGGCAAGCCCCTTGGCTTCCGGGGTGAGCCTCCAGAACACAGCCCACTTCTCCAAGTGGGCTGAGGCCCGGTCCCTGGGCAGGAAGCAGGGTGCTCCAAGCATTCTGGCCACTACTCTGTACCCATGCATCCCAGAACCTGAGGTGGACACCATTTGGCACCATGCTGGTTGGCACTGGTCAAAGCCCTCTTGTGGCCCACAGAGACTGGCAGGAATGCCCCCTGGGGCAGACCAGCAGGCCCTGAGTAATTCTCCAGAAGAACTGCAGAGGACGCGGCCTATGGTCACTGAGGGAGGAAGAGAGCCCCTGAAGAAAACGGGCACAGTGGCCTGGAGAGAGGCCAGCCCCGTCAGAGGCCCCCATAGGAGGCAGGCTAGACCAGGAGCAGCCTGGCCCCACAGCCAGGTCTGGCCCCAGAGGACCTGCCACACCCTGCCCCAGCCCCTGTGCAGTGCAGCACTCCAGGCTGGAGGCAGACACACCCCCACCACCTCTCAAGGTGCCCCTGACCTGGAAGGCCAGCTCACAGCCTGTCCAGGGAAACAACCAAGGTAATGTTCAGAGGAGGAAAGCCAAGTTTGACTCTGGCCAGAACAACGGCTTCTCCTCACTGGTCAGTCACAAGGCTCAAGTGTCCATGTTACTGAAATTAAAACTTCAATTCTGAGAAGGACACTGTTAAGACAATGAAGAGATAAGCTGGAAGAAAACCCTTACAGGGCTGGGGATGTGGCTCAAGTGGTAGCGCGCTCGCCTGGCATGCGTGCGGCCCGGGTTCGATCCTCAGCACCACATACAAACAAAGATGTTGTGTCCGCCGATAACTAAAAAAAAATAAATATTAAAAAATTCTCTATCTCTTTAAAAAAAAAAAAAAAAAAGAAAACCCTTACAAAACACAAACCTGATGTAGGCTGTGTATCCAAGACACATAAAGCGCGTGCGCTCCCCCCACTCCCCCCTCTCCCTTTGTTAGTACTAGGGATTGAAACCAGGATGCTTTACCACTGAGCCACATTATTTTGAGACAGGGTCTGGCTAAGCTGCTTGGGGCCTCGCTAAGTTGCTGAGGCTGGTCTCAAACTTGCAATCCTTCTGCCTCAGCCTCTTAAGTTGCTGGGATCACAAGTGTGTGCCACTGCGCCCTGCTACAAAGCACTCTCAAAACTGAACAATAAACTGGGCAAGGTGGCGCATGCCTGTAATCCCAGTATCTCAGGAGGATCATGAGTTCAAAGCCAGCTTCAGCAATGCAAAGTGCTAAGCAACTCAGTGAGGCCCTGTCTCTAAATAAAATACAAAATATGGGTCAAGTGCCCCTGAGTTCAATCCCTGGTACCGAACAAGCCAGGGTTGGGGATGTAGCGCAGAAGCAGAGCACCTGCCTAGTATGCTCAGGGCCCGGGACCATCTCCAAAACTGCAAAAAAAGGAAAGGGAAACCAGAAGCCAGCTAAAATCTGGCCAAAGAGTCGGGCACAGGTGCACATGTGTTATCCCAGCGACTTGGGAGGCTGAGGCAGATCAAGTTTAAGGCCAGCCTCAGCAACTTAGCAAGACCGTGTCTGCAAAAATAAAGGGGAGGGGAGTGGTTTACTGGTGACGTGGCTCAGTGATAAAGGACCTCTGGGCTCAATCCCTAGTACCAAAAAATAAAATAAAATAATATTCAGCCGAAGACCTGAAGGAACACCTCAGGGAAAAAGCATACGGGTGGCAAAAAAAAGCACATAAAACAGAGATGCTCCATGTCCTATGTCATTTGAGACACAAACCAGAAGAGCCCCGAGCTGTCACAGCACCCCTGCCAGACAGGCCTAGGGCCAACACTGCCAGCACCAGATGCTGGCGGGACATGGAGCAGGGGACTCCCCATCACTGCTGGTGAGAACACAAAATAGCACAGCAGAGAGCAGGCACTGTCCACAAAACTGCACAAGCTTTCGTGAGTTCTATTCTACGTTCTATCAGATACAGAAGAACTTACGTCCAAACTCAGTGGGTACATGGAAGCCACTAACGCCCAACCTAGCCGGACACGATGGACAGGTGTGCTGAATCACACGGCAGAACCAGCTCCTGGCCCGGCTCTGCCTGGCCGTGGCTTACGAGTGTCGCCACTTCTAAGTGTCTGCCTTTTATAAGGACAGGAGACTCGCGCGGCCTGCCGTCACCCAAGCCCAGAGCATCTGTCTCCAGGACCTGGCTTCTGGGGGCGCCGAGCATCAAGAACAATTCCCCTCGTAGCACTGAGTTCCAAAGAGAGCACAACAGATGAGCACGGCAGCAGCCACAGGGGAACAGGCCAGCTGGCGCCTACTGGGGCAGCGGCCACCAGCTACAGCGCTCCCTCCTCTCCGAGGCCCAGAGTGTGTGCCTGCGCAGCACGTGGATGCCCGAGAGGCAATGAGATCTTCAGCTGGTTCAATCAGGACTACCATCAGAAGCCTGGGGACAGGGTGGGCACGATGGCATGTACCTAGAGTCCCAGCCTTAGAAGACCCTTCCCCGTGATGAGTGCACAGGTCCAGCCCTTTTCCTTGGTGACAGCAGGGCACACAGCATGCAGCTTCCCAGGCTCAGGAGACCAGTTATGAGAACCAGAGGCGGTGTCCAGTCTCCTCCCAGGGCCAGAACACCCTCCCCACTGCACTGGGGGGCCAGCGCTTCCCTATTACCTGGGTTTTTTTCCGTAGTTCTTTTTCTTTCCACATCTTCATTGGTGCATGGCAGTTGTACATCATGACATTGCAAGTTCAGCCCCAGCAATTTAGTGAGGGATCTACTGTCACACACCCGTACCCGCACACCATTCAACATGTCATTTGGCCAGTATCACTCCTCAGCGCTCCCTTCCCTCCCTGCCTCCCAACCTCTCCTCTACTGAGCTCCCTTTGATTTTCATGAGCTCACCCCACCTTTCTTTTCCTTTTTCTTTTCTAGCTTCCGTATTTGAGAGAAAACATACAACCTTTGACCTTCTGAGTCTGACTTATTTCACTTAACATTGATGGTCTCTAGTTCTATCCATTTACTTACAAATGACAATTTCTATTTTTTTTTAAGGGGGGTGCTGGGGATTGACCTCAGGGCCCTCGGCCACTGAGCCACATCCCCAGGCCTATTTTGCATTTTATTTAGAAACAAGGTCTCACCAAATCGCTTAGCACTTCACTTTTGCTGAGGCTGGCTTTGAACTCACAATCCTCCTGTCTCAGCCTCCCAAATTGCTGGGATTTCAGGCATGCGCCACTGTGCCCAGCAACAATTTCATTTTTATGACTGAATAAAACTCCACTGTGTATATACACCTGGGCTGCACCTCCCTCCTCCCCACCAGGCCCCCAGCGCGCAGTGAGGCACAGAGAACTCAGTTCCAGAAGCCTGGGCTCTAGTCATCCTACTGACCCTGGGCTGGCTACTTCTGCTTCAGTTTCCCCGTCTATAAAACGTGGACAATTGTGCACACCTGTAATCCCAGTGGCTCAGGAGGCTGAAGCAGGAGGATTGCAAGTTCAGCCCCAGCAATTTAGTGAGGCTCTCAGCAACTTGGTGATACTGTCTCAAAATAAAAAAGGGCTAGGGATGTGGCTCAGTGGTTAAGCACTGCTGGGTTCAAACCAATGTGAACAACTGCTGTGCTTTCTGGAACTGAGCACCATGGGAAGGTGACCCTGGCTGCAGCCCCCCCCCAGAAAACCAGGCTTCCCCGACACACTGTCAGGTGCTCAGACCCACAGCCCGCAGAGAGGGTGGGGAGATTTGTTTTGCAAACACCAAACCCAAACCCTAACCCTAACCCTAAGGTTAGGCAAGCACGGTTGCAGGGAGAATCAGGACGCTGAGGTAGGAGGATGGCAAAGTCAAGTCCAGCCTCTACAACTTAGCAAGACCCTGTCTCAAAATAAAAAATAAAAAGGGACAAGTATAGCTCAGAGGTAGAGCCCCTGCCTAGCAAAAATTCCTTCTCCTGAGTAGTTAACTCCCCTCTGAGAGCTACCTCCCCAGCTGGGTTTAAAACTGATTTGCCTAAGTCTCTGATGCCCAACCAGATGGCAGCCCTGGGGCAAGCTCAAGAGCAGTGCTCCACGCAGACTCCCAACTGCAGAGGTTTTCAATACACTTTGGCCCTGGCCTGCTGCATGCCTGTGCCTCTGGCCCAAGGGAGCTGGCCCCGACTGGATAGGCTAAAGCCACAGAAAAAGACCTGGGGGAGGGGGAGAAGAGGTGGCAGGAAGGCCAGCAGGGGACAAAGGCTGGTATTCAGGGTGGGAGGGGAAAGAAAGCTCTGGAGGTCAGGCACAGCAGGACCCGCTCCTGCTGGGCAGGAGGAGCACTAGTTTTGATTGCTGCTCATGGACTTTCTGCATAGGTCCCCTTGGAAATGAGAGTTCAGAGAAAGGGGGCGGGGCTGTGGGAAGAAGCCTCTGTGAGGTCAGGAGGACAGTGGTCTCGGCCCCCCATGTACCTAGCATCTGGACTTCAGCTAAGAAAAGTGACCTCTTGTCTGTGAAAAGAGGTGTGTCCACATGCAAAAGGACGAAGCTGGACCCCACCTCACCCCCATGCCAGGAACTCACAGCAGGCCATCACCTGAATGCAACGAGCACAAGTAAATCTTTATCTCCTTGGATCTTGTGACAAAGGTTTCTTAGACATGACAACGAAAGCACAAGCAACCAAAAATAAGGGGCTGGGGACGTAGCTCAGCTGGTAGAGTGCTTGCCTCCCAAGCACAAGCCCTGCGTTCAATCCCCAGCACCAAAAAACCAAAACAAACAAAAATAAAAAACAAGAATCAACTGGACTTTATCAAAATTAAAACCTGTGTGTTTCCAAAGATATCCCTGAAATGAAAAGGTGGCCAGGTGCAGTGGCCACACCTGTAATGCCAGCTACGGGGGGGGGGGGGGGGGGGGGGGGGGGGGCCGGGCCTGAGGCAGGACGACCCTGAGTTCAAGGCCAGCCTCAGCAACTTAGCAAGACCCTGTCTCAAAATTAAAAGAGAGTGCGGCCCTGTGGTAGAGCATTTGCCCACCTGTGTGAAGACCTGGGTTCAAGCCCCAACAAGAAAAAAATAAAAAAGAATGAAGTTTGACCCTTACCTAACAAAATCTGTAAGAGTTAACTCAAAATGATCATAAGGCCTAAATGTAAGCCATAAAGCACCCAGAAGAAAACAAAACAAAGCTTCACAACATTGAATGTGGCTCTAATTTTTTGGTCATGACACCAAAGGCACAAAAGAAAAATTAGATAAACTGGATTTCATGACACTTTTTTAAAATTGTGCATTAAAAGAATATCCAACACTTGAGGCCCTGGGATCAATCCCCTGCATCACAAAAAAAAAGAAAAAAAAAAAAGAGACAGAGGGCTGGGATAGTGGCTCAGTAGTAGATCGCTTGCCTAGCACCATGAGAGGCATTGAGTTCAATTCTCTGCACCACATTAAAAAAAAAAAATTGATGGAAAAAATAAATTAAACAAAAGTATTGGGGCTAGGGATGTGGCTCAAGTGGTAACGCGCTTGCCTGGTATGCGCGGGGCGCTGGGTTCGATCCTCAGCACCACATAAAAATAAAATAAAGATGTTGTATCCACCGAAAGCTAAAAAATAAATATTAAAAAATTCTCTTTCTCTCTCTCTTCTCTCTCTTTAAAAAAAAAAAAATTATCAAGAGAGTATAAAGGTGCAGGGCACAGAGGCCACACAAAGGCTGAGACAGGAAGATCGCAAGTTCAAAGCTATCCTCAGCAACTTAGTGAGAGGCCATTCCAAAATAAAAATAAATAAATAAATCTGCGATGGTGGTTTAGCGGTGAGCATAGCCGCCTTCCAAAATAAGAAATAAGGGCTGGGGCTATAGCTCAGCTGGTAGAGTGCTTGCCTCGCAGGCACAAGGCCCTGGGTTCAATCCCCAGCACCATAAAAAAAATAAATTAAAAATAAAATAAATAAGACATAAAAAGGGCTGGGGATGTAGCTCAGTGGTAAAGCGCTCCAGGGTTGGGGCTTGGCCATAGAGCTGCTCGCTTAGCACAGGCGGGGCACTAGGTTTGATCCTCAGCACCACATAAAAATAAATAAATAAATAAAATAAAGGTGTTGTGTCCAACTAAAACTGAAAAATAAATATAAAAAAATAGTATAAAGACAAGCCACAAAAATAGAAAAAAAATTTGCAGATCATATAAACGATAAGAAATTAATATTCTAAATATATGGAAAACTTTTAGAACAACATACCCAATTCAAAAATGGGCAAAGAGGGCTGGGGTTGTGGCTCAGTGGTACAGTGCTTGCCTAGCATGCGTGAGGCACTGGGTTCGATCCCCGGAACCACGTAAAAATAAAAAATAAAGGTATTATGTTCATCTACAACTAAAAAATTTTTTTTAAAAATGGGCAAAGAACTTGAGTAGACATTTACCCACAGACGATATACACACTACCCATAAACACTTGAAAGGTGCCCACATCACTAATCATTATGCAAATACAACGGAAAACAGGAGCCGCACCTCACACCCAGGAGGACATTAATCAAAAAAAAAAAAAAAAAGCAGAAAATGGACTCCCCAAAGGGCTCCATGGGGGACAGTTTGTTTATCACTGAAAAGACTCTGGTTAATTTTGCAGTAACACCCTCAACCCATCCAAAAAAAAACAAAAACAAAAACAAGCATCGGTGAGGATGTGGACAACCTGGCCTCGCTGCACCCCCGGAGCCATGTCAAGGGTGCCGTCTGTGGAAAACACTGTGGGGTTCCTCAAACACCCAGAAACCGAATCGCCACTAGATCCCATTTCTGGATATACACCCAAAAGAACAGAAAACAGCATCTCAGAGGAGATGGGCACTCAAGTTCACAGTGGCGTTCTTCACAGTGGCTAAAACTGGGGGCAAGGCAGTGTCCAGCCACAGGAGCATATGAGCAAAATGTCACCCATGCCACAGGCTATCCAGCCTTCCGAGGCAAGGCCACTAGACACACTGCAGCTCGGATGACTTGAGGACATCACGCTAAGCGAAAGGAGCCCTCACAGCAGACAGGTACTGCATGATTCCACCACATGAAACCCCCAGGGCCCAGGGGAGCCGAGCAGGGATGAGCATCCCCCTACAAGGGGAAGAGGGCTAGAGATGGAGGGCGGTGTGCGCAAGTTCCATTTGTTGCATTTTGTGTTTGCTTGTTGTGGTGTTGGGGATGGAACCCAGCGTCACCTGCCCGTTCGGCCGGGCAGGTGCTCGAACGCAGGGCCCAATGCAATTTTTAAAAACTGGAAAAAATTGGGGCTGGGGATGTGGCTCAAGCGGTAGCGCGCTCGTCTGGCATGCGTGCGGCCCGGGTTCGATCCTCAGCACCACATACCAACAAAGATGTTGTGTCTGCCGAGAACTAAAAAATAAATATTAAAAAATTCTCTCTCTCTCTCTCCCTCTATCACTCTCTCTTTAAAAAAAAAAAAAAACTGGAAAACATTAATTTAAAAATATTGTTATCTGAGAGGGGGACTTTTACCTGGAATATGTAACAAATTCTTATAGCTCAATTAACAAAAAGACAAATCAGCCAGTTGCAAAGTAGGCAAAGGGCCTGACTAGACAATCCTCCAAAGATAAGCAAATGACCATAAGCACAAGCAAAGATGTCCCATGCATTATTCATTGAGGAAATGCAAATCAAAACCACACTCAGATAGCACTTCACACCCAGGAAGATGACTACAATCAGGCCAACAGCAAGTGCTGGCAAGAGTGGAGACAAGAATGGCTCTGAGGAGTGGAGGGAGTGTGCTATGCTGCTCCCCTTCCAGACAGCCGGAGTCACCTGGGCATGTCCTCTCCCAGGAGAGCTGTTCCTACTCACCACACTTCTGATAATAAACACAACTCCAGGGTTCTACAATTTAGTTCAATGCTGACACTGAGTCCCAGAGTCAGTGCAGAGCCCTGAACACCTGTCCCAAGTCCCAGGGGTAACAACCATCTGTTAACCAGGGGTTCCCAGGAGCACTTCCTCAAGTTCCATCATTGCTAGAACAGCTCACAGATGAGGAGGGACTTCACTATCTCAGGTTTATTATAAAGGACAAAACCCAAGAACAGAGGGAGAGACTCGGAGAGCAAGGTAAGGGCGCAGAGCTTCCTGCCTCTCTGGGCCTGCCAGCCCCCAGCTTCTTAGGGAGATTTCATGACCAAATCACTGACCAGGTGATTAACTCAACCCTAGGCCTGACCCCCTGTGGGCGTTTCCAACCTTCTGATCCTGCCTAGGGCCCCAGCCACCAGTCATCTCATTAGCATACAAAGATTCTCTGGTCACTCTGGAGCCTGGAGGGTGGGGTCACAGGAACTCCAAGCCAGAGAACAAAAGACTACCACCCCCTGCAAACTTGACTGAACCCACACGGTCACACCGGAAAACCACCTGAGCTGCACAGCAGGGGTGAACCACAATCCAACAAAGCTGGCCCAGACACACAGGCCCACTGGGCTAAGTTTTGCAAAACTTAAAAGAAATAAAAGATGCAAAAGCCCTTTGTAAGCCGCTGGCCACCTCCCCTTGCCCTGCACAACCTCTGGGGGAACCCAGCTGGGAGCAGAGGGAGCAGACACCAGCAGCCCAGCTGCTTGAAGAGTGCAGGTCAGAGGTTGGCCCAGGGGGGAAGAACAAGACAGGTCTCCACTAAGACTGACAAACTCAGACACAAAACAGACAACTCACCAAGACCCCACCCCCACTGTTCCTTCCCAGGGATTCCCATCAGATCCTCCAAATCACGTGGGGATGGGGGGTTGGGGGTACACGACACTTCTGGGCACGGAATACTGCCAGTCATCCTACCTTCCCGTTCTGGTGATGCAAGGGCGGGACTGCAGAAAATTAGTCCTGGTTCCAAAAGCCTTCAGGACAGAAGCCCAGCATCTTCCCCCAGGCCACACACACTTCTGGCCAGTCACCAGTCTCCAGGAAGCAGCCTGTCTCCCAAGCTCCCAGAGGCAAAGGGCCCTAGCCAGCGGCTTCATTCTGCAGTGAATAGGCTCAAGGGTTTACCCAGCTTCCTCCAGGCAGGCGCTTAGCTCCAGTGTCCACTGGCCAGCTTGGCAGTGAGCGTTCTGATCCCACAGGGCTCCCAGAGGGAGTGCGTCTGGGCTCCCTCTTCCTCTCCTACCAACTGGCGAATGAGCTTCTGAAGCCAGAGCCGGTGATGTAAGAAATTCATGACTGGGCTTGAAGCCACACAGCCCAGGCTCTGTCCTGAGCAAATCAGAGGAGGAGACAGGGACAGGACACCGCCCATCTGTGGGACAGGAGGATCACCCTCCAAAGCCCTGTCTCCCAGACCTTCATGCCTCTACACCACTCAGCCTGGCCTGCCTCTGTCAAGTAGAAGCACAGGTTCCACCTGGGCCAAAAGCTCTCAGTGCGTGGGTACCACAGGTGCCAACAGGGCTGGCAGGCTGCCAAGTGGTGCAGAGGTCCTGGTCTGGCAGGGAGGCTAAGAAGTGTGGCAATTCCTGGAGGGTGGGGAAAATGCAGCTTCTGGGTCTGGGGTAGGGGGCTCAGAAGCCTGGTTTTTTTTTTTACTCCTTATTGTAGAAGGAATCAAAGGTTATAAGAGTGGAGAGACGGAGGGAACGAGCCATGTCCCCCATCCTGCCGTTCCTAAAACAATCAGCTGGACCCCTCTGGTTTCCTCTCTGCTCCTCTCACTCTCCCATGCCAGATTATTGCGCAGAAGATCCTAGACCTCAGAGCACAGCATCTGTAAACATCTCAGCATTCCCTATAAAAGATAACACTGAACCCAGGGGATCCACCACCAAACTATACCCCCAGCCCTTTCCATTTTTATTTTAAGATGGGGTCTTATGGGCTGGGGTTGTGGCTCAGTGTAGAGCACTCACCTAGCTAGTGTGAGGCACTGGGTTCAATCCTCAGCACCACATAAAAATAAATAAAATAAAGGTATTGTGTCCAACTACAACTAAAAAAAAAGTGGGGGGGCTGGAGTTGTGGCTCAGTGGTAAAGCGCTCACCTAGCATGTGCAAGGCCCTGGGTTCGATCCTCAACACCACATAAAAATAAATAAATAAACAAAATAAAGGTATTGTGTCTAACCAAAAAATAAATTAAATTAAAAAAAAAAAGATGGGGTCTTGTTCAGTTGCTCAGGCTGACCTCAAACTTGTGATCCTACTGCCTCAGCCCGCCGAGTAGCTGGGATTAGGCACGCTACAGTGGTGCATACTTCTCAGGAGGCTGAGGCAGGAAAGTCTCTTGAGCTCAGGCTTTAGAGGCAAACCTGGGCAACACAGCAAGACCATGTCTTAAACATACACATACACACACATACAAGCTCAAAACAATGATCCCACCTAAAATGTGTAATGCAAAGTCCTTGACATCGTTGACTATCAAGGGACAGTTTGAATTTGTTCCATTAAGTCCTAAGCTTTCTGAAGTCTGCATTTGAGGACCTTATTCGCAATTGCTGAAAGTTAGGAAGAGCCCAGCTGCTCCTGGACTGGTGAGGAAAGCAATCAGTTTCGATGTCCAGGGAACGGAAGATTACCAGGCGACACAGAGAAAGAGCCACACACACACCAGCCAGGTCACAGACACAGTGCTGCGGAGTCCGCCAGTATGAAACTCTAGAAAAGGCAAAACTGGAGGGAGAGAAAACAGATCTGCTTGCAGTGATGAGGAAGGGAAATGACTGCCAACGGACAGATGGGGACTTTCCAGGGTGATGGAAATATTGTTATGACAAGGTGGCCATCATACAGGTGTACACATGTCACAACTTAGTGAACTGCAAGTTTTTTTTTTTTAAAGGGAGAGTGAGAGAGAGAGAGAGAGAGAGAGAGAGATAAAGAGAGAATTTTTTTAATATTTATTTTTTAGTTCTCGGCGGACACAACATCTCTGTTTGTATGTGGTGCTGAGGATCGAACCCGGGCCGCACGCATGCCAGGCCAGCGCGCTACCGCTTGAGCCACATTCCCAGCCCGAACTGCAAGTTTAACATAGGTATGTTTTAGTGTCAGTACATCCCACCTCACAGGTGGTGGTGCTGGTGGTATTCCTGCAGTGTGGGGACTGAACTCAAGGGCTCAGGCATGCTAGATGATCACTGAGCTACATAAGCCTTTTTTTTTTTTTTTAATTTTGAAACAGGGTCTTGCTAAGTTGCCCAGGCTGGCCTCCCTGCCATCCTCCTGCCTGGGCCTCCAGAGCCCTGGGATCACAGGCAAAGACTGCATCTTCACTAGGATCCCCACATCCCAACAGGAAGGGAGTCAGCTCTGTACATTACTTCCTGGACTGTTCAGAATATTAGCTGAGTGATTTCTGTAAATCAGATTCTGTTTTCACTAATTCCATTGTAAAGCCAAAGATGGAGCCCCAAGGGAAAATGTTCCAACCCCACAACATACTAAACATCACCACTCAACCAGCGTCCACTGGCACGTCTAGGAGACCCAGGCTCCAGGGCAGGCATTCTCGGTCACACACACAGAGCAGTCCCTGCTCTCGGGCGCGGGGGCAGATCTGCATCTGAGAGCAGGACAAGCAAAACGACCCCCCCACACACATACCTCACACAGCTCCCCACAAGCAGGCTCTGAGGTTATGTGCCTGCTAGGCCCCTTATACCAAGTCTCCCTCCTCTGGCACAGCTGTGGGAGGGCTGGCTGTATCTCTCTAGGCTGGCTCAAAATGAGGAGGGCACGACATCCACAGCCCACACGGGCCTGGCTGCCCAAGCTGTGGCTCTCATCCTTTGTCTTTGTGTGAGTGTGTGTGTGTGTGTGTTGCTGGGGACCAAACCCAGGGCCTTGTGCATACACAGCAAGCACTCTACCAACTGAGCTATATCCCCAGCCCAGCTCTCTCTTTCGTGAGCTCATGTTTATAAGTGTCAGATATCACTCCTCACAATACTTACAAGACAGGCACTGTACAATTTCAATTTATAAACACAGACACCGAGGTCTGGTGAGATTAAGGAATGTGCCTGAAGCAAGAGGCAGAGCAGGGTGTGGAACTCAGGCCATCGGCCTCCTGGGCCAGTGCCCCACCTGTCACATAAAGAGCTTCCACTGACTTGCAAGGTGCCAAGCAGTGGGCACTCAGAGCTACCCATGAGCAGCAGGGGCTTGAAGGTGAAGCAGCGTGCTCAGGTCACTCTGTGTCCACAGGGCAGAGGCTAAACCCATCCCTCCCTCAGGCCTAGGATACAGAGCTGCCTACACCCCTGCTCACACTTGCTTTGAAGCTACATTCCTTCAATAGCTTCTGAACTGAGACATGTGATTACCCTAGTTTCTAGGAGGGTGAGGACTCTGGCACCCTTGCCCTGCTAGGCTGTGACCACCCTCAAGACAGGCAGACTAAATTTTCCACTCCTCAGCTTCCCTCCCAGGGCTCTGCTCCTGCTGGTGTCCAGTGAAGAGTGAAGTCTTGTTAAAATTCATGGCTTGGATGAGCTAGGCCAGGTGGCTCCTCTTTCAACTCAGGTGCTGGCTCAGATGTCCTTAAAGGGCTCCCTACCCTGCTATACCCACTCTCTGGTGTCCAGGGTTTCCAAGGGGCAAGCCAGAGTGACCACCACCCTTTCCACTCCCTTCCCTTGGCATTCATGTTCTTTGCCTGAGGCTCACCTCAGCCAGGATCCTGCTCTGGCATCCCTCAGCCAAGGCTGCCACTTAGGGACAATATGCATCTGTCATTCTGGGGTAGCAAAAGGCAATCTTGTAGAAGCAATAGGTAAGAAAAAGTGCACACGTGTGCTTGTCAGCTTATGCAAGTGTCTAATGCTGGAGAAAAACTATTCAAAGCTAGTAGAAAAAAGTATTGACTGCTAATCCTCACCCTGATAAGAAGTAAATAAGAGCCCAGCCCTTCTAGGGTAGATTCAGACCAGTATTTTCTTTATTTGCCAGAGGAGTGGAAGAACACTGTAATCAGAAGACCAGGGCGGGACATGCCTCCAGAGCTCTGGAGCTGGATGAGTTTATTGAGTTACTCAATTTCCTCCTCTACACAGCAGGAGGGGTGGAGGTACCTACCACCCGACCTCCAAGGGAAGCTGGGCAAATTGTGAGATGAGACAGCTAAAAACCCTCTTGTAAACAATGAAGCCCAAGATGCCCCTAAATCAGCCAGATAAGAAGACCTGATTCCAGGCCCATCTACATCCAAATATCAGTAATTGCTATCACCTTTGCCCCTGAAGGGCTGGAGTGAGTGGGGCCAGGAGAGCCACCTAACAAAGAAAATTAATCAGGGCTTCCCCAAAGACTTCCCTCTAGGAAAATCAAAACTGACCTTGAAGTGGGAAAAGGACCTCAGCCAAGACAGAAGGCTAACTGAGCTCCACTTAATAGCACTTACCAATACACCTAGCCTTTTACGGAGACTGTAACATCCACAGGAAAAGTAACCTGTCCCATGGGGGTATGGTTTGGGCCCAAGGTCAGCGGGATACCCAACTTCTGCATTTGAGGCACCCACCCCCAAAACTCTCACTAGGGGTCCATGGCAGGTGGCCACAGTGGCCAGACTCCTGATCCTTACTTAGCTCATGCACAAATGCCAGCTTTCCCCGGCTTCCATTCTGCCAGACGCAGAGTAACCTTGAGGCTGCCCTCCCCACTCCTATGAGAAACCAGTTCGCTCATGATCTCCAGCTTCCCTTGGGGGTTCCGGTTCTATCTAAGCTGGACCCATGGAGGAAGGATGGGGGAATGGAGCATTTTTACAACAATACTTGCCCCTATTGTGTAAGATGCTTCCAGGAGGATGCACCACTCATTCCCTTTGCTGAGCAGTGAACCGCTAGAGAAGAAGAGCAGTATCTGTTCCTCGTTTTAACAACACCTGCTCTCCCCTCCACCAAAGCAGAGCACTTCAGAGATGGTAGATCTGCAGCCCCCTCCCACAGGGGTACACACCCACGAGCTCGAACGAGGGCATCTACGTGCATCTCTGGGTGCTCAGGTTCGCTCAGGCACCGCGGCCGAGGTCACCTCCCGAATCCTGCAGGAACCGGGGCTGGGGCGCGTGGCCCGGGGCGCGGCGAGCTGGGCACGCCACCAGGGCTGTGCGCCGCCTCCGCCCGTCGCCGGCCCGGTCCGGTCCCGCTTCCTCCACCCTAAGCCGGGTGACGGCGGCCGCCGCCCTTGGGATGCGGCCGGGAGGCCGGTGGGAGGAGCCGACGGGGCCGCCCGGTTCCGCAGCATCGCGAGGCGCATCCCTGCCAGGGAGGGGGTTCCGGGCATCGGCGCCGGGAGGCGAGGGGTGAACACCGCCCGGCCCGCAGCGGATGCCGGTGGGGGCGGCATCCGCGGGCGAGGCCGGCGGGGAAGGGGCGGCGCGGGCGGCGGGGTCCCGGCCGGGCCGGGGGCGCCGCGGGCGCGCGCCGCCGTCTTACCGGCAGATCTGGATGGCGGACGGCGTCTCGGCGGCGGGGCCCGACATGCTGGCGGCGGCGGCGGCGAAAGCAAAGGAGGCGGCGGCCGGGGGCGGAGGGAGCAGAACGCAGGTGTCCGGCGGGCCCGGCGCGGAATGAATGAGCCCGGGCGGCGCCATGGAGGGGGAGGGCGGAGGCGGAGCCATCGCGCCGGCGAGGCGGGCCCTGCGCGCCGGGGGCGAATCGCGCGCTGGCGCCCCGCGCTGGCCCCGCCCCCTCTCTGGCCCCGCCCCGCGGGCCGCCAAGGCCGCTGGCGCCGGCGCAGGCCGCGCGCTCCGACGACGGCGGGGGCGGCTGTGGGGGCGCCGCTTCCAGAAAGTTCGGGGGCGGTTGCGCGGCACCGCTGCGGGGCGGGCACGCGAGCCGCAGCCGTCCCGAGCGCGCCGACCGGTAGCCAGGTCGCAGAGCCCGGCGGGCGCGGGCGCTGCCTGCGTGCGCCGCGGCCGAGTGAGTGCGGGGCGTTCCCTGCGCCCGCGCGGCGATTCGCTGCCGGCGCCGGGCCGGGCTCCGGGTGAGGTCAGCGGGGAGGGCCCCGAGTGCCGGCACACAGCCGAGAGCTGCCCGCCCTGCCCCCGCGCCCCAGCGGTGCCCCCAGGGGAGCCACGAGGTCGCGAAAAGCCTCTTCCTAAGGGGGACTCGGGGCTGCTACTGCGGAGCGCGTGGCCGTAGCAGGGACCGGACTTTGCCGCAGCGGCGCTGAGTGCCCCGGTGGGCCACGGACCCGAGGGCGCACCGGACCGCGCCGCCCGGCCGGACTCCAGAAACACATCCTGGAGGCACCCAGCGCCAGCTTGGGGTGCACGTGCTGCGCGGAGCAGCCTGAAGCCTGTCGCCCTGCCACCGAAGGAGGCGGTCACCCCTACATGCTAGCACAACAGCCGTTTACCTGCTAAGCAGTTGCCTTATTACGTTTTCTACATTGAACGTGGATTTGTACTCAGATTTGAGAAAATAGAGCTCACAAAACGGAAGCTCCCCGGGACGGTTTGAGCGAGGAAAGAGCTGTGCCTCATCCTGGGTGCTTCTGCAGAACCAGAGAGTGAAAGCAGACTTTAGGCACGATCTGCATCTCCCAGGGCAGAGCACAGCCCCTAAGAGTAGCTTCAGGGCTGGAAGTGTAGCTCAGTGGTAGAAGCCTCGCCTGGCATGCCGGAAGTCCTCAGTTTGATCCCCACCGCTGGGCCTTTGAATCTGTTTTCTAGGATGAGTTAAGGTGACTCAACATCAAGGGCCATCAAATCAACCTATTAAACACCACTTCCCCATAAGCGTCCTGAGTCAGAAGGCACTTTCCATATCTGATAAATGCTACGCTGGCTTCATGAAAGAAGGTGCGATTCATGAGTAATTGCTGGGGAGTTTTAAATTAAAGAATCAAGACTCATTACCTTTAATACCAGCTCCTGAAAGGCTTCTCCTAGCTCCGGCCTCCAGCCATCTAAAAAAACGATAGGGAGGTTTACAAAAGATACTATCGACAGAGAGAACGCCAGGGAGTGGACTTTTATTGAGGAACAAAAAATTCCAGGGAAAATCCCATGCAATGAAGGTTAAGGGGGGGCAGCATCCCAAGGTCAGGGGCGTCGATTGGGTCTTCAGGGCAGTGGACAGGCACGCCTCTGCACGGACAAGCCCTCGGACCTGGGAAAGGGTGGGGAAAGCTCTAATAGAGCTGTGTCTAGCCTCTCACCTAGCCAGGGAGGTAACTCAAATCACGTGCGAGGATAGCCTCCCACAAGTAATAACATGTGCGTCTCTGACTTTTATGAGCATTAAACA
Organism: Spermophilus citellus; assembly: GCF_964194105.1. Lineage (NCBI taxonomy): Eukaryota > Metazoa > Chordata > Mammalia > Rodentia > Sciuridae > Spermophilus > Spermophilus citellus. The sequence continues at coordinate 135,551,187 of NC_138191.1, read as the reverse complement.
TCATGCATGCACTGGGCATAGCAGGTGAAACTAGGACTTCCCCTTGGTTCTCTTCCCATCTCTAACTTCTCTAACTCTGCCACCCTTCCCAGGCGGTAAATGCAAAGTAGCAAGCCCTACCCTGTTGATGTGAGTGAGCTCAGACCGGAGAGAATTCCTCAAAAAGTTCCAACACTTTAATGAGAGATAAATCAGGGCCCCCAAAGCCTGACTTGACCCCCACCCTGGAGTAGAACAATTCCTAGACCAGAAGTATGGGTTGAGTGGGTCAGGATTAAATAGCCTGGCCCCCTCCAGAAGACGAAAAAGATCTGAAACAACCCCTGTAATATTAGGGAAGGGTGTGGCTATCCTTTGGCCCATGATAGTATCTGTCTACCCAATTCATTTTATAGATGCCAGATAGGCATGGGAAAGAAAAGAGCCCAGCCCCAGGAATTGTGTCCTGATTCCATAGAAAACAGTGCTCCAGATGATTATTTTGAGGCTGCCCTGTCTTGAGGATAGTCTGGGGGGCCATCCCTAAACTGAAACTGAATTATTATTTTTTTTTTTTAGAGAGAGAATTTTAATATTTATCTTTAAGTTGTCGGCGGACACAACATCTTTGTTTGTATGTGGTACTGAGGATGGAAACCGGGCGGCACGCATGCCAGGCGAGCACGCTACTGCTTGAGCCACATCCCCAGCCCCCAAAACTGAATTATTTTAGCCACAGTGCTAATGGGTTTCCACTGAGCTCTCTCCTTCCACAGTCTCTCACATTGTTTTCTGCTCTCTCCTTAAGCTCCTGGGCCTTTAAATTCCTCACTTTGAGCAACACTTCTTAAAAGAGCTGCTTGTGCCCACAGCTGCTGTCCTCCCCTCCTCCCAGTCCCCTTTGAACCCATGCCATCTTGATTTCTGTCTCTACTGCTCCACTTAGCAGAGTTTCTTAATTCCTTCCCAGCTGCTAAGCCCAATAATCCCCTGTCAGACAGAAGTCACCTTCCTTGGGGCTCAGTTGGAACAGTGCTTTCCTCACATGCACAAGGCCATGGGTTCAATCCCCAGCACCACCAAAAAAAAAAAAAAAGTCATCTTCATGGTTGCAGCCTTGAGTGACATTGTCCCTCTTCTGGAAGCCCTTCTCCCTTGCTTCCAGTACCGCCACATTGCTTTTCCTCCCTTTTGCTGACCATGCTACTCAGTCTGCTCTGCATGGTTGCCTCGCTCCCCTGCCCTCTTCTCCTCTCAGGACTTTGGAAAGGCCTAGCAGTGCCTGTGCTGTCCAGGTCCCACCCTGTCTTGAGAGTTAATTCCCATCTACACAATAATTAGCTCTGGCCAGCCCAGCCTCTCCCCTGAATTCCAGATTGACATATCCACTGCCTGAAGCTGTTCACCTCCTGCTCTTCTGTTCCTCACCTCCCAGAGCTTGCCCCCCTCAGGTCTTCCCCCAGCTCTGTGCTTTGCAACACAGAACTTCCACATACTTCCTTCCACATGCTCAGGCCAAGAGCCAGGAGTCATCCTGCACTCCTGTCATGTCCCTCGTGCAAACCATCAGTAAATCCTGCAAACTCTATATTCAAAATAAATCTAGAACTGATGGCTTCTTCTCATTGTGGGGTTCAAGACTGCCGCCGCCCACTTCATCTCCTGCTCCAGCCACTCTGCCCTCCCTTGATCATGCCAGGCATGCTCAGAACCTTGGTTTCTGCCCCTCCAGGCTCCTGGAAGAGTGCCTAGCACGTAGTGGGTGCTCCATAAAAATGTCATCAACAACTCAATCTGGAGAGATGCTCCTTGACTTATGGGGTCACGTCCCAAAAACCCACAGTGAATTGAAAAATATCTTCAGGGGCTGGGGATGTGGCTCAAGCGGTAGCGCGCTGGCCTGGAATGCGTGCGGCCCGGGTTCGATCCTCAGCACCACATACAAAGATGTTGTGCCCGCTGATAACTAAAAATAAATAAATAAATAAATATTTAATTTAAAAAAAAAAAAAAGAAAAAGAAAAATATCTTCAGTCAAAATCCATTCAACACATCTAACCTCCTGATCACAGCCTTGCCTACTTCAGTGTTGGGACACTCACATCCACCTGCAGTTAGTCAAATCATCCGTCACAAACTGTTTTATAATCTGTTGAATCATGCAATTACTGAGTGACTGTAATCTCCCAAAATGCTGGCAACACAGTCCACTGTAGGTACCTCAGGATCATCTTCCCTTGGGATCTTGGCTGCCTGGGAGCTGTGGCTCACTGCCACCACCCAGCCTCACAACAGAGGATGGTACCCTCTATCACCAGCCTGGGAAAGAATCACAGTTCAAAATAAAAAGTACGGTCAAGTGCATACTGCTTTAACACCATTATAAATTGAGAAATCATGTCAAATCATCATCAGAGGTCATCTGTAAATTGTAAATCTGTAAATTGATCTGTCCATGGCAGATGTGTCCATAGTCATTTAAAAAAAAGAAAAAGAAAGAAAAAAGCACAGCAGAGCACACCTGAAGCCCGGGGCTCAGGAGGCTGAGATAGGAGGATCAAGTTCCAGGCCAGCCTAGGCAACTTAGTGAGGCCCTGTCTCACAACAAATAAAAGGGGGTCTGGGGTGTAGCTCAGTGGTAGAGCACCCCTGGGTTTACTCTCCAGTACACAGAAAAAAAATACCTGTGAGCCAGGCCTGGTGGACACCTGTAGTCCCAGCTACTCAGGAGGCTGATGCAGGAGAATCTCAAGCCCATGAGTTTGATACCAGCCTGGACAACACAGCAAGATCCCATCTCAAAACAATTATATAAATAACACTCAATTTAAGTTTAAGAAATACTTTAAAGGGGCTGGGGTTATGGCTCAGCGGTAGAGTGCTTGCCTTGCATATGCAAGGCCCTGGGTTCAATCCTCAGCACCACATAAAAATAAATAAAGAAATTGAGTCCAACTACAACTAAAAAATAAATACTAAAAAAAAAAAACACTTTAAATGTATGGTTTAAATAACATTCCAGGCTGGGATTGTGGCTCAGCGGTAGAGCGCTCACCTAGCATGTGCGGGGGCCCTGGGTTCGATCCTCAGCACCACATAGAAATAAATGAATGGAATAAAGGTATTGCGTCCAACTACAACTAAAAAAATATTAAAAATAAATAACATTCCAATTTTTATGGAATGATACTTATAAAATTGCTGATGGTGGAAAATTTTGGGAAAAAGGTTCTTACTTTCACTTTATATATTTTTGTACCATTATCACCTGGTCATTTATTTTAGTATTTTTTCATGTCAATGTTGAGTATAGAATATGAAACAATGGGAACTCATGCACAGATGGTGGGAATAAAGTCAGTATATCCACAATGGAGTTTTATTAAGCCACAAATAAAAATGAAATTATGACATTTGCAGGAAAATTGATGGAACTAGAAACCATCATGTTAAGCAAAATGAGTCAAACTCAGAAGGTTAAGGGTTGTATTGTTTTCTGTCATATGCAGAAGCTAGAAAGGAAAAAAGAAAAGTGGGGAGGATCTCCTAAAAATCACAGGGGATCAGTAGAGAAAAGGGACCAGGGGTGGGATATAGGGCAGGAGGGGAGGGTTGGGGTGTGAGATAGCCAGTGTGTCGTTCTACCATGTGCACAGACAACTATGTGACAGCAAACCCCATCAATATGTACAGCTACAATGCATCAGTAAAAACGTGGAGGGGAAATCAAAGAGATAAAATGCATAAGTTCATAATTCCGCGTGTTAATTGACCAATGCTTAAAAATATGTACTTTTATCTTGAACATAATAAAACATCATGAGGAGATTCTCAAAGTCAGTATATCCTCTTTGCAAAGCCGTTGAAAATAAATTACTAAAGTTAATAATAGCCACCCCATTTGATCTGCAATTCCACAATTAGGCATATGTACTATATATTTAATATTGATGCACCCAGATATGCTTTAAAAAGGGTTTCATAAAACACTGTAATAAGCCAGGCATAGTGACACAAGCCTATAATACCAGTGATTCTGGAGGCTGAGGCAGGAGGATCATAAGGTCAAGGCCAGCCTCAGCAACGTAGCAAGGCCTTAAGGAACTTAAAGAGACCATGTCTCAAAATAAAAAATAAAAAGGGTTGGGGTTGTGGCTCAGTGGTCAAGTACCCAAATAAAATACAAGCATCTGACAAATGGGTCTAAATGGGTCTATGGACCATTTTTTCCTTCATATTTTTAGGAAAACATGTAGTGATGCCTATGGTTAAGGGTCTTGGACAGGCTAAATCCTGCATTCCCATTCTGGATTCACCACCTATGTGGACAGGTCACCTACCCATTCTGTGTCCATGTGCTTCCTCAGTGGGAGGGTACACTGTTGGGGTAACTCACCAGATAAGGGGTGAGATGAAGTGAGGCTCTCTTAATGCCTCAGCGATTAGCATAACCCATTGAGACCTCACATGTGCCAGGAGAGTGCTCCACCACTGAGCTGCACCCCAGCTCAAGAAAGGTCATGTTTTAAACTGAAGACATGGTTCTTTTTTTTTTGGAGGGAGGGGGTTACTAGGGATAGAATTCAGGGGCACTCGGCCACTGAGCCTCGTCCCCAGCCCTATTTTGTATTTTATCTAGGGTCTCACTGAGTGCTTAGTACCTCTCTTGCTGAGGCTGGCTTTGAACTCCCAATTCTCCTACCTCAGCCTCCCAAGCCACTGGGATTATAGGCATGTGCCACAGGAGCTAAGGCAGGAGGATCACAAGTTCAAAGCCAGCCTCAGCAATTTAGCAAGGCCCTAAGCAACTCAGCAAGACTCTTTTAAATTAAAATATATATATATATATATATATTTTTACTTAGGGGGATGTGGCTCAGTGGTTAAGCTCCCCTGAGTACAAGCACAGGTAGTAGGGGGCAGTAGGGAAAAGTCCTGATGAATATGGGGCACGTGACCCAAGAATGATCAGCCTGGAGTTGAGCACTGTCGGGGTGACCCTCTCCTGGATGTGGGGTGAGGCAGAAGGCCTGTACTTAACAGGAAAACTCCAGGTCCTGAGAAGGGCTTCTGAGAGGGCAGAGGCCATCTCCAGCTTGCTGCTGCCCTGGTGTGGAGAGCAGGCCTTTGAGCACAGAGAGGGACATCCAGCCACCTGGGTCCATGTCCCATCAAGGTTACTTCTTGGGCAGCCTCAGCCAACAGGTGGGGTCAGGAGCCCTTCTGGACTAGTACCAACCAGAGAGGCGTGGCCCGGTGCAGGACCAGAGCCACACGGGGGACCATGTGGCCTTAGGTGAGCACTCAGTTGTCTGTACATTGGTTCCCTTGCTGGAAAAAAAATGGGGATCCCTATTACCTGCCCGTGGTTTATCACAAGGAGTACATAAGTTGATGTTCTAAAGTGCTTGGAGGGTGGACTGCATGGTATGTGAATTCGATCTCACGAAAATCTTGCCCCCAAAATTATATATCATACAAAAGAACGAGCCTGGAACAAGGCCTGGCACAGAGAAAAGACTCTGTGACCCCACTGGTGAATCCTGGCTGCCTTGAGGTCTGGAGGCTGCAGGGAGGGGTTGACCAAAGAATTCGGATGGCCTCAGTCCTGGAAGAAGACTGAGGCATTCAAGCTGAGACACAGGAGAGAAGGACACGGCAGGGTTTCACAGGGTCTCTCTGTGTTCCCGGGAGTCAGGCAGAGGATGCAGCCAGCAGAGAGGGGCCTGACCCCTCCGTCCACACGACTCATCTGGGGTTTCCAATGTAGTATCCAACTTCTGTGCTCCACCCCAGAGTTGACGGATGGTGGAGATGCTGCCCCCGAACTGAAAGGAAGGACTCTGAGCATGTTACCTGCAGGGAACAGATGTGAATGCTGCAAGGTAGCCCTCTGTTCCCAAAGGGACGACGGACACCTCGGAGCCCACACAAGCACTGCTGGGAGAAGAGACCCCAGACCTCCTGCTACCCGGCTGGTTCCTATCTTAATATTCAGAGTCACGTGCTCTGCCCCCAGCACAAACCACTTCAAAGACACCTAAAACTAATAAAAGATCCACTTGCAAGCAGCACCTGTAATCCAAGAGGAAAGGCCCAGAGTTAAATGGGTCATTACACGGAGGAGAAAAACACCCACTAGTGCAGAGCAAGCATAGAGACCCTTTCCATTTCCCAGAAGAGGCATTTAGAAGTCGTTTCATTGGCTTTAAGTAGGTCAGACTTTCAATCTGGAATCGCAGCCCTGGCACCTGCCAATTAATAGGGTTGGTGAGAGGAGAGCTTCCGAGGGCCTCTTGCCCTTGACACCGGGCTTCTGTGAACTGCAGGGCCCTGGGTATGTCTGTGGCCCTGTGGCGCCACCTAGGGGCAAAGTAAATTTCCACCTGCTCCATGCAGCTCCATGAAGCCCCTTCCTCCTTGGGAGCTCTTGCTGCTAAGCAGAAGAAACCTTCCCCTACTCACCTTCATGTGTTTGTTTGTTTTTGGCGGGGGGCAGAACTGTTGGTCAACCCCAGGGTCTCACGCATGCTGGACACTAGCTACACTCCCATCTGCCTTACTCGAATTTTTAGCAGGAACTCCACGATTCTGACATAAACCACAGAGACTAGGGCAACTCTACATTCCCCCCACATAAAATGATAAAAAGCGGGAGTCTGATTATGTTTTTCTTAAGGGACTTGCAGAACCGTGGCTCCATGCAGCACCTGATTACGGGCCCTTCACTTGAGCTAGAGGCGCTTCACTTGAGCTCCGGCCAGGGTGCTGAGAGCAAGCAGGCTGTGAAGAGCAAGCCCCACCTGGAGGCGACTGATACTCCCAACCAATGAAACCAGCTCGCTTCTGCTGTCCAGGGAGCCAGCCTGCTGACACCCTGCAGGAGCTGTGTCTCCCACAGTCAAGCCCCAGTGAAAGTCCCGCCTGCTTGTTCACATGCCCGACTTACTGTTTCCATGGTCATCGTCATCAGAAGATCCCATGTCCAGCATCATCTTGACTCGGTCGTTTCCATAACTGCAACCTCTCCAAAGTCTTAGTGGCTGAGGTGGCTGTCTTGACCACACCCACCACTCCCTCTGTGCCCAAGCTGCAGACGCCCTGGACTCTACCAAACCTCTCCACTGCCCAACCATCTCTCCTCCCCTCCACCCCTTTGTTCTCTCTTCTCACCTGCAGACTCCATAGCAGTCCCTGCATCATTCCTGGACATGTACCCTCGAGTCCCTGGGCCCACTCCCAGTTGGCACTATTGGGACAGTGAAACACAGCCTCCCCTCAGTCATCCAACTGAGCACTTATTCCATGCCTGCAGCCAACTGTGCAGCTGAAACTCAGCTGGAGAGAAGCACAAAGACTGCCTGGGCTGGGGCTGCAGCTCCAGGGTAGAGCGCTTGCCCAGCAGGCATGAGGCCCAGGGTTCCATCCACAGAACGGGGCCAGAAGCTGGGAACGGGAAAGATCTGCTCAGGCTAGACTCATATTTTAAACCCTTTTACCAAAGTACATCATACCCCAGAAAAGTGCACGCCTTACAGGCACTTTTGAAAGATTTTCATAAAGTGAACAGACACATGTAACTAGCTCCCAGTTTCTTAAACAGAACAGGTCCCCGGGGTACAGCTCAGTGGTAGGGCGCTTGCCTAGCTTGTGCAAGTTTCTGGACTCCGTCTCCAGCACTGAAAAAAAATTCAGAACCTTGGCAGCGCCGCTTGTCTTCATGCCTATCTCCCTGACCAAGCGGCTGCCCTCTGGCTGCCAGTGCTAGATTCATGTTGTCTGCTTTTAAAAACTTTTAGTAAATGGAATCATATTATATGTACTTTTTGTGTGTGTGCATACGGTACTGGGGATGAAACCCAGGGTGCTCTATCACTGAGCTCCACCTGCAGCCCTTTTTATTTCAAGACAAGGCTGGCCTCCAACTTGAGACCCTCCTCCCTCAGCCCCCCCCCCCCCCGAGTCACTGGAATCACAGGTGAGTGTCACTGCATCCTGCTCCATCCTCTGTTCCCTCTTCCTCTTCTGCTCCCTTTTGGGTTGTGTGTACATTCTGGCACCTTAGCTATACCTTACCACGTCTGCAGTTCCCACCGTGTCCCAGAGACCCTTTCAGGGGATCAAAATTATTTCATAATTACACTAAAATGCTATTAGCCTTTTTGATTCCTGTTCAGTGTGGTGACTTTCCAGCTGCAGGCTGATGTGTGGCAAAAATGTATAAAAGGAAATAACAATGCTCAGAAGATCTGTATGATATAAAATACCGGGAGCCAGTCTTTCCCAGATGATCGCTGCAAGATGCTACACTGTAGTCATGCATGGGTTAAATAACCATTTAAATGCCAGGTAGGGATTGGGGGAGAGAGCACTTGCCTAGTATGCAAGAGGCCCTGGGTTCTGGGCCCTAGATTTGATCCCCAACACCCCAAAGAAAATAAAAAGGCAAGGTAGATCAATGGAGTTTAATGTAATAGAGCATAAAATACAACAATACGGTTTCATATTCTGCTCTGCAACTAACCTTTGAGAAACTAGCACTTTCGAGGAACTGTGGCACACACCTGTAATCCCAGAGAGTCAGGGGGCCAGTAAGGAGGATCACAAGTTCAAGGTCAGCTGCAGCAACTTGCAAGACCCTGTCTCAAAATAAAATATTAAAAAAAATAAAGTAAAGTAAAGGGCTGGGGACATAGCTCAGTGGTAGGGTATTTACCTATCATGGCTGAGGCCCTGGGATCGTTCCAGTACTGCAGAAATCAAAAACAAGAAACTAGTACAACTTGAGCTCAGGTGTAGTTCAAAGAAAAATATCTGAAATTTACTGAAAATATTATTAAAATATTCTTTCCTTTCCCAATTTTATTAGGCCATTTTTCTTCATCTCTTTTACCAAAACAACCTGCCATAACACACATAGGGCAGAAGCAGATGTGAGAGCCAGCTGTCTCTCATCACTCCACATGGTAGAGATTTGCAAAACAATGCCATTCTTCCCAAATATTTTTGTTTTACTTTTTTAAATATTTATTTCTCTCTTTTTTTTTTAGTTGTAGTTGGACACAATACCTTTACTTTATTTATTTTTATGTGGTGCTGAAGATTGAACCCAGGGCCTTGCACGTGCTAGGTGAGCCACGGCCCCAGCCCCTATTTTTGTTTTATTAAATGTAATATAATAACAATTATTACTATTAGCTTTGGTGCTAGGAATTGAACTCAGAAGTGCTTTACCGCTGAGCTATGTCCCCATAGCAAGACAGGGTCTTGCTAAGTTCATTAGGGCCTCACCAAGTTGCTGAAGCTGGCTTTGAACTTGTGATCCTCCTGCCTCAGCCTCTAAGTCATGGAATTACAGGTGTGGACCAGTATACATGACTGTAATTATTTTTAAAGTCAAAATGTTATTTATGCTGACATATAATTATCGTTTTTCATGAGTCAGTATATTCAAAATGTATGTCTTGATTGTTAATCCAGTAAATAGAAATGAATACATCCCACCATAGGGGTCAGAAAGTGTTTCCAGGGCAGGGATGTAGCTCAGTGGCAGAGTGCTTACCCAGGGTATGGTTGGATCTGGAGGGTCCCCCAAAGGCTCACGTGTTAAAGGCTTGGCCCCCAATGCAGTGACATTCAGAGGTGGGGTTTGGGGGAAGTAACTGGATCATGAGGTCCTTATCAGTGGACTGTTGGAGGTGGTGGAAACTGGGAGATGGGTCCTTTAGGTCCTGGGAGCACTATATCTTGTCCTTGGTGTCCCTCTTTCTCTCTTTCCCCACTTCCCGTCCCAGTCCCCCATTCCTTTCCCTCACCCTCTCTCCTTGTCTCTAGCAGCCATGGAGCCAGCTGACCATGGGCGCAAACCTCTTAACTATGAGCTAAAATACATCTTTTCTCCTTTGATTTGGTTTTCTCAGATATTTTGTCATAGTGACAAAAATCTGACTAGTGCAACCAGCCTGTGTGAGGCCCTGAGTCTACCCCCTGTATCACATAGAAAGAGAGAAAGAAATGTTCTCCAGCAATGACTGACTGGTACTAAGCACTCATTCCTTGTGGTGCTCGTAACAAATGACCATGGAACTTGGGGACCCTCTTGCTTTGTGTGCCTCTTGTCTTCTGTGTCCTCTCCTCTCTGGTAAGGTCAACAGCCGTTGGACTGAGGGCCCACCTAATCTGGTACGACTGCATTTAATCATACATGCAGTATGATTATTATGGCTGGGTAATAGCTGCAGTCCTCACCCTGGCTGACTCTATTTCCCAATAGGATCACACCCTGAGGTTCCAGTGGGTGTGAATCTGGGGGATCACTATTCAACCCTTATGCCTGGTGCACTAGTAGACAGGAACGTCCTAAAGAGTGTGACGATCTGTCAGGAAGCACAAGAGGATGGGGAGGGAAACTGGATGGAAGGGGTAACACTGGAAGACCAATCACTAGAGGTCAGGTGCTCCACAGCGGAGTCAGGGCACGCTGGGCCCTGTGACAAACGGCAGGGCCATGTCCCCTGAGGAGCCGCAGGTTCTCTAGAACACCAGTGGGGCTAGATTCCGAGGTGCTGAGTCGAAGGGAGTGGGAATGCATTTGGACAGGGGCGAGTGCTCTGCTTTGGCACTGCCCTCCTGGGAGGCTGGCTCCTGCCCTCACTAAGTAAGGCCACCGGTAGGAGGAGGGCTGCAGGGCTCAGAGAGGGACCCCCACTGCTGAGGATGTGCTGTATGAACCTGGAAACCCCCTGCTGGGACTAGGTCCTGCGCGGGGCTGAAGGGCACCATTTGCCAAATTAGTAAGGATGGCATGGCAAAGGCTGGTGGCATCACCAAGAAGCAGGGAAGCAGCAGACAGTAAGAGATGCCGCTCTAGAATCAGGCTCTGTCGTGCTGCCTGGTGGACTCCAGAAATGCAGAGGCCCACAGCATGCCCAGCTGTCAGAGCCAGGGGTCAGAATTATTGCCAAGACAGAGTGGCAGAGGGTGAGGGAGACAGCAGAGAGGGCCCAGCACTTTTAAGGGCAAAATGGATGCACAGCCATGGGGGCACTCACTTCCTGGTCTGTGCAATTAAAAGACACAAAGAATGGAGGCTCCAGGGACGGCCACAATTGTGAAAAGCAATGACTGCTTCTCCAGGTTCCACACTCAAGACCAGTTTCAGACCCAGAACCCACCGATGGAAGGAAAGCTGGGTCCCCAAAAAGTCCTTGCAACCTGTAGCAAATGGGTACAGTAATGATTTCCAGGATCACAGGATCTAGGCTCTGAGCTCATGTCGATCCTGAGAAACCCAGAGTCTCATACTGGGACCCTCTTAGACCGGAGGCGTGTGGAGGCTGGGTAATAGCTGCAGTCCTCACCCTGGCTGACTCACAGGGCCACTCACTGGGTTCTAGCCACTGTGGTTGACTGGTCCCTGGCTGTAGAGCTGCCAGTCATCTTGATACTGGCCCAGCCCCACATCCGTTCTCTGACTTGTGGGATGATAATAGTAGAGATCAAGTGTAAATTCTAAATGCCCCACCGAGATAATCAATAGTAAATCAAAACAATCTATGATTCCAGGAGGGCCAGGCTTGGTGGCACTTCCTGTAATCCCAGTGACTTGGGAGGCTGAGGCAGGAGGATCACAAGTTTGAAGCCAGCCTGGGTAATACAATGAGTCCCTGTCTCAAAATAAAAATGAAAAATCGCTGTGGCAGCATGCCAGGGTTAAACCTCCAGGACCACAGGAAAAATAAAATTAAATCCCAGGGGATGGAAAAATTAATACCATCTTAAAAGACCTAAAAGATGTGTTATATTGTCATTTAATTGACCATTCAGATCCTACAATAGCCAGATAACTCCAGGAGGGCTTCAGCAGACTCAATCAAGTCAGAAGCCCATTGCAGGGAGGGGCTTTTATTTTTGGTGGCAAAATAAATGTAAACTAAAATTTGCCAGTGTCACCTTTTTTTCTTTCTTTCTTTTTCTTTTTTTTTTGGTACTGGGGATTGAACCCAGGGCACTTAACCACTGAGCCACATCCCTAGCCCTTTTATGTATTTTATTTTGTTTAAAGACAGTGTTAGGGTTAGGGCTGAGTTGCTTAGGGCCTCACTAAATTGCTGAGGCTGACCTTGACCTTGAGATCCTTCTGTCTCAGCCTCCTGAGCTGCAGGGATTCCAGGATGCACCATACCGCCCACTCATTGTCACCATCTTTAAGCGCCGGGTACAGTGGCATTGAGTACACCCCTCATTGTGCTGCCATCCATCTCCAGAACTCTTTCCCTCTTGCTAAGTGGAAACTCAGTTCCCTTAGTGGCAAGCTGTCGTCTCCACTCTGCCCGAGCCCCTCAACCCCGATTCTCAGGTGGATCTTTGCTAGGCAGGCTCGTCCGGCCTCAGGTGTGGTGTGTAGTCCCACTATTGACTCAGACACAGGACAAGAGAACCTCTGGAGAAGGGTGTGGAAATCTCAATTTATCAAGCTTACCAGATAGATAGGAAGGACAGGGAATTAGAGAAGCCAAAACATCACCTCAATGATGTGAGTGTGTGTGAATGCATGTCACAGCCTGTGGGGGCGAAGCCACAGGAAAGCAATTACCCTGGTACTGCTGTCTGAGAAGTCCAGTCAGTGTTGGGCAGAGGTGGGTTCACCCCAGAGCTGCTGAGGCTCAAACCTGGGGCCCCTCAGGAGCACAGACATGGAATAACAGATGTTCCGGGGCAGAGGGGAGACCCGGCACGACACCAGGAAGAATTCCTATGGAATTTTGGGTGTCTGGTAAATTGCTCAAAGAGAAACCAAACGGATGGGACGTGCATCTCCAAGTACCACACCCATTTTATATGACATGTTTCTTTCATTCTGAATATTCATTTTCACCCTTAGGAGTTTATAGCCATCAAAAGTCAGTCCCCTGGATCTGCCTTTGAGTTTTGAGGTCTGGGGTGGTTCTTGAATTTTTTCTTTTTTAAGTCTAGCCTCGAACTCCTGGGCTCATGAGAGCCTCCTGCTTCAGCCTCCCGACTGCTCAGGACTGCAGGTGCGCGCCACCCACAGGCTGGTTCTTTGTCCTATGTTCCCTGAGATTTATTAAAAATCCTAATATACCGAACACCAAGATGACCGGCTCTGCTCTGGGCTCACTCTCCACAACCGGAGCAGCAGCGAGCACGTATTCTGTTTGGAATTTTCTTGCTTTACCGCCGGACTCCTGGGCCAGGGAACCCCTCATTCACGCAACCGGGTTCTGCGATCGGCGGTCCGGCCCCTGCTCCCTGCTGCCCCCCAGTGGAACTCGGGCGGCAGCACCGCGCGCGCAGGGTGTGTCCTCCGGCGCCTTTCTCACGCTCCTAAAACCATTCTTCACGTTTTATTGGAGCTGCTCTAAGCGCCTGGGGCCTTGCCAGGGCCTCCGAGAACCCAGAGTGAAACTTGTTACTCACTGGGAACCCCCGTGGGTGGCTGCCTTCTCCCCCACATCACAGGCCCAGGCAGCTCTCCGAAAGGGCGGTTCAGCCTCAGGGACACGCTCCCTGAGGCACACTCTGCTCCCCAGACACAGCCACCTTCTAGGGACCCACATAAGAACTAAAGCGGGGCGCGGGGTGCAGCTCAGCGGCAGAACGCTGGCTTTGCCTGCACCAGGCCCAGGACTCCTTCCCCAGCTCCAGGGGAAATAAGCCCGTGGCTGGATCTGTTCTTCAGGACAGCTCTGGCAACCTGGTATGTTTCTGAAAAGTAAATTTGCAAAAATAAGTAACTAAATAAAAAGTGAAAAGTCAATACGGGGCTGGGGATGTGGCTCAAGCGGTAGCGCGCTCGCCTGGTGTGCGTGCGGCCCGGGTTCGATCCTCAGCACCACATACAAACAAAGATGTTGTGTCCGCTGATAACTAAAAATAAATATTAAAATTCTAAAAAAAAAAAAAAAAGTCAACACGGGCTTGATGTAGTGGGCTGTGCCTGGGCAGAGGCTTCCAGACCCCTGAGGAGGGCAAGACCACCCCTGGACCCTGGCCAAGACCACTGACCTTTTCCACTCTGCCAATCTAGCTGTGGCCATTAACTGATATAGGCGTTGTGCATGAGGTGAGAAGGCCCTCTTTGCCACTGTCACCTCCAGAGGGGAGATCCCAAAGGGAGGGCTTAGGGGATGCCACAAGGCCTTGGGTTCTCCCGATTTTCCAGCAGACTAGGTTCATTCTGCTCCTGTCCCAGGTGAACCAGCAGGAGACTGACCTGCAGGAGCCTCCATGCACAGGTTGGCAGCAAAACCTGTAAATGCCTGTGGGAGGATTTCTCCTTAGCAATCCACTCTTTAGCCTCACACCCATAGAGATGGGACTTGACCTCTCCCAACTACCTGGTGCCAGAGGAGCAGGTGGGGACCTGTCTCCTCAGGAGTACATGTTTCAGCAAGATGAGTTCCCAGACACCTCGGTGCTCTGACTGTCCTTGGGTCACAGAATCATTTCTCCCACTGGTTTTATGAGAGAGAGAGAGAGAGAGAGAGAGAGAGAGGGGCGCTGTTCCTTCAGATGAGATGTGGGGATCTTAAAATGCCCTGTGAGCTCCATGCTCCTCTGTGGGCAGTGGAGATAGATCCCAGTGATAAAGCCCCTGCTTAGCATGCACAAGGCCCTGGGTTCAACCCCCAGTACTGGGGGCGGGGAGGGGGGAAGCCATAGAAAGAGCCACTGCCTGCACACTTTTGGCCATCAGAGGGGTCCTGCAGCTAGAGAGTTGCCAGGAAGAGGTGCCTGCCTGCCTTATGGAGGAGGCTGTGGGGTCCCTGTGCACAAGCCCAGCTGAGAGCTCCAGCCCAGGCCTCCCTGACAGCTCCTGCTCATTCCTGCTAAGAACCTCTGGCTTCTGCCTCCGGCCCAGAACTTTTCGTGCCTTGGCATGCCAGTGCCCAGCTGACTGCCCAACTCAGGTCCCCCAGAGCACCTGACCCTGTGCGTCACTGGTCTATCCACTCTCACCCCCCTCCCCAACTGCTTGTCCTGCCACCAGAGGGGACCGATCCAGTGCAGGTCATAGAATTGGGAGCCAAGATAGGTGTTCAGATGCAAGAAGTGGCAACAGAGAGACTTCTGCCAATTCCCACCTGGTTTAAACCCATACTGAAAGTTTTTATTTCTGGAGACAAGAACCCTGTCCTCTGCAAGCCTGAAGCAAAGCTCTGCAGCCAAGGAGGAACCTGGAGCTCACAGGGTGGGCATGGGCCAGGGGTAACCTGCCCCTTATGCTTAAATGAACTCTGGAAAGTGGGCCACATTTGTCCTTCCAAGAAGCACTGGCCTTCATGGAATAAATATTTAAAAGTGAACCCAGGGCTAAGCAACTCAGTGAAACCCTGTCTCTAAATAAAAATACAAAATAGAGCTGGGAATGAGGCTCAGTGGCTACATTCAATCCCCAATATCCCCCCCCCCAAAAAAAAAGAGTGAGCCCAGGGGCCCAGGGTGGAAGTTAAGCGAAAACCCAGGCTGGGCAAGCTTTAGCACCCTGCACCCAATCACACCTCTGTTCACTAGTCCACCATGTTTATTGAGCACCACTCTACACCCAGTGCCCTGGACACTCGGCCCCAGCCCTGCCCTCTGGGAGTTTATAGTCTAGTCATGGCCCATTGAAGCCTTTGGGGGCACCTCACCCTGTTGTCTTGATGTTCATTTCTTTTTCCAGTAATGCCCACAGCTTTCCCTACATCCTGTCACCCAAACCAGTGCCCAGATCCTCATGGGCTGTGTGGCCTAGGCTGACTTAGTGACTGCCCTTTACCCATCAGTTTTGCCTTCTTCCTCTTGTGCCTAGGTCCCTAGCACAGGCTGTTGGTCTGGGGGCTGGGGGAGAACTCCCTATCTTCCAGCAATGCTCAGCAAGTCCCCCAGGAAATGACGAGAGTGACTGACAGTGGGCAGCAAGTCCTCCAACCCCCTCTGGGGCACCATTACTGGGATCCACAGGTCCCCCCTGGGGTCCTCCCAGCGAGCCTCCTGCCTTTCATAGGGAAGAAAGAAACTTGTTCTTAAGAACAATTTGATTCCAGTAACCAGTCCCCAGGAACTGTAGAGAAAGCAGGCAGGGGTCTCCTGTTCCCTAACACATGCCATCTCTTGAATTTCTGTCACCCTGTGGCATGGACCCTGTTCCACTCACACCGCACCACAGCTGTGCTGGGCTCAGGCCCTCCAGAGACAAACTTCCTTCTCATCGCACCCCTCTGTACACCCCAAAACCACCTTATGCTTGGGGAAATAAATCCTTCCAAGACCACCTTAGGAAGCCCTCACCCGCAGCCACACAAGTAACTGGGGAGGACAGCCTAGGAGTGGAGGTGACAGCTCTCCAGCCCTACATTTCCTTCACCTTTTTCTGATGCTCTGCGGAGCCATGGCAGTGACCAAAACCCCAAAGGCCATCACCCTAGATTTCCAAGCCCAGCTGGGCAGGAAGTAGGCCCAAGCAGGACTGGGCAGGCAGTGCTCAGTCTGAGCAGATGGCTGCACCTGGCCAGGTGAGCTCCTGGCCCAGGCCTTGGTCTGGTGCCAGCCCTATGGCAGGTGTATCACTCTCCAGGCAGTTTGTGGCTAGCGCAGTTCCAGAGCCAACTGGGACAGGGAGGGTTTGTTCCTCACCCTACAGCCACTTGCCCTTCTCCTATCTAGACATGTCTAACCTGGGGGTGAAGCAGGGCAACTCCCCTTATTTGTTCCGGCTGAATCCTTGAGGGATGCAGTCTTCCACACGGGTCACAAACATCCCATTCCACCTTCATCCCATTCCAGCTGGTCCCTCTTTATGGGAACAGTGGCCACCACCAAGAGCTTCGTTGCCCTGCCTGGGGCCTTCCAGTTCCCTTGCAGTCACCAGGGCCCCTGGACTGGCCAAGGGACTACCACGGCCGCCAGAGCCCAGGGCCACCGGGAGGTGCAGGTGGAGAGGGCGCAGGAGCCTGCGCAGGTGGTGGCGCTGGCGAGGGGGGCCCATCAGAGTCTCCAGCCCGCCAGCCATCAGGGGTAACGCTTGATGCCTTTCGATGAAGGTGCTCCAGCAGGCGCGCGCTTATGGTGGGCTCCAGGACGCCGCAGGCCGGCAGCACACGAGTCAGGCGCGCCACACAGGCACTGTAGCCTTCTTGGTAGCTGTCGCGTGGCGCTGCGGAGGGAGAGAGGCGTGAGACACCCAGGGTGAAAGGTGCGGAGCGCAGGGGTCTGGGCAAAGGGTGTGGTAGGCGGGGAGTGGGAGCAGGGTCACTCACGTGGCACTTCCGGGGAGTAGGGGGACGCAGGCAGCTCCTGCAGGAAGCGCACGGTCATTTCCAGAATGTCGGCCTTCTCCAACTTTGAGAAGCGCGAGTTCTGTCCCAGGCCGCGATGGAGAGGAACAGAGACCAACAAACAAAACAGATCTCTGACAGCAGCCACCAACAGCACTGCGCTCTAGCCGAGAGCTGAGCTTCAGGCGCGCCGTGGTCCTCGGTGGGTCGGCTCCTCAGTGCCTGTCCAGCCCAGGCTTGGCCTTGGGATCCCTCTAGCCTGTTCCTCAGGCAGGAGCACTGCCCGCCCTTGGCGCCCCGGGGCCCTCCACCTCCGCTTCCCGGTTCACTGAACCGCGACGAACCCCAGGGAACTCACCTCCCTGCCCAGCAGAGGCAGGATGAGCCCCTTGAGCTGGCTCAGGCTCTCATTGATGCGTGCGCGCCTGCGCTTCTCCAGCAGCGGCTTCAGGGTCTGTGGGCGCGAGGTTGAGCGCAGCGGCTGCGGTTAGGTGGGTGGCGGTGCCGGATCCCTCCCGCCTCCAGTCCCCAGTTCCTACCTTGCGCAGCTCTGCCGCATCCCCTGCCCGGCGAGGCAGTCCCATGCTCGGAGGAAAGTGGCGGTGGCTGCGGGTCCCGCGCGGGGGGAGACCTGGGTAGGCAGGAAGAGCCGAGACAGAGACCAAGACCGAAGTCCGGGGCGCGGCCCGGGCCCGCGCCAAAGAAGTGTGCTGCGCCTGCAGCCGGGTTTAAGTCGGCGGCGTCACCGCCCCGCCCCGCCACTCCCACCTCTCGCCTTTGTTCCTACTCAGGATAAGGTTAAAGGGGAACACGGTGGTGCCCCCGGGGATGCCGCTCCCGGCCTTCCAACCCAGCTGCGGCAGGGGTCACGGAATCCGTGGGCGTTATTGGGCTCATAACAGCGCTGACCCGGTGGGCAGAAAGGGCGGGTGAAGCCAGGCTTGCCCTGGCTCTGGCTGTGGGCCCTCTCCAACGCCGCCTTTTTTCATTCACGCCCCGCCGGAGGACTCAGAGAGTTCTATGAGCCGGGGCAGGGACCCAGAGGCTACAGGCGTGCCAAGGTCAGGGTCTCAGGGAGAGCCCACGAAGATTACTAGGAGACACTCCTGCCACCAGCTTCTCTGAGCTGGGCGGGGAAACTGAGGCTCCGAGAGAGGTAGCGTCTTGTCGTGGCCCTAGCTGTTGGGAACGACCAAGTCAGGACTAGCGCGCGGGAGGTTAGACTTCTCTATAAACTCCTCCGCGGCTCGCCGAGTCAGGGATCAGCTGGTTCCCCACCCTCGGTTTTGGATAGGGAAATTAAGCCTCAAAGGAGGCAACCCAGAAGCCCCTTGGAGCTCATTTTTATTTCACCAGGGCTCCAGATTCCCCACCCGCAGGACCGTCGGAGCTCACGTGACTAGCAGGCGGAGCGTCCTAGGTGCCGGTTCTCAGCCACCCTCCTCTGGGAGTGGGGGACCGGTGGCGCTCCAGGGCACGCCTCCGGGACGCGTGGCCGTTGCTGCTGCAAACTGGCAGGCGTCCCCCGCCCATCTGCTACGGGCTCCCTTCCCCCGATGGGCTGGCGGGGCAACGGCCACCCCTGCGGACCACAATGCAAACTGCGGGGCAGATTGTTGAACGCGCAGTTGGCAAAACCCACCAAGCCAAATCCAGGAGGAAGTGAGATGGGGCTAAGCCAAGGCAGGCTCTGTCCAGGGTGCTGGATGGACCCCTCCTTTCTCCAGCATAGCCCAGCCCCCACTTCTAGCCCAGGTCCCTTTCCATAGTGTTCCTCCAACAGGGCAAAAGAAGACCAGCTACCCATCAGGAAGGGGACCCGAAGCAGCCTGGCCAAAAGGAGCTAGGGCCACCCACTCCTGTGTGTACCAAGCAGAGGACCTCTGGTCACAATCCAGGAGTACTTTTCTGTGTGCTAAGCTCAGGGCCAAACTCTTTTCCCCCTAACTTCCGTGAATCCTCATAACAGTTCCAATTATGAGAATAAAACATTCAATACGTGTGTCCTAGCAAGGCTTGGGGGTGCCCTGTGCCTCACTCATGGTTGTTTAGATGCCTATGAGCCAGCCTCCTCTAAGGGAATTATTATTTAAGAGCTTTGCAGATCACTCCACTTACGCACCCCAGGCCATATACACTGATGGCCCACCCTGCACCAAAACCTGCATCACTGAGGAGAGACCGATACTGAGGAGAAGGCAGTTCGTCCTGAGACACCCTCCTTCAGGCCTAGGAACACTATTTGAGGACAGGGGGCAGAGGAACACACTCTTTTGCAATGCCAGTTACTCCTGAATTTAAGTCTCTCCCTCACCACTCCCCCATGACTATAAAGGACTTTGGCCAGGTCACTCACAGTTTGCTTCAACCACAGGATTGTGGGGTCTTGTTGCTTATTGGAAGGAGTCCTTTAGAACTGGAGCAACTTAGGTGCGACAGCTGGGTGGACAGGATGTAGGGTGCAGGCTTTAAGTGAGCTAGGGCCTCCTACAGGGCCATGGGGACACAATCCATCCTGGTCTCCACTCCTGGGAAGTACATTGACCCGTGGGTGGGGGACAGGCCTGAACTTAGCTTGAACAGTTTTTTCCCACCCACCAGCTGGGCCCTCTCACTCTCTGGATGGGGCCTGTGGTCACTGGGATCTGGGATCTCTTCCCAGCAGTTTCTGGATACCTGACAGCCTCACTACTGTCTGTCATGGTATGGCAGACATGGCATGTCTGTCTCAGATTCCATCAGAGAGATGAAAGGAGAGAGTCCTCAAGTTGACACTTAGAAGGTGGGAGGCAATGGGGTGCTCTGGCCAGAGAACTTCAAGTACCAAGGGAAGAAGAGCACAGCCAGGTCAGTGGAGAGTGGGCTTTGTCATTTCCCAGATTTTTTGCAGGGGGGGGGGGATTGAACTCAGGGAAACTTGACCACTGAGCCATATCCCCAGCCCTATTTTGTATTTTATTTAGAGACACAGCCTCACAGAGTTGCTTAGTGCCTCGCCATTGCTGAGGCTGGCTTTTTAAAAAAGTATTTATTTATTTATGTATTTTCTTTTTTATTTTTAGGTGGACACATTATTTTGTTTTTTTTTTTATGTGGTGCTGAGGATCGAACCCAGCGCCCTATGCATGCTAGGCAAGCGCTCCACCACTGAGCCACAACTCCAGCCCCCTGAGGCTGGCTTTGAACTTATATCCTCCTGTCTCAGCCTCCAGAGCCACTGGGATTACAGGTGTGTGCCACCATGCCTGGCCTCCCATATGCATCATCTTAGGAGAGATGACTTAAAACAAGCTCCTGGTGCCTCATTTTCCTCTGCTCTGAGATCAGGATAACAGCTATACTTCCTTCAGCCTCCCTGTGTGAATTAATATCCAGGTGAAGCTTGGAACAAACCTGATAAGTGGCAAGAGTTCCATGCATGTGTCATGTCTTGAGGGGCCTCTTTGGTGTTGCTAGAAAGGACCCAGCAGGCTCAGTGGATGTGGGGGGCCCAGAGAGGACAAAAAGGCCTGGCAGAAAGGGCCAGGCTCCCAGTCTGAGTGTATGCTGTGTCCTCAGGGAATCTGAGAAACAGGTTAAGGGGGGTGGGTGCTCATGCCTGGCATTTGTATAGATGTCACTAGCAGAGTGGGAGGGGCCAAGGGGCATCTGCCTTATTCAGAGGGATGGTAGCAGTGCATATAATAGATGAGGTGTCCATGGCTGGAGGAGGGCACCTTGGGGGTGGAGGACATGAATTGCAGGGATTTGTACTCATGAAGGAGTCACAGCGGAACATAACTCAAGAAAGGCAATTTAGTCCCTCGCTCGGGCTACTTGCTGGCTGAGGGGCACTGCCTCTCTGGGCATGCTGGAGGAGGGCAGTCCGAAGGCAGCGAGTGCATGGCTCTCGCCACAACAGACATAGTAGTGAGGCTGTCAGAAATCCAGAAACTGCTGGGAAGAGGTCCCAGATCCCAAGGACCACAGGCCCCATCCAGAGAGTGAGAGGGTCCAGCTGGGCTGAAGTCGTTGGAAACCCACCTGGCCAGGGCACAGTGGCTCTGGTTTTTAGGTCACCAGCGAGCTGCTGAAAGCCACCACGCCTGGCGCCATCAGGTGGCGGCCCCAGAGAATGGTATTGGAGGCAGCCGCAGAGATCAGAACGAAGACTTCAAGTGTTCCTGGAAGCAGCTTCATTCTACAGCTTATCCAGAGCCGCCTTGTGCCGGCAGGTGCCAGGCGCTGGGTGAAAGTCAGCAGCGGACAGGGGCTGGGCTCTCATGGGTCTCCGATGGGGGTGGGGTGAGGTGGGATGAGAAAGGAAGGGCACAGGCTGTATCAAGGTCGCTCGATATGCTTATTGCGCTTCTTACAGCTACGCAGCCCCCACTTTCTGGCATTTCTGCTCGGGTCCAGAGGTCCTTGCCTCCTCCAGCTCCCACAACCGGTTTCTAGCCACGCCCGCAGGGTTTGGCGCACATGCGCTCCGCCGCCCGCCCCCGGGCGCCTTCCTGCGTCCTAGCGCGGGGTCATGGCATCTTCCTTCTGGATGACGGCGCTGGTGCGTCTCCCGCTGGCCCCAGCCCTCACACCCCCACTTTCTCTTCTAGCTTGGCAGCCCCAGGCCTTCAAGCCCATGGTCGACAGCGGCCCTGGGAGATCTGAATCTGCGGTGTCCAGACCCACAGTTCTGAGCTCACTGGCCACGCCTGTCCTTTCCTCCTTCTCTCTCTCCCTCCCAGAGGACCTGAGGGCAGTGCGTAGGTCTGAAGGCAGAGCCCTCGAGGGCTTGGTGGGCCTGTTCCTACTTCAGGGCCTTTGTCCTTTCAGACCTCTCCCCTCCACCGGGAATGGATGTCCCTTTTCATCCCCCTAAACCTGGACACCTCCTTCAGATGGATCTCTCTCTGGCCGCTCAAGTCGCCCCGACAAATCACTTCCTATTACCCCCTTTTGCCTGTTCTAATGACACGTGTCATCCCCTGGAACTGCAATCGTCGCTGGCTTGTGTCTCCAGAGCCCACATAGTGGCCAAGTGGGCAGATGAATGACTTCCTTTGTGCCTGGACGGCTCTCGAATTCTAGCCCAGTTTTGCGGTCTTTTGGGGCCTCAGTTTTTACGTGAGGCAAATTAGGAAAGAAGCCCTGAATGCACCTGTTTCTGTCACCGGAGTGGTCCCCGCGGGCGGGGGACTCTGGGCAGCGGAGGCGGGGCGAAAAGGGGGCGGGGCGGGGGCGGGCCCGTGGCTTAAGCTGGGCGCCCGCGGGGTCCCCGCCCCAGAGTCAGCCGAGGCGGAGCGGAGCATTAAGCAGTGCAGATCCAGGGCCAAGCAGACAGCCGCTCCGCCTTCCGGGTCCGCACAGCCCCGACGGCCCAGCCACGCGCATGGCACCCCGGGAAACGCACTGAGCGCGGGGTCGCGGCGCCGCGGGTGGCACAATGGCCCTGGAGCAGGCACTGCAGGCGGCGCGGCAGGGAGATTTGGATGTGCTGAGGTCCCTGCATGCAGCCAACCTGCTGGGGCCCTCCCTGCGCGACCCCCTGGACGCCCTGCCTGTGCACCACGCGGCCCGCGCGGGCAAGCTGCACTGTCTGCGCTTCTTGGTGGAGGAGGCAGCCCTGCCCGCTGCCGCCCGCGCACGAAACGGCGCCACACCGGCCCACGACGCCGCAGCTACCGGCCACCTCGCCTGCCTGCAGTGGCTGCTCTCGCAGGGCGGCTGCAGGGTGCAGGTGGGTCCGCTGCTCCCCGAGCGGCTTGGGGATTCCTCCCCAGAGAGGGTTTCCTCCCAGCCCCCCTGGCGAGAGGGTAGGTGGGATTGGGTCCTCCTGGCTTAGCTGAACCTTCCAAAGAGCTTTCCTTCCAAAGAGCTGTGGATGGGGTGGTCTTCCGGGATTGAGTCCTTGGGCAGATGCCCTAGCAAGCCCTGGCCCCTCCCTGGAAGAGCAGTGGGTAGTATTGGAGAAACCGAGGAGAATTGGGCTCAGTGGGCCAGCGTTGCATGGGAGAGACACAGCGCTGATCCTGGAGTCCTGGGGGTGGGGCAAAGGGCTTGGATGGCAGAACCAGAAGCCCATGCCCTCCAGGATCCGATCTGGAGGTGGGGATGGGCAAAGTCCCACAGCTCACTTGACGCTGAGATGCAGAAGTCCCTAAGCCAGGGTGTGGGGCTAGGGTGATGGGACATGAGAATGGGGTCTCCACAGGACATCAGCACGTTCAGGCCTTCCAGCTAAGTTACTTCTCAGCTCCCTCTGGGTCTTTTTGTCCCTAGGCCCCAACTGGTCACTTTGAGGAGTGACCTCCCAGGGGAGTCCTGGCTGATGAGAAGAAGCTAGCCAGGTGAGGATCAGGGAGTTCTGAGCATAAGGGACAGGAAGTACCAAGCTCTCAGGTGTACATGTCCTTCTGCTGGAGAACAGCAAGGAGGGAGCCTGTGGAGTGGGCCGCAGAGGGACAGGCCACCAGGGCCAGGCCAGAGGGTCTCTGGGCTGAGGTGAAGAATTTGGATGATGTTCTGGTTGTGGGGGCAGCCAGTGGTGGGAGGGGCAGAATTGATTTTCCACTTATGAAGAACACTGGCTTAACTGCAGAGAGAAGGGAGGAGGCGGGGCCTCCTTTAAGCTGGTTTGTTATGCCCTAAGGAAGGCCAAACCCACCCTAGTCTCATGTCCTCAGAGGGCAAGGCCCCCCTTCCCATCCTTCCTGGAAGGTGGAGCAGCCCCTTATCTCCTGGCTGGCCCTGCTATCGAGGGTTCCTGGCCATGTGGCCTATGCCCACTCTTTTGGGAGGTGCCTGCCTCCCTGATCCTGGTGTGCAGGCTTGGCTGGAAGCCTCCCTCTCCTCCCTGATCCCAGTGTCCAGCTTGGCCGGAAGCCTCCCTTACCACTGCAGAGGAGGTGGAATGAGTGAGTGGCCTTGTGCCCAGTTTATCAAGTCTCCTGCCCTCCATCCCCAACATACTTGAGTGCTAGGGGTGGAAGTGGGAGGAGGGGATGACCTCGATCCCTGGTTCTGCCCATCCCACAAGATAAGCAGCTTAGGGTGTGGGCCACAGCACAGGAGAGGCCCGAGGCCTGGACAGCTCGTGGCACTCTCTGTACTGTGTCTGTACTGCCATTGCCACCCAGAAACCCTGAGCCATCAGGACCCCCTGGAGCGCCAGACCTTTAGTTCCCAGGGCCAGTGAAGAGGGCCAGCCCTTCTCAAAATCTGATATCAGGACGTCTTTCACCATGGTCCTACTTGGGCCACCTCTAGCCAGCTCTGTCCTGTGAACTCAGGGGACAGACTGAACCAGTCTCCTCACACCCACGGCATACGAGAGGGGCCTCAGCATCTTCCTCAGCTTCCTGTGGGCCATTTATTCTCTGCCCCACAATCCTCGCCACCTCCTTAAGGGGACAGCCAATCTGTTCCTCTCGTCCCATGACTTGGCAGTGCCCAGTGCTCCCCAGTCCCCTTGTCCTCCTTTCCTTTCAGGAGCCTCAGAGGTCCTCTTCCCATCGAGATTTACCTTCACCAAGGTCTCTGGCCAATTCCTCCTACCTTAGCCACATCTGTCCTTGCCCTTGTCATGGGCAAGGAGGGACGAGAGGCCTCACTTTCCTGATCCTAGTGGACTGCATCCACTAGGATATCTCACTGCTGCCCCAACCCCTTCCCTGCCCTGCCTGTTGTCCCAGGTGCCTGGTGTGTTGATTCTAGAGTGGTGCCCAGTTTTTCAAATGTGTCAGCCTCTGAGTCCAGACGCTCGAGTTCTTGCCTGGGTGCTGTGAGCAGCCCCTTCCCCCGAGAGACACACAGTGGATGTGTAGTATGGATGTTCTGGACCCAGAGGTTCTGGAGCTCCTGTGGGGGTCTTGCCCAGCCCCTCCTAGGGACCACCATAGCCCACATATACACTGCTGGCTGACTGCTCCATGGGACCAAGAACACAGCCTGTTCCCATGGCCCAGCCCAGAAGAGTCTGGGGTCAGTTCCTGTACTGAGGTTGGGCTGTCAGAGGTATGCCAAAGTGGAGGCCTCCATCCTGTGAAAGATTTGGGAAGCAGGGAGAAGGAGAGGGCGAGAGGGGATGCAGGGTGTTCCCCCCAATCCCAGTGCCATCCTGACACAGCCCAACATCCCCCCCTTCCTGGCCCTGCCTCAGCCAAGCAACACACTTGCTCATTCAGGCGTTCGGTTGTGTCAGGGCTTTGGCCTGGGCCTGGAGCCAGGACTCCTGCTGTCACTCCCGGGTGCCGTGTCCCGGGAGCTGTGTGGGGGTGTCACCGTTGCATCCTGCAGGCCTCTGAAGACCACAGTGCTATGGTCAAAGCAGGCCACTCAGTTTTCCAAAGACAGAAGCAGGATTCAAACTTTTGGGATCAGCTCTATCCCAAAAAACCTGTTGAGGGAGGCCTGACCACAGCACAAGGGAGGACAGAGAGGACAGTACTGCCCCCCAGGCCAGGGGGAGGCTGGCAGTGGCCCAAGCCCGTGGCAGGGGCAGATCCAGGCCAGAGAACTTGAACCACCTCTCCTCCCACAGGACAAAGACAATTCTGGTGCCACGGTCCTGCATCTGGCTGCCCGCTTCGGCCACCCTGAGGTGGTGAACTGGCTGCTGCGTTACGGCGGTGGGGAACCCACCATGGCCACAGACACGGGCGCCTTGCCTGTCCACTATGCCGCCGCCAAAGGAGACTTCCCCTCCCTGAGGCTTCTTGTCGGGCACTACCCTGAGTAAGGACCCCAACCCTTTTTTTTTTTTTTTTTTTTTTTTGGTGCTGGGGATGGAACCCAGGGCCTTGCACATGCCAGGCAAGTGCTCTACCAATGAGCTGCATCCCCAGGCCAGGTCCTCCCTCTGCCACGCCACTCATCTTCTCTGGGTGTGATGGCTTCCTTGGCCATCTCATCTACAAAGCCTGTCCCCCTTAGCCGCAGCAGCAACTGGATTTGGGAAGCTGGACGTGCAACCCGTGGTCACCTGCCTGTGTTCATTTAGCGGACTGTTGGAAAGGGGGAGGGGAAGGCAGGAGCACCTCCCCGACCCTCATTAGTCAGGCGGAGGGGCCTCGCCAGTACTCAGGCAGTTAGGGAAGCCGCCCCTCCTAGCCCCGGAGCCCAGGCCAAGTTATCCAGAGAGCACGTGCATTCCTGTGGCCCCTCACTCATTCCCACTGCCAGGGGGGACAAGGCTCCCAAACTCCCAGGGTCCCTGGATTGAGTGACTGGTCTGAGAAAGCAGCTGGGTGGTAAGCTGGGGAGCCCCGGGGTGGGGTGGGGTGGGGGCATGTGGAAGAAAGGGGGGCCCTGCAGAGCCAGAGTCACATGAGAAGCTGGGTGAGGGCAGGAACCAGTTCTCAGGTGCGCCCGAAGGGTAGGGGTCCTGGGGAAAGCCACAGGCCCTTCTGAGGGAGCAGGACACCAATGGGAAGGCGCCAGAGTGGTGATTCTGGCCAGTGACTTTTCTCTTCTGGTGGGTGCCTGGTCCAGGAGCCAAAAAGTGGCCCCAACCTCAGGAGGGGAACACCTATGAGGTAAAAGGGTCTGGCCCATTCATGAGGGTGCCTTCAGGGCCACTGGCCACCAGGGAGCAGGCCAGAGGCCAGCTTAGCCATGTGACAACACAACAAGGTGTCTGTAGCTGGCAGCCCGTTGGGCCCCGGGCATCCTGACATGGATGTGGAGTGGCTGGACTCCAGTGGTCCCCCACCCAGGACAGGAGGCTGAGCCTGGTTTCACTGTCCTAGAGGAGGACTTCTTATCTGGTTAGTGGGAGACCCAGCAGGATCTGCCTGGGATGAGCGTTCTCCTCGCAGTCATTTGGTGGCCACTCTGTGTCAGGTTTGGGTCAGGTCAAAGTCAGTGGAATTTAGAGTAAGAGGGCCCCAGAGACCCTTGAGTGCAGGGTCTCCCTGTATCATTCACAGGTTTTAGCCCAGACTCCGGTTAGACACTCCAGGTTGGGGCTCTGGGAAGCCACATCTGTGACATGATGCCCCCACCTCCACAGTTACGGTTCTGATGCATCCTCGCACCCCCTTGCTTCAAGCAGATGACACTAAGGTCCCAAGCAGGAAGGTCACGCAGCAAGGAAGTGTTTCTGCCCCTGCCAGCCTGCCCAGTACACCTGAGGTGCCCAGAGGGCCAGGCTGATCCTGGGGCCACCAGAACCTAGCAGTGTGAATTGAGAGGGCTCCAAGCCTGTCCCTGCAAGTACTGATGAGACCTGCTGTCCCCGGGCCCTCTGGGGGCTGGATCCCAGGCGTTGGGGAGACTGGCTGAGCCATGGAATACTCTTGTGGGCTTCAGGTCTTGAGGACCCTGATCCCCTCCCAAACCATGCCAGATCTGGGCATTACCGGGCTGTGGTGCCCAGCTCTGTAGCCAGATGCCTTGGGCTGGTGAGCTGCCAGCACCCCCAGGAGTCACCATGAATCTCAGGGAGGTGGACAGAGGGCTTGGGCTCTATTCCCTGCAGTGGTGTGTGACCTGGCTGATAAGGAGGTGCTTTTGTGTGGTTGCCAGGCTGGGCTCAGGCCGGAGGGGATGGCTGGCGATTGGGACTGGGGGTTGGTATACCCACGTAGGCTCCCGTCTTGGGGCTGGAGACTCTTGCTCCCCAGGGCTGGGGAAGGCAGAAGCTGGGTGACCCTGACCACAGGCCCAATTGAGGAGCCAGGCAGCCTGGATCTGAAGGCTGTGACTCTATGCTCTCGTGAGCCTCCTGGGCCTGCTGTGAAGGCCTTTGAATTATTCACGAGGGCTCAGCTCTCTTCCTGGGCCCATGAGCCTGTGAGGGAGGAAGGACACCCCGAACTAGCAGTGGAAATTTGATACTACGCAGGTAGGCCGTGGGCAGCTCTGGGCTGCGATGGTGACAAGGTGCAGGGGAGGGCTGGACAGCCTGTGGGAGGCCTGCTAACGCCTGAGATGGCAGAAAGGGCTTGAGTCTCTGGGAACATCCTGCACCAACCACTCTTCCTCTAATCTATCCCAGTTCATTGAGCCGGATCTTACCAGAGGCAGAGAGCTGGCCATGGTGACCTCAGGGGTGGGCTGCTAAGCCTCCCTCTGAGCTCCCGCTGAAAAGGAGCCCCTGAACCGGGGCCGGGCAGAGCTGACTAGGGCTGTCCCAGGCCCTGGGTCTCAGCTGGAGAGGGCTACTGACCCTCCTGGACAGGAACATGAGTGGCCAGTGAGGGGATGAGGTGTCTCGATCCCCAGCTGGGGCTGCCTGGGAAGGGGCAGGGAGCAGGTAGACCCCTGACCCCCAGGAACCACCCACTGTGCCTCCACCATGTCTGCTTCTGACATCCCTGGGGACTGACCAGTCAGAGAGAAGCTCCGGGCTCAGCCCAGAACTCAAGGCCTGAGCTTTGGAGAGAGGAGGGAGGCTCCAGGTTCTTCCCGTGGGGGCCCCTACCTGTCATGGTAAACTAAAGATCACTTGGCCCACAGATTCTCTACTCCAGCTCCCTGCAGGGGGCTCCTTCCCTCAGCCCTCCCCCAGACCAGAAACTGCTCCTGCCTGCCCAGTGCCTCCCGGGGCCTGGCACCAGGTGGTATTCTCTGAGCCTCTCACCCACTCTAGACAGTAGCTCCGTAATCAGTTCATTTTATAGACTCACTCAACTCATTCAAATAATATTCATTCATTTATTTTGGGTACTGGGGATTGAACCCAAGGGTGTTCTCCTCCTGAGCTACATCCCCAGCCCTTTTCTATTTTTTGTTTTATTTTATTTTTATTTTGTGAACCTCCTATCTCAGATTCCCAAGTTTCTGGGATTATAGGCATGTGCCATCACACCCAGTTTTAACTAATGTTTATTGAGCATCTGCTATGTGCTGGGCAATATTCTAAGTGCCAGAGATACATTAGTGAACCAGGCAGATGTCTCTGTTTCGTGGAGCCGGTAGACATAGACATGGTGCCTCCAAGAGGTTTATTGACCAACTGCAGGCACCACTGGTTTGCTGTGTGACCTTGGGCAAACTGCATCCCCCACTCCTGGTCCAGGTCCTAATCTCTCAGTGTTCCAAGTTTGCCAAGTACTTCCCTTGGTTCCTTCTTTAGTAAAATACCTCATGGAGGGCTGGGGTTGTGGCTCAGTGGCAGAGCACTTGCCTCGCACATGTGAGGCACTGTGTTTGATCCTCAGCAGCACATAAAAATAAATAAACAAAATAAATACCTGTATCCATCTCTAACTAAAAAAATATTAAAAAACAAAATGAGAAGAAAAAAAAAAAACCTCATGGAGCCTGGCTGCTCACAGAGCTTCAGGCAGCCCCTGGCGGGGATGGGTAGAAAGGGGCTTCATGAGAGGGGCTTCCCCAGAGACTCACCTCTTAGGGAGCCCCAGGGCCCGTGGCTCAGCCCTCCCTTTGTGAAGCCCGGAGCTTCTGCCTGGGCTGGGGTAGCCCCTTACCTGCTGGGCACTTGTTTCTGCCTCAGGCAGCAAGGACTCACTCATTCTTAATTACTACTCCCAGGCCTACTCTTGGTATTTGTGGAGGTCACCTGGGCAACAGGGCCTGGGGCAGGGCTTGTGCTACGTGGTCCCAACTGGAAAAGGCAGCAGCCAGCCTTGCCCCGACCCAGGTGGCGGCTCTGAGAAAGGAGGGCCAGGTGGGATCTGGGAAGCCCCCGAAGTGAGGCTTCTGTCTCCACCCACAGCTCCTGGTCCTGGCCTGTCACCTAACTGTGGTCTCCCCACCTTGATCCTGGCCCTGCCAGCCCAGCTCCATCTGTAGCCTTTGACGGTGCGGAGAGACCACTAGGCAATGGACAGGCTCCTGGCTCACCGATGGTGAAGGCCACGCCTTACAGTGGCCCGGGGGCCCTCCCACCTGGCCCTGTTCCCTCTCACCTCAACCCTCCTCCCCATAACTCATCCGTGCTCCTCCCCAGCCTCACTGCCCCTCCTGAGGGCTGGCACCCTCCAGCTGCGTGGGTGGGTCCCTCTCCTGAACCTCTCCAGAGAGCCCCTGCCTGCTTGGTCCCCCTTCAGGTCTTCACTGGGTGGCCACCTTCTCAGCCAGGCCAGCCCTGGGTCTGCTCACATGGTAACCCGCCCCCACAACACGCTCGTGGCCTGGCTCTTTGCCCCTAGGGCTCTGATCAGGAGCTGGCATCGTGTGCCACGTGCTCTGTGTGTTTCTCTGTCTGTCCCCTTACCAGGCAGTGAGTGCTTGTTGGATGGAGGAGTCTGGGGCCATCAGACTAAGGTCGCCCCTCTGACCTTAGATGAAACTCCCTTTCTGAGCCTCCATGTGCCCATCTGGCCATGCACTGTCTGTCCTACCAGGCTGAGCCCTCTAACCTTCCAGCCTGCCTGCACCGGTGGCTTTTGAGAAGCAGAGGACAGAGTCGGGAGCAGGCAGCCCGTTTGGATGTGCGTTCTTGCTGCTCCTGGGTGCTGGTCTGCCAGCCACTGCCCCAGGAGGTCAGAGCTCCAAGAGGCCAAGGGCTCTGCCGCTTTCACGGCTCTGCCTGTCCAGCAGGTAGAGCCCTGGAATCTGCGTCTACAGAAAGAACACAATAAAGTAAAGAAATTGGGAGGAAATTCTCTAGGTTGAGGGGGTTGGGAAGGCCTTTCCGAGGAGCTGGGAGTGGACACTGAGTTAGAAGCAGTCAGCCATGCCAAGCTCTGCCCTGAGGGTGTAGCCACAGCCCTGGCACAGAGGGCGGAGGCAGGGTCTGGCTAAATGGCAGGTCAGAAGGAAGGTCTGGAAGGCTGGAAGAGTTGCAGGGATGTGCTGGCCTCTGGAACTATTCCAAGCTTGTCGGGGATTAGGGTGTCAATGGACTGTTCTAGAATCTTCCTCAAAACAGGGCTGCGCTTCTTCCCTGAACCAAGCCTGATTTAGGCTCTTTTGCTATAAGCAGGGGGTGTGATGCAATGTAGAGCCCAGAAGGCTGCGTGACTATTCAGATCAGCTCCAGCCACAACAAGATCTGGTCCTTGGGGTGCCAGCCGCTTTCTGACCTCTCTCAGGGCAGGAGTCTTAAGCAGCTGGGAGGGCCACTGGACATTTTGCTCTTTGACCTGAGTCTGAATCCGTGGGGGGACTGATCACTCCTTGTTCCCTGGGCCAGCATGAACGGTAAGCTGGCACAAATTTGGACAGAGAATTCCAACAGACCCTTACAAGCTTTCTACATTTCTTTTGTGCAGTCAGAGGGTGGCTTGCTTAATAGTTACAGTTTGTCCAGATCATCTTTTTCCCCTAAGTGAAAAGAAAAGCATGGTTTATGTGATCACGACCAGGAAGCTTCCAACCTATGAAAAGGATTTGGCTCAGGGTCTTTGAAGACTCCAGAGTTTGAGATCAAGAAGGAGGGTGGAGCCTGATGTGATGGCCCTGCCTATAATCCCAGTGACTTGGGAGGCGGAGGCAGAAGGATTGCGAGTTCAAGGCCAACCTCAGAGATTTAGCAAGATGCTGTTTCAAATATTTTAAAAAGGTTGGGTGAGACTGGGAACAGTTCAATTCCCTGAGTTCGATTCCCAGTAGGAGAAGGAGAAAGAGGAGGAGGAGGGGAAGAGGGAGAAGAAGGAGAAGATGAAGAGAAAAAAGAAATGATGTCTAGCCTAAGCTGTGCTTGGCCTGGACACCCCATGATAGCTGTGAGTGCCCTTGGTGGCTGGTCCTCCTGGTATGAGGAGGCACATAGTGGCTACCACTTCACGGATGGGGTTTGGAAGGCAAAAGAAGGGATACTGTGACACAGCTTGTGGGGGATAGGACTCACACTAGGCCCTGGGCCTTCCTGTGGAGTCCCCATCATGTCCAGTCCCACTCAGAGCTGAGCTCACTGGCAGTGAGGCTCCTGAATGCCCAGCAGTGAGCTCTGAAGAGAAGGACAGTTGTTTATGCACAAAGAGGGAGACAGACAGAGAGGACGGCTGTGGACACTGCACAGCTGGAGTCCCCCTCCAGCTCTCTGACCTTGTGGGCCAGGCTCACAAGGTTGGCTCTGCCTGCTCCACCTCAAGTGATGGTAGCTCTCTAGGGCTCCTTTCCTCGTCAGTAGAAGGAGACTGATACTCCCAGCCATGAACGCATTGTGAGGACTAGATAAGAGAATGGGTGCATTGCAGTGCTCGGAACAAGTAATCATTCAATAAATAGTAGCTGCTGTCACTATTATTAACCACTTTTTTATTACCACTGTTATTCATTATTCTTTCCAAGCTGGAGTTCTCTTTTGTTCCTTATGCTTACCCATATTTTTGTAATTCTCCCCAGTGAGTGGGAGGGAGCCCATATTTCTCTTGCCTCCAGGTCAAGCAGGAAGAGAACTAGGCTAGTCCTCTAGGCACCCCTGTGGCCCATCACGCATATGTGCCCTATGTCCCGGGGTCTCCTGGGCAGGAGGTTCTGACTGCACCATAGAGATCATGGCTGAAATACTAATAATAATGGGGACAGGCTACCTGCCACAGGGGGTGTTGGGAGGGCAGAGCTCAACACAGATCTGGTCCCCTTCGTCATTTACACTGCCTTGTGCTGCCTCCTGTCCCAGAGAGGGCCCCAGGCCCCAAGACCCCAGCACTTGCCATGCCTTGGTTACAGGGTGAATAATTCAGGCTGCTGAGTGTCAGTCATGAAATATTAAACAGGCTGTTCCTGGCACACCAGCATGCGTATGTGTGGGGGCAATGCCGGCACTGGGGCGTAGAGGCCAGGGCAGCGGGCCAGCATGTTTCTGAGGAGAGGTGCATGGCTGGGCCTCTGGCTTGCCCTGTGCTGATTGGCAGGACCCTCTCTGCTCTCAACAGGGGGCGGGGGTGGGGTACAGAAGGACAGCCAGGCACAGCGCCTCCTCCCCTCAACTTATAAAGCACCACGCTCTGCTTTGGCCCCAGTATTAGCAGATCTGTGTCAGGGAAGCGGGGTTCCCAGGCCAGAGAGTGGTGCCCAGTGCAGGCTGCAGATGACCTGGGGACTCCAGGGACAGGGAAGTGGACAGAGAACAAGAAGTCTACTGGGAGGCATGTGTGAGAGAGAGGAGAGTGCACACATGGCTCCGTCACATTGAGGTGACAGGAAGGTGGGTGAATGAGCAGATAGAGGAGGAGGGAATGGCTTAGGGCATGAGCTGATGGACAGATGGACAGGCGACTGGATGAGAGGCTTGGGGGGTGTGGGTTGTGCATGTGATTGCCACTGTGGGTGTGTAGATACGGAGGGCAGTTGAGGGTAAGGATGTGAAGAAATGTGTTCCTAGGGCGCCAATGTCTACTCAGAGCCCGGCAGGATATAGCCCCTATCTTGAGCTTCTAGACTTGCAGAGAACAAGGGGGATCTGGGAGTAGATTGTGGCTCCACCTAGTGTCCCACTGCGGTAACTGCACTCTGGACTGACAACCCATCCATCAGCCTAGTGGCCAGGCCAGCTTCTGTGTTCCCTAGCAGCACGTCACCAGTGGGGCTGGCTCACTGTTCCCCAGTTAGGACAATGAGCTGGGTGGAGAAGCAAGGATGAAGGGCAGTGACAGCTGAAAGGTAAGCTGTAGTGGAAGCACCTGGGACATGGGGCCCCTCCCCCACTCTGTCTTTTCAGGACCTGCAAACTTACTGCAGGGGAGGCCCTGCATCCCAGATATGTGTTCCCATGCCACTTACCAGCTGAGTGGCCTGTGGCAACACATGGACCAAGCCTCAGTTGCCTTTCTGCAAAATGGGAATGACAGTGGGACTTAAGATGAACCTTCCTAGCTAAGCATGGTGGTGCACAACTGTAATCCCAGTTACTTGGGAGCATCAGACAGAGGGATTCCAAGTTCAAGGCCATCTTGGGCAATTTGATTAGCCCCTGTCTCAAAATTTGTAATAATAATAATAATAATGACTGGGAATGTAACTCAGTAGTAGAGCATTCCTGGGCTTAATCCTCAGTACTAAAAAAAAAAAGAAAGAAAGAAAGAGAGAGAGAGAGAAAGAAAGAAAGAAAGAAAGAAAGAAAACCACCACCACCACCTTGGTGCACAACAAAACCCAGGATGTCAATGAACTTCAAATTTGAGATAAATATTTTTTGGTATAAGTATGTTCCATGCAATATCTGGGATATGCTAACACATTATTGATATTTATCTGAAATTCAGATTTAAGTGGCATCCTGTGTTTCATCTGGCAACGCTAACCCTCTCTGACCTCCAAGAACTCCCTCCTCTGGGTTAGGCCTAGGCCAGAAGCCGTTATGGCTAACCAAGCATGACAGGCCATCCACGGAGCTGCCCCAGGGTAGGAGGGGTCCAGAGCAATGTAGGACATTGGTAAAGGTGGGACTGTTCCCTAAGAGCAGGATGTGCTGTCAGATGCTTTATAAAAATCAGGCTGCTGTGGGTGGGACCACAGCCAAGGGGACCAGGAGGCTGCTGTGGGACCTAGTCCAACCCACTCTCCCGGTCCTCCGGGGCTCCCAGGATTGAGGCAAGGACGACCGCAGGCACTGAGAGACCATGGTGGGTGTTGCATATTCGCAGGGGAGTGAATGCCCAAACCAAGAATGGTGCCACGCCCCTGTACCTGGCGTGCCAGGAGGGCCACCTGGAGGTGACGCAGTACCTGGTGCAGGAGTGCGGCGCGGACCCGCACGCGCGCGCCCACGATGGCATGACCCCACTGCACGCAGCAGCACAGATGGGCCACAGCTCGGTCATCGTGTGGCTGGTGAGCTGGTCACAGGAAGGGAGGGGGCCTGGGAATGGGCACGGGGCGGTGGCCCAGCCAGGAGGGGCCTGGTGCCCAGTCCCCGCCCTTTTCTCCGCCCCTCTCTCCAGGTGAGCTGCACCAACGTGAGCCTGTCGGAGCAGGACAAAGACGGCGCCACAGCCATGCACTTCGCCGCAAGCCGCGGCCACGCCAAAGTGCTCAGCTGGCTCCTGCTGCACGGCGGCGAGATCTCAGCCGACCTGTGGGGCGGGACCCCGCTGCACGACGCCGCAGAGAACGGCGAGCTGGAGGTCAGGGCGGCCCGAGAGGGGCGGGGCCTAGGGGCGGGCGGGGCCCGGGCGGGGCGCGCGCCCTCTGCTGGCGCCGCGCTCTCAGCACAGCCCCGCCCGGGCGCGGGGCGCCGGTCGCCGCCAGGTGCTCACCCCATGCCCCCGCAGTGCTGCCAGATCCTGGTAGTGAACGGCGCGGAGCTGGACGTCCGCGACCGTGACGGGTACACGGCCGCCGATCTGTCGGACTACAATGGCCACAGCCACTGCACCCGCTACCTGCGCACCGTGGAGAACCTGGTATGACCCGGGTACAGCCTTCGTTGTCATCTCATCCCGCCTCCCACCCCAGGGGTAGAGGTCTTACCCCTTCTACCAAGGAGGGAGCTGAAGTTCAGGGACGTGCATCCCCTTGCCCAAGGTGACACAAGGAGTACGTGTCCTTGACCACTGTCAGACCTACCTCTCAGCCCAGATCCACTGCCCACTGGGGAGCAAGGCACAGTGAGGTGCAAGAGGACAAAAGGTCAAAGGAAGGGAGACAGGGAGGACCAGAGTCATTCTGACAAGAGATAAGGCTAGGAGAGATCAGAAGACTCCAACCAGGGGCCAGCCAAGTTCATTCACCCACCCACATTATCAGCTCATTTAACTGACAGCCACCCTCTGAGGTAGGTAATGCTAGTGAATCCATGTCACAGGTGAGTAAACTGAATCTCCTGGAGACCCAAGGTCATGCAGACAGTAAGTGGTGGAGGACCACTCTTTCTTGACCACAATACCACATGCTGGTGCATTCCTAGTTGATTCATAACCGGACACTTATGTGACTCTTGTAAATTATTTTATTATGGTTGCTCAGCCATGAAGTAACCCACTGGGGCCTGGACTCAGGTGTGGATGTCACCAAGTCTAGGGCCCTGCCCATCTGCTTTCTTGGAGAAATGAGGTAGGAAGAGGGTGGACCTCACTGACATCTGCAGAAATAAGCTGATAGTTCCAGAAGACAGCCAGGCCATGATTGGGGCTTCCAAAAGAAGCCCAGAGGAGAGACAGTGGATGGTCCCTGGCCTGACTACCCCAGTCCTGGGGTCTGCAAAGAGTAGCAAGGCCCAGGATCAGAGACTGCAGGTAGACTAGAGGATGAATTCCCCCCTGGAAAGGAACTTGCAAAGAGTGTGGGTGGCCGTGCAGCTAGTGAGTACCTTGTCACTGGGGCCTACAAGCAGGGGTAGACACTGTCATGGGCCATTCTGCCCCAAAGGTGAGTTCCTTCCAGCTGAGAGAATCTGTCTCTGTTGTGGGGCTGTGGGCACAGCATCAGAGCCCAGGACCTTCCAGGACCCTCCAGTACCTCCTGAGAGTTTGCTCCACTGCTAGCAATAATTTATTGAATTTATTGAATTTTGACTCTGGAGGGCTGAGTGCTTGGCAGGTGTCAAGTTCATCTTATAGTAACTGTTGGCACATAAGACATTCTCTAGATATCATGCCATGCGTGGCACTTAACTTTTAAAGTCTTTTTTGGCCACCCACTGGGCAAGGAACACTGTACTTACCCATTTACAGACGAAGAAACAGGCACAGAAAAGACAAGTGAGTGTCCAAGGTTGCGAGGCTAATAAGTGGAGGGGAGTGATTTAAAGCCATTTTCTCAGGCTGCAAAGCCTGAGTCCCAGCCTCTTGTGTCTGTAGCCCATGGGGGTCAGGACCAGGTGCCCTTGGTGCCCACTAGTGTCAGCCAAGAAAAGGGTACCTTCAGGCTGTCCCCCAAAGCCATTATCCTGGGCTCCCCTTTGGCTCTTAGGATAGTCAGCAGAGGCTGAACCTCCTGAATGTGGGTGGGTGGGCAGGAGGGCCTGACACTCTCACCCAGGCAGGTCCAGCTACAACAGTGACAGATACAAGCCACCAAGAATGCTGGCCCAGAAAAGGCAAACACTCCCAAAGAGCCCCTAATTACAGAGCCAATGAGCGTGGCTGCCGAGCTGTTACCTGGTACCAGGCTGCCTCTCTTTCCCAGGGGGCCTGTGACACTTCTCAGGCAGGGAGGGGGCATGGGGCAGGGAGGAGTAGGTCTGGGCAGGAGACAGCAGAGAGAGCAGGCTTGCCGGCAGCAAGACAGCATGGGCAATGTAAGCAGGGCCCCCAGCCCAATCCCAGCCTGTGGTCAGAGGCACAGAGGGCGAGAGGGAGGGGGACAGGCTTGGGAGCCTGAGCAGGGGCTGCCCAGCCCAGCCCAGCTGGGCCACCAGGCCCCACCCTTCCCCACCCCCAGAGCCCCATCAGGAGACTGGCTGGGTTGATGCTGGGAGCTGACAGGTTGGGAAAGGAGAAACAGGGGTTTTCAGCAGGTAAGAGGAGACGGCTCTCCCTGTACCCCACCCCAAACCCCCTCCTGAAGAAACACGAGAGCCCAGGCCCTCTGCTGGTTGATAAGG
Source organism: Spermophilus citellus (assembly GCF_964194105.1). Classification (NCBI taxonomy): domain Eukaryota; kingdom Metazoa; phylum Chordata; class Mammalia; order Rodentia; family Sciuridae; genus Spermophilus; species Spermophilus citellus. The sequence goes on along the minus strand of NC_138191.1, from coordinate 135,513,549 downwards.
GAAGGCTGGTGCATGGCAGTCTCCCTGGGGTGCAGCCCAGGGCCCCTTCCCTTTGTGGCTTCTAGCCTCCTGAGCAGGGAGGGGCCAGGATGGGAGTATCTCTGGAACCCGAGGTCCTGCTAGGGGGCTGGATTTGAATCTTAGCCTCAGAAGAACCCAAGACCCTTTTGCAATGGGGAAAGGATCTCAGAGAGGGAAGTGACTTGACTGAAGTCACACAGCAAGGGCATGCCTGAATGGGACCTGGCCCAGAAAGCACAGGTCTGTGGAGGAGGCTTGCCCTCACAGCCCTCCTGCCTTCTCCTCAGAGTGTGGAGCATCGAGTACTGTCCCAGGATTCGTCCACTGAGCTGGAGGCAAAGCAGCCTGACTCGGGCATGTCCTCACCCAACACCACCATGTCAGTCCAGCCACAGAACTTTGACCTCAGCTCGCCTGCCAGCACCCTCTCCAACTATGACTCCTGCTCTTCCAGCCACTCCAGCATCAAGGGCCAGCGCCCTCCTCCTCGTGGTGAGTGGGCTGGAGGGAGAGGGAGGAGGGAAAGCACACTGCCTAGGGCATCCTGCCCATGGTCCACCACAGGCGGCCCTTCCCCCAGAGGGGACGCCCAGGGTCCTGTGTGCCCACCATACAACCACATGTACATCCACATGTATTCCCCCCAAAACTCACATGCGCCTCACCCATGGTTTATTGTCCTTGCCTACCCACACTCAAAAGTCACATCTGTATGTCTGTAAACACAGTATACACATACATAGGAATGCTCAGGCACACAAGCAGAGTCGTGTGCACCTTACAGGTCTGCATGCACTTACACAAGGACTCACACCTGGGTTTTCACTGGAGAGACACATGCACACAGTGTCTACAGACCAACACAGACACATTCACAAATACAAAGAGTTGTGTGCACAAATGTGAAAGGCTCAAACATACACAATTGCAAAGTCAGACATGGGTCTACACACTGACCACACCCTGAATGTGAACATGGTCCACCTGCAGTGCCTGTTTCCTGTCACCAGGTGGTGGACTGCAGAGCTGACTAGGTGCCCCGTAAGGTTGGGTGTGGCCATCCAGACTCCTGCCACCTGCTCTGCCAGATCTTCCCTGAAGAGCTGCCTCTCCCCTGTCCAGGTGGCCCTGCCCTGCAGGCACACCTGGAGCCCAAAGCCCCCTGCTGCTTCCCCTCCAAACCTGAGCACATTGTCCTCCAACCTTAGTGCAGGGCTGGGGAGCAGGAACCATCCAGCACTGCCAGAGGCCACAGTGAGCCACATCTAATAGCACCCAGAGACTGCTTTGGTGCTAGAAACTAGTGGTTTCTAGGTGGTGGGGAGTCTGGCAAGTTCTGGGGGACAGCCTTTCTGCAAACTCCCACACCTGGCCTTCCCTGCTGCCTCCACAGGACTTTCCAGCGCAAGAGCCGCAGACATACAGAACTACATGGATATGGTGAACCCAGAGCTGGGCCTGTCTCAGGGCAAGATGGAGAGATCTGTACCCCTGCCACCGCCCCCCAGCTTCCCTCCACCGCCCCCACCCCCAGGCACCCAGCTGCCCCCTCCTCCACCGGGCTACCCAGCCCCCAACCCCCCTGTGGGGCTCCATGCAGCTGACATCTACATGCAGACCAAGAACAAGCTCCGCCACGTGGAGACAGAGCCACTCAAGAAGGAGGTAGTGAGCCCTCCCCCTGCCTGCCTCCCAGGAGTGGGACTGGCCTGGCTAGTAGACACAGGTGGGGTCCCTGGGTCCAGGGCATGTTCAAGAGTCAAAGCTCCTGATCATTTCCATGAGGGCTCAGGGCTGCACTAGGCACAGGGAGGTGAGTTAGACAAACACATTGCCCTCCATGCCAAGTTGGGGTGAAAACATCGGGCCCCAGATGGCTGTGCCTCACCAGGAGCTGGGTCTATGCTGCCTCTTGCATGGAGTGGCAGGTTTTCCCTGAGTTGACAGAGAACGGGTGCAGATTGCCCTCCACTAACATGCCCATGCCACAGCCATGGGCTCAGGTGAAGAATGGAACCCTAGATGTCTTCCAGGTGGAAGATGCCATGTCGTAGCTTGAGGGTGAGGGCCAGGAGGAGGGAGTGTCAGGTGAGTGAACACCAGCAGGAACCAGCACCCGCTGTCCAAGTGGCCAAGAAGCTGAGGTTGGCTCCTGCTGAGGTTTGAGCTTCTGTACTTTGGAGGAGCCAGTGCTGAGGTGGGCACCCTGGGGGGAGAAGCAAGCACCGTGATCTTAGGAGGGTGGTGTGAGGGAGGACACAGTGATTGTGAGTGGTCCAGGTCACCAGGGACTGCAGGGAAGCGGGCAAAGGTCCTGTCTGGGCAGCTCTGGGACTTGGGCAGGGAGGTTGAGGGGGCCCAGCTGGTCTGAGAGGTGGAAAAAAAAAAAAAACATGAGACCACAGGTGGCCAGGTGTGTGGTGGCAGCCCCCCAGGGTCCTGTCAGAGCCTAGACCTTGCAGTTCCCTCCCCAGCCTAAGGCAGGCCACTCCAGGATGAAGCTGAATAATCAGTTTGCACTGGTGGAACAGGTCACAAGGCCACTGTCACAGAAGCATGGGAGGGACATTGAGCTCCACAAGAACTCCAACTGCCACCCCCTCTATGCCACCCCAGGCCAAGCTCTAAAATCAGATTCCCCTTTCATCTCTGGAGGGAGCTCTAGTAGGCTCTGCTGGGGCTGCAAGTGGCCTGGGCCCAGTCAACTTTCACAGCCTGGGCTGGCACGTGAGCCCTGCCCAAAGCCTGGGACAGGTGGTCTGACCAGCACCCAGTCCCCATGCCTGAGCCAAGGGCCAGGACTGTGCCTTCCCACACCCCTCTGGGGTGTGTGCGTGCTGAGCTGCAGGAGTTGGGTCTGCTCCACAAAGAGACCTTTGTGTGCCTGCTGCGCCCTGCACGGGTGCCTGAGCTGCGGGAGAGAGCAGGGTCGTGCCTCTGGGGCTGCAGGGGGTGTGGAGGGGGCTGGCTGGCCCAGAAAACAAATCCAGCGTGTCGCGTTTCCTGCAACGTGAGCCTGGACGGGCGGGGTGCAGAGGGTCCGAGGCCACCTCGAGGACGCACAGCCTGGGAGGATGGGGCCCAGGGCAGCCCCCACCACCTCGGGTCCTTCTCCCGGAACTGGGCTTAGCTGGGGGCATCCGCAATGGGGCAGAAGGCTGAGTTGTCACCTGAGCCCGCCTTGCTGCCCCTGAAACCCGAGACTTGTGCGTGGGTGTTGGTGTAGTTTAAGAGGATGGCGATGGTTTCCAGATGCAGGAGGGAAAGGAGGGGACGCGACCCGGAACCCAGGAGCCAAATGAGACCGCCAGCGGTCAGACCCTCATCCTGTCTCTGGCAAATAAGAGGGGCCTGAAGGTCGGGGTGCCAGGACCGTGTTCAGGGAGAAAGGTCCAGGGGGCGGGGCCACACCTGGCCGGTGCGACGGGTGCAGCATACCCGCCAGGTGTGGAGGAGCAGTTGGGCTTCGGTGGCATCCCTGACTGCTGGGGGGGTTCGGCCTGGGATTGGCGGGTCCTAGGTGATGTCAGGCCGACAGAGCCCATAGGCCAGCCGCGACCGGGCGGGCGCGGGCCGGGCTGTAACCTGAGAGGAAGGATCAGGTAACGCAGGTGTCGGATCCTTGCTGCCCCCGCCGCCAGGTGCACAGCGGGGGCCACCGGCACAGTCGCAGGTAGGAACAAACTCGGAGCCTGTCGGCCGGGAACCCTGGGCAAGCAGGAATCTAACAGGGCACCGGCTCTGGGCAGGGCTCCCTAGGGGCCGAAACCCCCCTAGGACGCGAGGTTGGCTGTAGGGTGCGGCCCGGGCCACAGGGCCACTAAGCTGAGAGCTGCTATCCCTTCTCCGGCTCCCCCTGGCGTCAGGGCTGGGCCACCCCGCCCCTGGACCCGCCCCTTCTGGCCTCAGTGGGAGCCCCTGTGCCCTTGGCCTCCGCCCAGAACCCCTCCCTGTAGGGCCGGTCCAGGCTTCCCTTCCAACGAGGCCCCCTTGACCCTAGCCCCGTGTTGCCCTGAGAACAGGGGGTTCTAGGGACTCGGCGGCTGCACCACTCGACGGCTGCTGGCCGTGAGCCCGGGAGAGAAGAGCTGGGGAAGGGGGCGTTGCGGGGTGTTGGGGACAAGTGGTCAAAGCCCATCGGTCTTCCCGCAGCCGAGCTCCCGCGACCACCACAACGGGCTGCGGAGGCAGGACTCCGGCCGCAAGTCCCGGACCTTCATCAAGCAGCCCAGCACGGGGGACTACTACCGCCAGCTGGGCCGCTGCACCGGGGAGCCGCTGGCAGCACGCCCGGGCATGGCGCACAGCGAGGAGGTGCGCGCCCTCCAGCCCGCACCCGCCGGCCGCCCCGGATCCGGCCCTGCAGCCCGCGCCTCACTAGCCAGCTCCTCCGCTCCCCCGCAGGCGGCTCTGCTCCCGGGGAACCACGTGCAAAACGGCTGCACCGCGGACTCTAAGCCGTCCAGGGAGCTGCCGCCGCCGCCGCCGCCGCCGCCGCCACCCCTGCCTGAGGCCCAGAGCTCGCTGCCGCCTGCCCCACCTCTGCCCTTGGAGGGCGCGGGCTCCGGCTGCGGGCAGCGCCGCTCCTCGTCGTCCACCGGCAGTGAGTCGGGGAGGGTTGCGGGTGGGGGCGGCGCCAGCCCCAGAGGGGGAGGGAAATCTAGACACCGCCCCCTCCCCAGTGCGCCCGCGGGTCCGCCCTCGGTCCTCCCGCTTCTTCCCGAGGGCCCCCACCCCACTGAAGACTTGACCCAAAGCAAAGGCTGAGTTACCTTCCCTCCTGCCAGAGCGGGACTGGGAAGTGTGGCCTCAGGCAGGTCCCCTCTCCAGACCTCCTCCCTTCCTCTAAGGAAGTCTCTCAGCTCTGGTGGCTGGTGTTTCTGAGGAACCCGTTTTACGGGTAGCGATGAGTGGACTAGTTTCGGGAGGCAGGACTGCTCATAGGCGTTCTTCCTGCCCCTGTCCATCCTCAGTTCCCCTCCACCTCTCCTCTGGTTCTTCCAAACTAGCGCAGACTTGAGTCCTGTCACCTACCCCAGGAATTCTTCCTGGTCAGATTCCTCCGGGGCCCTGGCCCCTCATGTGTTCCCCTTCTCCCTCTGGCTATCCCCCTGGGCAGCGTGTGTGGGTAAGCACACGCTCTACCATGAGCTACAAGGGCTCCTGGGCATCCTTTATTAAGAACTACTGGTGACCAGGATTCCTATCCTCTCTTCTGTAGGATGGGGCACTGCTCTGCCTGACAGGCTTCCTGGAAGGTGCCCCCAACCCAGACCAGCAGGTTGGCTTCCTCACCCAGTTACTCACTCAGTGCAGGGACCACGTTCAGTGGTCCCATCCTAAGCTTCATCTCTGACTAGGAGTGTGGTTCATATGGAGCCCCAGTCCACACAGCGTGGGCCATGGGAGCATGTCACTACTGGCTGAGCCTCCAGAATGTCCCCAGCCCACCCTACCTCTGCAGTCAGCTCCTCCGTTCTTCTGCATCCTGCAGCAAGGACAAGGAGAAATGGGGACAGGGGTGTAGCTCAGCGGTAGAGCTCTTGACTAGCATGTGTGAGGCACTGGGTTTGACTCTGCACCACATATAAATAAATAAATATTTTTAAAAAAAGAAGAAGAAATAGACTTTGGGCTGCCCCCGACACCCCTCCTATCAGAGCCTGGGCTGGGTGCCCTAGCCCAAGCAAATGCCAAGGCGGAGGCCTTGTGAACAGACCAGGGCCAGTGGTGACCCTGTGCAGCACTCAGGGAACTGGACATACCACCCTTATGGGGCCCCAGAGTGGACTGAGCCAGGGTCACAGGACAGGAAAGCTCCTCCTCTCTTCTCGTCCCTCCTGCCCTCCGTGGTCCTCTTGCTGTCCCCATCTTACCCTGGCCCCCTCTCCCTCCTAACTTTGCTGTCACTTTTCTTCTCTCGGTTCCTAGAAGTGAGAGTCCTGAGGCACAGGAAGAGTGAGTAGCTGCGCGCGGTTCCTGGCTGAGACTGAGGCGAGGGTGGGGAGAAGTCTCACCAAGGAGAAACCAGACAGAACGGGCTGGGACTTGAGGAAAGGGCAGACCAGGGGCCAGTAGGCAAGGGGGGACCTCAATGTCACAGAGGGGGTCTTGCACCCCACACCAACCCTCATACCCCCACCACACCCACATATGTGCCAAATCATTCTGTGCCTGGCTGACAGTTTTGCAAAAAAAAAAAAAAAAAAAAGCAGACTGTATGCTTGTCTCTCTTTTCCTCTCCTTGTGATGCACTCTGGGATCCCCATCCCAGGCAGCCGAGAGCTTCTGGCCTGTTTTGTTCACCTCCACCCCCAGATGTGACCCCTTCCTCAGAGTTCCAAAATCCCCAATCCCCGTTCACCTCCACCAGCCACGTTGGAAAATGCAAACTCTGCCCAAGCATTTGCATGCCATCTGCCTGGCCCTTCTTCCTCAGTGCCCTCTCCCATGTCCTTAGTAAGCACCCCTTTCCAGGGTCCCCGGGAGCTGAGTAGTGTATTGCCATAAGTGTGCTTCCTGCTTGAGTCAGTGTATCTGCTCATCTGTGGGTGTGGGGACAGGGAGGGTGATCTGGCTAGGTGCCAGTACTCCAGGGTCCTGAGTCCTTAAGGCTGTGGAAGCCCCAGCTGACTCAGTCCAAAGGTCACTGGGCTTTGCTGATGCAGGGAGAGGGCTGGAGAGAGACTCCACCCTGGTGGGGCTGAGCCAGGGAACCTGGGACAAAGGTCGGGTGGCTGGCCCCAGTTAGTGTTTTGGAGCTGACCGGCAGTGGCTGGGCGGAGACATACCAGAGTCCCCAGGGCCAGTCCAACAGCCACCATGAACTCCCAGGGGCCTCCAGGCGGGGCCCCTACGCCCCGTGAGTAGGGCTGGGAGAATGGTGGGGCCACCATGGGCTGGGAGCTGAGGGCCCACTTCTGGGTGCCCTGAAAGCTGCTTGAGGTACCCTGGGATCTAGAGGGCTACCTCTGGCCCCAGGGAGGGCCCCACCTGTCCTGGTTTGGGATGGGGGCTGCAGAGAGAAAGGTGGAGGATGGTGGGATCACAATCCTGCCCCCAATCAGTGATTCTCCTCCTGTGGGCAGGCACCAAGTCTTTCAACATGATGTCCCCAACGGGTGACAACTCAGAGCTACTGGCTGAGATCAAGGCAGGCAAGAGCCTGAAGCCAACACCGCAGAGCAAGGGGCTGACCACAGTGTTCTCAGGCAGCCGGCAGCCAGCAACCCAGGTAGGAGACTGACAGGTGCCCCTGCCCTGGCTCCCCTTGCCTGCCCAACACTCAGCCCCACTGCTTCTTCTTGCAGCCTGACACACAGGTGCCTCCTGTGTCACCTGCCCCATCTCGGGCCCGGAGCCCCACTCCACCAGCCGTGGGGCCTCAGCCACTGCTCAATGGCAGCATAGTGCCCGCACCACCCGCCACCCCTGCGCCAGGTGTGCAGCTCAATGTGGAAACGCTCGTCCCCATACACGACGAGCAGGGCCGGCCCATCCCTGAGTGGAAGCGCCAAGTGATGGTGCGCAAGCTGATGGTGAAGATGCAGGAGGAGGAGGAGCAGAAGCGGAAGGTGGGTGGGGCAGGGTTCCCCAGAAAGCCTTGGGGTCTGCGTTCAGCCTACAGTCCATTCCCTGTGCCACCTCTCCACCTGAAGGGGCCCTTCAGCCTCAGACAGTGCCCAATGCCTTTGGAGGAAAATGAGGTTGCAGAACCCCCCAGAACTGGTCCCAGTCTCTCTGCCCCAGCAGCTTGTTCTTAGAAGAAAGATGGCAATGTTTACCAAGCTCTCCTGTGCCCTCCAATCACCTGGGACCTTGATATTCTGTTTCAGGTCATCTTGGGGGTGCTGAGATTCTGCATTTGTAACAAGCAACTAGGTATGGCTGATGATGACACTGTCCAAGGACCACACTGTGTGGTCTAGAGGGCTTTGGTCCCAGCCAAACTGACTTGGGCTCTGCTCAGCCCTGCCACTGTCCAGCTGCTGGCACTTAGCTTTGTCCAGTCTCAGTATGACATCTGTGAGATGGGCTAATTAACACTAGCTGATGATTACCATCATTCATGAAGCAAAAGTTCCCTGAGTGCCATCTACATGGCACACACACATGAAATCTGGGAATTTGTGGTGAATATACCAAGGCCTGCTTCCAAGGGAAGTGTGTGTGTGTGTGTGTGTGTGTGCACGCGCATATCAACAAGCAAATAAATGTCCCCAAGGAGACAAAACAGATGATGTGATAGAGTAACAACTGGGGATACAAAGCAGTGATCACATCTGGCACTGTGAGGCCTGGCCAGCTACCTGGAAGAGAATGGGCATTTTCCTGGAGCAGTGGGGAGCCTGGGGCTGGTGAGGCTGGCAGCTGCATCGTCATCCCTGTATGTGGGAAACTACAGTGGGTCAGGACGGATCAGGAGGCCTGTGGGGAGGTAAGGTCAGCCACCAGCATGGAAAAGCTGGCCACAGAGAGCTGATCAAGAGGTAGAGGAAAGTAAGGAATAAATGAGAAGCATCCCAAATATTGTGTTAGTCCAGTGGGGTGTAGGAAGGGGTGGGAGTCACAGTGGGAGCTGCAGTAGAATGGTGTGGTCTCTCATTCAGCATGTAAAACTTTTCCACCCGGATAGAGAGAGCATGGGACACAGGAGAGCCTGAGAAGCATCAGTGGGCTAGCATGAGAGGCTTCTCTGGAATGTGGCTTGAAACTAGGGTTTGGATGGGGTTGTGAAGGGCCTCCTTGCCTCTCAGCTTCAAGGCCTTTCGCATGTTCCTTGAGTGGTGTAATGAGCAGCCAAGCCAGGCATGGAGATCCTCTCTAGCGGCCTGCCCTCCCTGCCTTGCAACAGTGACCAGCGACCAGGTGTGCCCCCACCATCAACCAAAGTGGACACTGTCCAGAGCCAGGAGCCGAAGCCTTTATGCAGTGTAATAGCCCGCCAGCTAGGCGTGGCCCATCCCTGCAAATGCAAGCCATTACACCACCCAGGACATGCAAAAGGTTCCCCTGCGGGAGCTGGGCCAGAGGGAGACGCGCCTCCCTCCCCTCTCTTGTCTTCCCCGCCTTAGCTGACTTCTGCTAGCTCCTGCTGCTACCCCCCGGAGGGCTGGAGGTACTCTCAGGAGCACAACGCCATCCTTGGGCCCTTCGGGGAGCTTATGACTGAGGCGGACATCCTCCGCATTGAGCAGCAAATCGAGAACCTGCAGGTACTACACAAGGCTCAGAAGCTGGAAGCGCGCCTGGAACAGCTGGAGCTGGAGCTGGAGCAACTGCTGCCCATCTCAGCCGCCCTGTCGGCTCCACGCTTCACCATTGACCCCCGCCGCATGCACGGCCGCGCCGCCAGCCTGCCTGCCTGGTGCAGCAAGATCTCCACGCTGCTCAAGAGCATGGCCACGCTACTGGCTGCACTGGGCGGACGGCCCGCACACCTGGCGGAGCTGCTGACAGCCGAGACTGGCCAGCCGCTAGAGCCACTGCCTGATGCACCCTCAGGACCAGGGCCGCTTTGCTTGGGCCGCTCGCACTCTCTCAGCTGGTGCCGGGAGGCGGTGGCGCGCGAGATCCTCGAGTGCGGAGTTTCGGTGCAGCAACTCCGAGCCACCTATGAGCTGCGTGCCCAGGGCACAGCGTCCACCAGCTGCCAGCACCATAAGTTCCCGCAGCCGGCCAGCACCCCAGACCGTGAGCCCATCCTGGAGGAGGACTACGTGGCTGCCGGCTCCGAAGAGCAGAGCGCTGCGGTGGCAAACGGACTACTGGACTCTGAAGAGTCCTTGGGTACCTTGGGCCTGCCTGAGGTGCAGGACCCCCAGGTGGCACTGCCAGAGCCCAAGCAGATGGCGCACAGGCCGCCACTCTCCGCTGAGCTGCCTGGCGTCCAGGACTACATCGACATGCGCAAAGAGCGCATCGTCTACCTTTTCCTGGAGCATTGGCGCAAGTGGACCTTCCGGGGCCCTGGGCACCACACCCAGGTGCGTCTGCGCAAACTTCTGCCTCGCATTGTGGCAGCAGGCGCTGGTACTGTCCCAGATGAAGAGGGAGCCTCCCCGCTCCCGGAGGGCGACAATGAGGCCTACGGTCAGGATAAGCGATTGCGGCACTTGCTGAAGCAGAGGCAAGTGGTGGGCAAGTTGCTGGGTCACTGGCGGAGTCTGCTACAGCAAGTACCCGCACGGCAACCACGAGGCCCAGGCCTGGCGCATGGCCTGTACTGGCCCCAGCACTTCCTGCCACCCCTGGACGGTGGCGCCCCTCGACACTACGACAGCCTCACGCTGGACCTCTTCATGCTTGGCTACTTCCAGCTGCTAGAGATGGGCCTCAGCCGCGAGGAGCGCAAGTTCCGCCACTTGCTGTGTTATGAGATGTTCGACCGGCTGGGCAGCCACCCGTGGGAGCTCATCCGCCTCTTCCACCGCGTTGTGATTGAGGAGGTGGAGGCCGGCAGGCGCAGCTGGAGCGACGGCTTCGAGGACCTCAGGTGCCAGTTCTTTGGAGACAGCCCAGAGGCTGAGCCGGCCAGGGAAGAAGAGAAGGAAAAAGAGGAAGAGAAAGAAAAAGAGGAGGAGAAGGAGCCCCCCGAAGAGGCTGTGCCAGCTGACATGGAGGACCTGACAGAGGAGCAGCCAGAGGCCCCTGCCTCAGCACCACAGCCCCTTCCTGCCACCCATCCCCCCAACTCAGACCCATCTTGTCTCCCAGCCCCTGCTGAGGACCCTTTGGAGTTGGTGTCTGAGATGGGCGAGTTCAGCAATGAGGACATCTGTCGCTACATAGACCGTAGCTTCTCTTTCTGGAAAGAGAAGGAGGCAGAGATGTTTGACATCTGAGCAGTGAATTCAGAATTTACTCTTGAGCGTCTTAACATGGGTCTGGATACCTGCATGATGCCCTCCAGAAGCCAGAAGCCAGCAGGGGCTGGAAGAACCCAGGACCAGTGAAAAGCTGCCTGCTCAGGACCAGGCTGCCTCAGCCTTCAAGGTCTCCTCCAGACAGGATATGGGGCATTTGCCTGTATACGCAAGGCATGGCACTTGGCAAAGCTGGGTGTTCCCTCTAGCCCCATTGCTGAGCTCTGTGGGGAGCCAGGTAGCAGAATCAGTCTCTCAGAGAGTGAGGGATCATGGAACTATCTTGGGGCACTGTGGCTGTGTCTCTGGCTTTTCAATGGGTTTGCAGCTACCTCCTTGGCCACCTGTGGTGTTCTGTGTGATGTGTGATGTGTACAGACTCTCCTCTGTGACATCCAAGGAATAAAGCCCTTTGCTGTAAGCTGCCTGTGTTGGATGCCCCTCACATACAGTGTCATTGCAGCCCCACAATTGTGGAGCAGGTGTCCACTCCTTTGGGAAAAGGGCAAGCATGAGCCATAAGGTACCTCACAGGGGAACCAGGGACACTCTGAGTCCTTGAGCTAGCCAGGTGGTAGTGGTTGGTGTGGGGGGAGTCTTCTGTACAGAGATTCTGGATGATGGACCTGGTACAATACATCTACCTGCCCCCATGGTAAATCAGGCTCAGGCCTCTGGGGCCCAGCTATCCGTTCTCCATCTCAACTCTGATCTCTCTGGCACCACCTTTAGTTCTCTGGCCTGGGTCGTGGTGGGGGGTGGAGGGCATGTGGAGAATGGGGCAAGAGGCACCCTCTGAGGAGACTATCAGGCACCTTCATTCATTTATCTCTTAGATGGACATCAAAAGCATCTCTTCCTGTGACCACATCTGTGTTCTGTTGTCCCTGGATCCCTTCAGGTGCCCTGGGTTGGGGGTGCACCCCGCACCCTGTCTTTCCCAGCCACACTGATCCTGAAGCTTTATGGTTGTTTCAGGAGGAGGAGGAGGAGGCCCGGCTGGCCAGCCTGCCTGCCTGGAGGCGAGACCTCCTTCGGAAGAAGATGGAAGAGGAGAGGTGAGCTGGGGGTCAGGAGGAGGCTGACCTGGCTGTATGTCTTGACTGTCCTCTTCAGGTGGCAGAATCAACTAACAGTGTCTCTTTCTCCTTCCAGGGCACAGAAGCGGTAAGTGCAGGTCTGGCTTGGACCTGACACCCTTTCCACCCAGTTACAGTAACTTAGTCTTTTGCCCCTTCATCCAACACATATGCTGTCACTCAGTTCTTGTAGCATGACTACTCTGCTTCTAATAATGCCACTGGACCCCTTTCTCCCAGTAACTGCTCACCTGTCCCCCAAAGTCTAGCTCTCATGCTCTGATAACCTTGTTCCGAAATGAGCCAGTGCCCATCTTCCACTAACCCAGCCTTTCTACCCTACAGTTAGCCCAACCCCATGATCAATACCTTGATCACCTGCCACAAGTAATCTAGCCCAGTGCCGTCCATTAGACATACAATTTGAACTCTACATGTAATTTAAATATTTCTAGTGCCCACATTGAGAAAATAAAAAGGCACAGGTGAAATTCATTTTAATAAAATTTAACCCAAAACATCAAAAAATATATCAACATATAATCAATATGTCATTAATGAAGCGTTTTACACTCTTACTCATGCTTAGGGCCTAGCCTGTCAACAGAACAGGTTACCCTTATGTCTCTGTGTGTGTGGTACTGGAGAAGCACTACCACTGAGCCACTGAGCTACATCCCCAGTCCCCTACCCCTGTGCTCTAATAACCTATTCCTCATTCCCCAGCCTCTGCCTCTCAGTAATGGGGTGTCTAGATGCCCAGCCCCAACCTGCAATAATTCACATTGACAGCTCTGGACAACTGAGATCCTCGCCCCAGTCCTCTCCCCTTTAAACCCTGTAACTCCCCTCTTCACACAGTGCCACTCCTGACCCATCACCTTCCTTTCCAGTAACACCGAAGCCCATACTAACCCAACCACAGCCTCCCACTCATACAGCTTCTCTGTGGCCCAATTACCCAGTCTGCCCCCAGTCCAGTCCCTGTCCTTCATAGCCCACTCTTCCCACGCCCATCCTGGTGCCTGGTTCGCCCTAGTTTCTGGCCCCAGGCTTCACTGCGTTCTGCCCTCACCCCATCTGCAGAAAAGAGGAGGAACGGCAAAAGCAGGAGGAGATTCAGCGGGAGAAAGAGCAGTCGGAGAAGCTGCGGACACTGGGCTACGATGAGAGCAAGCTGGCGCCCTGGCAGCGACAGGTCATCCTGAAGAAGGGGGACATCCCTAAGTAATACTTCACGGCCCCCTGCCCACAGCCTCCAGAGCTCCAAGAGGTGGGGGTCCCCCAGCCCCCGCCCTACTTGGCCTGACGGTGCGGAAGGTCTGGGAGCCGTGCGGCCCTCCTCTTCCGCGCCAGAATCCTCCCTAACCCCCTTCCCTGGTCCCGCATCCCCAGCCCCGCCAACGCTGGAGCGCGCGCCGCCACAGTCGCCGGGGAAAAAGTGCCCAAGCTGCTGACGCAAAAAGATGCTGCTTCTTTGCATGCTGACTTACATATATTTGCATGTTCGTTGAATGTCAACGTGTGCAGAGCTCTCCCCAGCCCCGTGGGTGGCGACTGTTTTCCTGCGGGGCTCGAGCTCAGATGCAGCCCCCTCCCCCGCACCCCGGAACCTGGGTCACTGGCGCATCCTGGGCGGAGGCAGGCCCCGAGCTCGGGGAAGGGGTTTTCCTCCCTCCTCGACCCAGATCTGCACCCGGTCCAGGCCGCATTTCTCATCAACCCCGAGGGTTTCCTCTCAGTCATTTGTTTACCAGAAACCGGTGAAAACTGCCTGTTGGGGCAGAGCTGGGGGCGGAGTTGCTGCTTCCCGGGGCCCCACCTCCCTATAGTTAAGTCTGCGCCCCGTCCCCAGCCAGGCCCCTCGCTTCCCAGACCTTTTGGTGGAGTGAGTGGAGGGCGAGGAGCCCTGCACTTATGGCTCCAAGTGCTCCCCGCCCCATCCTGCCACCTCGCTCGCCCATTAAAGCTCTCTCCACCGCCTGGGGCTCACGTTTACTCTCACTCGCCGAAGCCACGACTTTCTCTCCTTCACCGAGTCAATGGGCCTGGGCGGACGTGGGAGGGGCAGGCTTGGGAGCGCAGAGCTGCACTGGTCTCCATCACGGGTCCCTGCACTTCGGACCCTGCTGGCAAGACTCCCAGCGCCTTTACACCCCGCGGAAGCGGAGCCCAAGCCACACTTAACATTCCCAGCCCCAGAGAATTATCCAGAAGCTGCTTTTCTTCAGGGATTTAATACCAAGGCCCCAGCGAAACTCAGACCAAGTCTCTCCCGACAGTCATTCATCCTTCTTCGCCTTAACCCGAGCTCTGCAGGTGAGCAGGGAGGAGGCTGGCTGGCGCTGCTTGCTACACAGGGCCATGCCACCAGCTGAATAAGTGACATAAAATGTCTACACGGGGGCTGGGGATGTGGCTCAAGCGGTAGCGCGCTCGCCTCGCATGCGTGCGGCCCGGGTTCGATCCTCAGCACCACATACCAACAAAGATGTTGTGTCCGCGGAGAACTAAAAAAATAAATATTAAAAGTTCTCTCTCTCTCTCACTCTCTCTCCTCTCTCACTCTCTCTCCTCTCTCACTCTCTCTTTAAAAAAAAAAGAAATTAAAAAAATGTCTATACGCATAAGTAACTGTACTTAAGGCTTCTGCAAGGGTCACCAGAATGTCAAAGTGGCCGGTGGGCCCTGTGTCACGCTCCGCGCTGCAGGCGGCTGCGGAGGTCCTCGGCGCAGCCATCCAGCCCCATGCGCTCTAGGGCCGCGAAGACTGCACCCAGACCCGCGGACTGCTGCTGGCGCCAGCGCTTGAGCATCTCATACTGCTGGTCCCGGAAGCGGCCAATTTCTACCTCCACCGCCTCAATCTCTGCCTCTCGCAGGCCCAGAGTGCGCACAAACTCCTTCCAGCGCCGCGCTGGGACAGCGTCCATCACGTCATATAGTTGCGGGCCAGGCTGGAGCACTGCAGCCGGCGAGCCTGCAGAGGGTGCTGGTGAGAGCGGGGGTGCCAGAGGAGGGCCTGGGATGGAGCCAGAGAGAGCCAATGTGGAATAAAGGCTGTGGTCACGATGGGATCAGGTGCTTTCAGGCCTCAGCAGGAGGCTTGCTAGATCTCCCCCACCCATCCCAGTCAGGGAACTGGAAGAGGTCAAGTGTGAAACCCTAAATTCCCATCTTAGACTTAAGAAAATGGACTCAAGCCTACCTAAGGCCACTGAGGTCTCTTACCAAGATCTCTGCTGGGCAGCTGGTCCCAGGACTGTGGCACCTGCTGGCAGGGCACTTCCTGGATCTGAGGGCAGTCAGGGGTCCAGCTGTTGTCTACCAACTGGACGGTGCAGACCTTCCCACTGCTGCCAGGGGGCACCAGAAGGGTGTGGGCACTTTCAGAGGCTGAGAGTTGGGTGGCCTGGAAACCAAGAGAGAACCTACGTCAGTCCTGTCTGCCTGGAAATGCCCCATTATTGCAGTCTCTAGCCAGTAGTGGACATTCCTTGCCATAAGCAATGCTGCTTGCCCCAGAGCCTCTGACCTCTTGGTATGGCCCAGCAGAAGAGCTATTACCTCTGCCTGGAATACCCTGCCCTGCTGCCATCTTCTTGTTCCCCCAACTCCTTGCCCAGGTGTACTCCTCCAGACCCAGTAGATAACCACTTGAGGGCCTCACCCACTGAAAACAGCTCTTAGCATTTTTTTTTTGTGTGTGTGTATGTGTGTGTGTGTGGTGGTATCAAGGATTGAACCCAAGGGCGCTTAGCCACTGAGCCATATCCCCAGCCCTTTTTATATTTGATTTAGACACAGGGTCACTAAGTTGCTTAGGGCCTAAGTTGCTAGACTGGCTTTGAACTTGTGATCCTCCTGCCTCAGCCTCCCTAGCCACTGGGATTACAGGCGTGTGCCACTGTGCCCCACTCCCTCAGCATATTTGCCTATTAGTTCCATCTTGTGCTGGATGCTGTGCCCCTGATGCCTAATGCCAGAGATCAGGACCTATCCTCCCAGTTCCAGAAAGCAAACTTCTTCCCAGTGTATACTGGGATGTGAAGCTTACCTGCAGTGGGGTCGGGGCCTCAGTCCCAGCTTTTTCTGCTGACAGAGATACAGAAGATCTGGTCAGCAATCAGACAAGGTCCCTGGACCTGGGTGCTGGTCCAGCTCCTCTTGAGTTCCTCCCCTCCCCGTACATATTCCCTGCCTTAGTTTCTCTACAGGGTTGAGTTGCCTCTAGAACAACCATCCTGACCCCAGGCCCCTGGAAATTGTATTTGGGTATGTGTGCTTTGTATGTGTGGACTTACCAGGAACCACTGGTTTGTGAGGCTGGCAGCGGTGGTAAGTATAGATCAGGGTGCCCCCAAGCAGGAACAGGACCACCAGGCCAGCCACAAGCACCTGTGCCCAGAACACTGAAAGAACAGCTGGTGGGTACTGGGTGGTAGCCCCTTCCCAGCCACCCCTTGGCCCATCCCAGTTCTCCCACTTGCATACTCTGCCTCCAGCCACAAACAGCAGCACAGGGCTCAGGACAGCTCCCCAGGATGCTCCTGTAAAGAGGGACTAGATGAGGAGGTACACACCAGCAGGGGCTACCAGGAGTGCCCCACAGCTTCCCAACCTGGAGACCTTGCCTTCCCCAGCTTCTCTTGTGAGCTTCACCCTGCTTGAGAATTTCCCCAAAGTACTGCTGAAATGTCACTTGTGTCCTTAAAGCAATAACAATCACTACTGTTTTTTAAAACTCTAGACTAGATTAAGGGTCACTAGAATGTCAATTGCATAAGAACAGGGATTTTTGCCTCTTTGGTTCCCTGTGTAGTCCTGACACCTAGAATAATATCTGGGAACTAATAGATGCTCAGTAAAAAGACTCGGTGGATAAATGAAGGTGGCTTTCCCCTGATCACAGCCCTGAGAAGAATCTACTGGCACCCGCTGATTAGATGGAAAACCTCAGATCAGAGAGACTATTTCTGTGAATTTGCCCAAGAACTAGCAGCAAATCCTGATTTAAAGCCCAAGCTTTTGTTTTTGGGTACCAGGGATTGAACTCAGGGGCACTCAACCACTGAGCCTAGACCAGTTTTGTATTTTATTAGAACAGGGTCTCACTGAGTTGCTTAGCACCTTGCTAAATTGCTGAGGCTGGCTTTGAACTCGCAATCCTTCTGCCTCCATCTCCCAAGCTGAACAGATCCATTCTTAATACTTGAATGGAAGAATTACTAAGAAAAATTCTGGCAGAAAGTGAAGATGTACCCCCTTATTTACCTGGCATAAGGTGAACTTAGACTCATGTACTGTCCTGTTTGTCTAAAGTGGGGGCCAAGCTCCCCCCTCCCTGTCCCTTCCTATCTCTAAACTAGCAGCACCTGTCCCCAAAAGCCTCCACCCCACTACCAGTCTCCCTCCCCTCTGGCCCAGGACAGCTAGGAAGTTACGTGGGGCAGGACACGCAGCCATTGCCATATTCATAGAAGCCAGGCAGGCAGGGCCCACAGTCAGCGTCTCTGCTGGAACCTGCAGTCCAAGAGATGGCATGGGTCAGCATGGGAGAGGAGGGGGCTAGAAGAAGGGGACATGGGGAAGAGAGCCCAGGAGGGGTACTCACAGGGCAGCTCTGTGTACAGGGCCTCACAGTCTGGGCAGCGGCGGCAGAGGAAGGGTGAATTTTCCCTACAAGGCTTGACGGAGCAGTCAATCAGCCAGCCAGGCTCACAGCCGCAGCGGGTGTCTGCCACTGCTGAACAGTTCTCCAAGGCCACCTGGAAGGCTGGCAGAGTGTAGGGAGATAGTGCAGGGATGGTCAGGGGCTCCTACAGAGAAGCCAGAGACCCCAGAAAAAAGACAGGGCTAGGCCAAAGAGAAGGGTGTGGGCTATCCCCAAAGGGAGAGAATTTTGCCCAACACAGCAGAACAGAGGCCAAAGCACATGGAGACAAGGTGACCAGGAAAAGAAAGGAGCAGAGGCATCCTGAGGGGGGATCAGGTTGGAGGGGTGTGGGGAGGGTGGGCACAGGGTCCTCACACCCAAAGGTTGGGTCCAAGCCAGCCACTTCCTTCAAAGACTACCCCCCACACACTGAGCACCAGACAGCCCTCACCCTCCTCATCACAGGCCTGGCAGCGGGTACACTGATCCTTAAAGTGGTTATCCCTGGCCAAGAAGGTGCCCTGGGGACAGGGAAGGCAGGTGGAGTTCCCACAGGGCTCTGTGCAAGGGGCCTTCATGTAGTGCCCTGTGGGACCCAGACAGGGGTCAGTCAAGGCACGGCTCAGCACCTCCCAGCTTGCTCCAGTCACTCCCTCCCTCCCTGCTGTCTCCCTACTTCCCTCCCAGCCCACCCCCAGCTGCGGCCCAGCCCCCCACCTCATCCCAACCCCGCCAGACCCTCACCTGCCCCCAGAATACCCTCTTTTCCCACTGCTGCCACTTACCCACAGGACAGCCCCTGCAACAGAAGGGACCATTCCTCTTCTGGAAGTCACGTGTGCAGTCACACCTGGGGCCAGGAAAGCTGCCCTGGACACCCAGCAGCAGCAGGAGGACAGCCTGGAGGATACGTGCTACTGACCCCCGTGTGGCTGCACCATGAGGGGGCCCCTCCTTGCCCAGTCTCCTCCATGTCAGAGGTCCCAGCATTTGCCCTCGGAGCGGCCCACCTCTCAGGCGCCTGGGCAGAAGGGGTGCCCATGGGTGGCGGTGGGACCAGCTTCCTTCCCCCCCCCCATCCCGTGCAGGGCCAAGTTCGGGAAGGGCAAGCCCGGGCCCCGCCTCACACCCTTCCCTCCACCAGGGCGGGAAGAGGCCGCCCCACCGGTGCTGAGGGTCGCCCGCGGGCCCCCAGACCCCTGCCTCCCCGGGCGCGGTGCTTCCTCCCAGCGGAAGGGCCCCGCCCCGCCCGAGCGGCTAACTAGGTCAGAGAGGGGCCGACGGCGCGGCCCCGCGCTCGAGGCGCCGGGGCTGGAGGGAGGCTCTCCGCTGACCCGGCCTGGCGTCCCCACTCACCGCAGCCACGGCTGCCACGCAGCCCCCGGGCCGCGGCTCCATGGCGGTCGCGCCGCGCTCGGCCCTCCGACGGGCGTGCGCGGCCCGGGGCTTCCCCGCTCCGCCCGCGCCGGCTGGGCCCGCCCCGCGCCCCGAGAGGAGCCCGCGGGGCGGGGCCGCAGTTCCCGGGAAGCGCCGGGGGACGCGTGCCGCCTGCCCCGGCCGCCCGCGGCCCCGGCTCACCTGAGCTGCCCGCCTCGACAGGCCGCCCCCGCCGCCCCCAGAACCGGCGCTAGGAGGTGGAGCCCCGGCAACTGTCTGCCGGTCTCTGGGCCGTGGAAGGGGTTGGGCCAAAAACACCAAAGAGACCCAGGTGGGAGACCCACCTTTCCCAGAAGACCTGGGTGTGGGTCTAGGTGATGACTCAGTCCTGCGTCCTAGGGAGCAGAGTCAGAGGTGGGCCACTTGCCCTGATTTAAGCTCACAGGCAGGGCCCAGGGCCAGGCCCTGAGACATCTCGGGAGGACTCTAATGGTAGGCTTCTTTCCTGGCTGTGGCAGGGAAGAGGCCTGGTCTCCAGGTGCTGCCACATGACACCCCACCCCAGTACTGCAAGGCTGCTTCCCACTGTATCTTCCACTGGGCCCCCACTGAGGCTGGAGGGGCACGGAGCACAGAGAGGAACTACGGGGAGCTCAAGTGTGCTCCAGGCAGGAAGGGGTGGGCTCCAGAAGCACAGGACTCTTTCCAGGGGAGTATATACAAGTCTTTATAAAAGAACAAAGCTCAATAAATATGCAGCTTTACACAGAGCCAACCCAAGCCTGAGGTGGCCAGCAGGACTGGGAAGGAGAGAAAGAGGGGGTTGGGGGCTAGGGTGCATCCCATTTGAGGACAGATGAGGGTGGCCATGGGAAGAGGAGCCTGGGAGCCCAGCCCAGAGGATTAGAGCTGGTAACTTCAGGAGTAAGGGACAAGGGACTTCCTGGGCAGGTGTGCGGAGAGGGTTCTATTGCCCAGGCCTGAGGCTCTGCTGAGCCCTCCTCCACTTCATCCAGTCCGACAAAGTGCAAATTGGCCCTGGGGTGGTAGCTGGGGTCCTGACTGACACTCCGGCTCATGCACACATGAGGCAGCAGGTGAAGCAGGTGCCGCACCCCCAGAAGCATGCTGTCTGCTGTCCCTTGGTCAGTGGCACCTTGGAAGCCTCCATCTGCTCAGACTTCCCTGCAAGGGTGGGGAGACAATTTCCTTGGCTGCTGCCATTTGGAGTGGCTCTAGTCACCCTCTCCCCCCACCACGATCCTTAATTCCCTTTACTGCTGCCTGCCGGAGACACCTACAGGCAGTGGGATTACGTGGCTTGCCCAGGCTCCTCCATGTCGGAGGCCCCAGCATTTGCCCTCGGAGCGGCCCACTTCAGTGGGACCAGCTCCTTCAGTGGAGGAGAGAGGCAGTGGGATTAAGTCTAAGGCTCCTCTCCGTCCCATCCCCAAATGCTGATGTTCCCAGTTATCATCACCATGCCCCTACCCACTACCAGAACTTAGTACAACAACAGCACACTAAGCCACCTGTCCCATACGCCAGCCAGGACACTCACGAGGCAGTGAGCGTGGAATTAAGCAGCAGGGTGGTCCTGATTCGGTAGAGCTGGGCCAGAGTCAACTTCCTGTGCTGGACAGAGATCCCTGGTGGGGGCTCAGGTTGGACCCTGGGAGAGGGTGGCTCTCTGTACCTCCTCCTGGCAGGGCCTGCAGGCTCCCCAGGTGGACAACTGGTTCTGTCCCCAGGCTCTGGAGGCTCAGGGCTGCTGCCAGGTATGCATGCTGCCTGGCGATCCCAGCCAGGTCCTTTCTGAGCAGAGCCCTGAGTCCTAGTGCCAGGAGCTCCAGTGGCCAGGCAGAGCTCTGACAAGCTGCGGCTGGGAGCTGGGGGTCCTCCACAGGTGGCAGCCCCAGACAGCAGCTGGAGGAGGCTGGCCTCAGATTTAGACTTGAGCAGGCGAGGCAGGCTGGGCAGCAGCTGGACAGGGGTGCGGCGGCGGAGGCGGGGCGAGGGTGGGGGTGAAGGAGTTTGTGATAACTCTGTGGGCTGGGGCACTGGCTCCACCGCAGGGGCTGGAGCTGAAAAATCTTGCAGGGAGGTGGGGGACAGGGTGCCATAGGCAGAGTCCATGGAGCAAGAGCGGCCATCCACTGGGCCCAGCGGCAGCAGTTCACTGGTGGGTGTGATCGATGAAGCAGTGGAGCTAAGAGAGGGCTCATCCGACTGGGAACTTAAGGGGCCACCATCAAACTCGGAGGACAGCATCTCCCCAGGTTCCACCACAACCATGGCCAGGGTCTCAGTGGAGCCATCTGAAGCACTGTGGGGCCAGGAGGAAGGTCAGCCCAACCAGAGGAAGCCTAGAAGGCCTGGAAAAGATCTCAAGGCTCAGAGCTCCTCAAGCTCCTGGGTCCACAACAGACAATAATGGATTCCAACACTCTTTTCTGGTCTAAGAATCCTCAGCACAGGGCTCCAGGCAGCCACCACTAATAGATCAAAGCTGACACTCAAATTAGAAACTGTTCTCCCTGCCTGGACCCTGGTGGGGACTGAGCTGCCTCCGACATCCCCTTCCTTGTTTACCACATGCGGCTCTTCAGAAGGGGCCATGGCTGGGTGTCAATGGCTGAGAGCATGAATCCTTGGCGGAGGCACATGGCCTGCTGTGTGGTCTTGGGCAAACTTACCAGTGCTGGGAGTTGAGGCTGTTGCTGCTCCTGCGCAGGATGGTCGGGGAGCTGGCAGCCGAAGTGCTGCTCTCACCTTCCTCCTCCTCTTCTTCTTCCTCCTCTTCCAGTCTCTGTAGAGGTTGCTGGTTGCCTGGGTGCTCCTGTGCGCGCAGCTGTTGCAGCTGGTTCTGCAGGTAGGAGAGAGTGGGCACAGGGGTAGAATGGACTGGGACCAGCAGCCTCCAGTCTGGCCTGCCTACCCTCACACCACTCTGCTCTCACCTGAGCATTGTAAATGGCATCCACCCAGCCTCGGCACAGGGCCTGGCCACTAGCCTGCAATGTGTAGGCCCCCACGGCACTGTGGAACTCGTTCAGGTAGATGAGGAGGAAGGAGCCTGGTCAGGAAAGACCCACATCAATGTTGGTCGAGATCAGAGCCCCTCCCATTCCAGCCCCAGCCCAGGAGCAGGGGCCAGTGCTCCTTACCAGGGTCCCGCAGCTCCCGGCACACAATCCTGTCCACCAGCAGTGGTGGCCTGATGACCTTGGTCCTCTCGGCCTTTTTCACTGCCTTGGTCACTAAGAGCAGATCAGTGAAGAGGAAGCAGTACACATCCATCTGGGGTGGGGGGGCAGGAGAAGGTCAGAGTCCTGGGCTTGCTGCAGTGGCACTGGGAAACTGCAGGATGCTGAGAGCAGTGGAGTTCACCGGGAGCACCAGGTTTATGTCGGATACCTCTGCACCCCACCCCCCGCCCCTGTGAATCTTTAAAATTCAGAGAAAGAGGATTTTCTCTGAGACACACATTTCTGAATTATTTCAACCAGTTTACCTTAAAGAGAAGAAAAGGAAGGTGATTTTCAAATCACAATGTGTAGACTCTCAGCTACCCAGTGCCTAAAGCCTGAGCAGCACAGTAAGCAAGGCCCTGGGCAGTTCCTGGCCTTTATAGACCATGCCCCTCCTGCCCACCTCTATGGCTATGACCCTGCTGTTTATGTGTAAAGAGTAAATTGCTTGCAGACCATCATCCATCACCATAGCTACAAAAATTGCTAGTTCCTGGGTCACCACTGAACTGACTATGCAGCTGAGAACCACTAGCTGCGGCCCATGAGGTCCCCAAGAAGGGTGGTCCACACCAAAGGGGCAAGGAGGGTGGGGCAGAGCAGGGGGTTGTGGCCCCTAAGTCACCTTGCTGTCCTTCCCCTCCTTCATCTTTAGGCTCCCCTCCAGCAGCAGCTGCCGTGTCTCTTCTGGGGAGGCACCAGGGATGGGTGCCGTCAAGTCCAGATGCAGAAATTCCTTCAGGAGCTGGGGATGGGGGTGTGGGTGTAGGGAAGGTTAGGATCTGAGTGCCCACCTCAGCTAGGAGGCCAGCATCACCCCCGGCTGCCATTTGGCCCTTCCTTCTTCCCAGCAGGACGCAGGCCCTTTCCCAAAGACACAGTGCCCACCTTGTCCACCTCGTCGTTGCTGCCCTCCACCACCTCATAGGCATCGATGCGGCTCACCACGGCTGCCAGCCGCTGCCGCTCCTGTCGCTGCCTCATGCATGTGTTCACGTGGTGGATGAAGCGCTCCACGGAGCTGATCTGGGGACAGGCAGTGTGGCTTCAGGCCCCGGGACAGGGAGGGACAAACAGTTGGAGGAGACCCCACCCACTGTTCGGGTTACCATGGTGGCGATGGCCTCCCGGTCGCGGGGCTCATCAGTCTTCCGCAGCACCGACTTGAGCAGCAGAGGGTATTTGGTGAGCCGCTGGTGGGGCTTGGCCAGCATGTCACTCAGCTTCAGCCGCTGGCACTGCTGGTGCTTCTCAGCCCACTGCAGCCAGAGGGGGCGGGACTCAAATCGGGCCCCGCCCAGCCAGCGGGAGCCCACGGCCCAGCCGCAGCACCCCCAGCGCCCCGCCCGCTCTCACCGTGATGTAGGCGCGGAACAGGTCGTTGTCCCGCAGCAGACCTCGCATGTACTCCATGCAGCCCTCCTCCTCCATGCAGTATCGGACGTACGGCTTGAACAGCGACCCGAACTGACCCAGGGGAGAACAACCACAGCACCTGTGACCCCGCGCTCCCTGTGGACCGGCCCAGGCCTCACAGTGCTTTCGGGACCACCCAGGGGGTGACAAGCTTATTATTCCAGGTGAAGAAACGGAGCCTCAGCGAGATTGACTACTGAGAGACTACCCTGGCCAGGTGCATGGGTGGATGGCCAAGGGGGGTTCAAATTCAAAAGCCCGACACATACTTCCCACAGGGGTCACCCGGGGTCACTGGTCAGAGGGAATTGAGGGCAACAAGGACACGGGATTAGGCCATGGAGTCTTGGATGCCCCAACCCTGCCTCAGTGGCCTCGCCTGCGTCCGACCCTGCGCGTACCATCTTGAAGCCTTTGAGGAAGTCCCCAGGCTGCAGCAGGGCCCGCGTGCGCCGCGCCTTCTCCAGCACCGGAGCCATCACACCGCGCCAAAATGCGCGGTGCAGCCGAGCGATCTCTGGGATGTTGCAGAACAGACGCTCCGCCTCCACCTGCGCAGGGTGGAAGGTGGGTCGGCCCCGCCCCACAATCCTGGCCCCGCCCCCTTCCCAGTACCTCCCCCGCCCCCGCTCCCAGGCCAGGCCATACCTCGCACAGCAGCCCAGACTCTTGCAGGTTCAGAAGGCAACACAGGAACAACTGTGGGGACAGGGGACACTGCAGCGGACCTGAAGCCCCACCCAGACTCAGGCTCCCTTCCACGAAAGCCAGAATCAGGGATAAGGAGAGAGCAGGAGCACCATTTGGTCTTCTCATTTGGGAGCTCCAAGGCCCCCCTGGCCCACCTGGGGGTCAACCTGCCCTCGCCCCACCTGGAGGAGAGCGGGGAGACTGGCCCTGCAGCATCCCCTGGATCCTCTCCTCTGCCCTGGCCCAGCCTCAGGTTTTGCCTTAGAGGGTGAATCCTCTTTCCAGGAAGACTTCTTGAACCCCCAGGCACAGGGCAGGCGCTCCCCTCCCTGAGCTGGAACCCCCACAGTGCCTATACATCCTGTCTCATGTAGGGTGTGGGCCCTGGCACCTGGCACATACCAGTGTTCAGAAGCAGCGTTGAAGGAGAGAATGAGGCCTCACCTGTGTTCACTCAGCTTAACCTGCCCAATCTGCCTGAAGCCCCCTCCCAGGTGCCTGTGGAATCACCTGTTCTTGGGGGGGGGGCAGCCCTTCTCTGATTTTCCTGTTTCCCTTTGTTGTTGGGTACCTGCTCTTTCTGCAAAACCCGATTCAGCTGAGAGTCCACCTAGAAAGAGACCAGGGCGGCAGGTAGGTGAGGTGGACGCTAGGATGGAGGCCCCCACTTACGTTGGTGATCACTCGCAGTTTCCTGATGTAGGAGGCCTCCGTGTGCAAGAGCTCCCACACTGCCTCCTGCTGGTGGCACTGCCGCCGGGTCAGCTTCTAAAGGGAGGGCAGGGCAAGTCAACTAGGAGCCCAGGGCTAGGCAGGGCAAGGTGGGGTGGGCAACCCTGCATGGAAGTCCTCGATTTCCTGATGGGGACACAGAGGTCCTGGAGGAGGCAGGCCACTCTCACCATCACATGGATCTTCACAATCAAGACACCCACGACTGGGTCTTCCTCTGCCACTAAAACAGCCAAGCCACGCACCATTTTCACACAGCTTATTTCCCCCAAAGTGGGGACAGCCTCTTGGGGCCATTTTATGGAAGATCCTGTCACTGGGTCCTCATAAGGGCTATCCCCCTTTCATACGCGAGGAGGGACGGGAAGGCTACAGCTGCACCCACCTCATGCCCTTCAATGAGCTCCCTCCAGCTGTCCTCCAGCCGGAGGCACGGGGTATCCTCATCCTCGTCCTCATCTACCTCTTCCTCCTCCCAGGAGTCGTGGTCAAAGCGCAGCCTCCGGGGCAGCCGGGGCAGCCCAAAAAGGCCATAGGCATGCAGCTTGCCCTCCAGCTGCTCCATCTTGTCCACCTCCTAGGAGGAGACCCACGGTCAGGGTCAGGGCCAGCAGCTGCCCTGCCCCTGGAGCCCACAGGGCCACATACCCTGCCAAAGGCGCTGGTGCTGGGGCTTGAGCTGAAGAAGCCACTGAAGCGACTGGCTGCCCGGTTCTTCCAGCTGTCACTGCCCCCACTGCTAGTGCCACTGCTGTTGCTACTGGGTAGAGAGCAGCTGGAGGGCATGGGGGGCTCTTGCCCCGGGATGCTGGACTCCCCCAGGAACTCTGACATGTTCTTGCGACGGCGGCCAGGTGCCTAGGGAGAGCACGGAGGTCAAGGCCAGCCTGACCCGCCTCTGTGACCCCACCTCACAGGGATTCCCAGGACCTCAGGCCAGCTTGGGATGTGGGAGGGTCTCTAAGCCTGGCCCTGGTGTCAGCTCTCCTGAAACCTGGACTTCTCAGGGCTGGAAGGTGCAGACAGATTCGCCCAACTGTCTTCCCCCAGCCACAAGCACAGAGCAGGTGGGAGGAAGAGTTATACACACACTCAAAGGAACCAACAAGTACTGCTCCAAATGGGGCCCGTGCCATGTGAGGTCTCATGAACACACACACTCTCCGACTCGCTGGGCAGCAGAAGACTCAGAGACAAGACCTGTCGCTAAATTCAGAGAGGAGCCCTAGGCTCACAGCTGGCTCCATCTTCCAGAAGGGGAAGTTAAACCCCAAGAGCGGACAGTGAGGGACCCAGAGTGACTTCCCTCTAAGCTGTCCTGCTCCCAGCGCTGACAGCCCCTCCTCACCAAAATGTCGAGGCTCTCCCGGCGGCTCTGGGGATCCACACGCTCCAGTGCGGGGGACCAGGCCCCGGCCGACCGCAGGATTGGCAGGCTCAGGGACTTGGAGTCCTTCACACCCTGCTCCACTTTGCCCTCATCCCCTGGCTTGGCTGGGGTGGTGTGGGGGCAGAAAGAGGTCTTCAGTGCCTGGGTCTGAGGGAGGTGAGGCCCCAGTCCTCTCTCCCCAGAGGATCTGAGCCCAGGCCCAGCTGCCCTCCTCCCACAGCCCCACCCTGACAGCACCCGCCACCAGCCCGGGCAGAGACACCTGTATGGTAATGAGCCTGCTCAGGGCCACAGCCAATGGGAAGCTGAGCCTGGAAAGGGCTCCCATCTCCGGGAGGAGGCACCACCAGGTCCTAGCAACCCGGCTACCTGTGAAGCCTGCTGCTCACCTTTGACCCGCAGGTAGTGTCCACCAAACCTGTAGGCCTCGAAGGTGAGGGACAGGGGCGTGTTGGACTGGTCGAGGTAGATATCCACTTTGCCCAGTGCAATGCCCTTTCTTTCGAACACGGGCAGCAGCACCTCCCTATCCCCAAGAGGGAAATGTGTGTGTTGGGACAATTTATGCAAGACCCCTCTCCACCCACCTCCCTATCAGAAAAGGGAGGCATGGGCAGAATCTGTCCCCAGGGAGCACACAGGCCAGCACACGCACGCCTTCACAGGTACGCTGGGACCAGGCCCTGCACACAGGATTGGAACGCAGATGCACAGACCCTGTCCTAGTCTCTTGCACAGGTATGTACATCCGCACAGGACTGCCCAGAGGTGGAGACTCACAGCCACCTCTCTCTCTCTCATACACACACACACACACACACACACACACACACAGACCTGGAGCCTCCAGCTAGGGAGGCCTCACTGGCCCCAGCCCCACTTCCTCCCCCAGCAACACTGAGCCCTACCCCAGCGACTTCTTCTTTAGAGCCGGCACGATCTCTGTCTCTATATCCACGTTTAGGTCAAATTTCAAGGTGAAGCACTCCTTGCTTGGGTCCTGTGATAACAGGGGTCTGTCAGCTTCTCCACTGCCAGCCCTCATCTCCTACCAGTCCCATCCCAGGAGGGAAACCCCAGCAGGCAGGTGAAGGCCAGGGGTCTCCCAGCCCTCCTCTGTCCCTGGGAGGCCACAAGTGCTCTCCTGCCCAAGGAGCTCCTGGAGAAACCTCAGCCAGAGCTAGGGGAGTACTGGCTGCAGGGTACAATGGCAAGGAAGGGGCACGCTCACTCCAGACCCCATCCCGCATCCTAGGGTTCAGAGTGGGGAGGCCCCGCCTAGGGGAAAGGAAAGGGCCTGGGAGGGGCAGGCCCTGTCTGGGCACCCCCTCTGCCAGCCCTGGGGGCTCCTCACATCTGTGTGTCTCCTCCTTGCTTTCTTCTTGGAGAGTCTCAGTCCTGTACTCTTCCGGTCCCTTCAGGGAAAAAGTGAAGGCAGATCTGGGAGGTGGGGGTGGGCCCTCACCAGGAGAGGATGTGAGTGGGGCCTTGGCAGGTCCCACATGGGACTGTGCGCCCTCTGGTGGCCAACACAGGCTCACACAATGCTACCCAGTCAGGCATGGGAGTAGGCTCCCAGACACCTTGCAGGCTGGCCCAGGCTGGGACAGGCTCCTCCAGGAACCAGGGTATCCACAGGGGTGGGAGGAGTTTGCCACTCGGCCCTTCTGAGAAAGGTGCCAAAGCAGCTGGTGCCTGGGGCTCTCCCCCATGGTCTCTGCTCTGCCCACCCCCCCTCACCTACCCCTTGCCATCTACAGAGCTTTCCTCCTCCTCCTCATCCAGGTCCACCGCAGGGCTGGTACGTGGGGGGCATGACCGGGTGGACACATTCCGGGCTAGGACAGAGCCTTTGAAGAAAAGGGGTAGAGGGTTGCACCTTCTCCCTCCCTGACCCCTCCTTAGTCCTTGAACTTGGCTACCTCCAGAGGGACAGTCTGTGACCCCTGGAATCCCTCACCAAGTTGCTAGGGTCCTTCAGGTCTTCAAGGAGATGGAGGGTTTGTGTGTGTGTGTGTGTGTGTGTGTGTGTGTGTGTGTGTGTACCAGGGATTGAACTCAGGGACACTCGACCACATCCTCAGCCCTATTTTGTATTTTATTTGGAGACAGGGTCTCACTGAGTTGCTTAGTGCCTTGCCATTGCTGAGGCTGGCTTTGAACTCGACATCCTCCTGCCTCAGCCTCCTGAGCTGCTGGGATTACAGGTGTGTACCTCCGTGCCTGGCAGAGATGGATTGTTCATTATCATCTATCCCTCAGACACAAAGAGGTACCCCAGGAGGACACCCCAGGTGCTGGGATCATTGCAGGCAGGGACCAAAGTCCATGGATCTTCCTTTCAGGCATCCCCTCACCGCGCTGCATAGACAACACCTGTGGTCATGTGGGAGGGAGAGCAGGGCCAGCACTGCTGCACAGGCCTGGGACGGCCTTCAGTGGCGGGGCGGGCAGGCCCTCTCAGCCAGAGGGGTTCCTTGTTTCCTACCACAGGTCCTCTGACCTGCCTCCACCCCACCTGCCTCTGCCTGGAGGGTCTGCCCGGAAGTCCCTGCCCTGAGGACCACAGAAGGAGAAGAAAGGGGACTTTCCCCAGCTGGTCTGGGCCACACAGCACTGGGAGACACAGGCCTGCCCTCGAGATGGGCACTGGCCCTGAAGGGTCTGTCTTGCTAAAACAAAAGAACTGCCACATATTTGGATTACAGATGACTCTCTTCCTCCTGATGACCCTGTCAAGGTTCCAAGGGTTACCAAAACACTGTCCCCACCCCAGAGCTGCCCAGGAACTCTCGGGGCCAGCAGGGGCCCTCTCCTGCTGACCTTGGGAGGGCAGGTCGAAGCGGACGTGCCCATCGTAGCGCACGGCGCTGTGGAATTTGCTGTCACAGGCCTCGCAGAGGTTGAGTGGCCCCTGGCGGTGCAGCTGCTGGCAGTCTGCGTGATGGCACACCTGCAGGTGGAGAAGGGGAGGGTGGGTCAGGGCTCCACGGGCAGGCGCAGGTGCCGCCCAGACCGTGGCAGTGCCCAGCTGTGGCTGGCCCTCTCACCCAGCCAGCCATTCCCACGAGCACCTGATGCTTTGCCCATGTTGATTCATTTGGCAAACCTTCCCCAAGCACCCGCCAGGTGCCCATTCCTAGGAAGGCAGAGAGAAGCAAGGCCTGCCCTGGAGGAGACCCCAAGCAACAAGCATGAGGCTGGGCAACCAGGGCCTCTCCCTGGGGCCCGGGCAGGAAGACCCTCAAGATGGAGCTTGGGAATGCTCTTTGGTTTGGCCAGTTTGGTGTTGGCGAAGCCCTCCACCCATCCTGCCTTCTGTCGTTAATTCTGAGGCCCTAACGGCACAGGGTAGAGCTGTGGAGCAGTCACCTGGAGGTGCTGTGGGCGTCACCTGGGGTCCACACACCACTGCTGCTGACTGGCACCTAGATTTACTGGGCCTGCCTCCTCCATCCTCCAGGGTGACTGTCATGTCTTCTCTGCCCTCTAACCTCCAATGGCCCAGCCTAACCTACTGTGGTCACTCTGCTTCCTGCTACTCCAGAAAAACAGAAGCCAGCAGCAGGAGACCCGCATGTCCGGTCCCTGCGTGACAGTCCCACTCCAGTCTCAGGCAGCCTTCCTCCAGGCCCTCCCCCAGGGATGCAGGGATGCTGCTCAGATTTGCCCTTCTCCTCCACAGCCAAGTGTCCCTCCACAACACAGGATCACAGTCTGGCACAGCACCACTGGGAGCCCTCCACCTCAGGAGCACTGCTGGACCCGGCCAGCCGCACTTCCCCGCCAGCCCCTGCTCCTTCCCTCCACAGCGCAACTGCACACCAGGTGTCTGTGTCCACACTCACCACAATCGCCACTTCCCAGTCCTTGCCTCCCATTCTGTTTCCTAGTTTTCATTTTTAAATATTTCAAACCTCATTGGGCACGGTGGCACATGCCTGTAATCCCAGTGACAAGGGACGCTGAGGCAGGAGGATCACAGTTCACTGCCAGCCTTAGCAACTTAGCAAGGCTCTAGCAACATGGGGAGACCCTGCATCAAAATAAAAAATTAAAGGGCTGGGATGTGGCTCAGTAGTTAAGCACCCCTGGGTTCAATCCCTGATACCATTTTTTTATGAGAGAGAGAGAGATAGAGAGAATTTTTATATATATATATTAGTTTTCAGCGGACACAACATCTTTGTTTGTATGCGGTGCTGAGGATAGAACCCAGGCCGCATGCATGCCAGGCGAGCGCGCTTGAGCCACATCCCCAGCTCCCCCCAAAAATTTTTTTTCAAGCCCACTGAAAGTTATAAGAATAATAGCACAATGGCATCCACACAAGTGTCAATCACTGTCACATCTGACTTCATGCTCATCACTCCTTGCTCTGATGCAGAAACATGGCATGGCCTGAGAATAAGAATTTTTCTTTTAAACAGGCTCTCACCATGCTGCCCCTGATGGTCTTGAACTTCTGCACTCAAGCAATTCTCCTGCCTGAGCTCCCCCAGTAGCTGGGGCTACAGCTGTACGCCACCCGGCAGCTCAGGGATGTTTCCCGCAAAACCCCATACAGTGGACACCCTTGAGAACCAGGCCCTGTACGGATACTCCTTCTGATTCCCTCAGGCTCTCTGCTGTCTAAGGTAGCTCCTTTGTGGGGCTTTCCTCACCCAGAGTCCAGATGAGGTCTGCTCAGGGCCACGCTGTCTCTTCACTCCTTTACCAGTGAATGCTCCAAGGGCTTTTGTTTTGTTTTGTTTTGGCAGGGAGGAGAAGGGGGTCTTTCATAACCTGACATTTGTAAGTGTCCAGCTAGTAGCCTGGCAGGAAGCCCCCTGTGGATTGGCCTGGCTGTCCCTAGATGGTGTCAGGCTGAGTGTCTGGATTGGGACTCTACTGACTCCGTGCTCCCTGACAATTGATCATTTGGGGATTTTTGTTGTTGTTGTTGCTGTTGTTTTGGTACTGGGGGTTGAACTCAGGGGCACTTGACGAGCAATAGCCTCGACCCTATTTTGTATTTTATTTAGAGACAGGGTCTCACCGAGTGGCTTACTGCCTCACTTCTGCTGAAGCTGGCTTTGAACTCACAATCCTCCTGCCTCAACCTCCCGAGCTGCTGAGATTACAGGCCACTGGGGATCTTACTGCATCCTCTAAAGTCCCTTTTCCTACCTGGCATGTTGACACATACCTACTACCCTAGCTACTTGGGAGGCCAAGGCAGGATCATCATAAGTTCAAGGCCAGCCTGGGTGACAAAGCCAGATCCTGTCTCATAAAACAGAAATAATTCAATAAATTTCTCGTGTTTTTTAAAAATATTTATTCTTAAGTTTTAGGTGAACACAATATCTTTATTTTACATTTAAGTGGTGCTGAAGATGGAACCCAGTGCCTCGGGCATGCTAGGCGAGCGCTCTACCACTGAGTCACAACCCCAGCCCCAAACTTCTCTTGTTCTAAAGCCAGATGTGCTAATTTGTTACAGCAGCTCCAGGAAACTAATACATTGGGCGAAAAATCTTGGGGTTACTCTGGACCTCCACCGAGTCAGTCTGAAAACTCTGTTGGCTGTATCTTTAGTTTCTATAACCTCAACACCCGCCGATGCCCCTGTCACTTAGCCAGATGGCATCAGTGGCCTCCCAACTCTTCTCCCTGGCCCTGTCCACCACTTCTCCATGGAGAGCCAGAGTGAACATGTGCAAAGAGGAGTCACATTCCATCCACTCTAAACCTTCCAATGGCTCCCATCTCACACCCACAAAAGCCAGACGTGCCCTGTCCTACACATCTGTCCTGGCTTGCTCTGCCCCACCTGCCGGCCTCCTGTCTGTGCTCTGACCTGGCATTTGCTGGTCCCCCAGATGGCAAAGCACATACCCCTGCCTCCTCTCCTGCAGATCTTCACTTGCAAAGCCACCTCCTGCCCTTCTGCCCCTGACCTTGCTCCGGTTCTCTCCTGACCATCTCCTTACTCTACTCTGTTGCCTCCACACCTACGCAACTGCACGTCTTCACCCATCTGACTCACAGCCCTCAACTACACTTGATTAATTTATTAATTGGGAAAGTGGAGAGGCACTGAAGAGTTTTTGGCTGGGGAGAGCCAGATCAGAGATTTCCAAGATAACAGACAGGGCAAAGGTGGCCTGGACAGCAGAGAAGCTGACCCCAGGAAGGAGATGGGAGGTTAAGAGGAGGTGGGAAAGGTTGAGGTCCACTGGTGATTCCATCCTCATGTGTCTGGGGCTACCCTGAGGGTCTTACATGTGTCACCCTCTCCTCCTGGGAGAGGGGGTTCTTAGACCTATTTTATCTAAGAGAAGAGTAAGGCTCAGAGAGATTAAGTCATTTACCTACAGTCACATAGCCAATGGAGTCAGGACTTGAAGCCAATGTATGTGACTCTAGATCCCAGATTTTAATCACACTCATACCATTTCAGGCATCTGAGAAGAGAGATGAGTGGAGGAGACAGGACACATGTCAGCCCTGGGGCCTTGTGGACAGGAGAAATTCATCTTCATTTGATGCTCATTGTTTGGCCCTATGTTCCTCGCTCCTCCATTACACAGAAAAGGGTACAGGGCACAGAAACGGTGATCACTGGGTGATCCTGCTTAAGGGGTCTACCTTTTGTGGAGCTGGGTCCTGGGTGGCAGCAATGGACACTATAACTCAGACTGCTGCTGGCAGCCCAAGTGCCAGATGACCCCACTCCTGTGCCCCTCACAAGTGGCTGTCAGGGCCTGAGGCAGGGGTGTGGGTCTCAGCCACTACAGCTGTTCCTGGCTCCTGCTTTAACTTACTGTCTCACTCACCCACCCCACCCCACCCCAGGCACTACTGCCAAAGCCTGGCTCTGCAGACTCGGGGCCCCAGGCTCCCAGCGTCTCCTCTTGATAAAGACACTACTCAGCCCCTCTTCCCAGGAGGTCCCCAGTCTCCCAGCTCAGCAGCCCCTGCACTGCACCCAGCCTGGGCAGCTAGCCTGGCACAGGCTCCCCCTCTAACCTCTTCCTAACCCTAGCAGCTTAGGTGCCAGTGTGGGTGGCACTGCAGGCCAACCAGGCCCCAGCCCCAAGGTGGGTGTGTGGGGGCAGGAGATGGCTGGCAAGTGCCTTGCTAGGTTGTAGGGTCCTGAGGAGGGTCCCTGGGATCCTTTCAGCCCAAGTCTCTGACTCTGTGCCACAATCATGTTTTTAAACCAATCCAATAAACAGCAGATTTCACACAAAGATCCACTCCTTAAAGCAGATTCAGTGTTCAACAAATATTTATTGAGCACCTACTATAAAGCACTGGGCTCCCTTGAGGGCCTGGAGAGTCACTCCCCAGCCCTGCAATGAGCTTTGGTGACCACCACCACCATGGCTGCAGCTACAATGCACCAAAACCTCACCCCTCCAGTCTTGTGGGCACCCCCAGGGTAATAAACACCAGCTACACCATGAAGCTCAAGACTAGGACCTGAGCCAGGTGTTTCCAGACTTAACCATGCAGATCTGGCTGAGGACCAAGCTGCAAGTTGCAGGAACACACACACAACCCTGCCAGGGAGAACCAGGAGCCCACTGAGGGGCTGAGGCTGGGGTGGGCAGAGCTCCTGTGGATCATTTCCCCTCCCCACTTCCTCACAGCCCATGTCCAAACCACAGGCCTCCCCAGCTCCAAAAAGGGCCAGGAGTCTCCCCAACATTTAAGCTGAGTTGCCTTGTCCTCCAAACCAGGTTCTTGGACCCTTCTCTCAGACATGGGTGCCCCTCCCCACCCTTCCTGCCTGCCCATCAACACCCCTCAGGTAGGCACCTCTGACAGCCCAGGAAGAGCCCCAGGTGGGGTGCAATAAGTTCCCAGGGGAGACCCCACCCCCTGCAAACCACGGAACGGGCAGGTCCCACACCTCCAAAGGTGAAGGCCTTCCTAATAGCAAGGGAGGTGGGAGGGTGGCGGGCCTGGGAGCACAGCCAAGGCCGCCCAGGGGCACCGGGAGCCAGGCTCCCCATCACCTAGGACTGGCCAGAGGCAGAAGGGAGGCCTGTGTGCCCAGGAGGGCGCGGGGCTGGGACCCGTCCAGGGCCCGGGAGGCAGGTGTGTCCGCACACAGGACGGGCACAAGGGGCCCGCTGGGCAGGGGGAGCCCTCCTGCTTGGGGACCGCCCCGCCCCCGCCCTACCTGGCCGACGCTGGCGCGGGCGCGACCCCCGACGCACAGGGACTCGGGCTCCCGGGAAGGCGGCGCGGGGCCCGGCCTGGAGGCCGCTCGGCGCCCGGAGACGCCGGGCCCTGTCCCCATGGCGGCCGGAGGAAGCGGCGGTCTGTGCCGGACGACGCGCGGAGCCCCGCTTCCTGCCATTGTGCGGCCGCGCCCGCCCCGGCCGAGCGCGACGCGGGGACGGGGCCGGGCCACCCCGCGGAGCTCGCGCACGGCCCCCCGCGCCCCCCGCCCTTGTCCCGGAGACGCCGCCCCCCGCCCAGCCAGGGCTCCCGGAGGGTCCGTGTCCGCGCGCAGCCGGGGACGCCCCTCCGCTCGGACCCCAGCCTCCCGCCGCCACATCCTGCGCTCAGAGGCCTTCCCGAGGGTCATCCCAGCCCCGCGCGCAGCGCTGGCCGAGCGCGGGGCCCCGGACCCCTGGGGGTGGCGCGGAGGGGCGGGCCGGGAGTAGGGGCGGCTGGGGGCTGCGGGCCCGCGGTCAGGAAAACCCACAGCCCAGCTCGGCTTTGCCAGAGGTCCCTCTGCTCCAGGCGGGGTCCCCACCGCCAGGGGGCGCGAGCAGAGCCTGGATGGGGTGCGGGGTTCCCACTAGGTGCCCATTGAGCGCTTTCACACTCAGTCCCAGGAAGCGGGTAGGCACTATTATCCCCACTCATCACATGGGGATGAAGTGACACAGAGACCTAAAAGGGTACTGGCAGGGCCGAAAACCAGACCTCAACTCCAGGCCTGTAATGGCCTCCTCGGGATACTCCTCAGTACCCAGTCAGGGCCACCCAGCCCACCCAATCCTAGACAGCTCCTCCTCCACCTGGATACATGCAGAGAGTGAGGAGCAAGGGTCTGTGAGATGGTTTGGAGGGGGCAGCCGTTTATCAGGGGCCAGGAGGCTTCAAGAGCCACCCCCACTCCCAAAGGCCAAGTCATCCATTGTCCACACCACAGGCAGATCTCTGTGTGTGTGTGTGTGTGTGTGTATACCTTCTTGGGGATTGAACCTAGGCCTTGCATGCGCCAGGCAAGCGGTCTACCTCTGAGCTACATCCTCAGCCTTTAAAAAAAATTTTTTTTTTCCCGTGGCTAGCTGGCTCACTGCTAAATTGTCCTGGAACTTACAACCCTTCTGCCTCAGCTTCCGGACTAGCTTGGATTACAGCCACTGTGCCCAGCCAGGCAGGTCTTTGGAAAATTGCTTAGAATAAAATCCCACCATGGCTTGGCTCCCACTTTGCCTCCTAGGTGGGCCCAGAGGATGGTCACCGTGGCTGGCCTTCCTGCTGGTGGTCCCTAACAATTCACCTAACTCCGGGCCTTCACCCTGCACGCTCCATCTAGAACTCCATGCACCCCTGATCTTCAAATGACTGGTGCCGGGCTCCAACTTAATGCTACCTCCCCAAGCCCCCACCCCCCCAAAAAAAAAAAAAAACTGGGGCAGTGGCTCAGTAGTAGTGTACTTGCCTGGCATGAATGAGGCACTGGGTTCGATTCTTAACACCACATGTAAATAAATAAAGTTCTATCAACAACTAAAAAAAATTTTTTTTTAAAGCAAAACTGTCACTTTCCTTTTCCCAGTCACCTGAAGTTGAATTCATTCCTTCCTAGCCTCTTTTTTTCCCCTGTGTACCAGGGATTGAACCCAAAGGTGCTTAACTACTGAGCAACATCCACAGCCTTTTTTTTTTCCCCTTTCTTTTAAATATTCTTTAATTGTCAATGCACCTTTATTTCATTTATTTATATGCGGTGCTGAGAATTGAACCCAGTGCCTCACACATGCTAGGCAAGCGCTCTACCACCGAGCCAAACCCCAGCCCCAATCCCCAGCCCTTTTTATTTTTGACACAGGATTTCCCTAAATTGCTTAGGGCCTTGCTAAATTGTTGAGGCTGACCTCAAACTTGCAATCTTCCTATCTTCAGCCTCCTGAGTCACTGGGATCACAGGCATGTGCTACTGCACACTAGGATGTCCTTGACAGAGGCCAGGATCGTGGCTAGCTGGCTCACTGTGTCCTCAGGTCTTCCCATGGTACTGACCCACAGGGGTGTTCTCCATGTAGATGAGATCAAAGAATGGATGAATGAAGGCAAAAGAAGGTTCTTCAGCCACAGCAGAACTTAGGGATAGGGTCATCTCAACCAGGATATCACTTTCTGACCATCAGTCAACACAGCGTCCCCCCTGCTAGACCAAAGGGTCTCTCCCTCCTCTTAGGATCTGTGACCTCTGGCCTGCTGGGCCTGGACAGGTAAATTTCCATTTCAAATTCTGGTGATCTTGCCCCAGCCCCTGGCCCCTGCCTCACAGGCAGACAGCTACCTTCCACTGAGCACTGCCAAGTGCCATCACACCTGTTCCAGGAGTTTGTGCAAAGCCCATTCCTCCTCTCAGAGACTCCAGGAAGAAGACACGTTACTACCCCAACTTGACAGAGGAATAAGCTAGGGAGAGTGTGTGGGACTTGCCCCAAGGTCAGCAGCACTTAAGTGGGGAAATGGGTACCTGAGCAGGCCCAGGAAGTCCTGGCCCCTGACTCCCTGGGGAGGGAGCCTCTCCCCAGCCCAGCCCAGGCCAGCCAGGGCTGGCTTGCTGAAACTGATACTCAGAAACCAGATGCTAAGGCTGAGGAATCCTGCTCTCCAAGGCATCCCCCGCCCCAGGCCATTCTCCCCTAGCACCAGCTCCTTGGCCCCCAAAAAGCAAAGGGCAACCCAGAGCATCCTGCCCCATGATGGTTGGGATCCAGCTGCTCAGGGGTGGGGACAAACAGCAGCTCCTCATTCCACCCACAGCAAACTAGCCTACAACCAAGAGCCGGGGCTCCCTGGTGGAGGGGTACCCCTGTCCGGGGGTTCTCCAGCAGCAATAAACTACCCTGGGAGCCTGCTGGCCCCAAGGCGCACCCACCACCTCAGAAATCCAAGGGTGGAGCCCACATGCACGGGCAGGCTGGCCAGGCAGGGCATCTGTCTTCACTGCACAAGGCCCACGGGCTCCTCCCTCCCCTCAGCCTGGGCCTCACTCTTTGTCCTCTGGGTCCCAACACCCATTCAGAGGCAGAACATTTACTAAGGCAGAAGGTGGGCCCAGAAGACCTCTCGGCAGGCTAGGCCACCCCACAGGCCCGGTCCTCTGGGGAGGTCCCGGCACAGAATGGAGGCTAAGGGAAGAGGAAGGGGCTGTGAACTCTTCTGCTGAACCCTGTGGAATGTGCCAGACCCCTGAGAGCAGCATGTGAGCACCTGGTACCCACTTCCCCAGGGCCACCCAGAAGGCTTCTTGAGAGGGAACTGAAAAAAGGATCTGGGGCCCACCTACCCTTCCCTTCCCACACTGGGCAGCAGTTTCCATGTGACCAGAACACAGGCCATTTTTCCAGAATTTACTACATAAGGGTGGCTGATAGATCCTGGGATGTCCCTGGCCAAGGGACAGGGACTAGGAATACACACCAGGGAACTGCCACACCAAGCCTGAGAAAGGTTATTGGGGAATTGTAGGGCCAAGGACCCTTTTGGCCCCCATTTTCCGGTCTTCCACAGGCCAAGGTCTCCCTTGGGTTCATGGATGCCCCTCCCATCTCCCCAAACTATCCCAGGTGCAGCCTCTTGCGCCCCCTGCTGGCTTCTAGAGGACTGACATGGGTCTTCCTGATGGAGCTGGGTAAGTGGCACAGGACTCAACCACCAGACAAGACTAGGCGGCCCCAGGATCCCCCACTGCGCCAACAAGGCCACAGTCCCACAGACTCCTCATGACCACACCACTGGGCCGACTACTGGAGTCGGTGGGGCAGGAGTGAGACCCTTCTGAACTCAAGTAAATGGAAATGGAGCCAGCGGGGGCCCTATTAGAACCTGGTGGGGCCCTAGACTTGGGATTCTGACCATTAACTCAGGGGATCATGGTGCCCAGACCCTCCCCCACCATCCAGGGAGATTCACCTAGAGACGCAGGTCACCTGCCTGTGGTTGGGGCTGGGCGAGGGTACCGGAGTGGCCACAGGACTAGGGACACAGACCCAGGGAAATCGCAGTAGGCCACAGGTAACGTCGGGGTGCACAGGAGCCCCAGGAAGGGCCAGGCGCCTGAACCCTGCCAGATGGTGGCAGGAGGCCGGCTTGGGGGAGTGGGTTGGAGGCACCGCTGTCCCAGAGGGGCCCAGCCCTTTACAGATCTCCGGAAAGTTAAGTCCCTGGTCATTAACCTGGACTTGCAGACAGATGCTCACCCGTGCAGGGGCGAGGGCTGGCGAAGGCAGCTGCCCTAACCAGCCAGAGGACTCCCCAGGGGCCCAGGCGAAGGGACCCACAGGCCAAACCAGGCTCCTTCTGCTCCATCAATGGCTGTTCTCTGACCTGTCCCTCCGCAGTGCCCCAGAAACGCAGTCCTTCTCGGGGGCCCTTCCTTTTTAACTGGCCCTCGCCTGGCATGGCTGGCAAGGGGGCCGTCAGTCCTTTGAAGTTCCGCTCTCCCTGCAGCCAGAGTTTAGAAAAACCAGGCTCAGGCCTGGGGGAAGGGCCCTCTCCCCGCACTGCTCCCAGGCGAGGGGGCGAGGCGGGGGCGGGGCGGGGCGAGACTCAGTCCCCAGCGTTTTCCTGCACTTTGAAGCCTCTGCCTTCCCTCTGGCCCCTTCCCAGTTCAGGACCTCAGGCTGCCAGGGCCCTCCTAGCACACGCTGACTCTTTGGGGCTGGACCCCAGAAGGGCAGCGGTCTCCTCTGTCCCTGCTTGATGAGCCGGGTGCCCCAGGCCTTCCTTTGTTCCCGTTCCCCAAAATTACCTAGGCAAAGCCCAGCCCCTTCAGAGGTAGATAAGACCACAGCCTGTCTACAGCTGCCGGGCATCTAGAGGGACCAGCCACTCCCAAAGCTCCCCAAACCTGGCTATTCCCAGGGGCACCTGGTCTTCTGTCTTTTCCTGGCAAAGCACTGTCGGGACAATACCCGTCCTGTGCGGCTTCTCTCGATGACCAGCCCACTCCTCCCCTCTGCCCAGAGCCCACTGGCCTTCATCTGACACCCCGTGGACCCCTCTCATCCCTGCCCTTGCCCTATTGTGCTGGAAGGGAACTCCCAGGCCTCTCGGTGCCACCTGCTTGAGTGTGCCTAGGGGCAGCCGCAGGCAATGCTGGAAACTCCTCCCCATATCAACCAGAACTAGTGCCCCACCACGACCCCCTTGGGAGCCAAGGAGGAAAAGTCACCTCCCTTGCCCCCTACTACTCCCTGGGAATGGGAACGCTGAAGGCCGGCAGACCAGGTAGAGCCTGGTAGTCGGGCACTCCATCCAGCTGTTGGGGTCCTCCATTATAACGTGGTGAAGGCATGGTCCCTCCTGCCTGGGTGGGAGGAGGCCTGGAGGTGCTCCTCTGGTGCCTCGTGGTGGGCACTGAACAACCATGGCTGCTAGGATCTTACCTTTGTGGGAGCACTATGCCCGACAGGGCCAACACCCTCAAGTCTTTTGTCCCTTCAAATGTGGTGACCCCAAAGTCTAGGGGTGACTCTCTCCCTTGCTGAGGATGAGCTCTGTGCTCACAATTGGTGCTCCGTGAATATCGATGGCATGCTCTATGCAAAGCCCTCTCTATGGGTCTCTCTTAATCCTCAACACAAAAGTTTGATGCCTGTTTCCAGATGAAACTGAGGCTCAGAGAGGTATAATGAAGTGCCCAGGGCCACACAGCTGCAGGGTGTAGGGCTGATCCTGGAGCTCACAGGTGTGACTTGCTGTACATATCTTCATCCTGGAGATGGGCAGGGACACCACTTTTCTCCTGGGGTCTCTGGAGCATGCAGGGTGCTCCTGGTCCAGCCTGCCTCCCTCTCCTCAAGTCCCTCCCCGTGGCCCCTGGCTTCACCTGCTATTTATGGCCCCCGGTCCCCATCCCCTACTCTTCTCGCTTTCCTTCACCTCTTTACCTCCTTTTCCCAGGAATCCAGTTGCTTCCCCCAGGAATCCCATCCTGGTTGCCCATCCCACCCCACTGTGAACTCCAGGGGCAGGAGGTAGGGGTGGGGCAGCTGATTCATCTGAGAAGTCCAGGCCCGCTGGAGAGTCCAACAGAACCTCCAGAGTCCCACCCTGTTTGCAGATGGCCCTTCCTGCGAGCCATTCCTTGAGTGGCTGGAGAGCGTTAAGAATGGTTCAAGCCTCCCTGTAGGTGAACTTGCTAGTCATGCTGTGCGGGTGGGCAGGTTCCTTCCCCTCTCTGGGCCCTGGTTTCCTCACAGGTACAAGGTAATAAGGGTGATGCTTCTTCCCTGAGTCTTTCATGAGATTCATACAACCAGTTCAAAGGCCTAACACCCTGCCTGGCTATAAATGTGCTGGGGCAGTAACAGGTTCTATGGTCAATGGTATTGATGTATATATTTATCTCTTGTACTGGGCATTAAACCCAGGGGTGTTCCACCACTGAGCAACATCCCCAGTCCTTTTTATTTTTTCATTTGAGACAGGGTCTCACCAAGTTGCTGAGGCTGGCCTTGAACTTTCAATCCTCCTACCTCAGCCTCCCAAGTAGCTGGGATTACAGGGGTGCACCACTGCACCCAAAATTATTCTTTGCTCTTCACAAAACCCCAGTGTCCCTGGCCTCCTTTCACCCTCCACCTGTGCATTTGTGGCAGCTCCCCCACCCCCTGTCCCCCCCTTCCACTCTGCCTATCCCTGTTCCTACTACCACCAGAGGCCCCATCCTCCAAGATGTCCTCCCAGACTGGCCCCCTGACTCTGATCACTCAGGCATCTCTCTTCTTGAAATCAGTCTGTACCAACTGGCTCATGGGGGTCGCAGAAGTGACAGGGCTCAGACTCCCCCTTTGCAGACTGGATGACCCTGTGGCTGCTGCTGCTGGGATCTAGAGGCTGCTGAGCCCCAGGTCCCTCCAAACATCTCTCTTCTCAGAGGCCTCATCTCTTCAGAGCCTGGGTCCTCCCACCCTTATCCCTGTCCACAGCCTCCTGGGGACCTGCCTTGGAAGCAGGGCCCAGGGGAGGAACTGGAACATTGTGCCTCTGCCCTATTGTCACCCCTGAGGTCAGGCAGAGGCCTCAGGGCTTTGGAGCCCTGGCAGGAGGTCTGCTGTGGGGAGCAGAGCCAGTGTGTTGCCAGGAGCCCCCATCTGGGGGAGAGGCAACCAGCCAACCCCAGAGCCCAGTGCCAGGCACCATCCCAGCCAGCAGATTGTATCTGACATCACAGCCGCCCCCGTGCCCGGTGACCACGGCAACTGGAGGCAACCCCCTCCTCTCCCCGCCCCCAGAACAGTCCTCCATGTTCCTTCTAACCGTGGTCCTCCTGTACAAGATGAATGTGCATGTGTCTGGTGGGGGGGTGGGGAGGGGAGGGTGGCAGGGGTGGCATTTCAGATTTCCTGCAGCTGGCAGGGCTAAGCTGCAGAGTAGTTAGGCACATGGGCTCTGGCATTACAGACCTAGGCACTGGGTTCAAGTCCCACTTTCCTGCTTGCTGACCATCTGTCCTTGGGTAGCCACTTCACCTCCCTGAGCCTCAGTCTCCCCATCTCTATGTGGGAATATGGTTAGAACCCATCTCAGAAGAGAAAATTCAGTGCGTCCTTAGAGTCTGGGCCCAACACAGTGGGTTGCAGCAATTATTACTATTGTCATCAAAACGTGGGAGGAGGGTGCCTAAAACATGGTTCAATGGCTGGCTCCATCTCTCATGAGCTATGAGGCTTGAGCCAATCCACAGGACCTCTCTGAACCTTGGTATCTTCATCTGCAAAACAGGGTTACAATACCTTCCTGCAGAGCTGCCACAGCAGTGCATAGGCACAGAAAGCATGTGGCGCAGAGCCCAGTGTGGGTAAGCAGAAGCACCCAGGCACTATGTTTGCTCTTACCCCTCTTCCTGGCCCCCTTTTCCCTGATTCACATTCTGCACCATCCTGAGCCCTCAAACTCCAAGACCAGTTGTCCCCCTCTTCCCTTTAGCATCCCCATGGCCACAGTCATGCTCATCAAGTCCCTTAGTGGTCACTGGAACAAAACTTGAGGACCACTTCTGTGACACAGGGCTACAGCCCCTCAGGTCGGCTGCAGGAACCCCAGTGCAGCCAAAGGCTGCTCTCTGTTCTTCAGAAGTCCCCCGACTCTGCTTTTCCTCAGCCAGGAGCAGCCCCTCTGCCCTATTAGCAGCCCCTGTGGCCCTACCACCTCTGAATCCAGAGGACAGTGCTGCCCAGCTGCCGTGCCCTTGCCAGGGCTCCATGGACATCCGGGGCTTGGATGAAAAGGGCAGTGTGAGCCCCGTCCCCTCTGCCCCAGTACCCCGGCTGTCCAGCCTCCCTACCTTGGCGGCCCGCCCCTTGTCCATGCAGGCCGGGTGCTGGCAGCGCAGTCCCTTCTCCTCGGCTGGGCTCTGGTCGTCTGGGGAGGAGGAGCAGAGGGCATCTGTCAGGCAGGGACACCCAGGCTCTCCTGGGCTTCTGTGGCCTCCCAACCAGGGGACTGGTGGGGCGGTCTCCTCTCTCCTCCCTTCAAAGGAGGTCAGTGTCCTTTTCTCTTTTAAATGCCAACTTATCTGCCTGGAATCTGTTTGCAGAGACCTTCTCTTGCTGCAGCTCC
This sequence comes from Spermophilus citellus, assembly GCF_964194105.1. Lineage (NCBI taxonomy): Eukaryota > Metazoa > Chordata > Mammalia > Rodentia > Sciuridae > Spermophilus > Spermophilus citellus. The sequence continues at coordinate 135,470,254 of NC_138191.1, read as the reverse complement.
CCAGGGAAATTGTCCAGATTCCATGGGGAGAAATGTCTTTGGAAATAAGCTACTCCCTCCCTCTGTCCCACGAGTGGAGGGAGGGGGCAGCTCGGTGACCTCCGGGGCCCCAGTTCCACCGGATCCCAGCAGCGCTGGGGGGAGGGGCACTCCAGGGGTCCGAGATGCCCTCTCGCCCCGCCCTCCACATCACTCTCTCCAGGGATGGCCACCCCGCAGAGTCCTGGGGTGACCCCCTTTCCCTGCTGCCATCTCTGACCCTGAACTTGGCCCCTCCAAGCCGCCTCCCCTCCCGGGGGCCGGGGCGTCGCGGCGGAGGGGGCAGGGCCCGGCGGCAGGACGCAGGGGGAGGGGAGGCCCGCGCCACCCGCCGCCACCCGCCCGCGCCCCTGGCCCCTCGCCGGCCTGCGCGCGGGCCCCGGGCCTCCGCCCCGCACTCACCCATGGAGCCGGCGCCGCGCCGGGGCGCCGAGAGCGGGAGCCGAGCGGGACGAGCCGGAGGCCGAGCGCCTCGGCGGCGCTGGCGGGAGGCGGGGCGGGGCAGGTGGCGGCGGGAGGAGCCGCTGGGACCCGCACCGCGCCTCCCCGGAACCGCGGGGTGTGTCCAGGTGCCGTCCCGCCCACCCCGCTCCCGGCCGCTTCTCCAGGCCCGGAAGGGCCTGCGGGGGCGAGGAGCTGCACCCCGCGCTGCAGGCTGGACCCGCCCGCCCGGCCGCCCCCCGCGCCGCGGCCCAGGGAGAGGTGGGGTCGGCGCCCAGAGCAGCCGCTGCGGCCCCGCGCCTGTCCTGGGGTCTGCATCGTTAGAACTTTATTGGAGGGCAAATGCCAGGAGACCACAGCTCAACTCGTCCCCACAAAACTAACTTTCACAAAATAACCAGCACCCGGCCAAGCAGCGGAGCATCCCCGAGCCCCGGGAGGCCCCCACGTGCCAGCTGCTTCCCCAGGGGCGCCCCTGCTTCCCCAGGGGCGCCTCTAATTGCCGGGCTTAGTTTTGTCTGGTCTCCGACTTAAAGTGGAATCGCCAATCCTTGGAACCCTTTGCAGTACAGAAACAGCCTAGGAGAGGTGGCCAGGACTCCCAAAGGACACAGCCAGTGGTCCCGAGCCTGCGTGCCGCTAGCCCACCCCACCCTGTGCTTTGGTGCTAGGAGGCTCCAGGAAACAGACCTCAGAATAGAATGCCTGTTTCCACTGGGCCACCTCCAGCATCCAAAGCCCAGCATGGGGTGGGCTTCCCGGCCCTCTCCCCTGGAGACCTCTCACCTGCAGCAGGATGCTGCACAGATTCCCTATGTGGGCTGAGCCCTCAGGGATGACCAGGAGGACTCTTGGCAGAGGGAACTGTGGTGGGTCCTGGACCTTGAGGGCTCCCTGGAGGATCCCCTGAAAGGCTCCCTTGTGCCAAGCCCTGGGCTGAGTGCATGGAACCCACTGGTGACCTTGACTTAGGGAGTTTGCCATGGGCAGTAAAACAAGGTGGCCCCTTGGGAGCAGCACATCTGCGCTGCAGCAAGGAGGAGGCTCAAGGGGAAGGGGCTGTTTGGAGCATCTGCACCAAGAGCTGGCACAGGCTTTATGAGACCTGGGGGCTAGGAGGGAGGGAGGTGCCCAGGGTCCCTTTGCAGGATTCTTGTGCAGCTATTGTCTACTGTGACACTGGCAGTCCAGAGAAGAGACTAGCATCTTCCCATGGGCACTTGCAGGACACTCGTCAGCCTGGTCCATCCTCATACCCACACAGGATGGTCTTCCCTCCCAGAATCTCTGCTTCCTCAGCTTTCCAACAAACCAACAGGGAGGAGGCAGAGGCAGCCAAGGTGGGGACAGATGGCTCTGCATGGACCCTGACCAGGTCCTTGGGTTGGTTCAGTGGTCCGGCTGGTCCCAGCCCTGCCTGCCAGGAGGTAGGGGACCTGAGGGTGGATGGGCTTCAGGGCTCTCATTCTCTACAACCAGCAGCCCCGTCCTCGCCATCTGGGTTTCCACGGGGATCTCAAACCCTCAGCTAGCTCTGGGGAGTTTCCCACACACTGTACCGGGAAATGCCTACCCTTGGCTCCAGGAAGGTTCCAGGTCCCTGAGTCCTCAAAACCTGAGGTCAGGTCCTAGCCCTTCTGCCCCAAGACCTCAGAGTTCTGGCTCCATATTCTGTAGGCTCCAGGTCATCCTTCACCACTGGGGTCCACCTGCATCAGCAGCCCTCTGATTGCCCTCAGTAGCCACAGGGCTGAGGACGTGGGCTCTGGAGTTCTTTGTTACCATGCTTCCAGGTGCGGTCTACCTGTCTGAACCCTGGCCTCGTGGCCCTTAGCGTTAGTGTGATCGCGCTGGAGGCATACATCTGCATGCCAGAGCCACGCTCCGGGCTCTCTGTCCTAGCTCGCCAGAGGGACGTCTCTCCCAGCTCTGCTCCAAGGCTGTGACTTCCTGGGTCTCAGGAAAGCCTCTCTCTCCTGGTGACTGCAAATCCAGAAGAATCGGTGGAGACCCTGGCAGCTTTCGGGGCTTAGGACTGGGGGTGCGGGGACAGACTCCAGGACAGGCAATCCCCACCAGGGGCCAGCCACAAGCTCCTCTCCAGGCAATCTGCCCACCCACAGCCCTCACAGAAAGGGTGGGCCTGGTGTGGGGGACATATCATTCTAGGTGGTGTCATGCCCTGGACGTAGCCAGCTGGGCCAAGTGTGGCCACTCAGCCCAGCTTAGCCAATCAGATTTGCTCTCCTGAGAGTTGCAGGAGAGGCAGCAACCCCTATGGGGGCCTGAGGTCATGTAGAGTCACTTAGCAGATCTCCTTGTCATGTAGAGCAGGGACAAGGAGATCTGTTAAAGCAACCAGTCAGTGGAGAGGACCCCAGAGCAGAGCAGGAAGGCAGGAGGCAGGCTACAGGGCAGCTTCCCATGCAGAGCGCTCTACTGCATGCCTCAGTTCCCCAGGGACCCTTCCCTCTGACCCATCTGCTCCTCCACCTCAGCCAGGCCCCAGGCAGATCCCAAGCCTTTGCTGGCCCTCTCTCTGTCCCAGCTCAGTGCCACAGGCTGTTTACCTGGGCCTGAGACAGCCCAGCCGACCTCCTGGCTCCCTGGTATCCCCTAGCTGGGGAAGCCTGGGGTCCCTCAGCCAGGCACAAGAGCCCACTAGCCAGGACAGCCCTGCCCCCATCATAGTCATAGGACGCCTTTGGCTTCCTCCCCAACACACTCTCTACCAAAGCAGGCAGCAGTTAGCCCGCACACATGTTTTGTTTGGCTGAGCACAGTGTTTAAAAGAATTTGAATGGGTTGCCAATTTTGAGAAGTCAGGAGATTTTACATAAAAATCCAGATTTCTGGCTTCTCTTGACAAACCAGAGGAGCCTGGAGGCTCTGGAACCGTGTTCCTGAAGGCTCCAGTTCCTGAGCTGTGTCCATCCTCGACCAGCACAAAGCCAGCCACCAGCCGCCAGCCACAGTCTCCACCACTCCCTACAGTTCACACCACCCTGGAGACAGTTGAGTTTCTGACCCCAAACCAGCCCTTCTGGGATTTGTTCCTGAGGACACCCTCCCGTTGCTGACATCTCACCCTCTTTCCAGCCCCCAGTTGATGTTGCTTCCTTCTGGAAGGCTCCCTGTTGCAACATGTCCAAATCCCAGAGGCACCACCGCTCCACTCCCCCATCTTGGGAGAGGCCTTTGAACTGCCTTATCATTTTCAACTCAGATGGCTTCAGGGACAGGTGATGACCAGAGCTCTCACTTGCTGAGAGCTCTGCTTTCCATAGCTGGTCTCACGTCACCATCGCACCCAGACAGCAGTGTCCAACCCCAGATGGCAGCCACTGGCCACTGCCCCACATTGCCCTGGCAATGTGACTGGTCCAGAGAGTGCCCTTAGGCTGCATAAGTAGCACTCACACCTGACCCTGAGGACTTAGTATGGGGGAAACAAGGTAAAATAACTCACTGATTTTTTTTTTTTAAACAGTGATCACAAGTTGAAATGGAAACATGTGAAATGTTGGGTTAAGGGGCTGGGGTTATGGCTCAGCAGTAGAGCACTCGCCTAGCACGTGTGAGGCCCTGGGTTCCATCCTCAGCAACACATAAAAATAAATAAATAAAGGCATTGTGTCCAACTACAACTAAAAAATTTAAAAAAAAAAGAAATGTTGGGTTAAATAAAATACATTATTAAATTCATTTCGCCTGCTTGTTTTTAGTTCTTTTGTTTAATGTGGCTACTCAGAAAGTTAAAATAACAAAAGACCTACGGCAGAACTTTTCTGAACAATCATTGTCCCTATTCTATTCTTTTTTTTTTTTTTTGAGAATTTTTCAATATTTAGTTTTTAGTTATTGGCGGACACAACATCTTTATTTTATTTTTATGTGGTGCTGAGGATCGAACCCAGAGACCCGTGCGTGCCAGGCAAGCGCGCTACCGCTTGAGCCACATCCCCAGCCCCTAATTTTATTTTTGACAGTACCATCTCCTTGCATGTATTCTTAACTGCATCGCGCACATGATGTACATGGGACACACAGTGTTATTCCCCAAAATACCAAGGGGCTGTGCAGCGGATGGGCTCTTCCTCCCAGATGCTCTTTAATCGTTGGGCCCAAGATGCCACCATTGCTTTTCTTTCTTCTTCTGATGAAAACTCAGGAGCAAAAATATGGAGCACTTCACGAATTTGCGTGTCATCCTTGCACAGGGGCCATGCTAATCTTCTCTGTATCGTTCCAATTTTAGTATATGTGCTGCCGAAGCGAGCACCCTATTCTATTCTTTTATTGGTCCTGGGGGATGGAACCCAGGAAGCTCTACCACTGAGCTACATCCCAGCCCTTTTAATTTTTTTTTTTTTAGTTGTTGATTGTCCTTTATTTATTTATTTACTTATATGTGGTGCTGAGAATCAAACCCAGTGCCTCACACATGCTAGGCAAGCGCTCTACCAACTGAGCCACAACCCCATTATTTTTTTCTTTTGAGAAAGGGTCTCGCTAAGTTGTTGAGGCTGGCCTTGAACTTGGGCTTCTCCTGCCTCAGCCTCCCAAGTACCTGGATTACAGGTGTGCACCACTATTGCTGCCACCATTGTCCACATTTTATAACTGAGGATACTGAGTCTGTCTCGGAGGATAGAGAGAATTTCTGAAGGTCAAGCAGAGGTGACAGGCCTGGAACGGGATCCCAGCTCCATAACCCTCCAAGGCTGTGTCCCCAACCACCAGGCCACAGCACCCCCATGGTACCTGGCACAATAACATGAATCAATCCTGCCCTTCGTGACCTAAGTGCCCCCTTGCACCTGCCCTCACACTCTCCAGGGGCGCCCCTCTCCTGAGAGCATCCCACTCAGATGACCCTTCTGCTGGGAGAAGGCAGAGCCTCTCTGCCCACTGCCTCCCAACCCCAGGCCTGGCCACAGAAAGGCTGCCCCTCCCAGGAAGCAGCTGCAACCTTGAACGCCCCCTCCCACGTAAGCCCAGCCTTCCTGGGAGCCTTCCAAGCTCGGGCAGCTGCCTAGGCGCTGCTGGGGCTGGACCCCCTCACAAGTGGTCTGGGGAAGGGCAGAATTTGGCCTAAATCTGGTCAAATGACTGTTGGTCCTGGGACATTTGTCACTCCCTGTACCAGACTCTGGTTGGAGCATCCCAGGAGACCTGCGAAAGAAATGTGACCGTGGCCCCCTTTCCAAAGCACCATGGGGCAACTTAAAAGGTAGGGCAGCTAAGAGGAACCCTAGCTGGAGGAAGGGGCATGTGCCTCGGCCCTGAACCATGGCTGGTGGTGTTCCTTGGGGCCTGAGATCCTGACCCTGCCCTGTCCACCCACACCCCTCAGGCTCAGAAAGAAGAGGTGGGAGGACACATTCAGAATTCCTTCCTGGGGCCAGAGAAACTGTCCACACAGTTCCTGGAGCAGGCCTGGGGCCAGCCGGCCACTTCCTCTGGCTGAGGCTGCCGTGGGCGCCTGCCCATCTGTCTATCTGCCTGCCATGGCTTCCTCCCAAGGCTCCTCAGAGGAACCGAGAGTGGCCCATGGAAGAACAGAAGTGGGTTTGAAATTCCACCTCTGGACAGTCATGATTGACACAGGAGGCCCACTCCCATCGTGGGCTAGGCCAATGCGGTGGCCCAGCACCCTCCCTGTATGGGCCCAGGCCAGGGGCTGGCTGGCTGGCAGCAGAGGGCTGAGCCCACACAGACAGCTGCGTGCCCTGGCTCACCCACCCGGGATCTGCTCACGTGCTGTTACCCAAAGGCCCTGTGCCACCCAGGGCCTCTCTGCCAGCCTGGGGAGAACTGGGCATGGGCTCATATCAGTGGGCAGAGCCTCAGTCCTGGGGCTCAGACAAAAGATGTATCTGAGTGCCACCATTCACCCTCCTACCAAACTCTGCCAGAATAAAGGGGACACCAAGAAGGCCCTGCCTCGGAGGGTGGGCATGAAGATTCCAGGAGCCAGGGCTTAAAGAACCCACTCCGCAGGCCGGGCACGTGTGATCCAAGGGGCCCCAGAGCCAAAGATGGCAGTCACTGTGGAACCCCAGAGGCAGAAGGGATGGGGCTTCACAGAGGTAACTCCAGGCTACATCAGCAGTGGTGAGGACTCCCAGGCAGAAAATAAATAGGACAGCTGTGGGGAGGGAGGAGCTGCAGACTGCAACCTCCACCCCACGGGAGTGCAGTGTGCTGGGGGGCAAAGGGACATGGCTCCCAGGGGGCTCTCTGGCCTTAACTGGGATGGGTTGAATGAACTGAGGCAAGGCTCTGACCCGGTTGGAACCCCTGCCACCTTACCTGCCTCGGGCAGGCAGGAACCTGCCAAAGTAGCATAAGCAGACAGGGCTCCCACGACCTGCCCCAGCCCACCTCTCCCTCCAGGTGGCTTTCTGGACGAGGGACAGGGGAGTTTTGCCTTGGCATGGCCCACCGCCACACACTCCCTCTCCCCGTGCATAGCCCTGCATAGCCCTGCTCTCCTGCACACACCTCCAACGGTGCCCGAAGCTGGGAGGGTCCCAGTGGGCACCGCGCCTGTCCCTCCCTGCAAGCAGCCACATCCCCAGTCCACCACAGCCAGGGGTGAGTCTAACAAAGGCGCCTGTTGTTCTCCATTCTCCATTCTGGAAGCAGCGTTTCCCATCTCCCTGACCAGACCACCCCTACTTGGTCTGGGGACCCCCTCCCACTTGCAGCGTGGACTTCAGGCCTAACAATCACTCTCACCCCCTCTCGGGGTGGCCACAGGCCTCTGGGTTTGGGGAAGGGCCTACATCAGGCTGGGGAAGCTCCATCCTGGAGAGGCTCCTGCTCCTCTGGGCTTGCAGCCTGGAGGCCAGCGCCCAGCCTTAGCAGGAGGCCCTCGGAGAAGGGAGCCAAGGCCAGGCCCAGGTGCTGTGACCTGGTGGTCACTCTGCTCAGCCTCCGCGGGCCAGGCTTGGTTCCCCTCACTGTCCCAGAGCAGTGCCAACAACCAGGCCCACAGCTGGGACCAGTGCAGCTCAGCTGAACCAGGCTCAGCAGCAGTGACAATCACAGCTGGCATGGACCAGGCCCCTCCTCTCTGCCCCTGTCTGGTCAGACAGGGAGCTCTGGGGGGAGTGCCCTCAGCCCCTCCTGAGAATGGTGCAAACATCATCCCCGTTTTCTTCACACTGTCCTGGGAACAGCTGGGGTAGAATCCGACCCCAGGACCCCCACAGCCTTGCCCTGCCTTCCCTGTGAGGGGCTCAGTGTCACCATGCCTACATTTCTTCATCTGTAAAACGCAGATAATAGCAGAAATGCCCCACGTCCTGAGGCTGGACTCTGAACATTCCAGAAGGGCTCTTCCCACCACATAGCCCTGAGAGAACCCTGTGGTCTGATCTCCGAGGTGGGGTGGGCAGAGGCAGAGTCCAGTCCCGAACCCCAGAGCTGGCCACTGTTGCCACTGTCCTCCAGCTGCTAGTCCCAAGCCAGGGGCAGGGCCACAGGCCCAGTCAGACCACCTCAAGGAAGGAGAGCTCCTTGGGCTGCCCTCTGCCCTCGGGGTCTTCACGCTGGGGCCCCTCTCCCCTCATCAGCAGCTTCCAGGAGGGGCTCTGGCCACTGGGGGGGCTTGTACCATCCCAGCGACATGGGCGTGGTGAGTGGGCTGCAGCTCTGGCCAGCGGGACTGCCAGAGCCTCTTGGAAGTCCTCCTGGGATGTGACCCGCACCTACCCCCGAGGTCCTCGATGATGTCCAGGGTGGAGCTCCAGGAGAAACGCTCCACGGCCCCTAGCTCCAGTTCAGCCAGGTCTCCAGGCAGGGCCTCCAGCTCATAGGCACCCCGCTTCCTCCAGTAGAGAAACATGCTGGGGCCGGGGCTCCCTGCCTGACCTGCGCCCTCCAAGGCTGGTTGGCCCCAGGGACCTGAGTCCCTGAGGCCGGAAGCAGCAAGTGCTAGGCCGTGGAGGGGCCGCAGGGACCACTGGAGCTGGCCTCGGGCAGGCCAGCACAGCCCTCCCCAGGGAGGGGAGCATTCTGGGAGCGGCCGGGGGCCTTGCAGCTGACCAATGACCAGGGCCCCTGCCCCACACAAAGCGCCTTTCTTCCCCTCCCACAGACATTTTATAAATTTCGCCTTCCCGGCCCCCTTGGAGCCCCCGCTGAGGAGATGGGCTGGCCGTCTGGGACAGCACAAGCCAGGAAAAGAGTGCGATTGTTTCGTGGTCATTTTGCTAAGATAAGTTTTCAGAGGAGAAAAATGTGCTGCCCCAGGAGCAATTCCAGCTCCTCCCCTGACCTCTGACCTGTCAGCCCCAGCTGGCCCACAGGTCTCTCAGTGAGGAATGGAAGCACCTGTGGGGTGCCGGGGGATGCCCCCAGGCAGCACCCAGCTCCTTGCCAGGAAGCTCAGACAAGTCCCCAAGCTCTGCTGGGCCAAGTCCCCAAGGGGAGCTTTCAGGGGGTCAGGGGGCAGGAGCTTCTGGACAGGTCTTTCCTTCCAGCTGTCTGGGGGGCCTGGCTCTGCCCACTGGGCTCTTACCTCTCTGGGCTGGCCCCTCTTCACCAGGTTGCCCACCTGTCTGCCTCTCTCCTCAGACTGTCACCCACACCAATGGTGGTGTCATGCATGAAACCCTGGGTGGGCTGAGCCTGGGCAAAGGGACTCTGGCCTTGTTAGGGAGCCTCTGTGCATCCTCCACGGTGGATTTGAGGGCAGAAAAGGCTGGGGAAAGGCGGAAGGGCTGGGGTTACAGAGCCATCCACAAAATAAAAATGGTGAGAGAAGTGGAAGCCAACCAGCCACTGCCCCATCTATCCACGGGGTCTTGGGAAAATCACACATTTTTCAAGCTGAAAATAACAACCGAGAGCCTATACTAGGTCTTGGGTGCAGAGACTCCTACATCTATTCCAAGTGACCTTTGCCCTGCCCAATCATTGTGGCTCTCTCCTGGAGGGGGACAGTGTTCTGGTGGCAGAGGAGGACACCGAGGTTCAGCTTAAGGATAGAGCTCACGTTTGGACCCAGGACCATCTCACTTCAAAGCTGGCTTGAGGAACCGGAAAGCCATCTGAGGAGGAAGGCCAAGGGCTCAGAGAGCAGTGGAATGGCCCCTTGGAAATCCAGACTGGATGGGGCCAAGAGTGCCCTGCCCTGAGCTCCCACCAGCCTCTGCCCTGTTGCCAGCCTCTTCTGTATGACTTGGTGGGTGCATCTCCATCCGTCTACCCTGTACCCCAGCCTAGGTAGGGGCAGAGCAGAACAGAGCCAGCACCCCTCTGACCAGACACCTGGGTCACCGCAGGGCTGTGGTGGGGCTACGTTGGCAGGAGGGCCATCTAGGCAGACAGTGCACCCCCAGCTGAGGGATGAGGTGCCAGGAGGCGTCTGGGGTAACTGGAACCATACGCCTGCTACCCCCACCTTCAGCGGCACAGGGCCAGGAAGGACCAGCACAGCAACCTGGGAGCCTATGGAAGGTCAGGGTACCCCAGCTTGTGTTCAGCATGGAGGGTCAGACTGAGGCTTGGGGCACGAGGCCACCCACTGCCTGCCATCCACTGCCAGCAGAGGCCAGGGCTGCAGAAAGGGGAGGCGTCACCCAACCAGACCCCTCTTCGTGTGACAGGAGCCACACCTGGTTATGATTTCGGGACAACCAATCCCAGAGCAGCCCTGCCCCGGTGAGGGCCAAGGTTTCTTCCAGTGTCTCCTCAGCTTTGGCGTGGACACAAGGAGCACCCCTGAGAAGGCCCGACTCCCACGGGCCCGTTTGGGCCCAGATCCTGGAGCCTCCTGGGAGCAGGCCCTCTGGAGTGCTCGGTGCTGCAGAGAAGGGGGGGGGCAGGCCACACTCAGATCTGAGAGCCCCAGTCCCACCATGCTGGCAACCTCACCCCCTAATTTTCTGTCTCCAAACACGCCTCCTCCTCCCGCCTCCCTGCTGCCTCCATCTCCCGCTCTCGTCCCATCCAAGAAGGAGCCTCCCCACCTGGGAGGGCAGCAGGCAGCCTCTGTGGTCAGGGCTGGCTCCCCCAGCAGTGCTCAAGAACAGAGCTCAGTGACCCTCAGGAGAGGCAGTGGACCCTGGGGGGCTGCTGACCGACGTGGGGTAGCTCTGTATCCTTCTGACGGCTGGGCTGGGGCTTGTCTTGCCTCTGCTGTCCCTGGCCTGGTAATACTGACAACTGTGCTCTGCAGGGCCAGAGGCCACACTGACCGCAGCATACAGGTCTCACTGAATCCTCTCCTCTGTCATCCCTGTGACAAAGACAGAGACAATAAGGACACAGACCTGAAATTTGTCCCAGGCCACACAGTGCTAGGGCAAGGGGGAGCCATGGCTGAATCCCAGTGCCTGTCACACTCCAGAACTGGCCCTCACCCACTCTCAAGTGCATCTTGGGTCTCATCAGAATACAGCTGGGGAGATGGAGGCCCGAGAGCGGCAGCGGCTGCGGGCTGGAAGGTTGTCCTCCTGCAGCCCTGTCCTGCCTCTCCAACTCAGTCCTCTGGAAGCCCACAGGCTCTGGGAGGGAAGATCCCAGGGGACAGGGACCAACTGGCTCATGCCTGCCCCTGAGGCTGTCCTTCCGGGGCTGGAGGCCTCGCCCCAGCAGGGAGACCCCAGGGATTGCCTCTTATTTCCACTGAACATGGGCCAGGCTGGGGGAGCCGGAGGCAGGGGCTCCCTCTTCCAGTCCCTGGCAACAGTTGGGACATGGGGAGGGGTTGGGTCCTCTGCCAACCACAGCTGTTTCCTTGAAAGCAGAAGTACCTAGTGAGGGCACGGCAGGATCCTGCCGACTAAGGAACCAGAAGAGGAAGAGGAGCAGGTGGCACGAGCTGGCCAACGGCCCCCCCACACTCGCTGTCTCCCAGAAAGCTCCCACTGAGGAGAGACCTTGGCCCTGGCCCCCGTCCTGCCTGAGCTCACAGGCCAGGGCCCCCGGGACGTCCTTTCTCCTTTCAGCCATCTGGATGGCCCCTTTCCCACTGTGCTAGGCCCCAGGCCCCCCAGGGCAGCCCTGCTCAAGGTAAGAACTGGCTCAGAACTCTGCCTCTGCCCCACTAACTGGGAAGCCTTGCTGTGATGGGTCTTGAAGCTTCAGATTCTGCATCTGTGAAGTGGTTGGGAACCCCCTCATGTCAGCTCTGCGAGACCCTGAAGAGGGCTTTGAAAGCAGACTGGCAGAAGGCAAAGTCTCACCAGAAGGTGGTGAAGACTGGTGGGGATCCTGGCATCTTATCAAGCGGCCCCACCTTCCTAGGCAAGGCCCATTGACTGTTTGTGGTCCCCTGAAACCTCCAGGGGCAGGTGGCCGCATGCCTTCCTCCCCCTCTCAGTGTCTGAGGAAGCCTGTCTGGACCTCCAGGGCAGCTCAGAAGAGCCAGCTACCTGAGTGTTGGCGGGGGCCATGCCCAGCGCTAACCGCCCAGCTTGCGTGAGAGTCTGCTCCACAGGCTCCTTGCGGCTAGTGCCCCAGGCCAGGCTGCAGAGCTGCTAGGAATGGTGTCCTGCCAGAGCCCTGTCATACACCAGCCACCCGCCTCTGGCTCTCCTGCCTCTGTCCCTTTGGCCAGGCCCCCACAGGACCCCAAACAGATCCCCAGCTCCAGGTAAAGAGTGGAATCCACCTCTACATTCTGGAGACCTGTGCCAAGGGCACTCCAGGACTGACTCGCTGGTGACCCTGGTAGAGTCTGGGTGGGTGGAGGCCAACTCCATCCAGCAGGCAGTGTGCCCAGGCTCGGCACCTGCAGGAGGGGTCGAGAGCAGAGCCCTCCCCTCCAATTCATTCAGACGCTTGGGCCTCAGGCCTCAGTCAGCTTGTGGTCTCCTCAGTTTGGAAAACACAGGTAGAAACCTGGCCACAGCGCCTGGCCTTGAGCCAGCCCTTCCCTGCAGCCTCAACCATTCCCTGGCCCGGCCCCATCCCCTCCCTTCCAACAGCCTCCTTCCAGCCTCCAAAAGACCCATTCTAGCCCTGGATGTTGTTGAGGGTGGACAGACAGAGGGCAGCAAATGCCACCTCGGAGCACGGTCACTGACGCACTCAGTTTCTTTCTCTGTAAAATGGGGACAGTCCTGAGACACCTGACCAGGGCAATGAGAAATGAGGCCCCCACCTGGATCAGAGGAAGCCTGAGGATCTGAGAGGGGGGCCCTCATTCCTGCACTGCCCAGATACCTCTGCCAACCCCGGAACTGAGGCATGTGTGGTGGAGTGCAAGGGCCACAAGACCCAAGCTGGCAGGTCTGGGTGGGCTTCTCTGGACTTCTGGAGTGGGCACCACAAGCTGCCTAACTGCAGTGCCCCAGGTGGCACACCACACTGCAAGGTGTGACCATGTGGCCCAGCACCCCCGTTGGGAGAGGAGCAGGTGAGGGTCTTACAGGTAGGGAGCCAGAGCCAGGCCAGGCGGCCAGCCTTCTGCTCCTGAACAGTCCCATCTGTGTGTGCCCTCAGAAGCAGGGATTCCTGCTGGGCCAGAGACCCTGTCTGTCCTCTTTCTTTCTTTTAAACATCATTTCCACTCTTTTTAAAAATATTTTTTGAGCTGTAGTTGGACACAATACCTTTATTTTATTTTTATGTGGTGCTGAGGATCGAACCCAGCGCCTCACACGCAGGAGGCAAGTGCTCTACCACTGAGCCACAACCCCAGTCCCTGTCCTCTTTCTTGACTCCTAGCTGGGCACATGCCAGGGATACTAACATTTGCCGAATCAGTCCCTGGAACAAAAGCCTTTGAGTGGCATCTCCTTTAATTTGCCTAATGTTCCTTTAGTTGGGAGCCTATCACCCCATCCCATAGACCAGGAAGCTGAGGCTCAGAGGGACCTAGAGACTGCTCAGGTCAGCTGGGAGGGGGTGACGGGGCACTGCAGTTAGGCAGCTTGTGGTGGCAGAGGTATCTGGGCAGTGCAGGGATGAGGGCCCCCCTCTCAGATCCTCAGGCTTCCTCTGCTCCAGGTGGGGGCCTCATTTCTCATTGCCCTGGTCAGGTGTCTCAGGACTGTCCCCATTTTACAGAGGAGGAAACTGAGCTGGGACCACACAGTGGGTGGCCCATCCAATTTACCTCAGTGGCTGGAGGTCTACATAGCTGCAGGGTCCACCCCAGGCTCAGCCAATGGCCCTTCCTGCCCCTCCCTGATCACTTCCCTGACCCTGGAGGCCTCAGAGGCTCAGGTGGCTCCTCCCTTCCCTGGGTGCACCCCTGCCTTGGACTCTGGGGACACTTCAGGCTTCAAGAAACTTCCTGGCCTTTGAGTCCACTGGCCAAGGGCTTCAAGGAAGGTGGACCCCTCCTGACCACCTGACTGGGCATGGGGGTTGGGCAGCTGTACAACAGACCCCTCAGACCCAGGAGTTTCCCCAGAGGCAGTAGGGCAGGCAGGCAGTCACTGTCCAGGGCTGGCTTGACCATTGTCACCCACCCATCCACCCACTACAGCCTGGGGACAGGTGAAGCCTGGGGCAGGCTGACTGTGCTTCCAGAATATCTCCACTCCAGCTGCTGGCTGCCCTGGCCCAGGTTCAGGCTACCACTACCCTAGCCTCACTCTTGTCCACTCCAGAACCAGGCAGATCTCCTGGGCTCAAACCCCACCTCCCTCTGGCTACACCCTCTTGGGCAAGTTGCTTAACCTCACTGGGCCTCAGTTTCCTTATCGTACAGTAGAGGTACTCACAAGGCCACCTCAGAGTGACGCTGGGAATTGAGTGATTTAATACAGAAGGGCGACCTTTACACTCAAGGACACACATGGTGGAGGCTCCAAGGACAACAGACAATAATCACAGCAAGGTCAGAATGCAAATCTGAAAACATCTCAGCTTTGGTTTAAAACCTGCTCCTTGGGGCTGGGGATGTGGCTCAAGTGGTAGCATGCTTGCCTGGCATGCGTGCGGCCCGGGTTCGATCCTCAGCACCACATACCAACAAAGATGTTGTGTCCGCCGAGAACTAAAAAATAAATATTAAAAAAAAATTCTCTCTCTCTCTCTCTCTCCTTTCTCACTCTCTCTTTAAAAAAATAAAATAAAAATAAAAATTCTCTCTCCTCTCTCACTCTCTCTTAAAAAAAAAAACAACAAAAAAAAACCTGCTCCTAGCCAGGCGTGGTGGCGCACACCAGCAATCCTGGCTGTTCAGGAGGCCGAGACAAGAGGATCACAAGCTTGAGGCCAGTCTCTGCAACTTAACAAGATGCTATTTTAAAATAAAAAATAAAAAAAGGTTTGGGTGGGCTGGGGTTGTAGCTCAGTGGTAGAGCACTTGCCTGGCATATGTGAACCACTGGGTTAGATTCTTTTTTTTTTTTTTTTTAGAGGAGAGAGAGAGAGAGAGAGAATTTTAATATTTATTTTTTTTTTAGTTCTCGGCGGACACAACATCTTTGTTTGTATGTGGTGCTGAGGATCGAACCCGGGCCGCACGCATGCCAGGCGAGCGGCGCTACCGCTTGAGCCACATCCCCAGCCCTGGGTTAGATTCTTAGAACTGCATATAAATAAATTTAAAAAAAAGGTCCATTGACAACTTAAAAAAAATATATATATATATATAAGTTAAAAAATATATATAAATCTTTTATATATATATATAAAAGATTTGGGGATGTGGCTTAGTGATAGAGGGCCCCTGAGTGGAGACGATGGCTCCTCCCACCAGTCCCGAGAAGTCCTTGGGGTCCTATCCACTCCAGATGATGGTAAAGAGGGTTGTGCTTGCTCCATCTGGTGCAGGAGCCCCAGGAACGCAGATGGCTTCCTGCTCTCCTGAAAGTGGGGCCCAGGACCAGTCTGGCCTGGAGCTGATGCTTGTTGATTTGAGCTTGAATCTGTTCACAGTTAATGTCTCTGGCTGGGCTGACCTTCAGATTCCTCAAGGCTCGTCCAGCTGGGCTCTGCCCCACCCTGGTGGGTGACGGTAGCCGGGCTCCTGTGACCTCCAGGGCGGACTCTGGCCAGAGGGCATCTCACGGGCCTGGACACTGGCCTGGCCCGGTCTGGCCGCTTCCCCTGGAAGATCTAAGACCCAGCACTGGGGAGAAATCCTTGGGCACCAGAGAGCCCTCAGCTTGGGGTGGAGGAGAAGAGGAGAGTGGGGCCTGCTCCCCAGGAGGGCCACGTCCCAGGCTCGCTGCCAGCTTCCAGCCATGCAGATTTTCAAACCTGGCCAGACAGACTGAGAGCCTGGACCTCGGGAGGCCAATCCGTCCAAGGAACAAAGGCTTCTGGGCCAGGCTCCCAACCACAGAAGAGACTGTCCAGACTTAGGCCAGCTGGGATTTCAAACATCCTCACTGCTGGTGCCCTGGCCCTGCTGGTTGGAAACTGTCCTTGCTGTCCCCCAGATCTGCCCAGGAGAGACCCAGGATCCTCAGATAGGCCTTGTCTTCCTGTCGGCCCACAGAAGTCAAGGGCCCTCCTTGCCTCAAGCCCAGGACACAGGTCCAGCCTGTGGAGGCAGTTTCTGGGCAAGGCAGCTGCTGGGCCCCAGCCAGTCTTGGCATTGCAATGCAGGCAGCCCCCATGGCCTCAGCCAGACTCTGAGAGGTTCTGCCTGGGTCTGTTCATTTATATACCTCAAGGGATACAAAGGGGTTAGAGGGACAGAATGGGTCTTTGTGTGCACGCACGTGTGCTTGCACATTATTCTAGATATTGCTTCTCTGAGAGAGGTGACTTTGGCAGAGCCTGGAATGACATGAGGGAGCCAGCCATGCATATATCTGGGATAAGCACCGCAAGTTGCAAAATCGGCTTGTGCAAAGGCCCCGAGGCAGAGCTGTATATTGTGTTTGAATGCAGATGACCGATTGTTGCAGTCTGACCTGGACCAATAGGAATTCCAGAACACAGGATTTCAGTTAGAAAACCAGGGTGAGTTTTGGTCACCCTAAAGAAGGAAACACACAAAAAATAAAATAAGAGCCAGCACTGTGACACATGCCTGTAATCCCAGCAGATCAGGAGGCTGAGGCAGGAGGATCATGAATTCAAAGCCAGCCTCAGCAAAGGCGAGGCACTAAGACCCTGTTTCTAAATAAAATACAAAATAGGGGGCTGTGGCTCAGTCGTAGAGCCCTCGCCTAGCATGTGCAAGACCTTGGGTTCGAACCTCAGTACCACATATAAATAAATGTGTTGAGAGCCACAGTTTAGTCCGAATGATGCCTGGCATTTTGCTAGAGGGAACGGTTGAAAGGTGGGCGCCCGCTACTTTGAAGATCCCGGTGAGTTCTCCTGGGGTTCCGAGAGAATTGGGGTTCCCGAGAATTGGTGGAGGGAGTGTGTTCCCGGGAAGTGTGTGTAGAGTGCCAGTGAGAGTTCAGGAATAAAGAGTTGCTGTTTGGGGCTGGGGATGTGGCTCAAGCGGTAGCGCGCTCGCCTGGTGTGCGTGCGGCCAGGGTTCGATCCTCAGCACCACATACAAACAGAGATGTTGTGTCCGCCGAGAACTAAAAAAAAAAAATAAATAAATTTTTTTATTTATTAAAATAAAAAATAAAAGGCAGACTGCGGCACAAATGAAGTGAGAGTATTGGGTCCAGCTACAAATTAAAAATATATATATATAGATGGGAGGGGAGGGGAGGGGGGATAGTAGAGGATAGGAAAGGTAGCAGAATACAACAGTTACTAATATGGCATTATGTAAAAATGTAGATGTGTAACCGATGTGATTCTGCAATCTGTATTTGGGGTAAAAATGGGAGTTCATAACCCAGTTGAATCTAATGTATGAAATATGATATGTCAAGAACTTTGTAATGTTTTGAACAACCAATAAAAATATATATATATATATACACATATATTATAATATATATTTTTTAATTAAATACAAAATAGGGCTGGGGATGTGGCTCAGTGGTCGAGTGCCCCTGAGTTTAATCCCTGGTACCCACAATAAATAAATAAATAAATAAATAAGAGGAAACATGAGGCCCAAGTGACTGTAACAGAATATGCAAGGACAAAATTCAGTTAGAGGTGAGGGTACCAGGGCCGGTGAGGACTTTGACCTTTATTTGGAGCGAACGGAGAAGGGATGTGGTCTCGGATTGGACTCAGAGGTGCTGTGCCACTCAGCCTCATCCCTAAGCCTTTTTGTTTTTCGTTTGAGAGAGGGTCTCATTAAACGTTCCGGCTGTCCTTGACTGGTGATCCTCCTGCCTCCAAAGCAGCCAGCATTACAGGCACTCCCTCACGCCCAGCTCCGACTGAGATTTTCAAAGCCGCTATCACAGAAGTAATTATGGGTGGGAGCTTAGAGACGTGGGGAGGACTAAGTGGGCACAGAGGCTTTATGACCCTGCTGTGGCTCTGGGTTGGTTGGTCACAGAAAGCCTCTCTTCTGTCTTGTCCTAAGTTACGAACTTTAGTTCCTTCTCCTGAAGGTTTGGATGTAACACCAACCATGGCAGGAACTGGGCTAAACGCTTCAGACAGGTGACCGTTCAGTGAGGCCTCCGCTTCCCATGACGATGGATTAAGTGACTCAGACCCTCTTCCCACTTGGGACAACCAAAATGCTGAGTGGGAAAAAGTTTTTATTAAATATTAAAAATATCAACTCTGGGCTGGGGTTGTGGCTCACTGGTAGAGCGCTAGCCTAGCATGCGTGAGGCACTGGGTTTGATCCTCAGCACCACATAAATGTAAAATAAAGAGATTCTGCAACCTGTACACTCAGAAAATGAGAAATTATATCCCATCTGACTCAAATGAATGATATATCAAAGTCATTGTACTGTCATGTATAACTAATTAAAACAAATTAAAATAAATAAATAAATAAAAATAAAGACATTTTGTCCACATAAAACTAAAAAATAAATATTTTATATATATATATATCGGGCTGGGGATGTCTCTCAAGCGGTAGCGCACTCACCTGGCATGTGTGTGGCCCCGGGTTCGATCCTCAGCACCACATACAAACAAAGATGTTGTGTCCGCTGAAAACTAAATAATAAATATATATCAACTCTCCCAGCAAGCCAGAGACCCTGGGTTTAATCTCCAAGAGAAAAAGAGAAACCAGCCAACCCGGCTCAGAGAGATAAAGCCTGATGATTCCGCCTTCAAGGTGTTTATTCTGAAGAAAGTTGGGAGATTAGCTTTATTGTCCCCACTCCCCATACTGGGGACTAAACCCAGGGCCATTCTTCCACTAAGCTACATCCCCAGCCCTGTTTTGGGGGGGAGGGGTGAAGGGAAAGCGAGGAAGGAGAGACCAGGCAGAGATACCCAGGAGAGTCTGTCAGAGCTGACAAATAAAGGCCGGTTCTCTGTAGGAGAGAGAGGCAAAAAGGCTTGGGTGCCGCGACTTCTATGGGGCAGGCTCAGGAATCAGAGCCGAACGGGTCCTAATGAGGACAGTTAGGGGTTGGGGGTTGGTATGAGGGAAAGGTGGGCCTTTCTCAGAAAGGCCCTTCCTTGGGTGGGAAAGTGAAATTTTTTCCTTAAAATGGCTGCTGTCACTTAAGATGGCCCACTTAAGATGCTAAGCAAGGACCTTATGTTGAGGGTACTGGGGATTGAACTCAGGGGCACTGGACCACTGAGCCACGTCCCCACCCTATTTTGTATTTTATTTAGAGACAGGGTCTCACTGAGTTGCTTAGCACCCTTGCTAAGTTGTTGAGGCTGGCTTTGAACTGGTGACCCTTATGCTTCAGTCCTCTGAGACACTGGGATTACAGGCATGTGCCACCGCACCCAGCCCATCCCCAGACCTTTTAATCTCTATTTATTTATTTTTAATTTGGAGATAGGCTCTTTCTGAGTTGCTAAGGCTGACCTTGAACTGGTGGCCCTCCTGCCTCAGTCTCCCTAGTCACTAGGATTACAGGTATGGCCACCTATACCCTGAGGGATTTTTCCTTTAGATAGGCCTATGATTCCTTTAGATAGGCCTATAAAGCTCAAAGTTCATGGAACCACAGTTCTTAAATTTGGATTTAGGTCATCCTAGTCTATTGCAGAAGCATATAAAAATCTACCGATTGAGCCACATCCCCAGCCCCTGGGTTTGATTCTCAACACCACATATAAATAAATAAAACAAAGGTCCATTGAGACCTAAAAAATATTTTAAAAAGAAAGAAAGAAAGAAGAAAAGGGCTGGGGATGTGGCTCAGTGATTAAGTGCCCCAGGGTTCGATCCTCAGTATCAAATACAACAACAAAATATAATATTAACTGAAAAAGGCAATTTGGAAACATATTTTCTACCATTTTGTTTAAAATACTTTCCATATACACATATACATAGATATGTGTGTGATTCATAAAAAAAATCTCAACAAACTGGAAAAGGACATATTGTATTTATGTACTGTTTGAAAACATTTACAGTGAACATGATTACTTTTACAAGCAGAACAAAAAGTACATGTGTGTATTTATATTTATCTCTTAATTTGAAGGATTTAAAGCCACATGCACACACTGAAGAGGAGTAGGTGCCACTCACGAGGCAGGGACACTCCCAAGGCCTGTAGCCCCAATTCTGCCCACACCTGGACATGCTCTGCCTTTAGCAAGACAAGCCATGGGGGGCTGGGGATGTGGCTCAAGCGGTAGCGTGCTCGCCTGGCATGCATGCAGCCCGGGTTCGATCCTCAGCACCACATACAAAGATGTTGTGTCCGCCGATAAAATAAAAAAATAAATAAATATAAATTCTCTCTCTCTCCTCTCTCTCTCCCTCTCTCACTCTCTCTAAAAAAAAAAAAAAAAAAAAAAAAAAGACAAGCCATGGACCTGAAAGCGACTGGACATCGTAGGGCTCACGTGTCGATGTGACTAGCTGCCAACATGGATCACACAACTCAGTTGGTCTTCTGGACCCCCAGCAGGGCCCAGTCTGGACAGCCTGAGTTCTGCCTGTGGGTGAGACAAAGGGAGCACCAGAAGCTTGGACCCTGCCTGGGATGAGGGGCCCGTGTAGCACTGGGAGGGATTCTCTGCGATTGCTTCATAAATCTGTCTTGGCCATGCCACAGGGCAGGGGGCAGGGAAAGGTTGAAACAGAGGCTCTGATTTGGATACTAGAGGAGAAGTCAGTGGCCTGTGTGCCCCAGGCCCATCTCTCTTGGGCTGGGATCAGGTTGCTTCCCAGGCCAGGGCCCCAAACATGCATTGAAGGGATGCTATTGGATTCCAAGGACATGACTCCTGACCCTCACTCCCCAAATATGTCATGGCATATGTTGAAAGTGAACTTGGGGGCCCAATTTTAATGCACAAAATGTGACAGTCTGCAAAATGTGACAGATTGGAGGTTCTGAGGCACCTTCTCATTCTGCTTTCCAAATCAGAGCTGATAGCCGAGATTTGAAATTTCTGGGCTGGGAGGCCTTTGACCTCTATGCTCTGAAGTCATTGGTTAATGAGAACAAGCTGTTTCAGCCGGCAAAGCGTTTTTTTTTTTTTTTTTTTTTTTTGTGTGTGTGTGTGTGTGTGTGTGTGTGTGTAGTGCTGGGATGGAACCCAGGACCTCGCACAGGGTAGGCAAGCCCTCTACCACTGCACTGCACCCCCCAGCTCTACAGAGTAGTTTGTAAGGGTCTAGGCTAATTAAGCATGGGGTCTTGGTGGTCCCTTCAAGACCTGCACAGCTTCTGCTTCTTGCTCCACATCTTCAATCTTTCTTTCCAGACAAACCAAAGAGGGAGAAAATGCACTCACTGCTCCCGGGACGAAGGGTGAGCCAGTTTCGAGATGGTGGCCCATGTTTTGTCAAGACTGAGTTCATGCTTGACCTCCAGGATGGTAGCACTCTGCCTGGCCCTCCAACCACATGCCCACACCACAGGTCTCTCTGATCAGCCACTTGAGTCTCTGTCCCTCTGCGCATCGGCAGTCCTGGCTGTGAAGGACTTCTCCCAGCAGGAGCTCCAGTCTTAATTTCTCTAGCTGAATCTGTCTGCACAGAAAACCCCAGAGCCCTCAGCCCTGCCAATTTGCTTCCCTCCAACACTGGTCTCTTGGGCATTATATATTTAATGTACCGCTTCAGAACCATGGCTTGCACTTTCCATGTTGGTTTCTCCCCCTTGAACTTCCCATTGCCAAGCCCAGTCACCCCCGGAACAGAGCCTTCCCTTTTTCCTGGGAACACAGAGCCATGGAGGACTTAGTCCTGCGAACCCAAGTCTGCAGCAATCCCTCTGCTAGATTCCTTGGTGAGAAAGGCCTGAAAGTTGAGTGGCTTCTGCCAAGCAGGGACAGTCTTAGCCTGGTCACAGATCAGACTATGGGAGCTCCAAAGCAATAGAAAAAGCCAAGCCACATTCAGTAGAGCCACCAAGGTGGTGGCATCAGGGCCGGTAACCATGGCAACCTTGGGCTGCCCAGCTCAGCTCTATTTATGGATCTCAAGACTGCTTTACTCTGCACCTGGTGTGAGCGGACTAGGCCTGTGGCACAAGCCTCCTGCCCCTCCCTGGCAAAGGACTTCCTGAGAGGGTCCTGCAGGTCCCTCCCTGGCAAAAGTCTTCTTGAGGGGGGCCCTGCAGGTCACATGGGCCTCTCCTGCGGCAGAGATTGTCACTGTCTCCTTCTCTCGCCCGCCCAGCCTAGGAGGGGAGACTTATGAGCAGAACTCATGCTGCACCTCCACCAGCAGACCCGTGTTCACGTCTTGCTTTTTTTTCCCTTCGTGCTGGGAATTAAACCTAGGGGCACTTAACCACTGAGCCACATCCCCACCCCACCCCAACCCTTTTTTAAAGACAGGGTCTCACTTAAGTTGCTGAGGCTGGCTTTGAACTCATGATCCTCCTGCCTTAGGCTCCTGAGCTGCTTGGATTACAAGTATGCCCCCGCCCCCCGCCCATGCTGGGCTGCTGCTTGTTCTCTCCAGCGCTTTCCAAGGCAGCCCAGAAGTGATGTGGCTCCCTTAACTTACAAAGGGGCCCACACAGTAAGACTAAGATGAACCCCAGGCAATACTGACAGAAAGTGAGCACAGGAACCTGCTGGGTGGCGGAGAGTCTCCTGCTTTGGCACCCTAACTCATTAAGTTCCTTCCATTTTTTGCCACAGTACCTTATAGGCACTTAACTACCTGGAATAAAATGGCTTATTTACATAATAAAATCACACAGTTACATTCATGTTCTCAAAAATCTTTAATGACAGAGTTCATGTATAAATAGACGAGTTAGGTGGAAACCATCTGTAACAGGGCACAATTTCATAAGCGCACAGACGTGACACAGCAGCCTCTTGGGATCCAGGGTGCTACCTACGAGAAGGGGTTCTTCATCATCCTCCACAGGTGTAAATGGAGGCAAGCAGTGTCCGTATCCTTCAACACAACTGTGAGGGACATAATTCGGGGTCTGCTGCCTAGCTCATAACCTAGTCAGGCCACACACCAGGAGTTTGGACCATCTCTTGCATGCCAGAGACTGGGCTAGCCCCTATACCAGGACCTCACCTACTTCTCTCCCAGGAGCCCAGATGGAAACTACCCCAACCTCAAAGGAAGACCTGGTCACTCAACTCCTTCAAAAGGTACACTGCTCAGAGGCCTGGTGTAGTGGCACATGCCTGTAATCCTGCAGCTTGGGAGGCTGAGACAGGAGGATCATGAGTTCGAAGCCAGCCTCAGCAACAGCAAAGTGCTACACAACTCAGTGGTTGTGACCCCAAGTTCAATCCCCAGTACCCGCCCCCCCCCAAAAAAAGGTACACTGCTTGGAAGGAGTGGGGCTAGGATCCCAACCTACCATCAAAACGTGCTGCCTTAGTCACTATATCACCATGTAATCAAAAGGATAAACTAACCCCATCAGATGACTTTTTAAACCTCACCACCAGAGGCTGGGATGGTAGGTCTGTGGCACAGCATTTGCCTGGCAAGCACAAGGCCTGGGTGTGGTTCAGCACCGCCCCCCAAATCAGCAATGTGGTACAAGAGGGACCCCACATCCCTCAGTCTTCACCCCATTTAGCAGGCAGAAACTGAGTGTCCCCTGGGTTAAGTACCTGCCCATCAGAGGGGTCCAAGTAGAGAAGGCAAGATCCCTGAGCCTGTGTGGCCTGGCCTGCTCCAGCATGCCACCTCTGGCCACATACACACATAGCCAACCCCCAGGCACTCCTAAGGCCAGTCATACTGCCTTCTCCAGTGGCTTTTTAAAAAGTATTTAAGATGGCTGCAGAGGACACACTGATAAACTGATTCACAGGAAGTCTGACCTTAGAACAAATGGAAACAACTTGGACCATCTTTATTTATGAAGTAAGTCCTAGATTTTGAGAATCTTCTCAATTATTTTCACGTCTATTTTTCCCATGGATAGATTTTCGTAAAAGAACTGATTTTAAAACCATAAAACTGACATTTAACCAAAGGTTTTTTACTTCCCAAGTCATATTCATCTATAAGCATGTTCTACTGTGGAAATCACACTTAAGAAAATGGCCAAGGGCCTGGCAAAGATGCCTCCCCCCCCCCCAGAGCCCCTTGTTGCTGAATCTCCTCAGGCCTGCCCAATCAGAGGACCAAGTCCAATCTGACCCTTTCTGAGCACCCTGAAGGCCACTGACAATGAGATCACAGGAGGATGTCTCTATTGTGGTCTAAGCTGACTAAAGAGCCACCCCCAGAACCTCCAAATCCCTAGAGAGGCATGCCTGGGTCCCCTCAACGGCACCCCTCCCAGCCCCACCGCAGGCTGGCAGCGCCCCCTAGTGCTGACTTGGTTTCTTTATGGATGGGACTGACATTTCAAGGTCCACAATTAAAGGCTAAAAGCAAAGTTCCATCTTGAATTCTTTGCACTGACAACCCAGAAAGACACAACACAGCTGCCTTCAGATTAAGGTGAAGGCTAATAAGGGAGCCCTTCATGGGTCTGAGTATCCTGCCCCGAGGCGTCCTGTGCTTATCTGTGAGCCCTGCTACAGGCGTGCAGGTTGCCAGGGGCCACAAAGGCGTGACCACAGGACAAACACTGGAAGGGAGCTGGTGTCCCGCCTCTTGGACTGGGAGCTGGAATTCCTCACTGGTCCCCATGGCAGTCTGAAATGCTTCTTAGCACCCACCCCAGGGCAACAGGTGCAGGAACAAGCTGGTCCCACTTCTCAGAGGATGGGGACTGCCACCTCCAGGGAGAAGGGAATGTGATGACAGCCGCCCCAAGGGCAGGGTCGGAGTTGCTCCTAGGCAAGGTTTAGGTGCAACTGTCCCAGGCTGTGACTGGATCTCTTCACAAGAGCTGTGGGCCAAGGTTGGAGCTCGCCGTCTCTTTGACCTTCAAGAAGGTGAGGTGTCACTGGAAGCAGGTTTAGGTTTAAAGAGTCATCAGGAACTTTTTCAAATTTGAGGACAATTTGAGTGACGCCTCAGATTAAAAGGGCTCTTGATGCCAAATCTTTATCTATTAAAGCAACAGACCAAATACAGTCTTCTAACTTATGATCCACATGGCTGGGAGAAGTCTGAGGACGTTGACAAAGAGGAGACTCCCTGCCTGCACCTGCCCACCAAGGCCACAGGCACTCCCAACCTCAGGCTAGAGGTCCTGCCCATCAGTTTCCAACCTTCTTGGCGCGCAGGCTTGCCCCCAGTTTATCCTGATATTCCAATAACCAGATCCTAGAATAATTTTTTGAGGAACTGACCCAATTCTTCCCATTTTAATAGTGTACAAGCTTTTCCCCACTGCTTGCTTGATTTGTTTTTTGTGGCACTGGGCACTGAACACAGGAGTGCTCTACTGCTGAGCTACAGGCCCTGCCCTCCTTATTTGTTTCAATACTTTTTAGGTGTTGATAGACCTTTATTTATATGTGGTGCTGAGAATTGAACCAGGGCCTCACACATGCTAGGCAAGCGTTCTATCACTGAGCCACAACTCCAGCCCCCCCTTCTTAGTTTTTATTCTGAGACAGGGTGTCCCCTAACTTGCTGAGGCCGGCCTTGAGCTTGCAAACCTCCTGCCTCAGCCTCCTGAGTTGTTGGGGTTACAGGGGTGTGGCATGACTGGCTCATTGCCTTAAATTCCTTTAGAAAACACCAGACTGCAAGTATGATCAACCATACAAACATCAGGGCCATGTTCTAGGCCACGTAGCGTTGAGAGAGAAACTTGCAGCTTTTCAATATACAACCCTCACGAGTTCCACAGGAAACCTGTACGTAACGGCATCATCATTAGCCACAGAACCCACCAGGTCTGCTGGCATCAGGCTCCACACCAAGCCTCCTGGTACAAACTTCTCTTCCCTTGTTGAAATTTGTTTACTTTTTCTGATAGAATCTGGGTCTTCGATTCACTTGCCCTTCCTGTGTCTCATCGAACTCTCTTGCTCCAATTTTCCCTGATGCTCCAGGAAGTTTAAAATTATAATCTGTTGTGACGTAGGGAATCGTCCCTTCAGGTCCTCGCTGAAATGGAAACACAAAGAGAACACATGGAAACCTGTTCAGCCTGGGCCTCGAGAGTGTGCTCTCCGCACCTGGGAGCCAATGTGAGGAGAAGAGGGGTCTCAGCCTGGTGCTGCAGGCACTGCTCCCTCCCTCAGGGGCCTCACCACTCTCACTGATTTGTGGTACTGGGAACTGAACCCAGGGGTACTTTGCCACTGAGCTGCATCATTTTTATTTTGAGTCACAGTATTACTAAGTTGTCCAGGCTGGCCTTGGTACTTGCCATCCTCCTGCCTCAGCCTCCTGAGTGGCTGGGATTACAGATATGCACCACTATGCCTCTGGCTTCAAAAGGCCTCTTGAAGCCACAGGCCTACCTACAAATGTGCAAGTGCCTCCTTTCTGTTTGATTTGGCCCCCCAAACACACCAAACCCCAGAAGAGGAGGTGGGTATGCTATGCATTTGCATCCCTAAGCAGGTGAGAGCAAAGGAACACCCCAGCTCTATTGGCCTTTTGCTCCTATATTAACTGTGGGCTGCATAGATGCTGGGTGCCTCTGAAGACTGTTCACAAGAGGGACAGTCCTGCAGAGGCCACCACTGTGCTTCCCAGGACCCCTTCCTGTGGTAATGGCTCCACCCTGGGGCTTCTGACCACACACACCATGGCTGGCATCCCTGGGACTCTGAGGATAACATGACACTCTAATTGGCTCCACTCCCTAGAGAGCTGCCCCAAGTCAGCTGCTCACCCTCTGCCATGGCCCAATCAGGCTCCCTGCAGGGCTGCCCCAGGGTGGGGCAGGGAGGAGTTACCTGGCTCTTGAAGATGCACTGTGGAATAGAAATGACCCCCACCAGGAGACAGTTCACAGTTCTCAATTCTTCTGGGGGCACGGGGGTCAGGATGTGGTACAGCCGCTTCTCCATGTCAATGCCTCTACAGATCCCTTTAAGACAGTTCACAACACTAAAATCAGTCTTTCCAGAGACATCAAAGCTCCCTGCCACTAAAAATTGCAGAATGGGGCCAGGCACAGAGGCATATGCCTGTAATCCCAGCTACTCTGGAGACTGAAGTAGGAGGAGAGCAAGTTTGAGGCCAGCATGGGCAACTTAGTGAGACCTTGTCTCAGTTTAAAAAAATAAAAGGGTGGGGCTGGGACGTGGCTCAAGCGGTAGCGTGCTCGCCTGTCATGTACAGGGCGCTGGGTTTGATCCTCAGCACCACATAAAATAAAGACGTTGTGTCCGCCGAAAACTGAAAAATAAATATTAAAAAATTCTCTCTAAAAAAGATAAAAAATAAATAAAAGGGTAGGGGCAGTACTGCAGGTATTACTCAGTGGTAGAGCACTTGCCTAGCAAGTTTGAGGCTCTGGGTTCAATTCCCAATACCAGGGGGGAAAAAAAAAAAAAAAAAAAAACTGTAGAATGGCCTTGAAAACAAGTTTCAGTTTTAAGTGTATTAAGCTTTGAGAATACAAAGTGCAACTCAAAAACTCTGCACCTTTCCCTATTCAGCTGTTAGGAACCAAAATGAGCTACTGCAAAAGCCATGGACTATTGTAACCAAGCTGAGAGAAGCACCCTGAAGATGAGATAGGACTCTACCTTTCCCCATCACTGCTTTCTTCCCTGTACTTGGTACCAAACTGTATGATTTCTGTGGAAATGCTTTTGAGAAGTAATGCTGGACAGACCTAAAATGTACATTTAATTATTTAAGGATTTTGATAATTGTGGGTTACTTAGCCTTCCAAAACTCCATGCTGACATCATCAACCTCTGAGCTGGAGCATTCCATGAGGTGAAGATGGAGAAGGGGTGGTGGCATCACCTCTGCATTCAGGTCACCTGACTTTGGGGAGGGCTTGAAGAGAGGAACTAGGAGACTCCAGCTAAGCTTTCCCAAGAGCCCCTGTGGAAATGCAGTGCCTGGCTGGCATTGGGGAAAGATGGGCAGGAACCACACATATTTTGAAAATAGAAACCGTAAGAACCGCCAATGGACTGGAGGTGCCGGATGCGGTGAGGGGAGCCCAGGTAGGGCAAGGGGTCTGACTAACACCAGAGCCTCAGTTGGACAGAAGACCCCCATAGGGAGGTGTCTACTTGCAAAGGGGTTTGGAAGGCAGACTAGTCATGGTGGAAGTGTAGTGTGGGAGCAGTCAGTCCAAAGATGGAGAAGTCCCAGCAGTAGATGGGATGGCCTTGGGAAAGGTGTCCAGGGAGAGGGCCAGGTCAAGGCCAGTGGGAATTCTAGACACAGAGGAGCTGCGAGGAGAAGGAAAAAAATGCAATGTTTTTTCAGACCTCTTTAGCTGAGAGACAGCTACAATGTCAAGACCAATCATCTATGGCTGAAGTAGGACCTTTATAGCAAGGTTAGGGACAAGCTTTACTCTGAACTCACCAAACCCCAAACAGTCACAGATGGGAGTCTGTGCCAGCAGGATGGGCCCCCTTGTGTAGCCTCTGACATCATCCAGGATCTTGCAAAGGCCAACCCAGCTGGCATTCACAGCATACAGTATATGAGTGGGGGCGACATCAGCATGAGTAATCCGGAGGGCAACTGCATTGAAAGGGACCTGGAAAATAAATGTGAACGCTTCTATTAATTTTTATTTCAAAAAACTATTTTTAACTTTCACAAGCTGACTTGCCATCTACATCTGCCAAACTGCCACCAAAATAACAAATGAAGCACTAGCCAGTACTTGGCCATGGCTGCACGCTTTAATAAAGACCCTAACATACACACAGTGCTTGTGCAACCAGCACACCTGCTAGAAATCTAAACTGAATCCCCAGCACTTTCCTATCTACAGATACAAATAAATTCAAACTTGAAGATGTCCTAAATCAGTTAAAGCAGAGGGAGACTTCCAGCCAAGTGTAAGTAAGATCTATCCACTGAGTGTTCTGATGTAAGAAAGGGAGAAGCAATCCCGAGACAGGCTCCATACGCTTCCTAACCTAAACACAGTAGATGAAGTGGGATGGACCACATTCCTAGAGCACAAGATAAATGAAAAACATGCAACTTTCTAGGTAATTTCAAATTTTAAAGTAGAAAAGTTATTTTCTTACATGTATTATTTAGACTTCAAAAGTAAACCTGTTATCCTAGCTCTTTGGGAGGCTAAGGCAGGAGGACTACAAGTTCCAGGTCAGCCTCAGCAACCTAGGGAGACCCTGTCTCAAAATAAAAAATAAAAAAGGCCGGGGATGTGGCTCAGTGGTAAAGTGCCCCCGGGCTCAATCCCTAGTACCCACCCCCCCAAAAGAAAAGTAAATATAAAACAAAAAAGTGATAAAACTATTGGCAGGTAAGTTTCAAGTTCAGTTACAGAGTCATCTCCAAGCAAATAGATGACCCCATGAACAGAAACCCCATCAAACCACCTGCCTGTCTAGTGGAGAAGACTTGGAAGCCCACCCAGGTCTGCCAACACTCCCTGTGTGACCTTAGGCAGGGCCTCCACCTGGCTAAGCAGCTTTTGGAGCTATTAAGTGGGGACACTAAGGGCAATTTCCTCTCAGGCTACCATGTAACCACAGTCATTCCATGTGAGGGGCCCTGTAAAGGACCTGGCACAGAGCAGTTGCTCCAAAGCAGACAGGCCACTCAACAGAGTGGACTCTGGGCTCTCCAGGCATGTTTGGGCTTGAGGCCCACCTAAACTTGTACTAGGCTACTGTGGGCAAGCTAACTCAAAGTCCCTTGGTCTCACAATCTGTAAAATGGGGACAGGAACAGGAGTTAACACAGGCTTAAAACAAAGCAGAGCACAAAGCATTCCTTTAAGAAATGCTGCCTACAAGCCTTCTGTGATCTGACACTGCCCACACACAGCCACACACAGCTGACGAATGCAAGTGTTGGAACTGACACTGGATTAGGAATAACACAAGAACACCAGTACCAGGCATGGAGCTGTGAACGCCCAGCACCAAGCTGGCTGCAGGGGTAAAGTGCCAGCTTTGCTAACTTTCTGCTGGGTCCCCTAGTCTCTGTACACCTTAGTCTCTCCACCTGTGAAATAGAGATGATTATAGAACCTACATCACAGGTGGTTGTGAGGATTAAATGAGCCAAGAGTTAAGGGGTTAACTTAAATGAGTCAAGAGTTAAGGGTGCACAGCATGTAGGAAGTCACGAGAAAAATGAAACAGACAATTTCTCCCATGTGTCCCAAATACCTGATAGGGCGTCAGGCCATGTAAAGGACTGAGTGGTTTTGGCACTGGGGGCAGCAGCTGGCTAAGATAACCTAACACTGCCAGTTCTCGAAAAATTCTGTTATGTGACTCCCTGCAAAGGTAAATGAGAAGGATATAAGTAACTTCTTCCATATCCACTGTCCATGCAGAGACTCAAGTGTGATCACCACCTAGGTGGCTTTTCCACAACACGCTGAGCTGTGCTCTTCCAAGAAATGCCCTCCCTAGGGCTGGGGTGTTGCTCAGTGGTACAGCAATTGCCCAGCACAAATGAGACCCGGGGTTCAAGCCCAGCACCACACCCACAAAGACACCCCCACCTTTACATCCTCAGTCTTGCCTTGATACAGCCCTGCTAGAAAACATAAGCTTCAAGATTCTCCTTAAGCTAAAGCTACTGGCACAGAGCTGGAGGACATCAATGGATGTTTCAATTGAGAAAATAAGGATTCTCTTGGGCTGGGGATGTGGCTCAAGCGGTAGCGCGCTCGTCTGGCATGCGTGCGGCCCGGGTTCGATCCTCAGCACCACATACCAACAAAGATGCTGTGTCCGCCGAGAACTAAAAAATAAATATTAAAAATTCTCCCTCTCTCTCTTAAAAAAAAAAAAAAAAGAAAAGAAGGATTCTCCTTAGTAACTGCAAAACTATGATAGATTTGAAAATATTTTGCTTTTGTAATGCTGAAGATAGAATCCCACAGGCTCATGCACGCTAGGTAAATGCTCAACCACTAAGCCATACCCTCAGGCCAGATATGAAAAGTTTTTGTGGCCTTATCCTTCTAAGGAAGTGAAAACAAAATGCCTCATTCAATTAAAGGAAACAGCTCTTCAGCCAGATGGTTTACTTACCTATTCCTTGAAGATTTTCTGGGTGAAAATTCTGAATAAACACATATAAGTTTATGTCCAGTAAAAAGAACTGAACTCTCTTTATCTTCATCAGCAAATTCCAAATTATCTGCAAATTCTGGAAGTTCATAGCCACGGTTCCTAACTTTGGACTTGCTTTTTGTATACAAGCCATCCATGTCATCCACATAATCTGGGGTGAGGTTGGCCATCTGTTTACTCCGGGCAGAGCTGAGCTGAATGACGTGGGTGGGAGCCAGCAACCGGATCAGGTCAATGAGCAGCAGAAGCCCTTCGTCTGTGAGGAAGGAGATGATGTGAGCAGAGCTAGGGATTAGAGGGGAGCCTCATTCCAACCAGAAACAGAGACAGTCACCCTCAGGCAAAGAGACCATCAGCTTGCTGCTGAGCACAATGGTGTATGCCTGCAACCCCAGCGATCTGGGAGGCTGAGGCAGGAGGAAGGGAAGGGAAGTTCAAGGCCAGCTTATAGTGAGATGCCATCTCAAACTAAAAAGGGGTGGGGCTCAGTGGTAAAGGGCCCCTGAGTTCTATCCTAGTACCCCCCCCCCAAAAAAAACCCCAGAAAACAAAAAGATGGATAACTGGATATTTTTTTTATCTAGAATATATAAGGAGCTCAAGCAAAGAAAAAGAAAAATCCCCAGGTAATCTGATTACAAATAAGCAATAGTGGCTGGGGATGCAGCTTTAGAGTGGCTGCCGAGCATGTGTGAGGCCTTGGGTCCAATCCCAGTGCAGCCAAAACAAACTAAAAATGGGCAAAAGGGCTAGGGGTGTAGCTCAGTGGTACAGCAGCAGCATGAGTCTAGGGTCTAGTCCAACTACTGCAAAAAACAAAAACAAAACAACTACAACAACAAAACAAGCTAGGCATGATGGCACACGCCTCTAATCCCAGTGGTCAGGAGGCTTAGACAGGAGGATTGCAAGTTCAAATCCAGCTTCAGCAAAAGTGAGGTGCTAAGCAACTCAGGGAGATCCTGTCTCTAAATAAATACAAAACAGAGCTGAAGATGTGGCTCAGTGGCCCCGAAAATAAACAAAAAAATAATTAGACACTCCTCAAATGATATCCAAATGTCCAACAGGTGCAGATGGAAGAATGCATAACATTACCAGTTATCAGGGAAACGCAAACCAAAATCACAGTGAGACATCTCTTCTGACAGAACAGCTATTATCCAAACAACAAAAAAGGCAGGCAAGGTGGCACACACCTGTAATACCAACTACTCAGCTACTTGGAAGGCTGAGGCAGGAAGATCTCAAGTTCAAGGCCAGCCTGGGCTACTTAGTGAGTCCCTGTCTCAAAATAAAAAATAATAAAAAGGGTTGGGGATGCAGCTCAGTGGTAGAGCATGTCTGTGTTCAATCCCCAAACAAAAACAAAAACCTGCCAAAAATGCTGGCAAAGATATAGAAAAAAGGGAACCCTGACACACAGTTGGTGGGAATGCAAATTATAACAGCAGGGGCTCAGCTGGTGGAGTGCTGGCCTTCCATGCACAAGACCCTGGGTTCAACCCCCAGCACCACAAAAAAAAAAAAAAAAAAAAAAAGGCAATTCCTCAAAAAATAAGAACGCACACCTGTAATCCCAGTGGCTCAGGATGCTGAGGCAGAAGGATCACAAGGTCAAAGACAGCCTCAGAACTTAGTGAGACCCTGTCTCAAAATAAAAAATAAAAAGGTTGGGTATGCGGCTTAGTGGTTGAGGGCCTCTGGGTTCAATCCCCAATACCAAAAAGAAGAAAAGTTGACAGTGGAAAGGTGGTGACAAGAGGCTGAGGAGAAGAGGGAGGAAGGGACAAGGAAGGGCTCGTCAATAGGCATGTTCCCTCCATAGAACAAATGAATTCTGACCTTCTATTGCACAACAGGGTGACTATTAATAAGGACAACGTACCATGCATGTATTTCAAAAAAGCTGGAAGAAAAGCTATTAAAATGTTTTCAGCACAAAGAAACGCTGAGGTCTGGGGAGGCAGCTAGGCCACCCTGGCCTGCACGTGCACAGCATGTGCTCATCGAGCACCCACGGCACCCACACCCATGTGCTGCTCAGGCTGGTCACGCTCCCCGTGCCACTCATTACCTGCCACCCAGCCCATAGTGTTGATGATGAGCGGGCACTCTCTCTTATAAGAGCTGAACACGTATTTTATTATCTCAATATAATTCTCGTAGTTGTTCTCACAAGAAGGTTTCCCATAATATACCATCTTCTGTGGTGTCCTCTGGTGGGTGAATGGTGGTCCTGGAAGATGAAGAGCAGAGTAACAGGCCAGGTTAGGGACGCAGCTAGAGAGCAACCATCCAAAGCACACAACAGGAACAGCTGTGGTTCCATTTTTGGAAGAGTAAACTTTCATCTGAACCTGAAGACAGGCTCACTTTTACCATATAGTTATCAATGATGCCCTCCGTGGCCATTCCTTCACCCAGCTGCTGAACATCTGCTGCCTGCTGCCCTGGCTCCCCTCACTGAGATGCCCTGTGGGCAAAGAGAAGCCTTCCCTATGCCCAGGGATCCCCTCCTGAGAGGGTGAGGATGGACCCCCAGCAATGCTCCTGGATACACAGCTGACTGCTCTGTTCATAGTTCCCCAACTTTCACAACAGCCCTGCGGTGAGCAGTGGCAAGATCCCCACTTTTAGATGAGGAAACAGGAAGGGATGAAGAGACTGAAATCAGAGAGCCGGCGATGCCAAGCTGGGCGGGAACTCAGGCAGCTCAGCTCCAAAGCTCCACCACAATGCTCAACAGTCCAGCTCAGTCACTTTGTCTCCTCTGCTCAGGGACAGAGAGTATAGCCAATGAGGCCAGGGCCAGTATAGCCAGCCATCAGCTGGTGACCAGGAGCACATGGTGCCCAGGTCAGGACTAAGCCCTGGTTCACGTGGGTAATACAAGGCCACCTAGGACAGAGATTCTCCATCATGGCTGTGTAGCCATGATGCAAGAGCTGGGATTCAGCGGGTGAGGCCAGAGTGCTCACAGCCCCAGCTCGGGGGCACTGTGCAGTAGAAGATGAAGACACAGAGGGACTGAGTGTGACACACTGAGAGTAAGCGCAGCCAGGGTTCCTGCCACTAGAGGAAGAATCTGCAAATGTTAAAGGGGTGAGCCTACTGAGAATGAAGCCCGAGTGTCAGGCTGGAATCAGAATGCCAGGCATAAACTCATGGCTCTTCACACACACACACACACACACACACAACAGAGGTCTGTCTGTACATGTATGTACATGTATCCACCTAGAACATGTTGGGGGCTCAGACACACACACACCTATGTCCACTGGTGACAAGCAGAAGCAATGATGCCCCAGAGGCAAGGAGCAACCTGCCAGAAAGACTTTGGTTCCCTTTTTTTTTTTTTTGGTACCAGGGATTGAATCCAGGGGCACTCTACCTCTGAATTACACCTCTGGACTTTTTATTTTGAGAAGGATCTTGCGGGCTGGGGATGTGGCTCAAGCGGTAGCGCGCTCGCCTGGCATGCGTGCGGCCCGGGTTCGATCCTCAGCACCACATACCAACAAAGATGTTGTGTCCGCCGAGAATTAAGAAAAAATAAATAAATATTAAAATTCTCTCTCTCTGTCCCCCCCTCTCTCACTCTCTCTTTAAAAAAAAAAAAAAAAGAGAGAAGGATCTTGCTAAATTGCCAAGGCCAGCTTCAACATTGTAATCCTCCTGTCTTGATCTGCCAAGTCTCAGGAATTACAGTTGGCACCACTGTACCTGGCCAAACTCTGGTTTTCAAATACCAGTCTCCATTAAAAGGGTATAGGCCAGGCGTGATGGTGCATGTGTGTAATGCTAGCAGCTCAGGAGGCTGAGACAGGAGGATCAAAGAGTTCAAAGCCAGGGCTGAGATTGTCGCTCAGTGGTAGGGTGCTTGCCTAGCAAATGTGAGGCACTGGGTTCGATCCACATTAAAAGAATAAAGTATGGGGCTGGGGATGTGGCTCAAGCGGTAGCGCGCTCGCCTGGCATGCATGCGGCCCGGGTTCGATCCTCAGCACCACATACCAACAAAAATGTTGTGTCCGCCGAAAACTAGAAATAAATATTAAAAATTCTATCTCTCTCTCTCTCCTTCTCTCTCTTTAAAAAAAAAAATAAAAATAAAAATAAAAAATAAATATTAAAAATCCTCTCTCACTCTCTCTAAAAAAGAATAAAGTATGTCCATGTACAACTAAAAAATTGAAATAAAGAGTTCAAAGCCAGCCTCAGCAATAGCGAGACGCTAAGTAACTTAGTGAGACCCTGTCTCTACATAAAATACAAAATAGGGCTGAGGGATGTGCCTCAGTGGCCGAGTGCTCCTCAATTCAATCCCTGGTACCCCACCGCCCCCCCCAAAAAAAGGTATAGGAATTTTTGGTCCTCTCATTCTAAGCCTAGGATAGAGAAAAAAAAGCTCACCTCTGAGGGCTGGGGGTATGGCTCAATAGCTTACCAAGCTCAAGAAGATGGGTTCCACCCTATCATACGGTGTGGGGGGAGACACCCTGGAACATTTTGTTTTCCAAGAAAGTAAGGAATAGCTCAGAAAAGTATAGGACCAAGAGCTGGCCTAGAGTCAGCAGGGTGTGGAGCCTAGACTAGGGAGGCAGTCAGGTTGGCAGGGAGGGGGCGCTCCAGAACAAGTGAGTCCAAGGAGACAGCCAGAGATTAGGGAGGTTAGGGGCTGGGTTGTGGCCCAGTGGTAGAGCACTTGCCCAGCATGGGTGAGGTACTGGGTTCAATTCTTAGCATCACATATCAATTTCTTTTTTTTTTTTAATTGTAGATGGACACAATATCTTAAATATTTTATTTATTTACTTGTTTGTTTTTACGTGGTGCTGGGAAACTAACCCGGTGGTGCTTGAGAATGAACCCAGTGCCTCACAGATGTGAGGCAACTGCTCTACCACTGAGCTATAACTCCAGCCCCTCACAAATTAATTTCTAACAGACTTTCCCCCAGAAATGAAAAAGCTGATCTTCAAATTCATTTGGAATTACAAGGAACCTCCAAAGGCCAAAACAATCTTAAAAAGAATAAAGCTGGGGGTTGGGGTTGTGGCTTTGTGGTGGAGTGCTTGCCTAGCATGAACGAGGTGCTGGGTTTGATCCTCAGCACCACATAAAAATAAATAAAAGTATGATGTCTATCTACAACTAAAAAAAGTATATATTAAAAAAAAAAAGAATAAAGTTGACTCATACTTCTTGTCTACACAGCTCGGGGGGTCCTAGCTCTGATCATCAGGCACCCAACAGGAAAGGAGGAAGTGAGGCTGTCTCTACTTACAGCTGACTAGCTGACTTGACCTTATACACAGCCATGATCTTACATGTAGAAAACCTACAAGATTCCACCAAAAGGCACCATCAGAAAATAAATCCAATAATGTTGTGGGACACAGAATCAACATTAAAAAAAAAAAAAATCAATAGCATTTCTATGTGTTAATAAAAAACCATGTAGGGTCTGGGGATGAAGCTCAGTGGCAGATGGCTTGCTCTTGCTTTGCAGATATAGGCCCTGGGTTAGATCCTGGCACCAGAAAGGAAATTTTCTTAAATGGATAAAGGACCTGACCCAACTTCAAAACCTACTAGAAAGCTATAGTAATTAAAGCAGTGTAGCACTTGAAATAAGAACAGACATACAGACCAACAGAATAGAACTTATAAGCCTGAAATATATAGTCAGATGATCTTAGAGACTGTTCAGTGGTGGAAATCTGTAGACATACAAGAAACAACCAACCTGGACCTGTTCCTTATACTATGCAAATACGAATTCTAAGCATAACAAAGATTTTAGACTTGAGAGTCAGAATGAAAACATTCTTAGAAAACAAAAGCTTCATGACACTAGATTTGACAACTTCTAAATGCCATAGAAATAAAGAACCCGGGGCTGGGGATGTGGCTCAAGCGGTAGCGCGCTCGTCTGGCATGCGTGCGGCCCGGGTTCCATCCTCAGCACCACATACAAACAACAATGTTGTGTCCGCCGATAACTAAAAAATAAATATTGAAAAATTCAAAAAAAGGGCTGGGGTTGTGGCTCAAGCGGTAGCGCGCTTGCCTGGCATGCGTGCGGCCCGGGTTCGATCCTCAGCACCACATACCAACAAAGATGTTGTGTCCGCCGAGAACTAAAAAATAAATATTAAAAATTCTCTCTCTCTTTCCTCTCTCACTCTCTCTTTAAAAAAAAAAAAGAAATAAAGAACCCAATTGAAAAAATGCAATATTCAGCTGCCTGTAATATTCAGGGGGCACAGGAGGATCATGAGTTCGGAGCCAGCTTCAGCAACTCAGCAAGGCCCTGAAGAACTCAGTGAGACCGTCTCCAAATAAATAAAATACAAAAATAGACTGGGGATGTGGCTAAGTGGTTATAAGTGCCCCTGGGGTTCAAGCATTGGTTAAAAAAAAAAAAAGAAAGCTGTATTCAAGGACTTCAATAGACATGTACTCAAAGATATACAAATGGTCAGGAACAGTGGCACAAACCTCTCACCCCAGTAACTCTGGAGGCTGAGGCAAGAGGAATGCAAGCTCGAGGAGAGCCTCAGCAACTTAGTGAGGCTCTGTTTCAAAATAAAAAGGGTGGAGTCCAGGTGCAATGGCGCATACTTGTAACCCCAGTGGCTTGGGAGGCTGAGGCAGGAGGATCATAAGTTCAAAGTCAGTATTAACAATCCCTCAGCGGGCTGGGGATGTGGCTCAAGTGGTAGCGCGCTCGCCTGGCATGCGTGCGGCCCGGGTTCGATCCTCAGCACCACATACCAACGGGGGTGTTGTGTCCGCCGAGAACTAAGAAAAAATAAATAAATATTAAAAAAAAAAAAAAAAAAAAAAATCCCTCAGCACCTCAGTGAGACCCTACCTCTATTTCTAAATATATATACATTATATATATATATTTATATAATATATACATATATTTTTTTTAAGGGGCTGGGGTTGTGGCTCAGTGGTAGAGCGCTCGCCTAGCACAGGTAAGGCACTGGGTTTGATCCTCAGCACCACATAAAAATAAATAAATAAAAATAAAGGCACTGTGTCCACCTACAACTTAAAAGGGGGGGGGGGACTGGGGATGTGGCTCTGTGCTAAAGTGCCTCTAGGTTCAATCCCTGGTACTCCACCTCCCCCAAAATGATACGCAATTGGCTAATAAACACAAGATTAAATATAAAGTCACAAAAAAAGTGAAAGCAGAGCCTTGAACGGGAACCAGTGCCTCATGTTCCTAATGGCACTCTCCACAACAGCCAAAGCATGGAAACAACCCAAGCGTCCACCCACCAATGGCTGCATGGAAAAACTAGTAGAAAAACACGTGGAATGGAGTAATATTCAGTTGTAAAAAAGGATCTGAATTTTGATACACACGCCAACATGGAAGGACCCTGCAAACACAATGCTGAGCAAAATGAGCCAGACGACAGCAGGACAGGCACTGCAAGGCTCCACTCATACAGGGTCTGCAACAGGAGAATTCATGGACAGGAAGTAGAGGGAACCTATCAGAAACTAGGGGACAAGGGAGGAGGGGATTTCTGTTCAATGAGTATAGCATTTCACACTGAAATAATTAAAAAGTTTGATACACAGAGTTGAGGGTCACAAAACATTGTATATGGACTTTATGCCCCTGAATTATACATACCAATGGCTAAAATGATGAACACATTTGTATATTTTATTAAAATAAAGCAACAAGGAATTCCATACTGGATTCTGAACCAGGTAACTGGTGAATTCTGACTGAAATCTGCACTGCACCACTGTGCATTTCATGGTTTAGAGAGTTGTAGAAGGTCCCATAAAACATTAATATCAGGACAGGTGTGCTGATATTAATTTACACAAAGCAAAATAAGGAGCAATTCCACTTCCCAAACAGAAACTCGCCCTAGTGGGTGTGTGGAGGTTGGAGGTGTGGCTATGCAGAGACCTGGGTTTGGTGGAGTGCGCTCACTTTCTCTAGTCTATATGTAAGACTGAGTTTTGGGCAGGTATCATTATTTTTGAATTTTACGAAACCAAGACAATGAAGAATTACATAATACATACCCAGAACTGGTTCCGTAATATTAAGCAAAGAGATGCAACCCGGAGGAGTGAATTCGGTCTGGCCCAGGTCACATTCCAGATAGTCAAGGCAGGAAATACTGAAAATGTTTAAAAAGGAAAAGAAAGAAAATCTCAACTCGTTTTACTCTGTGGAAAGGAGAAATCAGATAGAGTTCCACATGATACAGTCGTAATGCACGCCACGCAGCAATTTCAGGCAGAATGCTCCAAGAGACAACCACCAAGCGCAGGCCTGCCAACAGTGACCTTGCACAGCAGATGTGCGACCTGGCCTCTTCACGATTCCATCTTCAAAACTACTCATCCCCACTCTGACTCTCGGCATCTGTACCTCAGCTCCACAAACATCCAGAGACCAAGTGCCCGCCCTCGCCAGTCACCCACAGGCCCTAGGGCAGTCCGAGCCCAGCCTGCAGCCTCAAGGTCACTGCATTCCCAGTGCATCACTGTCAGCAAGCAGCTCTGCACAGCCTTGTACAAATCTCCATAGAGAA
The DNA here is from genome assembly GCF_964194105.1 of Spermophilus citellus. Classification (NCBI taxonomy): domain Eukaryota; kingdom Metazoa; phylum Chordata; class Mammalia; order Rodentia; family Sciuridae; genus Spermophilus; species Spermophilus citellus. Next base: position 135,430,649 of record NC_138191.1, on the reverse strand, counting down.
GGCAGGACGAGGTTCCCACATACTGTTCCAATAAAAAATCCTGCCTAGGGCTGGGGATGTGGCTCAAGCGGTAGCGTGCTCGCCTGGCATGCGTGCGGCGCTGGGTTCGATCCTCAGCACCACATACAAATAAAGATGTTGTGTCTGCCGAGAACTAAAAAATAAATATTAAAAAAAAAATTCTCTCTCTCTTTAAAAAAAAAAAAAAAATCCTGCCTAAACTCTAGCAAGAGAATAAAGGCACTCTTACCTATTTAACAACTGGTTAATCAGGTATCTGTTAAATGTTGACTTTCCAACGTCCTGGGCGCCACAGACCAGAACAATAGGGCAGCCATCTGCTTCTTCTGGAGATGAAACACACAGGGCTGGAATTAGTAGTCTTCTTCAGTCCTTTAATCACAAGCAGGAGTCCTCTGAAGCTTCAGTGGACAACGCCCAAATTTACCAAAACATACTCACCAGAAGAAACGCTGACCAACTCCTCCAGGGCTGACAGGGCACTCACACTTAAATTAAGTGACCTTTTCTTTTTCTCTTTTCTGATGCCAACAGATTTCAAGGCAAAATATTCAGCATTAATCTGGAAAGTTGAAATCTGAAATATAACAATTTAAACTTTAAGAAACAGTGAAAACTATGTACATTTTTCATCATTTCTAAATTTAGAAATCCTAACACAGTTGTAAAATATGAAAGGTAAGTTTGGTCCCTCCCTTTCTCTCACCACCCCAAATCCAACCCCCCGCAAGCCCATCAACCCCTCCTGAAGCCGTCCGTGGTCGGCACCAAGGCCCCACAGCACATGCTAACTCCAGAACTGCCAGATCTCTGCAGAAGGCTCCTTAGAATACAAAAAGGACTGGAAACCTAAAAATGATCGTCATAGGAAAAATTCAACACAGGCCCACAGCCGTGAAACACGCTGGTGATAACATCAGTGGATGGGGAGGCTGAGGCAGGAGGACCATGAGTTCAAAGCCAGCCTCAGCAATTTAGCAAGGCCCTATCTTTACATAAAATATAAAAAGGGCTGGATATATGCTCAGTGGTTATATACCCCTGGGTTCAACCTGGGTATGGGAGAAATAAAAGAGAGCATAAGGAACAAAACAACAGTGGACGTTAAGTCCTGGGTGGGGAGCTGTAAATAAGTGAAAAACCAGTGCCCAATCCTAGTGATTCGGAACAGTCACTCCCCAGTGGCAGAGGCTTGGACACACGTCTTCCGGAGGCTCCACCAAGCTGCTGGATTCTACAGTGGATCAAAGCTCAATCACGAAAGGCCGCACTGCCCACTCCATGTAAACCTCCCCACCCAGTGACTACCCTCGTCCCATGTCCACTGTGGGAGAAGACATTTGTCAGTGGCCTTCTGACTGCCCCTGGCCCTCCCTGGACACCTATTCCAAATGGACTGTTCCTCCTCAGGCCAAGAGCCTGGTAGCCAGACCCTCCCAGTGGGGCGGAGGGGCTGATAGTTCTGGCTACTCTCTCACCCCCCCATCATCCCCACCTGCTGTGCAAGCATGGAGTTTTAAATTTTCATCTTTTTTGTTGTTTTTTGTGGTATTGGTGATTGAATCCAAGAGTCCTCTACCTCTGAGCTTCATCTTTACCCCTTTTCTTAATTAAATGAGATCAGGCCTTGCTAAATTGATCAAGATGGCCTTGAACTAGTGACTCTCTTGCCTCAGCAACCCTGATTTAAATTCCATCTCACCAAGAACAAAACTTTCCTGATCATACTTACCCTGCTTCACTCTCCCCCTTCTCTTTATAGTAAAGTCCTTTGAATCCCCTCTGCTGTCCAGTCCTAAATTTACAGTCCAACCTCTTCCCTCAATTCTGGCTCACATACTCCACTGCCCAGTTGGCATTTCCAGTTAGACGCCTCACAGGTGTCTCCAACCAGCATGCCCTGGCTGGTCACCACAGTGCCTGCCTCAGTCAGAAGCAACTCTACGTATCCAGATGCTGAGGCTAACAAGCCTGGTTCTACTCCATGATTCTTTTCTGTTTTGTTTTCAGTGCTAGAGATCAAACTCAGGCTCTCACACATATCAAGGACATGCTTGACCAATGAGGTACACTCCAGCCTCTGTGATTCTTCCTTACAACTCACATCCAGTCTGTCCACTAATCCTATGGGCTCTGATGTAGTTCAGTGGTAGATCATATGTCTAGCACATGAGAGGATTTAGGTTCAACCTCAGTACAGCAAAAAAAAAAAAAAAAAGAAAGAAAGAAAAAAATTCACAAATTAAACTCACTTCTGGCTCATGGGAGACATTTATAGTAATGGAACTTAACTTCAGAAGATTAATAACACAGCCAACAAAAATTTAGAGATGAGAAGGAGAGATGGGTGTGTAAATGATTTAAGTCATTCTTGCATTGTTTAGAGAAAGTAACCATTAACCAACTACAACTTGAAATGATGGCCTCTGCTGGATGATGAAACTGAGGAAGGGAGGAGAGACATTTCTCATGATAACCCTTTCTATACCGACAACTTTCTAACTATTGGCACACATGACATTCTGCAGGATCTACCACACTAACAGGACAGATCTTCAAGAGCATCCTACATAGTCATTTGATGTGACAACTTCGGTGCAAATAATTAACAAAACTCTGGATGAACTGGTTATACCTCTTGCGTGAAAATGTAAGATAAACCTGGATAGCTGGTTAGGAAGTTTACAGTGGAGTTTTTCACACGTTCTAGCATCACAATGGAACACAAAGGAGAAAAATTCTTCATTGCCCAACATCTGTCCTCTGTAAAGAGAAAAACAAACCACTGTAGAAGTAGCAATTCATCTAAATTCTCTGCTCATAAGGCAGCATCTCTTCAAACTGTAAACTTTTTGAGAGTTGGAATTATGGCTTCAGGCCTTGGCAATTATAATCATTTGAAAAATCGTGAAAAATAACAAAGTTAACTCTTCTAACTCCTAGGACCCTTGGGAGGGATTTAAAAAAAGTATTTAGCACAATATGGACACCATGGTAAGCAGCAAAAATCGTTAACTTTATGATACTAGGCCCTCAGTAAATTACCCAGTTCTTTTCATTACCCAAGTTAAGATGAGATCTGAGCAAAATCCGGGCTTCCTTTCTCATCTCCTTCTCTCTCTTCTCAGACATGGAGTAATGAACTGCATTAATGTTCAGGTACGCATGGGTATAGGTAGAGAAGATATCTTGGGCAGGCTGGCCTTGGCTGATGAGGAAACCAAACACCTCCACCTGGCCATAGAGGCAAGTCAAACGGCAGATCCCGCTAAAAGTAAAAGTCTAATGGGGAAGGGAAAAAATGCGGAAATGATTACTGACCCTCTTACTAATGATAGAGAAATTCTAAAATCTTAACTTGCCATTTACATATCAAAAGGCGGCTGATGTTTTACACAACAGAACACACAGTACAAGGTGCCCCCACATGCCTTATTATTATTATTACTATTATTTGCAGTTGTACATGGACAGAATGCCTTCATTTCCTTGCTTTGGTGGGATGCTATGCTCCCGCCCCCGGTCTTAACCTCAGGTCACGCTCCCCGGCGACTCCAGAGAAAGCCTGGGAATTCCACAACGCCAAGCAGAGGGCCCGCGCCGCGCTCAGCCAGCCTTCCACCCGCTCCAGGCACCCAGGTACCCTCCTCACCAGGCCACCGCCTGCTAAGCCTTTCTCGTTCCCGCCAGTGCCAGGTCTGAGTGGACCGGCAGCTCTCCTGCCCGATACCGGGAGGTCACCTGCTCCTCGGTGCGGAAGCACGTGCAGCAGAGGACGGTGACCGCTCAGAACCGGGTGGGAGCGCCAAACGCGATCGAGCACGACCCACCGGCACCCGCGGGCGCCCGGCCGCAGGGCCACCGGAGGGAGGCGCCACCCACCTGCTCCGCGGGCAACAGCATCAACGCGCGGCCCGGGCCCAGCTGCCGCACGGACCAGGCGGGGGGGTTCTGGGGGCCTATCGTGGAGACAGCCGATTCCGGCTCGGGGCCGGGCTCGGGCTCGGGCTCGGGGTCCGCGGCCTTCGGCCTCCGCGGCGCCGGCGCGCGCGAGCACTGGCCGGAGTCCTCGCGCCAGTCCGCGCCCGCCGCGTGGGCCTGCAGCAGGCGTCGTCGCAGGCGCCGCCGGCCGCTCCAGCGCAGGGTCCAGAGCCGGCGGCGGGGCCGGCGGCTGAGGATGAGCTGGGGCCGGGCCTTGCGGACCCGCAGCCAGGTAGAGCGGCTAGGGCCGCGCCGCACCGAGTCAGCCATGCCGTCCGTTCTGTGTCCGCCGCACGAGAATCTCGCGAGATCCCGTCGCTCCCTCCGCGGCCCTAGGGGCGGCCTGCTGGAGCGGCCTCGGGAGTGGCTGGCGCCCTCTGCCGACGACCTCCGGCAGAACATGAGGTGCCCCAAGGCCTCAGGAGAGGCTATTGCTGGCCTGGGGGCCTCTGTGGTCCCACAGTGGGCCCTATTTACATTATGCAAAAGTTCAACCCCGGGCCGGCTGGAGAGGGAAAGCCAGAAACCACCAGGTCTCCTCCGGAAATCCACCTGGGATTTATTTTTCCTTTAGAAAAAGCTCCAAGATTGGCATTTTAAACAAAGTCAGCCTTTTTGCATACCTTTTGTTTGCATGTATTTGTCTTTGGGCTGAAGGGACCAACCCTGGATAACAAGGCTGAACTATAATGATTCGGTCAGTGTCAGAAAATTGGGAACTGAGAATGGGCATGTCAATTCAAAGCCATATCTCAGTTGACTGAGGCACAGCTAAAGGATTCTAAAGCCTGCTGCTCGTCAGCTCAGTGGTGCACACCTGTACTTCCAGTTTTTGTCAGGCTAAGGCAGGAGGATCACCTGAGCCCAGGAGTCACAGCCCAGCCTAGACAACACAGCAAGACCCTGTTTCCAACCAAGCATGGTGGAGTACCCCTGTAATCCTAGGGGCCCCGGAGACTGAGGATCACGAGTTGAGTTCAAAGCCAGCCTCAGCAACTTAGTGAGGCCCTAAGCAACTTAACTATACCTTGTCTCAGAAGAAAAAAATTAAAGAGCTGGGGATATAGCTCAGTGGTGAAGCGCCCCTGGGTTCAATCCCCAGGACCCCCAAACAAAACAAAAACCCCCAACTCACTGATAGAAGCCCACAGCACTCAGGAACCGTGTTCCAGCTTCCCTGGTGCTCCCTTTCAGAGCCAGGTGAAGCCACAGGCACCAGAGCAAGGACAACACCCACATCGTCCAGAGGAGGGGTCACTGGGTGCTGCCTGGTTTGCATCCATGCCCTGGTCCTGCCCAGTTCCTGAGTGGGACCACAGGCCAGGAAAACCAAAAGAAGCACCCTAGCTTCTACAACTGGACTCCAGTCCCACCCCTTTCAGGAGCCTCAACTTGTGAAGTACCTGGACAACTGCCCTCTCTTCTATTTAAGGCAGGCTTTGGCAGACGCTGCTGCTTGCCATGCTGGGCACAGGGGCACCTGGCCAGTATGTCACCATGGGTGGCTCACCTGGCAGGCTTGCAACTCTCCATCGCCTGCTGCTGGGCTTTCAGCTGCCACAAGACCTGGTTCTCCCCTGACTTCAGCCTCCCAGGAGATTTCCTCCTTGCAGGCCTATTCCCTCTCCATACTGACTGTCTGCAGGTGAGACGCAGACCCCAGGTGACCCTGTGTGACAGGTAAGTGAGGGACCAGCAGAGCTGTCACTTAGTGTGACCTGTGGCTGCAGGGCCCTTCTACTGGCCTCTGGGCTACTCCTTGAGCTCCCACCCCCAGTCCCTCCCTCCACAGTTGCCACCTCCAAATGCTTCTGCCAGCTTCCATTTTGTGATGGATTCCTTTGTCCTTGCTGTTAGAGGGAGTCCATTCAAGTTTCCTGACTTTTCTCCCCGAGGGAGAAAGGACTGAGGCAGATGCCCCACACAAGAGCCTCCCTGGGATGGCCATCCAGGTAGAGAATGCTTACTACTTCTCTCTGAAAGAAGACAGCTGCTTGTGAACTGTCACAGGAGCCTGGGGAATGCCTCTGGTCTCCGCGGGAGGCTTGCACTTGAAACGCTCCTGACTGCTGGCCCAGGATGCAGGTTCTGAAATGTGGACCAGATCAGAACCTGCAGGCAGGAGCTAAGAAAAGAAGCCCAGACTGGGAGAGAGGCTGGGGGAGGACCCCAGGAAACTGGCTTCAGGTAATTGAAGGAGTTTGTGTGCAGGAAACAGTGGGCCTCCTCTGAGGAACTTGGAGTAGAAGGGATGCGAAAGATGGGGGAATCTTCTAGGAGGTCAGGATGCTGGAAAGCACAACAGGCTAGCATGCCCTTCAATCAGGGACCAACCACATCCTCAGCTTGTCCCTGTTGTGACAGCAGTTCCCAGAGTAGGGGCACAGAGGCTCACAGGCCCTCAGCAGTTTCCTAAGGTCCCTGAGAAGCACTAGTTAACTAGTTAACCAGGTGAAGCGGGTGTACTGGTTATTTATATATATGCATGTGTGTGTGTCTACCACGCGGCCTGCGCAGTGGTTTCATTAATGAGGTTCTAGGCATTAAGTTAGTTAGAAGAGATCAAAATAAAACACACAGACAGTACCTTATTTTACATTGCTAGGTCCGAGACGGCTCGCCTCCCTGGTTCCCGCCTCCAGCTGCCCAGGAGGGCAGCGAGGATTACTCTGGGCTAGCAGGAGAGAGAGAGAGCGAACACGCCAGGGAGTAGCCTTTTATTTGGGGGACAAGAGATTCAGGGGAGAATTCCATCCAATGAAGGTTGAGGGGGGGGCTGCACTCCAAGGTCAGGGCCAGTGATTGGGTCTCCGGGGTCAGTGGTCACGCACACCCCCACACGGATGGGCTCTCTCATCAGGAAAGGGTCGGGATAGCTCCGACACAGCCAGAGTGCCTCAGGCCCTTAACGGGAGTCACCCAATCACGTGTCAGAATGGCTCCCCACGTGTGTGTGTGTGTGTGTGTGTGTGTGTGTGTGTGTGTGTATTTGTAGATGGACACAATACCTTTATTCTGTTTATTTTTATGTGGTGCTGAGGATTGAACCCAGTGCCTCACATGTACAAAGCAAGCGCTCCACCACTGAGCCACAACCCCAGCCCCTGTGGTGGTTATTTTTACATGTCCGTTTGTCCAGCCCTGCTGCCCAATGTCAACCTGGGGTATGAGTTGTCTGATGTGTGCTCGGAGTCAGCCAACTTTTATGCCACATTGAACCTGTACTAGTTCAGGTGTTGCTGTGAATATTTTTTGGATGTGATTAACTTTTAAATCAACAGACTGAGTACAGCCAGGAATGGTGTACTCAGTACATGCCTGTAATCCCAGCTACTTGGGAGACTGAGGTAGGGGTTGTTAATTCAATTTAGCAAGACCTTATCTCAAAATAAAATTTAAAATAAGGAGGAGAGAGAGATGAAGCTCAGAGGTAGAGCACTTGCCTAGCATGGGCAAGACCCTGGTTTCCATCCGCACTATGGAAAAGAAAATAAAAAGAGACAGATGACCCTCCAAACCGTAGGTGGACCTCGTTTAATCAGTCGAAGACCTTATGAGACTGAGTCTTGGCTATATCCCCAGCCCCTGGCAAAGAAGGGAATTCTGCCTTTGAACTCAAGATTACATTATCAGCTCTTGCCAGAATATCCAACCTGGTGTCTTACCCTACAAATTTCTGGCTCACCATCCCCCATGATCATGAGAGAAGGTCCTTAAAGTGAACCTCTAGTACAGCAGGTTGCTCTGCTGCAGGACTCTGGACCTCTGATGCTCACATGCTTACCCAAGGTGGTGGGGCAGGCCACATTCTGTAAGTCCGGCCCTGCCTCTCCTCAGGCCTGCCAACACATCCTGAACTGTGTGTGCTGCTGGTCCCATGCTGAAGTTATATCAGTACAGGCCTGGGCAGATGACCTCAAAGGTTTTCTTTCTTTCTTTTTTGTTCTAGAGATTGAACTCAGGGACACTCAGCCACTGAGCCACATCCCCAGTCCTATTTTGTATTTTATTTAGAGGCAGGGTCTCCCTGAGCTGCTTAGTACCTCACTTTTTTGCTGAGGCTGGCTTTGAAATCATGATCCTCCTGCCTCAGCCTCCTGGCTCAGAGTTGTTTTCTACCCCACAAGCCTGGGACGCTAGGAGGCTGGTGGGTCTTAGAGGGACCTTGACCTTCTCAGCTCTCACTCTGCTTTCCCTGCAGGCCTGATAGCTTCAATGGCCATGGCTACCACCTCTTCCAGGCCATGAGGTTTGGTATTGAGGAGATAAACAACTCCACAGCCCTGCTGCCCAATGTCACCCTGGGGTATGAGCTGTATGATGTGTGCTCGGAGTCAGCCAACTTTTATGCCACATTGAACATGCTCTGCCTGCCGGGGACGTACCACATAGAGATCCAAGAAAACCTTTCCCACTACTCCCCCAAGGTGATGGCAATCATCGGGCCCGACAACACCAACTACGCTGTCACCACTGCCGCCATGCTGAGTCCCTTCCTGGTGCCCCTGGTAAGCAAGGTCCTCAGTGGTTTGGCAAAATCCAACCTGAGCTAGGACAAGTGGGTGGGAGTCGCTGCGCTCTCCAAGGCTAGTCCAGCCCTTGGGGATCTGGGGCTGGTCCCTGTTCTTTAGTCACACTGCAGAGGTCCCCACCTGCCCCAAAGCCCCCTTCCTTCCTCTCCAGGGGATGCTTCCAGATCCCCTGCCTTGGCCCTCTTGAAACCCATTCCCCTTGGGAACCGCTGCCATTTTGATGGCTCCCTCTTGGCTCCCCCCCACTGCCCTCTCTCCATCCAAAGGCTCCATCTCCTTCAGTGACAGCTGAAAACCTTTCCTTCCTGTGCATAACCTTCACATCCTCCTGGCTCCTGGCCTCTCCTCCTCCTGGCTCAGAGGTGGGGTGCTCCTCCGCTTGTTGGCACCAACTCCTGCTTGGGCCCATCAGTCTCCCACCCTGGGCTGTAGGCATGTGGGTCTCCCTTTGCCCTTCCAGGCTCTTCCTGTTCCTTCCCACTAGAACTCAGGCTGGGAGTGCTGCTCACTTGCTCCGCCCTCTTGTTTGCTGCTCTGCCTGTGGCCCAGAATTCTGCCCCACCACTCTTGTTCTTGCCATTAGGGAAGGCACCTTCTAGATTTCCAAAGCCAACGAGCACCTCTCAGTCCCCTGTCTTCTGACTTGCCCACAGACTCTGCCACTTACGCATTGACGGGTTCCATGTGGAATGCACCTCTCTCCTCACAAGAGACTTTTTTTTTTTTGGTATGAGGGATAGAATCCAGAGGTGCTTAACCACTGAGCTACATCCCTAGCCCCCCCTTTTTTTTTTAGAGAGAGGAGGGAGAGAGAGAATTTTTTTTTAATATTTATTATTTTTTAGTTCTCGGCGGACACAACATCTTTGTTGGTATGTGGTGCTGAGGATCCAACCCGGGCCGCACGCATGCCAGGCGAGCGCGCTTGAGCCACATCCCCAGCCCCCCAGCCCTTTTTTTATATTTTATTTTACTGAGTTGCTAAGTGCCTCACTAAGATGCTAAGCCTGGCTTTGAACTCTCAATCCTCCTGCCTCAGCCTCCTGAGCTGCTGGGCGCCACTGCACCCTGCTCTTCTCTTCTTGTAGCTTCAGCCCTGGCCCTGTAGGTCCCCCCAGGCCAAGATGCTCAGCTGTCCTACCCATTAGGGCTCCTCTGTCCCTGCCCTCCACTTTTCATCCATTGCCTCAGCAGCTGCATTCTCCCTTTCAAAACTGCCATGCCCAGCCCCCACTCTGCACTGCCCCAGCCTTCATTCAGACCATGACGACTCCTCACCTGGTCTTGGGGCTTTTCTAACACTTTTCTCACTGGAATTAGATTTGTTTACCTCAAACACTCTCAGGGTCTCCCCATGGCCTAGAGAATGAAGACCAAGGCCTCAGATCAAGAGTGAAGGCCTCTAGCCAGGCGCAGTGTCACATGCCTGTAATCCCAGCAGCTCAGGAGGCTGAGACAGGAGGATTGTGAGTTCAAAGCCAGCCTTAGTAGCGTTGAGGCGCTAAGCAACTCAGTGAGGCCCTGTCTCTAAATAAAATACAAAATAAGGCTGGGGATGTGGCTCAGTGGTCGAGTGCCCCTAATAAAAAAATTTAAAAAAAAAAAAAGAGTGAAGGCCTGCAGCCCTGCCTCACTCATGAAGAGGAGCCCTGGCCAGGCGGAAGCCCTTGTTGATGTCCAGCCACACCACACTATTCCCCTCCCTATAGGCAGGGTTCGTTCCCTGAGTTTGGGATGCAGGGCTCCTCCAGCTGGCCCTCCAGGCAGATTCCACTGCTCCCCAGCACCCCACTTCCCAATGGAACCTCCACAGTGGGTTCTCTGACTCCATGGGTCAAGCATGGCACTGCTGTTCTCCTTCCTCTTCATGTCCCCACACCCAGCACAGGGCTGGCACTGGGGGACCTCAGTTGAGGTCGCTGCTGATCTCACTGAATGGGACCCCCACAGATCAGCTACGAGGCCAGCAGCATGGTGCTCAGCTCGAAGTGGCAGTACCCCTCTTTTCTGCGTACCATCCCCAGTGACAAGTACCAAGTGGAGATTATGGTGCTGCTGCTACAGAAGTTCGGGTGGGTCTGGATCTCTCTGGTTGGCAGCTACGGTGACTACGGGCAGGGGGGAGTACAGGCACTGGAGGACCTGGCCACAAAGCGGGGCATCTGCATTGCCTTCAAAGGCATCATGTCTTCCTCTGCCCAAGAGGGCGACAAAGAGATGTGGAGCATGATGCGCCACCTGGCCCTAGCCAGGACAACCGTGGTGGTGGTTTTCTCCAGCCGGCAGCTAGCCAGGGTGTTCTTCAAGTCCGTGGTGCTGGCCAAACTGACTGGAAAGGTGTGGATCGCCTCAGAAGCCTGGGCCATCTCCACACATATCACCAACGTGCCTGGGATCCAGGGCATTGGGACAGTGCTGGGCGTGGCCATACAGCAGAGGCTTATCCCTGGCTTGAAGGAGTTTGAGGCGGCCTATGCCCGTGCTGACAAGGGAGCCCCCAGGTCCTGTTCTAAGGGCTCCTGGTGCAGCACAAATCAGCTCTGCAGAGAGTGCCAAACTTTCACAGAATACACGATGCCCAAGCTTGGGGCCTTCTCCATGAGTTCTGCCTACAACGTGTACCGGACAGTGTATGCTGCAGCCCACGGCCTCCACCAGCTCCTAGGCTGTGCCTCTGGAACCTGTTCCAGGGGCCAAGTCTACCCCTGGCAGGTAAGAGCCCAGCCCCAGGCCCCCTGTATCAGGGAGAAGAGCCAATCCTGAGACAGAGTAGGAACTCTTGGTCACCCCAAAATACAGTGACTTGAGGGGTGGTGTTCCCTTAGACAAATCCTCTCCTCTCTGAACCTTGCCTTCTGCAAGGTGCTAAAAAAAAGAAATCTCTGCAAAGGAATCCTTTGCTGGAGGCCTTCTCTGGGAGGGCTGGTGGGAAGGGCTCCAAGGAAGGGACAACAGGTGTTCCGGGGGTAGAATCACCGGGTTGGTAGACCCCTGGCACTTGCTTCTGGCAGTCTGTGTCTACGTGGTCTGCCATAGCTTTACAATCTCTGTTTGCTTTAGCTTTTGGAGAAGATCTATAAGGTGAATTTCCTTTTACATGAGGACACTGTGACATTTGATGACAATGGGGATCTTCTCAGCAGCTATAACATCATTGCTTGGGATTGGATTGGGTCCAATTGGACCTTCAGAGTCATTGGCTCCTTCACATGGTCTCCAGTTCGGCTGGACATAAATAAGACCAATATCCAGTGGCACGGAAAGAACAATCAGGTAATGGGGATGTGGTGGCTCACCAGGTAACTGCTTCATGGGGGCCAGGAGCTTGAAAGTGGCACTTACCCAGGGCAGGAAGCAGGCCCCTGGTAGCAGACTGCCATCATTCTACCCAGCCCTGCCAGGGATGCTGGCTTCATGTGCTAATAGACAGATGCTCACTGGGATGCCATAGGTTTACACCACCAGGGGCTCTGCCTGGGAATGATCTCCGAAGGCACAGGCATGGAGATTCTGCCTCTGTCTCACAAGTAAGCTGTCCTTTGACTTGGGCCCCTCCATGTGGCTACAGGACACCTGTGGCTTCTTACAGGTTCCCGCATCTGTGTGTACCAGAGACTGTGTTGAAGGGCACCATCGGTTGGTCATGGGTTTCCACCATTGTTGCTTTGAGTGTGTGCCCTGTGAGGCTGGGACCTTCCTCAACAAGAGTGGTGAGTGAACAAAGTGAGTGGGCCAGTGATCAGCACTCCCAGGGGCTATCCAGCAGGTAAAGAATCTCTCCCAGGCCCCGTGTGTACAGTCAGCCCCAGGATAGTCATGGGCTGCCAGTTAGGTGCAGGTTGACAGACACCTGCCTCCAGATTGAATTCTGATCAAGCAGACAGAAACAACAGAAGGAAACCTGTAGACCACGGTGTGTCCTCTATCAGAGAGCTCATGTCACATCTGCAGAGGAATCTTATCCTGAGTTCAACCTCTTCATCCCACCGGATGTAGCTACTGTTTTCTTTGTACTCTCCCATCCTATTTGTGAGAAGTCCCTTCTGTTGCCCATGCTGAACTCAGCCAGCTCCTAGACACCTGGTAGAATGTCTGCCGTGGGAGAGTGTACCACCCAGTGACACAAAGTGGAGGCCAGAGAGCAACTTATGTAGCTAAAGGCTCAGCCCAGAGCTGAACACTAGGGGCCACATTCTTCGCTTTTACTTCTCTGTGGTGATGTGGGGATGGGACACTATGCCTTCTGTCCCCAGAGAGTCAGGACTCAGAAATCACAGAGCAGAAGCCTAGGAAGTGGATTCGGCTAGTGGAAGTGCTGGAAAGAGATGACCACATCCTTCCTTTGGGGCTGGCTGCTCGTACTGGAGCTCAGCCTCACTGGCATGGGGGCAGAGCGACCAATGTAAGGCCCTCTGGGTTTGCAAACCCCTTTTTGGATCATGAGCCACCCAGAACTTATCCATGTTTCTCCAGAGTATGTAACTGACACAGACACTTTGAGGTCTCGCAGCATCTTGCGGACCTGCAAGCCTCCTTTCCCCAAACCTACTTTGTTCAACTGGCTCTCAGGAACCACCTTTGTTTTCCCTTCCAGACCTCTACAGATGCCAGCTTTGTGGGAAAGAAGAGTGGGCACCTGAGGGAAGCCAGACCTGCTTCCCACGCACAGTGGTGGTTTTGACTTGGCAGGAACCCATCTCTTGGGTGCTGCTAGCAGCTAATACATTGCTGCTGCTGCTGCTGGTTGGGACTGCTGGCCTGTTTGCCTGGCACCTAGATACCCCTGTGGTGAGGTCGGCTGGAGGTAGGCTATGCTTCCTCATGCTGGGCTCCCTGGCAGGAGGTAGCTGCAGCGTCTATGGCTTCTTTGGGGAACCCACGCTGCCCGCGTGCTTGCTGCGCCAGGCACTCTTTTCCCTGGGTTTTGCCATCTTCCTATCCTGCCTGACAGTTCGCTCCTTCCAACTGATCATTATCTTCAAGTTTTCCACCAAGGTGCCCAGGTTCTACCGTGCTTGGGTCCAACGTCATGGTGCTGGCCTGTTTGTGATGATCAGCTCAATGGCCCAGCTGCTCATCTGTCTAATCTGGCTTGTAGTGTGGACGCCACTGCCCACAAGGGAATATCAACGCTTTCCTCAGCTGGTGGTGCTTGAGTGCACAGAGAGCAACTCACTGGGCTTCCTGCTGGCTTTCACCTATAATGGCCTCCTCTCGGTCAGTGCTTTTGCCTGTAGCTATCTGGGCAAGGACTTGCCAGAAAACTACAACGAGGCCAAATGTGTCACCTTCAGCCAACTCCTTAACTTTGTATCCTGGATTACTTTTTTCACCGTGGCCAGCGTCTACCAGGGCAAGTACCTGCTCGTGGTCAATGTGCTGGCCTTTCTGACCTGCCTGAGCAGCGGATTCAGTGGTTACTTCCTCCCCAAGTGCTACGTGATCCTCTTTCGCCCAAACCTCAATAACACAGAGCACTTTCAGGCCTCCATCCAGGACTATACTAGGCGTTGCAGCCCCTCCTGAGCAGCGGGTCAGGCAGAGCCAGCTGGGGCGGGGCGGGGTGGGCTGTCAATCTATCCTGCCCTGAAAGCTGAAGTTGGTTAAGCTGGGTGGAGGGCCTGCAGTGTCCGGGAGACCTTTGGGCGTCTCAGTCTTGGCATGCGATGTGTCACCGCACGGGTGAACAGACCCCAGGCTCCCGGCTGCCAATAAAGAGGTGAAATGCGTGTTTACGTCCCCTTGGCGCATGCTGTCAGGAGAGGGTGGGGCCTCGCTGGTCCTAGTCTGAGCGCCTAGCAGTCCCGGCCAAGCGTGGCGTTGCCAAGCAACTCCGGAAGGTGGGCCCGTCGCTGGAAAACTTGGCTCGGCCACGCCCCCTACGTCCATTGGCGGCTCGCAGAGGCCCCGCCCTCAGGGCCGAGCTGAGAACCCTACGTCTCGGAGTCTTTCCACCCGGGCCGGCACGCCCTGACGTCACATCCGGCGCAGCGTCGGCGGCGTCTGCGCCCGGTGGGCAGGGCACGTTGGGCCGGGGCAGTTGGTCCGTGGGCTGTGGAAGGGAAGAGACGGAAGTGGGGCCGGTGCAGCGGGCGCAGGGAGGACCGGTCCGGGTGAGGAGGGCACGGGGCACGGGAGGGGGACTGCGGGCCGCCTTAGCCGCCGACGGTAGTGTGACCGCGGCCGCCATTCGCCCGCCGCTCGCGACCTGCGGGTGCGGCGTGAGCTCCGCTCACCTGTGCGCGGCCGCCGCCCTCCGCGGCTCGGGGTCCTCTGGCTGAGCCCCGCCGATCTGTTCGCACTCCTCTGCCGCCCCCTTCCTTCAAACTTCGTTATTCCCAGCCGCACCTCTCCACGACCCTGTCCTGTCCCCGCCATGCCCTGCCCGCACCATCCTCTGGCCAATCCAGTATGACCCCCTCTCCCTCCGCCCCCGGCTGTCAGTCCCTTCCTGTGCTCCGCGTGCACCCTTTAACCTTGACCTCGGCCCTTTTCCTGATTAGTGTGCATGAGTAGCGTCCATCCTCCCTTTTCCATCTTGTCAAAACGAGGGGCTTTCTCTTATTCTCGGTTGGGCTGGCCAGGGTGTCACTTCCGCCTTCTTCTCCTTCAGACCATGGACGGCTCCTTCGTTCAGCACAGTGTGAGGGTTCTGCAGGAGCTCAACAAGCAGCGGGAGAAGGGCCAGTACTGCGATGCCACCCTAGACGTGGGGGGCTTGGTGTTCAAAGCACACTGGAGTGTCCTCGCCTGTTGCAGCCACTTCTTCCAGAGCCTCTATGGGGATGGCCCAGGGGGCAGTGTTGTCCTCCCTGCTGGCTTCTCTGGGATCTTTGGCCTCCTGTTGGACTTTTTCTACACTGGTCACCTCGCCCTCACCTCAGGGAACCGGGATCAAGTGCTCCTGGCAGCCAGGGAGTTGCGAGTACCAGAGGCTGTGGAGCTGTGCCAGAGCTTCCAGCCCAAAACTTCAGTGGGACAGGCATCAGGTGGCCAGAGTGGGTTGGGGAAACCTGCCCCTCAGGATGTGAACAGCCACTTCAAGGAGCCAACAGACTTGGAGGAAGAGGAAATTACAAGGACTCTTGGCCTAGTCCCCAGGGATCAGGAGCCTAGAGGCAGTCGCAGCCCCCAGAGGTCCCAGCTCAGCTCCCCTATTCAGAATGAGAGCCCCTCCTTCCTTGCTGGAAAACTCAAGCAGGCTCTGAAGCCTTGTCCCTCAGATGACAAAGAGTCTGAGGACTGCAAAGTGCCCCCAAAGCCCTTTGAGGCTGAAGGTGCCCAGCTGCAGGGCGGGTGTAATGAGGTACTGTGCCCAGGGTGCTGGAACCAGGGAGGCAAAAGTTGGGGAAAAGATGGACAGTTCTGGGGTGCTCTGGACCCCAAAGTAGAATCTCTGTTTTAGTGGAACAGGCTTTCTCTGAACATAGGAAGCCAGTGACCTTAGCTGACCATTCTGTAAGTCACAGCTGTCTACGATTGCCAACTTCCTTGGGGGTGCAGTGGGCAGCATCAGGGTTATAGGTGTTTCCCTCAAGTAGTGAAATCTGGCCAGGCTTCTAGTGTCTTATAGAAACAGTCACTTCTCCCCATATCCAAGATTCAGATGTCTGCCCTGGGCTCCTGAAGGGACCAGTCCCTGATGAAAGGACTCATCTAGGTTGGGGTTTGGGATGGAACTAAAGCTGGGTCCCCACAACCCCTGCTGATTAATTTGGTGACCCCACCCCCTCCTGCTGCCTCTTCTACTCTAGTGGGAAGTGGTGGTTCAAGTTGAGGACGACGGGGATGGCGATTACGTTTCTGAGCCTGAGACTGTGCTGACCAGGAGGAAGTCAAACATAATCAGAAAGCCCTGTGCTGCAGAGCCAGCTCTGGGTACAGGTTCCCTAGCAGCCGAGCCCGCTGAGAACAGAAAAGGTACAGCGGTGCCGGTTGAATGCCCCACATGTCATAAAAAGTTCCTCAGCAAATATTATCTAAAAGTGCACAACAGGTAAACACTGTTTTTCTACTTTTTTTTCCTGTCTGCCATTCCCATGTTGGGGGAGGGGTCCTGTACTTCCCACTTGTGGGCTTTGTAGGGGCTGGGGGCTTTAGCTCAGACTAACATAGTGCCTGGTGTGGGCATACCTCTGTTTATCAGGGTGTGGGAACCTGGTTTGGGTCAGATTTTCCTCCCCCTTCTACTGTGTGTCTTTTGGTTAGAGATGGATTAGTAGACACCTTGTCAACAGGTTGTGCCCACTGTGGACTTTGACCTTCTCCTGGCTTCTGCTGTGGGGAATGGAAAATCCTGTGGACTCTAAGCTGAAACTAGGGCCTGACCTTAGCAATTTCTAAAGCCTGGCAGTGTGGGCTTTGGGCTAGGTGCTCATCTTGAGGATTGGTGCTATTTCCATTTCTGGGGACATTAGCTTTGAGGTGTAGAGCATAAAAGACCATTTGTCTAAAGCTGGAGTGTCCAGTAAGGTAACCAGCAGTCCCCTGGTCCATTTTTGTTTTTGTTTTATTTTTAATAAGTTGTAGATGGGCACATATCTTTATTTTATTTACTTATTTTGTGTGGTGCTGACGATCGAACCCAGTGCCTCACATGTGCTAGGCAAGCACTCTACCACTGAGCCACAACCCCAGCCCCTGTGAATCCATTTTAATTTAAAATTAGTTAATTCAGTTTCTCAGACACACTACCCCCATCTCAAGTGCTTGGTAGCCGTGTGGCTCCTGGCCGCCAAGCAGACAGCGCAGACATTCCACTGTCCTAGAGAGTCCTCTTGCACAGCGCTGCTCTGGAGCGCCTGCAAAGCCTCTGGGGATAGCAGGTAGGTGACAGGCTTTCCATTCCTGCCACTCTCCAGCCCAAGACATCACAGTGTGCTTTCTGAGCAAGCCAGGTTGTGTCACTTAAGTGTTCTCAGTCTGATACTCTGGGAAGTCACCGATGATCCTGGAGCTGGAGCTGGATCTGGGGTTGAGAGCTTTTGCTACCCCTGTGCTCGACCTCAGGGTGGTTACCACTAGTGGAACCTTTGGGTAATCCCAGTGTGTGGGGAACCCTGGGCCTGTGTGTCCTGCCCAGACACTTAGGCTGTCTGCTACTGAAAGATTCCAGTGCAGAACAGTCTCCATTCCTCTTTATCTCGGGGTGTATGTTGCTGGCTGGCCCTGAGAGCTGGGAGGGGAACAGTGCTTTCAGGAGGCCACTGCAGCAGGGCCTGAGGACCGCTGATAGTGTAGCAGGGGATGAGAGAATGGGCCTCTGGCGGGTTGTGAGGTAGCCCATGGGCTCTTTGGTCAGTGTTCATTAGTTCATTCCACAGACTGACTGACAGGGCTGGCATGTAGCTCTGCGGTGGAGCACCTGCCTAGCACAAGGCCCTGGGTTCAATCTCCAGCACTGCCCCCCCCAAAAAAACAAATTGCCAGATAGCTGACAAGACTTACGAGCACTCAGGATACACCAGTGGACTAAACAGAGGCCATTATTGAGGGCTTACCTTCTTGTAGGACAGTGCAGATGAAAGCATAAAAACCTAATGAGTAAATGTGTAGTGTGACAGTGGGTCCAGGGGCTGGGGTCAGGGTGGGGACAGTTGCTGTCTTAAATAACCATGGTCTGGGTGACTTACAGGGAAGGATTTAAAGAACAAAGATTTAAAGCAGCTAAGGAAGCCATCCATGGGAATAGCATTTGGGCAGGCACAGGAGCCTGCGAGAAGCTCTTGGTTAGGAGTGAGAATGGCAGGTTGAGGTGCTGAGAAGGGGTGAAGGGCGAAGGCCTTTCTCGGGGCTGAGTGGGAGACATCACAGCCAGGCTAACAAGGTACGGGGCAGACCAGCTCATGGAGGGCTACTAAGGCCACTTGTCTTTTTTTTTTTTTTAATATTTATTTTTTAGGTGTAGATGGACACAACCCAATGCCTTTATTTTTATGTGGTGCTGAGAATCGAACCCAGATCCCGCCCCTGCTAGGGGAGTGCTCTACTGCTGAGTCACAATCCCAGCCCCAGGCCACTTGTCTTTTTTTTTTTTTTTTTTTTTAAGAGAGAGAGAATTTTTTTAATATTTATTTTTTAGTTTTTGGCGGACACAACATCTTTGTTTATAGGTGGTGCTGAGGATCGAACCCGGGCTCACGCATGCCAGACAAGCACGCTACTGCTTGAGCCACATCCCCAGCCCCGAGGCCATTCATCTTAAAAGGGTTCCTCTGGCTTCTGAATTTAAACTTGCCTGGGAGGATGGTGTGGAGGGGAGGATGTGTGTTAGCTCACGCGGGGCTCAGATCTGCTGTTGGACTGTGTGGTAGCAGCGAGGTGCATGGTCCGATTTTGGCCACAGTTTTGAAGATGGAGCCCACAGAGGCTCTGGAAAGACAAGTATTCCTCCAGGTAGTCAGAACCCAGGGATACTACTGCCTCAGAAAGAAGACTGCTAGCCGTCAGCCTCTGTGGGACCACGTAGGGAGGCTGGCAGAGGTGGGGCTCAGGCTGGTTCCCAGCTGTGACCTCAAGCACAGAGCTCTGTGGGCTTATGGCCTGGGGTGCCTTCTCCTGAGAGCCTCTGTGCTGGAAGGGGATTTTTGGGCTTGTTCTCTGCGTGTTCACCAGCTGGGGTCTCAAAGGTCATGTGGTGAGCCATGGCCAGTCCCAGGACACATCTTCATCTCTGCTGTGCAGCTCTCATCAGTGGTGGTCAAAGAGGGCCTCCGGTGAGGGAGAGCTAGGAAACCCTCTCAGCCCCCACACCCCTGTGGCTTCTCCTGGCAGGAAACACACTGGGGAGAAACCCTTTGAGTGTCCCAAATGTGGGAAGTGTTACTTTCGGAAGGAGAACCTCTTGGAGCATGAAGCCCGGAATTGCATGAACCGCTCAGAACAGGTACTTGGGAGCTGACCCAGGTACTTGTGGGCAGGGGCACGCTGGCCCATGTCTTGGTGCTATCTGGGAAGGGCCCAAATAGGAGACCATCTCTGATGATGACTCTAAAAATAGCTGCAGGGTCCTTGGATGTCGTCAGGTCCACACTCTGGTACAAGTGGAATATAGGCCTCCAGGGAAGGAGGGACAACCCCTGAAAGGACATTTTGGGTTTACCTGCTGAGGCCCCTGGCCCAGCTCTACCCTCAGTTTTGGAGAAGGAACGGCTCCTGGGAAGGCCCTTCCGGCCACCTTGCCCACCCATCCCACAGTTGTCCCCTGTGGATGGGGTCTGGCTAACTGCTACGCTTATCCTCCCAGAGGCCTGTTGGTTGCAGCTGAGGCCAGGGACTGTGGGTGAGGTCGTCTGGTCCCTGCACCCAGCCTGTCTGGGCCTGAGGTGGGCAAGCCTTTCTCAGCACATGGTAGTTTGCAGTGCCCAGTGATGGTCAGGGCAGGTGGGTTACATGTTGCCCTCTCCCACCCTAGCATCCCCCACCCCAGGCAGAGGCTGCTGTCACAGGCAGAGGCTCCCCCTGATGCTGGCCCTGCTTGCCCCTCACACTGCCAGGTCTTCACATGCTCCGTGTGCCAGGAGACCTTTCGCCGGAGGATGGAGCTGCGGGTGCACATGGTGTCCCACACTGGGGAGATGCCTTACAAGGTCAGGCTCAGTCTGTTCCCAGAGCCGAGGGCCTGGGTGGGGTGGGTGCTGGCCCCAGGATCCTTCCTGCTGAGCCTTTGCCTGGTGCCCTTATCCTCCCAGAGGCCTACCCCTTGACATGGGTTCAGAAGCCTACCTTCTCTCCCCATCCACTGACCTCCATCTGTGGGTGGTGCCCCTGGCCACAGTCTCACCTCCAGGGTCTTTTTGTGCCTGTCTCTTTCCATAGGGGGCATGGCATGGGCAGCTCATGACAGCTTCCTTCCCCTCAAGCCATCTTTCACACCAGATCAGGGACCCTCCTTGATCTTGGACTGGGCCCTGTCCATATCATCCTACCCAATGGCCAGGGTTCCCTTGGTGCAGGCTGCCCTGGAGTTGACTGTGGGCCTGTTTTCCAGTGTTCCTCCTGCTCCCAGCAGTTCATGCAGAAGAAGGACTTGCAGAGCCACATGATCAAGCTGCACGGAGCCCCCAAGCCCCATGCAGTAAGTGTCAAGACAGGGCTGGGCCCAGCAGTCTCTGAGGTGGGATGAGCAGAAGCATGGCAGCTGTGGCCATACAAAGTTGGGGGGCCTGTGGGAATCCTAGGCAGCCCCATGCTGTTCTCACCTGGTCCTGGGCCCCTCTGCCTGTCCCCCTTCCCCACAGTGTCCTACCTGTGCCAAGTGCTTCCTGTCACGGACAGAGTTGCAGCTGCATGAGGCTTTCAAGCACCGTGGGGAGAAGTTATTTGTGTGCGAGGAGTGCGGGCACCGGGCCTCAAGCCGCAATGGACTGCAGATGCATATCAAGGCCAAGCACAGGTGTGGGTCAGCCCATCTTCTCCTGGGGTCTGGCCCTGCTGCCTGCAGCTGGGCCAGGAAGGTAGCATTTGCTTACATTCACAGGGATGTGTGTGCTTCTGCCCTGAGTCCAGTGCCTGCAGTCTTTCTGGGGTTGGGGACCTGTGGGACAAGCAAGAGCTTGCTAAGGTGCAGGAGCTGGGGAGGGGCTTCAGGCCAAGATGAGGCACTGTATCTCTTGGGGCAAATTTTTAGTTTCTTGTGACGCCCTGCTCCATAGACTCCTTTCTTTTCTTTCCTTTTTTTTTTTTTTTTGGTGCTGGGGATTGAACCCAGGGCCTTGGGCTTGCGAGACAAGCGCTCTACTAACTGAGCCACACCCCCAGCCCCTTCCATAGACTCCTTTCTGTTGGACAGTGGTGGTGTCCCTTTCCTGTACCACCCAAGCCCTCCTGCTCAGCATATCCTAGCTGGAGCAGGGTGAGGGGGGCCTCTTCCCTCTGTGATGGCCTTGCCTTGTCTCCCTACCCAAACAGGAATGAGCGGCCATATGTCTGCGAGCTCTGCAGCCACGCCTTCACTCAGAAGGCCAACCTCAACATGCACCTGCGCACGCACACGGGCGAGAAGCCCTTCCAGTGCCATCTATGTGGCAAGACCTTCCGCACCCAAGGTGAGGCAGGCCCATCACCTCCTTGTCTTGGGGCTAAGGCCAGTGCTGAGCCCCTGCCTTGTCCCCACAGCCAGCCTGGACAAGCACAACCGCACCCACACAGGTGAGAGGCCCTTCAGCTGTGAGTTCTGTGAGCAGCGCTTCACCGAGAAGGGGCCCCTCCTGAGGCACGTGGCCAGCCGCCACCAGGAGGGCCGGCCCCACTTCTGCCAGATCTGTGGCAAGACCTTCAAAGGTACTTGGGGGTGCCAAAGGCTGGGCCATCTGTTTCTTGCTGACCCAAGTGGGAGGGTGTCCATAGAGGTGGGGGGCGGCAGAGGCCTAGCGACGCTCCTGAGCTGCTGAGCCTCCCTGCCAGCAGACATCTTCTGTCTTCGAGTGCCTACCAGGGCGAGTGGAGCTGCTGACAGTGCAAGTCGGGCTGGGGCTCCCCAGGGGCCTGGTCAGTTGTGACCTCAGGGAGGTGTTGTAGAGCCTGGCGGGGCCTGGCCCCAAGTAGTGGGGGGACTCTTGCCCAGGGCCTCCTGCTGGGTTTCCTCCTGGGCCCTGGGATCCTGGCCTGCAATCTCAGGCATATCTCTGCCATGTTTCCCCGGCTCCTGATACCTGTGGCCCCGTCACTCCTGCAGCCGTGGAGCAGTTACGTGTGCACGTCAGACGGCACAAGGGAGTGAGGAAGTTCGAGTGCACTGAATGTGGCTACAAGTTCACCCGGCAGGTAGGTGGCAGGGGCGCCCAGTGTCACCTCTCCCTCCCCCAGGCTCTGCCCCCATCCCTGAGCTCTCACTCCCCGCAGGCCCACCTGCGCAGGCACATGGAAATCCACGATCGGGTGGAGAACTACAACCCACGGCAGCGCAAGCTCCGCAACCTGGTCATTGAGGATGAGAAGATGGTGGTGGTGGCCCTCCAGCCACCTGCAGAGCTGGAAGTGGGCTCGGCTGAGGTCATCGTGGAGTCGCTGGCCCAGGGCAGCCTGGCCTCCCAGCTCCCTGGCCAGAGACTGTGTGCAGAGGAGAGCTTTGCTGGCCCCGGTGTCCTGGAGCCCTCACTCATCATCACAGCTGCTGTTCCAGAGGACTGTGACACGTAGCCCACTTGTCTGCTTGGTCCCAGCCAATAAACCACGTGGCTTTGGACTGGATTGTTTTGGCCTGCCCAACTGTCTGTTTCCTGATGCCCTGGAGACAGTCAATGCTGCTTTCTTCACCTGTGCCCCTGCTGGTGCCCTGTCCCGTCCTCTGGACTTAGCAGCTTCCTCAGCTCCTCAGCTTAACAGGACATCATGGGGGCAGCCTTGGGTGCCAAACCCTTGGACTCGGTTTTTCCCACATCTGTCTTCTGCCCTTTATTTTTATTTTTTTATCCTGCCCTCTGTTCTTTCAGGATTTTAGAGCTGGTAGCATTGGCCAGAGTTGGTAGTGTTCCTGTTTTAGGGGTGACATCAGGTAGAATCCATTCCTAAACTTCTGTGGAGTAGTGGCCCATGATGACGGCCTCACTGGCTGGAGCCAAGATACTGGCCCAATTCAGGAGCATCCGAGCTTGCCTGGGGAACCTGAGGAAGGCCAGGCTCCTGGCTAAGCAGGCTCAGCCTGGCTGGCAGCGTACCAAGCTAGGAGGGCCCTAGCTTGGTCTAAGAGGCCTGGGTTATAAAAGAGGCCAGGTTCTGTAGCCATGGGGTGCTGAGAGCCATGGAGGACAAGCCCTCAGGTGCTCAAGTAGATGGCATGTGTTAAGTTTCTTCCCAACTCCTTTTTATAGCCCTGTGACCCTGGGCAAGTTACTGCTTCGTCTCCATCTTTTAATGGGATTAGTATCACGCTACATACTTCACAGAGGATCAAATGAGAGCTCACTGGATAATAAACCACTGCAGAATGTACCTGGGGGCTAGGGGATCTGCTTTCGAGATGTCTCACAGAGGTGCAGATGGGCTGGGTCCTCTCCACTGGCCACTTGGGCTATCACACAGCCTGGTGGCTGGGTGCCAAAAACATACATCCCAAAGGCCAAGGCCACAGGGTCCTTCATGCTCTAGCACTGGAAGTCACATGGCTTCACCTGTGTTCATTCTGTTGGTTAAGGCAGTCACCAGTCTGCTCCAAGACTGAAGAGGAGGGGACATGTACTCCCTGGCCACTTACAGGATGGGTGTCAAACAATCTGTGGACACCTTTATAAACTGCCCCACCTACAGAGTAGTCCGAATCAGAGGTCACTGGTTCAAATGCTCACGACCCCAGTGACCAGAGGTGGGCACTGCTGAAATCCCATCACAGGAAGATTCCTGGAACACAATCCTCTTGAGAGCCGGAGACTAGGGAAATGAGGTGCTGGGTTAGAACTCGGCAGTAGAGTGCTTTCCTGGCACGTGTGAGGCACTGGGGTTGATCCTCAGTGCCACGTAAACATAAAATAGGCTTCAAAAAAATTTGGGGTTGGGGTTGTGGCTCAGTGGTAGAGCACTTGCTTCACATGTGTTAGGCACTGGGTTTGATTTTCAGAACCACATATAAATGAATACAATAAAAGGTACATCAACAGCTAAAAAACATTTACAAAAAGTTTTAGATTCAAGACCTGGCTACCTTTATTTCTATTTTTGTACTTGGGATTGAATCCAGGGGCACTTTACCACTGACCTACATCCCAGCCCTCTTATGGCCTTGATATATTGCTGAGGTTGACCTTCAACCTGTGATTCTCCTGCCTCAGCCTCCTGAGTAGCTGGGATCACAGGCATGTGCCACTGTACTTGGCCCACTTCCCTTTTATTCCTCGACCATTGGGACCTCAGAATAAAGGTAGTATTCAAGTGTAGTAATTACACTCCAGGTCTGCCTCTTTCCTATGTAGGTTATAAACCGCTTCACATCTGTTCTGGAAAGGGGTGTGTTGGTGCACACCTGTAATCCTAGCAACTCGGGGAACTAAAGCAGGAGGATTTCAAGTTTGAGGCCAGCTTGGGCGATTTAGTGAGATTCTGTTTCCAAAAGGGCTGGAAAATAATAAATAAGCAAACAAACAAACAAATAAATAAATAAAAAGGGCTGGGGATAGAGCTCAGTGGTGGAGCGCTGGCCTGACATGTGTGAGGGCCTCTATTTTAAGGCTTCTGTCTTCCCAGGCCAAGTTATCCTGCAGAGAGGAACTGCCATTCTGCACTACCCAGGAGGGTGGAAGAGCTTTGGAACAGGAGGTGGCCAGTCCTGGAGATCAGAGATGAGTCACCCCTGCCCTCTGCCTTTCTTTGGCTTGATCTCCTGTGAACTGAAGTGGGAAGGGCCGGGAAGGCTCTGTAAAGGGCAGCCACCCCTCAGACCCCTGGCACTGGGACTCTCCCTCTGCTCCTGCTCTCTGCACTGCTGGCTTCAGTCCGGAGGTTCCCCAGAGCAGGATAAAGGCAACGACGCACCAAACATAGGAAACAGTTTTATTTCAAAAAGTATCGAAGGCATCCTAAAACCTTAGACAGGTTTCTCAACATTCATAAGCCTAGAGAACAGACAAAAATAAATAGCAAATTGTTCCCACCCCTGGGGCAGGACTGGAAGGAGGGTGTTCCTTACTGTGAGTCTCTTGAGTCATATAAATATAGAATATGTTCTAGATCAGCATTAAATACTAGTCACTTTACTTTTCATAACTTAACGTCTTATAGACAGAAAGGTTCTATACATGTAACACATGGGGACAGCCCCATAGCCAGGTGTCCCAGCCTCTGTCCCAAAGTCTGTGTAGAGACCTCTGGTGGGGACCACCCAGCCCAGAACCGTGACAAAGGGAAAGCAGGAACAGAGGGTCTGGTGCTGGACCCCCGCTGGGTCCACGGGTGGGAGGGGCCTGCTCCTCGTCACCACTCTTGGTCTTTCTCAACCCACACTCCTGATGGTGGACACCTGGCTATCTCTGGACCAGGCAGGAGAGGGACACAGACCAAGCCCCCTGTCTCCTGCACAGGAGCCCCAGACAACGGGGTAAGCCAGCCACCATGAAGCAGCAGTGAGCAGGAGTCGAGAGCTCTGCCTTGAAGGCTCCATCCCAGAAGATGACTTGCGACAGGAGTGGCCGTGTCTCCAGGCAGAGTGGACTGGGCACACTCTGGCACTGAGTACGTACTCGGGGCCTTCTCTGCTGACAGACAAGCCACCTCACATGGGAAGGACAACCCTTGGGCTCCTCAGCAGCCCCAGGGAAGCCAGGCGAGGGCCAGGGGGAGACAGCTCTAGAGCGGAGGAGGTGGGAGCTCAGTGAGGGGGTTACTTGGCTGGGGAAGAGGAGGCCAAGGCACGAAGCCAGCACAGAGCTTCAGGGGTGTGCTGCCTGCCTGGCAAGTGCTCAGTAATGACTGGTGGTGGCTTCCCATGGTCAGGAAGAGCTCTGAGCTGCGGCCACTCCAGCCAGGGGATTCCAGAACATAGCTTTCTAACCCAACATGAGGGCACCTGCAGCACGTGACACCGTACAAGGGAACAGGCAGGCCGGGCCAGACAGGGACTTCCCAGAAGCCCTGCCACCTGGCCAGCAAATGGTCTTCGGTACCACTCGCTAAGAGAAGGTGCCAAGGCTGTTCCTGGCAGGAACCTGCTGCACAGCCAGGCCACCAGGGAAAGGCAGCCCTGGAGCCTTGCTTCCTTCCACCTCCTGAGGGAGAGTCTTGATCCCCTTCCTACAAAGGGAGGGGAGTGACAGACCCAAGCACAGGCCATGGGGGCTACCTGAAGGGGCTCAATCCCCCAGTCCATGGAAACATATCACTTCCAACAGAAAAAACGGGGCCTTCCCAAGCTGTGGTGTTTCCCAGGAGCTCCTCAGGGGTCCAGGCGGCCCCCATTCCTGCAGAAGCTCTGGCCAAAAAATCCAAACAAAACTGACCAGGGACTGGGTCCATGGCTCAGTGGCAGAATACTTGCCTAGCATGCAAAGCCCTGATCTCAACACTGCAACCCCCACCCCAAAACAAACCCTGACCTTGTCTCTCGAATACCCGCCTCCCACTGCTTTTAACCGTCAAACTTGGAACCAACTGCTGAGGCCACGGTACCCAGGGCTTCCTTAGAAGCAAAAGGACCTGACTCAGGGCGAGCTAGGGCTTTGCAGCTGTCCATTCGGCCAGTGTCAGCAACAGATGCCCAGGGCCTCCCAGCAAGGAGCTACAACCTCGCACTGGGGGCTTCAGTCCACTTCTCCAGTTTCCCCTCCGCCAACCAGGACAAAGCCCTGGAGGAGGACACACAGGCCAGTGGAGCAGGGAGACCCCGCGTCTGTCCCACTGTATCCTTGGGAACAGCTCAGTGTGCTGCTCTGGACCCCTCTGGGCTCCTACTCTGACTCAGTCCCCAGACCCTGTGCTCACCTGGAGGCAGCCCACCTCCACTCTGGTGTGAGATCCCAGTAGGGGCGAGGAGCAGACCCCCTCTATCTGGGGAGGTGGCCCACTGGGACACCCAGCACCGGTCAGAGTGTGGGACCCTACTACAACCATCGTCTCCTGGTTTCTGATGCTACAGGCCCAGATAGGGCCTGCAGGAAGGCAGGGGCCATTCCCAGACCCTCACAGGAAGCCCCCTGGCCCTGTGCTCCCAGGGTGGGAGAAGCGGTGCAGGGAGTGTGTAGGCCGCACGGGTGAGTCGGAAGCCACGGGGTAGGGATGACCTCTGGGAGCCACAGGTGTGCCAGCAGGGTTCTTCCTGGACCATGGGAGGGGCATTCATGACGGGCCTTGGCCCCAGCAGCCGTGACTTGGGTTCCAAGTGCACAGAAATCCTCCAGGCAATGGATCCTGGCTTCAGTCAGTGCTCAAGAGCCCGTGCTCTGCCTGGTGAGACCACCCTGACTTGGGCACAAAGGAGGGGCTGCTACCCCTGCGAGGTGCTGGGTTCCCTGCACCAAGGCCCTCCCGGGCCAGGCCAGGGCTAGTGCAGTTCTTCAGGGTTCCGCAGTGGCCGAAATCGGCCCGCATCCACGTCATTGCTGCCACTGTCCAGGTCAAAGCCGCGCCCACCCAAAGGCGTCTGGGGCATGAATTGGCGGAAGATGCTGACGCTGCCATGCCAGAAGGTGGGCTCTGGGAGCCGGCCCACCACACTCCACGCCCGAGCCTCTGGGTCATATGCTTCCACCACGTCCGAGAGCTCAAATGTGTTGTCATACCCCCCGGACACGTACAGCTTCCCTCCCAGGACAGCCAGGCTGCCCCCTACGTGTACCTGTGGGCCAAGGGGGATGGGTGAGTGGAAGCTGGCAGCCCAGGCAGGGAAGACCCTCTACTTCATGCTCCCCTCTGCCAGGAAGGTATGGGGACCTGGGGAGATCAGCAGTGCCCCACCAGCCCCTCACCAGGGGTCGCTGGGCACTTCCTAGACGCAGTTCCAGGAGCTGTACTCGGCCAACTTCCCAGGAAACGCGGTTGGGACAGACCAATGCCCTTCCACACCTCAACTAGGAAATAGGGCTCCCAGGGTCACATGCAGTGACCTGGCCTGGCAGGTGGTCCTCTCCACAGTGGCCAGGGCAGCGGCCACAGCACTGCCTCCTGTGTACAGGTGGCAGGAGCACGTCCTCCGCTCTCTTCATCTGGGCAGCAGAACCTCTAGGGCCGGCCCTACTCTTCTTCCCATCTCTAAGACAGGGAAACTGGCTCATGTGGCTCACAGTGGCAGAGCCGGGACTTGACCCAAAGCCTGGACAATACCACTGAGCCTTCCCAGCACCAGAGTCTTAGTGCTTCTCTTCCTAACGAGCAGAGAAAGAAGGGACGCCTTGACCAGGAGTGGCAGCAGTCTGGGCGTCCCATTCAGAGTGCACAGCAGTTGTCCAATTAATGTATCCTAAGGTCGGCTCCTCAAGAACCAGCTGAGGGAGGCTCGGCCTCCAGAAGCCTCCTATCTGACCTCACCCTGCTCTAGCAGGGCTGCTGGCGCCCCATAAACACACCAAGCACTCCCTGCTCTGGGGCTTGTGCACCTGCTGTCCCTCTAAGGTGACCCTGTTTCCGTCCCTCACTTCCTTCTGCTCTTTGGCTCAGAGCAGGTACTCAGCAGGTCTAAAGGACGAACTCGGTAAAGGGTGGCCCTGGGATCTTATCTAACACCGGTCTCGGTGAGCCTCAAGTGCCAACAGCTTCTCTGAACTGGGATGGTTCCCAGAGAGGGCCGAGCCCCACCCACATGGCTGCTCCCCGATACTCATCCCAATGACACGCGGGTTGCAGACCCAGGACAGCCTGTGCTCACAATGCTGGCACCGCTTCAGAGTTACCTGATTCATAGACGGGATCTTGTCCCACTCGTTCTTTACTGGGTTGTACACGTCCACCTCGGCAGAGTCATCCCTGTGGAGGGAAGGAGGGGGCGGACAGCTGGTCAGAGCAAGGAGGAGGCTCCTAGGGTAGCAAGGGACAGAGTCCACAAGGCTCCTCTACTGAATTTCGTTCCCCATCCCACTCCTAGTACTGGACATGGAACTGAGGGTGCTCTACCACTGAGCCACATCCCCAACCCTTTTTATGACCATCTTGAGATGGTCTCACTAAGTTGCCTCAAACTTGCCATCCTCCTACCTCAGCCTTCTCTTTTGCTGAAGTTACAGGCATGTGCCACCTACCCAGCTGTGACTTGGAGTTGGTTTTTTTTTTTTTTGGGGGGGGTGTACTGAGGATTAAACTCAGGGGCACTCAACCACTGAGCCACACCCCCAGCCCAATTTTGTATTTTATTTAGAGACAGGATCTCACTGAGTAGCTTAGGGCCTTGCTTTTGCTGAGGCTGGCTTTGAACTCATGATCCTCCTGCCTCAGCCTCACGTGCTGCTGGCATTACAGGCTTGCACCATTGTGCCTGGACAACTTGGGAGTTTTTGATGCCATATGGCAGCTCTCTCAGTGGGAGACCCCATCCCCACTGTCTCAGAGAGTGATTTCAGGCTCCAAGGCTAGAACCCAGTCTTGCTCCCTAAACCCAGAGATCACACCCTGGGATACCTGCAGCCCTTTGGTGAGTCCTACCAGCCAGCAGAAAGCAGCTGCTACTCCCTTGTGACAGTCCTGGTAGGTTCCTTCAGATCTTTCTTTTTTAAAAATATTTTATTAGTTGTTGATGGACCTTTATTTATTTGTATGTGGTGCTGAGAACTGAACCCAGTGCCTCACACATGCCAGGCAGGCGCTCCACCACTGAGCCACCATCCCAGCCCCTCTTTCAGATCTTGAAGTTCCTTCCCACCCTGGGCTTCCCAACCACCCCACCCTGCCTCGGTCTCCTCACCCTCCCAATTCTGATCTGAGCCCCGCTTTGGGGAAGGCCTTCGCCTTCTGCCCTCAACATCACTGTGAGCCTGACCCTGTCTTATTCACTGCTGACTAAATCCTTGGTGCCCAGCTGGACCAAGACAGTCACGGAGATGAGGGCATCAACACCCTTCCTCCTGTTTGACACTCCTACAATCGAAGGTGTGAAAGCAAGGCCTTGGACAGCAAAGGTGGTGAGAAGAAAACCAGCAGCAGTAAGAACAGAGGTCAGGGGCTGGGCTGGGCTCAGCGGGAGAGCGCTGGCCTCACATGCACGAGGCCCCGGGTTCCATCCTCAGCACCACATAAAAATAAATAAAGATATCGTGCCCATCTACAACTAAAAAAATGTTAAGCAAACAAACAACAAAAACAAAAAAACAAAGGCTGGGGGTCAGCAAAAAGGCCAGACAGCAAATATTTTAGAGGATCAAGCTGTCACTGTCATGCAAAACCAGTCACAGAGGTTCTGAAACAGAAGGGCTGGCCGTGCTCCAGTTAAACGCTACAGAACAGAAACTTGAACTTCATACGGGTTTTCCTGTCTGGAAAGCAGGACACTTGTGTTGAGTCCTCCCCGCTACCCAACCATTTCAAAATGGGAACCCACTCAAGTTTGTGGGCCCTAGGACGATGGTCATTAAATATGGGGACCTGCTCAGCTGTCCCCACCTCTCACCCCCTTTTCCAGCAGAGACACAGGACCTGCAGACAGAAGGGGCTGGACTAGACGGGGCTCCCCGGCTCTTGCACTGCACCCTAACCAAGCAGCCACCTTTTACAGGACCGCTGCAGGACAGGAGCCACAGGGCAGAACCCCCTGGTCACAGAGGAGGGAGGAGGAGCCGCAGCCTCTACACAACACGGGCTGTCTCCGTGGGGATGGCAAGTGGCCCATAGGCACTACCCAGAGATAAGTGGCATTTTGGGCCAGGGGTTATATGGTCCACGAAGAGCCCAAGTGTATGAGCAGGGCGTTGGTGGGTGGGAGGAACAGGGCGCAGTCCCTGGGCCCCAGGTCTTGCCCCACACCCAGGTCCTTCTCTTTCTCCTTCCACAGCCTCTACTCAGGCCCAGGCCAGCTCCCAAGCCTCCTGGCAGGCCACTCCCCTGTTCCGCACCCTGGGGTCGGGGCTGAGGACTGCCACCTCCCACATGCCCCCAGCCTGAGTAAGAGCTGGCAGAGGCCACGCCCTCCCGGTTGCCACAGGAGTGGCCCAGCCAGGGGAAGGGGAAAGCGGGTGGGTCTCGGGAGAGAGTAGCACTTGGGTACTTCCAGTTCTAGGACCACAGGACAGAGAGGACATTCTCAAAGGCACTTGGCCTAGAACCACTGCCGAGGGGCTGAAGGGAAGTTTCTGGCATTCTGAGAGTTGTATTTATAGCCATCCCTACCCCCTCTTTGAAGACACTTCCAAGATGCCGGGGAGGGAGGAGGGTCAGGCAGTTTTATAACAGGACTAGACCTGGCTGAGATTCCAGGGCTTTCTCAGAGTAGGCCTTTGGCATATGTCGACGCAGGCCCCTGAGCCACTGTATGACCAGCAATGGACACCTTTCCCCTCTGTTGCTCACCTTGAACGAGAGTCTCCTGTTTCCAGGGTGAAGCAGACAGAGGCCAGTGCTGTTCAGGCCTTGGGCATTTACCCCCTGTTCAAAATCCCAGGGGGAAAGGGGGCAAAGGGGACTGTCACTCATGCTCCCTCCTTCCTTCCTGGTCCCACAGTTTCAGGTAGGCTCTAGGCCAGGAAAGGGAGCAGCAAATGCAGGAACGTACCCCATGTGTGCGTGCACACACACAGTACTGTGCGCATGCAGGGAGGCCATTCAGCGGCCAGGAGGGCCATCTGGCGTAACCAGTGGACAGAGCTGGTGATCTCGCTCACATGTGCTAGACTAGCAGATGCCCAGTGACCCAGTGACTGCCTGTCTCTGCTCTGAGCTGCCAGGGCTGCAGCTCTTTTTCTAAAAGAACCCAACTCACCACCCATTAAGAAAACCAGAGCTGGGTGCGGTGGTGCATGCCTGATTCCTAGCAGCTCGGGAGGCTGAGGCAGGAGGATTGCGGGTTCAAAGCTAGCTAGCCTCAGCAAAAAACGAGGCACTAAGTAACTCCGTGAGACCCTGTCTCTAAATAAAATACAAAACTGGGCTGGGGATGTGTCTCAGTGGTCGAGGGCCCCTAAGTTCAAACCCCAGTACCAAAAAGAAAAGAAAACCAGGCCAGGCATGGTGGCATACACCTGTAATCCCAGCAACTTTGGAAACTGAGGCAGGAGGATCGCAAGTTCAAGGCCAGCCTCAGTAACTTAATAAGACCCTAACTAACTTAGTGAGACCCTGTCTCAAAAAATTGTTAAGAAAGATCTGGGGGTGCAGCTCAGAGGGAGAGTGCTTGCCTAGCACACTCAGTCCCTAGTAGCGTGTAGTGCATGTGCACACACATGCACACGCACACAT
Organism: Spermophilus citellus; assembly: GCF_964194105.1. NCBI lineage: Eukaryota > Metazoa > Chordata > Mammalia > Rodentia > Sciuridae > Spermophilus > Spermophilus citellus. The sequence continues at coordinate 135,398,319 of NC_138191.1, read as the reverse complement.
GCCAGACACACAGGGCATTGGGCATGTGGGGACTCACCTGACGAAGTACATGAGTCCATTCAGAGTCACAGTCTTAGGCGCAAAGGACCAGGGTGGGAGCTGACCGCAGTCCACCAGTGACCACAGGTCGGTGTCTGGATGGTAGCACTGCATCACCATAGTCTCCTTGCCCGCCAGGGAGCCGATGGCGTAGAGACGGCCACGGCAGGCCGTAGTGGAGCAGTTGTCCATGGGGTAGGTCATGGGCTGCAGGGCCTCCCAGGAGTCAGTGGTGTGGTCATAGCGCTCCGTGCTATCTGCAGCCACCACGTACAGCAGCCCATCCAGCACAGAGGAGCTGTGGTACTCCCGGGCCTTCAGCATGGGTGCTACCTCCGTCCACTCATTCACACTGGAGTTGTACCTCCACACACAGTCATAGAGCCGTGAGCCATCCGAACCGCCTGCCAGGACGCACAATGGGCAGATGGTCAGCTCACTCGGGGCGAGTCACCTACCTGTGCCTTCCTGAACTACCAGGGCCTCTCCCTGGAGAGGAATCAACCTCACTGGCCTTCACCCGAGAAATGCAAGTGGCCAAAGGTCAGAAGCTCTGGGCTTTGGTGGGGACCACTGCCACAGTGCACACCTAAGCCCTGGGGCACTCTGCTGAATATGCAGGCAGCCTCTGTCAGGACCCCCGACAGAATCACCCAACACCAACAGGTTATCTGGTACTTCTCCTGGGTGGCCACAGAGCATAGAGCTTGCTCACCAAATTCTACCCTTCCTGGGCACTCTCTAACCAGGGCTCTGCCAGAACAAGGTGAGAGGAAATCCAGGCTGTGAGCCAAAGACCTAACCAAAGATCATGCTATCAGGGCGCTTCAGGGTTCTGGTTTTGGGGCAGGTTACAGGGATGGGTTTCATTTGAAAAATTCATCAATCTGTACAAGTATGATGTATGCTCTTCTAAGGAATTCTGGGGACTGCCTCCCCTGGCCTCGGAGGCCGGTGCCACAGGCAGGGCAGGATTAGAGACACCTTCTGTTTCACAGCCCTGAGCTTTGGAAGGGAGAAGACATTCTTGTAAAGCTCCATCTGGGCCTGTACCTTCCTCCCAGGTGCTGTGGCAAAGGCAGCTGAAACTAGCTTCCTGGCCCCCAGGAAATTCCCAACTGCCAGGCCAGCTGAATGGAATGACCCAGCCACCTGCCTGAAACCCAAAGGATTAGCTGCTCAGCTGTGACATTTGTGGAAGGGCATGCAGAAGCTGGGGCAAGTCTGGCCAGTTCTTGGAGGGAGTTCTCTGCTCAAAGCCACATGTCAGACTTCAGAGGGGATGGAGATGGGTGGCAGTTGGGGACATGGTCCCCAAACAAAAAAGGGCCAACCTCAAATTGGAAAGAAGGATATATTCGAACAAATATCAACAGAGGGTCAGCTGGCTGCCAGACATAGGGCCAGAAAGCGTGGTCAGACCCCAGGACATCCCTGGGCTGGGGCATGGCTCAGAGTAAATTCTCTCCTGAACGTGCCAGGCTGGGGCACAGCCACCATGATAAACCAGCCAGAGCCTCCCTGCCTGATAACAGCCCAGAGGCCTGACCTAGTCATTTCTTTCCTTATATAGCAGTCACAGACCGCCCCTGCTTGCCCCACAGAAAGGGGTAGACTCCCTCCTGTTTGAAAAGGGATTCATCCTTAATAAAAAATGTGGTAAAAGCCCAGGACTGGGTCAGGCTGGGGCCCGCCCACCATGACTCGGCAGTGTTTTGGGGTTTGAGCCAAGTAACTGGAAGAAAACCTAACACGTGATGGTGTTTACAGTGGCAGGCCAGCTCAGCCTAAACACCATGTGACCCACAGCCCCGTGGCTAGGTGCAAGTCCCAAGAAACCTTGTCACTGGGGATAAAGCCAAGGAGTCAGGGGGCCCTGGTGGCACAGCAGGGCAGAAATGTCCTGGCTGGGGAGAATGGGCGCCTCACCAGGAGTTAGCCTCCTGTGTGTCCCCACATTCCTTGCAGAGAAAAAGAAAGCATTCATTGTGTGGGTGAATGGCCATCTCTTCAAACAGGAGGGAAGCACCTCCCGGGCCAGGCAGGCCCTACCGCACCAGGAACTGGGCCCACAAGCAGCTACTTGTCTCTGCTCACGTAAGGCGCACTTTTAGGTTGAAAGTAATTGGAGAAACGCAGTTGTCCAGGCTCTGGCTTGGACTCAGGTGGGCCCTCGAGTCCAGGTTCTGCGGCTGTCTCCTGGAAAGATGGTGGGCTTCCCCTGGTCAGCCCCCAGCGCACTCACCCGTCACATAGATGTCATTGCCCAGAGCCACGATGCTATAGCCCCCGCCCAGGTGGTCGGGGAACTCGGCCAAGTAGCGCCACTGGCCCGTCTGTGGGTTATAGCAGTCAACCGTGACCAGTTCGTCGCAATCCTGGTCACAGCCGCCCACAAGCACGAGGATCTCAGCAAGGCCGGTAGAGGGGCGCGGGCGCATGCGGGGACAGGGCCCGCGGTCGTGGCGGTCGTAGCGCGCCGCCTGGAAGTCGCGCGCCTCGCGTAGTAGGCGCAGGCAGGGCGGGCAGCGCGCCACCAGCGGCTCAGCCTCGACGTGCGCCAGCAGGTAGAAGCGGCGCACGAAGGGCAGGCGAACTGCCTCCAGCAGCTGTGGCCAGTGCGCGGCGCGGCGCGGTGGGTCCGCGCGCACCCAGCGCAGAGCCAGCTGGTAGGCCGCCTCCTCCTTGGGCACGCAAAGCCCGTCGTCGCGCAGGTAGCGCAGCAGGCGCGCCAGAGGCAACCGCTCCAGCTGCTCAGCACCCAGCTCGCCCACGTGGCGCAGGATGAAGCGCTGTGCCGCGCTCGCCAGCCCCGCGCAGCTGAAGGCCTCCGCGAAGTCCTGCATGTCCAGGCAGTTGGCCAGGTCGAGCTGCTGCTGCAGGAAGGTGCCGCACGCCTCCTTCACGGCCGGGAACTGCAGCAGGTCCGCAGCGCGCAGCAGCGGCTCGGCGTTGTCGCCGCTCACCGCCACGCGGCCCGTGTAGCTGAAGTCCAGCAGCAGCTGCAGCATGTCGGGTGGCACGCCGTGCAGGCGCACCCGCTCTGCGCGGCTCTCGCGCAGCTGCCCAGCGAACATGGCGCGGAAGTAGGGGCTGGCGGCCGCCAGCACGGCGCGGTGCGCTGGGAAGTCGCGCCCGCCCGCCGCCTCCAGGGTCACGTCCAGGAACTTGCGCTCTGCGCGGAGCTGGCTCAGGCCGCGCAGCAGGCTCAGGGCGTGTGCGGGGTCCGAGAAAGGCAGCACGGCCAAGGGCGCCGGCCGCTCCATGGCACCTTCACCTCGGGACTCTGGGATGCCGCGGCCGGGGCCTGCGGAGGGACGCGACGCGCTGGGCACCGCCGCTATAAGTACAGCCGGGCGCGGTGGCCTTAGTAGGCGGGGCTTGGGGGGCGGGACGCCGATTGCAACGCCCAGTTAACCCCTCCGGGTTCGGTACGCCTCCCGTCAGCAGCCCGCTGGCGGCGCGGGCTTGCCACCCCCGCGCCGCGCCCGCCCCCGGCCCTCCAGGCTGAGTCACCGCCGCCCGCGCCCGCTCCCTCTCTCCGCCCTTCCGGGGCTTCCTGCAGCCTCCCGCCGGCGCCGTGCCGGGATCGGCGGGCGGCAAGTGCTGGCCTCCTGCGGCGGCCTTGCGCGCGCGCGGGGGTTGCTGACCTCAGGGTCCTGCCCACCACCCACCCTGGCTGCGGAGCAAAATCCCGGAGGCGAGCTCGGCGCCCGGATTTGCGGCCACTCCTCTGACGCCCATTCCTAACTGCGCTTCCCGCGGGTCCCCGGGAGGCTTCGTTCCCAAGCCTTTTGTTGTTTTGTTTTCGTGAGTTCCAGTAGTTCCTAGGATCGCTAGTTAACTCCGTCAAAGGGCAGATTTAAAACGATAGGATTTATACAACTCAGGACCAAAGCACCAGCAAGCCTAAGGGTTTTAGGTGACTTTTTTTTTCTTGGCGCATTTGTAAATGACCCGGGGCCAGATTTCAGGAATGTGCTCCACCGAGTTCCTGCCTGAGTTTCAAACTCAGCAACGCAGCCCTGAACTGTAGGCAGCGGGGAGGAGTAGCTTTATTTTCCCAGGAGACTCTAGGCTCCAGAGTCGCCCTCCCAAGGGAGGGCCTCCTCAGCGAAGACGCCCTAGGGGTCCAGAGACAGCTCAAGGTCAGATGAGGGAAGTGCCTTAAACACCGCCTCACGGTCACCTGAGCGGTGGTGGGCAATGACAGAGAAAAGGATCTCCCTTATTTTAGTCACTTCCACAAATACAGTACCGCTTTGAACGGTAACCTAAAGGGGGGGGGATGACCCCTCCCTTGGAAACCTTTTCTTTAGTTTAAGGTATGCATGCTTGGTTTCAAGAGGACCCTATTCAGCCTCCAGTTCTGCGTTTTGCAGAGGAAATTTTGGATTTTTGTTTACCAGCCCCCAGCCCCGCTTGGTGGGCCTTAATGAACGCTTTCCTGCTGAAGGCAGCTGCGGGGGGGGCCCCCTTGAGCCCCAGAGCAGGCCAGGCACCCTGGAGCCATCTGTCAAACCTAACTGCCTGCTGGGTCAGCACAGCCTCTTCCTGAGGAGACTGTATTCCATCTCTGAAATGAGACCCTTAGGGTTTCCCTTCTATTCCGGAACCTCTGTCACTTTGCCCTAAGAATGCTTCTGGGTCTAAATTTCAGGTCAGGTCTGGAAGCTGAGGCCTAAGTGAAAAACCATTCAGGTGCCCTGGCAGCTGCCTGTTGCCCATAGAAGGACTGTTCACATAGCTTTTGAGGGCAGCACAGCATTCCTGGGCCCAGGAGCCCAGCCAATAGCTAACTTGCACAGAATTTGTGACAGTTTCCAGCAGCCAGGAAGTGGGATGTTTGAAGGGAAAAGAACAACAGTCCCTCTGGGTCAGCTCTTCCACCTTGCATCAGTCTAGTGATTACATCAGTGATCTGTGGTTGAGAATTGTTACAGTTCCTTTTGTTTGTTTGTTTTTACATTCCTAAACCTGAAGTTTTATTCAAATATTTGGTTATACAGTTTTGAAGATGAATGATGTACATATTTATTGAAATGGAAAGATGTTCATGCTATAGTGTCTGTGAAAAACATGAGATTACTTGTGGTATGATCCAATTTGCTATTTGTGTTCTTTTTTAAAAAAATATTTTTTTTAGTTGAACATAATACCTTTATTATATTTGTTCATTTTTATGTTGTGCCAGAGATTGAACCCAATGCCTCACACTTGCTAGGCAAGAGGCAAGAACTCTACCACGGAGCCACAACCCCAGCCCATATATGTGTTCTTGTACTAATGAAAAAATTGTAAAGGTAATTTTTTCTCAAGGTAGGTAGGTTTGTTATATTCTTTTTTTTTTTAATTTTTATTTTTTAGTTTTCGGCGTACACAACATCTTTGTTTGTATGTGGTGCTGAGGATCGGACCCGGGCTGCACGCATGCCAGGCAAGCGAGCTACCGCTTGAGCCACATCCCCAGCACAGGTTTGTTATATTCTTGCTTGGCTGCAATTTGTCTTTCTATACTAAATATACATTACCTGTGTATTAAAGAATACATGTTCATTTGTGTACAACCAGAGAAATGAAAAGTTGTACTCCAAAAAAATAAAGCTGCAATTAAAAAAAAAGAATACAAGTTCAAAATAAAATTAAAAATTCAGGGATGGGGCAGGGTGTAGTGGTGCACACCCGTAATTCCAGCTACTTGGGAAGGGTCAATTTGAGTCCAGCCTGGGCAAATTAGAAGGATCCGCTCTCAAAGTAAAATATAAAGGGCTGCGGGTACAGCTGAGTGGTAGAGCCTTTTCCTATAATGTGCCAAGATTTGGGTTCAATCTCCAGTGGGGGAGATTTTCAGTTTATCACTGAGCCATATTCTTTTTTTTTTTTTTTTTTTTTTTTTTTAAGATAGGGTCTTGCTAAGTTGCTAAATTGCTTGGAGCCTCACTGTTGCTGAGGCTGGCCTGAACTTTTCGATCCTCCTGTCTCAAGTCTTGGAATTGCTGGGATTGCAGGCATGTGCCACTGTGCCTGGCTAAAGAATCAGTTATTGAGGAAGAAAAAGCATATTTCTTGATTTCCAGGATCTGACACCTAACAGGCAAACGCTTGAAACCATGTATGTATGGAAGTCAGTAAAGGCACATGGTTAGAATAGAAAGGCACAGATTTAGACCTATCAGCTGTGTTTGGAATTCTGAATAGCCTACCAACCCAGGCATGCTATTTAATTCCTCTTTTTCCTGTCAGTTCCATGAGTTCAAAATGAGAATGTGAGAAATTTATTCACTATAGTGTGACAATACCACCAATATATTCAAGCTATATTAATTATAGAGAAATTTATAAGCAAACTATATTTATTAAAGTGATTTAAATTCCTGTGAGATCATACAACAGTGTCGTGTGGTGCAAATTCTATTGTTTGTGAGGAAGATTTTAAACTGCCAGATAAGCAGTAGTTTGTGGGCAATGCCTTTGTTTATAGATTAAACTTTAATCATGAAAATTCTACAAGTTCACATCTTCTTTTTTTAAATTTTATTTTATTTATTTGTTTATTTTAGAGAGAGAGAGAGAGAGAGAGAGAGAGAAAATTTTAATATTTATTGTTTAGTTTTTTTTTTCCAGTGTACACAATATCTTTGTTTGTATGTGGTGCTGAGGATCAAACCCGGGCCGCACACATGCCAGGTGAGCGTGCTACCACTTGAGCCACATCCCCAGCCCCATATTTAATTAAACATTTAAACTGTTAATTTTGGTGTTTGAATTTCAGTTTAGACAAACAGGACAAGGAGTGACTAAGATCATTTTAAAAGCTATTACCTTTTTCAGGGCTGGGGTTGTGGTTCAGCCGTAGAGCGTTTGCCTAGGCCCTGGGTTTGAGCCTCAACGACATGAAAATAAATAAATAAATAAGATAAAGGTATCATGTCCAACTATAACTAAAAAAATAAATATTAAAAAAGCTATTACCTTTTTACTTTTTGGCATTTCTTAAAATTTATTTTTTCTACCTGGGTTTGGTGGTACACCCCGTTAATCCCAGTGACTCAGAAGACTGAAGCAGGAGGATCACAAGTTCAAGGCTAGCCTCAGTAACTTAATGAGACCCTAAACAACTTAGTAAGACCCTGTCTCAAAATAAAAAATTATAAGGGCTGGGGGTGTTGTTTATTGGAAGAGTGACCCTGGATTCAATCCCTACTGGGGGGGGGGAATATATATATATATATATATATATATATATATATATATATGCATATATATATATACATACACACACACACATACACATACACACACACATACATACATACATACACACACACACAAAACAAACACACATATGTGTATATATTCCTTTTTTTGTTCCCTATTTTACATAAGTGTATTTAAGCACCCCAATGTAGAACTTGAAGTGGGCAGGCAGGTTAGGGACGTGACTTTGTGGTAGGACCTGATTTTTTTTAAATATTTTTTTTTAGTTGTAGATGGACATAATATCTTTATTTTTATTTATTTTTATTTTATGTGGTGCTGGGGATCAAACCCAGGGTCTCAAGCATTCGAGGCAAGCATTCTACTATGAGCCACAACCCCAGCCCAGGACCTGATTTTGATCCCCAGCACGAAAGAAAGAGAGGAAAGTTTCCAGGATTTATTTTCTCCATAAGAGTCATTTATCCCTACTCAGGACAGATGTGCCTCATGTATTAACAGCAGACACTGGAAAAAGTAATCAAACTGTTCTACCCTGCTACACCACCACCTGTGAAAGAGGTTGAGCTTCTCTAGTGGCACAGTGTGTGGGGGATTACATTGTTGTTTTGTGTGCTGGCTGTTGTCTTTCTCATTGTGAAAGGGAGAGCCAGATGAAGTCTTGCTGTGCAGGCAGGTAACTCCGGTCTCATTCATCTCCAGGGAGCACCCAAATCTGAACCAAAGACCCAGAACACAGGTGCTGGCTACATTTGGGTGTAGACCTCTCAGAGCTTGAACCCTGGCTGGCAAGCCACCAGGCCTGAGTCTCCAGGAGCACCGAGTCTTCTTAGCATGCTAGAAGTGGGGGCAGCCAAGTGGAAGGATTTGTCTTTCTCTCTGCCTCTAGTGGAGTTGGAAGTTGACCTTCCTGTCCCTAGCGCCATTTAAAAAAAAAAAAAAACTTTCAGTAGGAACACTCAGGAATATATAAGCCAGCATTTGGAGTCAGAAACCATTGTGCCTTTTCTCCTGTTACAAACCCTGAAATTTTTTTTTGATTCCTTAAGATGTGGCTTATCATAATGCTCTTAATCTTTTTCTTTAAGGAATGTCATAGTAATCTCTTAATTCATTGCATTTATATATGTAAATGAGATACTCTAAGACTTTAATCTGCACTTGCTGTAATCCTTATATTCTACCAGTAGGAACCATAACAAGAAATTCAATTGATGGGGCTGGGGTTGTGGCTCAGCGCTTGCCTAGCATGTGTGAGGCCCTAGGTTCAATCCTCAGCACCACATAAATTGATTAAAAAAAAGGTTTTGTGTCTGACTACAACAAAATAATAAATATATTTTGTAAAGAAATTCAATTGAGGGGCTGGGGATGTGGCTCAAGCGGTAGCGCGCTCGCCTGGCATGCGTGCGGTCCGGGTTCGATCCTCAGCACCACATACCAACAAAGATGTTGTGTCCGCCGAGAACTAAAAAATAAATATATATATATATAAATATATATAAAGAAATTCAATTGATTTCTCTGTTCATAGCAGTTTACATTTCTCTGTGAAAACCTGACAATACAAAGTCTAGAAATTGACTTAAAATCATTCACACACATATTGGTCCAGTTGTCAAGGCAGTAAAAGTTGAAGACAGTATGATTTTGAGGAAGTTTCACTTTTTTCTCATTTTCGGAAAATGGAAGTGAGTAAAGGCAGCTTAGGAATTGAGTACTAAGGGCAGGAAAAACCCATGAATATGCCAGGATAGGCTGGTGCAGGGGAGCTCACCTGTCATCCTAGCCCCTTGGGAGGCTGAGGCAGGAGAATCACACGTTTGAGGCTGGCCTTGGCAATACAGGAGGCCCTGTTTCAAGACAGAAAATAAAAGCTGCTGGGGATGTAGTACAGTGGTAGATTGCCTCTGGTTTCAACCCCCAGTTATGGGGGCCAGAGGATATACCATTTACCTGAACAAAAAAACTAACATCAGAAACATCAGAAAATTGTTCTGGGAAAAACACTCAAGTACACAGTTAAAAAGGGAAGCAGAAAGCATTCCTCAATGTTCCCCCAAATGAATGTAGTGGAGCCAGTGAGACTTAGGAAGGTGAAGCTATATTTGGTAACTCAATTAAAATAACTACATTCTCAAGTTACTAACTGGGAACCCAGGGTATTGTGAGTATTTTTAACTTGTCACAACCTGTGCTAATGTTGGCTTTTCCCCCCTCCTCTTTTCTAAGCAACTTCAATCATCTGAGAATTAGCATTCTGCAGCAGGCTTTTTTTTTTTTTTTTTTTTTTGTGTGTGTGTGTGTGTGTGTATTTTAATAGAAAACAAAGAATCATAGATTCCAAGGATCTGACTACTGGGGCTAATGCTCTTGAATTACTCAAGGAATTCTAGATTTGCCCCCTGGAGCCCAGGAGTAGTACAGTACACCTGAAAAATAAAGGAGATACAGCACAAACCCAGGCCTGTCACACTCTATAGAGCCCTGCATTCTATCTATCACTTTGTTACCCCACAAATACTTATTCACCATTGAAGTTGGGTCAATTACTGCTGCTATAGTCCTCTCCTCTTCTTCTTCTTCTTCTTTTTTTTTTTTTTTTTGTATTCTAAAAGGCTAAATTTCTAAGGGAAATTGAAGGGGAGACCAACAACAATAACAAAACCCTTCTCTACTAATGGAGTGGCAGGAAGAGAGACTAGTAAAGAACAGCACTCAGTATTGGCACCAAGAATCACTGCTGCGGGCTTGGGATGTGGCTCAAGTGGTATCGCGCTGGCTCGCCTGGCATGCGTGCGGCCCAGGTTCAATCCTCAGCACCACATACAAAGATGTTGTGTCTGCCGAAAACTAAAAAATAAATATTAAAAAATTCTCTCTCTCTCTCTAAAAAAAAAAAAAAAAAAAAAGAATCACTACTGCCAGGCGCATTGGGTCAGGGCCTGGAATCTGCTACTCAAGAGTAATCCTAGGCCGGGGCTGGTGGCATACACCTGTAATCCCAATGGCTCAGGAGGCTGAGGCAGGAGGATTATAAATTCAAAGCCAGCCTCAGCAAAAAGCAAGGTGCTAAGCAACTCAGTGAGACCCTGTCTCTAAATAAAATACAAAAAAGGGCTGGGGATGTGGCTCAGTGTTTGAGTGTCCTTGAATTTAATCCCTGGTACCAAAAAAAAAAAAAAAAAAAAAAGGAATACAGATGTAGCTTGGAACTAGAGTGCAAAGTGCTTGCCTACTGTGTGCTAACATGTACTGGGTACTGCAAACAACAATAATTACTGTTTACTAAGGCCCAAATTCAAGAAACACCTATTGCATTAAAGTGTTGAGTAGGAGGGGTTATCACTTGGAACTGGGGTTTTCCTTCCTTGTGGCAACCCTGGGGTCCTCTATAAAACCCTGCATTCTATCTTCAGGTTTTTTTTAAGGTGCTGGGGATTGAATTCAGGCACCCCAGCATGACAGGTGGAAGCTCTACTACCTTGCCACATCCCAGTTGGTTTCTTGACCTGTGTTGTATAAGACATAATGCTTATTATGTGTAATATTTACCATAGGGAATAAATCAGGTGTAACAAAACAAAAAAACCAATTCTCATGTTTCATTTGGATTTCGCTGTAATAATTATTCTTCTTGGTGTATCTTTTAAGCTACCAAAAGGATAATATCTTCAAAGTCCTTTTTTATTCAGGCAAAACAAGTTGCTCCTGGTGCCTCTGGGCAATACTGGCTAACCTCAGGACATTGGCTTTGGCCATAGAAATCAGATAGCATATTAAGTCTATGGTTAAATCATCTACATAAGACAACTCTATAAGTTGTTGAAGAGACAGGCTAAGTGCCCAGTCCTCCTTTTCATCTTAGTAATTTATCTGCGTATCATCATCCTGTAAAGCGCCTCAGTTTATCACCTCTGGGGAGCCCTCCTAAGGGCTGCCATACTGCACAGATAATAAAGCAACAATAAGAGTAAGCTACCATTTATTGAACCAGGCACTATGCTATAAAATTTATGCTTAGGAAGTTGAGGCTAGACGTATTTCTAAAGCAAGCCCATTCTCTTAATCACCAAACGTTTCCATTAGAATCATTTTAACCACAGAATTAGCAATAGCCATAGGTACAGCACACACGCCCTCTCAAATAATCTCATCTTCCTAGAGCGTTGAGGAGTTCCTTTTCTGATTTGGATTAAAATTTTTATGTCATTCCCTTTTAACAGTTCGTCTTCGAATCTATTAAATATGTCGTTAGGGGCTCATCTGCATTTTGTATATAAACACTTTTCCTTTCTACGATCCTTAGTGCTACAGAACGCCAGGCCTGCTCCTGGTCATTTCACGAGGGCAGTCCACGAAGTCAACCTTCAATATCCAAAGTTGTCCAGCACCTCGCGGTCGGTCCCGGACGTCGCCAGCTGCTCCGGCAGCCCGGCCAGTGCCGCGAAGGGCAGCGTCCAGCCGGGCCCCGCGCCGGTCCTCCCGGCAGGAACACGAGCCGGGAGGGCGAGGAGGCCGCGGCCCCAGGCAGCGCGAAGGGCAAAGCACAAAGCGCGCCTCGCGAGCCCCCGAGCGCCAGGGACGCGTCCGCGGAGTTCCGCCGGCTCCACAGTGCTAGCCGGCCCCGCAGGAGTCCCGCCCCGCCGTCCTGAATCGGCGGGCTCCGCCCGACGGCCGCAGCGGCCCGGCTCGCCCCGCCGTGCCTGGGACCCCCGCCCGCCGGGGCCACCCTGAGTCCTGCGGAGGAAGGGCCGCCCTCCGTCGGCGCCCCTCCCCCACCGACCCGCGACGCCAGTCCCCGCCCCCGCCCTGCTCCGCCCGCGCATCGGCGGCAGCCGCGCAGCCCCATGGGGCGTGGAGTCCCCCAGCGGCCTCTGCGCGCCGCGGAGTCGCTACACGGACTACGACTCCCACAGTGCCCCGCGCCGCCAGGGCCACGCCCCCGCCGCGGCGCCCGGACTACACTTCCCGGCAAGCCTCGCGGCACTCCCGCCCTCCCTCCCGAGACACGAGCCGAACTGGGCGTCAGGTCGGGGAGCCGGTCGGGTTCCCGCTCGCCGCCGCCGCCGCCGCCGCCCCCCGCAGCGCCTCTCCCGCCTCTCCGCCGCCCCGGCCGGGGAAGCTGCATCGCCCACTCTGCTTGGTCGTGTAGCCGCCAGTCCGTGAGCACCTAGTCCGAGGCACGACACGCCGAGCCCCCCGTCACCTCCTGCCGGGGCGACTCCTCCCGGGTCCCCCCTCGCCCTGCGCGGTCGCCGGAGCCCACGGCCGCGAGCGGTCCCACGGCCGCGGCCGGGCCTCTGCACCCCCGCAGCCGCCGCCCCCCACCCGGAACATGGACTCCGACTCCTGCGCCGCCGCCTTCCACCCGGAGGTGAGTGCGGGCTGCGCCCCGATCGCCCCCGGCCTCCTCTCGTCGATCCTGCGCCCCTCGGGGCAGGCGGACCCCCGGGAAGCCGCCCGAGCCGGCCCCCTCCCCCAGCTTTCCCTCGCCGCCCCCGGAGCCCAGCCCCCGCCCCCCGCCTGGGCCCTCGCTGGGTCGTCCCCGGACGCCCGCGTTCGCCCCGCACCCCTCCCGGGACGCCGCGCCTACCCCCGCCCCCAGGACGCCCCTCTGGCCTCGCAGAGCCGGGGGACCGGCTGCGCCCCCGCCCCTCTCCTCCCGCCCTGGGACGCGGCCGTCGCCGCCCGGGCCCCGCTGCCCGCGGCGGCGGCCCCTCCCCCCGCCGCCCCCCCCCCGTGGGGCTCGGGCCCCTCAGACCGGCTCGGCGCCGCCCGCCCGCCACCCCCTCCCGGCCGGCCGCGCCCCGCCCCCTGGCCCCGCGCGCCGCCCGCCGGCCCCCGCCCCCTCCGGCGCTCGGGGGCCGCGTCCTGCGGGGTCCCCCGCCCGGTCCTCCGCCAGCCCGCCCGCGCCGCGGGCCCGCCCCGCCTCGGCGCGGCCGCCCTCGGCCCCTGCGCGGACCCCCGCCCCGGTGCGGGTCCGCCGCCCGCGGTGGGGGAGGGGCGGCGCCGGGCGCCCGCGGGTCCGCGGTCCCCCAGCGCGGGCACCCCCGCCCGCGGGCTCTGCGCCCCCGTTCCCGCCCCGCGGCTGGGCCCCGCACCTTCCGGGCAGGCGCCGGCGGGGTCGCGCGGCCTCGGCCCCTGAGGGCGCGGCGCCCGCACTCGCGTCCCGGCTCGGAGCGAGGCCCCCGCCAAGTAAAGTTGTCCCTGAGTTTGCGGTCGCGCCGAGGCCTGGGGCGGGAGGCGGGGGCCGGCGGGGGGCGGCGGCCTGCCCGGAGCTGGAGGGCGCTCAACAAGTGGCTTGTTGGGCGCGCTCCCGCCGCCCCTGCCCCGCCGGCTGCAAGCAGGGTGCCGCGCTACCGGGAGGCCGGCGTCCCCTGGGTCCCCGGGGGCCCGTGTCCGGGTCCAGCCTTTCGGCGTGCAGCCGGAGTGTACCTGGTTCCCTGTCTGGGTTGCACCCGACCCTGAGGATTGTGGGGGGCTCCTGACTTACAGAAACTTGGTCCTCACCCGCCCTGGCGGAGCAGGGGTCAGCCTGGAGAGCAGGGCCAGATAAGTGTTGGTTTTCCAAGTCCCAGCACTCTAGTTACAGCAGTAGCAGTGGTTTACTTTCAAAATGGAAAACCTGTAGCAAAAAACATAGTTAGAGCTCCCGATATGTGCAGGAACCAGAAGATAAGGTCATAAAATGCCACATGAGCACCAAGAGGTCGACTTTCCTGCCACCTTTTATCTCTTAGTCAGATTCCCAGTGTTCTTGGCACAAAATCTTACCATTTTGGCTCTTCTGAAAACTGTTTTATTTCTTAACCTGAACTTACCTCTTCTGTTTTGTAGGCTGTAAATCCAGCAGTGTGTTTGTTAAGTGGTTGACAGTAGAAGCTCAGCTTCCTTGTCTGTCTGCAGTCCCACCTAGAAGCCTTTCTTTCCTTCACACTCCCTTTTCTCCCTAACAGGAGTACTCCCCGAGTTGCAAGAGGCGCAGGACTGTAGAGGACTTCAACAAGTTCTGCACCTTTGTCTTGGCCTATGCTGGATACATCCCTTACCCAAAGGAGGTAAATATGCAGGCATTTGAAGTTTGGCTCCCTGTGCAGTTGCACCCCAGCACTTGGTCCAAGTGCATTTGGAAGGGCTTGCTTGTAGTGATCTCAGGCAGTGGTCTGGTAGGGGTTCATTTCTTGGGAGTTTAGACCAGCCAGTGGGTGGTTGGTACCAGGGATTGAACCCAAGGGTGCTAAACCACTAAGCTACATCCCCAGCCCCCCTCCCTCGCCTCTTTTTTTTAAGTTGTAGATGAACACAAAACCTTTATGTGGTGCTGAGGATTGAACCCAGTGCTTCCCATGTGCTAAACAAACATTCTACCACTGAGCCCCATCCCCAGTCCTTTTAAAAATTTTTATTTTGAGGCAGGGTCTCACTAAGTTGCTTAGAGTCTTGCTAAGTTGTTGAGGCTGGCCTTGAACTTGTGATCCTCCTGCCTCAGCTTCCTGAGCTTCTGAGATTACAGGTGTGTGCCACCATGCAGAAAAGTGGTTCTTAAAGCTGTGGTAGAAAATATAGACTTGTATAGAAATGATTTAACAAACTTTCAAAATTTTTTGGAAATAATGTATTTGGGATCTGTCTGCTCTTAAGAATTTCTTGTCAGTATTTTCTCTTTACAGTGACTGGACACTGGTTTTGGCCCTTAAGGGTGAGAGGTCATTGAGGCAGACAGGGAAATACCTTGCCCTAGGACCCAGGGTCCACACTTGTCTCTCAGGCAGCCTCCTGGTGGCTGTGAATAGCACATAACGAAATCTTCAGAGACTCATCCCCCCCCAGATCCTATGTAAATGGAGAAAAGGACAGGATTGTGGGACAGAGCTACTGTGGTGCTCAAACTTCAGGGGCCTCATTCATATTATATTAAGCTACAAATAAAAGGATCTGGTATTTTCAGGAGGCAAAAATCATAGCATTGGTTTATTCTTTCCACTGGCTATATAGGTGGGTTATGTGTGCTCTGTACCACGTCGAATGTTGCCACTGTTTGCAGATAATATGCTTGAATGATCTGAATAACTGTAGAGTTTAGTTTGCTGCTTCAGGGCGGTAATTATTTACTTTGATTTTGTAATATTCTAGGATGTCTTCAGTTTCTTTAAGACTGTAGGAAATTCTCAAAACTAATTTATTTTTATTATTATTTTTTTTTAAAGAGAGTGAGAGGGGGGAGAGACAATTTTTAATATTTATTTTATTTTTTTAGTTCTCGGTGGACACAACATTTTGTTGGTATGTGGTGCTGAGGATTGAACCCGGGCCGCACGCATGCCAGGCGAGCGCGCTACCGCCTGAGCCACATCCCCAGCCCCCTCAAAACTAACTTAAATTCACTTAATTTAAAAAATACATCTCTTGGGAGGAAAATGGAAAGAGAGACCTTAAAAGAAAAAAAAAAAGGATATGAGAGTGTGTCTGCAGAGGTCCTTTCCTCAATTTTTAATTTTTCCCCTTGGGGCTGATATGCTAGGCAAGGCCTCTACCACTGAGCCACACCCTCAGCTCTTTCCCGGGGCATTTGAACATCAGCTCGCTCTGGGGCAGGGTCTGAGAGTTCAGCAAGGGCAGACCGTTCTTCCACCAGAGGCTCATGTTAAAGTACTAATCTGGTGTGTGCTTCTGAGAAGCGCCAAGGCTGAGGCTGTGCTCGCTCATTGCTGGAGGGGAGGCCCAACCTGGGTGATGGGTGAGCTGGGGGAGCTCTGCTGGGGGCTGGCTCTTGTCACTGGGGTCTCAGTAACCAGAATTTGTTTCCTTTACTTGTCTTTTCAGGAGCTCCCTCTGAGGAGCAGCCCCAGCCCTGCCAACAGCACTGCTGGCACCGTTGACAGTGATGGCTGGGACACTGGTTTCACTGACATCGCGTCCTCTGTGCCCTTGCCAGTGTCTGACCGCTGCTTCAGCCACCTGCAGCCCACCCTCTTACAGCGAGCCAAGCCCAGTAACTTCTTGCTGGACAGAAAGAAGACGGACAAGCTGAAGAAGAAGAAGAAGAGAAAGCGCAGGGACAGTGATGTGCCTGTGAAGGAGGGGTACAGAGGGGGACTGCTGAAGCTGGAAGCTGCAGATCCATATGTGGAGTCCCCCACAAGTCCTACCCTGCAGGGTATCCCTCAGGCTCCCAGCGACCCCTGCTCAGGCTGGGACTCCGACACTCCTTCAAGTGGCTCTTGTGCCACTGTGTCACCCGATCAGGTCAAAGAAATAAAAACTGAGGGCAAACGGACTATTGTCCGGCAAGGAAAGCAGGTGGTGTTCCGAGATGAGGACAGCACCGGCAACGATGAGGACATCATGGTGGATTCAGGTAGTGATCACAGAAGGGTAGAGACTCGTGGGCTGGTGGACAGAAGAGGGGTTGTTTTCTTCCTCCTCTTCTTTTTTTTTTTTTTTTCTTAAGATGGGTTGTTTTAGGGGCTGGGGATGTGGCTCAAGCGGTAGCGCGCTCGCCTGGCGTGCGTGAGACCTGGGTTCGATCCTCAGCACCACATACCAACAAAGATGTTGTGTCCGCCGAGAACTAAAAAATAAATATTAAAGATTCTCTCTCTCTCTCTCTCTCTCTCTCTCTCTCTCTCTCTCCTCTCTCACTTTCTCTTAAAAAAAAAAAAAAAGCAAAGATGGGTTGTTTTAGTAATCTTTTCCAATCAGAGGACCTGGGCCCTTCCTTGCAGTGTGGTTGCAGAGTGCCCATTGTCCTTGGGGGAGAAAGTGCAGGAAGGTGGGCAGAGATGCTTAGCAGTGTTGAAACAGCCCAGGTGCCACAGCAGATCTCAAGATGTAGAAATGGTCACTCCACAACTGAGTGCCCTCCTGATACACTTACTGCACATTCCTGTAGAGAGAATGGCATCATATGGAAGTTGGGCTTGTTTTGTGGGCTGGGTAGTGGGTTGCAGCCATGCGCAGCTGTTCTGCCTGTCAAACGATCAGTTCTTCTGGGGGAAAGTGGCTGTCAAAAGGGATCCCAGTGCCTCAGGAGACTGAGGCAGGGGGTCACAAGTTCCAGGATAACCTCAGCAATTTTGACCTTGTTTTAAAATAAAAAATGAAAAGGTCTGAGAACATAGCTCAGAGTTCCCCTGGATTCAGTTCCCAGTATCACCAAAAAAGTTTTCCCCTCTTCAAATGTGTTTCTTTCCTTCCAGATGATGATTCCTGGGACCTTGTCACCTGCTTCTGCATGAAGCCATTTGCTGGCCGCCCTATGATAGAGTGTAATGAGTGCCACACCTGGATTCACCTGTCCTGTGCGAAAATCCGGAAGTCCAATGTTCCAGAAGTGTTTGTCTGCCAAAAGTGCCGGGACTCCAAGTTTGACATCCGCCGTTCCAACCGTTCCCGAATGGGTTCCCGGAAGCTGTTCCTAGACTGACTGCGCTGGCGAGGAGACTCCAGGCGAGGGACTGGAAGGAATTGGAGCTCTGTGGCCCTCCCTCAGTTGAGCACAGAACTCCCAGCTCTGGTACAGGCAGATCCTGCCATTCAGGTGCCTAAGCAAAAGGACAGGCTGTTCGAGGTAGAAACTGTACATAGCCAGTGAGCGAATAAAATCTTTGTTGGCCAAAGCTGCTGCCAGAGCTGTGTTCTCTGCAGTGGAAGTGGACTAAACACCCAAGTATGGTGGGTTTGGTTCAGCTGAAAGTGAGGGTATGTGGTGGTTGTGAATTTTTGCTATCATTGTTAACAAATTCCCACTGTTGGAACAAGTGCTAGCTGTTATTCCTGCTTCCACTGTTGGGGAGAGGAGATGTTTGGTTTCCCCAGCCTGTAAACGAACAGCCATATGTGTACGTTTCTTCTTGAGTGTCAGTCTCTCACCGTAAGTGTCTGTACAGCAGCCATCCAAGTGTCCCCTTCCCTGTGGCCTGCACTCAATACCTGTTTCCATGGCCCCTGCCAGTCCAGGGAGCTGCTGCTGGCGTCTTCTGATGTCACCAAGAGGAGTTCTGGGGTGTCAGGTGAGCTTGTAATTCTTTGGTTTCCCCTGTTTGTTGAAGGGATTATATATGGTCACTGCTCTGTGGAAAGGGTTGCTTGGGGGGTGAGATAGCCCACATTCATAACTCGGTTTCCTGTTTTGCACGATGTGAAAAACCTGTCTTTGCACGATTCAGCCAAAAGTATTGGCCGATTTCTCGCCTGGTGCCCTTCCTTTCTCTCCAGTTGGTGTACAAGGCACCTCAGGTGGCCCAGGCAAGCTGTTTTCAAGCATGGGGAGTGCTTAGGTTTTCTAATCTCTTCCTCTCACTTATTCCAGTAGCAACCTAAACATTAGGCAATTGCTAGGACATGAATGGTGTTCCTTTAAATGATGGGGTACCGAAAAACAGGAGGTCTCTCTTGTGGGGGATTTAAGTATGCCCTTTGAGACAGGCTGGCCTGCTGGTTCCACCAGGGCAAGGTTAGAAGGACTTGAGTCCTTTTGGTTTGCATTGGTGAGTGAGTGAGTGGTACAGCAACACTGGTCTTTAGAAATATACTATTGAGGGCTGGGGCTATGGCTCAGTTGGTGGAGTGCTTGCCTTGCATGCACAAGGCCCTGGGTTCAATCCCCAGCACCACACACAAAAAAGAAAGAAATATACTGTTGAACTATGATGTGTTCCTCAGATCCCAGCGGGGGTCCTGGACTGGAGAGGCCCCTTTGTAGCCCAGATCTGGAGAAACTAAGCCCTGAAGCCCCTGCAAATTGTGCTCAAGGGCAGTATACCTGGTACACTGGTGGTTCTGGGGCTCAAGGAGAGAAGAGGCCTCAGTTTTCTCTGAAATCGACCTTACTCTTCAGTTCAAGTATATGTTCTCAAGAATGTTTTGTAAAGTGGTGGCTGTGTTCTCATTGCATTGTTTCTTGTAAGGCATGAAAAGGGAAGAACACCCAAGTTATATTTATTTGCATATTATTTGAAGCAAGATGGGCCCACAGTCTCCCTGATGGGAGTTTCCCTTCTCTGTGGCACATTTATGCCCAGGCCACCACCAGCCATTCCCCATGTTCACTCACTGAAGCACCAAGGGGTTGAAATGTTATTTGGCTAACCAGAGCCTTTTTTTTTTTTTTTTTTTTTTTGTGCTGATATCCTTCACACTTGTCCAGTCAACTGTCTTAGTTTTTAAAAGTCCTGTTGCTTATAATAAAGTATGAAAGTAGAGAGAAATAGCTTCTCAAACTCAGTTTACTGTGGAGATCCCAAGGGAGAGTTCTGCTGCAGAGAAATAGCTGGTTGAGAAACTTGCTATTGTCTGACTCTGACTGGGGCAAACATCTAGGACAAGTTGGGGAGGAATTTGCCAAAGATCTGCCCCATGATGATGCCTGTCCCCTATCTTCACCATGAGAATAACCAAAGTTCTAAGGTTTTTTTTTTTTTTTTTTTTTTAAACTCACAAGATTTTTTAAAGTGCATTTAAGAATATGTGTGGTTTTAGACTGGAACTGCCAACCCTGGTGATGGTTAATGTGTGCTAGAAGGTTTGATGCTTCTGGAACGTGTTTGATACTCATCTCAATTTATTTCCTTGATTTTGTTTGTGTTTTAACAAATCTATCTCTGGGTGGTGTCTGCAATGGTAGGCACAAACCTTGGTTTTTGGGATAGATTGAGCTGGGCAGCTGCAATCAGCTTCTTTATGCAAATTAGGCATGACCAATCTAGGGGCTCCTGGTTGATCACAAGTGAGGGGAGGGAAAGGTGTCACCCCCAAAGTAGGCCCCTCATGGGCTTTGGCCAGGCCAGACACTAAATAAACATCGTTTACATGGTTCTGTGTAATTATAAAGTTTATGTGTATAAAGCGAGCTGTTTCTGTGAAACTGTATATTTTGTAAATAAAGATCATTGCTACTTTGTGGGTCTGGTCTAGCTTCAGGTGTTTGTTCTGTGCCGAAGGATGGCAGTGCTTCTAACTGCCTCATGCCAGAATTACAGGGGGATTCTGGCGGATTAAAGCTGGAGTTGGCATTTTAGGAGTTTGAAAAAATGCCCACAGCCCTTAATACTCTCCCGCGCCCCCCCCCAACACACACTGCGGGGGGGGGGGGGGTCCTGTGTCACTGAGCCACATCCCCATCCCTTATTTTTTAGTTTGAGGACTTGCTAGGTTACGTTGGTGTGGAACTTGTGATCCTCCGGCCTCAGCCGGCGCCACGTGCCCATCTCCATAGCTTTACTAGTGAATCCCTCAGAGGGGAAGGCATCCCGAGCACCCTCGAAAGCTTTCTCGCTGTTTCTTGGTCAGACTGGCTTGCTGGACGCCAGGGAGGCTACCGAGGTTCCGCAAGCCCGGATGGAACCTCCCCTGGGTGCTCCTTTTGTCCCTTTATCCTGGGGAATCCCCAGTACCAAGTCTGCACTATCAGGCCAGCCGCTGGCCGGCTGGCCCCTCCAGTGACGTCAGATCCCAAGCCTACCACCTGAACGGAGACCCGCACAGCCGAGCGCACTGGGCTCGAGTCTGGTCCTACCGTCCAGGCTGTTGGCGGGCGAGAGCCTCGGAGGCCTAGGGCTTGGCCAGCTGGGGCTGCGCACCCGCCGGTGGGTGGCTGACTTTACGGGTGCGCTGGGGCCGGGGGCACCCCGATCTGGCGGCCCGGAGCCCGTCGACTCCTGGGGACAGCAGGAGCAGCGCGCCGGGCCGGGCTGGGCTGGCCTTGGCCCGCGGTGGCCTGCGGCCCCGCCCCGCCCGCGGCCCCGCCCCGCGCCGCCGCCCCGCCCTGCGCCCTGCGCCCCGCAGCCCCGCCGCCATCTTTGTTGGGGGCAGCGGGCTCGGCTCCGAGATGCCCAAGTCGTGCGCGGCCCGGCAGTGCTGCAACCGCTACAGCAACCGCAGGAAGCAGCTCACCTTCCACCGGTGAGGGCCGGGCGGGGCGCGGGAGCCGGGCTCGCAGGCCAGGGGCGCCGGCGGGGCCGTCACGGCCGTGGGGAGGGGCGGACCAGGAGGGGCCGCGCTGCTCTGCCTGCGCCGGGACCCCCCAGAGGGCCGCTTGCCCGGGACCTCCCCCCCCCCCCAGGGCCGCGGCGGGTCGCTGCGCTCCTGCCCAGCCGGCTCCCGACCCGTCTTTGGCGAGCAGGGATGGGAACCCTCGGGGCCGGGCGGCGGGCAGGGACCGCGCGGTCATGGGAGGATGGCGGGCATTTGAAGGGGTGCTGCAGCCCAGGACCCCTTTTCCAGCACGCCAGGGCCCCCTGCCCAGGAGAGCACTCCTCCAGGGCTCCGCCCTGCAGCGTCTCTAGAGGGTCGACGGCCTGTGCTCTCTGGCCATGGCACTGTTTAATGTTTCTATTGATGTATAACGTAGGTGTAGGAAAACGACACCTTCGTACACAGACCTGTTTTCATCTAGTGAAGGCTGCTGAATGAGCTGCTGCACCCCTTTCCAGTCGTCCTCCTCCCATCTGCCCTTGGGAATGTCCTGCCTTCTATCAGAATGGATTGATTTGGCCTGTTTTGAACTTTACAGAAATGGAATCGCAGCATGTATTTTTTCTGTCTTTGACTCAGGATTGTTTCAGAGTCATCCTTTGCCATGTGCAGAAGCTGTCCATTCCTTTTCTTTGCAGTATAGTATTCCATCAAATGTATATACCAGAGTTCATCTACCCTACAATTGAAGGGCATCTGGGTGGCACCAACTCCCACCCTCACCCTCCAACAAATACTCTGCTCTGGACAGTTTGCAAGAGACCTGTCTCCTGTCTCCTCACATGTGCTGGGCAAGTGCTCTACCACTGAGCTTCAGTCCCAGCCCCTCATTTGGGCTCTTTGACCATCTCTGTCCTCTCAGGTTTCCATTAACAATGCTGTTAGCAGCCATGCCAGACCCTTCCAGAAATTAGATGTGATCTAACAAAGTGAGATTATGAATTTCCAAAGCTGTACAATAAAGTACCCTGCAGTAGTGCTGAACTCAGCTTTGCCAGACCTCTCACCTCTGTCTGCACCTCAGGTTCCCATTCAGCCGGCCTGAGCTGCTGAAGGAATGGGTGTTGAACATCGGCCGGGCTGGCTTCAAGCCTAAGCAGCACACGGTCATCTGCTCCGAGCACTTCAGACCCGAATGCTTCAGTGCATTTGGAAACCGCAAAAACCTGAAGCACAATGCTGTGCCGACAGTGTTTGCCTTTCAGGACTCCACGCAGGTAGGGACATGCCGGTGGCCGCCTTTGGTCTCTTCAGATTCAGCCCAATGGGTTCCTCCAGCAGTTGGGGGTGGAGGTAGCATTTGCAGGAAAAGCAAAGGTCAAGAACTATTTGGGGGTGGTACTGTCAGGGCTCTGGACCCCAGAGGCTGGCACTGCTGGCTGTGATCTTTGCTTTAAAATAAGTTGTGTGGGGTGTATTGATGCACCCTTGTAATCCCAGTGACTCCAAGCTGAGGCCAGAGGACCACAAGTATGAAAACAGCCTGGGCAGCTTAGCAAGACCCTGTATCAACATGAAAAACAAAAATGGCGGGGATGTAGCTGAGTGGTAGAGTGCCCTTGGGTTCAATCCCAGTACCAAAAATATAAAAATAAAATCATGTAACGCTGGGCATGGTAGTGTGCACCTGCATTCAGGCTAGAGGATTGCTTGGGCCCAGGAGTTCGAGGCCGGCCTGGACAGCATAGCTTGTCTCTTAAAAACAAACCCAGCCTCTTCACCACAGTTGTTGTTGGAGCAGCTGACTGGCTGAGTTTGGTCATTTGCCTCTTGCTCTGCCTGGGTCTCCCTGGGCTGGGGACCATGCAGGGAAGATCTTCCTTCCCCTTGAGGCAGTAGGTTTGGTGCTGCAGACAGGCACAGTGCTCTTTGTCTTAGTAGCACCAGGACTGTGCAGTGTGCACCACTGAGCAGTCCTACTGTGTGCTGTGCCACGAACTGCTGGGCCTGCAGTGATGTGAGGGAGAGGAGCTGGGCCAGGGGAATGGAATGGTGTTGCAGGGGGAGCAGTAGAGGGGACTCAGGGACAGTGGGCAGAGCCTGGCAGTCAAAAAAATTTGGTCAGAGTTGGGAACAGTTTTTGGAGGGTCCCAGAAGCTGGGGAGAGGAGCTGGGCCTAGAGGATGGGAGCATGGACAAGCTATGGGGTTTTAGGATGTCTTAGCCAGCTCAGGTTGCTATAGCAGAGGACCTACCTAGCCTGGGTGGCTTGAAAGGCAGCATTTCTTTCTCAGAGTTCTGGAGGCTGCAAGTCCAAGACTTGCAGAGCTTGCAGGCCCCTGGAGCAGGTGGTTCCTGGACTCCCTGAGGTTTTTTTGGCATGGCTGTTTTCAGTGTATGCGTGAAGGAGTTACACTACTACAAGTTACAAGCAGATCTCAAATGGTTAAATTTTATAAGCTGTGAGGTTTTTGAACTTGAGACAAGGGACTCATTGCAGGGAGATCCTCACTCGAGCTTCAGTGAGCCACAAACAGTTAAAACCTTCAGCTGATCGCCCTTGGTCCAGTCTCTACCAGGAACTGGCACATGTTCTTGCGCTGGTCACCCAGCAAATGAATTACTTCTGCATCTTCTGGATGCTCAGTGGACAGTACCATTGCAGGCCAATTTCTTCTTCAACACCTCCACTAGTTTTTTATTGTCATCATCATCGATCCCTTGGACAGTGGTTAGGGTCTTCCTGCTGTCTCTGTTGATTTCTCATATGGATATAACCCTCGGGGCCAGCAAGAAGCAGGTCACCACCCTTACTTGCATTAGCTAAGGGGTCGAAAGAACAGAGGTCCTGGGTAGCGGACATAGGCTGCTATTCCTCTTCCTCCGTGGAAACTGCTAGGGGAAGGTGGGCAGTGGGGATAGAACATCTGGAAGCGAGGGGGCTCAAGGGTGAGGCTGCTAAGTCCTTGGCAGTGGCTTGAGTTTGATTTTGTGCAGGTGGAGTTTGACATTCCCATGGGACATGAAGGTAGACATGTCTTAGTGGGGACAGGAAGTTCAGGTTCTGCTTGGGAGGGAGTCCACAATAGCTGGACATGGCAGCCATGGAGACTGAGTTGACTCCTAAACTCTTAGGTGTGCCAAGGCCAGTGTATGGGGGCCCCTAGGGTGCACCTGCTTGAAGCGGGAAGGCAAAGTGGTGTGGGACAAACAGCAGGCCCTAGGCTGGCTGGTACTGGGAGCGAACGAGTGATGGGCCTGAGCTCAGGAGTGGGAAGCTTGCCCTGGCTCTGCCCTTCACGAGGCCTCCCCTGCCACCCCCACCCTTGCTGCTTCATCTCCAGGTCTGTCTGTCCCTCTTGCTGCTTCATCTCCAGGTCTGTCTGTCCCTCTTGCTGCTTCATCTCCAGGTCTGTCTGTCCCTCTTGCTGCTTCATCTCCAGGTCTGTCTGTCCCTCTTGCTGCTTCATCTCCAGGTCTGTCTGTCCCTCTTGCTGCTTCATCTCCAGGTCTGTCTGTCCCTCTTGCTGCTTCATCTCCAGGTCTGTCTGTCCCTCTTGCTGCTTCATCTCCAGGTCTGTCTGTACCCCTTTCTTGCCCTTGGTCTTCCTAGTGTGTACACCCACCGAACCATGGAAGGACCATGACGGCAGGGATAGGCTCAGTGCCGTACGCCCCGCACCCAGGGGTCTGCTCAGTGCATGCTTGTTAAGAGGTGGAGTCGTTTTATCATGTTCACACACGTGTGGAATGTTTGCCCCAGGAATAAGAGGTCAGTTACACAGCTGGCCAGGAGGATATGTGTGCTTCCTGCCCACATCAGATTGGTGAAGAGAAACTGGTTATGGTTCCTGCGGGCACGTCCGCTGGGCAGGGAGTGCAGATTGTGTCTGTGGTGCCAGGCTTTCCATTGTGAGCTGTCACACGGCAAACAACTACTAATGGCCAGATGGCAGCCCTGGGGCAGCACGTGTGTATTGTTAAGTCCTGGCTCTAAGGGACCTGTTTAGGGGCCTCCAGACCATGACTTGGGAACGTCTTTGGAGAAAGGGAGCACAGGCTGAGCAAGAGTGGTTGGGTGTGCCCTGCATCAGGCTGAACACTGGGGTCACAGGAGCCCAAGGCCTGGCTCCAAGGGACCTTAGTGACGGGGATCTCATCATGCCCTGGCTGCACCTGCTGTGTCCTGTCTTGCAGCCTGTGAGGGAGAACACAAACCGAGCCAGGGAGAGAGGAGATGCCGGCTCTCAGGGAGAGAAGGTGAGTCTGCGCTGGCTGTTCTTTGCTCATCTCAGTGACGCTGTGGCATCTACAGTGTGGGCAGCAGCTTCTTAATATGGCTGGCCTGCAGGGGTTTGTTCCATTTCCTCACAGCTAGAGTCTGGGTCACTTCATTTCTTGTGAAGGGAGAGCCATCCCTCTTTCTGTTCAGCGTGAGAGACCTTGGGGGGTTCCACGGCTGGTGCCCTGGTCTCAGGTTTGTGGCGTAAGAGGCAGGTTGTTTCTACTGTTGTGCAGGCCCTGTTGCCATCCCTGGCTATAGCTGCTTATGCAGGGATTGCTCAGGGACGGACGGTGGCAGCTATGGTGTCTGGTGTCTCCCTGCCTCGCCATCCTGCCTGCCTGCTGTTCCCAGGTCTGCCCTGAGGCAGGGGCCGAGGAGGAGGGCCCAAGGAAGAGCATGGACATTGCGCTGGAAGAGCTGCAGCTGCCCCCAAACACTGAAGGCCCCCTGCAGCAGGTAAGACATGGGTCCCCACAGAAGGCAGCGTGTGGTCAGTTGATCTTGGCATTTCATTTTGAACCTTGTTCCCCCCAATAAGAGAATGAGAGGAGCAGGATCAGTGGCCTTGATTTTAGAGCTTCCCAGTAAAGGTGACCAGCAGGACTGAGGTACACTGTGTATCGGCAGAGCAGTGGCAGGGCCCTGTTGGCAGGGCCGGAGCAGAACTGGACTGGCGATGGGTCACCGGTGGCCCCAACTGGGATAGTCTTCCTGCTGGGGACAATCTAGGCAGCTCATGGCTCTTGCTCAACTCTGTCCTTAGGTTTTGCCACAGAGATCAGAAGCAGCAGAGGCTCCTGGCTGGCCAGCCAGCCCCACTGAGCTGAAGAGGGCCCTCCCCATGCAGGCTTCTGACCACAGCTATGCCCTTTTGGATTTAGATGCCCTGAAAAAAAAACTCTTCTTCACTCTGAAAGAAAACGAAAAGCTCAGAAAGCGCTTGAAGGCCCAGAGGCTGGTGATGCAGAGGATGTCCAGCCGCCTCCGCACACACAGAGGGGGTCAGCAGGGACCCCAGGCCAGGCCACGGCCAGAGCAGCAGAGCTGAGCTGGAAACAGCACCCAGGGCAGGCAGTGATTTGGGGGCTCTGGTCATGGACACTTGGGTTTGCTGCTGACACTGAGGAAGGGGCCACCTGGTCTACTGAGAGGCCTCTGCCGGGGGAGCAGGGGCTGGGACCGATGTGAGCCAGAGCCACACCTGCTGGGGCACCAAAGTGCCAGGGTGAGGCTGGTTTCTGTGCAAGCATGGTTGGAACCCCAGCTTGAAGAACTGACCCGACAGTGTCACAGGCACTCCCCGAGGAAGGGAACCCACTCTGCCAGTGCCCCTCCTTTAGGGACGGCCTGTGGGGCCCTCCCGCCCCCATGCAGAGGGAGCGATGGCTGAGACCCGTGAGTGGGTCCCCTCTGTCATCCTGGACAGTAAACTGGGAGAAGTGCCTCCTTTCCACCTGGTGTTGGTGAACACCAGAATAAAGTGTCTTTCCACATGCAGTGTTCTCTCCTTCATTTCATTTTTTCTCCTGCTATCTTGTCTTTCCCTGCTGCTAAGAGGATCAACTTCCTGTTTCCCATTAAAGAATAGGCTGGGCGTACCTACCTGTGACTACAAAAAAAAAAGCTGTGACTTAGTTAATCAGATATCCTAGCTGAACTGACTTCCTAACTGGAGGCCAGTGTTTGATGTAGAAAACAGAACCACATCTTCAAGGCAAAGGGAAAGATAAGCTGTGGTGTAAAATGTGGCTCAACAGTGAAGAATCAGGACAAGAACCAGGCCTCTGGGGAAGAGGCAGCCACTTATTTATTTTTTGAACTCCTAAAAATGAACACACAGATCAATTAAAGAACTACCCTCAGCTCTCAGGACATCTTTATTGTGGGCAGAGTGCCCTTGAACAGCCCGCTTCAGACAGACAGCAGCAGTGCCCTGGGGACGGACCACCAGGCTGCGAGCTCAGGCTCATTCAGGGGGCAGCCACAAACTTCCCCTTTTAAAATTGAGATATTACAAAATTGGACAATCAAAACCACTTTTAAAAACTGGAGAGGGGTCATCAGCAGTTACCTAGATAACAGTGCTGGGGAGTGAAGCCTGATCTTAGCTGCAGGGGAGCTGGAGGCCAGAGTGACCTCAGCCTTCAGGGCCAGTGGTCATCACCACTGCCAAGGCAGCATCTGCTTGGAGGCCATGAGCAAGTGACCACTGCTGGCTCCAAGGCCCAGCTGACAAGTCTCTGATCACCGAGAGCTATTCACGGTGGCACACAGCAAGTGGGGCACACCAAAGGGTCTCAGCAGACACCCCAGAAGGAGCCGGGCTTGGGATAACAGTGCCACCTGCTGGGCACTCACCAGAGGCACAGGTGCTGGGGCCAGCCTTGGGGTCCCTGCCTCTGGTTGGGTGCGTAAGGCCCTTCTCATCTGCCTTTCCCGTGCAGACCTCCCCTAGTTCCAGCACCGAACTGTGGAGGGGAGCATGTGTCATAGGGTGAGATGGACACAGCTAGCTTCTGTCCACTGGTGGCAGGGCCTTTTCCCACAGGGACAGGCTCTGGGGATACATCAAGTTCCAAGCCAGGGGCAAGAGGAATGACTGAAGGAGCTCTGGGAGTGGGGAAAAAGAGACCAGTTTCCAAACCCATTTGTTCGCAGATAAAAAGCAGTTTTATAAACCCGCAGCCCTCTCCACATTCACTTGGTGACATTTCGGCAGAGGAAGGTGGCTTGTGGGGTGGCTGGGCAGATCCCTCACCTGGAGGCCTTGGCTATGGACGCCTCCTTCCTTCCCACATTGCCCACGTGCAGTGGGCACTTAAGGAGCAGCTGTCCCGTGTGAGGACAGAGTGGCCCACAAAGGCCTCCAGACCCCAGAGCTGCTGGATGCCAGGCTGCAGGTGTGCAGAGAACTGGGGTCTGGTACCGTGGGCCCTGCCCTCCAGGAACATGGTTCTTGGTAAAAGCCGTGGACCATGCTGTGGTCTGGCCTGTGTGGGGCCACCTCAGTCCTACCACCAGCACCCACAACGGTGGGCGACTGCGTGTCCCTTCACGTAATTGATGTGGTTCACCTTCTAGAGGAATAAAATAAAATAGAAACATCTGGGTCTGGGGCTTCCCTGCTTCCAAATTTGTAGACTCCCAGGAAAAGATTTTTGCAGCCTCTTCTTAGTTAGGTTCTGCAGCAGTTTATCCATCTGTGTCGATCCTGTGAGCTGAAAAGAGAGAGCCACCTCAGGCTAGAAGGGCATCCATTTCCATGCCTTCCTGGCTGAGGAGCGAGCAATGCTCAGGCCACAGATGGCCACAGCACAGACTGCCAGGACCTCATTGGTGCGCAGAAGTTTACTTTCACTCCCAGCCACTCATACTGCAGGTGCTGGTCAAGAGCTTACTCCCAATTTCACCTGTGAAAGGGCTGACACTGCTTCCTGGGGCACAAATCACAGGCTCTGGGCAAATCACGAGGCCAGGGTCCAGCTGCCCTCCCTGCTCCTAGGTGAACCCAGTGGGAAGGTGGCTGTCACCCTGATGTGCTACCCCACGTACAGGTGACTGGAGGGGCTACTCACACTGCTTTGGTATCCTAAGGGCCTCGCTGTCAGGGACCGTCACCTGGTGCAGCACACCTCGGAACTGGTAAAGCACTCTGAGGCTCTTCTCCTCCCCCACACACGGATCATAGAACCCTGGCAGGCCCGCCTGTAAAGAACCACGGTGAGTCTCGGAGTCTGCGCTGCCTCCCTCTCCCCTCACTGTGCACGTGGAAGGAGACGTGCACTCTGGAGGTGGAACCAGTGTGACTATCAGAACCGCTTGTCCCACAGAAGCCTGCCCCAGCAGAGCACCCCGCTTCCCCAGGAAGCGAGGTCTTTGGCCTGAGCTGATCTGCCCTGGAGTTCTGGAGAGCTCACACCCCAGGCTCCGAAGGCGACTCACATGTGCTCCAAGTGGCTTTGCCCTCTTTCTGGAGCACAGCAGAGGTGAACAACACAACTGCAGGGGAGTGTGTGTTCCATTTGCTGCCACTTGCTGAGCAAACAGATTCAAGAACAAACAAATGAAGATGGCCCACAGCTCCAGCACGGGCATTACTTGGTGCACGGAGCGGATGCTGGCAACACGAAAGCCACGGCAACCAGCTGGCCAGGCGAGGCCAGGGTGCTCTTCCTCTGGTGGGAGGCCAGGGCCTGGCACTGCACCTTGGAGGCCTCCGTGAGGATGAGCTTCGAGTCTTTCACCAGGCACTGCAGGGGCACAGTCACGTCGATCACCTTCACCTTCTCACTCTTCTTGCTCTTGTCATTGACAAATTTCCCGTACCAAGCGTTCACGACGATGAGCCCTGAGGACAGACCAGTCAGTGCAGGGACAGGCCTTCTCTGGATACTTCCCTTAGGATGTTTGAGATCCCTGGAACCCACCCCAGCCCAAGAGAGGACACGCCTACTCACCCATTCTGGACTCTTCGGCCTCGATTATCCTTCGGACAGATTCCTGCATCAACCGAACCTGCCAGGAAAGACGAGAAGCACATCAGAGCCCGCTGGGATTGCTCCCCTGAGCTGGTCAGTCCCAGGCAGGCAGTCCGTGTCCAGGCCAGCACAAGTGCTCAGGGTCTGTAAGGGAAGGAGCGGATGCCTTGGAGCTCAGCTCCCCACCAGCAAGGCTCTCAGCCCTAGAGTAGGTGGCTCGGGTAACTGGGAGCTGCCATGGCAGGACGCACACAATGACCCCAGTGGGAGCAACGGCACTCAGCTCCCTTCCCAGGGATCCTGGACGAGTGGGTAGACTACACTGTTGGCATTTACAGAGATTTCACCCAAGAAGTGAACTCCCAGTGCCTCTGGAGAAATGAAGCCCCTGTCCGTGTGGGGCACCATTTAGCTGGGCTGGACTGCACTTCCCCTGCGATGGCATGTGCTCCCCCAGCTGCACACACGGGCCCTGGCCTGCTCCAGGTGTCTGCCTGCTGCTGCTGATATCCTGTACATGCCAGCCCTCCTCTGACCACCAAGAACCCCCTGGTCCCCTGCCATTCATACAAGATATCTACTCCTTCATGTCCCAAAGAAGGCAGTACAAAATGGGAAGGAAAAGAGGAAATACCAGCTACTTTTGTGTGTGTGTGGCACTGGGGATTGAACCCAGGGGCTCTCTACTCTGAGCTACATCCTCAGCCCTGGTCTTGCTAAGTTGCTCAGGGAGGCCTTAAACTTGTGATCCTTCTGCCTCCCTCCTGAGTTGCTGGGATCACAGGCATGGGCCACTGCACCTGGCTCTGGCTATTTTTTAAAACCCCGTTACGCCTTTGGAGAGCTGTCGATATCTTCAGGACAGGGAACTAAGTCCCCAGGAGGGCATCCCACAGCAAGCATAAAGGCTACACAGTGAGGCTGCTGGGGAAAAGACCAAGGCTCCGAGTCCACTGCAGGGTGCAGTGCACCCTGAAGCCAACTTGACACACAGGCTAGAGAAGAGGGTCTTTCCTGTGTTCTGGGCTCTGTGTGGCAGGAGGCTCATCCGAGGGGGTGGGCCTGCTGGATGCTGAGCACTTACGGCCGCTTCTGCCTCTTGCTTCTTCTGCAGGATGTCTGTGGCAGTGCTCTCCCTCTGCTTCTCCAGTTCCCTTTTGTGAGAGAAGCACAAGCCACATGTGAGTGCGGTGCTGCTCCACAGTCCGTCCACAGGGGCCCTTGCTGGACCTGAGCCCAGCACACAGTCTGTGATCTCACTGGATTGCTGGTTCTGGTGCTTCAAGAAATATTTCCCAGGTAGTCTCAGGCGGGCCCGTGAGCTACAGGACTGTGCAGCCTTCCATTAGTTACTGTGTGGCCCTCGCTCCCTCCCCTCCTCCTCCAGGGCCTCAAGAGCCCACTGGCAGACTCCTTGGAAAGAAGACCTCACCTGGCAAGAATCTCAGGAGGTTCTGCCTGACTCTGGGCTTATTATACAGCACTTTGGGAGGAACAACTCGCACTGCTTTAGATACACAGAAACATAAAACCCACTTTCCTGTAGCAAAGCACAGGGACCTGGGGTCGGCATACTGCGTCCTGTTAGAGGACTTGACCCAGCACACTCATAGTTCCAAGCCGCAGGCCCCCAGGGGAACTGGGAACCTGGATGGTAGTAATCCAAGGCCAGAGGTGCCCAGAACAGAGGGGTCCTCTGTTCTACAGGTTTGCTAAGTCTGGGGCTCCATTAAACAACATTGTTAAAAAGTGCCACAGCCCACACCCCTGGGTTTCTGTGGGGATGTTCTATGAGTTCAGGTTTCATACCGTGCCGCGTGCCCCAGGAGATCACCCACACGGACCCTCCCAGTAAGTTCCTTCCTGTGACTTCCCAACTACAGTGAGCACATACATATCCCCTGCAGGAGAACAGAACCTGCTCCTCTTAAATGCTATGCCAGGAAAAGAAATGGCTAGAGGAAAAAGGAGAACTTTCTTTTTGGTCATGGTTTAGAGTACCGACTTTATACACCAACTCTAGCCCTTCCTGAAAGTAAGAATGACAAATCAAGGGGACAGTTCTGCTGCTGCTGGGTAGGGTTTACTGTAGACCTGTGAGGACCCAGATGCCATGCCAAGTACTTTATATGCGTTAACTAGTTTAGTTTTCCTAATAACCCCATGACATGTCTGAAACTCACTTTTCTTTCTGAGCCCTGAGGTATGGTTTGATGATCAGACGGTGCATAGCAAAGTAGATAATGAGAGGCCCCACAGTGGCATAGAACACGGCGCTGGGCAGCAGCTGGTCCGTCAGGTGGATAGGGAAGAAGTAGGTCTGACTGGCCCTGTTTAGCCTGGGGAGAAACAAAACCAAAACACCCAGGATAAGTCAGGTTTTCTGGTGAAGGCTGATGGGTCCCAGCCACAGGAAGCAGGCCTGAGGTACCACAGCACCAGTTCCAAGGATCCCAGTACCTACTGGCTTTACCCTCCCTCTGCTGGTTCCATTCCAATGGTTAGTTGCCAGATGTGACAGATGTGGCAGAAGAAGGGACTGTTAGGTGCGGACCTCAAGACGAAGCCCTAGAATTAACAATCAGAGCAACTGTCCCCTGTGGCTGTGCTGGGTCACAGGACCCAGAGGACAGGTGTCTTGGAGAGACATGTTCTAAGAAAGTCTGTGAAGATTTCAAGTTAGCGAATTAAGGAGGCTTTGCTCCCAGTGATGGCTGAGTAGTTTGGGCTAGATTGATGGTGCTAACGAGAACACCCATGAACTCAGCCACATGTTACAAAACAAAGGTGATCAGATCCATCCATTCTCCCATCCATCAGTCAAGAGTCTTGCTCTGTAGCCCAAGCTGGCCTTGAACTCCTGGGCTCAAACAATCCTTTTGCCTCAGCCTCCCCAGGTGCTACTACACTGGGCCTGTTTTTGTTTTACTTTAAACCAAAGCTTTGCTGAGCATTGTGGCTCATGCCTATAAACCCAGTGATTCAGGAGGCTGAGGCAGGAGGATTGCAAGTTCAAAGCCAGCCTCATTACCTTAATGAGGCCCTAAACAACTTAGTGAGACCCTGTCTCAAAATAAAAAATAAAGGGCTGGGGTTGTGGCTCAGAGGTAGAGTGAGCCTAGCATGCATGAGGCACTGGGTTGGATCCTCAGCACCACATAAAGTGAAATAAA
This sequence comes from Spermophilus citellus, assembly GCF_964194105.1. Lineage (NCBI taxonomy): Eukaryota > Metazoa > Chordata > Mammalia > Rodentia > Sciuridae > Spermophilus > Spermophilus citellus. Next base: position 135,365,209 of record NC_138191.1, on the reverse strand, counting down.
GACATTGGGTCCACCTATAACTAAAAAATAAATGTATATATATATTTTTTGGGACTGGGGTTGTGGTTCAGTGGTAGAGCGCTTGCCTAGCATGTGTGAGGCACTGGGTTCGATTCTCAGCACCACATATAAATAAATAAAGGTTCATCAAAACTAATAAAATATAAATAAATAAATAAATAAATAAATAAATAAATAAGGCTGGGGTTGTGGCTCAGTGCTTACCCAGCATGTGTGAGAAACTGGGTTTGATTTTCAGCACCACATATAAATAAATAAAACCATAGTAATTCTCAACACTGGGGTTGGGGTTGTAGCTCAGTGGACATGTGAGGCACTGAGTTCAATCCTTATCACCATATAAAAATAAATAAAATAGAGGTATTGTGTAAAAATAAATAAATAAATAAAAATAAAAAAATAAAAATTCTCAACATTTTGTCATCTTGATTTAACTGGCATTTGTGAAACACTATATGTAACAACTACAGAACACACATTCATTTCAGCTGCACATGGTATATTCATCTGGATTAATGTTGGGCCATAAAACAACTCTCAATAGGACTGAGCTGGGCATAGCTGTCAACCAGCGACTTGGAGGCTGAGGCCTTATCTCTAAATAAAATATAAAAAAGAAGTGTGTGTGGGGGGGCTAGGGTTGTGGCTCAGTGGTAGAGTGCTTGCCTAGCATGTGTGGAGCAGTGGGTGTGATTCTCAGCACCATATAAAATTAAAAAAATAAGAAATGGATAGGGATGTTTCAGTGGTTAAGCGTTCCTGGGTTCAAACTCCAGGACCCAAAAGAAACAAACAAAACAAAACAGGGCTGGGGATATAGCTCAGCTGGTAGAGTGCTTGCCTAGCATGCACAAGGCCCTGGGTTTAATCCCTAGCAACACACACACACACACACACAAACACAAGAAATACAAAATGTGTAAGTAAGAGAAAATTAACCAGGTTCTTCCCAAAGATAAGTTCTTGCTATACTAAGAGAAAGTGGGGAGGACACACGTTAGGAAACAATAGGAAAGAGGGCTGCGTGCAGGTGACCAGAGGGAGAAGATGGGCTGTTAGCCTACTTCATGCTGTCAGATCTGACACCTGGATGAAATGGATGCACTCCTTGAGAAACACAGAATAACACAGTCAAGGTAAGATGAAACAAAAGGTACAAAGTCCTATATATTTACAAAAGTAATTGAATTAACTACCAAGAACCTTCCTACATAGAAAATTCAGACTGGGATGATCTTACTGGTGAATCTTTACCAAAAAGGAGGAGGAGATAACACCAATCTTATGCAAATTCTTTGAGAAAGCAGAGACGACATAATTCTAACTTACTTTATGAAGCTGGCACAACTGATCTTGAAACCTGACAAGTACATAATAAAAATGGAAAAACCATAGCCCAATACCCTTCACAGCATCCCTAGTAAGATGCAGTAAATCACAATGAGCAATGTATAAAGTGATTATCAGGATTACAGGGACTCCCTAGGAACATGGTGATGTTGGTTTAAAACTAAAACATTTATGTGATTCCTTCAATAAACAGAATATAAGAGCACACTTAGCAAAGACAGAAAATCTGCTTTGGTTGAAAATATGGTGCCTTCTGACAAAACTTTGGTTCATACAGGTGAGGCATCCCTAATATGAAAATCCAAAAAGTTCCAAAATCCCAAACTTTTTTCCCAAGTGGAAAGTTCCACACTGGCTTCATGTGCAAAAACAGTATATGAAATTACCTTCAGGCTATATGAATCAGATGCATATGAATCATACTTTGATCCCACTCCTTCTCATTAGGTCTATGCAAAGGTTCCAAAATCTGAAAAAATCCTAAGCATTTCAGATAAGGGATATTCAACCTCTATACCAATTCAGTTGGAACAATTTAGCTGGAAAAACTCAGATGAATGTAAATGTTTCTTTCCAAAAATATAGGGTTATACTCTTGGGGTGAGAACCCAATTTGGATATGTTAGATGTCATTCAGCATCTGCACAGGAGCAGTGTTGGAACAGACTAAATCACAGGCTACTCTGTCGGGCTTTTGTTTTTTTTGTGTGTGGGGTTCTAGGGATTGAACCAGGAGTGCTTTACCACTGAGCTATATCCCCAGTCTTTTTAATTTTTTTTTTAGCTGTAGCCAGACACAATACCTTTATTTTGTTTACTTTTATATAGTGCTGAGGATCAAATGCAGCGCCTCGAACATGTTAGGCGAGTGCTCTACCTCTGAGCCACAACCTTAGCCCCTATTTCCAGTCCTTTTTATTCTTTATTTTGAGACAGGGTCTTGCAAAGTTGTTGAGGCTGGCCTCAAATTTGTGATCCTTCTGCCTCAGCCTCCTGAGTTGCTGGATGAGCCCAGTTCCTTACATATACTTTAAATCATCTCTTGATTACCTACGATATCTAACACAATGTAAATGCTGTATAAATAATCATTACACTATACTGTATAGGGAATAATAACAAGAAATAAATCTACCCATGTTCAGTACAGTGCAATTTTTTTCCTCCAAATATTTTCCACCTGACATTGCATAAATCCATAGAACTGGAATTCCTCACTACAGAGGGCTCACTGTGAGTAGGAGCTAGAGATTTAGGAAGTGGTCCACACTTGGGCTCTTGAGGTGTGAGTCCTTGGTACATGAAGCCATGAGGCCAGAGGAGCCTACTTGACAGAGTACCCAGAGAGAGGACTGTGTTCCACGTGATGTCTCCAAGGAGAAGTTTGGGAGAAAAGGAGAATTTGCTGGTCAGAAAAACCAGAGAAAGAACACTATATCCCAGGATCCCAGGGCAGGGAGGGTGTACAGGAGCGTGGAGCAGCCATAGGCAGCAGCTGCAGAGACCAAGCAAGACGAGAAGAATTGCCCTCTGGTCTGCTGTAGGAGGGAGGGTCCCCATGCTGGCTGCTTCTGGAAAGGGCTTGGGAACAGCGCCCAACAGGAGGAGGTTAGAAGGAAAGCAAGCAAACTCAGACAACACTTCTGAAAATTAGAGTCAGGGTAGGGGCTGGCATGGGGAAAAGGGTGTTTGTGCTCATGGTGCATCCGGGGAGATGACAAGCTGATGCTGCAGGTGCTCGGGTGGTGCCACTCCATGCAGGAGCTGCAGGCAGCATCAGGCCGCCTAGCAGTCAGCCAGTACCTTCAGAGAAGGAGGCGCAGAGACCCAGACCTTCCTAACTCACTGTGAGACTTCTGCACTCCCTGACCTCTACTTATGCACCCAAGGCAGAAGTCAACCACATCTATAAAACTGCAAAGCAGAGGCTAGCTCATTTTGACTCAGGTTAGCCCAGCTGAGGGAAGCGGCCAAGTCTTCCCTGGCCAGAAAGACAGGAGTTCAACTTACTTGACTTTGAGAGAAACGCCCTGTGGGACTCCAACACTGACAGCAGCACCCAAGACGCTATGCCTGGAGATCTTCCTCTCGGCTCCGTACTCTACCACGGTCCCGAAGAAGCCTGCCCTGCAGGATGCAGAGGGCGGTGGTCAGTGCCCACGTCCCTCCAGCACTACCTGATGGGTAGCTACCATTTGAGAACAGAGACTGGGCCCCCATCCTGCCCCGCCACTACCCACAGGAGAAGATTCCTGACTGATGTTGAGTTGCTAATGGAACAGCATCAAGACACTGGGGAGGTTCTCCTGCAGAGCAGCCAGGGTACTCCAGGCTAGACCAAGGAGCAGCAAAGCCCTCCCCACGTGGCAGGAGGCACTCAAGGAGCATCATGGACAAAGAGGTCAGAGGTCACACCCTTCTGCCTGGGGCTCTGTCAACCCCCACCACTGGCTCTACTGAGACCCTCCTTAGAGCCTGAGGCTTCCCCAGTGGCCAGGTTGGGACTTACTTGAGGGACCCTTTCACACGTGTCTGGTCATCATCTTGGAACTTGTGCTGATAGCTGATCAGTGCAAAGGAGTGGGGGATCCCCAGCTGAGGAGACAGGGGACAGAAATGGACTCAGTGCTGGTTCTCATGGATCTGCACAAAGGTGGCATCTACCCTCGCAAGAGTAGCCGGGCGTCCACTTGCACAGGTCTTTATGTAGTCATGCAAGTAATATGAAAATTTATCAGCAGCCAGTATGGTCAGCAGTCTTGTAGTGACCGGTACATTCCAGAAACGCGCTGCCAGGTGACTGTTGTTCTGTGGACATTACTAGTGTATTCCTTCATCTGACAGTTAAGACCTCACTGAGACATTCTTACAGGGCCACTGACGTATGCGAGCTCCGTCACTGACTGAAATATTACATAGCATGTGACTAGAGGAGCTGGGAGAAGGGCTGGGATAGCTCAGCAAGCCCTTGTTGAACATGCACAAGGCGCTGGGTTCCATCCCAGCATCATAAAACCAAATCAAACCAGGAGACTTCACATAAAAAAAATCTAGTTTTCTGGCTTCTTTTGGGGAAAAAGAACAAAACAAAACAAAACAACACCCTTTCCCTCAATTTCTGGCAACACCAAGCCCATGTTGCTGGTAGCAGCAAGAGGTGTGAGCCAAGGAGCAGCTGCCCAGGGCGCCTCTTCCCTGGAGCCTCTGAGTGCACCCTTCTGCCTAGGGCTCTATCTGTCAATCATGGCTCCTGTCCTAATGCTGTGGGCTTCTGATGACGATGTCAAAATGCTATTTTGCTTTTTGATGATCTGAACAGGACCACATGGGCCACCTGAAAACAGAGTCCTTACGCCGGGAATTCTGAAAGAAGGTTCCTAAGTGTCTGCAGCCCTGCCCTGCAGGTCCCCTGGTGTTAGACGTGAGGAGGTGATCAGGGTGCAGGACTGAAGGGCACAGTGAGTGCACAGGAGAGGCAGTCCTTTGGAGCTGTGTCCTCAAGAGACTGCAATTCTTTGGCTCACCTGCAGGGCCACAGTGAAGTGGCTGGTCTTAGTGTCTCGGACGATGCTTGTGTTCATGGCTGACTGGATTCCCCATCGCCACTGCAGGTAGCCCACTGTGTTCTTGTCCAGGTTCCGAGCTAGGACAGTGGTAAGGCCAGGACGGATGCCACGGGATGAAAACTGCAGAGCACAGTTTGTCGTCACAAAGCTGGGGGGACACAGAAAGGGTCTGGATGACACCTGCTCTCAGCTGTTCTCTGTCATTTCCTAAGACCTCACTCATAATCACTCCGTGAATCCCTGGACCAGCTCCCAGCAAGGATGGTGGTGGACCACAGGACATGGGACGGAGGCATGGTGGAACCTTCTAGGACTTTGCCTAGCAACCTGCACTACCCTGTCCACCCTAACTTTAGACTGCTGTGTCCCCACACTAATGGACAGCAGTCCTGCTCCAGGTCAGTGACTGGAGGGTGCTCTCAGAGGCAGCCTGGGGCAATGTTTCTGAATGCTGCTGCACACTCACTGGAGCTGGCGCCTGTGCCAGGCACCTGGCTTACAGTGCAGGCCGGAGGGTGAGCAGTCTTCCCTAGGCCATGGATGTGTAGCAGAATCTTCCTGGGGCCCAGGCATCAGTATATTTTTAAAAAATGCCCAGGTGATCCTGGTGTACACCTGCATTGTGAACTCCTGACTTAAGCTACCGGAAAAGCCATCATCTGTGAACAGCTCTGAGGTTTGCTTCCAAGGCGGTACAGCCCCATCTTCTGGTTAAAAAAGGGTATTTCCCTAACTAGCAGGACTCAGAGCTTGGCTGCAGAGCTAGGATGTGAGCGGGGAAACAGCCCAGCACTCACTCTGGCCACTGACAGCAAGTCCTACCAGCATCACTCCCTTACCCACTGCTGAGGCTTCCTTTGGCCAAATGAGCCAAGAGCCCACTCTTCACTCTCCACAGGTCCCAACCCAGCCCTCCTGTCATTCTCAAGCCATGCTGAAGAAGGGCCACACATTTTTAAGCTTTAGCCACACTGGGTTAAGTGAGCAAGAAGAGAGAAGACAGAAAGTGATCTCTAGAATTCCAAGAGGAAGTGACTACTTTTTCTTGGGATAGGGTCTCACTCTGTTGTCCAAGCTGGCTTCCTGCCACGCCCTCTAGAGCTGGGATCACAGGTGCCTGCCACCACGGCCCACTTCACAACCTCTGACTGTGGCATGGACATGCAAATAACTTAAAGCATGGGGCAGGAAGTCTGTAGAGTGGACTTACCTTGTCTGGTCACTGTACAGTAATAAACTGGCACTCCTGTTTATAAACCATCCCCACTATTTATACACAAGTCACCCTTGTTCATAAATCAAGATTCTCAGTCTGATAAACTCTGGTGCTACAACACATTCTATTTCCAGACCTGTAAAAGCTGACAACCAGCCAGATTCCTGGTGACCACTTTGGATAGACACTTTGAGGCCAAACCAGAGCAAAATGATAAAAAAAAAATTTTCCTCAGTGATGTTTCTAAGTCTGTCTGAAGACTTACCTGAGGAGGCCTTGAAATAACTAGATTCCTAGTTCCCTCCTTCAGAGGACTGAATTCGGTTTTTCATCAGCACCGGGGTGACAATTCTAAACAGACAAGGTTAGGCCAACACTGCCATGCACATACAGGTAATCGCCCCACATCCTGGTTAATGGTTTCAGCCCTGTCCCCTTCGCAGACCTGTGAACCCAATTTTGGAGCAGTGGCCTGCAGGGTCTTGGTCCATCTTTTTTGTGGGTGTGTGGCTCTTGGGACTAAACCTTGGGAAGCTCTACCATTGAGCTAAGTTGCCTAGGTTGCCCAGGCTGGCCTTGAACTTTGACCCTCCTACCTCCATCTCCCAAGCCGCTAGAATAACAGGCATGGCTACTGGGCCTGGCCATGACCCCTCTATCTTGTGTTCTCTGCTTATACCACATGCCATGTGCTCCCGGGGGGCTCTTGCACCCAAGTTCTCTCACAACACTTCTTACTCTGTGTGCCAGCCTGATTCTTGGACCCGCCTTGCTCCCTATCTACAACACACTGACCAACCAGCCTGGCTAGCAGGATCTGAGTGATCCTGATAGGCCCAAAGACACACCCCAGAGGAAATGGAATAGCTTTCTCATCAACACCTGCTCTGCCCCAGGACACCTTCAGCTCTACTTTCCTCAGAGGAAAGAGATGTGATTTACCTCCCTCCCAAATCCTTGATCTGAGCTTGCAGAGATACCTGTGACCCCATCACATGGGAAAGGAGGACACTGTGCTGTTCTACAAGGGACAACGGTGCACAGTCCTAGGAGTATGACATTGCTGCAGCCACAGAGATAAAGAAAGCAGGGGCTGGGCAGAGCTCTGGCATATGTGAGTCCAACTGATTACCAGGCAGTTCAATATCTCCTGGGACAAAGAAATGACCCACATGTCGTAAGCATCTCAGACTGCTGACTTACAAAGGTATTTTTCATTGTCTTGTGGTTCTTAAAGGACCATGAGGTCAAAGGTGGGGAGACTTCTTAGCACAGAGGAGAGGCCTGGCTGGGGCTGGGGCCAGAATTAGCCTCCCACCCCCAATCTGGTGCCCTTTCCAACCTGCAGGCTGCCAGGCTGCATGTTGGTGCCAGGCCTCTGCCTCATGGTGCTCAATAACCTTGTAGGATGATGAATAAAAGAAGTCCAAATGACCTTGACCATGAGAACACACAGATTCTGGTCTTCTAAATGCAGACCACCAAAGAGTAGTTATCTCATCTCTTATATTTACCATCTTGGTGTGAGATTACGGAACAGCTTGAGACCAAATAAAGGCCCCTGGAGATCTCCAGCTCCAAATTCCAACTGTTTGAAAAAGAAAGAAATAATTAATTAATAATTAATTAATAGTGACCCAGGTCTCAAATGTGTACCCTGGTCAGAATTCTTTTGTTTGCTTCAATGTTCTTGCCAGGGCTCTAAATAGAGGGAGCACCAGGTTCATGCTGCTCTACCCTTACCCCTGCCCACTGGAGCTGATAGCTTCCCCAGGCCTGCCTGGAGGCCCAGGCAGCAGTAGGGGGTTCCTCAAAAATAACACTGCTGGCCTCAGACCCACCTCCTGCTCAGTCAGAATAGGAGAGCAGTCTGCTCCTCTTGACCCACTGATGTTCTGCTTTGGTCAGGTGTGCCACCACCCCTACGCCACGGTGCCAACTCCTTTACTCTGAAGTTCCTACAGGACTGGATGTGGGCCTCAGGGGTCTGATGTTAAAGCCCAACAGCAGTTCTCCGCTTGCAAGGCCTTAGAAGTCACAGCTAGCAGTGGCTGCCTCATGTACTCGCATAGGTGACTCTCAAGGCAAGTCTCAATGTCAATTTGATGCAGCTTAGGACTTGGCAGAGCTGGATGCTACATGATCAACTAGCAGTGGGCCAGGGCCCCAAGACAGGCATGGCCTACTGTCCCTGAAGGAATTGGGGTCAGCCCACAAGGACTGCTAGAAGGAAAGATGCTGAGCTTCTATAGAGGCTGGATTTCTGGAATTGGCATCTGAAGGACATCTTATCCTAGCTTTAAACTGTTCAGCAGACTGGCAGGACTCTTCAGATGGGACCAACATCTAAAAGTCTGATATCCAGTACCTGGCTTCACAACGACATGGTCACCCCCTGCCACTGTGAGGGTTAACTTTTAGAGGGCACATATTAAAAAATAAGGCTTGGCATGGACAATATGATCCAGCCTCATGGCAGTCTTACCTCTCCCCAGCCCTTTGCAGAGGTGACACGGCGAAGTGCGAAGTTAATGGAACCCCCACCATTGCCATTCTGAGTCGAGAGGCTTCCAGAGAGGATGGCTGTGTCTGTGGCCGTCAAAGGTGCCTAGAAAAAGACACTGGCTGTAACAAGTGAGCCCAAGCAACAGGAAGCGCAATGCCAGCAGTCTGATGACTCCTCTGTAGACACATGGCCAAAAGGCACAGAGACAGCAGGTCCGATGTGAAGAGCCCTGCGGCCACCTCAACCACTGCACTGTTATTCGAACTGCATGTGGCCATGAAGGTGAAATGTTTTGCAAAAGCTTAGTGGGGAAAATTGAAAAAACCACAGAAACCCAGGGTTAAATGCTGGGTCGTTAGTGTGCCCATGTGTAGAAGTGCACAGTGATTCTACATTGTGTCTCCCACTGTAGGCTACCTGAGCCTCTCCAGTACCTGTATGCCATCAGGTTCTGGAAGGGACTGAAAAACCTTTCAATAGCATGTGCGAAGGCACAAAGCTCTAGGAGAGGGCAAGTGTCCCTGTGTCAATCCATGTTGCAGGCTGATGTACTTGAGAATCAATAAAGAGCTAAGGAGGTGGAGACCTGCAGTAGTCCTCAGTGGAAAGGCCCGGCTTTGTCGTATCCAAATATTGGGCAAAGGTGACATTTCAGTGACCCCAGGGCTCAGGAGCAGAGATGCTATAACCTGCCAGCACATAATGGCATGTAAGAAAACCAGTTCTTAGAATTATCCACGGAGGTCTGCCTTCTCTCCTAAAATCATCAGGACCTTGGGCTTCTAGGTCTCCCAGACCATTAATGTCCCTGAGACCCTGCAGCCTGAAAGCCCCAGATTAGCACGAATGCTGGCTTATGTGTGGACAGAGCGGTAACAGACATGGCTGTGACTGCAGCTGGCTTTCCTTTAAAGTGGCTAATTGCATGCTTTCATAAATAAAGATGAGAAAACCCCAGGCAAACTCTCATTCCAGCTGCTGGGGGTGCTGTGCCTCATTAACTCAGGCCTGTGTGGTACCAAGAGAGGTGTTTGTGTGCTTTACCTCAATGGACTGGGATATGTGCATTTTATTGATTTCAATCTGTGGAAAGCCACTTCCAGATACATCTTCATACTCCTCATCATATCGATCAAAAAGGTCAGTGGCATCTACTCCAACGCTGATGGTTCCCTGGGGCAGAAAAATAAGCAGTCAGCATGAAGGGGTGGTATCTGTGGAATGAAGGGCAATTCAAGCACAAGCTCAGTTTAACTGAACTGGGCATCTGGCTTCACAGTCCCTGGGCTTGGGCATGACACTCCACCATGCAGCCACGCAAGTGTGAATGTCACAGTTTATAAACCACACAGCTGCAGGGTACCAGGGACTTCCAGAACTAGGAAGTAGTGTTGGACCAGGAGAACCAGTCTGCAGAGCAACTACATGCCAAAGACAAGTGTTAGTACAAGGAAAGCGAGGTTAGCTGGGCACAGAGGTGCACACCTGTACTCCCAGACACTCGGGTGGCCAAGGCAGGAGGATCACAAGTTCAAGGCCAACCTCAGCAACTTAGTGAGACCCTGTCTCAAAGTAAAAAAATTAAAAAGAGCTGGGAATTAAGCTCAGTGGTAAAGTCCCTGGTTCAAACCTCAGTACCAAAATCAAAACCAAACCAAACAAAAAGAAAAGAAAACTTCGTGAGTATGGCCTGACCTGAGCTTCAGAACAAAACGGGATTCCTGGATGCTTGGGACCACCTAGAAATTAGCTACTTGGATTAACCATTTTTTTCCTAAACACTCTTATACCATAGAACTACCTTAAAAACTCTTTTCTTTGGCAGATTTTAAAATTTCTCTGCCTTGGGCTGGGACTGTAGCTCAGTGGTAGAGTGCCCGGATTGCACGTGTGAGGCGCTGGGTTCAATCCTCAGCACCACATAAATAATAAAGATATTGTGTCCAACTACAAAAAAATAAAAAATATATATATTTTAAAAAATTGCACTGCCTTTTAAAGTAATTTGAAAATTAAGTTAGGAGGGGCTGGGGTTGTGGCTCAGTGGTGGAGTGCTCATCCAGTACATGTGAGGTACTGGGTTCAAACCTCAGCACCACATAAAAATGAAATAAAGATATTGTGTCCACCTACAACTAAAAATAAATATTAAAAAAAAAAGGTTATGAGAAACATAAGACCACATTCTCTCAAGAAATACTAAACTGACAGGCATGGTGGTGCCTTTCTGTAATCCCAGCAATTTGGGAGGCTAAAGCTAGAGAATTGCAAGTTCAAGGTCAGCCTCAGCAAATTAGCAAGACCCTGTCTCTAAATAAAAACTAAAAATGGCTGGGGATGTGGCTCAGTGGTTAAGCTCCTCTGGGTTCAATCCCTGGTACAAAAAAAACAAAAACAAAAACAAAAAACAACCCAACCAAAAACCAAAAAACTAAAATTTTGTTGACTGATAAAAATGCTCATTACTTAGAAAAATCAACAGTCATTATTTTCTTTCATAGTCCAAAGACTTTCCAAACAGGTATATATATTAATTAACCCATGTACAGAAACATGACCACACATATTTTTATTAAATTCTCTGCAGCCCATTTTTAAAAAGAACTTTACTAAGGTAAAATTTAATCTAATATAAACTGCACATATCTGAAGTGCATACTTGAAAGAGTTTTGACATATGAATACATTTGTGAAACCACATCTGAAACTTGAGACACAAGCCAGGTGTGGTGGCACACACCTGTAATCCTAGCAATTTAGGAAGATGAGGCAGGAAGATCACAAGTTTGAGGCCAGCCTTGGCAACTTAGCGAGGCTCTGTCTGGAAATTAAAAAAAAAAAAAAAAAGAAAAGAAAAGAAAAAGGAAACAGGATGTAGCTCACTGTACTGCTTATGTAGTAAATGCAAGGCCCTGGTATTAATCTCTAGTGCTATGAAAAGAAAAAAAAAGATAACAACAACAACAACAAAAAAAAAACAGATGCAGAACATTCCCATCACTCCAAAGGTAGCTGCTGACAGTGTTTTAATTTTAAACAGTGAAGAAAGGCACCCCTGAAAGGGGACGTGTGGACAAAGTCGTGAGAGGAGCGAGGGCCAGCCTCTGCGGGCAATTGTGCAGGAGCCAGAGGCTGCTGGGGCGAAGCCAGAGGGGAGGCACAGCTCAGACACAGGGAAAAATGTTTGTGTGTGTGGTACTGCGGATTCCTTACCACTGAGCTATACTTTCAGCACTTTTGATTTTGAGATAGGGTCTTGCTAAGTGGTCTAAGCTGGCCTCAGATGTGTGAGCCTCCTGAGTCACTGGGGTTATGGGTGTGCACCACTGCTCCTAGTTGCACCCCAAAGTTTGTAATGCAGAAGTGAAAAGAAAAAGCTGCTTCTGGGATGGTCCCAATTGGGACTTCACGAGCCACAGTGCTAGTCTCCTGTCAGTGCACAGACTCTTCAAGCAGAAACTCAGTCAATCCTGATAACCACTTGATTTCTGAGGGTGAAACACCTGACACCACACATGCTTCTGTGAACTTGGGGAAGAGGGTCCACACTGAATGTGAAACTGTTTCTGTGGGAGTGAAGGGCAAGGGAGGAAGCAGGGAGAGCAGGCAGGGAAGGACATGACTCAATCCTTCAGCTCAAGACAGCAGCACTGGGGAAACCAGTGACCTATGTGTGCATTTCCTAACTGGCCACCTCCTTCAACTCACGAGACCCAGCAATCTTCATTTGATTCTTTGGAGAAAGGCAATCATGTTGTATGCATTATTTCAATTTTTTTCTTTTGGTCCCAGGGATTGAACCCAGGGGTGCTTAACCACTGGGCCACATCCCCAGCCCTTTTTATATTTTATTTAGAGACACAGTCTTGCTGAGTTGCTTAGGGCCTTGCTAAGTTGCTGAGGCTACTTTGAACTCACAATCCTCCAGCCTTAGGCTCCTGAGCTGCTTGGATTTCGGTGTGTGCCACTACGCCCAGCGCATTATTTCAATATTTCTCTTACTATGTACCTAACTGTATTGTAATTTTATTTCCTTTCCCAAACAAAATGTAAACATTAACTATCTGTTTTAATACTATGTGGACAATCAACTGATTTACCAGGGGATGGCATAGGTGTTAGAAGTTGAAAAATATTGTCCAGTCATCACTTTTTCAACTTCTCTGCTTGTTCCTTGCAAATGGCCACAATAACTGAAAACCTCCACAAGCCAGTGACTTTCAACTAGACACCTCTGGTGCTGAGCCAAGCCTATGGAAAGCAACTAAGCCAGAACAGTACCAGTGAGCCAGAGAGAATGTAAGGCTCAGGTGCCAACTTGCTTGATGAAATTAACTGTCCTGAAGATGAACCATCAAGTCATTTTGAGCTGACAAGGACATTTCTTTATTTTAGAGTGGTCTAGATGCCACCTTCTGCTCTTCTTCCTTTTCAGGGAAACAACCTTTAGAAATGGACTGGTCACAGCCTCAGAATAGATGGATTTCTTCCCTTGGTGTCAAGTACAGCTGGACTGCAAACTGTCATTCATTTTCTTTTTAAAAATATTTTTGTAGTTGTTGATAGACCTTTTTTTTTTTTTTTTTTTTAATTCATACACGGTGCTGAGAATTGAACCCAGTGCTTCACACATGCCAGGCCAGTGGACTACCACTGAGCCCCAGCCCCAGCCCCTGGCATTCATTTTCACTTGCAAGACAATATACTTTTGTATAATGAAAACTGACAAGTTTGAGAGTAATGAAATCAGATTTGAATTCTGACAGAAAATCAAGAATATAAAGCAAAGATAAACAAATCTAATGCTGGTTAAATCAAATGGGTTAGATTTTTTTCGACCACTTCTAATCGAATATATGCAAGCTCATGTCCTTTTATATCCAACTGTTACTGAATCAAACTTTGCAAAGAAAAAGGATTTACAAAAGAAAGTACTGCTGGGCATGGTGGAATAGGCCTATAATCCCAGCAACTCAGAAGGCTGAGGGAGGAGGATCACAAGTTCAAGGCCAGCCTTAGCAATTTAGTGCAACCCTATGCAACTTAGGGAGACCCTGTCTCAAAATAAAAAATTAAAAGGGCTGGGGATGTGGTTCAGTGGTTAAGCCCCTCTGGACTCAATCCAAAATCAACAAAACAAAACCAAAAACCAAAAAAAGGTAACTTCTCCTCCTCTTCTTTTTTTCTCTCAGTGCTGGGGATGGAACCCAGGACCTTATACATGCTAGGTAATTGCTTACCACTGAACTATATCCCCACAGGGCTTTTTTAAAAAATTTGAGGCAGAGCCTCAATAAGTTGCCCAGCTTGGCCTCAAACTTGCAATTCTCCTGCCTCAGCCTCCTGAGAATAGCTGGGGTTACAGGCCTGTGGCATTCTCTTTAAGTAACCTCTGCCATTAGGTCCAAATCACAAACCTTTATCTTGCTTCCCCTTATTTTTCTACAGCAAGGCCTCAAATTTCTGTAAAAGGTACAGTAAATATTTTGGGTATTGTGGGCAACTATTACTGAGACTTCCCAGCTCTACTGTTGTAGCCCAAAACAACTACAGATAAAAGCAATGGACTTGTCCTGCTGTGCTCCAATAATATTTTATTTACAGACACTGAAATATGAGTTTGATATAATTTACATGTTCCACAAAATATCCTTCTCCTTTTGATTGTTATAAAAATTCAAAATGTGAAAAACATTCTTTGGTCATGGGCTAATTGTGGCCATGAGCAGCAAGCGGTCAGTTTGTTGACACTTAGAGAGAGCACCTAATTCTACCCTCCGTGTATGGAAACAACAGCCCTTCACTAAAAGGATGATGCCTCTGGAAGGTTACCAGAGGCACACCTGGCAGCTGCAGACACTTGACTGCAACCTTTGTGCCTCTGGAACTAGAGGATCCCACTTGCAGTGTGGAGTTCTGTCTTCTGTATCAGTGCTACTCGACCACAGGGCCTGTCAGTCTGTGGTTGCAAGTCTTCAACACAAGTCATCAAAAAATCCCCAAACAAACAAACAAATAAAACAAACATGATCTAGTTTCTCAATTTCTGAGCTACACAATAAAAAACAAGTTGACAAGATTCACAGGTCCGAGGAGCAGCTGAAGAATCTACAGGAGGTGTCTCAGCCGGCCAGCTACAAGCCCACAACAGCCACCTTCATGGCCCACAGGTGCTCCATTCACAAGCTAGCCCTTTATCTTAAAGGGTAGAGAACAATAAGCACCTTTTTAAACCCTCCCCGCCCCCACCACTGCACTGATTCAGCCACAATCTGAATCTCCTGCTTAAGCCAGGGCCTGAGAATCTACATTTTCATAAAAATAATATTATTATATAGTCGAGTTCACTAACTGGCTTTTGGTAGCATAAACTAGTTGATATTCTCTCTCTCTCTCTCTCTCTCTCTCTCTCTCTCTCTCTCTCTAGTTGTAGATGAACACAATACCTTTATTTTTTATTTTGAAGTGGTGCTGGGGATGGAACCCAGTGCCTCACGAGTGAGAGGCAAGTGCTTTCTCAATGAGCCACAACCCCAGCCCCTGATATTCTTTTTTTTAACTGAAATTTTTACAGAAATTAAAAATTAGAAGTTCATATGCAGTTATGTAAGAATAAGAAGCAGCAGCTTGGGAAGCTGAGACAGAGGGACCTCGAGTTCAAAGCCAGCCTCAGCAACAATGAGGTGCTAAGCAAGGTGAGGCACTAAGCCACTCAGTGAGACCCTGTCTCTAAATAAAATACAAAACAGGGCTGGGGATGTGGCTCAGTGGTTGAGTACCCAAGTTCAATTCCTGGTACTCACCTCTCTCCACAGAAAAAGAAAATAAAAGAGGCTAGAGATCCTGTCTCAAAATAAAAAGGGCTAGGACTGGGTATGGTGGTGCATGTCTGTAATCCCAGCAGCTTCGGAGGCTGAGACAGGAGGATTGCGGGTTCACAGCCAGCCTCAGCAAAGGCGAGGTGCTAAACAACTCAGTGAGACCCTGTCTCTAAATAAAATACAAAATAGGGCTGGGGATGTGGCTTAGTGGTCGAGTGTCCCCTGAATTCAACCCTTGGTACAAAAAAAAAAAAAAAAAAGGGCTGGGGACATAGTTCAGTGGTTAAGTGTCCCTGGGTTCAATCCCCAGGCCCTACTCTCAAAAAGAAAGGAAGAAAAATAAAAGGCAATAGAAATTAAACATGAGAGGAGACATGATACCTGCCGGCCTGCTGAGGCTGAGGAGAGCTAGCTCTAGCAGGGAGTATGGAGATGCATCTGTGACTGAAGTTGATCAAAGGGACCAAAGGACAACCACTAGTACCATACCACAGATGAAATAGGGCTGGGAAATGCAGGTGTGCTGTCTGAGCATCCAGCCTCCATGATGTAATCCAACCTAAAGGGGCCATAACCAGTTGGGCAAGGACTATGTGCCCAGTTTAGGAAACTGGGCCTTATTTCTCTGGGAAGTTGCCTTAGTTACTAAAACTGAAGAAAAGAAAAAAAAAAAAAAAAAAAAAAAAAAGAACACTATGAACACATGATTCAGAAGAGAAGAACTCAAAAACTCAAAGGATGGGGTGGCCACTGCTAGGAACTACAGACTGGAGGAAGAAAGAGGGTAAGGAACTGGGATTTTTCTGCCTAAGTCTGGTAACTATTTGAAACTTTCCAAGCTATTTACAATATTACTTTGATGAAAAATATTTTCCCCCATACCTTTACAACTTCCAAACTAGAAACTGCTTAAAAATGATTACCATCCCCAAATGGTCTTATATGCATATTTTAGTTTTTATTTAAAAAAATTTTTTTTTAGTCATAGATGAACACAATGCCTTTATTTTGTTTATTTATTTTTATGTGGTGCTGAGGACTGAAACCAATGCCTCACATATGCTAGGCAAGTACTCTACGGCTGAGCCCCAGCCCCAGCCCTATATGCTTACTTTAAATTAGTAGACTACTTGTGTCAGTAAGCCTCAGCTGTTTCTTGCTCAGAAGGACCCAACATAACCACAGGACACCCTTTCTGACAAGCAGGGCCAGCAACATGAGAGAGCCCTTCCCAGCTAGCCATCTGACATCATCAGTAGGCCAACCATGCCCAATGCCAGGGGATCCAGCTCAAATGGCAGTACCAACTACCTTGGCCTGGGGTCGCTCCTGCACTGGCTCTGTGGATGGCCTGTAAAATTTAGTTTTTTTGGGGGGATGGGGGTGGGGTGGGGGTGGGTACTGGGGATTGAACTCAGGAGCACTCAACCAGTGAGCCACATCTCCAGCCCTGTTTTGTATTTTATTTAGATATACAGCACCTCGACGATGCTGAGGCTGGCTTTAAACTCGTGATCCTCCTGCCTCAGCCTCCCAAATTGCTGGGATTTCAAGCGTGAGCCACCATGTCCGGCTAATTTTTACCTTAATTACATAGCCCATCCTCCCGATGTCATCTTCTGGAAGACAGAGGTCCTCACCACATAGTGTTTTAAGATGAGACAGTGCGACAAAAGCTTTGTTTCCATAAGTCTACAGCAGCCTCATTAGCTCAACGTTCCTGATACTGAGCTCAAACCATTTCCTGAAACATTCAGTCAGTGCTACTGGTTCTGGTCTCTCGGTCTCTCTCTCTCTCTTTTTGGCACTGGGGATCAAACCCAGGGGCACTTTTACCACTGAGCTACATTCCCAGCCCTCTTTATTTTTTGAGACAGGGCCTTGCTAAGTTGCTGAGGCTGACCTTGAACTTGCGGTCCTCCTGTCTCAGTCTCCTGAGTCGCTGGGATCACAGGTGTGGCCACCATGCCTGGCTGGTTCTGGTCTCTTGGGTCATCATATATTAAGCCTGGTCCCTGCTTCACTGCAGAGTGAGGGGAAACATACCTCTTAGACTTCAACCCTACAAATCCCCCATCATTGTTCTACACACATCTTGGACACACCAGATTCACTTCCCCTCCACTGGAAAGTTCTTCCCCAGGTACCTTCTTCTCATCTTTGTCCTAGCATCACTTTCTTGGTGAGGCCTACACCCTCTTTGAGCCTGCTGACCTGCCCCTTACCTTGCTCCAGTTGCTCCATGGCATCAGGATGTGACTTATGCACCGTGCACTGTGCATAACCTGTCCCCCAGGTAGAATGCTACTCCATGACAGCTGGACTTCATCTATTTTAGTCTCTGCTGAATGTATTGCTTTGTTTGTCATAATGCTGGGGATGCAACCCAGGCCTTACATGTGCTAGGCAAGTGCTACCACTGAGCTACACAGCCCTGATGTCCACTCCTTGAATGACGCTCTGTAGGGTATTGGCATCCAATTCAAATTACTTTGTGAAAAATCAACCCTCTTTACCCTGCACCCCACAAAAGATGCTAATTGGCTGCTAATATTCAGCCAATGAGTCAATTAAAGGCTACCATTTCCTCCTTCCCTCCTCTTCTAAGCTAGCCTGTTGTTGCTGCTGGTAGTTTTTGTTTTGTGCTTAGCCCTTTCATCCTTGTTTGCTGGGCTGGTAGGTACTTGCTGCTGTCCTCTGGCCTGGGTCATCTGTGGGTGTGAAGCATCTTCACTACATCCAACAGGGAATGGAGCTGAGCCCCAGCCCCAGCCCCAGTCCTATAGGGAATGGACCCTTGGCTACAGAGAGGAAATGCTGCACTTTTTAAAAAACAACTTTTTAAATGTTTAGTTGACAATGAAAACTGCACACATTCAAGGTGTACAATGTGATGATCTGATGAACATGTGCATTTTTCGATTCTCACAAACTAATCAATGCATCTATCACCATCTGCACTCAATTATTTTCATTTTCACGATTTTATCTGATCATTAGGATGAAACAAGGAATTTCTGTCAAATGCAATCTCAACAGTAACTCTTTACTAACTGCAAATTCCCCCAGAAGAGACAACAAGAGGCAATGTGAAATTTGCCCATTTTATCATTGACAAACCCAGATGGCTCCCATAGTCAATGACTCTCAAGCATTTTATCTGTGATCAGAGAAAGAACCTGTACTTGCTAATTTCATGGGGGATAAAACTCAAAACCTACTAGGGTTTCAAGAACTAGTCTGGCCCAATTACCACCAGCCCCTACCAACCGTCTTTACCTCTGATACAAGATTATGTACCTACCGGGGACAATGGCCCTCCAGGTAGCACTGATTTAGCAACAGCTCTTTGCCTTTGAACCCCCCTGTGCTCTCCAGAGTCTCAGCTCTACATTGGAGCCATTTCCAGCACCACCGACCGGGCCTAACCATTCTCCTTCCGCAACTCTCAATTTCAGCAGCAGCCCATTTCTGCACATGGTAAATGACTCCTTCTTGCTACTAAGCACAACAAACATGGGCTCAATAGGCTTTTCCTGTACTATTATCCTGCAGCCAAGTAGAATCAGCTTTATGACATCAAAGCCATTTCCACAGAGCAGACTTAAGTCATGACCACAGGCTCCCTCTGACAGTTATAATCATAGGCCAAGGCAAAACAGGCCAAAAAAAAAAAAAAATGCTTGAGTAACATACTTATATATCTTTATAAAAACATTTTGAGATTTAAGATATTTAAGCCTTCTTTGATATAATATTAAGCTTTTTCTGATAAAGCTGAACTATGTTTCTAAGCTATTACATGAACCACACTCATAACGGAGCCTTCTTAAAACCAGAAAGGAGATCTTGCCAAGTTTATATCAACCTTCGAGAAAGAATGGAATAGACCAGGAAATGATGTAACAACCTCCATGAAATATATTTTTTTAAAAGAGTAAAGAATAAAGGCATATATACCCTTGGAAACAGATAGTCAGGCCCCCAGGCACTCCAAGCTGAGTCCTTGGCGGCACGTGGAACCCCAAAAGGTTCAGTAGCAAAAGTCAGACAAGCTGCCTGTGATCCAACTGTCTTCTGAAGATGCCTGAAGTAGCCACTGTCCACAGAGCAAGAAGACTTATGGGTAGTGAGAGAAGAAAAGGAATTCAACTAACTATCCAGTGTGAAGTGACCCTGTCCTATTATCTTAGCCTCTAAAAGGCAAGATGTGGGTGGAGTATACAAATAAAATAGAAGCCCCCAGATGGAGAGAGAACGGTCCAATCCGATTCCACAGCCACACCCATCCTCCTGGATGAACCCAGGGCCTCCCCACACTGGCTTTCTGTGCAGGGCCCCAGAGAATACCTGAGCTGGGTGTTTTCCAGCAGTAAGTGCAGTCAGAGGACTTTTTCCATAGGGCAAAGTGAAAGCCCAAACAGAGGTAGTGAGAACTAGGGACTGTGGGGTCCAAGGACTTGAGCTTACATGACAGCTCTCACGGCAAACCTCACCAAGGGATAAACTGGGCTGAGGCCAGAGAAGGCACCTAATCAGCACCGATTGGAAAGGTGGAGTCCAAATCTGGATCCTGGGTTCTTGTGTCCAAGCCTAAGGCTCTTCCATGCTGTCTCTAGCATGTGCTTGTGTGTGTGGTGGGGGGCGTGTGTGCCGCCACCGGAAGGAGAGGTGTGTGCTGGAGGCTGGCACATGACCTTCTCCTTCTGCACCCTACAGCACTTTTCACACTGCAAACAGCGAGGGCCTGACCACAGGAGGAGGCTGAGGGTGATGTTAGGAGCCATCTCACATCCAGCCCCAGCTTCCAGGGGGCAAAAACTGGCCGAATGAGCCATGTGAAACACCAAAACAAAATTAGGGGGTGAGGGTGTGGCTCAGTGGTAGAAGAAAAAAGGAAGAGCTATATGGCTAAAATAAAATTAGGCTCCAAACCTCACCTTGGTACCAGTGTCACTTGTATTTACAAATGAGGGTTATCTTTTTCTCATAACATCAACTTCATATTTACTCAATCTTTCAACTTGGAGCGGCAGGCATGACGGATGTCCTAATTTTACCCACAAGAAAACTAAACACAGGCCAAAGAGTATGCTGGGTCCTGCTTTTTTGCATCAGTCATTTCTCATCTCCCTATTTCCACTTGAACTTTTTGCTCTGTACACCCATCCTGAGGCGAAATCCTAATGACTCCCACTGATGAAGACAGACACACCCTCCCAAGAGTCAGATGCAAGATCACACATGGCATCCAGCCTGCCACTCCCCTACAAGCTGGAGTCCACTGAGGGGACCAGTGGACAGGTGGATTCCTACGATTATCAAGTGTGGACCTGTTAAGAGAAGAAAACCCTTTTCTTCTCAGAAGGAGATGTTCCAAATCTTTCTGCTCATCTTGAAAAGAAAAACAAAACAAAAAAAAAAAAACCCACCAAACCAAAAAAACACTTTGGAAATGGAACAAAAGATCTAGCTCCAATCCTCTCCACAAAATGCCTCAGAGCCAACATCTGGTTATCACTATTTCTGGTTAGAAAATGTTTTATTTATTTCAAAGCAGTTTATGGAAGTAGCAAAGTAGTGGAAATTTTAAAATAACTTGCATGCCTGCAGGAAATGGTCCCAGCTGCACTCTCACTCCACAGAAACAGGGCCCCCAGGCACATGTGCACAGAGTCCCAGTACACAACCACCACGCACAACCAGGCACTCCCAGATGTCTTCTGTGTTCGCAGGAACACAGCTCGGGACCCTCTCTTCCCTGTTACTGCTCAGACTGCAGCACAAATGCAGCCAGGACAGTAAAGCCACCAGGGCAACTTTCTGCCCGCCTCATCCCAGCTGCCAACACTGGTATTTTAAGCCAGACACCCCTAGAATGCTGGTCTGGGCCCACCTGGGGATCACAGCAGGGAACTGCTGGAACACCTCAGAGACTTCTGAGTCTCCCACTGCCTCAAGTTCCCTGGCTCAGTTCAGCTGGGGTTCACCTCCTACCTCCTTCTGATTAAGAGATAGCTCCACACAACTAAAGCTGTTACCTGCTATGAGTTAAGTGTGTGTGGACATTTACAAATACCATTAGCCATCTGTATCCATGGCCATGCATCCATGGATTGAAAATGTTCAGGAAAGAAAATTCCCACTGGTACAAACAAAGGCGTTCTTCTTGTCATTACTCCTTTAACAATACAGCATAACAACCGTCTCTACGGCATTTACACTGTGTCATTGTAAGTAATCTAGAAGCGATTTTAGACACACAGGAGGAGGTGTGCAGGTTATATGCAAACACCATGCTATTTTATACAAGAAACTCGAGCACATCTGGAATTTGACATCTTTGAGATGTTCTGAAACCAACCTTTCTAGGACCCTAGAAAGGATAGGGATAACTAAAATATATACACTGGGGAATGTAGGGTTCAAACATACAGGCCTGTTCTGAAAATAAGGTCTTTTATTAGAACGAATTTAATCAGAGGTTCACTTTACTCTCTGCTTCCCAGTCTAAGCTGTCATTGTTTCTTTTTTAGAAGATTTAAAGAAAAATAATTGTTTGTTAAATACTTTATTTGGCTTAATTTCTCCTCCTACAATGCAATTGAGTTGACAGATTATGGGAGTCCTGGAGAAAAAAAGCCAGGAGAAGGCTTCTAGCCCTCATCACAGGCTTTCTGCATGGCCATGCTGGCCACAGGGAGGGGCCTGGCTGCCGAGTCCTCTGACCACATAGTTGGACAGTACACCAGGCCACAATCCCGTCACTCGGCACAGCTGCCATCCCACACTCTCAGGACAACCTCCCTAAGAAATGTAAAGAAAAGAACATGGTACTTGGACTGAAGAGTAACTCTGCCTCTGTAGTGCTCTTTGGGGACTTGGTCACTTACGCTGCAGAGACAGTCTGGTGACTTGTGTTCATGGCTCCCACGTCCTGGGGTGAGGAAAGCAGAGACCCCTGCTTATTGGAATCTGGGAATGCCCCACATCCTCTGCATCATTTGGCCATCCCTGTCCTGTCAGCCTCATGTTTGAGCGGTTAGGTGCCTGTCCCTTCCTGACACTGTCTTGTGCTGATTTTTAATGCCCAGGAGTTGGGCAGCACTGCTGCAAGAGAACCAGCCTGAGTTTCTGCTTGGGGATCCTGGCTTCTGGGAGAACTGGGGGTTGGTTCTGTCTTCCCTCCATCTGGCTGGAAACTCTTGCTCCAGGTCAGCAGTGGCTACCAGAGCCACCTTTCGGAAGAACCCACTGTGAGGCAAGTGTTTTGTCCCACCCCGTTGGTGCACGGTTACCATAAAGCCTACCCGCCCCTCAGTCCTTGAGGCTTCCCTGTCCCACCACTGGCCGGGCTACCTTGGGGTTGGTTCGCTGCTGCAGCCTCCTCTCCTCCCGCTCTTGCTGTAGTCGCTCAAACTCTTCTCTAATTTCTGCTGGAGTTCTCCTCCGCTCCACAACCTGTGGGCAAAGCAAGGCAGCCAGCTGAGAACTAGGACTCGAGGAAAATAGGCAAAGAATTTCTAAATGACTTCATTTTGGCATGCACAGGCAGCTGGGGAGCCTACCATGCTCGCCCCTGGGACCCCAGAGGACAGAGAGTGCTGCCACCCTCCCAGGACTGTAGTGTGTGACTTCCCTCAACTCTCCACAGTCTGACATTCTTTTTTATTATTATTTTTATTTGTTCTACTTAGTTGTACATGACAACTAATGGAGCACAACATTCCGACTCTCTGGTTGTTCACAGTGTAGAGACGCAACATTCGTGAGATCATACACAGACCTAGGGCGATGATGTCCATCTCATTCCACCATCCTTCCTGCCTCCATGACCCCTTCTCACCCTCCCCTCTGCCCAATCCAAAGTTCCTCCATTCTCCCCATGCCCCATCAACCCCTGCAATCATAGATCAGCATCCACTAATCAGAAAACATTCAGCCTTTAGTTTTTTGGGTTTGGCTTACTTCACTTAGCATAATATTCTCCAACTCCATCCATTTACCTGCAAATGCCATGACTGTATTCCCTTTTAATGCTCAGTAATATTCCATTGTTTACATATACCACAGTTTCTTTATCCATTCATCTATTTATGGGCATCTAGGTTGGTTCCATAGTTTAGTTATTGTGAATTCAGTTCTATAAACATTGGAGTGGCTAGGTCACTTCAGCATGCTGATTGTAAGTCCTCTGGGTATAAACTGAGGAGTTGGATACCTGGGCCAAATGGTGGTTCCATTCCAAGTTTTCTGAGGAATCTCCACACTCCTTTCCAAAGTGATTGCACCAGTCTGCAATCCCACCAGCAGCGTATGGGGCACCTTTCCCCGACATCCTCTCCAACACTCATTACTGTTTGTATTTTTGATAACTGCCATTCTGCAGTCTGACATTCTTTACTTTAAGCCACCTCTTTGAGGCTGCGTGAATCTTACAAAGAAAATCTCACAGTTTAAATTTTCTAATTGAGTCCCTGGTTATAAATTCTGGCTATGAACTCAGACATGACTCTGGCTGGTCACTACACTCCTTGTGGGCTGACAGGACCAGAGGATCTCAAGCTATGAGGGTCGGGTGTTCTAGACTTCTGGGACCCTTTGCATGGAACATCCCATGACATTCTAGTCTTAGCTCAAGATGAGATTTCAGAGAGGTGACTGTGGGGAGAAACACAGGAGGACACGGCACAGGGTCTCTGGTGCCTCTTCTGGAAAAGGAAACTGCACCATGTGACAGCTCAGGGTCCCACTTATGACTGCACAGTCCTAAGCACTGCAAGAAACGGTTTGCTGGGAGAAGGACAGAAAAAAGATTGTTCTTTTTCAGTTGTGGACAAGGGAGCACATCCAAGTGCATATTCCGTGTTGGTGGAAGAAACACAGAGAGTCTGCAGGTGTAGCTGACAGAGTATCTAAAGTGGTAGGTGACAGGAGAAAACGTACCCAGGGAGCTCCGAGTTTGAAACATATTTTTAAAAAATATATGCCCATGGGGGCTGCGACTGTAGCTCAGTGGCAGAGTGCTTGCCTAGCATGTGTGAGGCACTGGGTTCGATCCTCACTCAGCACCACAAAATAAATAAATGAACACATACATACAGAAAATAAAGGTATTGTGTCCATCTGTGACTAAAAATATTTTTTTTTTAAAAGAGAGAGTGAGAGAGGAGAGAGAGGGAGGGAGGGAGGGAGAGAGGGAGAGAGAGAGAGAGAGAGAGAGAGAGAGAGAGAGAGAGAATTTTTTTTTTTAATATTTATTTTTTAGTTCTCGGCGGACACAACATCTTTGTTGGTATGTGGTGCTGAGGATCCAACCCGGGCCGCACGCATGCCAGGCGAGCGCGCTACCGCTTGAGCCACATCCCCAGCCCGACTAAAAATATTTTTAAAATTATTCTTATAGCAAAAAACCAATAGTACAGAGTATATAAAAAAGTCACGTTTCTCTTCTCTTTCTTTTTACCACCCCGCCTTAGTACTGGGGACTGAGTCCAGGGGCACTCTACTACTGAGCTACATCCCCAGTCCTTGTAATTTTTATTCTGAGACAGAGTCTTGCTAAATTGCCAACTTGTGATCCTCCTGCCTCAGTCCCCTGACTTGCTGGGATTACAGGTGTGAATCACTACACCCAGCACACATTCCCTCTTATCGTAGGTAACCTACACACACAAACAAACTTTTTTTGGTAGTGCTAGGAACTGACCCAAAGCCTTGTAAATGTTAGGCAAATGCTCTACTACTGAACATCCCTAACCCAATCATATGTTAATATTCAATTATTTATGTCTCTTCCTAAAAATCTTTACATATGTATGTGTTTGCATTTATGTATATATGAACATTTTTAACATAAATGTGACCATATTATAAGCTTTGTTCCATTTGATGGAGAAAATAAACACAGACACTAGCTTATCCAAAAAGGCTGAGATATTTGTCCACCTCTACTTGTAGAAAGTGAACAGAAAAACAAACAAACAAACAAATAAATAAATAAGGAAAACCAGCCCACTGGTATATTCCTGTAATCTCAGCTACTTGGGAGGCTGAGACTGAAGATTGCAAATTTGAGGCCAGTCTCATCAAAATATAAATAAATAAATAATAATAATAAAAAAAAGGGTCAAGGGAAAAAAGCAGCGGCAGTGCTTGCCTGGCATTGTGCAAAGCTCTGGGTTCAATTCCTAGCACATTTGGTGATGGGGTGAGTAACATTCTTTTCCCCTCAAATAACTCAATATTATAAATCAATTGTTAAAAAGGAAGAGGTGATTCTTTTTTCTTTTTTTGGTACCAGGGGCACTCGACCCCTGAGCTACATCCCCAGCCCCTTTTGTATTTTATTTGGAGACAGAGTCTCACTAAGTTGCTGAGCACTTCGCCCTTGCTGAAGCTGGCTTTGAACTAGTGATCCTCCTGCCTCAGCCTCTTGAGCTGCTGGGATTACAGGATTGTGCTATCACTCCTGGCAGAGGTAATTCTTTTTTAAGGAAGCTTTAAAATAAAAAAAAAGATTAGCTAGGCACGGTGGTGCATTGTCTGTAATCCCAGAGGCTCTGGAGGCTCAGGCAGGAGGATTATGAGTTCAAAGCCAGCCTCAGCAATTTATCAAGGTGCTAAGCAACTAAGTGCGACCTTGTCTCTAAATAAAATACAAAAAAGGGCTGGGGAATGTGCCTCAGTGATGAGTGCCCCTGAGTTCAATCCCTGGTTAAAAAAAAAAAAAAAAGATTATTAAGATCACCCAAGAAAAATAGAAAGACCTAAATGGCACGACAGAGATTGCTTTGGGACCTCAGGAAACATACTTGGTTTTACTAAATGGACAGGACAGGTCCCTCGCCTGAGTTTGCCAACACCAAGGGCCCATGAGCCTATCAGTGGATACCCAAAGCCACCACCTTGGCCGGAATGAAAGCCAGGCACAATCTACAATTTCCATTACCTTCTAACCTGTCAGTCTCTCCCTTCATTGAGTGAAGGAAGAAAAAAAAAAAAAAAAAAAAAGCTTCAGGGAAAATATGTAGTCAATTGTTACATTTATCTTTGAAGAACCATAAAAAATGATTCAAAATACTTTTTTTTTTTAAATTTTTTTAGTTGTAGACAGACCCAATATCTTTATTTTTATTTCTTTATTTTTATGTGGTGCTGAGGATCGAACCCAGTGCCTCACACTTGTGAGACAAGTGCTCTATCACTGAGCCACAAACACAGCCTCAAAATACTTTAAATGTTGTTTATGAGGTTAAGTGGGCTATGGCTGCAAACACAATTTATCTGGCCCCTGCCAATGACTTAAGAAACACATCATGAGGAACAAGAGGGTCTGGGTGTGAAGCCAGGAGGTCTGGAAGGGAGGTGGCTCCTCCACATGGCCCAGGGAATCAATACAGTTCCAACTTGGACCAAAGGTTCCATAATTGTTCCATTCAACAGGGCCTGGTTTTAAAAACAGGTTAAACAAAAGTTTTTTGTTTTTTGTTTTTTTTAGTTGTAGATGGACACACAATACTTTATTTTATTTGTTTATTTTTATGTGGTGCTGAGGATCAAACCCAGTGCCTCATGCATGCAAGGCAAGCGCCCTACCACTTAGTCCCAGCCCAAGCAAGTTTGCTTAGCCATAATTTTAACCAGCAACATTAACAGACCCCATCAATGTGTGCATACACCATTTAAAAAAAAAAATAAACCAATGTGCAACTTTCTAATAATTTAAATCTGTTCATATCCTGCAGGAAATCAAAATATTAGACACGCCAGGCTCCATAGAGGTCACAGCAAGAAAAGATATGTTTTCAGGAATTCTAGATGTTTACTCTTTGCAGATGGAATTAATAGCTACAAATTACTTCCTGTTGTACTCTGTGATAAGCTACAGAAAAAAATAATCCAAAAAATGCCAGATTTGGCTCAGCCCTCTGAGTAGCCTGTATTACGGGCACCTGCCACTGAACTTGGCTTCTAGTCATATTTTGAATAATTTTGCAAATAGTTGGTACATAATCAGAGCTAACTGCCAAGTCAAAACGGCTAGTCCCTCCAGAGAGTGGAGGACACTTTGCTAAGCAAGCATCTCACTCTTGGCTCCCACAGGCCTTTGCCATCCAGGATGCTTCACATCCTCTGTGAACAGAGGACATGATGTTGGAGAGTAGATGGGGACTAAGATGGCCATGGGCCACTCTTCCCCACTGTGGCAGTCCTTAGAAGCATCCAGGAATACAGCACCCTGTACACTATTGCAGCTGGTAAAGATCACATATTCTCTGCTTCTCATGAACAGAGAGCATCACATGCAGCCCAAGAATCTACACAAGTGTGTTGTTCCCCTGAACCACTTGCCACAGGTCTATCCCTAGACTAGCCAGGAAGCCTCACCTTATGGAGAGAGGAATACAGACATTTTGGAGGGGAGATGGCAAATGGAAAGAGAACAGAAACCTAGCCTCCGTCTGACACAACTGCTAACCTCCAGGCAACCTGAGGCAAGTCATTCCTCTGTAAGTTTCAGTTTCCTGCTATGACATGAGGACAGTTAAAATACCCAATTCTGCCTGGTGCAGTGGCACACGCCTGTAATACCAGAGGCTCAGGAGGCTGAGGCAGGAGGATTGCAAGTTCAAAGCCAGCCTCAGCAACTTAGCAAGGTCCTAAGCAACTCAGTGAGTCCCTGTATCTAAATAAAACACAAAAAAGGACTTGGGATGTGGCTCAGTAGTTAAGTGCCCCTGAGTTCAATCCCTGGTACCAAAACAAAAAACAAAATAATAAAATTCCCAAGGTGCCATCTGGTTTGAAAATTCTATGATATTAGCCAATTTCTTATTTTGGAATACTTTTAGAAATTTAGAACTTCAAAATAGTTGCAGATAGTTCAGAAAGTTCTAGTATACTCTTTATCTAGCTTCCCTTAATGTTAACATCTTACGTAATCATGAACGTGTGTCAAATCTGAAACCAACATTAGTACATTTCTTTTTCTTTTATTTTGGGTACCAGGAATTGGACTCAGAGGCATTCGACCACTGAGCCACATCCCCAGCCGAATTTTATATTTTATTTGGAGACAGGGTCTCACTGAGTTGCTTAGCGCCTCACTTTTGCTGAGGCTGGCTTTAAACTTGTGATCCCTCTGCCTCATCTTCCTGAGCCACTGGGATTATAGGCATGAGCCCTCATGCCCAATTCATTATTTTTTTTTTTTTTAAAGAGAGAGTGGGGGGGGGGGAGAGAGAGAGAGAGAGAGAATTTTTAATATTTATTTTTTAGTTCTCGGCGGACACAACATCTTTGTTTGTATGTGGTGCTGAGGATCGAACCCGGGCCGCACGCATGCCAGGCGAGCGCGCTACCACTTGAGCCACATCCCCAGCCCCATGCCCAATTCATTATTACATTTCTATTAACTAAACCCAGATTTCTCAGATTTTACTATTTTTTTCACTAACATCCTTTCTTTGTTCTGGGTTCCAATCCAAGATGGGAAAAGTGAAACAGAGATAATACTGTGATTGCAAAATGCAGATAACCCAGGCCAAAGGATCCAACTCTAACTATAAATTTTGTTGTGATTCTGTTGTTGTTTTTTGTTTTTGGTGCTGAGGATTCAACCTAGAGCCTTGTGCATGTGAGGCAAGCACTCTACCAACTGAGCTATATCCCCAGCCCTAAACGTAAGTTTTGAAAATGACATTTGTAGGTTAGCTGAGTTATGTGTTTTCCATTCCACTTGCCCCTGCTATCAGTCAACATCATCAAAGCACAGTTCAAAGTTAGATTTTCATTGGGCTAAGAAAAGAGCTTAGCTGGTAGAGAGCTTGTCTAGCGTGCACAAGAACTTGGGCTCAATCTCCAGTACCATGAATAAATAAATTGATTTTTGCTATTTATTTATTTATTTAAACTTATTTTTAGATGTTAGTGAACCTTTGTTTTATTCATTTATTTATACGCAAAGCTGAAAATTGAACCCAGTGCCTCACACATGCTAGGCAAGCGCTCTACCAGTGAGCCACAATCCCAGTCCTAGATTTTTGCTATTTTAAAGAAAAGACAAATTTTGTTTTCAATGTGGATATTTGTACCAACACTGTTAACCAACTCCAAGCACTAACATGGGTGACTTTTCAAGCTAGAAATGATTACATCTCATTGGTTTGGAATCCTGCCAGAGAAGGAGAACGTCTTGAAGGTTAAGGAAAAAAGTAAAAACTTATCTAATGGATATTTCATGGAAGCCAAAGAAGCTCCAATTTCTCCTCCAGCATCCATCATAAAATGGAAGTGGTAGGACTGCTGGGAGCAGACTGCCAGCCCCTCCCCGGGGGTGCTGAGATCTCAGGACACCAGCAGCGCCCTTCACCCTTCACCACCCACAGGTTCCATATTAAACAGGTACAAAGTGGGTACCTCAGTGACTGGTGAAGTCTGATAGCCTAGAATACTCAGAGCAGGAAGCGGGTATGGCACCCTGCTGGGGTGACAGCTACCACTGCAGAAGGAGAATCCAGGTTGGGAACGGTTCACCCAGCTGGAGCAAGTCATTGAGGACTGTGCTGGAGCCCAAGGTCACTGCAAATATCTTGGGTGGCATCTTCATGTATCCTGCCTTGAAAGCATTTTTGTCTTGCAGTGAAGGCTTAGTATCACTATGAAAAAAGCCAATTCTGACCAATGAGAACTTTTTTTACTTGAAGTAGTTTACTAAAGAATACAAGTACAGGGGCTGGGGTTGTGGTTCAGTGGTAGAGCGCTCACCTAGCATGTGCAAGGCCCAGGGTTTGATCCTCAGCATCACATAAAAGTAAATAAAATAAGGTATTGCTTCCAACTACAACTAAAATAAATAAATAAATAAATAAATAAATAAATAGAATACTAGTACAAATCATCCACTCACCACCTGTGATGGCCTCGTTGCTGTGTGTATGGTTTTGCCTTATTTCTAATTGGGGAGATGACACTAGGAAATCATGCAGAAGACTCCAATGTCTCAGGAGACTTGGAATGGTTCTCCTGGGAACTAAAACCCTAGACTCTGAAGTGGGAATATGTAATGGGGGCCTACAGCTCTCACTTCTGCCTTTCAAACTTTCAATCAACTTATGTCTTAAAACATTAAGGAAATTTTAAAGTTGAGAAATTTAATAAATACAACAGGATTCTATGTCCTCTTTTGGAATAAAAAAATGCTAAGCTACCAGACTTTACACTGAGTCATGATGCACTACTGCAGCACAAGGCACCACTTTTTCCATCAAACCAGAGACCACAAACCCACTGCTTTTTGAAGCCAGGCAGGAGAAGCAAAGGAGCGAACGGCCTAATATAATGACTGACAGGGAGTGGTGGGGCCTGTTGGGGGTGCACAGCACAGCCCAGTCTAAAGGGCTCAGCTCCTCACTTCAAGTTGACTGCTGCCTTTCAGGGCAATTTAGATCCAGTATGACTAATCTTTTGGTGCTTCAAGAAGACAGAAAACTGAATTTCCATGCAAAAACTCCCAAAGGGTGTCTATCTATCTATCGATCAACTGATCAATCGCTGGGGATGGAACCCAGGGTCCTAATCACGTTAGAGAAGTTCTCTACCTCTGAGCTACATCTCCAGCCCTTTTTATTTTGAGACAGGGTCTACTAGGTTGCTCAAGCTGACCCTTGAACTTGCAATCCTTCTGCCTCAGCCTCCCGAGTAGCTGGAATTACAGGGGTGTGCCTGGGTGCCAAATACCTCTCAAGTTTTAAATGTTAGCAACTACAATTCACTGTACAGGGCAATAAAAACATGGTCACAGGTGGGTTGGGCATGGTGGCATACCCTTGTAAAACCAGAGACTCAGGAGGCTGAGGCAGGAAGATCACAAGACCACAAGTTTGAGGCCATGTGGGAGGCTGCCATACTGTGTGACCAGCATTTTCCTTTCCTGATTGGTGAGGCTTGTTGGTCACTTCACGTGATAAACCTTTAACATTGTTGGCTCTAAAACTGCCTGCTCTCTCCGTGACCCTTCAAAAAATTCCACGGTCCAATAAATTTCTATAGCACACTTTCTCAATCAACCTGGAAATTCTCCTGGAGCAGCCCCGATGTTCTGGGCAACAATTACTGCCCCCGACCAGTGTGGGCAGCTAAACTAGAGGTTGTTTGAGTGAATTTCCTAAGGTATCAAATAAAACACAGACACACATTAAATTTACCATTAGTTAAATTTACCTTTAATTCAAGCCCTGGGACGGCTCCTCTGCCCTCAGCCTCAAACTCCCCAAATGGGAGAGCGAGGAATGTCATGAAAGGCAGGCAAGAGAGCTAACACATTTGGGAGTGGTCTTTTATTGGGGGGACCCTGATTCTTAAAAATTTCCATCCAAAACAGATCAAGAGGGGCAGGGTTACAAGTTCAGGTAAGGCAACTCGATCCCTGGGTATGTAGGAAGGCACGGGCACGCATGAAGACACATTTGGCGACATTTTTATGACTCTCAAGATCAGGGCTACCATCTACGGCTACTTTGATGTGGCAGATCACAGGAAGTGACCCACAGAGCCTCACCAATCAGGAAAGGAAAATGCCAGTCACATGATGTGGCAGCCTCCCACAAGGCCAGCCCCAGCAACTTAGTGTCAAAATCAAATAAAAAGGGCTGAGGACACGGCTCAGAGTTAGAATGCCCCTGGGTTCAATCCCCAGTACCGGGGAAATGGAAACGGGAGTGTTCCTTGCCCATACCCTCAGGCTTGAGCGGTGTCCTGCTAGAATCTGAAGAGACAGGCACACATGCCTGAGGTCAAATACTAGAAGAACTTCAAGGGAAACATTATATGATGATGGAAAAAGGCGGCACAAAACCTCAGAGAAGGTGAATCTGATGTTATTAACTAACAGCTTGCCCAAATTTCTTGGGCATCAGAACCAAATTTCTTTAATGGAATTAAGTCATAACACCTATACATTCCTGCTGCAATTTAGTTTGTTTTTTTAATATTTATTTTTTAGTTTTAGGTAGACACAACATCTTTATTTTGTGAGCCACATCCCCAGCCCTGCAATTTAGTTTTACAATTAGTTTCCATGTCCACTTTTCTTCCTGAGCCCCTCATGCTCCTCTGTTGACAGCAATATGGAAGCACACAGCAAGAAACAGGGGGGCTGCTGAGATTGTGGCTCAGTGGTAGAACACTTGCCTAGCATATGTGAGGCACTAGGTTTGATTCCCGGCACCACATAAAAATAAAAACAAATAAAGGTATTGTGTCCATCTAAAACTAAAAAATAAATAATAATAATAAAAAAGAAACAGAATCGGAAGCGCCTGCATCTCAGGGATCTCCTCCTGTACCACAGCTGCCAGGCGACCTGTTTCACAGATAGTCGCTGCACCTTTGGTCTCACGTATCACAGTTGATGACATCATGACATCATCCATCACACCTGAAGAGGTGATTACAGACAATACTCTCAATTTTTCTGTTCCAC
Organism: Spermophilus citellus; assembly: GCF_964194105.1. Taxonomy (NCBI): domain Eukaryota; kingdom Metazoa; phylum Chordata; class Mammalia; order Rodentia; family Sciuridae; genus Spermophilus; species Spermophilus citellus. Next base: position 135,332,244 of record NC_138191.1, on the reverse strand, counting down.
GCTCTTCACATGCCTAACTCTCCCAGCAGGGACACTTCCTAAGCGCAGTTACTCATCGTGAAGGTGGAGAAAGGCATGGACAGACAATGGAGGGGGAAGGGAATATGTGCAGGCAGACTTGCACCCCCCACCAAGCCACCGTCTTCCAGGGCTCCCCAGCCCCATCCCAGGCTGAACACCTGGGGTGCCATGCATCTCTTCCTTTTCACTTGACAGGTTAGGAAACTACAGACACCCCAGACTGCAGACTTGCCAAAGTTCAGAGAGTTACAGAGTGGCAAAATGAGGTCTAGAATTCCACCTCAGACACTAAAATACAAGATGAGGAAGGGACCTGTGGCACCTCCAATATTCTCAAAGGCCTTATCACAGGTTGTGGGGTGCTGTTTTGTAGTTGTTTCATGACTTTTCTGGGACGCCAGGTGTACAGTTTCTCTTACCTCCCATCCTTCCATTTCCAGTCCTCTCTTTCCATATATATCATAGATGGCCCTCGTTTGGGGGTCACTAAGCACTGCAACAAGAAAAATGAAACATGTTTACCAAGTACAAAATTCTCTTTTCAATCCTTTCTGAAAACACTGGCAACAATGTCCTTGGTGCCCGACCTGGCCACTCTACCTCTTTTCTCCTATGTGCTTCCTTGCCAACCCAGGCTGTGGTTTAAAGGTGGCTACAAATGAAAGCAGTCCACCTGCCCGGTCCAGGATTCTCCTCACTGTAGGGACAAACGGCACAAGGTGCACCTGCAGGAAGCCAGGATAAAGGGCTGCTGTTCCTGAAATAATCTGGCCAGTTTCTGTCACAGTATATAAAATATGCTGGTCTGACAGTTGATTGCATTTTCTAAAGAAAAATCTGATTTATAATTTACTCTAAAGAGTGTTAATATCTCCTGAGACAGTCTACACTTTTTGAGTGTCCCTCTCTTTTTCATCTGGAATTATTTTAAAAGGTACCAATCCCTCTTACTGTTGTTGGTCACACCAGGTAAAGGTAAAGCACGTCAGAAAGATTTCTTGGCAAGGATCAGGGGCCCTCAATGGCCAAGAGTAGTCACAGTCTGCCCACCACTCTGCCAAGCTGCTCAGGACCTTTGCATCTTTTCTCCCCTGAGAATTCTCATGTATTTTTAGGCCTAATTAAAAAACAATGTAAATGAGTCCATCCATATTCAAACCTTATGGGGAAGAAAGAAATGCTGACCACTGGAAAACATGGGATCGAGAATTCTTGAGTTAATCTCTAGGATTTAATAAGAAAACATGTATTCACTATTTTATTTTCATCTCCTTTTAGGCAAAATTTGGGGACCAGGTCTGCTGCTGTGGCATCTTCACAAGCATGGGCGGGTTTTTCTGTTAACCTGGACAACAGTAAAATCAATGCCACCTTCTAGACAACAGAATGCAATAAAAAGACTTTGGGACACAGCCACATAAATGGCTTGAACAGCATGAAATTTGGTAATGACACAAGACCAAGTGCTCACATTTGTTATTACCAGGCCTGATTTTTTTTATTGGTCATTAAAATCTAACTTCCTGATAAAAAGTAAAATAACATATGCTATTATGTCTGCAACAAGAAGTCTTTATTATTGTGTAAAGAAACATATCATCTAATTTTTGGTCTCTCTCTTTTTAAAAACCTTTGTTTTATTTATTTATTTTTATGCAGTGCTAAGGATTGAAACCAGGGCCTCTCGTGAGCTAGGCGAGCATTCTACCGCTGAGCCACAACCTCAGCCCCCAATTTTTGGTCTCTTTGAGTAAGAAGCAAACACCAAGGGGTTCTGGAATGAATAACTTACTTTATTTGCCATATGTCCTCATACATCAAGTGATTTAATTTGTGTGTGTGTGTGTGTGTGTGTGTGTATGTGTATGTGTTGCTGGGGCCTTGTACATGCGAGGCAAGCACTCTACCAACTTAGCTATATCCCCAGCCCAATTTGATGTATTTTGGCTTTTATTGTAAAGAATGTGATAAAATGTAGACAGTATACGATTTACCCATTCCAAGTATGATCTTTGGCAGCAGTGAGCACACGTGAGTTGTTAGGCTCTGTCACTGCATCCAGAAGTTTTCATCACCCAAAGAGAAACTCTGAACCCACCAGTGAACTAAATATTTCCTAAGCAAACCTCACAATTCTTCTTCCTGACACCTAAGATTTAGGGATGAAAGCCTGAACCACCCGACTCTCTTTCCTATTTGCCTTCTTAACAACATTTTCTTTCTTTTTTTCAGAACCTTCTTTAAGGGAATGTTGCAGAAGCAATAAAACTGCTTTCAGATAAAAAAAGAGAACAAAGAAAGCTTCCCTGTAATGATGGTGCTTCCCTCCAAAGTTCCCCCTGGAGGCGGCCAGTAAGCATGCACACTGATTCACACCACAGTCGCTGCTGCACCTGGGCTCTCATTTTCTACTCACTGGACACATATCGATTTCCAAAGCAAGATGCAGCTCTCACAAAGGACTCCATCAGTAAGAAGCACTCAACTAACCACTTCTTTTACACACCTCCAAGGACTCTCATTTTCTATCCTCTATAAATCAAGTCTCTTAAAAATCGAGTAACTACTACCAGCGAGCTTCGGGACGCCGAGCCCTGCACTGACCTTCATAAGCCTGGTGAACAAGGTTAAAGAGTTGCTCCGCCTGTGACTTGAGCTCTGGGTCTCTGTGCTTGTCTGGGTGGTAAAGCATACACAGCCTCCGGTAGGCAGCTTTCAGCTCTTCAGAAGAAGCCTGAAGAAAGAGAGATTCCATTTGAGAACAGTTGATGGTACTTAACGTGATGATCAGCACCAGCCTTGAACAGGAGCCTTTCAGTCACCTTCCAACCTGTTTGCTCTCCACATACAGGATACAGTGAAGTATGCTTTACTGCCTCAGTAAGCCTCCTCCTTTCAACAGTTAACAAAGTGATCAGGGGCTGGGGATATGGCTCAAGTGGTAGCGCGCTTGTCTGGCATGCGCGGGGCACTGGGTTCGATCCTCAGCACCACATATAATAAAATAAAGATGTTGTGTCCGCCGAAAACTGAAAAATAAATATCAAAAAATTCTCTCTCTTTATCTCTCTCTTAAAATAAATATTCAAGGAGGTTATCTGTAGCTTTTAAAAAAATTAAAACAAAACAAAACAAAGTGATCAATTATGTACATCAATAGCTATTGTGTCTTGCTGGGGAACCTACTACCAGAGGGAAGGAAAGCCCCTGTCCTTACTCTGGCACATGGTGTTTTGAGCTGAGACTAAACGCCACATAAGCCCACTTATCTAGGTTCACAAAGAAGAAAGCCATGTGACCTGCGGTCTGGTGGTGCACACCTGCAATCCCAGTGACTTGTGGAAGGCTGAGGCAGGAGGATGACAAATTCAAAGCCAGCCTCAGCGACTTAGCAAGATTCTGAGCAACTTAATGACACCCTGTCTCAAAATATAAAAAGGGGTAGGGATGTGGCTCAGTGCTTAAGCACCCCTGGTTTTAGTCCCTAGTTAAAAAAAAAAAAAAAGCCTTGTGCTATTCATTAGACAGAAATGACACCCACTGAACCAGTCTGACAAAGTCTTAATAAATATTAGTTCTTGAAAACCAAAGATAAGTAATGGTATAAAAACCAACAACACACACTAATTTGCCCTCCAATTTTAAAACTGGCAAAAAGGCCCTACTACTCTGTAGTGACCAGGCCATTAAGACCCAACCAGGGGGCTTCTTCCAACAGACACATCTGTCCCTCTCTCCAGTGTCCTGAGGGGAAGCCCACTCTGCCTGACAGTGCAGACGACACCCAGAGCCACATGGTGCAGAGGCAGGGGGCCACCACAACATGATTCCTTCCTGGGCTTCCTTACAGCCACCAACAGGCCCTCACCCTGAGTCCCTTGGCCCTAGAAGCCTGTTCAGCCACAGGGCTGGCCCTCCAGCTGCTGGGAGTTCTTTTCCACGTGGGCACTGGCCTCCATGCCATTTGGTCTGTAGAGGAGAAGGGCAGGGCAGTACTTTGCAGGCGGTGTTGAGCAAACAGCGCTTTACTGTGGGAGGCAGCCCCTCCACACAACTGAAGTACGTTTCTGAGTCAGAGACAGCAAGACAGGGGCCATCTGGGTAGAAGAATGAGCCAAGGTCCCCAATGAGTTTGCCAGGGACTGGGATGCTCCAGGATCTAGTTCTGCCAGGTGGGTCCTCAAGGAGAGAGGCCACGGGGAACTAATGAGTTCCACGGACCAAGGTGACAATGGAAAATGCTACACTGTATTTCTCTATAATTTCCACAGCATCTGGATATATTTGAATTCCAGGACTATTAATTTTTTTTCACTCTTAAAGGTAAAACTCTTCCGCTTTACTTATAATTATTGGCAAGAAATTTACAACTTTTCTATAGGACTATTGTTCAGACACTGAGCAGAGATTCTAAACAAAGAATTCCAAAGATCTCCAAGAGGGAGATGGTAAATAGGACAGGGAAGGTGTGCAGAGGACACAGCTGGAGAGAGGCTTGGGGGCACCTCCTCACCTGCCCTCCAGCCCGGGCTTCTCTGTCCCAGCAGGTGGCTGGGGATGTCCTGCTCCAACCAGCTTGGATTCTGGTTTTCACAGAAGCAGCAGCCAGACTCAAGCCACATGCTGTCCTCTAGGCCAGGCCTGCACAGCCTGGCTGCCTGCTGGACTGAGACGCAGCTTCAATGCTGTTGCTTTAAATCAGGAAAAACTGCTCCATCAGAGAAGGGTCACGGATCTTGAAACAGAGTGTCCCTCTGCCTGCAAGAATTTAGACTTTTTGCCCCCACCTACCACTAATCTCTTTTCCCATCTTGTCCTTGCGGTAGCCTTGGGAATGACGTTATTAAACAGCTCTTAGTTGACCGCCTTCCCTGCCCTCCCCAGCTGGTTATCTGCGTGATTTACGCCATGCTCTACACAGACCTTCCATTTTAGTGGTGGAGAATGCAGGCTTTGGAGTCAAATGGCCTGTGTTTGGATACTGGGTCCCTCATTTCCAAGCTCTGTGACTCCTGTAAGTCAGTTTTCTGATCTTTATCTCCCACCTCTGAGAGGGGACAAGATGCCTTCAGGGAAGGTGTGAAGATGAAATGGGCTGGTGACCAAAGAGTGCTTTGCACACAGCAAAACTTAACAACGGTAGCTCTTTTAAAACCTGTTTCCAGAGGCTCTGGTAGTGGCTCAGTGGTAGAGCGCTTGCCTGGCATGTGTGAGGCACTGGGTTCAATTCTCAGCACCACATATAAATAAATAAAATAAAGGTCCATTGACAACTAAAAGATATAGATATATATATTTTAGAGACAGTGAGAGAGTGAGAGTGAGAGAGAGAGAGAGAGAGAGAGAATTTTAATATTTATTTTTTAGTTAACGGCGGACACAACATCTTTGTTTTGTATGTGGTGCTGAGGATCGAACCCGAGTCGCACGCATGCCAGGAGAGCGCGCTACTGCTTGAGCCGCATCCCCAGCCCCCTAAAAGATATTTTAAAAAATAAAATAAAATAAAACCCGTTTTCAAAGCCAGGCATGGTGTAGTCCCAGCTACTGGGAAGGCTGAGGCAGGAGGGCCTCAAGTTCAAGGCCAAGTCTCTCCAATTTAGTGAGACTCGGTCTCAAAAGAAAACAAAAACGCTGGAGGATGTAGCTTAGTGGTAAAGTACCCCAGTGCCACAAAATAAAACACCCATTCTGCTTCCTCATCTGAAGACTGTGGACAAGAGCATGCCTCATAGGGTTATACGAGGTATGAAGGAGCTAATGCAAGTAAAAGAACTCAGCAAACCTTTGCACACAGCAGGAAGGTAACCACTTTAGCCACCAACATCATCACAATTCAAGTCCCACAACTCTTTGGCAATTCTGAAGCTGCGACAATTCAGAGAAAGGGGCTGCCCCGTACACAGGTGATGGTGAGTGGTGGGAACGTGGGGTTAAGGAAATAATTCTACATACTGGCTCCCCTGTGCTGATGCCAACATGCTTTCTTTAAAACAGCAGCTTGCCTGAAGCCCTTCCTGCCTCAAGCCATCAGGACAGGTTACATTCCTCAACAACCTGTTATCTGCAGGGGAACCAGGGGCCTGAAATGCAGATAAGAGGGGACCTCTGTGACCCTCACACAGACCAGATTCCAGAACTAAGGGAGGTAAGGACAATTCCCCCTAGCCATTAACTCTTAACCTGCAAGAACAGGTTCTAATTAGAACTGGTCCACAGGGTCCAAAAGTGACGGAGTTGCCCTGGATCTTTACCATGTGCAGTGGGGACATGGATGTTTGATGGCATCCTGCTTTTAGTCCAAAATCAAGAGTTAAGCTGGGTGGGACTCTCTGGAAGGTTCCTTGGGACTCCCCAATAAGACTGAAGGACAGGAGGGGAATGTTGTCCTTCTCTCTGAGAGGACCTGCTCGCTCCCTTGAGAATGTCCCCTTATCCCTTTCCCATCCCTTCTAATAAACTCATGCCTGATACTCTGAGAGGCTTGTTTGAAATCTTCTGGTGTGACTGACTCTAAGAATCAGTGAGAGAGGGGGGCTGGGCTTGTGTGGCTCGACCTGTAGCGCGCTTGCCTGGCATGCGTACGGCCGGGGTTCAATCCTCAGCACCACATACAAACAAAGATGTTGTGTCCACCGAAAACTAAAAAAAAAAAATATATATATATAAAGAATCAGTGAGAGAGGACCACCCTACTCCTAACCCTGTAGCAACAGGAACCTTCATTCATGAAGTAGTCCTGGCTGTGAAAACTCGCCAAGCCATGTGTTAGGAGATGGGTACTCTTGTGTATGTACTGTTTCACTAGAAATAGAAGGATCAGAGCATGTAACTGGACATGTAACTGCTTGGCAGAGTGATTGCCTAGTATTTACATGGCCCTCAGTACTGCACTGAGTGAGGGGGGTGGGGAGAGGGAGAGAGAAAAGAAAGAACAAATGAGAAACTCAAGGCTTTGGGGATATTAGCTGGGTGGTAGAGTGCTTGCAGAAGGCCGGAAGGCAGGCAGGCAGGGCTCTCTGGAAGGGCTAGGCCTCCATGTTTCCAACTCTGCATTTCTCCTTTTCTTTCCTGTCACAGTCTCTTTCCCTGCCAACATGAGTTACATGATGCATTTCTTGCACTCTTACCAACAAGCCACCTATATTAAACTGCTTAAACAAATATAAATAATAGCAAATAATGAGCAAATAAATAGACCTTCTCCTGGTAGGTTTACTCATGTAATAATGTAAAAAAGGTCTTGCTCTTAAGCCATTACAAATTATTTCCTTGCTGCACTTCTTTTTGGCAGTGCTGGGAGTTGATCCCAGAACCTCATATATGCTAGGGTTAGACCCTCTTCCTGCAAATTTTAGTCATTCTTTCCATCACAAGTACAGGATGAGATGAATTTGACTGATTCAGTTTGAATGCAATCTCCTAGTTATTAAAATTAAACTAGATGACAAGGGAACAGACCTAGTCTGCAAGACATCCTTTAATCATATTAATAAATGGCTTAATGTACTATTGATTAAGTAATGGAAACGAGAGGTTTCATTTTTAATAAATATCACATTCAATAAAAGGTTGGATTGGGCCTTTCATCACAACTGAAGAGCTAAGGTCACTGGTTTGACAGTTCATAAATAATAACCTCTTTTACTATCATAAAAATAGTGATACCATTTCAAAACATAATGAGCTATCATTAAGAACGATACCTAAAATTTCATACTTACTTCTAAGTTTCTATAGTAAAATTAAAAGGTGTATCATTTTTCAAGTCTAAAAGTTTTATCATCTTGACATCTGATTATATTTTCACTGGACAGACTATATGGTAGGCCACAAATTAAGTGTCAGTAAATTTTAAAAGACTGACATCACACAAAGTGTAATCAGCACACACAGCATGAAGTTAGAAATCGGTTACAGAAGGAATGCAGAATCCAGAGTCAGGAAATTCAACCATCTACTCTTAAATAACCCAAAGATCAAAGAAGAAATCAAGGAAATGAGAAAATACTTATGACAAATGAAAACAAAAACACAACATTCCAAACCAAAACTTATGTGATGAAGTGAAAATAGCATTAAGGGGGTAATTTACAGCCGTAAACACATTAAAGGCAAATGGCTGGGATGCAGCACAGTGGAGGAGCATGTGCCCATCATGCACAAGGCCCTGGGACCAATCCCCAGCACCACAAAGTTGCAGCAGTGGCAGCAGCAAGATGTCACACCAACAACTCGACTTCACAGTTCAAAGATGCTACAGCTCAGATATGGCTTAAGCACGGTCCAAAGGCTCAAGCACTGACAGCTTGACTCCAGTGTGAGGGTTGAACTTCCTGATTCTGGATTCTGCATCCCTTCTGTAAGAGGTAGTGGAACTTTAAGAGGTCATTTGGTAAAAAATAAAAATAATTAAAAAAAAAAAAGAGGTCATTTGGTCATTGGGGGCATCCCCTCCAGAGGGATTAACAGCTCTCAAGGGACCTCAGCATGCTAGAGCTTTGATGATATCTTCCTCTGCACAGGCTGCCCCCACTGTGATGCCACCTGCCATTAGCCTTCTACCAGAGCCAAGCAGAACTAGTATCTGTGCCCTTGAGCCTCCCAAACTATAAGTTAAATAAACCTCTTTTTTTTCTTCAATATTTTTTTAGTTGTCAATGGATCTTTATTTTATTTATTTATATGTGGTGCTGAGAATTGAACCCAGTGACCCACACATTCTAAGCAAGCACTCTACCACTGAGCCACAACCCCAGCCTCAAAGAAACCTCTTTTTAAAATGAAGTACCTAGCCTCAGATATATTGCTATAGTAATAGAATATGAATTAAGACTATGAACTAAAAAAAGAAAAAAATATGTCCCAATACTAAATCACAAAGAAACAGAAAACCTGAATAGTACAAAGATTGAAATACTAATCAAAAACCTCCTAACAAAGAAAATCCTTTGACCTCATGGCTTCAATAATGATTTTACCAAACATTTAAAAAAACAAATATTATCAATTCTTCTAAAATTTTTCAAAAAAAAAAAAAAAAACTGGAGCCAAAACTTCCAAATTCATTTTATCAGGTCAGTATTAACCTGATACAAAAGCCAGACAGATGCTCTGAGAAAAAGAACCACAGATCAATATCCCTTATGAACAATGAAGCAAAAATCCTCAAGAAAATACTAGCAAACAAAATTGAGCAGCATAATAAAAGGATTTTATACACCACGACCAAGTGGGATTATTCTTGGAATGCAAGGATAGTTCAATATATAAAAATAACACACCATATTGACAGAATATCAACTGAAACCCCACCTTATCAACTGATAACCCATCCATCAACTGATCATCTCAATGATAAAGAAAAAGCATCTGACAAAATTCAGCACCATTTCATGATAAAGACATTGAATAAACTAGGAATTAAAGGAAATTACCCGGGGCTGGGGATGTGGCTCAAGCGGTAGCGCGCTAGCCTGGCATTCGTGCGGCCCGGGTTCGATCCTCAGCACCACATACAAACAAAGATGATGTGTCTGCCGAAAACTAAAAAATAAATATTAAAATTCTCTCTCTCTCTCTCAAAAAAAAAAAAAGTTTAGAAAAAAAAAGTTCTTAAAAAAAAAAAATAAAATAAAGGAAATTACCCCAACATAACAAAAGTCATACATGAAAAACTCAAAGTAGAAAGATCGGGAATAGGCACTGAAGTTGCTTTTAGTGACTTCTATTCAACATAGTACTGGAAGTTCTAGTCAGAGCAATCAGACAAGAAAAAGAAATAAAGGCATCCAAATTAGAAAAGTATCTCTGTTCTTAGATGATATAACCTTATACATGTTAGAACTAAAAAATAAATTTAGCAAAATAGCAGGATACAAAGTCAACCCACAAAAGCCACTTGCACTTTATATATTAATAATGAACAATCTAAAAAGGAAATTAAGACATACATAAAGTAGAAGCATATTCATTTTTAAAAAAAAATTTTATGTTGTGCCGAGGATCAAACCCAGTGTCTCACCATGTGCTAGACAAGTGCTCTACTACTGAACTATAACCCCAGCCCTAAAAGCATATCCTATGATCATGAATTGAAAGACTTAATATTTTAGAATGTCAATACTACCCAAAGCAATCTACAGACTTATCACAATCCCTCTCAAATTTTCAATGATGCTGGGCACAGTGGCACATGCCTGCAATCTCAAGGCCAGACTGAGCAGCTTGGGAAGGCCCTAGGCACTTCAGTCAGAGAAAGGGATGGGGATGTGGCTCAGTGGTTCAATCCCCAGTATGAAAAATCCCTGGGTTCAATCCCCAGTATGAAAAAATAAAAACAAACAAAAAACAGAAAAGATGCTCAAGGTCACTAATCACTAGGGAAATGCAGCAAATCAAAACCAAGAATATCACTTGTACCCATTAGGATGGCTACTATAAAAATTTTAAAAAATAAAAATAAAAATAAAGAAAGAAAGCTGGCATGACTGCCCACTCCTATAAATCCCAGCAACTCAGAACTTGAGACCACAGGATCTCAAATTTAATGTCAGACCGACTAGTTAGGGAGACCTGTCTCAAAACAAAAAATGAAAACAAAAATTACAAAGGACTGGGGACATAATTCAGTGGTAGAGAGCCCCTGGGCTCAATTAAAAAAAATAATGACAACAAGTACTGACCATGTGGAGAAAGTGGAATCTAGAAGTTTATGTTGGGCTGGGGCTCAGTGGTAGAGCACTTCTAGCATGTGTGAGCCCCAGGGTTCCATCCTCAGCACCGCATAAAAATATACAAACAAAATAAAGGTATTGTGTCCAAGCATAACTAAAAAATTTTTTTAGAAGTTTATGTTTAGTCTACTATTTATCAAGTTTAAAGGCGACTATATGAATATTTGGAGATAAGGAAAGTCTAAAATATTTTTCCTCCTAACAAACCTTTATAAGGAAAGTTACTAGAAGCTGAGCGCCACTAAAATAAGGAAGAAAATCAAGAAACAAAAAGGGGTGGGCTTTAAGTAAGAGGGGTCAGTCCTAAAAAGATGACGATGGGAAGTCGGAGGAGCTGGCCTGGCATTTCTAACCTCTCCATCAGTGAGCTGGGGTGTGGCAGAGTCCGTGGGGGAGGGAGAAAGAGAGGAACAGACGGACTCCCTGGGCTTTGCAAGGTGGACAGGCCTGGCTACCTGGTGGGCTCCTGTGGTGGGGGACTGCAAATCTCATTTGGTGGTCTCTTCTCTATGACAGGTTAGTGTCTTGGGAAAGGGCCTGGAGAACAGATAGAAAAGCTGCAAGTCCCCCACCAGCCTCGGGGAAGCTCTGAGCACACTGGTTCAGCATCCCCAGAGAACAGACCCGCGTCTCCTGGGTGGCAGGCGATAGCTCTGTCCTCAGCACCAGCTCACCATCACCTCACACACATACAAAATGAAAAACACCCTTGTTTTAATTTGTATTTGTTTTGTTTACGAGTGAGGAGAAACATTTTCTCATGTTTATCTATTTGCATTTTAGATTCCTGCTTTTATGAAATAACCTGTTTCCTCTTACTAATTTCCTATTAGCATGGTCATCTTTTCTTTTATTTCAGTCTCTTTAATGTTTGTGTTTTTCTTAGGTTTTAGTTTTTTTTCCTTTAACAACACAAAAGTTTCTCATTTTTAAAAAATATTTATTATTTTTTACTTGTAGTTGGACACATTATCTTTATTTCATTCTTATGTGGTGCTGAGGCTCAAACCCAGGGCCTCACACATGCTAGGTGAGCGCTCTGCCACCGAGCCACAATCCCAGTCCCAAAAGTTTCTCATTTTTATTATCTTTTTGAAATCAGATTTCAGTGTTGACCAGGTGGCACAAACTCCTGGGCTCAAGGGATCCACCCACCCCAGGCTCCCAATTGCTAAGACTTACAGGTGCACGCCAGGTGCCTCACTAGGTTCTCGTTTTTTAAAACTCAAACCGATCAGTTCCTTTTCCTGAGCTCTAGGTGATGCCATGCTCAGGAAGGTCTCCTGCCTCCAACTCCACCACACCTGCTTCCCCACAACCCCGCAGCTGCAGTTGTTATGTTTTCACTTATTTAAATTCTAGCATCCCTGCAATCAACCTCAGGACACATTAAATGAATCTGCTGCCACTCTGCTTTCATTTTGTCTTTGTTACCCACCCTGATCTTGTACTGCCTAGGTGACCTTGCTGAATTTCTAGCTTGTCCCATCTTGCTCATCTTTGAGGATAAGATGCCCGGAGGCCAGAAGGTCCTTTTCAGGTGGGCTAGCCAAAGCCAGTTGGATAAAAGAGGGCTGCCAGCGACCACATCTGCATGCTGCATGACATCCCCCAAGGCCACAACCGCCTGGAGGACAGCTAAGAACCAAAGAAGGAGTGAGAAGAAGGAAACCTGTCTCTGTCAATGCCCAGAAGAGCCCGGAGGATTCTTCCCTGTGTGAGCTCAATCCTCCCTCTTTCCTGCACCCTGTCTATGACTTTCCAACCCCCAGTGGTTGAGAAGCTGCTTTGTGAGTTTATCTCCTACTTCAGTTCGTGGCCAAGGATAAACCTTCCTTCAGTTCAAGAGGCACTTGGTCTTGTTATTGGCTCCACAGTTGGAGGGGGGAAAAAAAAGGGACCCTTTTTTTTTTGGTACCAGGGATTGAACTCAGGGGCACTGGACCACTGTGCGACATCCCCAGCCCTATTCTGTATTTTATTTAGAGACAGGGTCTCACTGAGTTGCTTAGTGCCTTGCTTTTGCTGAGGGTGACTTACAACCCGCGATCCTCCTATTTCAGCCTCCTGAGCCACTGAGATTACAGGCACGTGCCACTGCACCTGGCTAAAAGGACCCAGTTTGGGGTCAAACATTGGTACATCTTCATTTAACAAAGCTATCACATGGCACTCTGTGGGTCCAAAGTCAAAATGATTTTCACACAAATCTAAACTGCTGACTTTCCCAGTCATTCTCTCAGCAGGGGGCAGTGGAACTGTCTTGAGGTTACATGATGTGTGCTGATATCACTGTTCTGATGGCTGATGGAATGCATACTTGAGTCTTATGTTTTCTAGAAATTTCTAAGGTGAGATTAACTGGTTCTCAGTTCCTTGACTGTGCACCTACCATCTTTGGTTATACCTGCAATGACATCTGGGCACCTGTAATCTCACTGCTGTCCAATACAGTGATTTAAAGTCCTTGAGTTTTTCTTGTGCCTATACTGGAATATAAGAAGTGTATTTGTGTCTTGTTATATGATAATACTTCATCAATCACCCAGTTTTTTAATTTCAATTTGAACATCAGATGAGATCAGCATGTTCAGGGTGGTGTGGCCATAGACTCAGATTTAGTATCAAAAGTCAAAAGCCACACACAGAAGCTCTGTGGGATCCTCAAAAATTTAAGAACGTAAAGGGGTCTTCACACCAAAAAGCCTGTGAACTGCTGGGCTAGGAGATCCTGTCCTGAGGCACTATCCAGGACTCCCCTAGGTTTGCTTCTCCCTCACTTTCCATGCCCACTTCAGGTCAGCTGGTACTCTGCCTGGCAAGGTCCTCACCCAGGATGGACAGAGCAGTCACCCTTGGGCCTGCCACCCATCTCCAAGGCAGAGGGATGCATTGAATGCTCCATCTGGCACTCAGGCCCTTCAGCTGGGAAGTGACACATACTCCTCCACTCATGTCGCCAGCTGGAACTAGCCGTAGGGAGTCACTCCACCACAGGAGATCAGGAGTGCAGCCCGACCATGTGCCAAAGGTGAAGAGCCCACGCGCTCACTGTTGCCCTAATTACACCACCCGGCTCACACTCTGAAGACTGAAGAGCCCCGACTTAATGGCTTAATAACAGCCACACTTCAGCAATAGGAAAGCCCTAGTGTCTTCTTGCCAATCCTTTCCTTTCAAACTCAAACTTCCAGGCCGTTATCTCTGGGTCTTAGCAATTAAATTGAATATTGTGTACTATATTCTACTAGATTGGGGGAAGTTTGCCTAATTACCACAATTGAAGATTCATGACTGTCCATATGTTCCACAATAATCTGACTGAAACAAACTGCATCAGTTAATAAAAGTCTGCACTTTTTAAGGAAATGATACTTGGTGCTCATACACTTTAAAGGAAAAAAGCAGATTTCAGAGCTAATTAACACCAAGCTAGCAAGATGCTTTGCGCTGAGTAAGGGTGTTCCATGGAGAACAAGAGTGCCACATGTTATCTGCTGTCATTAAGTAAATAGTGATTATACTGAGATGAGGCCACACGCTCATCAGGCACTAAAAAACAACCCTGTAGCTGGACTTGGTAAAACACTTCCTACCTCACTTCATAAAGGTTTCAGCTACTCAGCCTGATGCGATGCAACCAATCCCTTCTGCACACTGCCCTGCCACATTTTGACACCACTCTCCCTGCTCAGCACAGCCATCTCCCATCTTCTTGGACACATGCAAATCTTTGCAGGGTCTAGAAATAAGGTCCTGTACGAGGGATTCGTCCTCAACCAGGAATAGACCCCAGTAATGTACCTGGGATCAGCCTACAAGCCCAGGCACCAAGAAGACTTGCCTGACTGAGCCCTAAAGGGGCACTTCTCGGGGGTTCACCTGTATTTTCTGCAGAAATTCAGCTGTTTAGTGGACAAAAGAAACACTGTACAAAAATATGTCTGACCCATTTGAAACTTATTTTCTTTTACAAACATTATTACTGGTGCTAGTAGGAGAGATGATAAACAGGCAACCTTTCCCACTGCAATAAAAAAACATAAGAGGAAGATAATCAATATCTGCCAGATGAACCAGCTCAGCAAGGGAAAAGCCACTGTTCCGTCTTCTAGCAGGTACGGATGCCAAGTCTGAGGCACAACTTACCCTGGGGCCTATGCATCATGGCCCCTGTTTGGATTTGCTCTTTACCTCTTGTACCTGACTTTATTTTCTTAAGTGAAAAATTAGATGAACTAAACTAAAAATTTAAAAATTCCTTAAAATAATCAGCTCCTCTAGAATTACTTGATTGCAAAAACTGCAATGTGCTGCTCAAGAACACAGGGATTCCACCAAGTAAAGTGCACCTGGACAAGGTAGGCAGGATGCTGGCAAAGGTGCACAGCTTTAGCCAGAGGGCTTACTGAGGGGTCGGCCAGGCTCCAGGCACAACCCGAGGTAAGAGAGAAACAGAGGGCAGTCCCCGGCTCCAGGAGATTGCAAACTAGATGTACCTTTGACCCCACAGACTTCATTAAGCAACCTAAAAAGGAATGCTAACAACATTCATGGTGCAGAGATGAGTTCCGGGCTGTCATAACACAAAGAGAGACCACACAGGAATACAAAGATGTGTTCTGGCTTCTAGTACCTGCTGAGGCATTTCATGGGGAAAAAATACCCTAGGGAACAGCCAATGTTAGGGACAGAAAGACAGAATGCAGGTGCACTGGCAACAGTGGAGAATGAGCAGGCGAAAGCTGACCTTGACATCCCTGACTGCTCACTCACTCTGCAAACACCTGTTAAGTGTAGTCACTCGCTGCTTAGCAGCAGGGGCATGATCTGAGCAACGTGTCGTTAAGGTAACCATGTTCTGGTGCAACGTCACTAGAAGTCCTGTGGTTGGTGGAAACCTTGTTCCATAGCACATTGACTACCTACTGTGTGCCCAGTGCAGGGAGTGGATACAAAGCTGAAGCACACATGGTCCTGGTACCGGACCACACAGAGCAGAGCTTCCCCACCAAGCAGATGGAAAATGCACAGAATATATGACTTGCAAGGGCTTAAAAAATGGAGCCAAAGAGTTTGACCCTTACCCAACGAACAAGAAGAAGCCACACATGGTTTCTGGGTATAGAAATGACAAGCCCAGGCTGGGTCAATCCTCAGCAATGAGGGAAAAAAAGAAGAAACTACGTACTCTGGACTGTTTGCTAATGTTGACTTGGTATAGCTTCACTAAAACCAAAGCTGGAGAGACCTGCAGGAAAGAGCAGGAGAAACCCCTGAGAGGATTCGAAAAGCCAAGGGATGATGGAAGGCTACAATTTCTGAATGTCGGTGAAGAAGAAATAAGAGTGTTCTGAATTTTTGGCTGAAGGTATGGGTTAAGGAGAAAGTGGAAGGAAGTTGGGCTTGGGGAGAAATATTCAGAAGGCAGAGATTCAGGGATAAAGCAGATTTTAATAAGAGCCAAGGAGGTGAGGACTTAACCCCAGGAAAGTAGTACCTGATGAGGACAGAGAATGAGCAACTGGCAAGGCGGGAGACAGCACCCCGGCAGCAGAAGAGCTGAGTTGTCAGAGGTGTCACAGAAGTGCTGGTAGCTACAGCAGAGCAAATGCCTTCACTGCTGTCCCCTCTCATTGATACCTTAACACTCACTAATCTTGTGCTGGGATCAGAACCCTCATTTTCACAGATAAAAATACTGAGGAGCAAAAAGAAACGACTTGTTCAAGATGGAGGAGAAAGTTTATCTGGGTGTGGATCCTTGACCTGGAAGCTGGCCAGACACTAATACGTGTGGCCTGCCTGTAAACAAATTTCATTCACGAAAGTGAAAAGAAGTCTGCAGAGAGGGGACAGACATACACACTACACAGAGAAGACCAGGGACTCAGCCAAATTATTTACACAGTCCATAAGAGCACTCCTTACTAACTCCCACACTCATGAGACTAATAAGAATAAACTGGCACTTGCAGAGTAATGTGCCCACAGCCCTGTGGACAGTGAAAGTGTCTTGGATTTTATGGAAAGAAACAGGTTCAGAGAGGTTAAGTAACTGCCCTGATGAGGCTGCTAGGAGGTCAAACTGAGCCCTGACTCCGAAGGCTGGGCTCTTTAAGGCCATGGCTGTCACAAGGCCTCTTTGCACTCAACCACTGTCTGGCCATTTCAATAAATGTCAGAAATGCTCAATATATAAGGTGCTGAGTTGTCATTTCAGACATCCTTCCCTATGCTGAGGCCAGATTGCATTTCACAAGATTTTGGAAGTCTGACTCCTACAGTTGTTTTGGGACTCTTTGCTGGAAAGGTAAGAGCTTAGAAGAGAAACAATCAAATCATGAGTCACAAAATGAGTCAGAAAAGCTAAACAGGGGATTGGGCAGACAATTCCAAGTTTCTACAACCAGGAAGAACCTTTGACACTTAAGTAACTTCTATTTAACCTTGATTTCTACTTAATCTAGATTAAAAGAAAAACTCACAAATAACCCCAAGATGGTAATATAAATTCTAAAAAAATAAATAAAAATTAGGCAATCAGTAGTGACAAAAATAAAAAGGCAGAAAAATAATCTTTAAGATTCTCAGGCAAAGGGGAATCCCGTCCAGCATGGACCTCTGAAGACAAGAGACTGAAATTCTGATACCCCATTAGAGGTCATGTCAAGTACTTAGGGAACATTTTTCTACCACGAGGCACCTTTCTCTCTGGCATGTCCACCTGCACACATCCTGCCACTCAGGCAAGTCTGACACTCCATCTCTACTGAACTGGCACTTTACCGAGCAAGGGTTTCCTGGCTCTCATCAGCTACAGAAGGCTCACTGCACACTCGCCACACGCATAAGTGGCTCCCACAGCCCAGCAGCCTGACGGGAACTTTTCTACCAGGCTATCCTCCCAGGGGAGGCCCCTGAAAGGTGGGGGCTTCTCCAGGGAGTGGGATCAACCTCAGTGCCACCCAGAGGCATAAAACAACACTATTCCCACAGCCATCTTTTTAGAAGTATGTGTCCCCTTTAAAAAGGCATATTATCATTTTATCAACTGTTCACGTCTTAACATCCTTTCTTATACAAGGCAGTGTATAAATAAAACAAGTAGAATTTAAATGAAAGTTTAATAAAATTGAACACCCAAATTCCATAGCCACATAAAACATGCTGTTTGTTGGTCTTTTCTACTGTTTTATTACCAAATTTGTAATACATACAAAAAGCTTTCAACTGAATTCCTTTTAAAAAAAGAAAGTGGGGGAGAAAAGGCGAGGCCCTGTCTCTATAAATGTGTTTTGGTAGCTAATGCAAAACTAGAGCATAGAAATTTCAAGAAGCAATTGCTTGAAATGCCCAGAGCAGGAAGGTAGTAAGTGGTTCATGGTTCATTAAAGAAGCACATTTTTAAGTTTAATCTCTTGTTAATCACTCTGTGATGATGTTGGAACTGGCTGTTTCTCTGCCCACAGGCAAGACTACAGGCTGCCTCTCTGAACTCTGTATCCTAGTCACCCTGGAGACCCCAAGCTCCTTGTTGCCTCCCCTCCCTGCATAGCCCCTTCAGAGTCAACAACTCAGAGCTTTATCTTTGGGTTTACCTTTATCCCAGACACTGTTCTGTTTGGTTGCTTGTTTTTAATTATTCCTGAGCTTGTACCCTACTCCCTGTTTAGCCTCAACTTACAGCAAAGTCCCTGACTCACCCAAGTCAACTATGCAGGGAGATAGATACACACATACATACATACACACACACACACACACACACACACACACACACACACTTACTTTTTTTTTTTCTGGTACTAGGGATTGAACCCAGATGGGCTCTATCACTGACCTACACACCCAGCCTTTTTTAATTTTTATGTTGAGACAGGGTCTCCCTAAATTGCCCAGGTTGGCTTCAAATGTGTGATTATCTAGCCTCAGCCTCCTGAGTCAGGGACCAGATCTTAAAACAGGGTATAAACATAACACACTGTAAAAATGAAATTCTTACAAAGGCAATAAGGATATTGCTAAAGAAGGTATGAGAGCCAGACATGGTGGCACACATCTGTAATCTCATAGACTTGGTAGACTGAGGCAGGAGGATCACAAGTTCAAAGCCAGTCTCAGCAACTTAGCAAGACCCTGTCTCTAAATATAAAAAATGTGTATCTTTTTTAAAAAGAGTTGGGAGGCTGGGGTTGTGGCTCAGTGGTAGAGCACTTGCCTAGCATGCGTGAGGCCCTGGGTTCAATTCTCAGCACCACATAAAAATAAATAAATAAAATAAAGGTATGCTGTCCATCTACAACTACAAAAAATTATTTTAAAAAAATATAAAAAAAGAACAGCACACCAAGCCTGATGACGACATTTAACACTATGCCTGTCAACAAGGGCAACAGAAGCACGTTTCATAAAAACTTCACCTATACCTAATTATAAATATGGGAAACGCCTCCATTCACAAGGACAAGTTAAAAAAAATTCAAATAAGTATTTCCTTGGTTCCTCGTTCATCAATCCAGTAACAAAGGCAACCCCTAAAATTCTAGCAGTTTCAAGTTATACCTTTGGCAAATGTCTTTATGATCCCCTACAGCTGCTTTAGTTCAGTAAGCCTGGAAAACAGTAAGTGGTTGGTCAATTGCTGAAGACTATGAATGAGTGGTTAAGAAAGGCTGTGAGTGCTTTGCTCCCAAGAACAGGAAAAATAGCTTGCCAGACAGCTCATTCCACAGGAAAGAGACTGACAGGCCAAAGAAGTGATTTACCCAAAGTCTCAGCTTTGATTTGTTACATACTGAGAACAGGAACCCGTAGATGCCTCACAGTAGCTTAACAAGATCCACTACTCCCCCAAATATTTTGTCAGACTTTCCATAGTAGTGACTAAGACATTTGGAGGATGCTCAGGTGTGGTGCCCAAGAACACAGTACCAAAACCAGCGGCTGTGTTGTTGGAGACCTGGACAACTGAGGTGGCAGCACAGAACCGTGATCAAGGCTGGGGCTCCTCAGTCTCAGTGTCCAGAGTTGAAGTTTTGCTTCTGCACTTGCTAGTGGTGTGACACTGTGTGAGTTGTCTCCCTATGCCTAGTTTCCTCAAGTACAAATCATGGGGATTGCCTTAAGTGCAGCCGTGAGAATTAAGTAAGACAACGTAATAGGAAGTGTTCATCCAGAAGTGTGGCCCTGCACAAAGCGAGTACTCAAGAAACATTACCAAACACCACATACAGCGGACAGGCTTTGCATAGGGCCAGAAAACTTGAGATGTAATCAGGGATTCTCCAGTAGCGCTGTCAAGTCTAGACCCAGCAGCTTGGGATAACCGGTGCACCCTATGACCTGACCTTGGAAGCCTTTCTGCCCTTCAAGTCCGATCTGAACTGCAGTCTAGTCACCAAGGAAAGAAATGCTCTGCAAATGCATGCCCGCTGGACAGTGAGATACCCTCGCACTCATTTCTGCTCGCGAAGGATCAGCACGTGGCCTGGGTGCCGAAGTCGAGGCCCGGGCCGCGGGCTCCAGCTCTCCCGCGGCCTCTGAGTAGCGGACAGGAGGCTGACCTCCCCTGTCTTGACAGCTGCCCAGGGGCAAAGCCCGCCCGAGGTGCCCGCTTCCAAGGCTGCCCTCGCTGCAGGGGCTGCACGTTCCCACTGGGGCGGGGACAGAAGCCTGGAGAGGCCCCCTGGCGGCCGTGACCTTGGTGTCCGAGCCTCAGCTCACCGTCCTGTGGGCTCGGGGCAACAACAAGGCTCCAGGGCCAGCGCAGGTACATGGGCCGGGCACGCACCCCGGGGCTCCCGAGCCCGTCCCTGCGCGCCCCCGGCCCTGCCTGGAAGGGCGCACGCAGCGTGCGGGCGGCCTGGGCAGTGAGGCAGGGACAGGGGCCACCAGCTCCGCGGCGGGGGCTTGGCGGGGGTCGGCGGGGGTCAGCGGAGATCGGCTGGACTCGGGCGGGGCTCGGGCTGCGGCCGGCGGGAGCGCGCGCGGCGGCGGGGTCACGCGGGCTCAGGCCAGGCCGCGGCTCCGGGGTCGGCCGAGGCGGGCGTGGCCAGCGCGGCCTTCCAGAGCCGCTCAGCCAGCCGCAGCCCCGACGGCGTCGCCCCGCGGGCCTCACCTCCCTGCGCACGTTCAGCAGCGAGTAATAGTCTTCATTGTCCAGCTCCTCCTCGCCCAAGGCCGTCGCCATCTTCGCAACCTTTCACCCCCCTAAACCGGCAGGGCCGTGCTCAAGAGGGTCCCGCGCGTCGTGGCGCCGCCCGCGATTCTGCCCGACTGCGCCACAGCGGCCCCTGGCGGCCCGGAGTCGCCGCGCGCGATCGCGCCTGCGCCCTTCGCCCCCGCGCGGCCGGATCCCTCCACGTGCTGCCCACGCGCTGTGGCCGGAGACCCGCCTTGCCATCGCGGGGCCGCTCTGGGACTGAAAAGGGAGTCTGTAGCGTCACATCACCTAGGTTGTCACTCTCTGGGTGCTGCGGAGACACGCCCAAATCCGGGGGAAAGCTCAGGGCGCAGCCAGAGCCCAGGCGTCCCCCTCCTGGCGGCAGAGCCCATCAGACGGGCTCACGGTGGCCCCACTCGCTGAATTGTGTTTGCACAGAGAATCTCCCAAACCAGACTGTGCCTCGCTCCGTCGCCATCACCCTGCTCTTGTACCCAGCCCCATGGTCTTTTTCTTGGCCACTCAGAAGCTTTCCTGCCCAGAGAACGGGCTCCACGTTAAAAAATAAAAATAAAAAAAATTATTGCCCTATATTTAGGAGCACCTGGCCGTCTTTTCTGCTGTGTAAATGGAGGCAATACCCATTTGCTTCCTAACGTAATCGTCTCTGGCAGGCGTGTGTTCCTACGGTTTCTACCCCAGAGCCATTCTGCTGTAAATTTCTCCCTTGTAATTTAGCAGTGGAGTCTAATTGATTTTAACCTGGTGCCTGCTGTTTGGTGCATTATTAGAGATGTCTTGGTCACAATAATTTAAATAATGTAAATGTCTTAGAAATGATGCTATTATCAAGAGAAGGTGGGCGGCAGGCATACTCTTGCCACCTGTTTGGTTGCTGTACCAGTTCTTTGTCATTTTCCAGGGGCCTTTGTTCTTCCTTAACTAACCATCAGTTTGGAACCTTCCCGGTTGCCCTTCATAAGCAGGTCTCCTGGGAAGCCCCAACACCTGTCTGTGGATTTGAGAAGTTGATTTCTTTCTCTTCCTAATTTTTGACCAGATGTGCACCATCTGGGCCTGTGTATCATCCCTTCCAAGTTGCCCAGTTCTCTTAGGACCTTGTGGTGTGAGATGCTCAGGTGTGCCGAGATGGGATGTTTAGCAGCAGAGAGTCAGTCTGCAACCAGCTGTCAGCTCAGGTCGAACCCAGGGCCTTGTGCATGTGAGGCAAGCAGTCTACCAACTGAGCTCTATTCTCAGCCATCAGTAGTTTTTATAGACTTCCCTTTTCCTCCTTTTCAGAGCTGTGATTATGGCCAAATTGCATGCTGACATTTGCTGGTCTTTCAGAATTTCCTACAGAGTATGGAGAAAGAAAGCTATGCTGTTGACCTTCTTTTTCCCTAGGTTTGTGGACAGTAATTGGGTGCAGTGCTCCCTGGGGTAGAGGAGTTGGTTGCTATCCTTCCTCTTGCTTTGGAAAACAGCTAGAAATTACACACAGAGAACATGACATACATTTCACTATGCCCAGGTCTGTGTTTCTATGATTGAGAATGACCTGATTTTTATCACCACTCAGACAAAATAGTGACCAGGGTGCTCCGTGTCGGTCCCCTCTTGGGCCCACAGTGTTTCATATGACCGTTCCTTGAAAAGTGGTTGTGATAAATGTGAAGGTAACTTCGACATGTCGCAGGCCTCAGGAATGTACTTAATTCAGAGATTGGCTCTCCGGCTTCTGCCCTCCCAGAACCCTAATCTGTGATGGGCAAAATCATGGAGACCATGGGCTGCACAGATTCGTAAGTTAAAAACACATATCCAACACTCTCCCCGAGCCAGAGCAACGGACAAAACTCAGCTGCTTTCACTCAGGCCTTGAGCTTGTGTTTGCTTTTACGGAGAGAGCATAAAGCAATTTGTAACTTAGCTGCAGAGCAAAACCTAATACACATATGTAATATATTCACGTAACTATAGATACATGTGTGTATTTTATATATATGCACATATATAAACCATGCCTATCATAGGTATTGGATAATATAATGTATTTTATATGTATATGTAATACAACTGTTTTGAATTCTCTCATCTTTTTTCAGTCCCCAGTATTTTTTTTTACATACAGCAATAATAATGTCTATTTTATTCTGCTGTCTTCCTATCCCCCCTTTATTAATTTTTTTCAGGTTTTTTTAATATTTATTTTTTATTTATAGGTGGGCAGAATATCTTTATTTTATTTTTATGCGATGCTGAGGATCAAACCCAGTGCCTCAGATGTGGTAGACAAGCACTCTACCACTGAGCCACAAACCCAGTCCAAATTCTCTCATCTTTAAGTAGTTGATAGGATGTTTATCTCTCTTTCATATTCAGAATGACCCTTGAAGATTTTGGCTTTCTGTGCAACCAACCACTCTGTGTAGACACGAGGGAGCTTCCTCTGTTAAAAGGCTCAATCCAGGCGGGTCCTCCTCTCTAGTGTGTACTCGAGAGCAGATGGCCAGGTGAGGTACAGGATGCCCAGTTAAATTTGAATTTCAGATAAAAAGTGAATATTTTTTTTTAGTATAAATATACTGATATTAAACATCATATGCCTATCACTTACTCTAAATAATTGTTGTTTATCTGAAATTCAGATTTAACAGGGTGCTGGTTTGGATTAGAAATGTCCCCGAGGGCCCTGTGTGTGAAGGCTCACTTCCCACTGTGGCACTGGGAGGGGCTTAGAAACTTTAAGAGGTGGGGCTTGGCGGGAGATCTCAGGTCTTCACTGGCAGGACCTCAAAGGGGTTGTGGCATCCTGTTCTCTTCCTCTTTTACTTCTTGGCTGCTGTGAGGTGAATGGGCTTCTGCTCCACATTCCTGCCATGATGTGCTCTTATAGGCCCAAAGCAGTGGGGTCCATCCATCAAGGACTAAAGTGTAGCCCACGACCCGCACCGGCTTCATGAAAGAAGATTCGAGTCATGAGAAACCGCTAGGGAGTTTTAAATTAAAGAAACAAGACTCTAATTACCTTTAAACCAGCTCCAGGACGGCTCCTCCTAGCTCCAGCCTCCAGCCACCAAATGCAGTAGAGAGGTTTACTGAAGAGGCTAGCGAGAGAGAACACGCCAGGGAGTGGACTTTTATTGGGAAACAAAAAATTCTGGGGAAAATCCCATCCAATGAAGGTTAAGGGGGCAGCATCCCAAAGTCGGGGAGACGATTGGGTCTTCGGGGTAGTGGCTAGGCATGCCTCTGCATGGACAAGCCCTGGGACCTGGGAAAGGGTGGGGAAAGCTCTGACACAGCTGTGTCTAGCCTCTCACTCAGCCAGGGAGGGAACTCAAATCACGTGCGAGGATGGCTTCTCACACTAAAGCCTTCAAAATTGTGAGCCAGACTAAACCTTTCCTCTTCCTAAGTTTATTTATCTCAGTTGTTTGTTACAGTAACAGAAAGCTGACTAAGGCACTGGGAATCCTATAAATAAACAAATCCTATTTGTTTGCAGCCCCAACTGGAGGTTTTTCTATCTTTTCTCTTTTTCCCGAGTAATAGTCCTGAGAAAAGAGCACAGCAGCCCACCCTACCTCCTCTCAAGCCAGTCTGAATCCACCCTCCTCTCTATAATTCAGGGGCAAAAAATTAACTGTAATCGCTTAACTATGCCTGTGTCACTGAGTGGGGGCTGGGATTTAGTGCTTACTTGCCTCCAGGGCCCGTTCTTCCTTTCCCTCACAAGAGCTGCTAACCCTGTTAATGGAGATGGGGAAGAGCCTTAGCTAAAGGAAAGGTGAGAGAATTTGCAGGCTCTTAAGAATTACATTCTCTTGATGTCATCTGCTCCCTGAGCAGTTAGGTGACTTGTCACTGACATCCTTAGCCATGATGATAACTGCAGAGGGACACTCAGAGGGAGAGCTGCACCTGCTTGTGCTGAGAAGGCCGCCCAGAGATAGAGCTGGCTGAGAGCCCAACCAGAGGGCAGCCTCAGGTGGCAGTGGAGACACAGTGGCAGTGTGGGGACACACTAGAAGCTTCTGGGACTCACTGTCATAGACCTCACCTCCCTTTCTCTGTCCCCGTATTAATCCACTCAGCCTATCAGCTCCCTTGGCAGGGACCCAGTTGGATCCCACTGTGACAGACCCTCTCTGACATTTGGTGACCGTCACGCTTTGACCTTGGCTCGACCCACCACATCCTCCCAGGTTCACTTGTCTCCAACACCTGCCTTTTACGCCCCTTCCACACTGTCACAAGTAGCTGGAGCAAATTCGAAGTTCATGCTCTCTGACTTCCACTGGGCTCCCGTGTGACATGGCGGGGCCTTCAGTGTCCACCTTTTTAACATCCTATCAATCCCTCCCTCCACACTGACTAGTCCACAATCTTTAAGATTGAAGACAGAGTCCAGGAGTGAGCATCGGAGTTTCCGCAGTTCACAGAGAGAAACGGCTTCTGTGCTGTGGAACACTTGAATGGGTGTGTGTGTGTGTGTGTATGTGCGTGTGCGTGCTTGCACGCGGGGGTGCAGACAATGAAGTGCTAACACTCAGGTCCAGCATGGTGGCTCCGTGGTGGAACAGCCCAGGTGGAGGAACTCACCCTGCACTTGTTGGTCAGGGAGGATCTACCTGGGGAGGTAATTTGGGCCTCGAGGAAGACCTCGAAGAAGCAGCTTCCAGTGCAGAGGCTCGGGCCAGGCAGGAGTTGGTGCTTGTGGGCCAGGGCGAGAGCCACTGACGAAGGTAGGGCAAGTGCTAGGAGAAAACGTTAGAGAAACCACACTGGGCGGGATCGCGGAGGGCTGCAGAGGCAGTGATCGGAGTTTAATTTTTGTTCTCACCACAATGGGGAGCCATAGAAGTATTTTTAAGTTGGGGAAGAACATGTCTAATATTTTTCCCCCCAAAAAATATTACCTCAGGGGACACTGGGTGAGAGGGGCCAAGAATGGTGCTTACCCTCAGTCTTGGTCCCTTAGAGGTTGCCACAGTTTTTCAGAAGAGAGAGCTTGGTGGCCTTGGACCATGACAGGAGCAACGGGGAGGGTCAACATAGACCACCCCTGGACTGCTGCTCTGGTTTGGCTGTGGCCTGTCCCCCCAGGGCTCATGTGTTGGAAGTGTGGTCCCCCTGGGGGGGTGCTATGGCAGGCAGTGTGGATCCTCTTAGAGGTGGGGCTGGGTGGGAGGTGACTGGGTCCTTGGGGGCGTGCCCTTGTAAGGATGGCCTTCGGACTGAGCCTAAACAACTCCATTTTAAAACTCCAGTTTGAAACCTGTAGTCTCCCATTCAGCCTACAAACAAGTCACTTCTCCTTACCCTGATAAATACGAGGGAGAGGCAAGAAAATCAGGGTGGGGACCACCAGACCAGATGCTTTAACCCCAGGGCAAATGATGTCACTGAGAAATATGGTGGCAGCTGATAGGGATTGAAAGGAGGGTCAGAAGTCCAAAAATTTCGTATAAACCACGGAGCAAATGAACAGACATTCAGCCAGCCGACACTGATGCCCACACGCCGGAGAGCCTGATGAGGACCTGGACTGACATCCAACTCTTCTCATCGTTTGCCTGATCCTCTGCCTCTTCCTCATCGCGCTCAAACTCTACAGCCACATCCTGGGTCTGATGAGAAAAGGACTTCTCCTCAGCCAGCTAGCCGTCAGCTCCACCCCAGGAGAAGCCTGCCTTGGTCACCGAGGTCTGAGTGAGTGTGCATCTGCTGGACTTGGAGCCTAAGGCTTGAAACTTTTGATCTGACATTTGAGCTTAGCATGCCGAGGGAATGTCTGTCATGAGCCTGTCATGATTAAGTGAGTTTCCAGTGCTTAGAATTAACCTAGAGTTGTTTGCTGTGAATTGATTCTGTCTATTGCAGTGCCTAGCATTAAGGATTGTCATTTTCTTGATTAAGAACCTATAGAGTGAAATTGTACTGAGTGATTTGAGGGAATAAAGCATTGAAAACAGCAGAAGTGCTTGGACATTCTTTATTTCTCCCCCTTGACGTCATCAGTCGCACCTTTTGCCCGTCACGACAGCCCTCTGAAGGAATTGAGTCGTTCTCATGGAGCCTCAGTTGTTATACAGTGAGCCTGGCGCCTGCCCGTTCTCTGGCTTCCTGTCTCCTTACGTGATCTCTCTTCCTGCCATGGTGCTGTCTCCATGATATAACGTATCCAAAGGGACCCTCACCAGAGCCAGTGCCATGCTGTCTGGGCTTTTAGCCTCCGAAACTGTAAGCCAAGTCAACCTCATTTTTTAACACATTATCTGTCCTCAAGAGTTTGGTGATACAAGTGGGAACAGACTAATACACCACTGGACTGAAATCACCAGGGATTGCTGATAGACTGGGGGATGAGGAAGAGAGAAGAATCAGTGGTCATTCCTGTATTTTGGCTTGAGTTACTAAGAAATACGGCCACTTGTGGAACTGAGGAAGGCTATGGAAGAGGCAGGCTTGGGAGGGAGGTGACCAAGATCATGGTTTTGAAGTATTAGAGCTCGGTCTTTGCTAGGTTTCCAAGTGGAGGTGGCACCTACTGCTTCTGCTTCCTTCCCTGCTCACGTTTTAGTCCCTTGCACTCAGGAGCTCATCCCCGACATTTAATTAAAATTTCCTTCTAGCTGGAAATGGGGGTAGATGCTTGTGGTCCCAGCTACTTGGGAGGCTGAAGTGGGAGGATCATTTGGGCTGGGCAATGTAGCAAGACCCCGTCTCAAAAAAAAAAGGATTATTTTAATATTTCTATGACTTTTGAACCCCAGATCCAGTGGCATTTGTTCAGCTGCCATCTGACTGGACACAGGCCGTGTTTTCCGATGTCATTCATGTTCTTCTTCGTCATGGCCTTTTCCTCTGAGTGCTGTGCCTTTTCTCTCTTCCATATTTTCCCATTTATGTTCCTCTTTGTCCTCTGACCTGTCATTAGGGATGCTTGGAGGTCTGGGTTTGCCTTATAACCCCTAGTTTCCCTTTATGGATCTTTGGTTCTAGTCAGAAAAACATTGTTTTCTGAATATTTCACTGTTTTTCATCCTGTGCTGCATCCCTGATTGTCCATGTGGCCTCACCAACCTTCATCCTTATTAACGCTCTCGGCAATTTCTCTGAACGGGGCTCTGCGCTTGGAGAACTCTTTCCGATTTTGCTTACCTGAAAGTGTCTTTCTCTTGCTTCTTTTCTTTTTCTTTCTTTTTGGATTGAACTCAGGGGCACTTAACTACTGAGCTCCACCTCCAGCCTGCAACCCTTTTTATTTTTGAGACAGGGTCTTGCTAAGTTGCTGAGCCTTGCTTTGAATTTGAGATCCTCCTGCCTCCGTCTCCCAAATCACTGGGATTACAGGCATGTGCCACTATGCCTGGGTCTTTTGCTTTTATTAATAAAGAATATTAAAACGTAGAGAGATTTACTTTGGCTGTTGTTGTTGTTAGTATTTGGGTACTGGGGATTGAACCCAGGGCCACTCTACCACTGAGCTACATCCCTCCCTAGCCTTTTAAATTTTATTTTGAGACAGAGTCTCACTAAGTTGCTGAGTCTGTCTTTGAACTTGCAATCCTCCTACTCAGACTCTTGAGTCACTGGGATGACAGGTGTGTATGTCACCTGTGCCCAGATTTGACTGTTATTTATTTTCCAGCATGTCAACAATATGATTTCATTTCCTTAGGCTTTTATTATGGCTATTGTGAAGTAATTCTCTTTCCTTTTTGGGGGACCCCAAGCAAATATGTTAGTTCTTCTCAGCCTAAATTTACTTTCTTTTCTTTTCTTTTCTTTTTCTTTTTTTTTTTTTTTTGCAGCAGGGGGAGGTACTAGGGATTGAACTCAGAGACACTCAACCACTGAACCACATCTCCATTTTATTTAGAGACATCTCTATTTTATTTAGAGACAGGGTCTCACTGAGTTGCTTAGCACCTCGTTGTTGCTGAGACTGGCTTTGAACCTGCAATCCTCCTGTCTCAGCCTCCCAAGCTGCTGGGATTGCAGGCATGTGCCACTGCACCCCAAGAAACTCTCTTTTATATTTTCTTTTCCCCTTCTTCTTAATCTCTATGGCTTCTTTGTGGATGGTTAGCTCTAATCAATCTTTCCCTTACTAATTCTCTTATTTTTCTCAAAAACTTTTTATTGCCTTATGAAGGCATAGTTTAGGAATAACAGGATGAAAATGCATACCTTTAAAGAGAATAGTTTTATGCATTTAGAGACACATGTGTATACCCAGAGATCCATGACCACAATGGGAAAAAAAAAGAAAATTCTCATCACCCCCCAAGTTTCCTCATACCCTTTTATAATCTCTCTCTCTCATCACCCCCCATGTTCAGGTAACCACTGAAATTATATTGCAGTTTAAATTAGTTTGCATTTTAGAATTATATACATAGAATCATAAGTCCTGCTTCAATCCTGCTTGTTTTCAATACCATGATTGTAAGACAAACAATTTCTTTTTTTCCAATATTGGCACCCCCATTTCCTGGATGCCTTATTTTCTTTTTTGTCTTGTTTTGTTCTATTGTTTCGAGGGGGAAAGTCCTCACACATTTTTTTAAAGAACTTGAATGCCCTTTATATTATTAGATAGTTTGATATATGGATAGTTTGGCTGGGTATAAAAGTCTAGGTTGTAAGATTTTTCCCCCCCTTTGGAATTTTAAAGGCATTGCTATATCAACTTCAATTTTCCAGAATTGTTAGCAATAAGACAGATTCTATTCTAATTCCTGGATCTTTGTAGCTATCTTTTTTTGGGGTGTGTGTGTGAATATTCTTATTCCTGGTGTTCTGAAATTCCATGTGACATATATGTATGTATCTTTTATAATTGATTGTGCTGTGCTAGGTGTGGTGGCACATACCTCTAATTTCAATGATTTGGGAGGCTGAGGTAGAAGAATTACAAATCTGAGTTCAGAATTGGCAAGTTTGAGGCCAGCTTCAGTAACTTAGTGAGAACCTGTCTCAAAATAAAAAAATAAAAGGTCTGGATGTAGCATGATGGTAAAGCACTCCCTGAGTTCAGTCCCCAGTACTGAATAAAAAGCATTGTACTGTGCATTTAGTGCACTCTTTTAACCAGAAAAATCATGTCCATCATTCTGGAAAAATGTATTTGATTCTTTCTCAAACTTTATTGTGATGTTGGAAATCCTAGACTGATTTTCTATTTTTTTTTATTTCCATTGTTTTGCCTTTTTTTTAAAGAGAGAGAGAGAGAGAGAGAGAGAGAATTTTTAATATTTATTTTTATTTTTTTTTAGTTTTCGGCAGACACAACATCTCTGTTTGTATGTGGTGCTGAGGATCCAACCCGGGCCGCACGCATGCCAGGCGAGCACGCTACCGCTTGAGCCACATCCCCAGCCCTTGTTTTGCCTTTTTAATTTTTTTGTCAGAAGTATCAATTATATCTCCTGATGCTTTTATTGATTTTCAAAAGTGTCTATATAATTATATTTAAAATTTTTACGGAATTTTTCTTGTTCTGTGATTATTTTTATCTTCCTATAGGAGAATTTCAGGGATGCAGTATGTTTTATCTTATCTCTGAGGATATACATTTGAGTTTTATTCTACTCCCCAATTGTTTTTATTTCTAAAAATAATCTAGTTCTCCACCCCCCTTCATTTATTTTGGTCTGGTGTGTGTGTGTGTGTGTGTGTGTGTGTGTGTAAAATTCCCTCAAAGGTCTGGTGGTCCTTGGCTCTCTCTTCTTGTGAGCTGTCCTCTTTTTTTTTTTTTACTTTATTTTTTTTAAATTTTTTTTATTGGTTGTTCACAACATTACAAAGCTCTTGACATATCATATTTCATACATTAGATGGAAGTGGGTTATGAACTCCCAATTTTACCCCAAATACAGATTGCAGAATCACGTCGGTTACACATCCACACTTTTACATACTGCCATATTAGTGACTGTTGTATTCTGCTGCCTTTCCTATCCCCTACTATCCCCCCTCCCCTCCCTCCCATCTTCCCTCTCTACCCGTGAGCTGTCCTCTTGGAGAGCATCTTGGAGGGTCATCAGTAGAGTCCTTCAGGTGTTAGATCTGTAGGGTTTTTCTCTTGAGTGGCCTGTTTTCCCAAAGAGGAGTCCCTTTTTCTCCTGCTTGGGGCCGGTAAAAGCCTGTGGGGGAAAGGGCTGGACTGGCACGACGTTCACCAAACTCCCATCTATCCAGCATCTGGTGTCTAGTGAGACTGTGTGATGTAGGCTCCCAAGTCTTCCTGCTGAGCCTCATCTGTGCAGTCAACAAACCTCCTGCCTGGGAGCCGGGTGGTATGGTTGCTTGGCTGAGTAAACTGGGGAAGGAGATCCAGGGTTTTGAATTATTCTTTGTGTAGATGAGAACACCTCTGCCCCGCCTCTGACTCATGAACTACCTCTGGGTCCTGATCACAAACCAGCTTACTCTGCTGGGGCACAGACCCCTCCATTTTATATCTTTGAAAACTTTGTTGACATCTTTTGTCTGAAGTCGTCCCTTCTCCCATGCATTTTGTCCATATGCATTAAATCTGTTTGCTTCCTTTGTTACTGTTTTATTGGAATTTCTGGGGGGAGCGAGATTAGCTCCCGTGTGTGCTTTAATCAGGTGGACTTCAGTCCTTCTGCACAGTGTAGTGTCATGCCACCTACCCGTGGTGCCGCTTATAATAGGCCACTTACAGATTTCCATCATTTAGAAATTTATGTCCTTTCCTGACTCTAAGCCCCTTGAGGCAAGTGCTTGAAATGTTCTGTGCGTGTTTCCCACGGCCCTGGGTGCCTGGCTGCAAGCACATGCATGTGCGTGGCGTGTGCTGAGACGGAGGAGAGCAAGAGCTGGGAACAGAAGACCACAGTGGTAGAGCAGCGGGAGCCGTTTCCACCCACTCACAGGCAGAGGGACAGAGTTCAGGTTTGGGTGCCGAGGACTCCTGGGAGCAGATCATCGCCAAGGAAGGCCTCGAGCTGTGAACTGGGTGGACCAGGGCTCCCCCCAGTGTCTCTGGGCTCGGGAAGCACGTGGCTGTTCAGTTGCAGCTCCACGTTAGCCTGTTACAGACCAGTGGCCCAAACAAAGGGGTTTGTTTCTCACATTCAGGAAGTCTAAGATCAGGGCCAGCAGATTGGATGTCTGGTGAGGGCTCACTTCCTCGTCCACTGACGAGTTCTCACATGGCAGAAGGGGCAAGGGACCTCTCTGGAGTCTCTTTCATAAGGCCTTACTCCAATTCAGGTGGCTCCACCCTCATGGCCTAATCATCTTAAAAAGCCCCCACCTGTCACCTTGACTTAAGATTCAACATGAATTTGTGGAGTCCAGAGACATTCGGACCACAGTAATGCCCATCGTCCCTGCCTACCCAGTGGGAGTCCTGAGAAGAGATTGCAGAGGAGGTTTGTCACTGAAGATGGTGGAGTGGTGACCTGCTTTGACCGCAGACATGGTCCAGATTTGAAGAAATGGTTCCTTTTAAATTAAGTGCCAACTTGAAAGAAAAACTTTGTTTTGTTTTGTCTTCCTGTGATTTTTTTATATTTCAAAAATTTGGGGAGTCCTTGAGGGGAGGTGTTATTTCATGGGCATAGAGTTTCAGTTTTGCAAGATGGAGAGTTCTGGATATGGGCTGCCCAAGAGGGTGAGTGTGTTTAATGGTTGAGATGAATTCCAGCAACTCTGGAGGCTGAGG
This sequence comes from Spermophilus citellus, assembly GCF_964194105.1. NCBI lineage: Eukaryota > Metazoa > Chordata > Mammalia > Rodentia > Sciuridae > Spermophilus > Spermophilus citellus. Next base: position 135,299,612 of record NC_138191.1, on the reverse strand, counting down.
CAGGAGGATCACAAGTTCAAGGCCAGCCTCAGCAACTTAGGTCCTGAAGAAAAAATGATCAAGATTGTCGAGAGCCACAGCCAAAGGGGCCCCAGCAAACTTCCAGCTGCCAGCAAACTTCCAGCTGCCGGCTGATGATTGGCTCACAGCAGCCCCAGCAACATCTAGCTGATTGGCTCCTCTGCGGTGATGTTCATTGGGCTGTTTCCCTGCCCTTCAGACTGCCAGCTGATGATTGGCTCACAGCGGCCCCAGCAACATCTAGCTGATTGGCTCCTCTGTGGTGATGTTCATTGGGCTGTTTCCCTGCCCTTCAGACTGCCAGCTGATGATTGGCTCACAGCGGCCCCAGCAACATCTAGCTGATTGGCTCCTCCATGGAGCTGCTCATTGGGGGACTTCTTTGGCTCCGCCCACGCAACCCAGCCAATCAGCCTCAAGAACAGGAGGATTGTGGGAGGTGGTGAGGGTTGTGTGGGGGTGAGAGGCTTGTGGGAAGCGGGTGGTGGCAGTTGGGCTCTGAGGGTTTTTTCCTGAGGAGCTGTTTTGTTTGGCTTTTGTAGTTCTAAAAATAAAGTTAGTTTCTTTTGACAAGTGGCTTCTGAATTGTGCCCAGCCAGACTGCGGCACAAGATGGCAATTTATTTATTTATTTCTTCCTTTCTTTTTCTTTTCTCATTTTCTGCAGTGCTGGTGGTGAACTCAGGTCCTTACACAGCGGTAGGTAAATGCTCTACCGCTGAGCTGTGCCTCTAGCCTCAAAGACAGTAAATTTTATTTATGGATTTTTCATCACAAAAATTTTTTAAAAATGTGTGTTTTTGGAGCCTTGATCTCTTGACTTTGAGAGCTCTTGAATCATGAGACCTTATCCTGTTCTCACTGTCATCTGGACAGCCAAGCTATAGGAGGAAATGTTACTGGTCAGTCAGGGATGGAAAGTTCCGGAACTTAGCAGGATTGCCTCTGCTTGCTGTCACATGTGATACAGTGTTTGCAACTTGAGTGATGAGTGGTTTTTTAGCTTGGGGAGGCCAGCTGGGTTGTAGATGTGGAAGGTGAGGCTTTGGCCCCTCAATATTAAAGGTGGAGACGATGCTCCTGCAGTAGGAGCCGGGAGTCTGTTCCCCAGGCACCCCTGGCATTCTGTGCTGGGTGTCTTCCTGTGGGGAACCTCCATGGGCCTTGAAGGACGTGGAGCAGCATCCCCGGCCTCCACCCCTAGATGCCAGTAGCACCACACCCCACTGTGACAGCCCAGAGTGCCCCCAGACATTGCTGAAAATCCCTGGGGACAAAATCACCCCCAGTTGAACACCATTGGGCTAGAGGTAGCCAATGTGTCCACAAACCACAAGGATCTCAATCTCCGTTTTTCTTCTTCAACATCAGATTTTCCTGGGTCCACTCTGAGCAAAATTTTCTAGCTTCTAAAATAAAATGAATGGAAAAAGAAAAGCATATTTAAGCTGTCTTTTAAAGAATGTTTACTCTAAGCAGGCATGGTGGTATATGCCTGTAATCCCAGCAACTTGGGAGGCTGAGACAGCAGGATCACAAGTTTGAGGCCAGCCTCAGCCATTTTGCTAGACCTTGTCTCAAAATAAAAAATAAAAAAGGGCTGGGGTATAGCTCAGTGGCAGGGCACCCCTGGTTTCAATCCCCAGGACTGCAAAAAAAATGTTTATTATATGATACCTGATTATTTAATTTAATCTTTTGAGCAATTCTCTGATGTAATTATCAATAGCCTCATTTTACAATTAAGCAAGATGAGTCTGGAGAAACTGAGTTCTCAGCTCACCATGCTGGTGAACAGAGAAACCGGGATTCAGAGCAGGTTTGACTCTTTCAACTACTATCTTTACACTTATTGATTTATCCTCTTTTAGATTAATTTATATGATGATTTTTCAGAGGACTTACAGGGATATGTGTGATAAAGCAGCTTAATTTCAACGTTCTATGGAATTTGTGGTGTGTAAGGATACCATCAGTGAGCCACAAAGGTAGGAGTTGTTATGGCATCCACTCCACAGCTCCAACTCTAAGGTAAAAATCTCTGTGATTTAGAAAATAAGGACATTGTCCAGCCGCATGGAGGGAAAGAAGTTGGTTAAGGGCCGCCAAGGTCCCCCTGTAATAATGCTCCAATGTCCCTTAGCCAGCAGAGGGCAGACTTGTGGTCCTGATGAACAGAAGTGGGCAGAGGAACACGCTTGGTTTAGAATGGGGGGAGAGCTTGCAGGGAATCCCACTAGCCTCAGGGCTGGCCCAGGGTGGGCTCTTTTTATACTCCTGGAGGAGGCACGGGGTGTTCCTGCCCTTTCAGAGATGTGTGACCTCCTTCCCTAGGGATAGCAGAAAGTTACCGAGCCGTGTCAGCTTTGCTTTCCTGGTTTTGCTGTGCTCCTGTGGTTCTCTGGCACCTCCGAGACACACAGCTATGGGATGACCTGCACAATCTTACAGGGCCGTTGGGTTGTAGAAGCAGAACTGTCTCTGCTGTGAAACACCTCCACGTGCTCGTGTTTAGTGGGTGCTCGGGGCTCAGTGCCCACCTGCAGAGCCACCAGGTGTTCAGGAGGCCCCAGCATGTGACCCGGGGCGGGACACCCAAGCCAGACTGTGATGGATGTGCTAACAAGAGGAACGCTACCCCGTCTTTTTTCGTGGAGAAGGAAATTGCCAACAGAGCCATTAGCCAAAATCCTGCCCAGGCTGCCACTCTGATGAACTTGGCCGAGCCCTCGCCTCACCTGCTCACCAGCACGAAAATCCCCCAGAGCCGGGGCTTCTCCAGCACTGTCAAGTCTCCTGGAGAAACTGGCTTTCGCCCGCTGTCTGCTCCTTCTGCCAGCCCCCTGTGACTAGCCGGGGGCCTGGCAGAGCCACATAAATCATGACAAACCTGTCACAGGCTTTCCTGCGCCATCCGCGTTACTGCTGGCACCTGGGCAGAGTGGAGTGTTTTCCACGTGGCCCCTGGACTGGAGTGGTGGAGGCCCGTAAGCCTGGATGGAGCATTCCTGTTCCCTGACCCTCTGTCCACCTCACTCCCAGGTGTGTCTGGTTACATGCAAAGTGCAAGGCGGTTGCTAAGCCTGGTGTGGCACTCGTTTGGGGAGAACCCCAGGAATATCACAGACCCTGTTTCTTCAGTGGGGGTGAAGGGCGTCCTCACTCTGAGCCAGGAGTCCACCTGCTGGATTCACGTGTTGGACACGAGGTTCGAATCACTCGTCCTTACAAACAACACAAAAAGACAGAAGTTCCGAGGTTTGGCATCACCATGGCAACGCCCCAGATCCCCACCATCCCCAGGTCTGAAAATGATCGGAGCCACTTGTGCCAGTCCTCTGAAATTGGCCAAAGCCTCGAGGCCCACGGGGCACCCATTCACGGCTCGCCATGTGGGTTTTTGCAGTTTCCAGGGCACAGTCTCACATTCAGTGGGTATAAGGAGTTGAACGGTGGCCCCCAAAGATACCTCCAAGTCTTGACCCCTAGAACCCATGAATGCTATTAGGGAAAAAGGTCTTTGTGGATGTAATTAAGGACCTCAAGATGAGATTATCTTGGATAGGAGGGTGACCCTAAATCTAAGGACAGGTGACCTTCATAATAAAAAGGCAGAAGGAGAGCCAGGGGAGAAGGCTGTGTGAAAACAGACAAGAGATGGGAGCAAGGCCACCACAGGCCAGGGAGCACCCGCAGCCCCCGGATCTGGGAGAGTCAGGAAGGGTCTCTCCTAGAGCCTTCAGAGGGTGTGGCCCTGCCCACAGCCAGATTTTGGACTTCTGGCCTCCAGAACTGTGGAGAGAATAAATTTCTGTTACTTTAAGCCACCAGGTTTGTGGTCATCTGTGACCACAGCCACAGGGAACCCACACCGATGGTGACCTCTATTCCCCACCAAGCTTGCACTCAGCATCAGCTCTTTCCTCTGGACTGAAGAATATGCTTTTTTTCCCCCTTAAAAACAAAAACAAACAAACAAACAAAAAAAACCCCAGCAAAGTAGTGTTTGGAAGGGTCGCCCAGCTGGCCAGGTCAGTGGTCAGCAGAAGTAACTGTGGAATGCATGGGCTGTGCTTGGGCCATGAGGTTTGTCCTCGGGTGTCTGGAGAGTCACTCTCTCAGGAGTCCTGGGCACTGCGTGTTGTTTTCCATCCTCCCTCCTACCTGGAGCTCAGTTGAGAGCTTCCACTGCTGCCCCTCCTTCCTCATGCTGGTCAGACTCCTCTCTTATAGCATCATAAATGGTTTCCATGGAAACAAAAGGCTGTGATCGAATGGTACTGATGTACATGTAAACTTCAGGATTAAACACAGGGCTATTGTTTTTGCCTGCCAGAGTTTCATTCATTCTGAGATTGTCCCAGGGGACTTGGGCTTGCCTATCCATCACTCTCCTGGGTTTCTAACACATTCCAGCCTGCCTGGCCAAGCGCGGAGCACCCCAGGAGCACCTCAGATCGTCAGGCCCCCAGGCTTCGGGCTTTCTCTTAGTTCTGGCATGTGCATGTAAATGTCAACAGGTGAGGTGAGATCTGTTGTAAATAAGCAGATGGTCCCCGCAGGGATGGAAATTCTAGCAGGCGATATTGCAGCCAAAGACGTTGCCAATCTAGACTCATCATTTGTTTAGTGCATCAGAATTGGGGAACGGAAGAGGAACGTGGACCCAAGGCCATGCGATTGTCCTCACACCCGTGAGTCACACCTGCCTCCTGCCAGTGCCAAAGGCACGGCTACCCATGCAGACTTCTCCAAGGGAGTTAAGTCGAAGCAGAACACACTTAAGGCCTTCAGCTGGTTCCAAGTAACTGGGCTATGGCCTGGTGAAGGAGCTCGAGTAGAAATTCTGGGCCACTGGAGCTCGGCACCCTTGGTTTACGAGACATACCGCCTGGTGACTCCTACTTGGGAGAAAGCCGGGTGTAGGTGGGGTGACATTATCATGCCAACTATGCTTCCCAGAGCAAAAAGAGCCCTACTAATTATACCGGATAATAGACATGATCAGGACTGTCCTTGAAAAGAGGGACATATGGTAAACCTAACTTTAGGCCACGCTGCCCCCAGCTCCACAGCAGATCAGAGTTGAAGTGTCCCAGGACGAGTGCCCTACTTCTGGAGATGGACGGTGGCACGACACTGTGACCAACGAGGTGAACTTGCTGAGCGCCACAGAGGCTCACTCTTGACAGTGCTCAGGATGGAGAATCCCGTGTCATGTGCATTTTGCCACAATTAGAACAAGCAGCAGGCCTCCGGATATCCCCTTCAAACCTGCTCCTTCTGCTGTCTCCTCTCCACTGAAGGCAACTCTATGTTTCTATTAGCTAAAAGCAGAGACCTCCTCTCTCTCAGAGCCCGTTTGGCACACCAGCAAGTCTCGGTGGCTTTGCCTTCAGATTCATCCACCCATGACCTCACACGTCTCACACACCTGCCACCCTGGCCCGCGGACATTGCCTGTTGGATAGTCAGTGTCACATGCTGAATTGCATCTTCCTGGACCACCCACAGTCCCTTCTCAGCACGACCCTGCCAGGTATCAGGGAACCCGAGCCCTCCCGGCACAACTCCACTGGCTTCCATGTCACTCAGGGCATCCATCTTTCCTGTGACCCACGGGCCCTTCATGACCGAACACCCCTTTGTCTGTGGTTTTTCTTTCCATAGTTTCACGTATCTGAGGTCCATCATGGTCTGAAAGTTTAAATGGGAAATTCCAGGAATAAACTGCAAGTTGTAAGTTGAATGCCATTCTGAATAACATGATGAAACATCGATCCTTCCAACTCTGTCCATCCAGGACAAGAATCTCTCCTCTGTCTAGTGTATCCACACTGTATATGCTACCCACCCATTACTCAGGGATCACATTGATTGTAGTGTCATCTCAGGGCTTGTGCTCTAGTGCTTAGTAGCCCAACGCTAAGTCACCGTGCCTATGCCATTCACCTTGCCTTATCACATAGGCATTGTATCATCTCACACCATCACGAGAAGAAGGGTGAGTCCAGCAACAAGGTATTTTGAGAGAGAGAGAGAGAGAGAGAGAGAGAGAGAGAGAGAGAGAGAGATGAGTGGGGGAGGGAGGGACCACATTCACATAGCTTTTATCCCAGTATGTAATTATCATTATTTAATTATTAGTTATTGTGGTTAATTTCTTACTGTGACTAATTTATCCTTAAGCTTTTTCATGAAAGTAGGTACAGGGAAAAACAGCCTAGGTAGGAGGATTGGGTACTTTGTGCAGTTTCCAGCATCCACAGGAGTCTGGGAACGTGAGCCCTTGGACAGGAGGGGACTGCTCTTTCCGTCTCCCAGTCCTCCCTCGCATGCTTCACCTCTCAGCTTCCCCATGATGTGCACTCCATTCTGGCCGTGCCTTCTGCTCTTCAGACTCACCTTCTGTCTGCACCTGGACTCCGTGAACTCTTCCTTGGCCACTGTAGGGAAGCATCAGCACCTTGCTCGCTTGCTTTTTTCATTCACACATATCAGTACTTGACCTGCTATATATTTTATCATCTTGCTTATTTTCAACCTTCCCCACTAAAATACATGAGGCTATAGGCAAGGGTTTGCAAAATCTGCCGCCAGGCATGTTGGCACATGCCTGTAATCCCCACAACTCAGGAGGCTGAGGCAGGAGGATTGCAAGTTTGAGGACAGCCTCAGCAAGACCTTGATTCAAAATGAAAATAAATAAATAAAAAGACTGGGGATGTGGCTCAGTGGTTGAGTACTCCTGGGTCCAATCCGCATACTATTAAAAAAAAAGAAGGTAAGAAAGAAAGAAGAAAACTCCCTTGTTCTCTGATTTGCCTGCAGTGCCCCTATCAGCAGCACCAGACATATTCTTGATCCTCAGTAAATATTTGTCAAATTAATGAAAGATCCAGACATTTAGGGAATTGCTCAGGATCCGCTTTTAGGAAACTTTCTGTGACTGGTGAGTGGCCTCGCTGGCTGTCACACATGTTCTATTTGTAGTACTTCTATAATCTTGGCCTGCATGACATCTGACAATAAATGGAGACATTTTTGTTCTAAGAGAGGAAAGGTGCTGATGGTATCTGGTGGGCAGAGACCAGAGATCTTGCTTAGTACTCTAAGTAATGCACAGGACAGCACCCCATAATAAAGAATTATCAGGACAGAATGTCAACTGTGCTAAGGTTGAGAAACCTGACTTCTCCTGATCATATTAGGAGTGATCTAGCTTGCATTCCATGGGAGGTGAGTTTCTTATGGGCTTTTGAGGGTGGCTTGTGTCCCTAACCTGCAGAATTTATTTGGTGATAAGGTCTTTTAAGTAATTAAAATGAGGTAATCAGAGTGAGCTCTAACTTAATTTGACTGGTGCCCTTAGAAAAAGGGGAAATTTGGTCAGAGGCACACATGGAGGTAAGACAATGTGAAGACGCTTGGGGAGAAGATGGGCTCTAAGCTACGGCAGGCCAGAAGCTGGAAAGGCAAGGAAGGACCCTCCCCTAGAGCCAGGGACAGTGTGACCCTGCCAACAGGACCCTGGGATTTCTAGCCTCTAGACTGGGAGGATACCTTTCTGTTGTTTAAGCGGTTCATCTTTTGGTGTTTGTTACTGCAGCTGGAGCAGACTAATACACGGGCAGAGCCAGTGCTAAATCCAAGCTTGACATCAAATGGACTGTGTCCCCTGCAACGATTAAATCAGTTTCCTGAGAAAATAAGGCGTTTTACTAAGATGGTGATTAGATCCTCATGTGGGAGGAGAGAACAGGATATTTAGACTTTAGGGCGTCTTGAGACTCATCATGCCCTGGAGTGAACCAGGAACACTTGTATAATAAATTTTCAAAGCCGCCAGTCGCCAAAGCCTTTCATGGGAAGATGACCCCAGCACAAAGTGTTTTTTTGCTAATATTAACTTTGGTTCTATTTCAGATCAATGAAGGCAAAACCAGGAGATCCCATAAATCCTGCTGTACCTGTCCTTGCTGTCAAATTAGGCCCTGATAAAGCTTCTCTTGGCTAATGATATGGCCATCACCCAGAAGGGATGCGGGTAGGAGGGGCTTTCCAAGAGCATCTGCCCCACCGCGGGGACACTTGTCATCAGCGTCACCTGGAGGCTCTGTGGCTCCAGTGAAGGGTGATTCTTTGAACATCATTTTCTCTAAAAACAAATAAGAATGACAATTTAAAAATAAACAAAGATGTGGATTTAAAGGCTACTTAGTGTCCCAGGACCAAGATTAATGGTGAGTGGCAAGTTTTTGTGAAGTTCTTCTGTAGTCCGATTAGCTGTGCTGGGAGTCCAGAGAGATAATGTCTTTTCACGTATAAAAGATCCTATTGATTTCCTGTTAGTATTATCCTGAAAATGTGCAGCGTGTATCTATGGGAGCAGAGTCAGCCTTCCATCACTTGCTTTATGGGAAGAGAATGGTTATTGTATCTTTCCCCATAAAATATAATCTCTTTTTCTCTTTCAAAACCTACTCATCCCTCTGGGAATTTCCACTTGTAATCTGTGGAAGTGAATTGATTATTTTATTTTATTTTATTTTTTTGCGTGTGCCAGTATTTTTGTATTTGGCTTCTCTATGTTTCCTCATTGTTCTCTGGAGTCTGGCTTTTCTAGATTGTTATTTGAGCTCATCTAAAAATAAATATTAAAAATCTCATGTGTTTTAAAAGACACCATGCGGCCACTTCATGATGGTGGATGTCAGGTGCCCTGACTTGATTGGACTGGGGCGCCCCTCACTTAGCCCCCTGTTGGGGCTGGTGTTGGTGAGGTCCCTAGTGTATTCCAGCAGGATTAAAATGCAAAACCAAGTCGCTGAATGTAGGGAATGCTCTTCCTGCTGATTGGGGCTCTCAGCATTAAGTCTGGGCATTTCTTCAGGATCAATTAAGATACAAGGGCAGAGTCCTGCATATTTAAATACCATGCTCCAAGCTGTGGCTTGCTAAGCTAATGAGTTTGGCTGAGAAGACCCTGGCAATGCGGTGCTGTCCACACTTTCTATAGAGAGGTCTGCAAACCTTAGCTTGGCCATAGAACCTGTGCTTATGGACTGGCCTCCACCTTTTGATTAACATAGATCCCTCCTTGCCTCTCCTGTCCACAGCCTCCCCACCCATACAGGTTAACCCCTCCTCGCCCCTCCACAGTCCCGTCCACACTTTCTGTCTTCTCTGCTGAATTCTTGTTCCTCTTTAAATTCCTGTGATACTTACAGATGACATCTCCCCGCCAGCACGTCATTATAGCCACTGTGGGCTGGGGAGGTGGCTACAATTTGCTTCGAATGCTCAAGGCCCTGGGTTCCATCCCCAGCTCTACAAAGGAAAAAAAAATACAGCCACCTCATCCTGCTCTGCCTTGTTGCAGGTACACTGTTTTAAGCATGACAGGGGTCCTGTCTCCAGGGTGAGTCTGCTCCTACCCCTCCACTTCCGCTTCCCATCCATCCCCTCATGCTGCACCTGGAGCCAACCAACTTTATTGTTATAATATATTGTACCAAATGCACTGTAACAATATAACATGTATATTATATGGACATGTAATGACATATAACATAGATATAGAACTCAGAGTTATGACCCCCAAAATTCATATGTTGAAGTCAACTTCTAACACCCAGCACCTGATCATGTGACTGAATTTGGAGACAGGCTCTTTTGTTGTTTCTTTTCTTTCATGTGATGCTGGGGGTTGAACCAGGATTTTGTGCATGCTAGGCACATGCTGTACCCCTGAACTCTATCATCAACCTGGAGATAGGGTCTTTGAAGAGGTAATTTAATTAAAATGAGGTCACGCTGGGTTCTAATCCAAGAGGACTGGTGTCCTTATAAAAAGAGATTGGGACACAGACAAGCGCAGATGCTCCTTGACTTAGGACGGGGGCCATGCTCTGATAAGCCCATCGTCAGTTGAAAGTATCTCAGGTTGCAAAGGCATTAGATGCCCCCAACCCAGGAACACCTTTGCTTAGCAACACAGTGCCCTGCAGAGTACTGGTTGCTTCCTCTTGATACTGGCTGGCGGGAAGCTGTGGCACCCTGCCGCTGCCTGGCATCATGAGAGAGAATCATATCACATACCCTCAGCCTGGGAAAGATCCAGAATCAAGACATAGTTGAAACATAGTTTCTACTGAATGCATATTGCTTTCACACTGTCTCAAAGTTAAAACATTCTCACTGTGACCATTGTAAGCTGGAGACCTGTCTGCAAGCCAAGGAGAGAGGCCTCAGGAGCAACCAGCCTGCTGATACCTCGATCTCAGACTTCCGGCCTCCAGGACTGTCGAAGGTACACTTCAGTTGTGTAAGTTGCCCAGCTCAGTGATACAGGACAAGGCCAAATCTCTCAGCTTACTATTAATTGTGTCCCATCCCACATTCCCATCCCGTCTTCTCCCTCCCAAGGTGGACCCTTCTGTCCACTCTGACTCGTAGCGTTCTCGTTTCCCACACTACCCCTCACCTCTGGCTCTCTTCCTTTCTCCCAGGGCAGCTTGCCCCTTCTCCCTTGCCCGCATCCCCTCCTCCCTGCACCTCCTGCTGTTCTGAGCATCAGGAACAAGATGAGCAGCTTCCCTGTGGGCTATGCAGTGGTTTTCCAGCTGTGCTCCCAGGGACAGCACCAGAGGAAAGGGGCCAGCTCCCCCTACCTGCCTGTTAAGCAGAGCTGCCCAACGTTTTCCTGTGATTCACTTATTTTTTCCCATCTGTTGTTTTAAAGCAGGTTTTGCAGGGTGGCAGTGCACAATCCCACTGAAGTTCTTTCCTGGATGTAGTGACAATAAAATGTCCAAAAAGTCACACAAAGCTAACGGTCCTTGTTCAGGAAACACTGAAGCCAACAAAGCCCGCCACACTTTTTATCTTGATTTCCTAGAACAGTGCTCATTGCCAGGGACAAACTCAACCATCAAATCTCATTGACTCTGAGAATGTGGCTCCCATATACTGCTGCCCATTCCAATCCATCAGACAGGCAGCGGCTGCGCTGCTAACGTGCTCACGGCTATTAATCTGTTTCCTAAGTACGAAAGGATGACGGTCTCTATTCTCTGATGCAGATGTGGACCTTTGCCAGGTCACATCTGGCCAGAGGTTGGGTGCACAATGACTTCATGAAGAAATCAATTCCTGTTCCCTCCAGCTGACCTTAGGGTTGTCTCCCCAGGCTTGCTTCTTTCTGTTGTAATATAAAAATTAAATTCCGGTCTGTGTGATTTACATGGTGCTGTTTCTTTCAGAAGCCCACGGCACACTGCATGTTAGCAAGGTCCCGATGAGGCAAGGACAGGAAGGGCTAGAATCATGTCCTAGTGTCATGCATGGATATGGGCGTAGAATAAGGAAGAGCTGGCCATCTAGTCCTGTCCACCCATGCCTATGGTCGCAGGTTACCTTGTAGGCCACAGTGGAAACTTCAACAGCGAAATGTCGTGAGACACAGGCTAACTACTACGCAGTCATGCCCCAGGCTTTGTTGGGCCTGTGCATTTGCACATCTCTCCTACCTCTCTAAGAATTAAGCTAAAGTCCCTCTCCAACGTTTAGAGCAAAATTTCCTGGGCCTTACTTGCTTCCAAGGCCCAACTGGAGGATTCTAACCTTACTGCTTCCTTCAGCCAGCCACTCAGTGTCCACTATCAGTCTATGAGAGACAGTGGATTCATTGAACGTCCAGGGGATGAATCAGGAAATTGTGGGCTAAATTTTCCCCATCTAAATATGCAAGCTTTTCCTTATTCTCTGGTCCCCTGTCTCCCCCTCAATCTCTCTCTCTCTCTCTCTCTCTCTCTCTCTCATACACACACACACACACACACACACACACACACACACACACACGTTTTGGATCTCTAATTCCTGGCTGTTTTCAGAGAAAAAGGCAATTGCCTTGGAATCCTGATGCAAACGGATGATATGTTGCAGTGTGGACCCCGGTTCTCTCTGAAGGTGTACTTCTTTTTCTCCTAAGATCCCATAGCTAGATTCATAAATCAGTTTTGTCTAGTCTGATTATCTGTTTCATCAGAGATTTCGCATAGATTTCCTATGTTTCTGATCAGTTACCATGGATATTGCCTTTGTTATCACAGTCCTCCGAAACAAGAAGCTGCACTTCCGTGGGCTTTACTCACTGTAAGAATTAATCTGTGCAAAGCTCTCAGGATAAACCTTGTTTGTTTTAAATTCTTTTTAATGGAGGTAGAAGGATCACAGATCCAGGGAAGTGGTGGGGAGGGGAACGGAAATAAATTTGCCATATGCTTGTTTATTGTCAAACATTTGCATCTCATTTTCACTCAAAGCATAAATTTCCAGTGTGACTTAAGCTTTGAAAACACTTGGCTCTGAGGTTGCTGGGGTTTGGGACCCTCTCAATCACTTCCTTGCTCCCCTCCCACCACCACACTGTCTGTCCTTCTCCCTCCCCCAGCACTACTGTGGACTGTGGTTCATGGTTGCAGCCTTAGAGCCCAGCAGAGTAGCTCAGGGCACAGAGTTCTCAATACATGTTGGATGAATGACTATTTTCTTGCATTTCTCTCCTCTTGCTCAGCTGAAAAGTGCATTAAATCTAGATCTCTTGTTCTTCTGATCAGGAGGAAGGAGGGGAGGGAGGTTGAAGGTAAGGAGAAGGAATTCCGGGAATGGGACTGAGGGTGAAGAGCAACACACCAGACACGGGAGCCCAGAAAAGCTGGACCTCGAATTTAAGAAGCTCAGCAGTGTAGGGGGCCATTCTGGATTCCAGGCTGCCCCCTCAGGAGCAGGCGAGAGCTGTTTGATTCTATGTTCTGACATTGACATGAGCCAGCTGAGTTACTCTCCTCACCCCCAGTGTGTGCACTCCCCCGGCTTCTCACTTGTAAGTCCACCTCTTTTCTCTGTGTCTGTTCTGGAACAACCTAGTCCTACAGTATGAAGACTGGCCCCAAGGTGTCCCGAGAGGGAAGAAAGAGAGGCAGGCAGATCCAGGGTTGTGTAATTTATTGGCAGACTTACTGATAGAAGCCTGGTCATGGGCATCTGCAAGACCAGCTAGATTCTCCAGTTTGAGTTAGAGAGAGGGACGTGTTTATGGCTTAGGACAAAATTGACTTCTTTCTGGCTGGAATGTACCTGGTTTATCTTAATATGGAAGAATCAGGCACATCCCTGGAGCTACAGTCCAGTTGTAGAGCCCCACATGTGACCCTAATGGTTTTATCTGCTCCTGGTTTGCTGGGAAACCTTGCAGGAAAACCCAGCTGGGGTCTCTCACTGACACTTGTGGCAGTTATGGCACAGAATGGCTGGGTGCATCACGCTGAACCCACACAATGCCATCGATCATGCTGGCCCACATTTCTTGTCCCTTATAAGTCCCACTGTGGCCTCTCTGGCCTCTCTTATAATGTTTCAATGTCAACTTTAAACATTAATTTCCCCATTCTCTCAGCCCAGTTTGTCCTTCACATACCCCAGAGCAAGAATCTGATGGGTCTACTTCTTATCTATATATCAGGGCAACGTAGAGCCCATGGAGTGACTGCCCCTGGATCAGGGTCCTGTGGTCCAATCAAATATGACCAAGGGTCAATGTCATATGCTACAAAACTGCCCATGGATGGTCTTTGCCAAAGGCTGTGTGAGCAGGGCATGGGGGTGGTCATTTAGAGTCATTCTATAACCCTCTCCATTACGTCGTAGCAATGTGGTTCAGGGACTCCACCTCAGCTGGCAGGAAACAGAAACCAAGGGAGGTTGTTCCCTGCCCTCCGGTGTGTGTTCTTGGTCAGAGAATCCAAGGTAGGGTCAGAGCACGGTGTTTCCCTGTGGCAGGGATTGGTCCAGAGATGGGTTTATAAATCAGTTCCATATTTTCTCCTGGGCACTGCTGAGAGGAAATGCCATTGCTCTTAAAGCAGGGTTGAGGGGAGAGGTGGTCTCTTTTCCTGGAACATTACTGTGCGCAGATGGCTGAGCCTCGAGCTGCTGCTTCCACCCCCAGAATGATAGCATTGGCCTAAGAGGGCGGAACCAACGCAGGGCAGGGGAAAGGATTTGGAGCCATAGATTAACCAGGTCCCTGGAGCCAGGCTTTCTCTCCACCTCCAGTCATATGACCTAATACATCTCCTTATTGTTAAAGCCAGTTTGTGTAGGGTTTTTGTGATTTGCAGCTAAAAGCATGGCAGAGGGTATGGCTGGAGGGAAGGTGAATTTGTGGCCACAGTGGGCAATGAATGTGTCATGGATTTCAAATTCTACATGTCGCACAGGGACCAGGTCAGCTTCACAGGCAGGCAGATTAGGCAGTCACTTAGGGCCTGTGCTTGGTTTAATGCTCTGTTGTCACTGTCTTCAAATTCCTAATAATGTTATAACAAAGGGTCCCCGGTTTCATCTTACCCAGTCCCTGCAAATTATATAGACAGTCCTGGGGAGGTGAAAGGTACAGAGAAGAGGGGTTGTGTAAACTGTTAAGCGCTATACAAAGCATTATTTATTGCTATTTGTAAGCCTCTTCTCCTTCTCCTTAGGGACAAAGGACTCTATTTGAGTCTCTTATGTCTAGTGTCATGGGTCTTGCTGCCAGGAATTCTTCTGCCCATGTGGTCCAATTATCTGTGCCTAGTCCCCATCACCCTCTGCATAGACAGTAGAGGGGCTCGGCCCTCTGTGTTCCCCATAGGAATGCTGACAGATGGCTAGAGGATTCCTTACTGATACAAGTTTCTTTTCTGTTTCTAAGAATTTGGGGAAGTATATGAACAAAGTTAAGTCTTAACTGTTTAATTAACACCTAAACCAACACGCAAAGCAAGCACACATACACACGCACACGCACATGCACAAACGACCGTGTTTGCTGGGCCTCAATTAAAATGTACTGCTCGATTTGGATCTTCCTCTGTCTTTTTAGGGATCTATTTTAGGCCCATGGGCTCAATTGCCCTACCTTCATCTGTGTGTGTGTGTGTGTGTGTGTGTCCCCACCGGATATGGGCTCACATGTCTCAGGTGGAGAAAATGGCTGATTGCACCCGTCCTTGCCTCCTGCTAATGCTGTTGCTGAGTGAGTGTTACTTTGGAGATAATTAATGTGTCCCATTTTAGTGCAAAAATATACCTTGTCCCAGGTCACATGACGAATGTAACCATAAAAAGTTTAAAATGCTATTATTTAAAATTTATTTTCTCATAAAAATGGTTCCTGAAATGATCATAATTTGAATAACTTACTCTATAGTTATAATACATTATGCCTTGGCCCAGGTCCAGGCTGGGTAATCCGGGAGCCCAGCAAGATCCGTCCTGGACAGAGCAGCCCGTCTCTGGTAGTACCTCGCAAAGGCGAGGCTCAGTACTTCCGTGTCTGTTCCATTTGCATCAATCTGAACCCACAGCTGCAGATCAGCCCATTTTACAGTCTCTCTCTTCTCCACCCCTAAGAGGGCATTTCTTTGTGAAGTTATTTCATGAGGTTAAAGTGGGCTTTAATTCTTGGCTATATAATTCTTGGGTGTTTAACCTTCACTTTAAGGGATACCTCCCCGCAACCCGTGCTTGTCTGACCTGAGAGTGGTCTGAAGCTCACGGGTTCAGGGAGGGAGTCCATGTGGGGCACCACTTACTACAGGGCAATGGTCTGAGAAACCTTCACTGCTCTGGTGTAGGGTGAGGGCAGGGGTCACCTCCTAATAGAGCTGCAGCTCTGCTAATGATGGCAGGGATGCATGCCAGTCCCTGCCACGTGCCCCATGCCCATGACGCTGCTAACGATGGCGTCTTGTGGCACGCCGGGCACTATTCTGGGAGCTGCATGTGTACATCTTTCCCAGCAATCAGCTGCCCTCTGGTGAGTGCGGCTCAAGGCTCCCATACAGGAGGTGCTGTCTGGGACTGGCTGCTCAGTCCAAAGCCTGGACAGCGCGTTTCTTCCTATAGCTCCGGTAACTATAAAATCTGTGGCCCAGAGCACTGCGAGTTAATTATCTTACAGGTGTGGAGGAAATGGGTCTTCTTGGTCTACGATCAAGGGCTCAGCAGGGCTGTGTTCTTTCCAGAGCCTCCAAGGGAGAATCCATTTCCTTTGTCTCTTCTGGCTCCTGGAGGCTGCCTGCATCCCTTGGTTTATGACTCCTTTCTCCATCTTCAAGGCCAGTGGCACTTTGCTTCAGATCTCTCCCTGATCTGATGATGCTTCCATCATTGAATTTCCTTCCCTGCCTCTGGCCCTGCTGACTGTCCCTTGAAAGGAGCCTGTGAGCACATTGGGTCCTCCAGATAATCCAGGAAAATCTCCCTAACTCAAGGTGTTTCATTTACTTGTGTCTACAAAAATCCCTGCCATGCAAGGTAACATATTCCCAGATCCTAGGGATTAGGATATGCTATCTTTGAGGGCCATTATTCTGTCTAATACAGAAATCACCATTATTAGCCTCACTTTTCAAGTAAGGAGACTGAGGCTCAGAATGACTTGACCAAGATCACACGGCCTGTGTGAATACCTGGGATTTGCACGAAGGTGCTTCAGAGTCTGGCTTACTCATTTGGGTCAGTGAACATTCTTTCTGCAAAGGACACACTTTCCCCTGGTGGTTAGCAGGTGGTTGTATTCCCCAAACCCACATGGGGTCCTGGACAGTGTCAATCTGAGTAAAATTCTTCCATGCTGGCAGTCATATGCAGATCTGCAAGTTAAGGCCAGGCTTCAGAAAATGCGCTCCACTTCCCAAACCAGGGGGTCACGCTGCCCGGGTCGCCCACTGCCACACCTGGCCCCCATCCCTATTTGCTCTCTATGCTGAGTGGGGCTTTGCTCCGCCTCTCACAGTGTGGTCCATGCCCCGCAGTAGCTGCATACCTGAGTGCTTGGTGGACAGGCAGGATTCCAGTCCCGCCCCACACCTGCCAAATCAGGACTGCACTGTGACCAGTTCCCTTGGTGATTCCTGTGTACATTAAAGTTTGAGGGCTCAGCCTCCAGGACCACATGTGCCATCTGCAGTGCCTGCTCACCACACCTATTTCTCCTTTTTCCCCACCCCCTCTGCAGGTGTCTGGGCCTTGGATTCCTGCAGCCTGGGAGGAAGCATTAGGGAAATGTCTAGGTTGCTCTTTCTATCTCAGCTTCTTTGAGCTGGCAGCAAAAGAGGCCCTGCCTGGCAAGCTCAGCTGGGCCCTGCAGCTGGGTGGGGGAGGCGTCGCTGTGGCTGCATGTCTGGGGACCCAGCCGGTTCTATTGGCTGCTGCCTCTCTCCCAGGTGGACAACTGGCTGTCTGGGGCAGCACTAGGCACCTTGTCCCTCCTCCTGCACACCAGCAACCTCAAAAGGCAAAGGGAAAGATGTGAAATAACTTTGACCTTGGTTTAGGCAGATTCCTCTCTGAGAGTGCTTCAACATGTTGGCCTGGTACGTTCCGAGCACTGTGGAGTTTTGGCAAAGTGGCAGCTAAGTATTTTTAGTTCCTTCCTCCTTAATGTTTGCCAGAAAACCACAGCCATTACTCATGAGCAGGAGAAGTTTCCTCCCTCCCCGTCTCCAGAGGAGTCTGGGCTCACCCTCAGATGCCCACTGAGGCATCTCTGTCCTGGGATTCACACCATCTCTGAAATCTGTGCCATACTAATCCCTACAACAAATCAGAAAGCTCTATGGTTTTTAAAATAGAATTGTCCTTAAGCTTTCCTCCTTAATCAATTCTTTCAAGTTCTAGTAAAATATGCATATCATAAAATTTACCATTTTAACCATTTTTCAGTGCACAGTTTAATGGCATTAAGTTTGTTCATTTTGCTCTACAGCCATCACCATTGTCCCTCTCTAGAAATTTCCACCTTGCAAAACTAAAGCTCTGTCCCCACTAAAGTGACCCTCCTTTGCCTCCCTCAGCCCCTGGCAGCCACATTCTGCTTTCTGTCTCTGTGACCCTGGCTGCTCTCAAGACTGCATATGAGTGGAACGCTATAGTGTCTGTCCCGTCTCCAAGGTTCATCCACGGTGCAGCGGTGCAGCACTCTAGCTTCCCCTCAGTCACTCACCCAATTGATAGACGGCTGCTAAATTAAAATGCAACTGCATTTTTCTTTTAGGCAACTAGCCTCTGATGAGTCCTGCTAAGGAGGGCAGTTTCGGAAAAGGGCTGGCATCTGAGGTGTGGACCCAACACAGGGCACCCCGTACCTCTTTCATGGGGTGGTCTGGGGAAGCCCGTTGGGCACCCCCTGCCTGGGAGTGAAGAAACCCACAGTGTTAGGCGCAGGCCCTCCTTCCACAAATACTGGGACGACACTTTCGTCTGCCAAGGGGAGAGTTCCTGCACCCTCAGCATCTTCAATCCTGGTACCCGTGTGGATCTTAGTTTAATGGCAGTGCCTTCTAGACCCCAAGGGACAAGGCTCCCTCAGAAAAACCTCCCTTACTGGTGGAGGCATGATAGCCTGAAGGATCTAGTTCAGTAGACACACGATTCTTTTGTGATGCACTTTCCAAATGAAGCACACACTTTGGGATTAATTAAACTCTTTTCTAGCTGCCTGCCAGTGTAACCTTTCTTTTATGCTTCTTAGGGGGGAACACGAGTAAAAAGTCAAATCTATTATGTTCATGACTCGGAGGGAAAGATCTGGGACAAAATTACCTTACACACTGTTTTTCACTTTAAAAAAAAATTCCAAGTCCTGGATCAAATAGAGAACTGTCTGAGCGATGTGTTAGCTAAGCAACAGATTCACCGGGAGAGGAGTACTTTGGGATTAAAGCAGTAGGAGCCAAGGGGAGTTGACACCCACGACAGTGTGGACCCCCAGTTTCTTGGCACACTGAGGGAAGGTGCTAAAGACTAAGTAGAGGCTGAGCTCTGGCTGTTTAAGCCTTAGTCTGAGTTCTTGCCTCAGTCTTGCTGCGTTCTTGAGTGCAGGGCATTTAATTAATTTTACAGTTAATTCTTTCCACCGTTCCATTTCTGACAAAGTGTCACTCTCCAAGTTCTCAGCTGGCTGGGAAAAATCTGTCTCAGTCATTACCCTTGCTCAAGCACAGACAGGGTCATCTGGGCCCAGCAGGAGACGCAGTGAGGAAGAGCGGCAGGCGGGGAGCAGAGACAAGATTCCAGCCCGTGGACAGTTTCCTGGAAGAGGCTGAGACCAGGGGCTCCATCTCCGAGTCCCACGAGCACTGTCCACAGCTTCCCTTTTCCTGGTATCAGTCAGTCTGCAGAATCTTTGTGAAAAATGCTTGCCTTTTTTAAAAAATTTTTTTTAGGGCTGGGGATGTGGCTCAAGCGGTAATGCGCTCGCCTGGTATGCGCAGGGCTCTGGGTTGGATCCTCAGCACTACATAAAAATAAAATAAAGATGTTGTGTCCATCGAAAACTGAAAAATAAAAAAAAGTTTAAAGATTCTCTCTCTCCTCTCTCTATCTCGCTCTCTCTCTTTCTCTTTCTAATATATATATATATATATATATATATATATATATATATATATTAGTTATTGTTAGACCTTTATTTTATTTATTTATATGCTGTGCTGAGAAATGAACCCAGTGCCTCACACATGCCAGGCAAGTGTGCTATGGCTCAGCCCCAGCCCCAGCCCCAAATGCTTGCCTTTTAAGAACTTATATATACAGATCCTTTAGATCAAAGTAATGCACACTAAAAAGTAGGAAAGAGATAATAATGCTGAAAAGCCTTATGCTCACTCTAGCCCTCTCTCCCCCAAACAACCTTAATCATTTCTTGCTTTAATTCTTTTGGAATTTCTCCTGCCGTTCTATAATTATACCTCTATTGTTTGCTTTATCAATTTTGGACAATATCTTTTGACTCCTAAATAGAAAGATGAAGATTTAGCTTACATACCCTACTTCTTCCTCATTGTCCTCTGCTCTCCCTTTATTTTCACAATGGCTTTATTAAGATATAATTCACATACCATATAGCTTACCCTGTTAAAGTGTGCAGCTCAGTAGTTGCAAGTATACTTGTAAAGTTGTGCAAGCAGCTCCAGACCCAGTGTGCACCATTCTCCAAACCTAGAACATACCTGAAAATGTGACCCACTCTCCATTATTGCTCCCTCTTAAGTCCCCACTACCCTGCCTCAACCCCTGAGGCTTCTAATTTCCCATGTTCTCATCGACTTCTCCCAAGTGCCTTGTCTCTTTTCTTGTAGCCATTCTGTGGATATGAAGTGCCATTGAACGTGTTTTTGATTTGCATTTTCTTAATCGTTAATGATTCTGAGCATCTTTTATAAGTATATTGGTCACTTGTATGTCTTATTTGGAAAAAAATGTCTATGCAAGTCCTCTATTGTATATATACATGTATATATAAATGTTATATTATATGTATGATTACTTATGTCTTTGGTGCTGGGGATTGAACTCAGGGACTCATGCATGCTAAGAAAGTGCACTACCTCTGAGCTACATTCCTAGTCCTTGACAACTTTTAAATTGAATTACCTTTTTTTTTAAGGGTTGAGAATTCTTTGTATATTTGGATACTGGTCCCTTAACAGATATATGATTTGAATTCTATTTTCTCCTATTATAGGTTATCTTCTCACCCTTTTTTTGGGAGGGTATCAGGGATTAAATTCAGGTGCACTCAGGGTCTCACTGAGTTGCTTAGTGCCTCACTGTTGCTGAGGCTGGCTTTGAACTCGGGATCCTCCTGTCTCAGCCTCCCGAGCCTCTGGGATTACAGGCATGCACCACTGTGCCCGGCTGTGTGTGTGTGTGTGTGTGTGTGTGTGTGTGTGTGTGTGTTTCTTTCTTTTAAAAAATATTTTTTAGTTGCAGATGGACAAGATACCTTTATTTATTTATTTTTATTTTAGAGAGAGAGAGAGAATTTTCAAAAAATATTTATTTTTCAGTTTTTGGCGGACACAACATCTTTGTATGTGGTGCTGAGGATCGAACCTGGGCCGCATGCATGCCAGGAGAGCGCGCTACTGCTTGAGCCACATCCCCAGCCCTTTATTTATTTTTTTAATGTGGTACTGAGGGTTGAACCCAGTGCCTCACATGTGCTAGGCAAGCACTCTACCTCTGAGCCACAACCCCAGCTCCACACAATACTTTTTATATGAATCTGATTTGTTAGTGTTTGATTTGCTAGTGTTGCTAGTATTTGGTAGTGTTGCTGGGTTTGATTAGCTAATATTTCATTGAGGGATATTTGTATGTGATTTTCTTGCATTGCCTTTGTCTGGTTTTGGTACCAGGGATACTGGTCTTATAGAATGAGGTGAAGGTATTCCCTCCTGCTTTGTTTTTTTTGAAGGAGTTTTTGAAGAATTGGAGTTAATTCCTCTTTAAATGGTTGGTAAGATTCAGTGAATTTGACTTGGACTGTGTGTGTGTGTGTGTTGGGGACAGTTTTTGATGACTAAGTCAGTCTCTTTACTTGTGACAAGTATATTAGATTTTTTATTTCTTCTTGAGTCCCTTCTTGAGTTTTCTTTCTTCTCTCAGTGTTTGATATTTACATTATTATTTTTAAATTCTTCTGTCAGTCACCTTTCTAACTTTAAAGAATAGGATTATATTTTGATCTCTTGTATATAAGCTGTCCACAATTTCTTTCTTCTTTTTTTTTTTTTTTTTTTTTTCAGTACTGGGGAATGAACCCAGAGGTACTCTACCACTGAGCTACCTCTGCAGCCCTTTTTATTTTTTTGAGACAGACAAATTTGGTTAGGCTGGGCTCAAACTTGTGATTCTCCTGCCTCAGGCTCCAGAGTAGCTGGGATTACAGGCATGCACCACCACGCCTGATAACTGTCCACAATTTCATCTGCCCTCTGCTTTGTTGGACAAAGACCTTTACACTCCACCCTTTCCTTCCTTGTTCTGCATCATAACTTCTGTCCACAACACTCTCACAAGGTCAAGGCTGGAGACATTTGCATTCTATCCTTTGGACACATCCAACTCTTGGGTACTATGTCTAGTTTCAATTTAAAAGTTAAAAACCAATGGATGATTTCTCATCATAAAGACTAACTCAGGAGTGTTTAATGCCTGGCCAGATGATGAAATCTGTGCCATTTTTCCAAACATTAAAAAATATATATATCATGTTCCCTAGATTGTTGCCGCACAAGAGCACACACTTGGTCTGCTTCACTTTGGGCTGTTTCTTGTACACTTTTTGTTATTTTTCTTGGTGCCTAATTACCTTTCTTTCAAGTTCTTCGTTATTCTGTCTATTCTTTCAAATCTCCCTTTTCTCCAGGGTCTTCCTCCAAGAACTTTCTGCCTTCTTGCTCTAAACTGGCTGATTGCTCCTCCATGCTCAGCAGCTCCTTGGAAGGGAGTCTCTCTGTGCCATCGCTAACCACTTGGCAACACTCTCCCCTTGCCACGTCACCTCCACTGCTCTGAGCTCTGGCTTTTCCTCTCTCCCAGTGTTTTATTTCCAAATCATTTCATCTTCTAGTTTTTCTTCCTGTCATTATAGAACTTGGCCTTACCTCAACTTTCCTCTCTCTCAGAAGAAGAGTCCAGATCTTTCCAGAATATAACGTCAGCAGAATTTAGAAGACGATGAGCTCGCATTGAAAATGTGCCTCAAAATCCCAGGAGATAGAGGTGTGACATAAAATCAAGGAATTGATTTCATTGTTAATTTCTTGTGACTTTTCCCTAGTTTTGACTAATTATCCATCCTGCAGGCTAGATTAATTTTTGAATTTAATATCATTGTATAGGGTTCAATCAGAAAGAGGGATAATCAAGGTTAAAATTGTTACACAATTAAGTTGTAGTTTTTTCCCTACCTAAAATGGAAATGTTAAAAATTTACTTCTTTAACATTAAAATGAATCCAGATATTGATAAGTCTATCAGCAAGTATTTAAGGGAGATAATTTAATGCATAATCCCCACTGAGCACTTATTAAACATAAGGCTGCCTACGCAGAATTTGTATTTGAATCAGGTGCTTCATTGGAAATATTTTGGCTTCATTCAACACAATTTTTTTTAAAGGAAAAACAAACTGGATGCAGAAATCTTCTTTGGAAGAGGAAAAGCATCATTTTATTACAAGCCAGCGAATCTAGCAATTCAGGCTATTCTATCCAAGTCCTCAGGGGCTGTGTGGGCGCTCAGGTGCTGACGGATCTCATGATGTCTTACTCCATACCAAGAAGCACACAGTGGTGGCCCAAGTGTTCAGCTTGGTGTTGAAATTGAAATTAGGGTAAATTGAGGGAGGTTAAAAAAATCATAAAAATTAAGATATTCGGCATCACATGTGACATCTAAGATTTTTAAGAATTGTTTTTGCCTTCATCAGCATAAGCCTTTGGATGGCATGCAAATAGCTACAAGAAAAATTACCAGCTCATAAAAATGCTTTCCTTGCCTTCATTCCCTTAGGTGGTAAATAAGGAAGGCAACATGCCTTCTCCCTCCTTCTGGCTGAAACGGTTAATATTTCCAGGCAAGGGGGCCAGTCACTATTTGCCAAGCAGAGTTAAGTACAGACAGATGCCATCCTAACGATAATGCCTATCACTTAGAACTTGAAATTGACACATGATAGGTTTGCCCTATTAATTTACAGTGTAGTAAAAACGGTAATAAAGGTAGGCGCTCTTCACCCTTACAAAGAGTTACCATTTTTATAATTTTGACAAGTCCACACTCCCGATTTTCCCCTCACACTGTCCCAGGCTCAAGTATTTAATATTTAACAATCTGTATTCTATAAATAATAGATGTGCCTGTCTTCACAACTGAACATCAGCGGCAGATTTTATTGTTGACAAGAGTGATAATGTTCTCTCACCTTCTTAACTTTTTATGTTACTGTTAATTTCCCCTTTGTGGCTGAGAGTCCGGGGAGGGGTTTGGGTCGTTCTGGAGAGAAATGAGCTGTAATAATCCAGTTGGAACGGAGCACGGGGGAAGCCTGGATAACTTGATGATCGTTTCAGCAGTTTGAGGTCACAGACCCAGGCGAATGCTAGAGCCCGGAGGAGCCAGCCTCCGCCTGCCTGTTCCAGTGAGGCAGCTGCAGGTCTCTGTAGGACAGATGCTTCTTAATGCCTACTATGTGCAAAGAAGGGACTTTGGGACAGGTGTCTGTGCGCTGGGATTTAGCCAAGGTCATACAGCTAATTCTTTGCAGAGTCGATGAAATTCAACTCAACTCAATAAATGGTTGGAAAACATTAAGAATCAGGATCCCAGCTCTCAAAAAGTTTGGCTCATCTGAGTCTCTTTGCTAAAAATTCTTACAAATGGACTTCTAGCTTCCTTCTTCCCCGTCTGGTGGTCACATCAGACCAAGTGCATTGCCTCCTTCAGCCGTCCATACCGACTGTTCCCTGTGCCCCGTGAGCTCTCCACCCAATGGCCCCACTGCTCTAGCCAAAATAGCAACCCCCCACCGCTGTCCCACACAGCAGCGAGGCATTCCTGGTCCCCTCTCCGTGCTTTGTTGACTGTCCTACCTGCTGTTTCTGTCTTTCCCCTGGAATGTGAACTCCCATCATGGTGGGACGTGTCTCTGTCCTTTGCTACCAGAGGCCTGGAGTCAGTGCCTGAGCTGGTATAGAAATGCACATAGGAGTGGTCCATGAGTGGACGACAGGGAGGCAGCTGACAGGATGGCAGTCACACTGCTATGGGAGGTGATGATGCCTCCTCTGGTCACCTCCCGTGTGTCCTCCCACAGAGCCATGTTTGTCTATCTCAGCACTTAGTACAGCTCTTTCTTGGGATACTCAGAGGGTTTTCCCTCTCTGGAGGGCGAATGGGGTTCCTTCTCGGAGCCAATTACCCTGCTTTTGGGAGGTGAAAGAAGGTAGCTGGATGAATGGAGACCAGTGTTGAGAATTTGCAAAGCCATTCTCCTCACCAGCTGGGAGCACTCCTTGGTGGCCGTAGTCTCAGGTCAGTCCTGGTGCTATTTGTAAGTCTGATCTACCCTTTACTCAAAGATTAATGTTCATGTCCCTCTTGCTTCAGGATGCAGAGTGGAAGCAGTCTAGTTCCATTAGTTGAGAATAATGGGTCCAATAGGCTCTGTGAACACAAATAAGAACTAATGCAGGGCTCAGTGGTAGAGCGCTTGCCTGGCGTATGTGAGGTACTGAGTTCGATCCTCAGCACTCCATAAAAATAAATAAATAAATAAATAAATAAATAAAGGCATGATGTCCTTTTACAACTACAAAAAAGAAAGAATGTAGAAAACAAAGCAAAACAAGATTTAAGCCTTCATGTTAAATTGCCAGAGCTTGCTGTTAGGATTCCTACAACCTCAAATGAGGGTTCTGCAATGTAGAATGAAAATGAGTGGCCAGGTCTGTCACATTCCACGTGACTAAAACACTCAGGGTCACTCCAGGTGAACTGGACTGCACGAAATAATCACACAAGAGACAGAGATACCTTTTCTTTGGGTCCTGTGACGGCTCCTCCAACCTTAGGGGTCCACAGAAAGAGAGAGAGAGAGAGGAGTAGGTGCTGAAGCCTTTTCTTGGGGAGAAGCCATTCCAGTGAGGCCAGGGGTCAGGTTTCAGGGGGCTGAGCCTAGCTTCCTGATGTCTGCTGTCAGCAGGTTGACTGACAGCTAGGAAGGCCACACCCAAAGGCAGAGCAAGAGAACGGGACACACAAAGGGCATTTCCACGGAACATTCTATTCTAAACAGGGCCAAGGGGTGGTATTACAAAGAAACAGGTGAGTGTAGCTCAATCCATCGGTTGACACACCTACATCTGAAGACTCGTCCTCAACTTTCTGGACCAGGACAATGTCCAGGTCACCACGAAATACAGTGACTGGTCAAAGCCTCTCGTTCAGCATGGAAGGCGTGAATCATTCAGCGTGGCTCCCCACACAGGTCAGCAGAGAGCTGGGGCAGGTGTATGGAAGATAAAGGGCAGGAGCAGTTGTCACACCTGCCATGTCCAGTGGCCCATGGATTTCCTCGAGAGTCTTTACAGGTATTCTCTGATCTTCATGACAACTCATGTGTTGGGATTATGGACATTTTTAGATAAGGAAAGCAAGAGCTCAGAGAGGTCATGTGGTTTGCCCAAGGCCACCATCCAACACTGGCAGAGGCAGAACTGGAGTCCAGACCTGGCCATTGACCTAGCATTTTTGGTAGGATGTTCCCAATTGCAAAGTCGAGCTGGAAGCCGGATCGAAGGCAGCTGAGGTGTTTCTGCTGATCCCATGGTACCGACAGCCAAAAACTCCCTCGCCTTCCCTCTCTGATTTCCTTTTCCCTCTTGTACAATTTACTGCTGACTATGTGATGGTTGGGAGAATTAGGCTCAATTGTGGCTTCAGCCTGTTGTCATGAACATGTCCCGAGGATCCCAAATCTTGTTAAATGACTCTGTAGCGTTTAATTGTGTCTTTGGGGAGGCCTGGCCGGGGTAGTGAGGTGCAAACTGTGGGGAGGCTTGTGCATGTAGAGGGAGGGCCCGTCTGCCCCAGCCTGGGCACCTGGCTGGCCTCCCCAAGTGCTGTCTGCCTTGGGTGCTAACAAAGCCTGCTGCGGGTGGGGGGGCAGACAGCGTGGCCAGCCAAGGCTTTAGGGGGCCACTACTGCCCCTCAGGATGGGCAGCCTCTTTGCTCTTTATCCCCTCTCCCAGCTTTGACCAGGAATACTCTTGGTCTAGTCCCAGATGCCAGGGACTGACGGAGCCATTCTGTCCCTTCCCAGGGCCTGTCTCTGTAACTCTGGGCTGTTTTCACCCAGAGAAAGTGATCTCGGAGGAAAGGTGTAGAAAACCAGGGGATTCTCTCCCTGCCCTTGATACCGACGGCTTGTGTTCCCGGGGCAAGCAGCTTCTCTTTGGCGGGCAGGTTTCCAGCCCTGGACAGTGGGAAACAGCCCAGTGGCCTGTCTCCTTGGGCTGTAAGAAAACGTGATCTGCTCAGCCGGTGCTGACTTGGCACCCGCACGCACATGCAATTCCAGGCTCCCGCCGCTTCCTTCAAATCACAGGAGCACATCAGTGAACAGAAGACAGTCACTTAGATGGATGGGCCACCAGACTGTGGGGCCCTGAGTAGGGACTTCATGTGCTTCTGAGCACACATTTAGTGAGCTTGGCAACGTCATTAAGCATCCAGCTCGATTGCTGTAAAGACTCACACTTTGATTACAAACATTTGAAGCTGTCAGGTAGGCTTGCTTTGAGGGGGCCACCCCTCTATCCTATTTATAAGGAGTCATCATTGGTACATTAAAAGATGCCTCGCCAAAAGAACAGTTGGTTTTCTATCAGGCACACAAACACTGAAAAAGCCAGGCTCAGTTTTGACGAGTGTTTAAAAAACAACTACGCTTGGCAACTTTGCCATGGTTTCCCTCTGCAGAGAAACTTTGCACCAGAGGAAAAGGGTTTCAGTATTGCCATTTAGCCATCAGAAACTGCATAGGCCAGCTGGTGTGGTGGCACACGCCTGTAATCCCAGCGGCTCAGGAGGCTGAGGCAGGAGGATTGCGAGTCAAAGCCAGCCTCAGCAACTCAGCAAGACACTCTCTCTAAATAAAATATAAAAAGGGGACTGGGGATGTGGCTCAGTGGTTTGCCCCT
This sequence comes from Spermophilus citellus, assembly GCF_964194105.1. NCBI lineage: Eukaryota > Metazoa > Chordata > Mammalia > Rodentia > Sciuridae > Spermophilus > Spermophilus citellus. The sequence continues at coordinate 135,271,985 of NC_138191.1, read as the reverse complement.
GGGTTCAAACCCTGGTACCAAAAATAAATAAATAAATAAATAAATAAATAAATAAATAAATAAATAAATAAATGAAACTATACAGGTCACCTGGCTGTGTTCTGCCCACCATTGCAACGGGATGTATGTGTGTAACTGGCTGAGTGCCCATAGTGACATGTGGACAGAATCCCCTCTGCTTATGTGTGTGCATGTTAAGTAAACAGAGCTGATTTTCAAATTAAGAAAACTCCAGACAGGGTGCCTCAAAGGTGGCATCACAGAGAAAGGTCCCTTCCCACCCACTATCCAACTTTCTCGTGTTTACTTCTCCCAAAGGTAAAGATTAGGAGGGGAGCTGAGAATCTGGGGCAGAGGCTCAGATGGAGTGTGTATCTATTGGTGTCACAGGCGGGGGTGGGGTGGGGGGATGCTGTGGCCACAGACTGCTGGGCTCCTCTCCAGGTGTTTCTGACTCAGCAAGGCTGGTGTGGGACCCTGGAATCTGCCTGTTTAACAAGTTCCTAGATAATGCTGATGCCGCTAGCCCAGGGGACCCCACTTTGAGAACCACTGATCTAGAGGGCTATCCTGCCAGAAAGGGGTGTGCATCGCCCATTTAGGGATACTGCCGCTTCTGACACATCATTTTCTCAATATTCTGATGGTATTTATAGAACCAGTCACATTTAGCAACTATAATAAAATACCCCCCAGAAATCAACCCTTGTCTCTCTCCTTCAGACACCCAAGCCACAGTGAATGATAAGGAATGATAGGGTGTGTTTGGGCTTCATTCCCCGATAAAGTCACTGACCACCAAATTATTGACCTTCACCAGGCTTATTCCTGATGCTTCAACAGCAGAGTAAGTGCAGAGTAAACCCTTGATTATGTTTCTACCATGTAGCAGAGAAGCTCGAGTTCATGTTCCAAGTAAAAAGAGAACTGTCTTTTGAAGGAGTCAGCGTCCCCAGGGGAGAGCTGGCCAGGGGACAAGGCCACTCAACAGCAGGTTTGATCTTCCTCCACAAGCACTCTTGCCCTCCTTGGAGTCATTCTTGGTTCTTCCCCCACCCCCACCCCCAGGTCCAGTCGGCCGGCGGATCCTGGCTTCTCTGTCCTGGTCATCAATCCAAAATCTGATTCCCTCTCACTCCCCCTATTGATCTCGCTCTGGGCAACCTGGCATCACTGCCTCTTGCCACCCCCACCTCCCCTCAAACTGTCCTTCTTCACTCTGCGGCCAGATTCGGGGTTGCAGATCATGTGCCAGGCCACTGTGCTTTGGCCCCCACTGGTGACCCCCCACTGTGCTCAGGAGAGCCAGTGTCCTCCCTCGCAGCAGAGCCCCCTTGGTTGGCTCACTTACCCCCTTGATGCTGAGTGCCTCTCCTTCACTCTCCTTTGCTAATCAGCGACAGTACTACCCTCTTTGCTTTTCCTCTGGTGCTCAGAGAAGAACTTACTTCAGGGCTTTTGCACTGCCTGTTCCCCCAGAATCCTCATGGCTCCTTCCTCACCTGCACTGGTCTTTGTTCAAATAGCCCCTAAGGTTTGTCTTTTCTGATTGCCCTTTTAGAAATTGTCGTCAGTGCCTGTTTCTCCCAGAGAAGGCCCAAACCCAGTGAGAATGCTAGGGCTCATTGAAAATGGGAGGCAAGAACTTTTATTCTGAGACATGAAGGAAACACCCAGTTCAAGCCTCCTTCCACTCAGTGTACGAACACGACATTTGCTCACCATCTTTGAAAGCCAGACACGCCCTTACTCCCCATGCTTCTTCCTGAGTTCATCTTTCAGAGCTGCCAGCATCAGGATCCTTGCTTCCTCCTCAAACATTCTCCAACTTGAAAGGGCTTCTGCCCTTTTTCCTCCACAGGTGCTCACTGAAAATCCCAGAAACTTCCTGGCCAGATTTCCATCTTACCAAACCAAACCAAACAAAAAAAACATAACATGAAAATTATCATTTTAACCACTTTGAAGTGCACGGTGTGGGGACACGAGTTACATGGTCCACCTCCAGAGCTGCTCTGTTTTCCTGAGTGGACACTCTGCCTATTGAACCAGGTGCCCTCCTCCCCTGCAGCCCCCAGGAACCACCATTTTTGTCTCTGAATCTGACTCTTCCACGGACCTCATGTGAGTGGGATCAGATGGCTTCTGTCCTTTTGTGACTGGCTTCTTTCATTTAGCATCAAGTCCTCCAGGTCCGTCGTGCTGTGGTTATATCAGAATTCCTTTCCTCTCCACACCTGGATAACGCCACCCTGTAAGCATCCCACATTCAGCGTGTCCGTTCGACCCTCAGCGCCACCTGAGCTGCCTCCACCTTTTGGTTATTGTGAGCGACGCCACGATAAACGTGGGCGTGCAAATGCCTGTTTTGGACCCTGCTTTCCAGGCTTTGGGATCTACACCCAGAAGAAGCCGTGCGGTCGTGAGGTATTGTCCAGCGTGCCAAAGACGGCCACACTGTTTTCTGCGGTAGCTGTGCCAGTTGGTGTCCCCAACAGTGCCCACGAAGGTTCTGGTTTCTCCACATCCTGCGGATGCTTGCTGTTCTGTTGTTTTCTCCTGTCCTGATGACAGTCATCCTGGGGGGCGTGGAGTGGTTCCACCCTGTGGCAGCTAACTCCAAGGACGCTTCCTTCTCAAAACTTTCTTTCCTCCTTTCCTCCGTGCTCTCCAGTATTATTTTCTACTTTTCTGGCTTTCTTTTCCCTTCAGTCTCCAAACACCTCATCAACATGAGTGTCCCCCAGGGCTGTGGCATGCAGGCTCCTTGCTCTGGGAGCTCTGGTGTTCCATGTGGTCACATACCGTCCATTGAGACTCTGCTGATACCCCAATGCACCTCCCACCCGATCAGCGGGGATTCTCAGGTGGATACCTACCCAGACCCTGTTCTTGAGCTCTTTTCTAGCAATCTGCTAACACCAGAAGCTAAAAACCAAAACAAAATAAAAAACAAGAGAGCTTGATTTGCGTTAGGCACTGGAGGTGAGGGGTCTACAAAGACTTTGTCATTGACTTTGTGTGTGCATGTGTGTGGTACTGGAATTGAATCAACTGAGCCTCTTTCTTTCTTCTTTCTTTCTTTACCTATTTATTTTTCCTTTTAATACAGCATTTTGCTAAGTCACTGAGGCTATCCCAAACCTGTCATCCTCCTGCCTCAGCCTCCTGAGTAGCTGGGATTGCCAGTGTGGGTACTGTGCTCAGCTCACATTTTTTTTTTTTAGTTGTACATGGACACAATACCTTTATTTTGTTTATTTGTTTTTATGTGGTGCTGAGGATTGAACCCAGTGCCTCACAAGTGTGAGGCAAGAGCTCTTCCTCTGAGCCACACCCCATTTTTTGTTTTTAATTGCACTGCAGGGGCTTGAACCCAGGCCCTTGAGCACCCTAGACACATGCTCTATGACTGGGCTACATCCCCAGCCTGACACATTGTTTTGAATTCGTGCATATTCTTACCAATCCTACCTGGCAGGTTCTATCATTAATCCCACATTGCCACTGAGGAAACTGAGGATTAAAGAGGTCACATAAGTAGTTTGCCATCAAACTCAAGGTGGGTCTGCAGTGGCCCCGTGTCTGCATCCCACCCCCCCGAGTCCCTTCTGACCATCTACAGGAGACTCCAGGCTGAATTTCTCACTGAGTTATAATTATACGTTTATCCCTCTGTCTCTACCACTGAAATTGATTGTAAGAAAACAGGGGCGAAAGTTTTTATTTTAAATTTCATTTCTGTTTTAACAGGTCTAAGCTTAGTGCCAGGTGTCAGAGAATATATCCCATCAGTACTCGTTTGATGAATGGATGAGTGAACAGCCTGCATTTCATATCAGTGTTCCTTCACGATCACGAAATACTAATGGCTACCTACCCACCAATACACATGCGTGTGGTGGAGGCTTCTACTGAAGAGGGTGATATGATTCATGTTGTCTTACAGCTAAACTCTCATGATGAAATGTTATTTGTAGGGAGAATCTCACAGGATGTGAGATCTAATTTTCTCTCCCCCTACCTCTCACCCACATGGGTAGAAATGGTAGAGAAATCATTCTCAGTGGCTAAGAGGGGATGTAAACTTTTATATTCACTATTACTCAAAACATTTAATATTGGCCAATATTTTGTGTCTTTCTTATCTTTTTCAGATAGTTATCTTTCCTCTAAAGATAGCTATTATTTGAATAATGATAATTATCATTTTTCAGGACCTTTTATAAATTAGGGTTGAACACAGGGCCTCTCACATGCTGGGCAAGTGCTTCACCACGAAGCCACAGCCCTGGCCCTGAACTGAACAATACATTTTTAGCTAAGTGTGGTGGCACACGCCTGTAATCCCAGCCTTTGGGGAGGTTGAGGCAGGAAGATCAGGAGTTCAAAGCCAGCTTCAGCAAAGCAAGGCGCTAAGCAACTCAGTGAGACCCTGTCTCTAAATAAACTACAAAATAGGACTGGGGATGTGGCTCAGTGGTTGAGTGCCCCTGAGTTCCATCCCTGGTACCAAAACAAACAGACAAAAAAACAATACATTTTTAAAACTAGGTAGTTTATGAGTGTTAAAAAGAATCTAATAGTATGGAGGTGTTTGGGGGAAGGTCTCCTTCCCTCTTGTCCCTGGGCCCTGTGGGGACTCAACACAGAGACAACCTTCTTCATCCTGCTCATGCACTGCTTGAATGATGCCCTGCAATCACAAGCATTTATAAATCTCCACCTACCCATGCCCACCCCGCCCTGTCTTAAAATATGACACTACCTTGTGCTGCACCTGGCTTTTGTCGCTCTGCCGTGTGTTGGCAGCTGCTCCGTGTCCATCCACGGAGAGCAGCCTCATACGTCTTCACGCGCAGACCAGCACTGCTTGAACCCTTCTGCCCAGGTGCTTGGGATGGCAGAAGCGCATCTGTAGCAAAGACACAATTCATTCAAAACCTTCCATTTTGTTGGCATGTCATGCCAACTTTCCATTCTGCTTCCTAATGCACCTCTGCAGATTTTAATATAAAAATCATATTTTAAAACAGAGGCTCTAGGCAGAAACACCTTGTTTATCCTGAGACTCATCCCCCTGCAGATACATGGACCTCTGTGTAGAGGGTGGATATGAATCGCCACCTGGAATCCTGGTAATATTGGGAGGAAGGCAGGGTAGGAATTATTAGTCCTTTCTAAAGATGTAGTGAATGCTGCTCAGTGATGTCAAGTGACCTGTTCCTTGTGACACAGTGAGGATGAAACTGGGAGAGTGCCCAGCACCCTGCTGTGGCCCGATGACTTGTCCCACTGCTCAATTATGCCACAATCATACGTGCAAACCCAAGAAGATCTAAAGGACAATCCAAGCAGGGTTTACTGGAAAGGATGAAAAATCTAGAAAACGGAGCCTTTATTGACTTGGCAGAAAATGGCACCACAGTACTGAATTTTAATGCGTAAGAACAGTTCACATCTTTCACACGATCAATTGTGTCCCCTGAAATTCACAAGGTGAAGCCTGAACGTTCAGAATCTCAGAACTTGACTGTGTTTGGAAATAGGGCTTTGAAAGAGGTGATTAGAAGGTTAAAACGAGAGGGCTGTGGTGGGCCCTGAATCTATCCTGTGGGTCCTCATAAGAGGAGGAGATGCCAGGGATGTCCACCAGAGGTAAGTCCACGGGAGGACACAACCACAAGGTGGCCGTCTGCCAGCCAAAGAGAGAGATGTGAGGAAAAACCACGCCTAACAACACACTCATTATGGACTCCAGCCTTCATGACTATGAAGTAATAAATTTCTGCGGTTTAAGCCACCCACTCTGTGGCATTTTGTAATGGCATCCAAAGCAAACCAATACAGTATGCATTCCAAGGGCCACTTTTAATTCTCTTCTAAGTGAATTTCTTGTCTCCACAGCAATCAGGTTCCTGTGAACAGGACTGGACTGGGCATTCATCCATTCATTATTGTACACTGTTGTGTGCTTGTCCCATTGAGGCACAGGCACACTACAGTGACTGACAAAGCCCCTGCATCCTGGGGCTACTGTTTATTATCCTACCTCCAAAATGACCTGCTTCCCCATGTCTTCCCTGAGTGAGATACTGCAGGGTGGGGGGCGGGGGAAGAAGATACATTAAAAATAAATTAATGATCCAAGAAAGGATTTATGGATATTTCCAAATGTTTTGCTTTTTTAAAATACAAGCTTCCCTTGCAGATTGCCTTGTTTACCACTGGATTGAAGAAGAAGTCACTGAGGTGGATTATAATCGCGCTTCTCCTCATTGTGAAAGTGTTCTAAGCACCTGGCACAGCTAGTTTTGAAGCTCGCAGCTCTGACGGTGATCAGAGCTATTGATTTGCTTGCATATATCTTTCCAGAGACTACCCTGGCTCAGAGAGGAGCTCAGATTCCACCAGCCCCATTAGAATGGTTTCACCTAGAGGCTGGGAGGACAGGGTGAGATGGAACTGTCCGCAGGTGTGTAGGTTAGTGTTTCCTACAGCGGATCCCAGAAAGAGCTAGAAGAGCCTCCTGGGGCTCCCAGCCATGACTCCTCTGCCTCCCAGCTCTCTGGACGTTTTCAAGAAAGCCTGAGTGGCTCATTGCAGATACCCATCATTAACGTGCCTTTCACGCTTCTTAATTCCTCCAGAACTTTAACCATCATTGCAAACACAGAAAGGGTATTATTCCTGGAGAAAGCTATTCATCATGACCGTACCAGCCTCCGTTTCTAGTGCAGGAATTACTTCAATTGCCAATGGGAAGAGGGAGCCAACAGGTATTTTTAAAGAGGCTCTATCCACTGGAGGATCGAAAAGAAAATATCCCCTTTGAGCATTTAGTCACACACATCAAAGGAAACAACAGTTTCAATCTTCATTTGCATCGTGCAGGCATTAGATGTGGTCCAGTTACACCGAGCTCCGCTTGAAAAGGCAGAAGTGCCAGTACTTTTCAAGCCTTGACGGAGACAGAGAGAAAATGCAGCCAGGCAAATAATATATCACCCTGCCAAGGCATTTTCCATTTTTAAAAGGACAGAACAATTTTACATTATTTCTGGAGACACTTTGCAGCAAATATCCCTTGACATTTGTTCTAGCTCCCTGGTCAGCCTGCCTAAAAGTGCTGGCGGGTCCCAGCCCATGGCTCCTGGGTGTGCTAGGGGACCATGTTCTGCTTCTGGGTCTTGAACCTCCAGATGTGAGAAGGGCAAGTGGCCCACTTTTTTTTTTTTTTTTTTTTTTTTTGGAGTGCAGGCAGATGGAACTCGGCTCTGCAGAAGTGGTCAATTAACATGCCACCCTGGTGGAAAGAAAGAACATGGCGTTTCAGGTTGCTTGAAGATGCTGGGTGGAGATTCCACACTCAGGGCTTGGAGTTGCTGGAATGTAAATGTGAGGAAGCCTTGGGGTTTTGCAGTGAAGCCCCCAGGAGACCCCAGGGGGATTCCGAGTGCTTAGACTTGGTGGTGAAAGCTCTTGGGGAAAGATGGAAACAGATGCCACTTCTGGGATAAATTAGTGCAGAAGATTTGTAGTGAGGTGACAAATGACAGGTTTTCTCCAGATTTGGAGAATCAAGGATGGGGTATTTGGTAAAATTCCCCACACTGTTCTTCCACCATCCTCTTGTCAAGTGGAGGTCTTTTGTTAGAAGGAGAACTGTGAGTTTCATTGTTTCTAATCCTTAGCCTTGGCTGGCCTGAAAAATCTCAGGGTGCTGAATGATTAATTCCGACCTGCCCTAGAAAACGTTAGTCAGCTAGCAAAAGGAATAGCCCAACACGAAGGCAAAAGAGCAAATTGACTTTATCTGTGAGTGATTATGTTTGACAAGATGAAAAAGAAAGAAATCTTTGTCACTGGAGAAAATTGTGCTTTGAGAAGTCTTTGCACAAGTCTTAGAGCTGTGCTGTACACTGTTTGAATTAAAATGGAAATAATCCCAGCCCTCTTTTCCCTCCCAAACAAAAAGTAGAGAAACAAAACTTTATTTTCATTCATTTACTAAGGAAGAGTTTCCCAGATCAGAGTAGGAGTCCCAGGTCTACTCCAGAGCAGCACTTTCATTAACCAGGAAATCCTCATTCAAGAAACCTATTTTTGAATTGCTATTTACTACTAAAATTTTAATTTTTCTTTTAAGTATTGTCACAAATGCAGTCTGATTCCTTGTGGGTGGAATAGCAAGGCAGATGGGAGTTTCCTCTAATAAAAGAGGAGAGCCAATTTTCATTCTAAAAGGGTGAAAAGATCACTATTGTTAAAGGGATTCTTATCACTGTTGTTAAAGGGATTCTTCTGATTTCGCACTTATCCATTCCCAACTGCTTTGACTCCATCTATGGTTCTGATTTTGTTTTGCTTACATTTTCTCTTTCCCAATTAAAAGAAAAAAAAATAACCTACTTAAATTTCTAAACTCCTTTTATATTTTAAACAATCTTTCAGTTACCCACGTGACTAACTCCCTCACCTCCTTTGAGTTTTTCCTTAAATGTTAATGATAATCTTTTTTTTTTTTTTTTTAATCCCCAGTACTGGAGATGGAACTCAGGGCCTCAGTCATGCCAGGCAAGCACTTTACCACTGAGCTACATCTCCAGCTCTTCAATTCATTTTTTTAATTAAAAATTTTTAATTGACACATAAGAATTACACATATTTATGGGGTACCTTGCATACATGGTGTAAAATGTCAAGTCAGTTTCCTAATGATACCTACATTGACCAGGACGATTTAAAATTGCACCTCCTCAACACTGGCACGTCTGGCTCCATTTTTAAAAATATCTTTATTTTTATATATTCATATTTTATTTTTTAGTTGTAGTTGGACACAATGCATCTATCTATCCTCTATCTATTTATTTATTTATGTGGTGCTGAGGATCAAACCCAGGGCCTCACATGTTGTTGGCAAGCGCTCTACTGCTGAGCCACAACCTCAGCCCATGTCTGGTTCCTTTTAACGTGTTCTACTTTAAGTTTTTCCACTCATGGTCTTCTCATACACTATAGAATGTCTTTCTTTTCTTTTTTAAAAAAAATTCTCCTGGCCTGGGGATAAAGCTCAGTTGGTAGAGTGCTTGCCTCTCATGTACAGGGCCCTGGGTTTGATCCCCATCACCTCCAAAAAAAAAAAAAAGGTAAAAATTTATCCCAGTTGTTGATGAACATAATACCTTCATTCTACCTGTCTTTTATGCAGCACTGAGGATTGAACCCAGTGCCCCACATGTGCTAGGCAAGTGTTCTACCACTAAACCACAGCCCCAGCCCCTAGAAAGTCTTTCTTTACCGTGTTTATTGTCTCCCACTAGAATGTAAGTGTAGAGAGTAGGATCTGTGTTTTGTTAAGTGATGTACTTTAATAGCAAGGATAGTGCCAGTCACTTGGAAGGTGCTCAATAGATGCTGAATAACAATGTTGGGCAAACTTTTCCAAGACTTGGTAATGAGTAGGAGATTATTGGGTATCCTTTTGTAAAACGCCAGGTAGATCCTCCTGTGGGATGATTCTATGGAGTAAAGACCTTTGACCTGAGTACCTAGTCTATAGGTGAGGTGAAAATAGAAAACAGAGAGCAATACAGATTATTCTTGCCCAGTGTAGCAACCGACTTTTGCCCTGTAGAAAAGATAATACCAAACGTGATGCTTTACTGCCTTATTAAAATAGGTTATTAAACAATTTTGCGTCTTTTAGCAAGCATTCTTGCTTGCCTATAATTATAAATCTGTTCTTTGAATTCTGCTTTAAACCAGTTTCAACATCTTACAGGCCCTCATTAATTAAAGGGCTGAAGAAAACTCTTGACACATACTTTATGTTTGCATGAGAGTCATCATTTTTATCTTTTTGAAAGTTATGATGGAGTAAAAGTTACACTCCTTCCTCTAGGATATCTCAGCCCTGTGGTGTGTTAGCACCACCCAATGCTAGGTACTCCCAAATTTGTATCTCTAGACTAAATTACCCACGATGGCCTCAAGCTTGCAGTCATCTTGCCTCAACCTCTAGAGTGGCTGGGATTACAGGTGTGCACCATTGTGCTCAGCTCCAAATGGATTTCTGAATTCTCACTCTCTCCTAAACTTGCTCCTTCCCAGCCTTTAAGTGCTACACCTATAATTCAATTGTTCAAGCCAAAATCCCAAGTGTCAAATCTTGGCTGAAAGCATTTCTTTTTATTGTACCTCACACTCAACCCATTAGCAAAACCTAAGCAATCCTAAATCCATTTACCTTTTAAGGCCTCCACCTCAGTCTAACACCAGACAGCTGTTTTTGTAAATAAAGTTTTATTGGAACAAAGACATGTCCATTTGTTCACACATTATCTGTGGCTGCTTAGGTGCTACTGCAGCGGACTTGAGTAGCTGCGACAGAAACCACAGAAGCTGCAAAGTAAAAAAAATTTACTATCTGGTACTTGACTGAAAAAAAAATTGACTCCTGGTATAGCAGGCTAAATAACGCCCCCCAAAATATCAAGTTCTCAGCTTGAGTGGAACCTGTAAATGTTACCTCATTTGGAAAAAGGGTCTTTGTAGGTGCTATTAAGTTAAGGCTCTTGAGATGGAGAGATTATCTTGGATGGTGTACATGGGCCCTAAATGTTATTATATGTTCTTATAAGAAGGGAAGGAAGACCTGACTCCATATACACAGAAGAGAGAAGGCAATGTGAAGATGGAACAGAGATTTGAAGATACTAGCCTTACAGACTGGAGCCATGTGGCTGCAAGCCAATAAAAGTTGGAAGAGGCAGGAAAGGGTTCTCCCTAGAACTTTGGAAGGAATGTAGCCCTGCAAACATCCCGATTTTGGCCCAGGGAGTGATTTCAGACCTCTGGCCTCCAGAATGGTAATAGAATACACTTTTGTTATATTAAGACACTAAGATAGTTTGTTAGATCAGCCATAGGAAATTAGTACCCTCAAGTCACCATCAAGTCTCGACGTCTGTGATAACCTCCTAACTGATCTGCTTCCTCTCTTGCACATGAGGAATATTCTCCATCCTGTGGCAGATTGATCCTTTTAACACCCCAATAAGATAATACTCTCAGCTCATCCCCTCTGTTAGCTTTCTAGTGTCTTCAAAAGAAAATCCCAAGATCTCTCCCAGAATGGGAGGTGCTACGCAGTGGTTCCTCCCTGAATCCATGTCCCAGCACTCTACCTGGCCGCGCGTCGTTCCTAGGACGCATTGTGTGCCTTTGTGTCAGGGCCTTTGAACTTATTATTTCCCCTGCCTAGAACATTCTCCCACCCCATCTATGGCTGTTCACTTCCTTTTCTTTCCAGATTCAGAAACTTCCTTGACCTGCCTTGTCCAAAAAGCATCCCCATCACCCCTCTCTCCCACATTATTTTTCTTTAAGCATTTGTCAATGTTCTTCAGCCATTGTCTGTCTTTCCCACTTCCGTGTCTGCTCCATAAGGGCAGGAATTTTTGCCTGTTTCGTTCACTGCTGTATCTTCAGCACCTAGAACCAGTACCTCATATGTGATAAGCACTCAATAAACATTTGTTGAATGAATATACATAGTAAATAAATTTAAATCATATCAAATGAAGAGCAAGCCTTATTTTTTTTCTGCCCCATCCTCAAAGGTAACTACAGATAATTGAACTTTTTTTTGTTATTCTTCTAAAACCTTTTTCAGAAGAATGTATAGATATATGGGAATATCTACACAGGAAATAAACTTTATATCCATTTCCTATATACATATGGGTATAGTGTATGTTATGCCCTGTGCCTTAATTTATTCAGTTAAACATTTAAGTTGGAGATCTTTCCATAGCAGTACATGTTGATTTGCCTCCATTTTAAAAAAGTGGCTGCATAATATCCCACAGTTTAATACTTAAAGAAAAATAAACTTCCCATTTTGTTTGAACACAGCAAGGCTAATGACAATTAAGTGCCTCTCCTCCTGTACTCTTTTTATTTACTCCCACAATGGCCTGGCATCTCTTGAATGTTCCTCAGTGAATGTTCCTCCTAATACCACAGTGCTGGTGCATCAGTGGCTTTTATTCCAAATGTTTTGATGGGTCATTTTACTTTTAACAACTAAACAAAATTTCCTCTCGGAATGGAAACAAACTACATTGAAAGTGTTGAACACAGCAGTAAAAAAAAAAAAAAAAAGAAAAAAGAAAAGAAAAAGAAAAAGAAAAGAAAAAAAAAGCAGCTCTCCAAATGATTTGCAGCATCGGATATGGCCAGGGTGACTTGAGCAACATTACAATCTCCCCTAACTGCCTGGAGACACCCCAGATACACTGACAAGTGCAAGTGGGGTTAGTCTGTGCAGATGCTCAAAGCCCCCTGGCTCCCTCCCTCCGATCAGTTTGCACCCCCCCCCCACCAGCTGGCCTTCTGTATCCAGAGGGGCTCCACTGACATCTCCAGAAAGTTCAGGTAGGGAGTAGAGAGACTAGTTTTAAAGGGAATGTCCAGAAAAAACTGGATTGATTGTTGAAGTAGCATATCAAGGTGAGACACATTCCATCAAAGGCATTTAGATAAAACTTGAAGAAGGCCCCTGGAGAGCAAGTGCACTCGGGTATGTTTTATGCAATAGCTGGATGATGTGGAAAAGTTTTATGATTATAGCTATTGTTTAAACAACCTCTCTTGCAACCCCAATGACGAAGGATAATGTTCTGTTCTAGGTTTTAATTGTTAAAAGAAAAAAAAAAAAAAACCCTGCCAAAGTGTGTGACTGGTACTCTGTCCCCTTGGACTTGGCTACCTCTAAGTAAATATTGAATGAATGAAACTACTGATTCTTTTCAAAATTTCAACACAGTCTGTGTTCACAATCAGGCTTTTTTTTTTTTTTTAGAGGAGAAAAATTTATTTTGGACTTACAGTTTCTGAGGTTCTCCAGGGTCAGTTAACTTTATTGCTGAGGTCCCAAATGAGGCAGACCAACATGGTGGTAGGGTGTAGAAGAGGAAAGCTCCCCACCTCACAGAAGTCAGGAAGCAGAAGCACAAATCAGGACTTTTTTGTTTTATGTGGTGCTAGAGATTGAACCCAGGGCCTTGTGTATGCGAGGAAAGCACTCTACCAACTGAGCTACATCCCCAGCCCTCCAAATCAGGACTTTTATGTTCATGTTATTTTTTAAATGAGCTGAAATTCAGGCTAACTCCTCAAATATCTCATTTTATTTGGACTATCTGACAAGTCTCTACTCTCACATCCTAACAGTAGACATTCTGACAATCATGCTGATATCATTGCTAACTGGTGGCTGGTGGGTGACGAGAAGAGGAAAGATGGAGATGTGCGGGACTGGGGAGCATGTAGTATCTGACTGGTGAAAGGTTGGTTCTAACAAAACCCATGCATTTTCATTATGCTTTATCTTGAAAGGAAAGGGACATGGGATCTCTGAATTATTACTTACAACTGCATGCATATCTACAATTATCTCAATATTTTAAAAATTAAGTAAAGGGAAGAGGAGAAATCCTTGGGAAATAGAAATGTTGGATATTGTAACTTTTCGTTCTAAAAGAAGGAGTAGCTAGAATAAATTTTCTTTCTTGTCCTGTGCTTGGTGAAAATGAGCTTGTATTCTGCACTTCCCTCATTAAAGTTTTTAACTATCCAAAATGGGCTTGGTCCACAATTTCCTCTCCCAGTCCAGTGATATGGAAGCTTCAGTAACTTCCAATTTAAGGAGACAAGTCCAAACACTTGGATTATTATCGTCTCTAGTAATAATAAAATCACTTTATTTCTGAAAGCTGATTGGAAAGAATGACTCTTCCACATGTATTTTTGAGGTAAGAAAGTGATGATATAACATTCCTATTGTTTATCTTATAGATTCTGTTTCTGGATGGTAATGCACTTTGCCTGAGGAACATTTGGGCCAAAATGGGCAAGGATTCATAGTAGTGCCAGCCAAGTGCATCTTCTTCTTCTTTTTTTAAAAAATATTTTGTTTTAGTTGTAGTTGGATAGTGCTAGGCAAGTGCTCCACCGCTGAGCCACAACCCCAGCCCCAGCCAAGCACATCTTCTAACTACACCCTTTTTAGATATGCTCCTTTAGCATCTCAGGCTACCTCCTTTTCTTAAAACGCCCATCTTTTCATTATCCTCCCAAGCAAACACACAACCACCAACCAGCCTCCTGAACATCTCATTCTCTAGCTCAGGGAAATTCTTAAACTCTTTGGTTCAGGATCTTTTTACACACTTAAAGAGTATTGAGGACCCCCAAGGACTTTGCTTTATGTGAGTTTGTTTACTGAGAAACAGGTACTGTATTTGAAATGAAAACTGATAAATTTTAAAAATATTCATTAGTTCATTTAAAAGGAATAAACCCACCGAGGAAAACATAAATCATATTTTTTGAGAAATTACTAACTTTTCAAAAAAATTAGCAGCAATTTTAGAGTGGCATTGTTTTTACAATTTTGTAAATCTCTAATATCTGACTTAATAGGGCATGTCTGGATTTTCTTTTCTGTTTCTGCAGCCTGTTGTGAGATCACACATTATGTGGCCTCTGGAATGTGACTGTACTCTGGAGAGACTGACATAGCATCATTATATAAATACTTGTGACCTTGTGGATTCCTGTACCCCACTGAGGTCCCTAGGCTGTGCTTTGAGAACCGCTGTGCTGGACCTATCTTAAGTGGTTTCCATGGTGATGGTGATCCTCTCTGGAGGCTCAGTTGACTCAGGTAATTATTACTTTCTTCAGCATTCCCACTATAACTTGCCCTGATGCTTGTTAACATGCTAGGTTGTGAGCCCCTTGAAAGGAAACACCTTTATTCATCTTTAGTCTCAGTATTTAACAGGAGCTTCTGGCCTTGTAGTGGGCACCAGATAAAGTCAATGTTATTTTTTTAAGAAACAGGATCTTGCTATGTTGCTCAGGTTGGCCCTGAACTTTATAGGCTCAAGGGATCCTCCTGCCTCAGCCTCATGAATAGCTGGGATTACAAGTACATGCCACTGCACTGGCTTAAAATTATCCCTTAATTTAAGTATTTGTTTTAGTTGTAAAAGCTACATGCCTATATTATGGCTAAAGTACTGGAAATAAATATTATAAGAAAAACCTCCCATAATCTCCCAAATGTCACATTTTGGGTGTATTTTATGTCCTTTTGCAAAATGCAGTATTCTATACCTATCATTACATCATAGTTTAGAAATGAATATCATAATTTTGAATAATCCCCTTCATTCTCAGCAATGGGGTAAGCTTTTCTTTGTTTCTAATGACTAGTATTATGTTCCATTGTGTGGCTCTAACACACTTTACTTATTGAATATGTAATATAGCATATTTGGATGCTTCCAATTTTTTTGTCACAATACATACAGTGATCCTGTGAAGAATACCTTCTTCGCACATCTAGCCTTTTTGGCACTAGTGTTATTTCCTTAGAATAGATTCCCAGAAGTAATATTACTAGGTCAAAAGATGCAGACATTTTTATGGCTTTTAATACATATTGTAAAATTGCTTTTCAAAAGGGTTATACTAATTTACAGTGCCACCAGCACTTTCAAAAATGTTTGAGCACACGAATTGTCAACATAGTGCTACTAAGAATGCAAATCGATAAAATATTGTACCCTTGTTAAAATTTTGCATTTTCGAGACACATAAAATTAAAATTTGTTGAGGAATGAGTGTATAATATAAAACATTCTTTTGGTTCACCTTTATTTCTGGAAAACCTAAGAAATTTTCACTGGTGAAGACCAGAAAAAGAACACGTTAGGATTGGTACAAAATTCTTAAGGCCAAATCCTTGAATGACGACTTTTCTCTAGTTCTGCTACTTGTCACTGACAGTAGCAAAAGAAAAAAAAAATAAAAGAAAAAGAGGAAGAATGAAATATTCTCACTGCGAACTGTACAAGATCACGGAGATAGGTTGGAGCTCTGCTTTTCATTCAACTTTTCTTTTTTTTTTTAAACTCAGAAATTTCATCCCTCTCCTTTGTTTCCAGTTTTACCTGCACACGTGCAGGATGAGGGGGGCATTTCCTTGCTGAGTGTTGCACACTCACCTTGCCCAGATCGGGGCTTCTCTGCACACGGTGTGCTAGTCCACCAGGTGTGGACAGGCTTCCAGAAGAGCTGCAGCTGCGTTCCTCCGCCCTCTCTTTTAGGCTCTCCTTGCCCCACTAAAACCCTGCTCGCAGAGGAGCATCCCGCACCTGGCGCGAAAGCAGTGGGCGCCGAAACCTTCATTTGGAAAAGCCTTGTATTACAGCCCGGCTGGAAGGAGAGTAGGAAACTTGTGTCACCTCGCCCTCCAGCCAGGCGCGCCGAGGTCTAACGTCCCTAAGGTTTCGCTCAGCGGCCTCATCCTGGGACAGGCATCTATGACTCATCGCTCCGTCAGTCACATGGGCAACGTGACCAAAATAAAGTTTCTGTATTTTAAGCGCTAGAAAAGAGGACAGCGGAGCACAGCGGGGGCCGGCGTGGAAGGCGGGCAAAGGCGGCCGCGCCCCCAGCCGTGGGGACGCGGCGGCCGAGGAGGCGGGGCGCCGGTGACCGGGTCGGGCGGGGCCTGGCAGGAGGCGCGGCCCTTCCCCGCGGCCGGCAGCGCTGCCCTTACTCCCGGCCGAAGGGCTGGGAAGCGCGGCGCCCGGGAGGACCCCCACGCCGAGGCCCCTAGGGCCAACACCAGCTGCTGCGGCAGGTTGCGGGATCCCGGAGATCCCGGCGCGT
The DNA here is from genome assembly GCF_964194105.1 of Spermophilus citellus. Classification (NCBI taxonomy): domain Eukaryota; kingdom Metazoa; phylum Chordata; class Mammalia; order Rodentia; family Sciuridae; genus Spermophilus; species Spermophilus citellus. The sequence goes on along the minus strand of NC_138191.1, from coordinate 135,255,230 downwards.
CCTGCACTGCCACCGGGACCCCACGCGCCGGCAGCGGCTTCCCCGGGAACGTCCTTCAGCCCCGGGAGCACGCGGGAAAAGCCCTAGCGCGCCAATGAGCGAGCGCCTTCCTCATGACGGTCACGCTCGGGGGCGGGGCTTCCCTCCGCCGCTCCCGATTTCCGGGAACCCCCTTTGATTGGTCTGGACGGCTTGGGAAACACTGTAGTGACGCCCAATGAAAATGCCACGTTCCGGCCTCGAGGAAATATTCCGTATCGGCCCCACTCTGATTGGACCGTTCTTTCAGGCCTTGACCACTAGAAAGCTTTGTTTAGGTCTGGAAGGCGGGCTTTCCTGGGAGTGGGTGGGGAGGGGGCGTTGGTTCTTGACCAATACGATTAGTCCGTGGGGTGGTGACCAGCCAATGGGTCAGATGGATAGGACGCTCCTCCCGGAGAGTAGTGAGACCCCTGATGCGGGGTGATTGGCGGCGGGAGCAATGAGTGGCAGTCCCATGGTCCAATTGGCGCTGTGCGTGGGCCGCGGGGCGGGGCCAGGGCGGGTGCGCGGCGGCGGCGGGGTGGCTGGGCCGGCGGCGGCGGCGGTACGAGGCGCGCGCTCGGGGTCCCGGTCGCGAGGAGGAGGAGGATGTGGCGCGCGGAGGGGAAATGGCTGCCGAAAACAAGCCGGAAGGTAAGAGCCGGAGCGCGAGGGCCCGGGGGGCGGCTCGGTGGGCGGCGGGACGCGGCCCCGCCGGACATCCCGGGCATCGGCGGCGCCGGGCGGGAGCGCGGGGGCGCGGCGGGCGGGCGCCCCGGCCGGGGAGGGGGCCGGCGGGGTTGGGGGGGCGGAGCGCGGCCGAGTCCTGAGGTGACTCGCGGGGCGACGGAGCGCGGCGCCCCGCACCCCACCCCCGGGGGCGGGCTGGGCCGGGGGGGGGCGGGGGGCGCGCGGGGCGGGGGCCGGGCCCAGCGAGGAGGAGGAGCCGCGGAGGGCCGGCGCCTCCCCCACCCGGACCGGGCATCCCCGCCGCTCGCGAGCTCGCGGCGCCCGCGCCCCTCGCGCCGGGCCCGGGGTGGGGGCCGCGGGGCGGAAAGTTTATCCGCCTCGGGCCCCTGGCCCCGGCCGGGCCGCTCGGGCCGTTCCCCGTCGGGCGGCAGCGGCGGCGCTCAGCCCTCGCGGGCCGCCTGCTCCCGGCGGCGGGCAGGGCCGGACGTACTCTGGCAGCCCCCGCCGGCTCCCCGACGCCTCCCCGGCAGGCGGGGGTCCCTGCGCCTGTCCCCGCCAGGGGGACCCTCTCCCGCTGAGCGTGCCTCGGCCGAGGGCCTCGTGTGACCCCTCCCCCTTCGCCTCTCGGGGAGGGAAGGGGGCCTGCGCAGCATCCCCGCCCCTCACCGCCCTGCACATCCTACTCTTGCCCTTGCACCCTCGCAGCCTGGAGGGTGGGGTCTCGGTTTTGGTGGCTAGTGAGGCTCTCCACACTCCCTTGCCCTTTACCTTCGGTGACCCCGATCGTCGCTTGGCATAGGGGTCCGTCTGAGCCTCTCCCTTCCATGGAACCTTTTGGGGCCTCTGCACTCTGTCTGTTGACCCTTTTTGCCAGGACTCGGGGACTCGGGCCACTGCTGTTCTTTCCTCTCCCAGTGATCCTGGGGGCCTGTGCAGCTCTGAAGTCATTTCTAAATGGGAGAGCAGACACTTCTTCAGATTGTGTGCACTCTCTGCACACTTTCCTGGGTTAGGGTGAGCTCATTCCCTGAATACCCTTTGAATTGCCCTCTTTTTCTTAGGTAGAAAACTGGATGGTCAGTGCTCCTTTCTCCAGTTGTCTATGTACCTTGACGTGTTCTTTCTCCTTGGAGTTCCCAGTCTTGAGGGTGGGTGCCCTAATGAGATGTAGGACAGGGCTTCCGTTGTGCCTAGCACTTGAGTAAAAAGGGGACACAACAGTTACTCCCACGTCGGAGGAAAACAAAGGTGTAATTTTTGCTTCTAGTTGATTCTTGCATCTTCGGAGGGGGCAACCTTCACCAGTTGACACTATCCCACTGGGAGAAGAGTCGTGTGCACTTGGCTTTTGGTGTTCTGATTACTGTCTTCTGTGCAATAGGAACCAGACTTTGAACGTCCCACACTCAAGTGTCTTTGAACCTACCCTGGAAATAAACTTTCCAATTTCTCTTTTGAGAGGACTCATATCCTCCTTATGGCTTCTGTTTCCTAGTCAGCCATATTTAGTGAGCCTGTTACCTTGACTTTTTCTAATTTTCTCAAATTGTATTCATGTTGGCTGGGTAAGGAGAAGCCATATGCCTTTCCATCCAGAATAGGGAGTGTAGACACCCATGTCGCCCACGTGCCATTCGGGAAGAGGTAGCTTGTGTGCTCCTTGTTGTACTAGAACCTTCCTTTGGCCCTGGTAGTGTCTCTTGTGGGATCCAAACATTTCTTTGGATTTTGTACCTTTTAGGCAAATGGGAAATTTGAATGCTTTCTATTTTCTGCTGCTCTGGTTCTCTTTGGTGAAACAGATCATCTTGATGCTGTACTCATTTGTTGACATATATACATATAGGTCTGTATGCAAAGATAAAATAATATTCTTTACATATATAGAGAAAAAGTTAGAAGGATTAGGTGACTAGCTCTACACTTTGGGTGTGTGAGGGTACTGTTAACATGCAAGAATATAAATATATATTACTTTTGTTGGTAACTGTTCAGGCTTAGGAGAATCAGAAGAAGAATCACTGATAAATGGCCAGTTTTCACCACTCTTTTATTTGTCATTTGCACTGTACTGAATAAGCAGAATGACATCCTGAATGTTCACCATGTCCCTGCTTATGTGAAACGTAGAGTGCTTGTGGATGAGCATTCGGAATTTAGGGGCAGTATTCTTTGCTTTTTCTCCATGGGGTGAAAAGTTCTTATATTTATTTCTTTATTGCAGTGTAGGGGAGGGAGGTTTCCTGTGTTTTGGGCAAATTAGGAAATGGGTGAGAAGAATCTGTTTCTCTGTGACAGAACTAGGAAGGAAAGGCCACATAAACACATTCCTGCTGGATTTTGGCCATTTAATAAGGAGAGAGGCTGTTAAATTAGGAAAAGGTACATTTGGAAAGGCCCTTGCCACTTCCTGAGAGGGTAGGAGGATTATTCCTGAGGTGTTCCCCCCCCCCCCCCTCCTCTGGGGAAGGGGAATGGTGAGAGCCCTGTGGGCTGGGCTCTGGTTAGAGTTTTACCTCCTGGTCTTCATCCCTCCTTCCCTGCTGTCACTCTGAAGTAAAGTCTGTGTTTTTGACAGGCTTAGTGTGGATACTTACTCTCCTCAGTGGGCTTGTTGGGCTGTGAGAATTGGACCTTGGAGCACTTTCCTAGCAAGGAGACTCAACCTTGATTTCCTAAGAAGATATAACCACTTAGAAGTTTGGATAGCACTGGGTTTGGACTGCTGGATTTTGCCATTCAGTTAATATTGAGCTGTCCATTGAGTATGATAACTGTTGGCAGAAAGAGCTTTTGACCTCCTTTTTGCTTTTCTTTTTGAGTTTCTTTTAGTTTTTAAGCTGTTTTGACTGTATCTGTAATCAGCTTGATCGAGTTGTGTATTTTAGGGGTAATGTTAGTCTTAGAAAAATCAAGTCAAATACCTACTGTGTATGTTGGCGTAAACCCAGAAAAGTTATCTCATTTCCCATGGTAGCTCTTTCTTGCCCTTCTCTAGGCCACTGCCTGCCTTTGGGAGTCTTCGCTGTGGAACAAGGAGCTCCCTACTGGGACAGTGGAAGGCAGAGTGGTGGATGTTAGTCAGGAATGTGCTGGATATTACTGTCTAAAGTTGGGTTCTCAACCTTGAGTTGAGTACAGTTGTGCTTTCTGTGTCACTGGGCTTCATAGATGATTGGAAATGGCTTTTTCCTCCTACTCCCCCAGTGCAAGGTGCTCTTTTGTAGATAACCAGCCTTCATGGGTTCTCTTAACCACTTTCCTTTTTTCTGTTTGGTTTTCTGCTAGAACATCAGTCTTTCTCCTCTTATCTCCCAGATTTTGGGACAAGTTTCGGTGGCTGCTTCTCCCTTGTCTTCTTGAAGACCTGTCTTACCCTGCTTCTGGGAAACATTGGGTTGTTCTGTCTCATTTTTCAGTGTATTCAGAATGTTGATATGTACAGGGCAGCCTTTCCTCAAGGTCAGATTGGGTCAGCTTTTCCTGTTCAAAGTGTAGCATTGTTGTTCTTAATTGCTTTTAGAGACATCTTTATACATCCTGCTCAGCCACATTTTCTGTTTCTTTAGTTTTTAGACTCTGGCTATGATATACTTCCCCCCTAAAAAAGCCCATTCTTAGAGTCAGGAAACATTGGTTTAGATCTTTGTTTATGCTAGTGTAGTCTCATGTGAGTGGGTGGGTTTGGAATTCTTTTTGACTGATGGTGAGATAGCCCTTCTGTGGCTTAACATTTCTTCCCACCGTTTTCTTTACTTTGGGCCATTCATCATTTCTCATTTCTTAGAGTTTGAGGAATACCCCTTTGTGTGCAGTTGTACTTCTTTCTGACTTCCTTATGGAGAAAGCAGTAGAAGGTGATTCTCATGTTCTCTTATTTTCCTTCTGTAGTTGTGCCACTTGCCTCTCTTGTGGTGCCTTTGAATATGCCCTTTTGGGAAGAAGCTGTTTTTATATCCATAATCCATTATTGCAGTCATGTACTCAGGAGCCCTTTACTCTGGGCATCTACTATGTGTAAAGCTCTGTGGGGGTTATGTGACTTTAAGTGAGACCATATTGAATCTTGTTAGTCTTTTAGTATGAATGACATTTTAGTGTATTTTGTACTTGTCTTTAAAAGTCTTGTACAATTTTTGTCTGAATTTTAATTTTTTGGATTGTAATCTTACAAAAATATACTCTAATAGTGTACTATCCTGTTGAGCTTTCTCCCTCCTCCCTGCAGGAGTGGGGGTGGAGAAGAGGGTGGAGGGTGTACTGGGAGAGGCATTGAACAGCTTTCCTCTAGGCCGTGGGTGTGTGTAAGATAGAGAAGGAGAGAGAGAAAAGTAAAGTCAACCTTAATCTGATTGTCTAGACATAACTTTCAGGTCATTTAGGTATATGATTGGTTGGGATGTTTATTAAACATTTGAACAGCAGCGTTATGTTAGATATTATATAGAACATAAAATCAAATATATGCTTCATATAAGGAAGTGTTAGAAAAGCATTTTTCTCTTCTGATTAACTGGTCTGGTTTATATTACAGTATAATATATGATAACTATAACATGAGCTGCTGTTAAATTTTTGCTGCCAGAAAGCGTTATATCTAAATTTAATGCCTAATTGTGATGACCATTCTTAGATTAGATATCTGATACCATTATCACTGCTTTTGTTTATTATGTGACTTTTTATTCTTTATGCTTTTTGATATGCTGTTATTTGTATTTTTTTGTTTGTTTTTTGTGAGTAGCAGTGGATTCTCCTTGGGTGCAGATTAGATATTAGTGGTGATGATAATCATAATAAAAATTAATCTGGAGTGTGTTTTTTTTTCCTCCTTTAAATGAGATTACCTCCCTCTTTAATATATTTTAGAAGCCAGTTTTGCTAGGATTTCACTACTGTGAAAACTATTGTGTAGGATTGTTAGGGTTGTGGTATGTGGTTGGCAGTGTTCTCTGTTGTTGTGAATGTGTGAGTGAATGTTCTTTTGGTGACAGGGATGTGTGCTTCTTTTGTGTTTCCATTATACAGATCATTTCCTACAGTGTTCAGTGTCTTCTGGAATCACTTAGCTTGCCCTTTTGGGATGTTTTAGATTAATTAAATCCTACCTCTCTTTCTCTTCTTTAAAGTCTTTCCGTTTTCTCTGTTTCTCGTCTTTAGTCTTTCCTTTTCCTCTTCCTTGCATAAGCAGGTTTCTCTACTGCCCTTGTTGTTATTGTTATAGAAAGCACTTGTAGATATATTTCATTTATAGCCTTTCTGTCTTTTAGTGTAAAGGGGCTGCTTTCTATCCCCTTTGTCCTGTAGACAAAGCATGGTTCCTTCTTATCTCCCTAAGATAGGTAGATGGCATGGAATTTAAGTTCCAGCAAGGGATGACAGTGGTATTTGTAACTGGAAATCATCTGAGGTGAAACACTGAGCCCTTCAAGGCTTCTGGGCCTCTACATGTAGGATTTTGTAAATTTGTTCGTTTCTCTATTCAGTCAGCTTTTTTCTCTTTCTCTTTGGCTTGATATCAGTACATTTCTTTGGGTACAGCCAACACATATACTATGTCTTTGGAGCCTTTGTTTACAAGAAAACGGGGTCCTTTCCAGTGTTACTTTGCCTAGGCTGGTATTGTCTTTAGTCTTCCATGTGTTTGAGGGTGAGACTCAGAAGTGTTTCTTGTTCTACTTCTTGGCTGTATAATTTGAGTAGAGAGTATATGGCCATTGCTCTGTTTTCTAGAATGTAGTATGACCTTTCTTTTTTTTTTTGAATACCCAATCTGGTTCAGGATATAGGTTGATCAGACACTAACAGAACCTTTTGTTTGGTGCATCTATGGATGTATCCATCAGTTCTTTGACCAAACTCATTACCATTCAGTCATTAGAAACTACTTGCCACCCTGTGATATTGGTATTACAAATACATATTTGTAAGGAAAGTCTATTTCTATATATATTGACAATGGTTAGCAGTCCTTGATTTTTAATATGGTGGGACAAAGTAAAGCCCCCCCCCTTGCTATCAGTATGGCTATATAATTTTTAGGTTGTAGGACATCTTTCTTCTTTGAAAACCATGGCTTGTTGAAGGTCACAGGCCTACTTGTGTAAAGATTGGTAATGTTTCCTGATCTTTTTTTTTTTAACTTCACTATCCTGGACCTAAATATTATATTCGCCACTGCAAAGAGAGGTCAAGTATCAGGTGTCTCTCTTACCCTTTTACTTTTTTTTTTTTAAAGAGTTTTGTTTATTTACTTTGAGCTGATTGAAAAGCATAAGGTAGAAGGACCAGAGATAGTTTGTGATGACTCTTCTGCATTCACCCAGTGTTTTGCTTATTCTTTTTCTCTTATACATGACTTCTTTGCTCTTTTTTTTTGGTCCAGTCTATCCAGGCCCCTCAAGACATGAACCGTATCCCTTCCTGATCCAGTTAGCAGGGAGTAACTTTGAGGGAGATGTGCTAGCTGTATTATCACTTTGCTTTCTGCAGTATAGTTTTATGCACAGAGTCACATGCCTTTGAAGACCGCTTGGGACTGAGTTCTTCACAGTTTAAACATGGAGACTAAGTGGTATTGCTCTTACCTCTTACCTCACTTCCTCATGCCATCTAAAATAAAATACCTTCCCATGTTCTCTCCAAGCAAACAAAAAAACAAATGCCAACAAAACAAAACAACAACCATAGCAACAAAATCCTGAACAAAAGCACAACACCCCGAAGGCCATCTCTGATTGCTCCTGCTCTACATTTCAGTTGCTAGCTTTGGACAGGTGTATGACTTTTGGATATGTAGTCTAGTGGGGTTGACATGCGAAAAGCCTTTTAGGACACTCAGCATTCATTCATTCAATAGACCATGCAGTATCTCTTCCATTTTTCTTTATCAGTTACTACAAGGTAAAACCTGCAAAGTGTGTTAGTTTCCCCCATTATTCCCACTAACCCATTGGAATAAATAGTGGTAACTTATTATCCCTACTTTTGTGTTCAATATTGGTGAGAGAGTGGAGAGCTGATTTCTAGTGGTGATAGTATAGCCCGTGACTGACTTCTCTGTGCAGCCTAGTCATTATTGCAATAATGATTTACATTTTCAACTAAATTTAGGGTTTGTAAAGAGGGATAAGCCAGATATGTAATTCTGTTTTTTTTTTACATCCAACAGGATGTATCTGTGTGTTATATTAGAATGATGTGTGGATACATCTCTTTTCAACAATTAAAAAAAAAAGCCTTTGCTTATTCTTGATATAAATTCTTGAAAAAACAGGAATTATCTTTTTTTCTTCATCAAGCCATCAAAGTTGATTTAGATTGCCAGTTGTTATTTCTGAAGGTATATTAATACAATGAAGAATTTCTCTTTTAAAAATTTAGACTTTGTTTTTAATCCTTTTCTGAACAGTCATTTCTGGGTATGTGTATGCCTCACTGGTTTTCTAGGCACTTGGATATCAAATCATTTGGGGGAGATAATAAGAAATTGGTATGAAGTATGAAATTATCAAATAGGAAGCAAAAAAAATGCTATTGTGAAACAATTACCTATTTATGATTAAAAATAATCTCAAAGTGGTATTTGGAAGTGTGAATTGAAATACTCTTAACAAAAAATGGAATGTTGATGTGGTTACTATTTTGAAATCGACACATGCATATTGTAGAAAGACTGCTCTTCCAAATGGGGCATTTAGAAGACAAATAAATTGATAGGATTGGTTATTTTAAAATGTCCTTTTTTTTTTTCCCCTCTCTTTTAAGGAAACAATTGAAATAAAAGCCATTCTTAATGAAGAAAATGTAAACTTTGATGTAAGTTTAGCATTTGCAAAGTAAAGATTCAAGATAAGGATTTTTTTATTGCAAATCCACAAGGGGGTAGTGATGTTCTATCAAAGATATTTGTGGTGGAAATGTGAGATGATCTCTTTTAACATTTTAGATTTACAGATAAAACTGGCATGTTTGCATTTTAACTTAATAAGATCTTCTTTTTAAAATGTTTATTGGCAAAATTGTTTATTGCTTAAATTAAAAAAAAATCCATTTGGGGTGAATGCTATTTTAAGCTGTACAAATGTTGAGAAGAGAGAATGTCCTTGTAGTTTTGTGCTTTGGAAAGGTTACGAAGGAGCTGAGGGTCAGTGTTATTTTCTAAGAATGTAATAATCTTAAATTTCCTGGGAAACATTAGGAATCTAGGAATCAGTAACTTAAGTGTTCTGAATAAAAGGATGTTAGTAAATTGTGTCTAAAGTTTACAGAACTTTGTATTACTAGTTGTATTTTTCAGTTCTGCCAAGAGATGAAAAATGTGAACAATCCCTACCACTAGCCACTTTTAATAGTTCTAAATAAATCAAAAATTTATAATATCTTTTTGTAAGTTTATCTTACATCATCGTATAAAAACATTTTTTTCCTCCCTCACATAAAAATTCCAGCAGCTTGCCTCTGTCTTTGAATTCCACTGTCATATTCAGAATACAAGTCAGTGTTGTGTGGTAACGTCAGGTGGTCTGTTACTCTAGCTGTATTACTGTGCTCTTGTTTAAAAGGCTATGTAGTGGGTGAAAGATTTAAAATTGGGATGGGAATTATGTCCCACTTATTTAGAGACACAGTAACTTTGTTTTTTAAAAATGCTACTTTTAACATTAATGGTATTAAACAGTTCTACAGTTTAGAAGTTAGTGTCATATATGTTTGTGTATTTTTCATTTTTGGTCTAGGAAAAAGATTGTTAATACAGTTTTTCTCCCCTCTTTCCCCTTCCCTCATTCTGAGCAGAAAATGGCCATTTCTTCTCCTTTTTTAAATGACTTTGGTGATTTAACATCTCCAAAGATCCACAGATTCTTTGCATACTACTCTCAGCTCTACTGGGAACCGAACTATGACATCAGCATTTTCATTCATGGATTCGATTCGTCTAAGCCTGTTTTCTTGGTTTGAGCTAACTTCTGGCACATGCACAGATCAGTTTACCATCAGTCAGCCCATAAATCAACCGTAAAAGGTAAAACAAAAGATAAGACACCGGAGTTATTTCAATAGCACTGTAGTTGCTCATGCTGATTTGCATCAATGCAGTTTGGATAAGGTTCCTGGCCAAACAGATTAAAATCTAAAAACAGTCAGTTTAATTATCTCATGATTTTGTGGATTGAACTGTGTTGTGAACATACTGATAAAACAATTTTTTTTCTTGGTGGAAGTTCAGAGTGCTGTGTGGTATATGTAGCTTCTTTGTTATAAAGTAGCATTTCTTTTATCATTTGGCTGAACTGGTACGTTATTTCACTGAGGTTAGGCCTGGAGATTAAATTATGTCCTACACAAATTACTTTTGGAATGAATTTGGATTTTGGGAGGAAATTAAAATATTTTAAATAACTATTATTTAATGCATATATTTCATACATTATTGTTATTATAGAACTGGTGTAGCACCCCATGTGTTGGAGTCTGATTTCATCTCCCCTAGACTATATTTCCTGTGGTTGTGGACTCTAGCATCTCTTCCAGGGAGGTCACTGCTTGTAATTTAGTGCTGTGTGAGGACAGTTCTTGAAGAAATCTTACTTGGAGATTACTCTTTAGGGCCAAGTTGGAGGCTGGGCCTCTGGCATTCAAGCCTCTTGGGGTTGATGAATGGTGAGCTATAAGAAAGTTCATTTTCTCTGCTTTCTTGAGAGTTTGCTGACTTTCTGTATATTTAATTGTCAAGAATATTTAGAAATAAAATGTATTACTTTTAGGAAGTACCTTTTAGTTCACTTATATTTCATGGTTGTAGTAGATGATTCAAACTGTGTCCATTTGGATTGATATGCATTTATCCTTCCTTCCCCCCCCTTGCTGGGGATTGTACCTAGGATCTTGTTAATACATGTTACTCTAGCGATACCTCATAGATACTCTCTCTCCATCCCTAAATAGAACTAGAGCTTTGTGCTTTTTAGGTTCAATAAGTTGTCTGAGGGGTAACGGATGAGTGGTCTCTGTGTTAGCTTTGTTCTTTAAATAGATGTACTGGGAAAAAGAAAATGAAATCAAATAGTGTGTGGATGTGCATTTGAAGACTTAAATGACTTGTTATTTTCTCTAAGAACTAGTGTTGCTATTATAAATATTTTTTTCCCTATAAATACAATTATTTGCAAGTAACATCAAAGAAAGACTTAATGGTGAAGGGTCTGTGTAAAACCTTTCTAGTTTTCAAAATTATCTCTGTTGGATTTCTGGACAGTTGTGGATTGTGATGGCAGGTTTCACAATGTTTGAAACACTGCTGTGGGATTAGCATTGTCATTATTGTCATACCATGGGCAAGTAATAGGTTAAGTCTTCTGGCCATGGAGGGTTTAGGTTTCCCAGAGCTTTTAGAACAAGTCCACTTTGATTCGTGTCCAATGCTTTTTCCTTTCAGTAGCTGGGAATGCAGTCCAGCAGGACTATGGACCCTTTAAGCAGTGTGTTTTCTGCAGTCATCCTTGTTGTCACTTCCATGGGCCAGGAGAGCAAAGGAGCCTCATCTCTTCTCAGACTCTACATTTTCTTGTTCTTACTAGATTTGTCTGCTCCGTTTATTGCTCTTCATTCTTGGCCAGCATCTCCTTGTCTTGCCTTTCCTAGACCTCAGCTGTGGTAGAATGAGTTGATAATGATTTTGAGGGATTCATGTGTTGGGTGGTCTTAGAAATGATCTCTGAAGTCGTTCTGTTCTTTCTTAAGATGATAAGAAGGTGAGGTTGGATTATGGAACTTCCCTTCACATCTTGGTTTCCTGGTATGCAGCTGTTTTGTGTAGCTGTTGCTTTTCTTTTTGAGGTCCTTGCTCCAGATCAAGAAGAAATATGTAGCTTCAAGCTGTGTAGGAGGAATTTGAACTATTGCTACTGAGGTACCTCCATTCCAGTGTACATAGAGGGCTATTTTTTTTTTTTTTTTAACATCTTCTGCCTGCTATATTGTGAGTATTTAGGAAAAGTAAAAAATATTTAGGAGTTTTAATAGAAAATGTGAAACAGAAATGTTCAGTCTTCCTAGTTATTCTCTATGGTAGATTTAAGGCTTTATTCAGTTACAGATGAGGGTTCATAGTTTTGGGAAATAGACTTAAATAATAGATGGTTACAGATTAAAAAATATTTGCTAATCTTAGGTGTTTTACATTCAAGGTAGTGTTTATACTCATTTAGTTGTGTTTTTTGGGTTTGATTAATATCACTTATTAAAATGTATTGATTGCCAGTAATTCAGTAAATAAAAGGCTCTTTCTGTCATGTGAATTGGGGAGTTGCTGAGGGTCCACTATAATTGATTATTTAGGATCTTTGCTTGGACATACTCCCTGGGCAATGATAGGCCTGGTGTTTGGGGGGGGCCTTTGAACATAATTCATCTTTGAAAGTTTTTTTTTTTTTCCCCAATATTTAAAGATACTGAAGGCAAGTTAAAGTTCCTGGTGTTCTTATAAACTTCCCTGCCTGTCCTTTCCATTTCTGCCATCATAAAATGTGTTGGCCGAATCATTTACTTTGACAAAGCTTTGATGGAGGTTTCTTCTTCATTTAGTTTTATTGATGGAGGCTGTTGTGCTAAAAAGAACGCTGTAACAAGTCAAAAGGTGGTGAGTGGGCACTCGGAGCTTTGAAGTACGTGTCTTTCTTCCTAGGGCTCCTCCAGAAATTGATTATAGATTACTTGACCAAATTTAAAGCCCACAAACTTATTGCAGACATTCTGGGAGCAAAGAAGCATCAGTCTTTCTGTACTGAGTTTGATATTCTATTGTGACACATTGCCTCTTGTGTGAGGACCTCCTGATGCAGATATGATAGTGGTGACCTCTCTGCTTAGGAGAAATATTCTTGGCAGCTCTATGATCTGTCGTCTCCAAGTATTTTTAGTCTCTTTGCCTCTGTCTGAGGAGCTGAGGATGGATTTAGCTGTTTTGGTGCTGCTCCAAGTTGTGATGGATGCCTTTGCTACCTTGCTCACCAACCTACCCAGTACTGCCCTGATGAGGTTCTTGCCCTTGTCGTTTGATGAAGGAGCAGATAGAACCATTTGCTCAATAAAGAGAAAAAAACTCATGATTTTCAGAATGCTTTTAAAAATAAAAGATGGTTAGTGGTGATGGTGTACAACCATGTGAAAGTACTTACTGCCACTAAATTGTATGCTCAAAAATGGCTAAAATTTATGTTGGGTATATTTTGCCACCATTAAAGAAAGGGTAATTTTCAAATGAATTAGACATCTAATGAGCAAAGTATCTAAACAATTCTCAGAGTGAATGAATATATGGCAGTATTTTCATCACCCCAAGGTTGGAGATTGTTTCTTAATTGTCAAAAATCTCTCCCTCCCTCTCCCTCTCCCTCTCCCTCTCCCTCTCCCTCTCCCTCTCTCTCTCTCTCTCTCTCTCTCTCTCTCTCACACACACACACACACACACACACTATATGATGGTAATCAGGCCCTGAGATTCTTTTATACAGAAAGTGATATTTTAGGTGGGATTTTTGTATTTGTAGTATTTATAATTTTTAAGAGTATTGGCTGGCTCATTCAGAAAAGTTTGAGGCTCATAGTGGATACTTGGAAAGTAGATTGGTATTGATGGCTTGCTTTAAATTAGAACAGTTTGAATTGCAGGGATTCCAGCTACTCAGGTTAGGTCAAGTGGGGCAGTTCTAGGCTAAGAAGTCTCAGCCTCTAGGACAGACACTAAAGTGCAGTGGGAGATTCTGGGAACTGGCCAGAACTGGAGTGTCTGGTTGTCCTCTCTAGAGATGTGTTGGGCTAAGCAGAGATCTGTGGATGCCAGGGCTCCTGTTTCCGCTGTGCCCTTTGTCTCTTCTCTCCCGTTTCTCCTTGCAGATTGGCTTTCTCCTCTGCTTTCCTTGCTTCAGTTGCATGCAGGTATAGCCTGCCATGGCCCCAGTCATGGCTCCTAGTTCCATTGCTTCCCATCATCCGACTCCACTTTGACAGCCCAGTATGAAAATACTCAAGACAGAATTGGACTGACTCCTTTCAGCAAGTTGCTCTGTTTCCATGGGGCTGGTTAGGGTTAGTGGCCTGCTGATCATTTAGGGGTTAGGCTGAGAGGACTTTGTGTGAGAAGAGTATGATAGCAGGGGGCCTGGCACCTCAGACTGCATCTATCTCCCTCGACGTGCAGTATAAAAGAAAGGATATTGACTTCTAAGTGGCTTTCTTGTGTTTAGTTGCTATAGTGATTAAACTTTTTGCAGAGAAAAATGTTCATTGTAGCTATAGATAGGAGGCCAAGCGTCCTCAGTCAGCCAGCTTGAGTGTGTGTAGAGTACATCAGCAAAGGGTGTCAGAACTGTCCCAGAGCTTGTGCTTTGAATGGTTGCAGAGCAGGAATGCCACCATCAGTGCAGTCTGTGCCCTGCGGGGTTCTCAGGTAGAATAGGCAGTGAAAGGGAATGTCAGTATCATGTGAGGGCTCACATTTCAGGTGAGCTCCCCTTTCTCCTGGTTGTGGACTAGTAAGCTTAAAAGGTTAAGAAGAAAGGGAGACACTGCCCTCCCTGTGAGCATGATGAGGAACCCAGGAGCAGCCTCTGCCAAGGCCTTCGGCCGCCTCTGTACCCTGTCAGTGCACCTTCAGCCGGCCTCCTTCCTCTGGTCTCTTTTCCCGTAATTTCTCATGTAGAAGGAATTATAGAAAATGGGAAGCCTGTGAAAGAACAGGTTTGGAGGTCCTGAGTGAGGGCTGAGGGCCTCTACAGCATGGAACTACCTGAATTGACAGTGGTTAGGAATTGAGGTTTCACAGTTAGGACCTGGAGTATCCAGTATTCAGAAAGCAGAGTTTTGGATTATCTTTTTTAACAGAAGAGGAGAGTATGTAATGTTTTAGGGAAACAATCACTAAAGTAGTTGTAGTTAAATGGATTTGATTATTTTTAAATAAATTGTAAAACAGCAATTTATTAAAATATAATTCATATACCCTTTAAAAGTTTAGTGGCTTGTACTACATTTATGTGGTTACACAACTATCACCACTAATACTTCATGTTCATCAATCCAAAAAGAAAATCTGTGCCCATTAGCAGTCACTCCCAACTCTTCCCTCTGCTAGGCAATTACTAATCTACTTGCTGTCTTTGTGGATTTGCCTATTTTGGACCTTTTATATAAATGGAGCCAGACAGTATTTGTTCTTTTGTGATAGGTGTATTTTCCTTGGCATAATGTTTTCTTTTTTTTCAGTTCTGGGATTTAAACCCAGAGTCTAGTGCATACTAGGCAAGTGCTCTGACATTGAACTATACACCCAGTACATAAAGAAGTTTTTTTTTTTTTTTTTCCCTTTTCAATTTTTGGCAGTGCTGGGGATTGAACCCAGTGCCTTTCCCATGCTAGGCAAGTGAGCTACATTTCTGGTCCTGGCATAATGTTTTCAAAGTTCATTCATGTTGTAGCACGCATCATTAGTTAAATCCTTTTATGACTGAATTTTTTTTATGGTAAGGATATACCACATTTTGTTTATCCACTCACCAATTGATGGACATTTGAGTACTCTGCTTTTTGACTATTATGAAAAATTTGCTATGAACATTAAAGAACAATTTTTTTTTGTAGACAAATGCTTTCAGTTGTCTTAGGTAAGATACCTAGGCATGGAATTTCTGGGTCGTGTGTTTATTGTGTTCTCCTTTTCAAGGAACTGCCAAATTGTTCTCCATAGTAACAGTGTTGTGTTGTATTCCACCAGTGATGCCTGAGGGTTCCAGTATCTCCACATCCTTGCTGACACTTGTCCGTGTTTAATCTATATCTATTTGGGGAGTTAAAATCCTTTTTATGAGTTTGTAAGTTGAGAAACTCCTGGCTAACCCCAGCATCTCACCTTAAAAACATGCAATTGTTTCACTTTTTTTTTTTTGAGGGGGGGGGAGATTTTTTTTTTAATATTTCTTTTTTAGTTTTCGGTGGACACAACATCTTTATTTTATTTTTATGTGGTGCTGAGGATCAAACCCAGCGCCCCGCGAATGCCAGGCGAGCGCGTTACCACTTGAGCCACATCCCCAGCCCTGTTTCACTTTTCTAATATAGAAAGTTGCCTCGGTGAGCATTGCAGTCACTGTCAGGCTGAAATTGGACTTTGTAGGTTCTAGGAGAGCAGCTAGCTGCCCATATAGCCCACAGGTGATTTCTTCTTCTTCTTTTTAAAAAAAATTATTTTAGATATACATGACAATAGAGTATGTTTTTTTTTTTAGTTGTAGATGGACACAATAGCTTTATTTTGTTTGTTTATTTTTATGTGGTGCTGAGAATCGAACCCAGTGCCTCACACATGCTAGGCAAGCACTCTACCTCTGAGCCACATCCCTAGCCCCCAGTAGAGTGTACTTTGACATTATTATACATACATGGAATATTAGTAACTTATTCTAATTAGGATCCCATTCTTGTGGTTATACACAAAGTGGAGTTTCATGAATACTGATCATGTATTCATATATGAACATAGGAAAGTTACGTTTGATTGATTCTACTGTCCTTGCTATTCTCATCCCACCCTCCCTTCCCTTCATTCCCTTTTATCTAAACCAGTGAACTTCTGTTCTTTCCTCCCCCACACTTATTATGTGTTAGCTTCCACATATCAGAAAGAGCATTTGGCCTTTGATTTTTTGGGATTGGCTTATTTCACTTAACACAGTAGTCTTCAGTTTTATCCATTAACTAGCAAATGCCATTATTTCGTTCTTTATAGCTGAGTAATATTCCATTGTGTAAATATACCACATTTTCATCTGTTGAAGGGCATCTAGGTTGGTTCTTGTGAATTGAGCTTTTGTAAACATTGATGTGGCTGTGTTACCATAGTATGCTGACTTTAAGTCCTTTGGGTATATACCAAGGAGTGGGATAACTGGGTCAAATGGTGGTTCCATTCTAAGTTTTCTAAGGAATCTCCATACTACTTTCCATACTACACCAATTTGCAATCCCACCAGCAGAGTAAGAGTGAATCTTTTCTCTCACATCCTTGCCAACATTTATTATTTGTATTTTTTTTTTAAGAGAGAGAGAGAAAGGGAGGGAGGAGAGAGAGAGAGAGAGAGAGAGAGAGAGAGAGAGAGAGAGAGAGAGAATGAATTTTTTTAAATATTTATTTTTCAGTTTTCAGTGGACCCAATGTCTTTATTTTTATGTGGTGCTGAAGATCAAATTCAGCGCCCTGCGCAAGCCAGGCGAGCATGTTACCGCTTGAGCCACATCTCCAGCCCTGTTTGTATTCTTGATAGTTGCCATTCTGACTGGAGTGAGATGTAACTTCAAGTCTGGTTTTAATTTGCATTTCTCTAGTTGCTAGAGATGCTGAATACATTTTCATATATTTGTTGACCATTTGTGTTTCTTCTCTGAAGTGCCTGTTCAGTTTCTTTGCCCAATTATCAACTGGGTTATTTATTTATTTTTGTGTGAAGTTTTTTGAGTTCTTTGTATGTTCTGGAGATCAATTCTCTATTTGAGGTGCAGGTAGCAAAGATTTTCTCCCATTCTGTAGGCTCTCATATTCTTAATCACATTCTTGATAGTTTCTTTTGCTGTGAGAAATCTTTTTAATTTGACACTTTCCCAATTATTGATTCTTGATTTTACTTTTTGCACTTTCGGAGCCTTGTTGAGGAATTTGGTTCCTAAGCCAACATGATGGAGATTTGGGCCTACTTTTTCTTCTAGTAGGTGAAGAGTCTCTTGGCTAATGCCTAGGTTCTTGATCCACTTTGAGTTGAATTTTGTGCAGGGTGAGAGAGAGAGGTTCAATTTCATTGTACTATATATGGATTTCCAGTTTTCCCAACACCATTTGTTGAAGAGGCGATTTTTTTTTCCAACGTTTATGGTGCCTTTTTCTAGTATGAGATAATTGTATTTATGTGGGTTTGTCTCTGTGTCTTCTGTTCTGTTCCATTGGTCTTCACGTCTGTTTTTGTGCCAGTATCATAAGGTGACTTCTTGATGTTTGTGTTCTTTTGATGTGAAAGTTTGCTGATGCCATGCCTGTGTAGAAAAAAATAGACTGTTTTGGTTAAGACACATTCTGCTAAGAAAATTAGCAGATTACATGTATGGATATTTAATTATCAAAGAGTCAGAATATGTTAAAATTGTGATGTTGAAATTCATGCAGTTCTTATTGTTGGAGGTATCAGAAGGCACCATGTGAACATCAGTTATTATTGTGTTTTTGAGTTTTTGTGTACTCAACAAATAATAACAAAATGCCTATTTGTGCCAGGCATGGAAGGACAGAGTCAGCCCCTGTCCTCATGGAGCTAATGGGGAGACCCACCTTAATCAGGATGCCATGTGAAATAACAGCTGGATGTGATGTCCCGAAGGTGAGGTGTGAAGGCAGTGTCTTACCATGGTAATAAGTGTATTACCATGGGATTGATTCACTGAGTGAGAGGTTGGGGGCTTTGTGAGCACAACTGTGGAGGAACATGGGGATTACTTGAGGGAAGAATTAGGGAAAGAAATTCCAGGTGATTGAGTGAGCTGGTTGGTGAGATGTGTGGAGATGGTTGAGTCCATTCTGGCTGTGTACAGCTTTTGGGAAAGAGTGTCTGAAGACCTGGCTATGGTCTTTTACTCTGCTCCTTAAGTGCCTTGTGACTGAGCAGGTTATCTGATCTTTCTGCGCTTGCTTACTTACTAGCTATTTTTATTTAGAGATACTCACATGAAAACATGCAGGAATCTAGGGCTTTTGATTGGTTGTTTTCTTATAATTCAGAAACAGTTATTTCTTTGTGAGCTTCTAGGATTGGCTACTTAGAAATGCTGCACTGGCAAACAATATTTTTCTGAACATTTTCCCTAGTCATTGATGTCAGGATTCACTTCATTACATCTTAAATTAATCCAGAAGCTTGTTGGGCAGAAGTGGGGCTGGTGTGGCTGTATCTGACTGAGGCAGCTCAGACTGCTGGTGTGAGGTTCTCAGAAGAGCTGGAAAGTCTTCTTGGAGGAGGTGGAATTTGACCTGGTAACATTGACAGTTGGAGGAGAAATTCCAGGAGGAAACGGAGCAAAGAAAATGCCAGGAAAGGGCTTGGGGCAGCTAGAGTGCAAAGAGCTTGATGGAAGGATAGGCCTGGAAGAGCAGGTAGGCCCAGGTGCAGGCCTGTGAAGGCCGCCTGAGGAACTGCTGGTCATCTGCTCAGGGAGAGGCTCTCAGAACTTTTTTTTTTTTTTAATCCACTGATGGGATAAAGCTGATTCTCCTTCAAGGTGCTGCTTGGGCCACCAGCTTGCCTCTTAAGCTTCCTCCATTCCACACACACACAACTTGGCCCCACACACAGCATGCTAAGTTTTTTAGTGTCTGATTGTGTCAGGGTCTCCTACTTCTTCGTGGTTGCAGGCCTTGCACACTGCTGTTGCTTAATGTGGAAGGTAGCCTTCCTTCAGAACACAGATACTAAGCTCACACATGCTCTTGATGATGCTTCTTGGCTTTACTTCTTTCCAGACTGGATTGGGCACCCTTCCTTTTTTCCAGAGCACTCTGGGTTTCCTGGTCATAACATATTTTAGTTCCTTTTGGAGTTGCTTGCTTCTGTTTCTTTCTCAGTTAGGCATTCATTTTGAGAGGTCAGACACTGAAGTACTGGGGCGTAGTAAGTACATATTGGCTGAGTGAGTGAATGAGTGAACAGGAAGGACTAGAGTCCGGAGAAAGTCACTCCTGGCAAGAATTCTGTGTGGTGTCAGACTGAAGAAAGAGCTAGTGTGACTGAGTTGTGTATATGTTTGTGCCTCTCTCAAACGCACAATTTGTAAGTGATTGAATGTGGGCCTTGTGGGATGATGACTCCTAGATTTTTTATTTTTAATTTATTTATTTATTTTTAGTTTTCGGCGGACACAACATCTTTGTTTGTATGTGGTGCTGAGGATCGAACCCAGGCCACACGCATGCCAGGCGAGCACACTACCGCTTGAGCCACAACCCCAGCCCGACTCCTAGATTTTAAACTCCAAGAACTGGGAGTTTGGTGAGGCCAAACGTGAATTAGGGAACACAGGAGAGATATTTTGGACAGACTATATGAAAAAGTATCTTGTTCTGTTTTAGATGTGAATGGGTAGCTTCAGAAAATGTATGTACAACAGGACATTGGAAATGTGGGTCAAGGACTAGGGAGTCATTTGTATCAACCTGTCTCCTTTTTCTCCTTGATATTCTCAGAGGGCAAGGGAACCCTGGTGCTAAGGTCTGTGAGATTGGCCCCCTGGGCAAGGGCAGAGTGGAAAAGGGCAGTGGGTCCATTTGGAGGGGCAGACAAATGTGCCAGCATGCCCTGGTGGGAGTAAGCTTCATGAAAGCAGTGACCTTGTTTTGCTGGCTCATGATTGGGTCACTGTGTCCATAACAAAGTCTTGTGTTTGAATGAGTGAATCAGTCATTCATTTCAAAAGCATTAGAAGAACTCTTTGGAGTGAGTGAGATGGCCATGGGAGAAGAGAAGGGGCTTAGGGGCAGAAACGTGGTGATTCTTAGATTCAGGTGTGACCAGAGGGTGAGGATAAGTAGAGGCTGAGAAAGAATGGGCAGAGTGGTAAGCAAACAAGAATATACAGCGAGATGCAGAGTGTGGGGATGGGGCATTAGTCGTAATTGCGCCAAGAGATAAAGTAGACAGAAGACTAAGGAAAAGGAATTGGTTTTGTCAGTTTGACAGTGAGTTTAGAGAATAAAGGCATAGAGATAGGATAGATGATTCTTTCAGAAATTTTGATGATATATGCAGATCACTGGTGGAAATGATTGATCAAGTTGAAGTTAAGAAACAAAATCACGGGGGCCTGGTGGGCTGTGTGTGTATAAATTACCTATTGGTGCTGTAACAAATGACCATAAACATAAGTAAGTGTCTTAAAATTGTTCACCTTAAAAATAGTACAGCTTTATTATTTCAGAAGGGTGTGGCTAAGGCTGCAGCCTCAGGGCTCCATGGGCTTCAGCATCAGGGTACCCTTGCCTCCGAAAGCTGCTGTCATGGGAAAGCTCAGCTGGGGAGGGATTCACTGCTTTGTGGGCTATTGGACTGAGGCCTTGGCTTCTCTGGCTGCAGGCCAGAGGTCACCCTCAGTTCCTGTGGGCCTCTCCCATATGGCTGCTTGCTCATCATAGCCATTGAGGGAGAGTCAGCTAGCAAGATAGAAGTCATAGTCTGTGCTGTCCAGTCACAGAAGTGACAGCCCCATATGGCTGTAGCTCTTGTGAGCTGGTGAGAAGCAAGTCACCAGACCCAGCCACCCTCAAGGGGCAGAGGACTGCACAGAGGCAATATCCTCACAAGGTGGGGATCGTGATAGGTACATCATGAAGTTTGTCCACCACAGTAGGAAGGGACGATGGGACTAGGAGGCATTAGGGCAGTTCTTCTATGGGATGCAGATGGAAGGATGAGATTTCTCATCTCATGAGGGAAGATTTGGAAGTGAAGTTTCAGGGAAAAGTTAAACTGTGTCATGTGATTGACCCTTCACTGGCAGCCTTCTGCCCTCTACCTTCATCCCCAAACAAGGGCACAGTTGCCTTTTGTGACTTCCCTCGTTTAGACAAATTAACATAGTATCTTATAACTGCCATTAATAAACCCATCTATTTTGTTAAAGTAGAATTAGTCACCAGAAGGTTCCTGGCATTTCAAAGTGTCTGCCCCGCTTTTGTTGAAGATGAAATGAGGTGATCCATACGGAAGTATTTTTTGTAAAGTGACATGCAAATAAAGGATATTAAACTGTGTCTCTCCCTATATATGACAGGTAGTTTACGTAAAATTTATCTTACATTTTCCTTGTTAACTTGGGTTCATTGTGTTGTATGTTAAGTTACTGAATTGGGCTTTACTTAATACTGTGATATTTTTGGGGCCTTTTGAGTGGAGTATTTGCTTTTATGACAAACAGTCCCAGACTGCTAGCACCTTTCAAGCCCGTGTGTCCTTTTTTTTTAAATATATATTTTAATTGTAGGTGGACACAATACCTTTATTTATCTTTATGAGGTGCTGAAGATCGAACCCAGGGCCTTTCACATGTGAGAGGAACACTCTACCACTGAGCTACAACCCCAGCCCTCCTTGTGTCCTTTTTAATGTTTAAATAGAAAGTCTCTTCTTGCTGTCCCTTGTCATTCTTTTGTGTTTGCCTATGTGTCAATTGTTAGCTATCTTCCTCTTCTGATTTCTTTCCTCTGATCTCTGGGCTTGGCAGCCTGATAATTAAGCCTGTTAGAATTGTGAGCAGTTTAGTAGTAACCAAACTAGGAACGTGGGTTGGAGCTCTTATTCTCAGTACAGTGGGTGAGCTGATGTGCGTGGACTTTGTGACAACCTCTTCTGGCCTTTGGAATATGTCTTGGCTTCCTTCCTGGTCCTGGCTGTGCAGACTGAGCGAGACTCCCACATAGCTGTGTTCCATTCAGGGGGAGCACGGCTGCCATCTTCTTGGCATACACCCATTGCTCTGCTGTGAGGAACAGTGTCAGTTCTCTCCTTTGATGAGATTCTGATGTTGTGGGCAGAAGTGGTAGGTGATGGTTGGTCTGGTGCATGGAACAGAAACTATTTGGGAAGCACAGAAATCTTGAGACAAGATCATCAGCTGGGCCTGTACAGCAGGCTCTGTTCCCAAGCCCCTTGCCTTTAGGGCGCCCACTGCCCAGCTTAGCTTACTGCGTGCTGCACTCTTTTCCTCCGTGTGTTCATTGCTTTGGCTTTCTGTCAGAGCTGCCTGTTTCTTTTCTCTGCCCTAAATTTTGGATGCTTTCTTTGTGGAGGAGCATTCCTGTCTTCTGAGGGAGTGAGCTGTGTTCTTGTAGAAACAGTCCCTGATGGTGTGGGGAGCCAGATCTGGAGACCTGTTCCTTCCTGGCTTGCTGTCCTGGCCAAGTGCCCCAGCTGTGCCTTGGCATCCCCCTTTCTGGAATAGGCTTAATGTCTGTTTCTTCCTTTTAGGATGAAAATTAAATTTTATATTTAAAAATGCTTTATGTGTATATAATTTAGATAGAGGCCTAATTTGTTGGGTTGATTCTACTGATATTTGATTATTCTCTATTTCTGAGGTATTAAAAATATTGTTGTTATTAGTACTAGTAATTATAAATCTTGCTAAAACAATGTAATTTAAAATCTTGAATAGTTTTTTTTTCAATAGTTTTTTTTCCTGAATATGTTCTATTGAAATATGTGTATTTGTATAAATGGGGACATTTATTAAGTGCTCTTTTATTATTTTCAGACTGTTGAGTATACTGGCTTCCTGACCAAATTAAATTTATGAGAATTCTAATGAGATTGTGATTCATATCTGGAAAGATTTTTTTTAAAAAAATTCTGAAATAACTTTAAATACACTTTACATGAACATCTTGTAGTAGTGAATCAATTGATTTGATTTCTCAGACAGTAAATCAGGCTGCTATATTCTAGAACTAGTTCCTATGAGCTTAAACTAGCAGCTGCTCTGTGGTCTGTTCTAGTTACTTGTTTGCTTTTGGACTCGAATCTAGGTGTGGAACTCAGTTTAAAAGCACAAAATGGCCCCAGTTTCTTAGAGGTTCCCATTTCACTATTTAATTTTGCCCACCCCAGGAGGAGGTAGCACTACCTACTGGACCTGGACCTTATCCTTTTAATGTATGTGTCTTGCCTTCATTTTGACTTTATCCCACAGGAGTGTTGTGAGGTTATTATGGTATGGCAGCACTTTTGGAAAGATAATGAGCACAAAATATTTTTGTATTGTACTATGTATATATATTCCCATTGACCTTTTGTGATTCAGGAAAAGGATAAAGCTGCTTAGGGGTACTTGTTGGATATTCTGTCT
Organism: Spermophilus citellus; assembly: GCF_964194105.1. NCBI lineage: Eukaryota > Metazoa > Chordata > Mammalia > Rodentia > Sciuridae > Spermophilus > Spermophilus citellus. The sequence continues at coordinate 135,231,590 of NC_138191.1, read as the reverse complement.
CAGATGTTATTAACCCAGTTTTATGGAGTATCCCCAAAGCACGTCTTTTGACAGATCTTGTGCTGTTGTATTTAGCAGGTGTGTGCGCAATCAAGAAATTTTATATTAGTCCTTAGTATCTTGAACACTATTGCATATCCCCCATCTCAGTTTCCTTAACTGGGTCTAAAATAGCTTTGGTCCTATTCCCTTATTTCCTGAATGAGCAAAGGGATCTTGTTCTTTTTAAAGAAAAAAAAAGTTATAGCATGACTAAACCAAGACTCCTTGGCTTCTATCTTGCTGTCAGTCATTTGCTCCTGTCTCTGTGGCAGGAACACTTAGACTCAGCACCTCAGAACCGTTGTCCAGAGGCAACTCGGGTAGTGTTAGTAGAGGGAGAGCAGTGCCTAAAGAAAAAAGGAGACCTTTGGTAAAGCCCAAGACTGGGATGGGGTTACTTTTTCATAAATTCAACAAACATTTGAGCTCCTGTTATATGCCAGATGTTGAATTAAGTACTGGAGGCACTGGGATGAACAAGCCAGACATCCATTCAGGATACCCTTGGTACAGTCTGATTTTGAGTTTGTTAGAAAAAGATTTATCATAGATCAAAAACTAGATGCTGAATGGCCTTGGGAGTTAAGGTGGAGTTGTAGGTTGGCACTCAACATTTCTGGAAGGAGTGACTTTTCTGTAAGTAAAAGACAGTTTACAGATGGCAGTGGGTAGAGACTGCTAGCTGGTCCCCAAACCTACTTCCTCTTCCTAGGCATCCCTTGCATTAGGTGTGGCTTTGTGGCCCAATTCTCTTCAGTGGAGTGAGAGCAGAGTAGTGTGCCACTTCCAGGCCTATTTCCAGAGTCTTTGTGCACAGGTTTGTGCCTTTTTCTCATCTGGTTCAGTGCAGAGGAGTCCATGGACCTAGCAACTCAGATGCCAGAGCCACTGCTTAGAGGAGAGCTGTCTGCTGATTGGGGACATCTGTTTTGGACTTCACACAGGCTAGAAGTAAATATTTATGGTATTTGCACCATCATACAGTTTGTTCTAGAGTTAGGCTGCCTGACTAATGTAGACCCCACTCCTAGAATGCTGCCTAAGGCTGGTGAGTTTACTAAAGGGGTGAAGGATTTCAGATTCTGCCTTGATTATTTGTATGTAATGCTATGTGCAGTGGCTGTGCACTTCATGAATCAATCTAAGTCAGGATAGAGTGACAAAAAATGTTTAATGCATCACTTGTAATTGGTACAGTGGTTTATTGCACTCAGTATGGCCTCTCTGTCTTTGATTTAATAAGCTATGTGGATTCTTAGTTAGCTTTAAAGGTACTCTGTGGAGACTTAAACATCCTCAGTCCTTATTTCAAAGAACTGTAAATACAGTTTTCATCATGATACTTCTTCTATTCCAAAGACTGTTATCACTTCTTATTATATAGCATTTTGTTTTAGTAATTCATCATCTAAAAACTATGTAGATATGTAATGAAAGTGCCTGAGTGTAACATACTGACCTGAAGAGAGACAAAATGAGTAAAACATAGCCCCTGCCTTCAAAGAGTTTGTCCTTAGCATATTAATAGTTACTTCATTTCCACACTGCCACCATCTGCCCCTCATTTTAGCCTTTAATGTGCCATGCATTATTTTTTCATCACTCCATTTTCATTGTTGTCTCCTCCACTAGATAGTGTACTTTCTGCAAAGCTGGAAATATAGTTTTTAGTGTTCTGCATTTCCCTTGGGTACTTCTAGCAGATACTGGGTGCTATGCTTAATTGAGTTAACTATTTCTATGGTATTTCTTAATTTATCTTGCTTGGATATTTTGGTGTAGTTTTGTATTATAGTCTGTATTAGCAGACAAAAGTACTTTTTAACCTATTGAAAATTCATAGAATTATGCAGTTAAGGAATGTCAGGACTGGAAGGATCTTTTTTTAGACCATTTATCTAATTCCTGATTTTTTAGGTTGATCATCTGGTTCCTGATACTCAAGGTGTGTCCATGAATCACGGCATCGGCATCACCTGGGGCTTTTTAGAGACAGACTCTCAGGCCCCACACAGACCTGTGAATCAGAACCCGCATTTAAACAGGATCCTCAGATGACCTGCATGCACATAAAGTTGGAGAAGCCCTGCTCAAGTCAACCTCCCATTTGACTCTTGAGAAAACCAGGAAAGTCATAGTTGCCCAGAGCCACACAACTGTTTATTTCACATCTTGGGATCATTTGGGAACTATTAATGCTGGGGTCCACTCCCCAGACATTCTGCCCTAACTGGTCAGGATTGCAGTCTGGGCATCAGAATTAAAAAAAAAAAAAAAAAAAAAAAATCTCCCTAGATGACCGTCTGAGGCTGAGAATTGTTGATTTGTTTAATGATGAAATTCAGGTTTCTTGATCTTCTAATCAAGCATTTCCTTTACCCCACCATGGATGTACATTTAGGAATAACAAAAAAAGTTCCACTGAGTTCTCATAGTAGCACATCACTCTTCTGTTTCCTTTGTAACATTTATCCCTATTAGAAAGTATCCCACTTACTGTCTGCCTTGCTCCTCTGACATGCATCTATGGTGGGCAGGCCCCTTGCTTGTCTTGTTGACTGCTGGATCCCAGTTCCCAGAACAGTGTCTGGCATGTGGCGGGTGCTCCTTTCATAATTTTAGACCAAATGGAAGGAATTACAATAAGGAGGGAAACACAGGCTGCTCTAGAGGCACTCAGAGGGCTGCCTAGCCTTGCCACTAGAGGCTTTCTGATGGACTAATGCATGGGCCAGTGCAAGACTTGGCCAAGTAGAGCCCAGGACTTCCACAGATGAGGGAGGGTGCAAGCCCACATCTCTCTGACTTGAAAGCTTGTGCCTTTCCAGTCTGCCCTGTTGTCCTGAGAGGCTGGTTTGCCTGGACTTCTCCACAGTGAACTGGGGAACTGGGATGGACCACTTCAGCTCTACAGATACTTGGGGCTGCCTCCTCCCTCTGTGGCTGAGTTACCACAGTATTACAGAGAGGCATCTAGTGACAGCGATGCTCAGTTTGTGGTCCTGTGCAAGACCTTCACTCACTGCTCAGCACAGGAAATCTTCAAAAGCAGCCATTCCCTTTCTACTTTTCTTGTGCTTTTGCTAATGTGTTGTGAGAGCCTGGAGGTTTTGAGGTTAGGATGACTTACTAGATTTCACTCTCAACTTATGTGAGTTGCTTTCCTAGTTAAATTAACTGTTAAACTTTATTATACCACTGCTATAAGAAAGCATGCTTGATTTTGTCCACGATATTTTTGTTATAGATACTATTTTCATGCTTACTTTTTCCTGTTTGTTATTTGGAACATTTTACCACTGATTTACTTGTCATCAGACTTTGAATTTGGGTATGAAAATCCTTTTTTTATGAAGCTGTTCATTAGCGTGTCTCACTGAGCAGAAATTTTGACTGGGACCATGGTTAAGATATCTTGAAAAATGCTTCATCTTTCGCTGTCTGCTTTTGGTAATAGGATATCAGAAAATATCTTCTTGAATATATAAGATTTTTTTTAAACACCATAAAACTTTTGTTTTTGGTACTGGGGATCGAACCCAGGGGCACTTAGCTACTGAGCTATATCTCTAGCCCTTTTTAATTTTTATTTTGAGACAGGATCTTGCTAGGTTGCTGAGGCTGGTCTCAAACTTGCAACCCCCCTGCCTTATTCTCTGGAGTGAGTCACTGGGATTACAGGGATTACACACACTTGGCCTAGTACCATAAACTAAAAGTTTCAGTTTAGAATCTGTATGAGTATGAGAATGTTGCCTTTGTGTTGCAGTGGGCTGTTGGAGACTGTAGATGTCGGAGGAAGGCAGGTTCTGCTGATGTCACATCAGCCTCTTTGCATGCTGTCATCCCATTCTCTGAGGGTAGTCCATAGTTCAGAGGGAGGATCCTTGGATCCAGATGCTTTCCCAGGTATCATGGGCTGAACTCAGGGGTGCTTTAACACCAAACCACATCCCCAGCCCTTTAAAAAAATATTTTATTTAGGGACGGGGTCTCACTGAGTTGCTTAGGGCCTTGATAAGTTGCTGAGGCTGGCTTTGAACTCCCGATCCTCCTGCCTCTGTCTCCCAAGCCACTGGGATTACAAGCGTGCACAGTGTGCTCAGCCCCAGGTTGTTACTGCACATATTACTATAGGTAGCCACTGCTGATGAACTCAAAGAGAGACAGTTAAAAGCCTAAGAACAAGAATTTTTCCAGAAACAGAAAAGAATTAAGGAGTTGATGGTTATCCTGGTAGCTCGAAGGCATTTTATGGAGAAGGATTTATTATATGGACCCTGAAAATAATTTGACTTCTGAAGCACTTGACTATGGATGTAAGGGAGAGGAAAATTAAAAATTCATGGAAGTCAAGTTTAGTCAGGTTTTAACATTCTTTTTGGCATAAAAAATCCAGGCTATCCTCACTTTGTTCTTAGAAAACGTAGATTGTTGAAGAGTATCCTTATTAACATAGTAACAATTGCTTATTTTATTTGTTAGGTCTTTTTGAATTTAAAGTACTTTTTTTTAAAAGAGAGAGAGAGAGAGAGAGAAGAGAGAGAGAATGAATTTTAATATTTATTTTTTAGTTTTTGGCGGACACAACATCTTTGTTTTTGTATGTGGTGCTGAGGATCGAACCCGGGCCGCACGCATGCCAGGCGAGCGCGCCTCCGCTTGAGCCACATCCCCAGCCCCAAAGTACTTTGGAATGTATTATTCTATTTACTTCCCCCTCCTGCCCTGTAAGACAAGAGTGGTCTCTTGTCTTTTTTTTTTTTTTTTTGATGAGGAAATACAGAGAGAGGTTCAGTTACTTTCCCAAGGACAGCTAGCAAGTGATAGAACTGAGCTCTTCATAGTTGAAATAAGAAATGTTAAGGGTGGTTGCTGAACTTGTAAACAATCTTTGGTTTTCTAAGTATACAAATGGATAGTTTATAATGTAGGATGCATAATCTAAAATTTTACATAATACCACAACCAAACAAAAAAGTTATTAGGACTGAAAATAATTGGCTGGCAAGACCCAAAGAAAAAAATTTTAAGTTACCCTTGTGTAGATTTTAATATGAAAACTCTATAGTTTTATCTGACTGAAGCAGCCTGAGAGCAGAGACTCTGTCTTCCGACTTCCTCCTGATTGTTCCAGCCTCCATACTGCTGGTTGGCACTGAGATTCTTTTGTATGAGTTGGGTGTTGGGCATATTGCTGGGAAATGGTTAATAATGTTGATATTGATTGACTGCAAAATAAATATAACATTGGTTCTTAGTAAAAATTTACTCTATGTACTGCACATATGTGTCCCATTTAAAAAAGTAACAAAAATAATGAATGTTCACTAGCAGGGTTCTTTTTTTCACACACAAATCTTAAGTAGTTGTTTGTGGTGTTGGGGATTCATGCATGCTGGGCAAGCGCTTTGCCACTGAGCTGCATCCCCAGCCCTTATTATTTTACTTCGAGACAGGACCTTACCAAGTTGTCCAGGCTGGTTTTGAGCTTAAGATCCTCCTGCTTCAGCCTCCTGAGTTGCTGGGATTACAGGCATGTGTCACTGCACCTGGCTGTATCTTAAGTTTTTCAACCATCATATGCCTGCAGTGAAAAGAACTTTTTCCCGAAATTTGTGAATAAATTGTTGATAATTTTGTCATTCTCAAATACTTTGTTATGTATTTCTTAAAAACAAGAACATTACTATAATATATTAATCACAATTGGGAAATTAATATTGGGACATCTCTACCCTCTAATCCTCAAATCCTATTTCAGTTTTGCCTGTTGACCCAGCAGTGACCTTTGTTTAAAAAAAAAAATGTGTAATCCGAACCTTGGATACATTCTGTTGTCTCTTCAGTCTTATTTAATACAGAACAGTTCTCAGTCCTTTTTGACTTTCTTGACCTTGACCCTATTGAAGATTGCAGGCCAGTCATTTTGTGGAATGTTCTTTATTTTGGATTTGTATGATGTTTCCTCATGATTAGATTCAGGTTTTGCATCTTTGTCAGGAATATCACAGAAGAGCCAGAATATATCTTTTTCAAAGATTAGTTTTACATTTTATTTTCTGTTTCCTTAGAGCGTTTCCCAAAGTGTATTCTGCGGAACTAGCACCTACTGTGTTCTCAACACCGTGCCACCTATAGAAGGTAGGATTTGAAAAAGCTTTTGACTTAACAGGAAGGGGTGGGCTTGGCAGTGAGAGTGACTCCTCTGTCAGTGCAGTGAATCAGCTTTTGACCAGGACTTAGAAGGCCTGGATTCTGCCTTTTAACTGCTGTGTGATCTTAGATGAGTTACTTAATCCTTCTGGGGTCGCAGAAAGAAAACTCTCCTCATAAGGTTACTGAGGATTCAGAAAGCAATGGATTCAGTCACACAGGAAAGCCAAAGCACTCTGCAGATGTTGGATATTAATAGAACAGTTGTGTAATATTAGAGTCCTATACCAAGTAGTATAGAGTAGGAATAGTGTGGCAATGTGGGAGAAGCCACAGGTCGTGTTTGATCCCAGTTGAGCCACTTGTATCTGTGGATCCTGGACAATGAATCTCAACCTCAGGTTCCTCATCTGTAAAGTGGAAGTAATGAAGCTTTTCTATTTTATCAGAGGATTAACTGAGAAAGTCCAATGTAAAGTATTTTCTGGGTGCTTCATGTATTAGAGTCCCACAAATGCTTACCTCCAGTCAGTAACAGAAAATAGATTTACTTGATCACATGTAACTGAAGTTGGAATTGTATGGAATAAAGCAGGATAGGGTACTCTCAAACCCAAATTGAAGTCATGGATTGAAGGGCTTCTGTGCCTGTACTTTACCTGCCCCATTCACATATTTTTAGATTGAAAATGTAAATGCAGAATAGAAGTTTATCAAACCTGAGTTATGAGTCTACCCAAACCTGGACTAGGGATTTAGTAACATAATTGACAGGATAAAGGTAAATCTGGGCCATCTAAAAATAGGAAGGAGGAGAAAGGTTATTAAAGAGCAAAACTAGTTAATGTTTTTTACTTAAAAAATTTTTTTTTACCCTTTTAAAAATCTTTTCTGTAATTATAATTGGGCTTAATACATTGTGGAGACTTGCATTGGAAAAGAATAATGCAAAATCTGATTAATGCTTGGCACATAGTCAGTGCTTAATTAATATTTATTTTGGATGAACAGTGCTTTGAAGGTCTGAGGTTAGTCAGGACAATGCTGGCTGCTGTGAGCAGTGTGCTGACTTGGATGTAACAATATGTGCTTATGTTTTCCTGAATCAGTTCCTCTCCTACTCATTAAATCTCAGCACATAATAATTAGAGCTAAACAGAAAATTGTAGAGCTTCCTTTTAATTTTACCACTCCAAGTTGTTGATCAAATATATTCCCAATAAGATTTAGCAATTGGATACACTGTTATATCAACTTATTTTGAACAGTTTGGTCTAGAGGTTGAGAGATTAATCATAATCAACTTGATTGAATAACAGTCTTCATCGTTGTAGAACTCATTATTTAATTTTTATTAATTATAAATCAAAACGATGTATAATTTCTAGTTTAGAGTTAATATAGTTATAGTTTACCTTGCAGAAGGCACAGCCTGTCCCAAGGAACATGTCAAATACATTTCTTTATTTAAATAAAGGATTTGGCAACCTGAATCAGAATTTTTGGAAACAAAACTGAAAGCAAGTGTTCTACTTTTTTCTTGTTAACTAAGTGAATGAGCATTTTTATACATTTTAGAAAGATTTAGTTAAATTATAGTATGCCTCTAAAATTATCATTTGGAAAATATTTGAAGGTTGACTAGAAAGGATGGTTCATTCTCTAGAATTATAGCTGTCAGCCAGATAAATCATCTGTCAATTTTAAGAGCTTCACTAGTTATGTTTTTATTGTGAAGTAGGTTAGAAAATTATTTTGTAGAATCATATATCATACGTGCATATTTTGTTAGATAACAGTAGTGAAATGTTTCACTGACATTTGGTTGACACTCCCACCTTGCAGGGTTAGGGTTTGACTATTTGGATTGAAGACTGATGCAGTTGAAACCAGCATATACCTTAATTTTATTAAGATACTGTTATTAGGATTTAAAAACTGGCATGTTATTAATCATTTATAGCTAGTCTAAAAACATTACACAGTAGCTTTTAATTAAAAACACATTTTCATGCAGTATTGCCATGTGAACAGTTCCTTGCCAGTGTAAAAGCAGTTTTTCTTTATTACACTTTAACCAGAAACACCAAAAATTAAAGACATGAGTTTTAACATTTTTGCCTTTTTGAGTTCTTAATACTTTCTTTTCCCCAGTAGTGAAATCACCATATTCATAATGCATAGTGGGAAAATTTACCCAACGTTGTGTTTCTTAAAAACATCCAGTTTACATTAGCATGAGCCTAAGTCCTGGAAATGGTACAGTTTAGAAGCTGATTAAGGGGAACCTGACGGCTGGTCATGGTCTTATTCATTTTTAGGCCCTGGCTGCACATCCCGAGAGTGCTGGATGAGGAAGCCTGGTTGAGATGGCACTTACAGAGCTGCTCTGCTTTTTCTTCTTTAAAAGCCTCTGGGCCGTATCACCACAGCCTGGTTTGGTATCATAGTGGAGGACTGAAGCTTTTCCTGTAACAGCCAGTTGTGGTGTCAAGAACACACACACACACACACACACACACACACACACACACACAGTATTTACCATGGGTAGCTAGGTTCCTTATAGAGGCTTTGGACAGAAAATAGAAAACATGCCAGGTTGTGACCACAAACTCTGAGCCAGAAGCTAAGGTACACTCCTCTGCTCTGAACATCACTGGTTTTCAGAACTCTTTAACAGCCAGCTTTCTCAGAAACAAGACTGTTCATATGCAGTGCAGTGTAAGCCCATCTGTCAAGCACCTAGCACAAGTGCTATTTTCAGAAAAGGTACCCTGTAAATATTGACTATTTGAATTGAGTGTAGATTTTAGAATTTTATCTCTATTCCCCAAACTGTATACATCATCATGGTGATTTTTTAGAAATGAGAATAAAACCACTTTAGGGGCTGAGAGAAGGGAGGTGAAGGCTCCTGTGATTTGGTCTTCTGTGCTTTAAAGTTTTATGGCCCATGGTACCTCCCTCTGGAGGACGAAGTGCAGGGAGCATGCATAAGCACATAAAATTACAAAGGTTTTATAGTGTGTAATTAATACAGAACTTTCTATGAACTTTCTCCTAGTTAACAGTTTCCTTTTGATTTCTAAGTAAGACTTTTTGAAAGTTTAATCTTATTTTGCTATTAAATTAAAACTTTAGAATCTTAAAAGCAATCCATTTTTAAGTTTTTTGAGTTTTTATCCTGTTATAGAAATATATGATGGCATTATAATTCAATTGGTTATGTAGTTTATGGACCAAAAAAGATTTAGTACGATAAAACTCTCTTAAGTTCATCCCTATAAAATATTCTATATGATGTAGTAAATTTTTTTAGACTATTTCTATGCCCAATATTTTCCTTTTAAGATCTTTTCCATGAAAAGAAATGTGTTAATCAGATGAGAAATGTTTGGAGAGAGTTTTCTGAGCTTAAATATTTTAAAATTCTTTTATGTTTTTGCACGTTCAAAAATAGGCTGTGCTAAACAAAATTACTGTGAATAACTAGAAAAATATTGTATTTTACTTTTAACATCATTAACTAATGCCTATATACCTATGTAAGGCTGCTGAATTCTTAAGATGTTATTGAACGATAGTAAATTTTAGAGAGATTTGTGCCTAAAGCAGAATTAGGCACAAATCTAATGATTTGGGAAAACTGAAAATATTAAGTAACTTACCCAAGGTCACACAATTGGAAAATAGCAGAACTGGGCCAGAATCTTGGTCTCTTTAAGTCTGAATTTAGTGTTTCTGTTGTGCCTTATTAATATCAGAAAAAGTTGATACAGCTGTCTTACTGGAGCAAATTTAATCCTTAATGTTTCAGTGTGCTGTTCCTTAATACCTAGTTATTCATTACACCCTATGGTTATATTTTGGGGGAATTTATTTAGCCCTAAGAAAAATTGGATTGGAGTGGGTAATTTGAAATGTTGACCTAAGTGTGCCACAACTGCTAAGGAGTTTTGAACCAGGCAAAGGGACTATGTTATAGGATTCAAATAATAAATGATATGTAAATAAATGACTGAAATAAATGTTATATATATATTTTAGAAGGCATCTTGTAGACTGATTATAGGTTGTCCAACTTAACATCTAGTCTAAAAGTAATTAATTTTTAAAGATTCATTTCAAAGAGTTACATTTTGATGAAATATATTCTGTAGATATGTACATGTATATCAAGTTAATCAAAGTGAGATTTTTCGATTCAAGATAGAAAGGTTAGCTGCAGATTTAACTTCCTGGTATTTATAAGATTTGTGACTTGGTTTTGAAAGGATGAATCACATTTGTATTCAAAGGGATGAAGTGGTATTAGTTAATAAAATACTCATGTATTATTATAATTTTTCTTACCTAAAAATTTTTAAGCTTTTTCAAGTGGTTAATAAAAGATTTTTGGGTTTTGCCAGGTTAAATCATTTTGTAATTATGATGTGCTTCATGGAAACACAGGGGGAAAAAAAACCATTAAAAGTAACATTCTATTTATGGCAGCTGCTGGGATATTCCTTGTTCCCTTGCTTGTGATGGAGCAAAGCTCCATCCTGTTTTAGAACCTTGTGGCCAGCTACCTGCTGCCATCCATCTGATCAGGTTGTAGATGAGTGTTGCTAAGAGGAATAGTGGCCCTCTGCTGCTCTTGGTCTTACAGTGACCAAGCTGAGCTGCTGTTTCTGACCTTGCCAGTTTACTTAATGGGAGGCTTTTCTCTTATTTTGTCTGAATTTATTGTTTTCTTCTTTATAGATGATCATGGGAACAGCAATAGTAGTCATGTAAAAATCTTTTTACCGAAAAAGCTGCTTGAATGTCTGCCGAAATGTTCAAGTTTACCAAAAGAGAGGCACCGTTGGAACACTAATGAGGTAGATAAATTTCTATTTTTAAGGGTATAATTACTTTAAGGACAAATTTTTTAGGTTGTTTTGCTTAGCACTACTTTATATTATGTTAAATTTGAAATATGGAACTAGGAAGTTATCAATGAGAAGAATATTTAATCTGGATTTGACAGAAACCAACTTGTGTCTTGAGCTCTCTTTGATCTGCTTGGCTTGTATTGAAACATGTAAAATGTGCACGCTGACTTAACTAAGGTAGCATGAATTTCTGTGTTTGCATTTTCTTGCCTTTTGGTGCCTTGCTTTTGGTGGTTAACCCTGCCCACATTTCAGTTAAACATTAGTACTGGGTTGTCATAAACTAATAAATATGCAGTGTTAATGTTTCACAGAAAATATAGCATTTTGACAATGTGAAGTTTTTCTAAAATTGGGAAGGAGCAAAGGAGCTTTAGTTTTCTCTGATTAAGAAAGTTTGCTTGGAGCATTAAGACTTTACCTCAATGATGGGCATTTCTACTGAGAATGGAGGTTGTGTGCAGTAGCATCCAAATGGAGGGCAGATTGATGAAAGTTTATTTTCTTGGGCAAAGTGTCTGCTTGTGGTAAGTTTTAATCTGTGAGTTGTAGTATTAGGAGTGCATTGCTTTGTCATCTTTTTAAACTTTGAAATCTGAATACTTTTGTTTAGGGCTATAGCCATTAGTGTGGTGACAAGAATTGGGTATGTGTCCATTTTTAGTGTAGGATAATATTCATTTAGTATGGTGATGGGGAATCATTTTGTGAATTATATTCCTGTAGTTCTGATGGCTGAGGTTACTGTTTTGCTGAGTGACAATATGAATGTTCTAAATCCATTGGTCTGAATACGTTGGTGTTGCTGGCTCAACATTTACTTCAAGTTAGGTTAAAGTTAGTGTATTGGCCTTGACTGGCACTCAGGTTTGTCAGGGCCCAAGAAGAAAACAGTGCTGTCTGATGAGCCTTGATTTTTGAAAGTTCTTGACTCAGTACTTTTGTTTCAAGTTGTGGGAGGTTCCAGGGATGAAAGTGCCTTTCTTTATCATAAGTTACAGATTTAAATACTTTCTATTATTTCCTTGTCTCATCTGATTTCAAATCTCTCTTAAAGTATATACATTTTTGATTATTTGTATAAATGGAATTTTTCGCCTGGGTAGGATCCTTTTGTTTTGACAAACATTAGCTAGTTTAGAGGCCAATGGTTTTAACCAGTTACATATTAACTATTTCGAACATTTTAGATATGAAAATGAAGTATGCTGAAAATTAGTCTTAATCATGTATTGTAACTCTTATCTGCAACATGATATAATTTGGAAGGCATTCATTAACTCTGTACTAGGTTATGGATTATTTAAAAATTCGGTATGTTTCTTAGTATTCCCTGAAACATGTATTGATACGATATTATTATAATTATTCCAGTTTTAAGTATAAAAAAACTTACAATAGGTATAGGTATGTTCTTTTCTTTCTCTCTCCCTCTCTCTCTTTTTTTTTTTTTTTTTTTGGCACTAAGAGTTGAACATAGGGGGCTACAACTGAGCTACATCCCCAGTCTCTTTTTAAAAATGTTTTGAGACAGGCTGTGTTAAGTTACTGTTGGACTAAGTTAGGTAGGTGCTTTTCAATGTTATATTTCAGATAAAATTGGCAATGTAATTATGGTTTAAATTTATATTTAAAGCTAAAAATTACCCAATGATTAAAATTGGTGACTTTAAGAGTCTTATTAAAGTGAGTATAGCATTGTCAGAAATTTACTTGGTAGATTATTTAGATTGGTAGTTTCAAAACTTTTTTTTGAAACTTTTAGCAATGTCCTTCATCTTTCATTAGTTTACCTCTAAATTATTGACATACTTCAGTTTATTACTTGTTAGGTATGGTGTAAAACATCCATAAAGAACTTTCATAGAGGACACAATGAAAAGACAATGAGGAAGTCATTCTTCCAGGACCCAATATATGTATTCTTCTATACCACGGGTTGCTATAGTCCAAGTTCCTGAGAGGAAATGCATCCCTCTTGCTGACTGATGGAATGTAAAATTGGGGTTATGGATAAGAAAAGGTGATTCTCTTTGGCAGGTGATTGCTGCTACAGAGGCACAAAGAAAGTGTGTTCCCAAGGTTGATGGCAGCAGAAGGTGGCACGGCTGAGGAGGGCAGTCAGTCACATAGTGTCCTTGGCCCTTGTGATAGCTTGATCCTGCAGCAGTTTGTTAGCACAACACTGGCGAAAACTCTTAGGAGAAAACTGAATTGATAGGTAAAAGACCTTGGTGTGTTTTTCCTATTTAATTCTTGGCTTCAGGAAAAATAGAGGAATATTAAGTGTGACAGTGGAAGACTTATATTAGGGGTTGTTAATTCCGCAGGGTGTTATGTGGCAGTGAACTGGCTTGGATGTTAGAAGGAGCACAACAATTAGTACAATTACTAAAGCATTTCCTTCTTTGGTCTTGTGGAGTATTGATACTTGCCCATTTTCGTCAGTCTGCCATCCTTTATGTCCCCATTAAAATCTGAAGAAAACCAAGTTGTATGAACTCGCCTCTCGCTGGGGCTTTGTGGTTCTAGGTGCAGGTATATCCTGTTTAGTCAACACTGCTGCGAAACCCCTTGACTCGCTCATCATGTGAAAGACAGCTGCACCATGCTGCTGGGAGACTGTTTCCTTCTAGAGTTGAAATAGATGCTGCGTTTTGGTTAAAGGCCAAGTGAAGCAGTCAGCCTATGTTTAGAAGCCGTGTTGTTTAAAAACAGCATTTCTTGAGATCACCCTTCTTTAGGACAGGGGACACTCACTGGGAGAGGTATGTGGGCCTGAGAGTGGTCAAGTGCGTGATATAGTTGTGTTTTCCATCTCACTCTGCACAGCATGTTTGCCAAGTAAGACTGGGGGTCGGAGCTGCCTGTGAAAAATAGCAGCTGTCATCTTTCTTGGTCTCCTGTGTCTTCACCGCCTGCCCTCTGCTAAATGTGTATGGTTGAAATCCTGGACATAAAGTGACTCCTCTTATATTAAGGAATTCCTTTACTCAGATTTGGGTTAAAATATTTGTGGCTATTCAAGAAACCAGCTTTTATACTTGTGCCTGCCTGTGCTTATGCACGTGTGTGTCGGGGAGAGGGTGTGAGACAGGGCCCATGCACATGTTGCCATTTATTGAGTTCCCATTCTTTGCTAGTGACTGGGTATTTTATATAATTATTTCTAAGCTTTGTAATAATATTTTAAAATGGGTAATATTTCCTATTAGATATGAAGAAGTATAGGTAGGATAGGGTTGAATAATTTGGTCAAGACAACACATTTGATAGGGTCTGTTTCTGAACTTAGTTTCTTTCATGTTACTTATTAATGCCCAGGAACTTTCATTCTATTATTTGTTGTCTAGGCTTTTAATTGAAGACTCTTTAACTCTAAGCTGCTTTAGTGTACTCAGCAAATCCATTCTGTATAGTACTTTTGAATTAGAAGGAGTTGTGGAGAATTAATATTGGCGGCGGGGGGGTGGTGGTGGTGGTGGGGGTGGTCAGTGCGAACATTTGGTGCAGCTGAAAGTCACCAAAAGAAGACTTTGACAAGATGAGGGATCTTTGGTCTAGTTAAGCTATTTTAAACCTTTTCTAACCTATTGAAATACATAAAACTCCTGTCCTTCTTGAATGTTATTTACAGTTGCAGAATAAATTAGATGCTGTACCTAAAAACATATCAATTTTAGATTATTCTTTTCTCAACCACAAGTACTCTTCCCAAGGTTCTGAAGACCAGAGAGGAAATGATGATGACTACAACAGTAATTGTTGGAAGCAACATTTATTGAACGTATATTGTATACTAGTCACTATTCAGTCTTTTACATGAATAATCACATTGAATCTTTGAATTAATGCTATGAGACGGGTTATTTGATTATCTTTGTATTATAGATGAGGAAACTTGAGACATGGAGATGTTACATAATGTTCCCAGAGTTGGAGCTAGTTGCAAAGGGAGGGTCTGGGAAGTCCAGTCCCTGCAGCCTGACTTCGGGGCTCATAAACCCTCCTGTTGTGTCCCAAAGAACAATTTCAAGTGGGCTTTTCCATGATCTTTCAGCATTTTAATGACTTCTAATCCTTTTATAGAATTGTTTGACATTTTTATTCAGTTGTATCTTCAAGTATTATATATAAACAATGTATTTTTGCAAGCTTATTTTTAAAAAGTAAGCAAGCACTTATTTTCTAGAGAAATAGGTTTGATTTTTAATCATGAATATTATTAATATGTGGGCTTTGGATAATGAAGAAAATATATTAAGAGTAGAAATTTTATACCAGTACTTGGGGTTAGGCCTGATTTGTATTTTTGGCGCAGGGGAGAAAGACTGTATGAAACACAGAGCATGTTCTTTAATGGAATCCACTCTTATTGCATAATCGGTTGGTATTCACATCTGTATTAGGTGAACTATTACAAGATTTCTACATTTTAAGTTATTATTTTTAAGTCCCAGAGCCAGAAATAATTATGCTAATGCAACTTTCTGATTGCACAAATGACTACTTCATAATTACACTTATTAGTACTCCATATATGTTGTCCAGACTGAAATTTCTTTTGTTTAGTCATTAATTAACTGTTTGACTTAAAATATAACTGCTGCATTCCCAAGTCTCCAGATTTCAAATGGCTTTCTTCCAAGTGGAATGTGGTACCATCAACCTTTTATAATGAAAAACGATTGCCCTGAATATGTTCAAATCACTTTTGTGTGCTGTTTTTGAACTATTAATGTTCTTTCATTTATTTGTTTTTCTTCTAGTACAAAGTTTCTCTAGAGTAAGCAAACAATAGAATGCTAGTTTATACTGATTCTTAAAGTGACATTACATGTTTTTAGTTGGTAGTAGCTTCAGAAATTTTAATATTAAAAATGCCTTTTTTTTTTTTTGGTACTGAGGATTGAACCAGAAGGATTATACCTCTGAGATACAGGCCTAGCACTCTTAAAAAAAATTTTTTTTTTTAATATTTATTTTTTAGTTTTTTAGGTGGACACAATATCTACATTATTTTTATGTGGTCCTGAGGATCGAACCGAGTGCCTCACGCGTGCTAGGCAAGCGCTCTATCACTTGAGCCACAACCCCGGCCCCCCTAGCACTCTTTTTTTTTTTTTTCTTAGATACATGACAATAGTGGAGTGCATTACATTCATAATTATCCATTTGTAGCACAATTTTTTATAACTCTGTATGTAAAGTATGTTCATGTAAAATTATGCCTTTATACATGAGCTCTTTTTTTTTGCATTACAATTCTTAATACACCTTTATACCACAATTTATCATATCTCTGTTTGTATATAAGGTATGTCGACACCAAATTCACATCTTCATACATGAATTTAGTATAATGATGACCGTCTCCTTCCCCTATCCTTGCTATTCCTTTTCTCCCTCCCTTTCCCTCCCACCCCTATTTCCTATCTAGAGGTGATTTTTCACCCATGCCCTCTCTCCCTACTCCACTTTGAGTCACCCCCCTTATATCAGAGAAAACATTTGGTATTTGTTTTTCTGGGATTGGCTAACTTCACTTAGCATAATCTTCTCTAATGGCATCCATTTCCCTGCAAATGCCATGATCTTATTCTTTTTTAGTGCTGAGTAATATTTCATTGTGAATAAATGCTACATTTTTTAATCCATTCATCCACTGAAGGATATCTAGGTTGGCTCCACAGTTTAGCTATTGTGAATTGTGCTTCTATAAACATTGATGTGCTATGTCCCTGTAGTATGCTGTTTCTAGGTCCTTTGGGTATAGTCCGAGAAGAGGAATAGCTGGTCAAATGGTGGTTCCATTCCCAGCTTTCCAAGGAATCTCCATACTGCTTTCCAAATTGGCTGCAGTAATTTGCAGTGCCACCAGCAGTGTATGAGTGTACCTTTTTCCCTCATCCTTGCCAACACTTGTTGTTGTTTGTCTTCATAATGGCTGCCATTCTTACTGGGGTGAGATGATATCTTAGAGTAGTTTTGATTCGCATTTCATTTCTCTGATTGCTAGAGATGATGAGCATTATTTTGTATATTTGTTGATTGTATATCCTCTTCTGAGAAATGTCTGTTCAGGTCCTTGGCCCATTTATTGATTGGATTATTTGTTTTTTGGGTGCTTATCTTGCTGAGCTCTTTATATACCCTAGAGATTAGAGCTCTGTCTGATGTGTAAGGGGTAAAAATTTGTTCCCAGGGTGTAGGCTGTCTATTCACCTCACAGATTATTTCTTTTGCCAATAAGAGACTTTTTAGTTTGAATCTATCCCATTTGTTGATTTTTGGTTTTAATTCTTGTGCTATAGGAGTCTTATTAAGGAAGTTGGGGCCTAATCCCACATGATGAAGATTAGGGCCTACTTTTTCTTCTATTAGATGCAGAGTCTCTGGTCTAATTCCTAGGTCCTTGATTCATTTGGAGTCAACTTTTGCCTAGCACTCTTTTTTAAAAATATTTTTTCAGTTGTTGATGGATCTTTATTTTTATTTATTTATTTATATGTGGTGTGAGGATTGAAACCAGTGCCTCACACATGTCAGGCAAGTGCTCTACCACTGAGCCACAACCCCAGCCCCCTAACATTCTTTTTAAAAATTTGAAATAGACTCCCCCTGAGTTACCCAGACTGACCTTGAACTTGGGATCTTTCTATCTCAGCCTCCCAATTAGCTGAGATTACATGCATGCAACATAGCCCACAGTGTGTAGGGAAAAATTCTTGAGTGCGCTTGTATTTTTAATTTTTTTTGTATAATTTTATAAAGTTGCCAATCGAGGGTTGTAATTTTTCAGTGATTGGTTTTGCTAGATAACATTTTTGTGTTCTCTCTCTTTGAAATATGAAACCACATTATTTTCATTAAATTTTTTTTTTATAGTTGTAGATGGACAGCATGCCTTCATTTTACGTGCTTAAATTTTTGTATGTGGTGCTAAGGATCGAACCCAATGCCTCACACGTGCTAGACAAGTGCTCTGCCGCTGAGCCCCAGCCCCAGCCCCTGAAACTACAATTTTTGAGGGATCATTTAGGACTCCTTAAACTTCCTAAATGTGCTCTACATTGAGAAGCGCAGGTGAATCTAATTATAAAGGCTATTGAGATATTTTGGCTCTGATGACCTGGAAAGTTTGTTAACCCTGAAGTAGGGCTTTGTTTTGACAGAGCTACTGGCTTGATGGTCCCAGATTATTTTCTGAACCCAGGCAGGTCTTTTCTGATTAAATTGCAAATATGAAATAGCATGTGAACAGCAAACATAGAGCTGAACTTGAAGAGTGACGTCATTTTGTTTTTGAACACAGTGCATGCAATCAAGTTTCAAATTAAATGTGATAATCTTGTGGCAGTTGGATTAAGTGTAATTCCTCTGTTCAACTTAGTATGAAGTGAGATAATTGGATTCCCAAACCCAAGTAGCAAAGGTCTGTTATCAGACAGCTTATGTCAGCTTGGCACTTTTGCCTGGGGAGAAGTGGAAGTAGGCAGGATGTTTTGGAATCTGTGCTGGGCTGCATGTCCTTCCACCGTGGGGAGAGTGGACAGATGAAGACTGTCCCGTATAGCACATTTGAATGAGAAATGGTAAGAGAAGCAGCTCTCACCTGTAGAGAATAGTGCTCATAATATTTGAGTAAGATGTTAAAGAAAATGTTCCATAAAGGGAAAAACTTCCTGTGGACCCATTTCAATTTGTACCAAAACAATTTTATTGTAATTTTACTTCAGTATGTAGCACCTAGAAGAATATCTGGCCCATGGTTATTGTTCAGAAATGCTTGTTGAATAAATGAAATAAAATCATAAAAATGGCAGTATAGATTTCTTAATTTCTGGAATTCTTATGCAGATAAAAAACTTAGATGTATATGTTACATAAATAGAAACTATAAACTAGTAAAATTTCTATTAAAGGTCTTAGTGAATTTGATGGATGATGTTTTCTCAAAACTAAGTTGTTTCTTGCAACATGAATCTCATTCTGATTGTTCTCCAGCAGGTTCTTTGGAATTTGGTGATACTGTACCATGCCCTTCTCCATGGAGAAACTGTTCTGTTTTTTTTCTCCACAGCAGTCATTTCTATAAGTCTATATTAGGCCTTGGTACAAATATGTCATTTAATCTTAGATTTATTTCTGGTTTTTCTCATTAGCCCAAGAATGACTTAAATGACACCACTGGATACTAAGGTGAATTTAATTACAAATTTTAAACTTGAGCAATGAATTTTTATGTTACAACATATTTATTATAGGTATTCCTTATTCAGATTACAAATTTTGAAATTAAAAGTTTCTTAGGAAGCCTTGAACCTCTGATAGTATTCCACAGAACCTGAGTGGAGAACCTCTGCTCTCTTGAATGAAAAGAATGCAGAACTGGCTCAGAAGCTGGTTCTCGTCTTGGCTCTGTCATTGGTCAGCCTCCTCAAGTCTTAAGCAATGGTGCACAGAGACCTTTAATAAAGATTTTTGTTGCTCTCAAAGGTGTTTGGAAGTGCAGCACCTTCTAGAGAGGCTTGGCTCCAGCTTGGGAAGTTCATTTTTAATGTTAACTGTCTTTTTATAAAGTGTACAATTCAGTGATTTTTCATATATCCACAAAGTTATGCGAGCACCACCACTTCTAATTCCAGAATGTTTCCTTCCCCGTGACAGCCTCTGCACTCGGTGGGGTTGACACATGCAGCATCTCTTCTGAGCTCTTGAGATTCTTCTGTGGTATTGTCTCGAGTTTCCTTACTTGTCTAGTACTGGAGTTGAACTTTGGACAGATTGTCCTTTTGTCCATTTCATAACTTACTGTGCTGTTTGCTGAGCTTGCTTTTAAAAAATATTGAGGCATAAATGAAGATCCACTTTGAGTCCACACTTTAAAAAAATTTTTTCTTTTAATATTTTTAATATTTTCTTGTCAATAGATCTTTATTTTATTGATTTATATGCAGGGCTGAGAATCGAACCCAGGGCCTCACACTTGCTAGGCAGATGCTCTTCTACTGAGCCACAACCCCAGCCACACTTTTTGAAGGTGGGTGGGAAGCACTTGAGGGGAGTTTCAGTTGCAGTTGAAAGCTCTGTGTTCTCTGCAGACACCATATTGATGTTATGTGGAGGAAAGTAGACCACCCTTTTTAGTAATGATGGGGCCTGGTATAAACGAGAGTCTGAGTCCTCTGGGAGGGTGGGCTGCCATGGAAAGGGAAGAATCGTGGAGAAAATGGCATTCTTTGGCTTAGAGGACTTCAGACTAAAGCTGGTCACAATCACCTTTCATTTGCTGGTCTCCATTTGTCTGTTTCAGACCCTCCCCACTCCCCCCAAGGCCCAAGAATGTACATTTTGAACACATACCCAGAGAAACCCACCTGGCTGAGAGCACTCAGCCTAGATGCCTGTTTTAATTAACATCACGTGACCTTGGCCTTTGCTTTGCTGTCCCCATACCACTCCAGTGTATTTTGGGAGACTTCAGCTACAGGGATATAATTGAGTCTCTTAGAGTCCCTTTCTCATGTCTTTAGCTAGTGAGTTCCTAAGGGTCATGGAATGCAGAGTTGTTCTTTGGGTACTTTATCTAAGGTATCTGTTAATGCTTTGAGCCTTTCAAAACAGTGGTGTCCATGGTGGGGGTATGTGGAAGCATAGTCTGATTTTTTTTTTTTTTAGTTGTAGGTGGACACAATATTGTATTTATTTATTTGTTTATTTTTATGTGGTTCTGAGGATTGAACCCTGTGCCTCATGTGTGCTAGGCAAGCTGTCTACTACTGAGCCACAACCCAGGCCCCACTGAGCCACAACCCCAGCCCGCATTGTCTGATTTTTTTGGACATTTGTTTTGAGGCTGCAGCATGAAGGGAAGGTCCTTCTTCCCCATTTTTTTTTTTTCATTTCCATTTAAGCCCAAGTAGCTGAAAGCATCTGAATCCTGAAGCTGAATGTCATAACCTATCATTTTACCTAATCTGCCTACCTGCCAGATGTTTCTGTTCTCTTTGTAATTATAAAGTCCTGTTGAAGATTTTCAAAGAAGTTCCTAAATACTTTTACACTGTAGATGGGATTGCAAATTAGTATAACCGCTATGGAAATCAGTATGGAGGCTCCTCAAAAGTCAGGAATGGAATCACCCTGTGACCCAGCTTACCACCCCTCAGTATTTATCCTAAAGAATTAGAGTCATCATACTGTAGTAATATATTTCATACCCATATTTAGAGCAGCACAATTCACAATAGCCAAACTGTGGAACCAGTCTAGGTGTCTGTCAATGAATGAATGGATAAAGAATATGTGGTATATATACACAATGGAGTTTAATTCAGCCATGAGGAAAAATGAAGTTGTCATTTGCAGGAAAATGGGTGGAACTTAAAAACATTATGTTAAATGAAATAAGCCAGCCTCAGAAGGTCAAGAGCCATATGTTCTCTCTTATATGCGGAAGCTGGAGAGGAAAAAGGAAAAGAAATGTGTTAGAAGGGTACATCATGAAAATCAAAGGGAGATCAGTAGAGGAGAAGGGACCAGGGGAGTGGGGGAGAGTGAGGCAGGAAGTGCTGGGGAGTGATATTGGCCAAATTATAGTTACATTGTGTGCAGGTACAAATATGTACCAACAAATTCCACTGTTATATACAACTTTATATAAGGCACCAATAAAAAAATCTGGGATAATGTTCCTAAAAAATATCCCAAGTTTTCCAGTATTGATGCTTTTGAAAAGCTGGAAAATCAAATGAAAAACAGGAACAAAAAGAAATTCGTTCTAAATGATGAGAAGCTGCAGCTGAGCCAGGGTGAATGTGGTGAAGGAAGTGTGCATGGGCGATGCTGCTTCCTCTGCACGGCGGGGGTCCTCGGGCAGCTTTGTGCTTCTGTGAGTTCTCTCTCTTTTTTTTTTTTTTTTAAAAATTTTTTTTCTGTGAGTTCCGACATGCTTCTGGGGTGGTGTTCACTGGTGGTGAAGGGTATAGAGATGAAATAAAGGTAAACTTTAAAGGACCTAGAATTTATACTTGAGAAAGGTGGAAATGCAGAGGGTCTTCAGCTCTGGGGAATTGGGCAGCAGGGTGTATGCACCCAAGTGCCTGGGCCTGCTCCTCCAGGTGGGGTGTTGTGGTAGACCTGGGATAGAATTCTGTGCAGACTTCATAGCTCTGTGGTCATTTTATTGTGATTTCAAAGTAGTTTATGGGAAGGGAGAAAAAGTTCCTATGTGCAAGAAACAAGAAGGCAGAAAAATCACTTGCCTGGGCACAAGTAGCCTGCTGTGACACCACGTCAGGAGAGAAGCAGGTGATCTGAACGGCTGAGAACAAGGCCCAGGCCAGACTTCTGAGCAGGGAGAGACGTCATTCTGTGTGGCTCTCATTCAGGGAATTGTTGAGGAGACCGCTGTGGGTGGCACTGTGGTGGAGATTAGAAGGCCTGGGAAACACATGGTGGCATCACACCCTCTTCATGCTCTGACTCTGAGAGAAGCTGATCCAAAGAGAGGCTTGTTTGGTTGGCAGATGGGGTTCTTATTCACCAAGGCTACAAAGGGGCACTTTTTCAGAACAAGAAGAGGGAGAAGCATTTAAATATATTCTTGTTTTTAAAAGTTGAAGAGTTGAAAGGGCAAGCAAATGCCATCAGCTTCCTGTTTTTGAGAAAGGGTGCTTAACTTGGAACTAAGCAGGATCTGTATGACAGGTTGGAGTAGAATCATTTCCCATTTTTCCTGACACATTTTTAAGTAGTGTGGTAAGAAATCCCCGTTCTTGGTGTCAGAGGACATTTGTTAATATGCAAGTTAAAATTTTTATTTTTGTACAGTTGAACAAGATTTAGACTTCTTAACTGATTATTTAAGAATATTTTTTATTAAAATTTTCAGTTACTAATCAAAATTTTGATATTAAAACATTTTCCAGAAATTTTAAACAACACATTCCTCAAGCAATTCAGAGAACCTGCTGTGTGGTGATTATGTATTTTTTATTTCATAAATGACAATAGTGACAGATAAGTGCTTTGGAGTTAGCATCCATCATGATTTAATATACTGCATAAATTTATACTCTTTCATAAATTTATACTCTTTCACTATGCCTTGGTTGGCTTTCCCTGCTGGATTGTAAGTTCTGGGTGAGCAGAGATCTTGGTCTGCTGTATTCACTGATGTATCCTGTGAGCTTAGAGTAGTTCCCGGCACCCAGAGTGCCCTGGGACCTTTCATTGAATGGACGAATGAGGAGGAGTCCATCAGTCCACAGTGTCAAGTTGCTATTCACATGGGCTGCTCTTACTTTTTCCCTGCATTAGATGGCCTGGCATAGTAATAGTCATCAGTGGCACCCGGCAAATTCAAGGCAGCTACCCCTGAACAGCTTGTGATATGGAGGAGGTAGCCAACAAGGGTTCCTGTGTACGAGCAGATTCCTAGAACTAGGAGGGGATGGAGTGGGGCAGGCATGCTCAGTTCTCATCTCAGACTCCTTGATCAGTTGAGGTGCTCTGCTAGGCGTGAAGGAGGGCGGGGAAGGAAGCCAAGGCCATCTTCTCTGGAGTTCTTGCCTGGTGGCAACACAAAGGCTGGGAAAAGAGGATGCTCGTTTCCTGCCTGTTGATTCCCAAAGTACCTATAGAAAATGGCCAGGCCTCCCAGAAGCCTACCATCAGAAATACATGGTTGTCTCTTCAGATTTTTCTGTGCCAGTGTGGAGATACATATATAGTTTATTAACCCAGAATAAGTTTACCTCACATGTAGTTTTATAACCTGACTTCTCTTTTAATAGGTTATTAGGCCTCTTTTGACAGTGATCCATAGTATCATGTTTATTGATGCATATTAATATTCTTTTTTATTTCATGTCATCATTTTTATATTCAGCAGTATTTTGGGGGGGCCTGTTGTATACCAGGCTTTGGTTGTAGATGCTGTGAGGGTACCAGACAGACAGTTCTGTTCTCTTGGCGCTTATAGTTTGGAGAGAACGAAAAACAGTAATACAAGTAAGTGAGTAAATTAGAGCTTTAGAGAGCGCTAGATACTGAGATGTGAGCACTGTGAATTCGTTAGGGAAGGCCTGAAATCTGAATGGTGAAAGGAGGCCAGTTGCCTGAGAAGAGGATATAGGGAAGAAAACATTCTAGGCAGAGGGCACAGCCTGTGCAAAGCCTCTGATGCAGGAATGTGCTTGGTGTGAGGACCCTAGAAGAAACACGGTTGGAACAGAGTGAGGCAAGCAGGGTGGGGTGGACCTGGGGAGCAGGCTCTGGGATTTAGTCTTAAGGGCAGTTGGGAAGTCATTGGATCATGAGCTAGCAGGATGCGAGTGGTGTAATGTGGAATTGTTTTCTCTGACTGCTCCTTGGCTGTCAGGGGAGGTAGAGAGGGATCAACTAGGAGACTGTTGCACTCATTGTGATCATGGTAAGAGATGGTGGTGGCAGTGGAGAGGGAGCAGAGTGGATATATTTTGTGGAGCTGTCAAGACCCCTGGGCTTGGGTGTAAGGGAAAGGATTTTTTGAGAAATCCTTGGGACCTGAGCTCCTGCATTGGGGCTGGTGTTCATTATTGAAGAGAGGATGGGGTGGAATGTCAGGAGAGTTCTTCTGAATGTATTATGAGGTGTCTGTTTGACACCAGAGAGGTGATGTCAAATAGGCACCTGTCTAGAAGCCTGGGAGAAGGACCTGCTTAGAGATAAAGATTGAAGGGTCATCTGTGTGTAGAGGGCTTTTAAAGCCACAGACTAGCTGAGGTCATTCTGGATGCAGAAGGTAGGTAGAGAATGGGTTGCTAAGCCCACCTAGAGCAGGAGGAGCTGTGGTGAACCATGCACGTGTGAGATGGAAGCTGTGAGAAAGGCCTGGCATTCAGGTTTGTCCCAGCATCACATGCAGGAGATGAACCGCCCTCTTAAATTTGCATCTTTTGACATGGTATCAGAAGTTTTCTGAGTGGTCAGTTGTAACAAGGGAGAAATCAACTTTTTTTTCCTTTCTCAGGTTTTTTTTCTCCTTCTTTTCCTTTAGCAGACTTCACATTCCAACACAAAATGCTGGTGAAGTTCTGGGGTTAGAAACAGATGAATGAGACAGGAGCATGCAGTCTCCACCACATGTCTCTCAGTTCAATATTAGTGTTTTTTGGAAAGGAAAATCTGGCAGTTAAAAAAGCTTTTAATAGCAGTTGAACCATTTTTTTTTTTCAAACAGTGTTATGGGGAACCAAAAATGTATAAAACAGAAGTGGAGATGCTCTGGTTGAAGCCAGTTAGTAGGGCCAAGCTGCCTGCCTGGGTTTCTCACTTTCTCTTGATGGCAGATTCCTTGGTGAGTGCTTGGAACCTTGAGTAGTAGGAAGCAAGGCTTGCAAAATTGTAGCTGAGGAGACCATACCCAGGCAGGCAGAAGACCCAAGTTAGTGCAGAGCCATTCCTTCCCTGGAGCAGCGTTCTCTGGAGGGGTAGGTGCTGGCCACGTAAATGTTTTATTCAACAATAACTGGTGTTGAGTAGTGAGTGTACTATACAGAATGTTAAAAACTCCCTGTGGAGCTTGAAGAGGCCAACCCCTCTTGCTCCTGGTCTGGTGCTTGCTCTTTTTGTGTTGTTGGTTCTCAACCATGGCTACATGTTAGAATCAATCACTCAGACCAACCTAGTCGAAGTCATTTGGAGTCCTTGGGGTGGAACCTAGATTTGTTTCTTTCTTTCTTTCTTTTGGTGGTACTGGGGATTGAATTCAGGGCCTTGGGCATGCAAGGCAAGTGCTCTCCCACTGAACCCCAGCCCCAGTCCCAGCCCCAGGGGTGGGACTTCTGAAAACTCCCCAGGAAATTCTGAAGTACGCCAGGTTGAGAACCATCACTTTAATCTTCTGTTGACTACTTTTAGAATTCTTCATTGTAATTAAACAAATTGTGATTAAAAATAAGCAAAAGGAAATCTGGAGGGGAGTATCAGTAATACACAAGTGGCCGTAACATCTGAATCAGTGGACACTTCTGAGTTTGGGTTAAAATTTAAGCTGTGTGTGACATTCAAAGCTTGGTATTCATAAAGGCAAAGGTTACCCATTTCTGTTTTTCTCTAGCCACCTTTATTCGTTTTTCCTTTCTGAATATTTTAGGTTAATACAATGAAGTGTCTAACTCACAGAGGTTTTCCCCTCTTTTCTTCCCATACTTATTAGCCACTGTTTCAGTTCATACCTTACAGTTTATAGATGTCTGTCCACTTCCTGTCTTAAAACATGGTGGCAGTGAGCTTTACTGGTAAGTGGACATCCAGTATGGAAAGACATTAAGTTTTATAAGATAAGCAGTTTCTGAGAATCTCAGTTGTTAGAAAACTTATGTTGTTGACTTTGTCAGGGAATGATCCAGAAAAATGATTGAGAGGTTAACCCAAACCTGATGTAGGGCATTCTCAGAGAAGGAATTGATTATTAATGCCCTCATAATTTTTTCCTTGAGGGTATTTTATTTGTATGCGTGTAATTTTAACCATCCTCATTGTACATCTCTAAACTTGTACTTCTCTCTGACATTGACTTAACCCCACAATAACAGGAAATTCAGCCTGATTTTTCAAATATTTCACAAGTATGTCATGATGGTTAATCTCACTTTGCTTTCTAACTTTCCCAAATAGTTGTTTTCCACCTAGTCCACTCAATAATTTATAATTTTCTTATTGTTGGATTGTTTCATATTAGTTTTTTTGGTGCCACTAAATTATCTAATTTTGATTTTCTGTAAACGGATAGCAGTCTTAATGGTTGAGAGATCTGTATCATTTCATGTTTTCTTGAGGTTGTATCAGTAATTCAGTTGACTCTTTAGTTGACTTTTTAAATTTTTGAAATGTAGGTTAGATATGTTACACATATGTGAATAAATTGGGTGTCATGTATGTATATATGCATCCTGTATATATGTGGGTATCTGTGAGTGCTGTGAATGTATGGATCTTCTTAGGTACAGGTGGTAAGCACACTGGTGGAAGGCAACTCTTACACTAGTACACACAACGTGGTGTACAAGGTTTGAGTGTGTATGTTGGATCTGACGGCCTTTCCCCCTCTTGAATACCCCTAAGTTATGCTGTGCTTCCAAAATATTATTAGCACTTTTTAAGGATGTTTTGGAGGATTCAGTGACTTAACAGGTGTAACACAAATAGACCCCTTATGAAACATGAGGTCGCTTGCCCAGGGTTGATATGTATAGTAAATAATAAGACACGAAGAGTACTAACTATAATGGAAAAGGTTGATACACTAGATTACATTAAAAGCTCTTCTGTTTGCCAGAGACACCAGTAAGTGAATGAAAAGTCAACTCATACAATGAGACTGGCCAACATAGGCCTATTCAGAATATTTTAAGAATTTCTATGTCAATATTAAGATAGACAGACAACCCAATTGAAAAGTGAACAAGAGACTTGAGCAGGCACTTCACAGATGGTTAGTAAACACAGGGAAAGATGCTCAGCTTTTTTTGTCAACAAGGAAATGTAAAGTAAAACCACAGAAAGATGGCCATTGTACATCAGATGGCTAAAGTAAAAAAGACAACAGCAGATGTTGGCAAGGAGCAGAGCAGTGGTCATCCACATTAGTTTAACCACACTGGGAAACTAGAATTATCCATCAAGTAGAAGATAGCATGCCACACATCTTAGCAATTCTACTTGTTACATATGTTACCCACAAAAATGTGTGTGTATGTGTACATGCACAAGAATGCTCTCTGGAGCATTATTCAAAATTCTCTAAAACAGGAGCAGCCTGAGTGCTTATCAACAACAGAATGGAAGATGAATTGTGATATGTTCATAAAATGTAAAACTATAAAACCATGAAAGTGAATGAACTAATGCTGTATTCAAGAAATGACTAACATCCACAGACATAATGTTGAAAGAAACCAGATGCTTAAAATTAAATATTGTTATATTCTGTGTACAAGTTTAAAGCAAGTTTGAAAACAGACAGAATGAATTTATGGTGTTGGAATCATAAGTAGCTACCTTTGGAGGGTGGGGAGGATGTGGTAGTTGGGCTTCCTCAGTATTGGTAATGTTCTTTTTCTTGGTCATGGGCATACACACAGATACATGTCTGGAATAGTTTTACAAAATGTGTGGTATCCAATTCTGTTTTTCTAGAATTGATACAGTTGATGCTAAGCTGTTGTTCAAGGACATATAAGTAGTGTCCGTCAGTCATTACTCTTTGAGGGAAGCAGACTTCACTGGGAGTGTTGTAGCATAAAGGACCTATTTATTACAGGAACAAGGTGTTATGCAACTGTGGGAGAAGCTGGAAATAACAGTCCAGAAGAAGAGAAGTGTAGAGTCAGAGAAAAGTCACTAAACTACCCACTTCCGAAGCACAAGCATGCATGGCCAAGTTAGAGCTCGCAAGAGGGTTGCTGAGGCCAGACAGGAACACTGCTGGAGTGGGACCACACGGGGAGTCAGGTGAAGAAGCCTGTGAAGAGCAGCCGCTGATTTCATGGTGTGTTGCCCAGCTCTGGTGGGAGCTGGGGGTTGGGGGGCAGGCCCAGTGACCAAGGGAAGAACCATGGAAGGGCATGCACCAGGCTGAGGCTGGTAGCGCTGCAGCTCCACTTCTTTGGGAAGCAGTGGCTGGTTCACTTCCATCTCTTCTATCTGTTGCCACTTCCAGCTCTGCTGGCCCTGGAAAGTAGCTGAATTCCACTGTTTCCTTTTCAATCTTTTGCAGTTCCAGGGAAGGGCAGCCGGGAAATCCAGCCCAACCAAATCATGTGGGTTAGAAGGTGCCGTAGTGATAGTTGCACAGTTCTGTGACTGTATGAAAAATACTGCTGAAGTGTGTGGACTTTATGTGAATTATATCTCAGTAAAACTGTTACTTGAAAACTACCACAGGTTGAACTTTAAAGAAAAGCAAGGAAACAATTGGGACAAAAGTCAAGACGGTAATGGCCTGGGAGGGAGGGTGTGGAGAGGAGGGACTGTGAGCTGTCTTCTAAGGTTAGGAAATTCCCTTGAAGAGGGTTGGGGTTCCATAATTGTTGCTTCATTATCATGTAGTCCTCTGTAAGTGGAGTATTGAAGAAAACACAAGAAGACATGAATTTGCAGTTCAGTGATGGAAGGCAGTGAAATCAGTGCAGTTTATAAAGTTAGTGGGGCTCGGTAAGATGTGGCCCTCATTTTCTAACTTTGTAAAGGTTAGAAGATGTTAATGTGGCTGTAAGTGTTCTTCTTGAGGTACGGTTTTAGGGCAGCCGTTGCTTCTCATCAACTTGGGTCTGTGTTACCCTATACAGCTATTCTTTGGAAAACTGGGGGCAGGAGCTGTGATCCACTTGTTAATCAGGTCTCCAGGTCTCCTGACAGTCCTAGTAAATTTTGAAAATAGGTCAGTGGGATACTTCTGTCACTTTCCACTGTATGTATTTGATTTTGAAATTCAAACTAAGATTTCTTTGTACTTAAAAGTGGGTTTTACAGATTATTCAGACTTTCATATCAGATCTGTTTTAATTATCAGAGAAATCAGAACAGTCTCATCAACTGAAACTTATTGGAAAATGTCCTTATCTATTCTCCATTTACTGGAGCCACTTTTCATTTGAATGTTTGTTATGGCTCTTTTTATTCTCTTTGTAATGAGGAAGCAATTGCCCAAATAAAGATATGCAGCTTTCCTGCCTGGGGCTGTAGTTGTACCATAGTTTCAGTGGATGTGAAGGCTTTTAGGAAGTTCAAAACCAAGGCTGTCTTTGTATCATTTGTATGCAGAAATTAGATTTTTTTTTTTTTTTTTTTTTTGCTGTAGTTACGGAGACTTTTAGTTGCTTCTCTTGGTGTAGAACATACATACAATGTTTTTTGAATGCGATGAGTTTTTTGGGATAGATTATTTCTATGTGGATTAAATTTATGTCAGTCAAGCCTCCTTAATATTAAGTTATGACACCACTGAACTATTATAAATCTTTAGAGAATCAGTTGTTAGATAATGAGATTTTTAGGGTATGATTTGAGTCAACTGTCAATTTTTTTTACTTTTTCCATTAAGAAATAATAACTTTTGGTGAATTTTCTAGACCAGTTTGTTGCTAAGCATTGGATCTGCTCTTCTTTTTCATTCAGTGGTTGTTTTGAGTGCCCACTTATTCATGATACTTGCTAAAGCAGTAAGGCAGACCATATTCAGGGACTCTGTCCATGGGAGTACAGCAGTGGGGTTTTGTAGCAGAGGCAAACAACTGGGCATAACTTCAGAGACAGGACAAATGGGGATTTGTATCCAAGGAGCTGGACGGGAGTCAGTGGATAGAAAATTACTAAGAAGAAAGATAAGAGTAAGGGGGATTCTAGCTGAAATCCTTTAATGGGATTCTTGCCAAAAGCAGGCCGAGATGATCAGACATAACCTCAGAGATGATAAGAGGTTGAGGAATCTGAACAGTTATCAGATATTGAGGGTGGGGCTCTGGCTAAACTGTGCTGACAGGGTACTTGCTGACAGCCTGATTAGGGTGGATACCAAAGGTTAAAGTGCAGGTGAGAGGAGGGTACCTGGAGCTTACCTAGATTTTTTTCAGGAGACACTCAAATATTTCCTCTGGCCTTGCGATAAGCTAGCCGTTCAGAGGTATGTAGAAGGTGTCCAGGATCTTATAGGTTAAATGGACATAAAGTTTGATTGCATTGTGGTGTTTTGGGAGTATGATAACTTATAGAGCATGTGTGAGTAGGATGAACTTGGGCACAGAGGCAGCACTGACAAAGTCTGCTTGAGCATGCAAATATAGGTAATAAAAAAAGGGCACTAGAGCTGTGTTTGGAATGTGATTAGGAGTTTGCTAAGCAGATAGAATCAGCAGGAAAACTCTAGGCTGATGGGAATACATGTACAAAGGAATAGAAGGAAGAAATTTGGCTTATTTGGGTAATTGGAGAAGGCTGGCTGAAGGTTTGAGGTGAGGGGTGAATGAGTTGAGGTTAGAAAGATGGTAGCGAGATCACAGAAGCCCTGTCTGTAGTGTTGGGTTTACATTTTGCCTCATAGGTAACAGGGATTATTTGAAAGATTTTAATCAGAAGAGTAATTGATCAGGCTTTCATTTTACACAGTTACTCTGGGGTCAGTGTATAGAATGGCTTGGAGAGAGAAGCTGGCAGTTTGGTGAGGAATCCAAGTCAGAGTTAATCAATTAAGACCTGTTTTTAGGCAGTGGCAGTAGAGGAGGATCTGACTTGAAAGCTAAAATTAGTAGGATTTTAATGTGACCTCTTAAGATGTGGTGGCTATTGCCCTTTTCCTAAATTGAGAAAGTACAGATTAGCTAGAGAAAAGATGGATTTGAATCACTTATGTACTTAGTTAATAGAAATATGACTAAAAGGAGCAGTTAGAATTTGGGACTGATATACCTTTTTAATAGATGAAGGGGAGGCAGAGAAAAGGCATTTTTGGGAAAATAGATAACTTTCTAGAAAGGTAAAGGGCCCTTAGGAGAATAGTTCTGTGACATTGTTTGGATGTGGTCTGTTTAGGTGTCTTCTAAGAAGATTAGGATTGTTCCTGGGGAGGAGATTAATGGCAATTGAGTTCTTTCCATTTCTTTTGGGAGGTTCTCCTTTTAGGCTGATAGGGATTTTAGGAATGCAAATGCCTTTAGCTTGAAATAATTTTTATACCACAGTAGTTGCTTCTTGATCCTTTCTTGATAAAGGAGAGGAGAAATTACTGTGATTCTGACTTAGTGATAGTGGTGCTATTGATAGTGAAGTACACAAAGAAAAGCATGTTTCAGAAGTGTAAAAATTTTATTTGTATAATCGAACTTGGAGCACCTGTGGAACATACAGGTAGAGATACTAGGAAGTAATTGGATATAGATCTGGGAGCTCGAGAGAGAGCTCAAAGAAGCCGAGGGTATGGATGAAGTATACCTAGGAGAGTAGGAAGAGTGGGAAAAGAAAAAGGTTCTAGAGATGAACCAGAGGAGGTTGGAAAATGAGGGAGATGGGGAAAAATAAAAAAGAAATTGAGCTTATAAAGGAGACTATAGGGAGAAATAGCTGAGGACAATGAGAACTGGGAGAGTTATAGAAACCAAGGGGGGACAGGGTAGCAGGGAGAATAAGCAGTAGGGATCTACAAGGTCAGGTGCAGAGTAGAATTATATATGTTCAGAAAATATTTTTTGATTCAGTGTATAATAATGGTATAGTTTTGAGGAGGAAATGGAGTATTGTTTATTTAAATGAATTTGGAACAGTTGGCTTACCATTTTCCTTATGACAAAATACATCTAAAAATTAAATGTAAAAAATTGGAAGTGATAAAAACACTAGAAGAAAATATGGGCCAATATGTAGGTGTCAGACTAGAATTCTGTACCCAGCAAAAATATTCTTCACCAGTGAGAACAAAATTATTACTTGATCAACAAAATTTATTAACTGATAGAATAACAAAGAATCAGAGGGCTTAGAAAATCTTAGTAACATAATTAGTAAACGTGACCTAATTGAGATGTCATTTAGTAGTAGACTAGACAAAATGGAAGAGAGAGTATTTTGAAAAAAAAGAAATATTCAAAACAAAATATGGGATATAACAAAACATGAAATAAATACATTCTGCCTAATACAATAGACTATTCATTCTTCTCATATGCACAGAGAACATTTACCAAAATTGCTGATCCATAAAGCAAGCTTTAACAAATTTCAAGACTAAAATTAGACTGTCAAACTTAGTATAACGATAGGTTTGATATTTGGAAAATTGATCAGTATAAAACTTGCAGAAAATAATGTGATGATGTCAATAGATGCAATATTACCACTGGTAAAATTCAACACTCATTAAACATGAAATAGCATATTATGATTAAAAGGTAACTTCCTTAATCTGGTAAAGGTTAGACTCAGAAAAAAGGTTAGACTTCTGGCATGCATCATGTTTAATGGTGAAAATGTTGAACGTTTTCCTTTAGAGGCTGGGGAAAAAATAAGTTATTTTTAATATCACCATTCCTGTTTATTAAAGGAAATTCTACCTAATTAAATTATAAGACAAGAAAAATGGAGTATGGAAGTCAAAATAGAATAAATCTGATTTTATAGATGACACAATAGTGTATGCACAGAGACTAAAAATATATTCTTACAACTTATTTTAAATACTAACCAGACTGCAAAACTCAAAGTAACTTCAGACCCATTTTTATATGCCAGTGACAAATAGGAAACGTAATAAAATATATCAGTTGTAATAACATAAAAATCCATATTTTTCAGAAAAAATTTAAATCTAAAGCAATAAACATTATTGAGAAATGTTAAAGAACTACAGAAGGGGATATACCATATTCATGGATTAGAAGACCCTATTGTAAAATGTTGATATGCCTAAAATTCATTTATGTACTCAGTATATCAATCAAAATGCCACCAGATTGGGTGTGTGTGTGTGGGGTGTGTATGTGTGTGTGGAAATTAACAAATGGATACTAAAATGTACACGAAAATGTAAGCATCCAGGAATAGCTGAAAAAATTTTTGAAGGACAACAAAGTGAGCAGATTTATGTTTCAGGGTAGCAAGACTTATTATACAGCTATAGTAATACCATACTCTTGTATGGTTCTAGTAAAAGACTAAACGGGCACACCAATTGAACAAAGTAGTCCAAAGAGAGACCTACATTTGTAGGGCACTTGATGTGTATTACTTAAGAGGCCCTGCAGTGTAGTCCACAAAGATAGTCTCTGCAGTAAACGGTTTGTCGGGGCTGGGGACACAGCTCAGTGGTAGAACAGTTGCCTAGTATGTGCGGAGCCCTGGGTTTGATCCTCATCACCATCCATCAATCAATAAATAAAATTAAATAGAAAAAGAAAAAATATATTTGGTTAATTACATACTTATGGGAAAAACAAAAATGAAACAATGATACTTTTTTTTTTGTGTGATGCTGAGGACTGAACCTAGGGCCTTCCTCATACTAGGCAAGCATACTACCATTGCATTGAGCCACATCCCCAGCCTAAATAAAACAAAAATATGAGACACCTACCTATGCCTGACAGATTTTTTTCCAAATTTGTATCAGTCTGGATCCAGTTAGGAGGAAGAAACCAGTAAATTGAAAGAAAAGTTTAATATGAAGATACTAGTTAGAACAGGGAATTTAAGTTATAAGGGATTGACTAATAAAAAGGCAACAAGAACTCTATAGAAAGCAAGGATAGCAGATACATGGAGCAGCTGCTGCCTCCAGTGCTGAGATAGAGGGCCCCCTTCCCTCAGGACTATGACAAGACTATACCCAGAAGACATGGTTCTGGTTTATTGTGTGGCAGACAAGTCCCTGGAGTGTCACACTGGTGGTGCTTGATGGGAATCTATTTCTGGATTTGGCAGAAGCCACTCTGCTGGGCTCCAGAGAAAAATGCTTCATGGGGAGGTGTCCACTGTGGTATCTTGCTAAAACTACCCAGGTAGGATGCTGGGGAGCTGCTGGGCATTTCTGACTGCAGTGTGCTACGGTCTCCAGAGGCCAGAACCACTGTGTATACTGCAGAAGCTGG
The DNA here is from genome assembly GCF_964194105.1 of Spermophilus citellus. Lineage (NCBI taxonomy): Eukaryota > Metazoa > Chordata > Mammalia > Rodentia > Sciuridae > Spermophilus > Spermophilus citellus. The sequence continues at coordinate 135,196,846 of NC_138191.1, read as the reverse complement.
ATGGTGGAGTAGCCACTCGGGGTGCAAGAGCTGGTTGCTGTGGAATAACACACTTACTGTAGAAAAACCTGGAAGGCTGTACATATCAAGATGCCAAGATGGTGCACACGTTTGTTTCTTTTTCTTATTGGCAAATTGGGTTATGATGATTTTTCCTCCCTTCCATATTAAGTTCAGCATTTATTCAATAAAAGTCATTGCGTGTTTCTTCTGAGCTATACTGGATACATGGGAACGGACAAAATAGACATTGCACTTGCCTTTGCAGAGTTTGTGGTGTGGTCGAATAGCCAGCTATTCAGTTGAGCTGCTTCTTTGTGCTAGGTATTGTTCTGGTCCTTGGGGATGTATATCTTGGTGATCAAGACACTCTTGCCTTCAAAAGGAAATAGCTATCGAGCAGATAATCATGAATAGCTGCATCTTAGGGAATCATCTAAAGGGGCAGAAAGGGAAAATTCTGAATTGTCAGTTCAGAGATGAGAGATCAGGATGGGGCTTATGGGAAGACCTTGCAGTGGGAAAGAGCTTGGCTCATTTGAAGAAGTGAGACTCAGGGAAACTTGAAAATAGGGTGATGAAGACAGTGTCAGGAGAAAAGGCCCCAGTAGGGGCCAACTTGCTCTCAGCCTTAGGCCACCTCGGGAACTAGGGTAGCCCAATGAAGGTACCCCCTGTAGAGTTCTACAGTCAGAGCCCAATGGATTCTTTTTAGGTGTTTTTATTGCCATCTTGTGGTGTGCTGAGTGGTCATTTGATTGGAGGCAAGACTGGCGGTCTTGAGACCTTGCGCAAATTTGCAGGAATCCAAGGATGCTCAACGATGGAGCTTGACATACATGGATTACTTGGGGATGGGGTTTGGAAATAAAATCAGACTTGGGGATGGATTGAATGTGGGCTAGGAGGGAGATGGAACTGTTGAGAATGACTTCCAGGTTTCTGGAATGTGAAGCCATTTTTCTCTGTACTTTTGAAATGAGTATAACTTACTTGTTGAGTTTAAAAAGTAAAAGAAACTTGAATTTGGAGATGAGGAAGGCTTTGGTAACCAAACAAAAATACAGTTACAGAGGGAGATAGAAAGTGAAGAAAAGGTGATGTTATAGATCTGCAAGTTCTTAGAGAAGCTGTAAGGTAGAAGGCTAAGGTAAGGCTGTGGGACAGAGGGTGTCGGGTTTTGTTTTATAGATGGGGCAGATGTGAGAACTTCTTTTGGGATGGAGAAACCATAGAGAGAAGAGAATTATCTGCATTTCTTAACAGATAATTGGATGTCTGTATGCGAGGCAATATTCTAAGTCCTTGCAGTATAAACCACAATACATATCCCCCTTTTCTGGGAGCCTAACTTCCAAAGTGGGGAGATGACAATAAATAAATAATCTTCCAAGTGCATTATAAACAGAAAAAGAAATAAAGCCTGTTAATGGGGAGGTACAGGAGTGCTGAGGTGGGTGGACAGTGGGATGTGATTATATGCGGTGGGTGGCATTTATGGACTTGATGCCACTAGAATGTAAGATACAACAGGGAAGGGATTTTTGTTTTACTCACTGTTATCTCCAGAATTTAGAATGGTGCCTGACATATAGTGCTCAATAAATAATTGTTGTATAAATCAATTGATTATATACTATCAAGGATGGGATGAAATGAGTTGTGGAATACAGTTGTGAATGAAGATGTAGGGATATAAGTACCCATATTCCCAATTCAAATTATAATTATCTTTGCTATAATTATCTTTGGATTCAGCTATTTAGTTGTATTTTGGATCCTTTGGTTATCTTTGTTTCATGGCTTTAGTTTGGCTTGCTGTATGTTTCTTAGGTATATTAATATAATTTACAAACCTTACTTATCCTTAGGCACATTACTGAAATGAGAAGTGACTGTTCTCAGTAATTTAAAAATAAAATTTGCACTATTATATTGGTTTATATATTGAAGATGTTTAATAACCTGTCTTGCTTTCAGCATTATGCTGCTTTAAAGTGGTGTGTGTGTATGTATTGTGGTTGTTTTATGCCAACTAAAGAAACCAGTTTAGCTGGGTTTAAACTGCAGTGGTTGTATGTTAAACCAAGTCACACTCTCCTTGCTGTTCCTGTTTTGATCAGTCAGTTGGGCTGATCCCATAGCGAGTCTTTTCATCGACTTTGCGAAGTTCAGCCTTATGACAGTGTTCTAGTTTATTTGAAATCCTATGGCAGGCTAGTCCTCTCTGCTTTAGGCATGCATGAAGAAGACTGTCCTCTGTGTGCTGAGTCTCAACTCTGTGTTGGGGATTCCAGTGCCATACATGACTTTGTTCTAGCTCAGGGAAGTGCTGGCTTCTGGCAGCAGGGCTTGCTTTTGTCAAAAAGAATTGACACAGGTGTTTTAAGACCAGTCAAAGCTGGAAGTTCCCTTATGTTTCAAAGATTTCACATATTAATGAGGAAAAGGGAGCATACAAAACAACTATATCCTTTTTTGTCATAGGTTGTCCTTTCTTAGAGAAATCACTTTATCTCTCTTGTAAAAGTGTATAAAATATACTTAATTATAAAAGTAATAAATGGTCATAGAAAAGATTCTAACAACATAGGAGTGTGGAGGTTAAAAAATGGAAAAATTTCTCTAAAATTGTACATTGTAGAAGATAATATTGCTATCAATTTGATTTATATTTGTATTAGTCTTTTTGTTACCATATAGAATACCCAAGTCTAGGAACTTTATAAAGTGAAGAGGTGTATTTAGCTCACAGTTTAGAAGGCTGAAAGTCTCAAGATTGAATGGCTCCATTGGTTCAGCCTCTGGTGAGGGACTGATGGCTGATGGCTGGAGTGCATATGAGTGGGAGAGATCACATTGCCCAATAGGAAGACAAGGTGGGTGGACTGGACCCAGGCCCTTAGAATAGCCCCCTTGTGACAACCAACCAGGGTCCTATGAGAAGTACCTTAACCCCTTCTGAGGGCATTCCCCAGTTGATCTAAGAAGCTTCTACTGGGCCCTACCCTGTTGAAGGTTCCACATCCCCTTCCAGTACCTCCATCCCTGGGACTAAAGCCTCTGACACGTATAGACTTTTGGGGCCACACCCAAACATATCCTTATCCGTATGGTAATATCCTTATTTGGATTTTAAAGATGCATATGTACATCATGTATGTGTGAGTAATATATATCTGCATGTAAGTATGTGTGAATGCAAGTACACACACATAGAAGAGGAATCATATACACGTCTTAACTGTTTTCTTCTCCTAACAATTTATTATGGGCATTTTACATTTCAGTGAATGTGTGTGTGTGTGTGTGTGTGTGTGTACGCTTGTGTGTGTGCATGATTGCATAACACAGTGTTCCATAAAGAATTAAGTCATCCCATATTTTGTTTTTGTAAGTAGTGATGCACTTAACCTTCTGTTAACTGTTTTCGTGAGGGGGTGTGTGTGGGGTTAATTGGGATTGAACCTAGGGGCACTGTACCACTGATCTACACCTCCAGCCTTTTAAAATTTTATTTTCAGGTAGGGTTTTACAAAGTTACTGAGTCTGTCCTTGAGCTTTCCATCCTCCTGCCTCAGTCTCCTCTGAGTAGCTGGGATTACAGGTGTGCACCACCTTGCCCAGCATGTTCACATATTTTTGCACACTTCACTGTTATTTTCTCAGAAGACAGAAGGGCTTGTCAAAGTGTAAACATTTGCATATAACCTTGTGAAAAGATACCAACTTGTATTCTCAGTTACCAAATACGAGCGTCCCATTTCCCCAGACCCTCACCAACACCAGGTGTTACTACCACTCTTAAATCTTTCTCAGTCTAACAGGTGAAAACTTATGTCTCCTTTTGATTTGCATTTCATGTTTCTGTGATCTAGCATGTTCTGACCATTTGTATTACTTTGTTCTTTATTCTTTTTAGTTATAGACAGTAGAATATATTTTGACATATACATACATGGAGTATAACTTCCCATTCTTGTGGTTGTATGTGATGTAGAGTTACAGTGGTCAGATATTCATATTTGTGTTAATTTTTTTGATATCTTTTTTGAACTATCTTTAGTCCTTTGTTCTTTTTTTTCTTGGTAGGTTCTTTCCCCTTTTTCTGATTTCCGAATGTTTTTTTTAAAAAAATGTATAATTTTTCTCCTGTTAGTCATCTGTATTTGTCTTTATTTATTATTATTTTTTAACTTGATAAATCCTCATGCCAGTTCGGTGACTCATGCACTCAACTTTGAATCTTCTAGCATTGGTAGCAAACTTAGGAAAGTCTTCCCCATACCACTAACTAGATGTTCTGTTTGCTTTTTTGTTTAGAATTTTATCCTCAAGATGTTTAACAGCTAAATAATTTTTCAGATATATGGGCAGGGTGAAGTAGAGCTCTGAGTTTTCTCCAGAACACACACTTATTGTTGAATTGTTGATGTTTTATTGCTGACTTAAAATGCCATCTTTAGGGCTGGGGTTTTATGGCTTAGTGGTAGAGTGGTTGCTTAGCATGTGTGAAAACCTGGGTTCGATTCTCTGCTCTGCATATAAATAAATGAATAAAATTTTAAAAAATATAGCATCTAAAAATATTAAAAAAATGCCACCTTTATCATGCTCAGTTTTTACAGATACATGGTTCTTGATAGCAGGACTCTGCTCAGCAATCCATTTGTTCTGTGCCTCTATCAGTAGTACATAATTTTCCTTTCCTTACATATTAATTTACTTATTCCCACATATTGTAAAGAGAACATTACTGCTTCTCTTCCCATCTTAAATATCTTCTCAGAAAACAGGAGTGTGACTTCAGTACACATTCATTTATGTGAATTGTCTCTGTACTAATTTCAATAAGTTGAGGTCATATAATCTTTCAGAAGTTGTGGGTTGAAGGGCTGGGGTTGTGGCTGAGCAGTAGAGCGCTCACCTTGCAGGTGCTAGGCCCTCGGTTCAGTCCTCAACACCACATTAAATAAATAATTAAATAAAATAAAGGTATTAAAAAATTTAAAAAAGAAGTTGTGGGTTGATAAAAATGTAAATAGAGCAACTGTCTTTGCTGTGGAAGATGGAATTGAAATAATCGTTACCTGTATTTCTCTAGTCATCACTTCCTAGCCTTTCTCATATCTTAGAATACATCAAGAATAAATATATTTTCAGGGCCACTGGGCAGATGGAGGAGTGCTCTGGGTGTGGTCTGGATGGCCTGTCCCCTCACAGGGGACCAGGGATCAACACCTGCAACCCATTCTTTGTGTGCTGCACCTGATTAGGAAGTATTCAGGAAGCACTGCTCTAGGCTAATGTACTCCCACTTCAAGATTTTTGTAGGTCTTGACAGTTTGATAATGATTTAATATTTGGAGAGCCAGATTTCTCTAAAAATGTTTTTATTGGGGGTTGGGGTTATAGCTCAGTGGTAGAGCTCTTGCCTCGCACATGTGAGGCACTAGGTTCAATATTCAGCACCACATAAAAACAAACAAACAAAGATATTGTGTCCATTTAAACATTTAACAAATGTTTTTATTGTGGTGAGGTATACGCAATAGAAAATTGACTCTCTCAGTGATTTTTACTTGTACAGATAAATAGTGTTTTTAAACACAGTTGCATTATTTTGTGACCATCACCACTGTTCAGCTCAGAATGCTATCTTCCCAAGCTATAGTTTTGTCCTTATCAAACGCTAATTCCCCACACCACTCTCCTAGCAATTACTGTCTACTGTTCATGTACAAATCTGACTACTCCAGGGTCCTCAGAACGTGGAGTCACACAACATCTATTCATTCATTCATTCATTCATTCATTCATTCATTCATTCATTCGACTGGCCTCTTTTAACATGGTGTCTTTAAGGTTCATCCACGTTGTAGCATGTGACAGAACTTCCTTTCTTTTAAAGGCTGAATAATATTCCATTATGTATAGACCATTATGTTTATGCATTCATCCAATAATGAACACTTGAGTTGCTTCTACCTTTGGATATTTTGAATAGCACTACTGTGAACATGGTTGGGCAAATGTGAGAGCCAGACTTTGTGCAGAGCCAGACTTTCCTCAGGGCTTGATCCTAGACTTTTCTTTCTGTGACCATTAAATGTGGATATTTCTCAGGAATTAGACCAAGGCCCTTCTCCTCTTCCCCTTTGGTTTTCTAAAAGTGAAGCAAAGAGATTTTGTCAGTCTCATCTTGTACATGAACAATATGACCTTTTTCTTTTTTAAAGGGGACAAAGCAACAAGAACAATGAATTACACTATTTTTAAAGGGTTTAACCCCCCCAGCTTTATGAGATATAATTGGCAAATAAAAATTATGTACATTCAAGGTTCACAGTGTAATGGTTTGATTTATATTATATATATATATATATATATATATATATATATATGTATTGCATAATGACGAACCATCAACACATGCTTCACCACTCATGTGGCACATGTGGGAGGAGGCAAGACCCTTGAAATCTGCTGCTTAGCACATTTCAAGTAAGTAGAGCAGCATTATTAACCATAGTCACCATGCTGTGTGTTGGGGCCCAGAACTTACTCATCTTACAACTGAAAGTACATCCCCTTTGACCAGCATTTCCCATTTCCTCCAGCCCCATCCCCTGTCAACTCCCGTTCTGCTCTCTGTCTTAGGAGAGTACTTCAGCCTCCCAAGTGCTCAAGTCATATCCTAAGAATCACTTTTAAAACAAACCTTCTAATTTGGGGTACTTTTAGAGTCACTGCAAAGTTGCAAAAATTTTGTGGACCCTAGTTGCTCTGTTAAAATTGCTATGGCTTGTTTGTCACCACCAGTGAACCAATATGGATATATTATTATAAACTGAACTCCAGAGGAAATTCAAATTTCCTTTGTTTTTCCCTAACGTCCTTTTCTTTTCCAGGATCCCACCCAGGATGCCATATTATATCTAGTTTTCATATATTTTTAAGCTCCATTATACTGTCAGTTTCTCAGACTTTCCTTTATATTATTAACCTTGACAGGTGAGGTATTTTATATGATGTTCTTCAATTTGGGTTTGTCTGCTCTTTCTGTCATCATTAGACTCGGATTATGGGTTTTTGGAAGGAAGACCACATCACATCAAGGGTTCCTGTTCTCAGTGTGACTTACTACTGGTGATGTAAACTTTGGTCACTTGGCTGAGGTACTATTTATCAGGTTTCTTCACTGTAAAGTTACCATTTTTCTCCCCAAAAGAGGTCATTTTAGAAACTTTCCCTGTTTTAAACTGTACTGAATCTAAACCACTTTGCACTGTATCTTTTTCCCAAGTAAGTTTTCCCAAGTAAGTTTCCATTCTGTTCACATCACTCTGTTTAAGCGCCACTCCTGTCTAGGCAGCAATGGCCTGTGCCCTGGCTGCTTTGAGAGTGGCCATGTGTCTCCTCTACTCTGGCCTCCTCCCACTTTGGTCTGTACCCAGAATGGTCTTTCAGAAATGCTCTTTTCTCAAACTTGTGAATAACTCCTATTATGCTTCAGATGCCATTCCTGCTCCTCAACAGTCAGGGCCTGTGTGACCTAGTCTGTCCCCTCTCTAGCCTCTGGCAAAGTACCTCTGACTTTGTTTACTGTCCCAGAGGCTGGTTTCCCACTCTGAATTACTTCAGCACTCTCTGCAACACAATGTGGTCCTTCCTGCTTAGATTGATGGGCACCCACCACCTGTGTTCCTTTAGTCTCAGCCTGACTGCTACTTACTCTTTCTCCATAAGCCAGCCCTAGGGTGGAGTTGCTGGCTTGCCTTGCTGTGTGTTTCTGTACTTCTTCCCTGTACCTGTCGTGTTTTGAATCAACTTCCATGCTAAGGTAGACCGGTGGAGACTTTCTCTGTTCTTTGTTGTGTATTCATCCCTGTTACCCGATAACTGAGCTTGCTCTGGAGTAGGTGCTTGATAAATATTTTTAAATGGGTTAATTTTGTCTTTTGAATGGAATACAAATACTCTTTGATATTAGCATGCAAGTATGCAGACAAGTTCTCAAATAGATGTCTCTAGTCAATTGATTGAATACCCTGGATGTTCTTTTAAATGCCTTGTGCAGGGTACAGCCATAGGTACAGTAAGGAATGGAGTGGTGTGTGTTCAGCCTGTGCTACTCTTAAGTAACCGCCTGTTTATTCGGTCATTCTCTACTTCAGCACTCACGAATCAGACTCTGTAGTGCCCTTTGCAGATTGTGGGACCTGAGTGTGTGAGCCTTTGGGGCCTGGGGGACAACCTGCAGGCCAGCCCCTCAGTGTTCCATTAGTGGAATAAGACCAATCTGAACAGATCCAGTTTGAATTCAGCTCTGTCAGTTTTAAGACTTACAGTACAGTCTTGAGCTCATCTGCAAAAAAAAAAAAAAAAAAAAAAAAAAAAAAAAAAAAAAAAAAAAAAAAAAAGGAGTATCTTCCTTGTAACCTGTGGAAGGACTCAGATAAGAAAAAGAATGTATGATGATCAGCATCACAGAGCTAATGTCCTTGCTTTTAGCTAAGCACCCTGCCAAACAGTCCATATTAATACTTTTTGTTAAATCTCACAGCAGCCCTATAGGTAGGGATGTTATTATTTTCATGTTCTAAATAAAGAAAAAGACTTAGTTGGAAAACCCAATAATTTGTCCAAGATCATGAAAGGAATAAAAGGTAGAGCTATTGCTGTGTATGACTTTTAAAGCCCAGAATGGACTCCTTATATCCTCCAGCCATGCCATCTTTAAGTGTAGCTTTGCTAGTTTGGGTTTTAAAGACTTTTCAGTCTTCTATTGGCATTTGAAGTCTTTAAGTCTTAGGAGGGAGGACCTTGTTACCAGCTTGATTTAATTCACATTGTAGCAACTTTGATATCTGTAACTGGTTGCCTGACATTGTATGTTTGTGGATCCTGGAGGACTGGGTTGGACCTACCTCGGCAGTAGGTAGGTCAGATTTACCTGGGGGTATTTACAGAAATGTAATTTCCTTGGGTGCTTCTTTGATGTCCTAAATTGTAGTCTTCTCCTGGAAGGATATGGGAAACTACAAGTGACACTATTTAGATAGGCGATTCTTATTTAGTCTGAAGCATGAGAATCAGTGACTAGAAGAAATGAGAAATGTCAGAGGATTCTTTCATTGTCTCAAGTTACAGGGAGACAAGAAGCAGTTCAGGTGCAGTAGCTCCATGGGTTTCCCTGTGCATCTCTTGGCATTCTCTGCATGGGCAGCCACAGCATAGTGATGCGGCTGTAACTGTGCAGGGGGAAGGCACATCCCTGGCATGAGCTCCTGTCTGCTGTTCTTATTCTTACACAACTTTATTGAGGAGCAGTTGGCATACAATAAGTTACACATTCTTTTTTTAAGATGAAGTTTTTATTTTTGATTCACACAGTAACTGCAGTGTGATAGGGTATAGTGTGATGTTTCAGTTCACATGTATGTTGTGTAATGATCAGGTCAGGGTTTTCGGCATATCCATTAACTCACTCACTCATTCATTCATTTATTTATTCATTCATTCATTGTGTTTTGTGTTGGGAATATCCCAAATCCTCTTCATTAGCTATTTGGAAACGTACAGTTGTCATAACCGTAGTTATCCTATGGTGTTATAGAACATTATAGAATACTAGAAGTTATTCCTTCTATCCACCTGCCTTCTGTACCTGTTAACCAGCCCTCCTCTTCATATCCTTCGAAGGCTCTAGTAATCAGTATTCTACATCTGCTTTTTTATGATGTCAGCTTTTTAGCTTCTGTAGAAGTGAGAACATGTTTCATTTGTCTTTCTATTAAACTGCACATTTCTGTGTCTGCCTTATAAGGTAGACACTGCATGATGTCCCCACACCATGATGGTAAGCACATGCATCAATCAGAAGTGTCAATCAGAAGAAATGGAAGCATTTCTGTCTTGCAGGCCCTTCTTCCCACTCTCTTTATTCTTTGTGAAATCTTTGAAACTGCTATGGGGAAAAAGTTTCCTTGTTGAGGGTAAAATGGTAGGTAGGAACGTATTGTGGTTTCAGTTTTTGATTTCTTTTTGAGGAATATAGTGGAAATAATATGATGATTATAGGTGTAGGTTACCATATCATTTATAGAAAGTTTTGAGAAACCGACAAGTATTCTAGACCATTTCTGAAAAGTTTGACAGGAAATGTACTTTTTGGAGGGTTGGGAAAGTGGCGGATGTGTGACTGTTGGTGGAGATGTGACTGTTGGTGGCAGGGGAGAGGAGTGACTGGTGGGTGCCATGTGGATGGGGGTTGCACATGAGAACCAAAGGCTGTTTTTCTTTGGGTTTTCATTGTATGGCATTTATTCTTCATGGGAAAAACTAACATAAATCACAACATGATATGGAATAGAAATATAATCCCCACTTAACTGGAGAATATATATTTAGCTCAAGTGCATTTTACATTTTATTGAATGGCATGATTTATTTATAATGTTTATAGATTAAAAATAAAATTTGCCCCATCACTGTAACTGGCTTTGGGTTGGGTGTTTCTTTAGTTGCTGAATACACTTGCTGAAGTTAGGTCTCTTTTTTTGGGAGGGGGGGTAGTACCAGGGATTGAACCCAGGCGCATTTAACTGAGCCACATCTCCAGCCCTTTGTATATTTTCTTTAGAGACAGGGTCATGCTAAGTTGCTGAGGCTAGTTTTGAATTTGAGATCCTCCTGCCTCAGCCTCCCAAGCTGCTGGGATTACAGGTGTGCATTGCTGTGTCCAGTACTGAAATTAGTTTCCACTGCAGAAAGCATTATATAATATCATTGAGTTAATAGCTATTTTTTTTTAAGAATTGGTAAAATGTGTGGGATTCAACTGTCACCTAGTTTCTCATACTCTTTGAATTTCTTTACTATATTTTTATTTATTTCCAGTTCTTCCATGTATTTATTTTGAAGGAATATGCTTGAGGTAAAAATGGGAGCATTTCTGTCATAATTTAACCTTCTTAGGAATATCATTTTTGCTCTGTGTCTGAGAGTTGAAACAATTCTTCGTACTTATAGATGACATTCCCTCCTCACCTCTACTGCTAAATCAATCAATCAATCAATCAAAACCAAAATGTAATGGAGAGTACACATCTCAGTTCCAGGTGGTGCTCACTGTGGGTGAGAATTCCCTGGAGAAAGACCCTTTGTTGGAGCACTAGTGACTTGATGTTCCATCAGAAGGGGCTCGGTGTGTTTCTTCTTTTAGGCTGGTAGCTCATGCGTGTGGTGGCACAGAGTCATTTCCAGGTTTAGACTAGCATGTATACTGTGCTTACACCCATAGGTTTTGGGGATTTGGTTGGGGCTTTTGAGTCCTTTCTCTCTTTAATTCAGTTACTAGTTACAGAAAGAGACTAGCTATAATTGTAACAAGTCTGCCCGAGGTTGACTATCCTTCTGTACCTCTCCCTATGAAAATATCTTGCAGGTTGACTGTTAGGGGGTTTGCTTTGGATTAATGATCACCTTTCAGTCTGTTAGTATTAATTCAGTTCATTCAGTCATTAACTGGCCGTGGCCATAGGAAGTGGGAAGCTGCTGGATAGAGAAGATGGGTCATTCTAGTTCATGAGCCACTGCTGTCTGGGGCCTGGGAAGGAGGCCGGAAGGAGGTTCCACAGAGAGAATACCTTGAATCCAATTTAGGACCAGGGCTAACCTCTTGGGGTATGTTGGGGGAAGCTACTTAGGTCCAGTCACCTTTAAGAATTCAGAGCAGAACTGTCATTTTAACAGTTTCCAGGGCAAATAGGCAGGTGTCAACCATAATAGCTGCTTACTGCATTGTTCCTGTGGGAAAAATATATGTGAGTTTCCCATACCTTCTTTGTAAGTGGACTGGCTCTGAGAATTGGCTCTTCTTGCTGTTGTGGGGGAGGGCAGGATGTGGCAGTTAGCTACTGGCTGGGGTTGTGTTGCCCCTGAGAGTTTCCAGCCGCTTTTTGCTTGCTTACTTGTATTGTGGGGTCCTTGTGAGGACCATGGTGAACTGCTTACTGCCCTTACCTTCCCTTACCCAATCACAAACTCATTTGGAAAACATTCCTAAGATCTTTCATTGATGTTTTGTTTTTAAATCAGCTAAAACATTTTTAATTTTGGCACAATTTCCTTCAAAGGTAGTTTGTCAGAACTGCTAAATATTTAGGTGGAAAGATGCACTCAGTTCCATGGAATCATTTGTGGGAATTCTGTTGGTTGTAATATTCAGGTGCTGAGGAACAATTCCTGACCACCTGGAGGTGGGGGCATCCTCTGGCAGTTGGTGTCTGGCACTTCTGGCAGGCATTAACTGGTAGAAGTTTAGGGCACCATTTTTTTTTTTTTTTGTTGAGTTAGTGAATTCTAATCATAACTTAGAACACTTTTTAAAGTCATCCATAAATACTTCATTGTCTGTTGTTAAGAGATTATTTTAAAAATACAGATTTTGGAAATGAATATTGCCCATGGAGCTATTTGTTCTGACTAGGCTTGTTGCTTTTCCTTACTAAGAGATATTGGGAAAACAAAACTTGACTAACGTCACACTGCTGGCTTCTTGCCTTTTGTTAGAAACCTTCTGAAATGGTCTAAATAATGATGCAACTAAAACAACGTATGCATTGTTTTGATGGGTATTGATTCCTTCTGTAGTGTTCAGAATTGCTTGCATGCCTCCCAGCATCAAATGCATATGTGACTGTGTGAGAGGAGCATTCCAGAAAAATGGAATGCTGCTTTACTTTTCAGTAGGTGTGTAACTTAAAGGGAAAAAGTCATGTTTTTAGAAATGTGGCCTTAAGGCACTAACCCACTTATATCCAGTGCATGAAGCTCTGCAAGTTATTTTAACACAACCTGATCAGAGGGAACAAAAATCTGGCATTTATAGTTTGTTTGTTTATTGATTGCCATAAGTCATTAGAAAGAATATCCTGTTCCTTTTAATAAAATCCTCTTGGACAGTTAAGTGTTGTGTTGTGGGGCAGAGCTGACCTGGGAGAATGTAGGTAGAAATGGCAAATGGGGATTTATGAAAGAATTGTAACCAAGTCAAGGTCCTTTTGCTAGTTGTGCTTCACCTGCTCTCCTGTGTGGCAGGATGTAATGTTTGTTGCTTCTTAGAACTTGCTGTCCAGTACACAGAAGTTTGGATTCTGAAATCAGGGAATGTAGCCTCTCAAGCTTAGTTTTCAGAGATGAAATGCTGAAGATGATCTTAGTAGTAGGCTCAACTGTTCGTTTTATTTACTAGTGAAATGAATATTGAAATTGTTTACTGTAACAGTTAATTGTTACACTGTTAACAGTTAACTTACTGTTGCTGAAAGTTAAGCAAATGTGTTGTGACTTAGGTGTTAGCTACATTTTTCAAAACAAAATTTAGCTCTTTTCGTTTTAAAAACATAAATTAGTTTGTTAATGGGAAAGAGTAACATTTGTTGAAAAATTAAGTCACTTGCTTTTTACCCTTTGTAGATCTTCTTCGTGTCAAGCCTGTATTAACTCCTTGTAATTCCAGTAGGACTAGCAAGTTATTTTGCTTAAAATGTCTTTTTCCCCCCCTGTGCAGTGAAAGTGGAATGTGAGAACAGATCTTAATAGATATAGTTACACAGTTTATTTTATCATGTATCACTTTATTGCTATCTTCTAGAACATTGTTATACTAAATGTTCCAATAATGGAAATTTTATGCAGCTACTTCAAATGAAAGAAATTTGCAAAAACTCAATTTTGGAACTCATTCCTTGAGGAGAGGGAAAAAACTCACCATGCTGTGACCAAATTAGATTTCTGATATGTTGGCAACTTATCAAACACTGTCATTTCCAGAAAACAGGGTGTGGGTTCCCACTGAGATATCACTGTTTCCCAATCAATGTCAATTTGAGATATTTTGAATTTTAATGTGATTGAATGGCCAAATGTTTACAAAGTTGTTGTTGGTAACAGGTAATTAAAAATTGGTTTTGTACCTAAATGAAAATGGCTTTATATGGAATCAGGAATGACCATGTTCAATTACCAGGGAGTCGTCTTTTCAAGAGCTTGATTTAAAATTCTCAGAGATATTAGTTGTACTTACTGGAGCTCCTTTGTTTTGCAGAGATCATGATGCAGCCGTCCTTTTGGATTTCTTTTTAATAATGTGTGACCCTTCACCTTTGATCCCCTGACCTGCATTACCTTGGTAACCATTTCATTTTTTAATTTAATTTCATTTTTAATTTTGGTGTACAAGCTGTAACATTTCATCTCTCAAAGTGTAGCACGCTGATTTCCTCAGATAGAGATACCCCTTTGAGCGATAAATTTGCAAAATGCTGTCTTCATTTTTTGTATTAAAATTCATTTCAGTTTTATAAAATAAAATATAATCTGTGTTTTCATCCTTTTAAAATTTAAGTTTAGTGAGTGTATTCCCTCATACAGGATAGTTCCTCTTCTACCAGTGTTTTGCAGAAGCTGAATTAAGTGACATTCATATGTAATGCACACCCCCCTTACCCCCACTCCACTGCCACTCCCTGTCACTCCCCTACTGTCACCACACAGCCCTGCCATTGCAGGATGATGACTTGTCTTCCCTTCAGAATAGTAGCAACTTGAATTTGTTAGTCTTAGCAGCCAGGTTCTGCACCCTTAGGTTATATTTTGTATTCTCAAATATTGTGGGGAGGGAAAGTTTAGAGCTTTATTTTTAATTTCATTTAAGGGCTGGAAGAATGTAAGCTATTTTCATTACCAGTGTTTGCCTTTCCCACCTCCTTTAATGTTTTATTTCTTTGAGACCTAAATTAAGGAAAAGTCACAGTTTTAATTTGACCAAAAAATGTGGTTTTGTCTATGCTGAAACTTTATCAGTGAGCTCTGCTGGTCCCTATATCAGATTGATTTTTGCCATTTGTTCTTATTTCATGATTGCTTTTCAATAATGTATTTTTATTGTAGTATTCTTCTTTTCAGAAAATTCTTAAAAGCAAAACAAACCAAAACCAAAAGTCAAACTTGAGTTAATTCTTTGAACTGGCAAAATACTCCAAGAAATTGTATTCTTAAAAACAAAACAAAACAAACAAACAAAAAACTGTGGACTCTCTTGCATGGCCCAGTGAAGCACAGATGATTTTTTAAGTGTCTCATTATTTTATTCTCTAACATTTAATGCTGATGTTTTAATTGCACACAGCTGAAGCTGCTAAATGAGTACTGAAATGGATTTAAGTCCTCTCTGAGCTTTGTTGATACCTATAAAAGTTTATATCATTCATTAGAACCACAAATTAAAATTAGTTGTGGTGAGCTGTTCATTGGAGATTGGAACTCTCACGAACACTTTAGCTCACAGGCTTTGTTTTTGCCTGTTACACCTATTTACCTGGAAAGCTGCTTTTGCCCTGTTGGGTATCCTTTCTTTTCACAGAATTGAAAAATATCAGAGTTGAGGAATACAAATAGACAACTCATCCTATGATTGTAAAGCCCCCGTGATAAGTGTTCCAGTGGTTGAGAGCAGCTTCCTTGCTGAACCTTGAATTTTAAGGTGATTTTTTTATTATAATGTGTTCCACTGTTGTGCAGAGAAATTTTCCAGATCCAGAAACTTTTTTTTTTTTTTTTTGGCCTTAGGTACGTTGTTTATTTGTTCTTTTGATGCCATGTCCTTCTAGCACCAAAGGAATGGTGCCTGAATCGCAGTTCATAGACTCACAGGGCTTTAGGGGACTGCTAGTCAGCTCCACTCCTCTTCCTGAAGGATGAGCTGGCCCATGGTTCCCTGGGGAGTCACAAGTTCTCTGATGACAGAGTCAGCTCTCCTGTGGGCCCCCATCTACTTGAGAGAGCCAGATAACTTTATTTATAGCCTGTAGTAGGAGATGAAGAGATATTAAAAGGTGCAGAAATATTTCTATTGTCATGTTTTATTTTGTGATTAAATCAGTTAAAAATTTTAAGGTTTTCTGATTAATACATTTTAAGAGAACCTAATTTTTCTAAGAGAGCTAGTACACAAATACACTTATTATTTTCAACGAACATTAGTTATATGGTTAGCATTTAGGACTTCTGGTAAGTTGTGAGGCACATGAATACTGTTTTTGTAATCATGATTCACTGAGAAAAACCCTTGTCTGAGAGTCAGAAAACTTGCTTTGGACTAGCATCAAGGTCTTTGGACATGTCACTGGTGTCTTTTGAGGTAGTTACCCCCAAACTAAAATATTCAAAGACAAAGAACTCGACACTTTAATTTGGGAATGAATACTGTGAAATCAGTTGTCTTGATTGACCACATAGGAGCTTGTAAAACATTTCGTTGATGCTGCTTCCATTTTATGTGTATGTGAAATGTAGATACTGTGTGTCTCCTACTTGCCTTTTAGGGTTGTTGGGAGGATAAATGAAACACACACTGGGAACTCAGAAGAAAGGTGCTTTTGAAACTGAACCTCATCCTATGGCTGTGCCAAGAGGCAGTGGTAGTGAACCCCGTGGTGAAGGGCCAGGACCATGGCTCTGGAGCCAGGCTGCCGTGGTTTGAATCCCACCTTGGCCTCTTGCAAGCGGTCTGACTGCAGCACATTACCTAACCTCCCTGTGCCTGAGTTTCCTCCTCTTTAACTTGAGGATGATAATAGTAGCACCTACTCAAAGGATCCTGGTGAGTTTTAGCTGAGCTGATATGTGCGGAATCCTTAGAGCTGCGCTGGCGTGTAGCAAGCGAGGCCACACCTGCACACCATGAGCAGGACATATACCTTGCACAAAATGACATTGCAGCCCCCCCATCCCCCTGCCCACCATTAGTCTTCTAACATTGATTTATAAACCATTGAATGCTTAGAGAGGGGTACTGCATAGTTGGTGATATTTAAGCACCTCTAGATAGAAGTTCAGTGGGTAAAGTTAAATTTGGCTTCCTAACCTTTTTGTAAAAAAGTTCAGCTCACTAGGATCTGCCTGACACTCTGAGTGTTCTTTTGTTTTAGCTGTTTTGGGTTATGGAGGCATAAGGGGAGAGGTGTGAGGGAGGGAGCTGCCTTTTGCCTAGTTAGCTTTCGTACCTCCACTCTGCTAAGTTGTCTAGCTGGCTTTCAAGGAGTCAGAGGGTTGAACTGTTGAGGGACTTTTACTTGACCGTATGAGGCTTTGGACTCCTCTTAAGTAGATCGAGGGACAGGACCCGCAGTTGTCCTTGCATGAGAGAGAATATGTGTTGCATTGTTCTCAGTGCTTTCCATACATTTTAATCACCCAGATTTATCCAGGAGGTGAATGGTGTGTTAACCCAGTTTTGCATCTGAAAATGCTGAGGTTTAGGTAGGGTAAATACACTTTCCTAGGTGCACATCCTTAGTAGACTGCACAGTTGCAGAACTGGCATTTAAATCCAGGTGCTGCTTACCTCCTGATACTTGCTGTCTTGCATTCACCTGCAAACCTGGTAGAACCTCTTAACAAGAGACTGTTCTGCTGTTTTCTCTGCAAGGACCTGAACTGCATATATTAGTGTCCCTCAGCCATTGGACCTTTTAAATGAACGGCACCTCTAACTTTTGTAAGAACTCATATGATGGAGTAGCTGGCTCTAACAATCCACTACTACACACACCATTATCAGGAAAGTTCCATTATATATGTGGCACTTGATCCTGGTGGCATATCTGGAATCACTCGTGTAGTGTTTTGTTTAAAACTTGAAGCACTAGTCCCATCCATGACTGATTGTGGTCTAGCAGAGAACCATTGATCAACAGGTTCAGATATATAGAAAGGTGGTTTTTTTTTTTTTTGTTTGTTTTTTTTTTTTTGCCTAGTTACAAACAAACAAAAATTGATTCTCTGTACACGCACAGATTTGTGCTTCCAGAATATGGACCAGTGCAATTAGTTCTGTAGTTGGCTACATTGTAGATTAAAATGGATCTCTAGTTTAATCATTTAACCAACACTGATCAGTACCCTTCCTGAAGGCAAAGCCTCAGCATCTATTCCCTAAATGCAGTCGTGTGTGAGAACCCCGAACGTCCTGAGAGGTGGGCTCTCACTTAGTTACAGGGTGAACCAAGTAGAGGGCCCTGTTTGCTTTCTTCTCCCTTTCACCTGTCTTCTTTCTCTTTTATGCATCCATTTTTCCTTTCTCCTCTCCTTCCCTTCTCCATAGTTCTGTCCTCCCTCTTTTTCTCTTTCTTACATTTATCTGTCTGATTTTGACAGTGTGACAATCATCAAGCTGTAAAGTACTTGAACTACTCCATGTACACAGCACATAGTAGGTGTTCAAATGAACTTTCTTATTTTTCTTAGCATTCGATTTTCAAAGGAGTAGGCACTACCCCTCATTAAGCCTGAACTTTGTTAGATTTTGTTTGTGATTGTCTATCCTAACTTGGTTTATCTTGTGAATTTAGATAGTTTAGTCTCACTGGTTCTGATAAGTGGAGGAACTCCAGGCTTTAGTCACTGAGTAGTACAGAAGCTTAGGGAATAGAACAGACTTAGATTGTTCTAGAGGCTGCTTTTATCAGGCTTCTAATGTATTTGCTTCTGGTATATTTTTAAGCCAGAGGATCTGTGTTTGCGGTCAGACCCCCTTTGTTTGGTGATGAGGAAGCTGCCATGGAGAGGGAAAGGCCCTTGGACTTGCTGCTGCTACCTCCTCTGGTAGCATTGTGTGTTGGGACAGAGAGCAGAGCAAACAATATGACAGCCTAGAGGTCTGCAGCTGACTGTTTGCCTCCAGAAATGTTGGAGAAGTAGTCACAGTAATCCTCCTTCTGCTTCCCCCTTTCACAGGAGAGGTGACCTAAGGGTGGGGCGATTCTGAGGGGAGTGGCAGGCCTCCCCAGCGTGGAAGTCGGGAGGCTGTGTGTGCGGCCCTGCACCCCAGCAGGTTGGCCCAGGCGCCAGCTGGCTGCCTTAGGAGTTCCTTCTGATGGCCTTTAGCCCTTCGAGGCTTTTCGGAGGCTGAGAAACGCGTGGTAAAGGTATGGAAAGGTGTTTTTGTCATTCTTCAGTGAAAATCTGCCCTAACCAGAAAGGGAGTTTCTGCCTAGGCAGGAAACCATTGAAAAAGCTTGTTTGTGTTAGTTATGGTTATTGTTTCCCCTGGAAACTGTGGCCGTGGTTACTGTGGTACCATGTGACAATCTGAGTGTTTAGACTAGATTTCCTGTTTTCCACACACATTTATAAGTGGGTTCAGAAATGCGCCTGTGATGAACATCACACATACCTGCCACAAAACTTGGATGGTCAGCTTGGTGTGGTTTTATGCACCTCTAAGCCCAGTGGCTCAGAAGGCTGAGGCAGGAAGATTGCAAGTTTAAAGCCAGCCTCAGCAACTTAGGGAGACCCTGAGCACCTAAGTGAGTCCCTTTCTTAAAATGTAAAGAGGGCTAGGGATGTGGTGCTGTGTTTAAGTGCCCTGGGTTCAGTCCCCTGTACCCAAAACAAAAACAAACAAACAAAACAAAACGGGTTTGACCTCCAGTCCTTTTTTTCTCTTTAGTGCTGATCCTTTTTCTTTTTTCTTCATTTTTCCAAAGGAGAAACTACATGATCTGTAACTTTTTGTGATGGTGAGAGGAGGATTGGTCTGGAGCGTTGAAGCTCTTGGTCAAAGTTTGGCTCTGGGTTTCCTTTTACCAGCTCTAGTTCACCTTACATGCCTGGCACAAGTTCTTGTACATAATAGACACTCAGCAAACATTAACTGTCTTTTCATTTCTCATTAGCACAGGTAATTAAGAATAGGAGCTGATAGACTCCACATATCTGTGCAGAGATATATCTGTAATTAAAGTTTTAATTAAAGAGACACCAGACCAGGCAGATGGTTCTTATCCTCATATCCTGTAAACCAAACAGCCGTGGCTTTTCGATCTTGCAAACAAGCAAAGCCGAGAAGCTGCTTTCATGGTGGGGCATGGTAGTTTTATTAACTAGCCATGATCTATTTTGGTACTACTCTGTGTGATGCCTGATCCAGGGATAATCATTGTAGTTTGATATGGAAAGACAATACATCAAAGTTATGTCCCAACTGAAGCTTTCAAGCCTCATCAAGGGCATTGCCACAGCCCAGCTGGTGGATCACAAGGCATGTGGTTTTGTGCTAGATCACAAAAGCTGACAAAGTGTTATTTAGGATCATCAGCTAAATACAGTATTAAATTAAAGCACCATAATCCTGATTTTTCAGGTTTTGCCACTGTATAGCAATGCAGAATTGAGTTGTGCCTGTTTGCCTCATGCTGGTTCTCTTCTATGTCACAGTGACCTTATTGGCTAATCAGGCGCAGAATTTAAGAAATAAAACAACTGCAGGGGCTAACTAACAGAAAAGGACTTATCTCAGATCTTATCACTTTTTAGGCCCTTCCAGTGAACCCCAGCCATTTATTCTATTGCATCCCTGTTGGCCAGAGCAGTGCAGGGAAGTAGGCAGCTCACCTTGACCTCTTGGGCTTTACCCTCTTCTTTACTCCAAGTTTCATAACCTTTCCTTGTAATTTTTAATGCAGTCAGGTGCATGGTTTTCAGGCCTTCCATGCAAGAGGCAGTTCTATAACAGAATTGCATGCTGGTTGATGTAGGTGTGTTTCTACCACCAGCATCCCAGTTTATTTTGTTAGGTAGAACCAGTACTGAAGATGTTGATTTCTTATTGCACAATGGAACATTTTAGTGTAGAGATTAGGAGCATGGTTTCTGCTTTGCTGAACAGTGCTGCTTTCATAGGAGGTGCACTTTTTGTGTGATAGAGTCCACAGTACACTGGGAAGTACACTGGAACTTTCACATCACAGACCAGTCACCAAGTGATAGAACCTAGAAGTGTTTTAACTTACCTTAATACCATCTATAAATCAAGGTCCATTTGTCCTAGCTGAAATGTGTGTGCATAGGCACAAGGAGATGGGCCAGAACCATGAGATGTGCATGTGCTTTGAGTGGAGCCTGTGTCTCATGGGTAGCTGGAAATGGGTCTACCACCTTCTGTCTCAGGGAAGGATGTTTTTTGGTTTTAAAAGAGGTCAGTTCATTGTAAGCTTCTTTGATTAAATAGTCTTTTGTTATTGTATCCAGAAAATACCATAGGATCTATGCAGAAATGTATTACTGAGTATTAAGTTGGTATTTTACATATGGAATTTGAACCTGACCAATTACAAAGTTTGTTTCTTTTCTAATGTGGTTCAAGACCTGAACATGTAACTCTGGAGTAGAGAACACAATTTTACATTGTAGGAGGTTTCTTATGAAGTTAAACTCTTGCTGCATAGAGAGCAGTAGTTATGCCACTTTGCTGTGTAGGAATCAGACTTCCACAGAGAGGAGAAGCACCAACAAACCTACCTGGACTTACTTTTCTTTCTGTAGTGGGTTTAGAAAAAATGTGCACCCCCACCCCATGCTGGGGATTGAACCCAGGCCTTTACCATGTTGGGCAAATGCTGTGATACAGAGCTACATCCATAGCCCTGGAAAATCTGTATTTTACCACATAATCGTCACCACTGCATTAATGCAGATTCACTAATACTCCGTGCATCCTAATCTTGAACCAGTGACACTTTAGTAATAAATGAGTTTTAAGTAATACTGGCACAGTATTTTTTTTTTCTCGTTTAAAGCTTTAAATAATGGTCACGCTCAACTTTTTGCCAAAAAAGAAAAAGAAATAAAAGGCATAAAATCTGCAATGATTATGTGATGAAATGCATATATTTTTGCCCTTTCTAGTTGTGTGATGATGGGAGTAGAGTGTTCTGCCCACTCCTGAGTGACTTACCACCAAATATTTCTTTCTTTTTTTTTTCTTTTTTCTTTTTTAATGGCGGTACTGGGGATTGAACTTAGGGCCTCATACAAGCTAGGCAAGTGCTCTGCCACTGAGATATGTCCCAAGCCCTTTTTCATTTTTTTAAATTTTTAATTTTAAATGTTTTTTTTATTAATGCATTCTAGTTATTCATAATAGTGGGGTTTATTTTGACATATTCACACATGCATCTAACATAATTTGCTCCATTTCAATCCCTAGTATTTTCCCCTAACCCTCCTCTCCTCCTTCCCCTTGATTTCCTTGCTCTACTCTGTTGGTCTTTCTTCCATTAATTTATTGTTTTTTTTTTAATTGGTGCATTATAGATATATATAAAAGTAGAGTGGAATTTTTGTGATGTATTTATAATACACATAACATTTGATCTTTTTTTTTTTTTTTTGCTGTTCTTCTCCTTTCCCATCCCTACTTTTGCCCCCTTTATTCCCCTTTCTTTACTGTTCTGTTTTTATATCCCCCTCTTCCCCCACCCCCTCTTGTTTTTAAATTTCTCATTTCTCCCTAATTTCTGCATATGAGAGAAAACATTAAATCTTGATTTTTTGAGTCTGTCTTATTTCACGTAGCATAATGTTCTCCAGTTCCATCCATTTGTAAGTAAATGACATAATTTCGTTCTTCTTTATGGCTGAGTAACATTCCATTGCGCATATACACTACATTTAAAATTGTTGATGGACCTTTATTTTATCTATTTATTTATATGTGGTGCTGAGAATTGAACCCAGTCCCTCACACATGCTAGGCAAGTGGTCTACCACTGAGCCACAACCCCAGACCCCATAAGTCGCATTTTCTTGATCCATTTATCTGTTGTTAGGCACCTGGACTGGGTTCATTACTTGCTTAATTTGGATCATGGTGCTAAAGACAACACCCAGCCCTTTATTTATTTATTTTTTTAAAGAGAGAGTGAGAGGAGGGAGGGAGGGAGAGAGAGAGAGAGAGAGAGAGAGAGAGAGAGAGAGAGAGAGACTTTTTAATATTTATTTTTTAGTTCTCGGCGGACACAACATCTTTGTTGGTATGTGGTGCTGAGGATCGAACCCAGGCCGCACACATGCCAGGCGAGCGCGCTACCGCTTGAGCCACATCCCCAGCCCAACACCCAGCCCTTTAAAAAATTTTTTTTAAAAAAACAGTTTCAATGAGTTGCCTATGCTGGCCTCTTAACTGGCCATCATCCCGTCTTGGATTACAGGCATGTCCAGCCACACCCAGCTTATTTATTTGTTCTTTAAATAGTTATTGAATTCCTGGTAAAGGGCAGCAGTAAGCAAAATTATGCCATTCCCTTTGAAAAGTTTATTTTATGGTTAGGGGAAAGGGCAATAAACAAAAATAGAGTAACTGAGAATTTGGATGAACCAGTCATGTTGGTTAACTCTGTGTCCTCCTCAGAGCACTTTGTGCAGGTGAGTGCTGTTCTGCCCCTTCTGCAGGCTAGGGAGACACTACAGAGATGTGGACTGGCCTCTGCCCCACCCAGTGGGCTCTGTGCTTTCACATACCAGGCTGCTTGACTCTCTATTAAAATACTGCCTGGTCTGCTTATTTCTAAATAATAAACACACATTGTTGATAATGAGTGTGATGAAGAGCACACTCATTATCAATAATATGTGTTTATTGATAATAATAATAATAATAATAATAATATCAATAAAAGCCGCAAGGGAAGCCATTGGAGGGCTCCTGGATGCCTGGGTGTAAGTGTTCGTTAGCGTCATGACTTAAGTGGGATTCCCTCATAATGGGGGGTGAAGGAAGGCCACATCATGAGCCACATAGCTATCCATCCAGAGGGGAGGGTATTCCAAGTCAAGGGAACAGAAAAAGCAAAGGCCCCAAGGTTGGTGTAGCTTTGTCAAAGGTGGAAGAGAAGCCAGGAAGCCAGGTGGGAACTGTCCCTGTCTCTAGGAGGCTGGGGAGGGGAGCAGCCAGGAGCAGCATCCCTGGGGGCCTTGCAGGTCAGGGTAAGGCCTTTGATTTTACTGAAGAGAGGGGAAATGGTCCAAGAATTTTTGAGCAGAAAAAAACATGATAAAAAGGATCACTCTGAATGTAGGGCAGAGTCTAGGGCACGGTCCACAGACAGCTGCCCGCTGGCCAGATTGCAGCCCGCTTCGGTGTAACCGACAAGCTAAGAGTGTTTGTGTACATTTGTGAATGGTTGGGAAAAAATGAATAATAATATTTGGTGTCCCAGAAAAAGTATATGAAACTCAAATTTTTGTGTCCATTTTCATTTCAGTGTTATTGGAATTGAGCCGCCCTTGTTACTTTGTGTATGTCCAAAGCTGCCTTTGAGCAGCCTTAGCTGAGCTGAGTCCTTTTAACAGACCACATGGCCTGCCTCTGGCCCTTTTCAGAAAAAGTTACTGGTCCCTGTCTTAGGGGGATGGAGTGGAAACAGAGGAGACCAGAGTAGACATGGCAGAAGTGAATGGTGGTCTGAATAGGCAGTAAGAAGTGAACAGATGCAGGACCTGTTTCACAGCAAAAGCAGATGTACTGTGTTCACATGGGAAGATTCCAGGTGATGTGTGAGTATGGCACTGAGTTACTGGAGAGTGCACTTGCCCTTTTGGGGGTTGGGAAGACTGTGGGAGTGACAGGTTGGGGAGGAAGGTGAGCAGGAGGCCAGAGTTGTATTTTGGATATGTTGGCTTTATGGTGCCAAGTGGAGGTGTTGGGTGTCAGTCACTTGTGAGTCCAACTCTGAGAAGAGGCTGAGGCTCGAAGTAGGTATTGGAGTGTTTTCACATATTACAGGAAGGCTTCCAAGCTGTGGGAGGGTGGAAATCCTGTAGGGAGCACACTTGGAGGGCAAGTCCAAACCTGGAACCTTGGGGTGCCCAGCATTAAGGGTAAGGAAGCAGACAATGAGAGGGAGCAGCCAGAGAGCTCACTTGAGCAGATTGGGGTGTCCTGGAAGCACAATATGGTTCTCTGTGTCACATGCTGCTCAAGGTCAAGCAAGATGCCAACTAAAGATTCACCATGAATTTGGCAGTGTGGAAGTCACTCGTGGCTCTGATAAGAGCTGCCTGAGTGACGTGGTGAGACAGAAACCTGAAACCAGCTGGGTTAATGAAAATGGGAGGACAGGCAGTAGAGCTGGTGTGTAGGAGACTGTCTCCTAAAGCCTGATTGCAGGCCAGGAAGGGGCAAGAGTGGGATTTAACCTGAGATTAGGATTTTGCCAGTTGAGGTCAGTGGAGGAAAGGGTGTGAGGGAACTGAGCATTGTGTAGGAGAGTCCATATGACAGTGGATTGTGTAATTGATGCCAGGCAAGGAGCAGGATGCAGGGAGGAGATGAGGGACAGCAGGAGGTTGTGGGGGTCAGCAGATTCAAGGAGTTGTTGGATTTGGGGTGGTCAATAGTCGTGTGCTTGAAATTGTCATCGTGGAGGGTGCAGTTGTGGTTACATCTAGATCTAAGGCAGTATTGTTCAAAAGCAATGTCAGGGGAGCCATGTATAACTTTCCATGTTCCAATAGCCGTATTTTTAAAAAGTAAGGAGAAAGAAACACGATAAATTTTAATATTTCATTATATTTAACCTGTTATATCTCAAATATGTGAACATGTGAACTGTGTACAAATTATTGCAATGTATCAATTTTTTTGTAAGTCTTTGCAGTTGGTGTGTATTTTATATTTCTAGCACACCTTACTTTAGATTGGGCACATTTCAGGTGCTCAGAGGTCACAAGTGGCTCATGGCTGCCATACTGCAGAGCATAGGTCTTGGGAATCACTGTGGAAGTACAGTCCAAGGTTATTGGAGGGTGGGTTTAAGGAACAGAGAAGCCAAGGTTCATGAAGGATTATGTGGATCTAAGCCACTTGGGATTCCTTACAGAGTGGGGCCTCGGGGGTTAGGAGGCTGAGTGCTTTAATCTGCCACCCATCAAGTGAGTCTCAGCATCTGTGGGACTCTGAGGGACTGCTCTTGCCTCATCTTAAGTCCAGAAATCATGGGTATGGGGTATGCTTTCAGACTCACAATAAAATATCAGAAACATGGGCCATAATATTAAGAGGATCTTTTCAAAATGGCAGCTTCCAGTCAGGGTTCACTCTCATTCAGAAGGCATTTCTTTGAGCCACTAATGAAGATGTTACCCATGTGAAGAACTCATTCCAGCCCATTTTTTTTCCTCAAGAAAAAAATATCCGTTAGATTTTTGTCTTTTATTTTGACATAAATCTTTAGATGCTGATCTTTATTTTGGCATAATCCTCAAATCCCTTAAATTCTGTTTGTAATACTTAGCTCAACAATCTTAAACACGCTTGAATCCCTGCAGAAGCCGACATTTAGGAGTTTCAAGGCAATCCATATGATACAGACAGCAGCATGCAGCCTGGCTACCCTCTCTGCCTCCTTTTGATAGGGCTCATGTGGTAATATATTTTATATATACATGCATATCTACTTGTGTGTGTGTGTGTGTGTGTGTGTGTGTGTGTGTGTGTGTGTGTGTGTGTATAAATATTGGCTTTGATCCACAATGAGTCTTTAAAGATCAATAAAAATGGATGATGTCAGGAAGCTGTTTTTGGCCTTATAGGCCAGGAAAAAGGAAAATGTTTTGAAAGGGTAGACAGGAACACTTCCACAGCTCAGTTGCTATTACTACTTTTCATATTTAAAGTTAACACAAGCTGCTCATCTGAATCCCAATGGAAAAGGTGAATGGATATTCCAGTTCTGTACCTTTATCAAATTCAAATGTACCTTAGATTCCTTTCAGTTTGTTTCCTGTAGTATTAGGATTAACAACAGCAACAACAAAAATCCTCCCAGCTCAGATATTTAGGAAGAAGAACCCATTTTGAATCTGTGTTTATGTGCCCCCTGTTCTCAGATGCTATGTGTGTTGAAGGAGCAGTTGTTCATTTTGTAGGCGCCAGTGTCAGGGAATGAGGGATCTAAGTGGTCCCAAGCACCTAGGCTTTGGTAATCTCAGAGCAGGGTGAGAGTCTGCTGGGTCAGAACTGTCTTCCCTCTGGGTGTGGTGCCTCCTCTCTGCACTGTAGTGATCCCTGAAAGCAAGCCCAGGAAACGCCACTTAGTAACGAGGAAAGCTTTCTCCTTATGTGAGTTTTCTAATTAAAATGTTTTCCATCTGATGGGGAAGTGTGTGAATATCAAGAACTGGAAATTAAGCAAGAAATTAAAAGAACATTAATGGCTTCTTTGCAATTTGTTTTGAGGTTTTCCTTACTAAGTGGTATTTTGCTTACAAAGTCACCCTTTCACACATAAATCTTTATGACAAATGGACTGGAATATATCCCAGCAAAAGAAGAGCTATGGTGTCATGTGTAAATTATATCACACATTGTGAAAGAGAACCCAAAGCATTCACTTTTTAAAAAAGCATTGTTAGTGCAGTTACTTAATTGGTGTATACAAAATTATAGTTTATTTGAAAGTGAAGGTTGGTTTTTCTAGAGGACTGGAAGAATAAGTGTTCTGACATTTGTTCATTGTTTGAATTTACACTCCAGACACCAGAATGCTCAATAAATCCAATGTGTGATTTACTGACTCTTTAAAAAGTTCACTGCTGAAACTTTATCCATCGCAACTAGTGTCCCTTCACCCCGAGGCATGTTTGGTCTTCACTAGGCAGGCACCTGCCCCTCCTGGTCCTTGGGCCTCAGGGAGTGCATTGCATGCCACACTGGCAGTTTTGTTTGTCATTATCTGGATTTGTGTCTACTAGTAAAGTCTTCATTAAGCTGCAGCTTCTACCTCTGGGTGGAGAAGTAGGTGGAAACAGGGAACTGTCAAACTCTGTAGCCCTTCCGGGCCTACCTCAAAGTGCCCCCACCCACAGCCCCTCGCCTGCCTCTTCTCTCTTTCCTAGACCTCAGGGCACTGCATGTTCTGTCTGCTGTGCTTTCAGTTTCCTTCTCTGACCCAGCCCTTCCTCCCTACTTCCATTTATTCTGGTGGACAGCCTTTAGGGGCCAGCCCAGATGCCACTTCTTCATGCACCCTTTCTTGGGCTCCATTCTGCATAGTCCATCTTTTGGTTCATTCTTCTCCTTCCCATATCCCCTGTGAGGACTGTCGCCATGAAAATGTCATGATCTCTTTATTGGTGTCTTTAATCTACTAAATTGGGAGCTCTTTGGGAGCAGGTGCTGGGCCTCCCTTATTTCTGTTTCCCTAGAACCCAGCCCAGCATCTGCACATGGTTGTGAGTGAATGAATTCGGGTGGATGGGTGGGGGAGTGATGGTGGGGTAATGTACCTTCAAGTCAAAAAGGTAAACTTGATTCCTGTTTTGGAGAAAGAGAAGAATAAATACTGTTTTTGTTTATACAGGTCTTAAAATTTTGGTAGCAGAGAGCAAATGTGCAGAGAGCAATGGAAAACAAGTCAGAAGCTGCTGTCTGATTCCAGAGATGGTCACATTTTATGCAAAAAGAAAAAAGTAATTTACATTTGATCACCTTGAGATCTTCAATTTGTCATTGTGATATCTTAAGTAACTAATGATTAAGTGAAATAAATCTTGGGAAAATAGATCACAAATGGAATGGGGACTTTGCATTGTAAGAAACCCACAACTCTTTTCTTTTCACAACATGACCTTTTAAAAAAGTACCTTATTGCAGGCTTGTGAAGGTGGCTGGCCTCTGAGCACCGGGCACATGCCTGAAAGTGATAGGCCTTTTTTATTTACCTTGATCCGCTGGAATTAAACAGTCATGCTTATATTCAGTTAGTTTGAGGTTTGGTTGGAATTCAGTTCCAAATTGGGGAAAGAAATGAGCATCCAGCCCCTCTTCCTCATATTGTCCAATTTGCCTTATGAGACTCATATGCACAGTAGATTGTTTGAACTGAAGTCACTCACTTGACTCTGTCCCTGCAGTAGTCCCTAAGGAAGGTAAACGAACAGATATCTTGAGACTTCCTTCTGCATCAGTAGTTTTGATAGTTTCAAGGCCACTGTGGAATTCACCTGTAGTCTGTTAGGACCTTATCCTACTTAGGAACATTAGTCCTTTTACTCACGCACCCTCTAGTATCCCTTTGGAATGCTGTGTTTTTCTAACCCATGAAACTGGTCTAGAAAGTACAGTAGCAAGTGCTGGGAATTGAAGTCCACCTTCCTGGTGCTGTGCTTCACAAATAGTCTCTAGCTGGGGGCCTCTCAGAGCATGGTGTTCTGTTATATCAATATGTACTTAGACATGCTAATCTGAATTAGAGAGCCGATATACATAATGACTCCCCTGGGATGCTATATTAGAAAAAAAAAACAAAACAAAAACTGAAGTAGTTTGCTGAATATGCATAGTAAGCTAAAAAGTAAAATCCTTCTAAAATGAGCGTTAATTGAATCTGGACCTTGATCATCTTTGAACCTCTAATTTTTAGTTTGATCCTTTAAAAAAGTTATAGGTTCTTGAAGACAAAATCTACAATTCAATAAAAGTTATGCTGTAGTGATTGCCTAAAGACTGTTCAAAGCCCAGTTTTGAGGTATTGTTGCTCCATATATACACAGCATGTGTGGGGTAGATGTATATACATGTACATGTACATGCATACACATACCAACTATATGTGCTTAATCTATGCTGTAGTTTGCCTTTATTCAGATTTCTCCTCTCTCTGCCTCTAGAAATGGGGCAAATTTTCTTCAGTGAAAAACAGAAATAGAAGCGGCGGCCTTGACCCATTTTACACCTGTTTATTTCAGGCTCTCACCACACACTTGTTCATGGGCACAGCAAGAAGAGGGATCCACAGAGTGGGAGCCGTGAGGTCTGACACATTGGGGTGAAGCTGGCAAAATTCGTAGGGAGAGCTTTACCATCCTGCCAGCTCCATATCTGGCCTCATGACAGTTCTATTAGTGAATTAATTGTACTCAAAACCTCAAATTCATTTGAACCGATGTTACTAAAAATGAAATAGATCAAAGTGACCTCCTCTTGCCTCATCCAGAGTGATTGTGAAGGAGCCCGTGGCCTCATTTATCTCTGGAGAGCAGGTCTCCACCTGTGTGCCTCCTGGTCCTGGGGTTCTTTGTGCCCGTCCCTGATGCTATTCTGCCTGCAGTCCCTCAGCAGGCTTCCATTTCTTACTGGCACTTCCCTCCCCTGGAATCTCTTTATGTTGATTACTGTTTGTCTCCCACAAGAATGGAAGCTCCATGAGAGCAGGGTCTCTGTCTTGTTCCATGTCCCAGTGCATAGGACAGTGCCTGGCACAGTGGAGTTTCAATAAACGTTATTGAATGAACTAGTGGGTCACTAGCCTCGTGTCCTTTCTCAGTCTTTCCCTTTTACTTGCTGTTTTTATATGACATGCCTTTTAAAGTCATAAAGCAGTGAAAAATTGGGATCAAGTGTAAAAATTTTGTTGTGATTGAAATAACTGTTGACCTAGTTCAGGGTAGAACAGGAAACCCAGAGTGTATGAGGACTTAGGAATTACAACCTGTGTGTTATGGTATCCATGCCTCCTGGATCGAAGGTATGGATGGGTGGAAATAGGAGTCAGCTCTCTGGAATATTGTAACATCGACACCAGGGAGAGTTGGAAGAAACAATTGAGGAAGGGGATCAGGGAAGCAGAAAATAGACAAATACTGAATGATTTTCTTAATATTTAATAATTAATAAATGTTGGCATCAAATAAACAAGATAAATCAAAATATTTTCTAGATCAAGTGGGCATTAACAAAGATACACAGGGAACTTGAGGTGATGCCAGTCATGTGCCACATGACGATGTCTGGTTGTCAGTGGACTGTGTGCACGACGGTGGTCCCATAAGATCACATGGCATCGCAACGTCATTGTCATCTCAGTTCATGTAAGTACATGTGGTGATGTCCCCATCCCATGATGACAGGAATCACCAGTATTGCATTTCTCAGAATTTGTATTGGAGCGTGTGGCTGTGTTAAGATGATACTAACATAAGTGCTTTTGTTCCAGATGGCCTTCACGGATGCCCTAGTCTCGTCCTCTTTACTTCTTGTGTATTGACATAGGCCAGAAACTGACACTGTTCTTGTAAATTTTTGAGAAGTTTTCCTTATTATTATTTTTTAAAACAAAGAACAAAAACCAAGGAGACAGTATTCTGTGATGTAGGCTGTTATCTCAAGGTGAGTTTATTTGTAGCACTAACTTGTGATAAATTGTTTAAAGAACTAAAACTTCTTTTCAGATGGAGCATATTTTATCTGTCAGATTTTTTTTATTTCAGCGTAAACTTGGGTTGTTATACACTGTGAAGGAATCAACTAAAGCAAGGACCAAGGTTCAATTTATGCTGGAATTTTATTTCATGCAGAGAATTGACCAATATTTCTGATCAAATCAGTAAATATGATTCAGTTTCATTAAATAAAGTGTGAAAAGCAAAGGCCAGATTTTTATGTACCACAAAGCAAAAGAGAAAAGAAAACCCCCTTGGAGCGTGACGCATTTTCATTAGACTTAAATGTTGAGTTATTTTGATTATATAATCCTACCCTCCCAAGGAAGTGTAAGGAGTGTGAATTCTGGGGTGAAGATGTAATCACAAGAAATGGTTAATGAGGCAGAACACACAAGTCTATATTTATAGTTTTGTGGACAAATTAATCATCAGCAGAGGATACAAATGCAAAAAAGAATTCTCGATTGCATTCAAGAAGTGCAAGGTTGAACTTTCGAAACAAAGACAGAATTTTAAACCTTCTCAGGGATGCGGTATTAAGTAAGTTAATGTGCTTGGAACAGGAACCTAGTATGTAATGATCACCCATAAAATTTGCTGTTTATTCTTAGATGGATTCTAGTACAGGAGATGAAAGCATGTTTTAACTGTGCTTAATAAACTGTATTGTGGTTGGGTATGGGCGAGTGTCCACTTCTAATCGAAGCAAGTGCAGCTTCTTGAAGCAAAGCTCATAGCAAAAACTTTTCCTCGTATTTTTTTTTTTTTGTGTGTGTGTGTGTGTGCGCACGCACACATGTAAAACATGCTGGGGCAGGCTGTGCAGATGATGCTCCTGTGGCAAGAGCTACAGCAGCTGCTGCTCCACTTTCAGTTTCATTCTCAAGAGTTGTTCTGATTAATCTGAAGTTTTGATTAACTTATGTTTTTCATATATCCTGCAGCTGCATGTGTGTACCTTTAAGTTTTGTGGAATTAAATAAAAATTTATGACCAGTGACTCTTTAAAGCCACTGTCAAAGTTGCATACAAAACACTTCATAGGTTTGAAATCTAGTTTTCATTCAACGTTCCTGCCGTTTAAAGTATGTGACATAAGCTTTTAAAGAGCGATTCCATGAGTTAGTGCCCTCTGGTGGCACACAGAGGACATCAAGCACAGAGGGACTGTGACCCAAGAACCTTCAAATAGCTCTTCTAAATTAGATTGCTTTTTTGTTAGTTCTTTCTGGTAGTTTTTCCTTTGGGTGGAGTTTAAAAGTCCCCTGGTAGTTGGTTGATGCCTGCCTGTCATCATATCTTTTTTTGTGTGTTTGGTGCTTATCAGTTTCTTACTCTGTTAAACTCTGGTCCTGGAGTTGACTTGCTAGCAACCCAGCGATGTTAGCAGTGTAGGTTGTGAATAGAAATCCAGGTGAGGGGGTTTTTGGGTGGGTTTGCTGTAAAAAGGTACATGCCAGCATTCAGATTGCCCAGAACCAGAGCATCCATTTTTAGATGCATCTCTTATCTCCCCTTTAAAAGGGAGACCATGTCACTTGTTGGATTAAGGAGGGAGCCTTTCTGATGGCCTTGGGGTGACTAGGACACAGTTTGAGATGACTGGTCTTTGGTGGTACTCACTTACCATTTTGGCCTTCCTGGGGCCCATCTTTCCCACAGAGGCCTTTGACAGAGGTCATGCAGGCCAGGAACTGAATCCTCCCTCCACCACTGAGAAGTTGTGGGGCCCTGGGGCAGTTACTGTGTCTTGTGTGGGTTTCTTTAGCTGTGAAATAGGGGTGACTTTTAACCTGTGTTTCAAATCGATGTGAAGAGATACCCCTGAGGGTGAGGTGAGATGCTGTGTGTTTAAGAACTCTTTGTGGACCTTTGCCAACTGCTGCTGAGGATGTTTCCTTCTCTCTCTCTCTCTCTTTTTTTTTTTTAGTTTTTTTTTAGTTGTAGATAGACACAATATCTTTTTTTTTTTTTTTTTTTTTAATATGGTGCTGTGGATCAAACCCAGTGCCTCACGCGTGGGAGATGAGCGCTCTACCACTGAGCTACAACCCAGCCCCATTTTCCTTCTCTTCTTTAAAGGCAAGTACTCTGCCCTTTTTAAACTTAAAAGGTCATTTAAAACAAACAAACTTTATTTTGGATCAACTTCATTTTACAGCAAAGTTACAGAGACGGTATGGAGTGTTCATACACCCTTGCCTCATTTCTCCTGCAGGCCCCACTTTTATCCTGTTGAGTTTTCCTGATAGATTTCTCTGAGATCTCTGTGAAGTTGGGTCACATCTGGTTTAAGTGCCAGCTAACACCTTGCTGAGACTGAGATGTTTGCTTTGAATCCTTGGTGTTCACTGTTGATGTGGTGTTTGCTTCCTTCTCTTTTACCTTGCTTGTGTCTGTGACCATTTGACATTAGAACAGTCTTGTGTGATTTTCCAGGATCTTAATGCCTAAGTATTTCCCCTTCTGTGCATTTAATGAGCTGTGCAACCTAAGGAAAGATGGGTAATCAGTTTCCATCAGTATTTCAGCTGGGCATTTTTGCAGTCTCATAGCTACTTGTCACATAGCTTCGAGGTGAAGGCAAAAGCACATGGATCTTCAAAAATTAATAAACAACAGAATTATCTTTAGAAACGGGAATCTTACCTCCCAATTAAAAGTCCATTAGCTAGTTTTAATGCATAAATAATCTGTAATTAGCATTATTAAATGAAAAAAAAATACTTGAGACACTCAATATTTTACATGTTTTAGCAACCTAAGAAAATGTCACAACTTCTTGACAAGGTTTCTTGACAATCCTGGGAGGATAGACAGGGAGAGCTCAGTCCCTTTTCATGAATGCAGGTGAAGTAAGGGACACCAAGGGGTGACCTGATCGGGGCCACACAGCAAGTTAAGTGAGTCATTCTCCAAACACAGCCTGAGCATGTTCAGCCCGTGCCTCCCCACAGCACTCCTGCAACTGTGGAGTGTTGGGAAGGCTGTTGGTCCACACTTAGTTCACTAAACTCAATTTTAGTGATATTACTTAAGCTATTAATATGTATAGTAATGCTTTAATACCTCATAGACAATTTCCATTTTTTTTTTTTTTTAGGACTTTACTGAAATCAGCATTGTTGGTCCTGTTAACAGAATCTCATTGTTCTGTGCAGAACTTCAGAGGAAACCTGTGTTTTATATTCAGTTTTTTTTTTTTTTTTTTTTGTGTGTGTGTGTGTGTATGTGTGGCTGTGACCAAAAGACCTGATAAGAACAACATAGAGAAGAGAAAGTTTATTTAGGGCTCATGGTTTTGGAGGTCTCAGTCCATAGATGGCCAACTCTGTAGCTCTGGGTTCCAGGTGAGGTGACCATCATGGCGGAAGGGTGTGTCAGAAGAAAGTAGCTCAGGATATGGCAACAAGGAAATAGTTCCACTATTTAAACCCCAAAGGCACACCCCATCTGTCTACGTATAGTCACTGTCCATTTGATCATATCAGTGGATTAATGCACTGCTTAGATTAAGGCTCTCATAACCCAGTTGTTTTACCTCTGAACTTTCTTGCATTGTCTCACATGTGCTTTTTTTTTTGTACCAGGGATTATTGAACCCTGGGGTGGTTAATCACTGAGCCACATCCCCAGCCCTTTTTATGTTTTATTAATATAGGGTCCCACTAAGTTGCTTAGTGTCTCCCTAAGTTGCTAAGGCTGGCTTTGAACTTGTCATCCTTCTGTCTTAGCCTTCTGAGCTTTTGGGATTGTGTGCCACCATACCCCGCTCACACATGAACTTTTGGGGGACACCTCGTATCTAAATCATAACACCGTGGGTTGGCTACTGTTGGTTCGTCTCAAGTTCTGCACTGTGGCAACATTGTTGGCACTGTCCACAGGCTCTGGGATGACTGTAGCCTCTTCCAGGAGGCTGCATCTTGTCTGTGACCTTTGAGTTACATATGGTGCTGGAGATAAACCTTGACAGCACAGACATGTGTGACATATTTTTTACAAGAGCTACTGAAATGTTTGAATGAGAAGATGATGTCATTTGAAAAAGTGATGAATGGGCCAAATTCTTGAGAAGCTAGCAAAACATCTTACTGAAACCTTGAGATCTGGTCAGAAAATGAGAATGAGTCTTTTTTAAGTTTTTTTTTTTTGCAAATATGATGGAGGTGTCAGTGTTTTT
Source organism: Spermophilus citellus (assembly GCF_964194105.1). Classification (NCBI taxonomy): domain Eukaryota; kingdom Metazoa; phylum Chordata; class Mammalia; order Rodentia; family Sciuridae; genus Spermophilus; species Spermophilus citellus. Next base: position 135,161,589 of record NC_138191.1, on the reverse strand, counting down.
ATATGAATTGTGGTACCTCTTTCTGTGGTACAGAAATTTTGTTGTCGTGTGCCTTAGTCTTTGTTTTGTTTTTGGTTAGGCATCTCAGCTCAGAGCAGCCCCTGTGCTGATGACTGTAGTGGCAGCAGGTCTCAGGCCTTGTTCACTGCTTGGTGGGTGGGTTTTTTATTTTGTTCTGTTTTTAATCAGTAACTAAAAAATCTAAGCCAAAGTCAAATCTGTGAATTAAGCTACGTTTTAATCTTCTGAAATCCTAAAGCCTCATTAAAGAGCCTGAAGAGGCTGTATCTATCTTTTTTTCTGGTAGGCTGTGGAGGGATCCAGATATCTGCCTGTTTTAGCCGGGCATCTTTGAATTGTGGCGCAACAGCCAGGCAGCTTTAGGTGTCACCTGATAACTCTTTGCAGTTGGTTGGTTTGACCTCAGGTGTGTTGCTTTGGGTCCTTAGGGAACAAGTGGGGCAGTCAGGCTGGAATGAGAGGGCAGCCACTCATAGAAGTGTTCCCTGTGGGGACATTTTCAAAATTCGTAGTGAAGATTTTAGCTTCTTGTGTCATTTTCTGGCAGTTGTCCATTACAGTAGGCTTGCATTGCACCAGGGGTACACACATGGGACCAAGAAAGTGACAGGCTGCAGTTCTTGGCTTTCTTTGCTATGGGTCACTGGAGAGACTCAACACTTTCCTTTCCTTTAGCTCTGGGCTCCTGTAATCTGTGGTGCTGAGCCTGAGAGAGGGGTGCTTTGGATTAATTTGTACCTTACAGCGTCTTTTATTTTTTTGGGTACTGGTGATTGAATCCAGGGGTGCATTACTACTGAGTTACATGCCCTGCTCTTTAAGACAGGGTCTCACTAACTTCCTTAGGGCCTTGCTAAGTAGCTGAGGCTGGCCTTGAACTTGAAATCCTACTATCTCTGCCTCCCAAATCGCTGGGATTACAGGTGTGCACCACTGCACCAGGCTGTAGTTTACAGACTCTTGACGGGAAAATAGATTTAAGATTTCGGTTGTATAATTTATATAAATGACGGAAAGCATCAAGCACATTCCCTACATGCATAGTCGAGCCAGTTATACAGATATATATTTAAAATTTTCTTTAGCCATGGATGGGCACTTTCCGTCTTATATTTTTTTTCCTTTCCTTTAACCACCAGAGAGATTGACACTGAAGAATGACATGGGATCCAGTATGTAAATATACAAAGTGGAGAGATCAGCGCTTTGGGTGCTTTGTGATGAGTGCAATTAAGTAAATGGAGAAGTGCACAGTTGTTGATTTGAAGGCTGGTTATGACATTCTAAAACCACCTGGCTGCCTTGCACTGAAACAGGCCTTTGGAGTAGGTTTTGTGTTTTAAGTTCAGTTTTGAGAATCAGCCATTTACTGTGAAAGCAAAGTTACTGGGAAGTTTGTTTTAAAGATGCTGCCACCCTCTATTTCTGTGAACCCAGTAAAAATAGCACGGAATAAAATTTAATTATGCTGTGCTGAATATTTCATGTGGAATTAAGGGGCAAAAGCTGCCTTTAAAAAGCATTAGGTTTGGAAAGAATAAAGGCTTTGTAGGTTCTTTGGAAGATACTATAATTAAAAGATTTGTTCAAATGTATTTTTCTCTTTTTTGAAGAGTTTAAAGAAATCCATCCCTCCCTTCCTAAATTGATTACCTCTCAAACAACAGCCCTGTTTGGCAGTAAATACGGTGAAGCTGCCTCTGTGCTGATTTGACAGCTTTTTTCTGTTAAATGTAAAATAGTTTTTTAATCTTCTGATTTAGGTGTTTAATAGAAAGTAAATGTTTGACTTGCTTTGGTTTCTGCTGAACCTGTATTTAAATCCACACAAACAGTTTGAATAAAGTGAAAACATCACTGGACTAGCTATTTTAAACATTTCAGGATATAAGAATGCTAAATGGGGTTCCCTTTTAAAAATAGAAATGGCTGCTTGTATTTGCATAATTACTGCTAACTAGCACAACATTTTAAATGGTGACAAACTCAGGGTAGAAAATGTAGCTGTTTTAAAAACCTTGGTAAAAGGAAGCCGGAACTGTTCTGTGAGCAGCTGCTTTGGATGGAGGGTCTTTGCAAAGGCAGGAAACAGGCTTTCCAGTTGGAGGGGTGGTATCAGGGAGGAGAGGTGAGCAGCACAGGTGGCCTCTGATAGCTCTGAGCTGGTGTGTGGGCCAGAACTTACCAGCCTTTCATTTTGATACATGAGTCTTAAGTATTGACTCTTAAATCTGCCTTGCTGTTTTGGACTGGGTGCAAGTGTTCTCTGCCAATGTTGGAAGGCGTCTGGTGAGGACTGAGGGTCAGTGTTGGTGAGAAGAGCATGGGAGGATATTTGTGAAAACGAAGAGTAGGGTTGTCTTCACAAGCTCATCCTGAGTATCCTCTGGAGTATCCTTGATTCTGCCTTCTACCCTTCTCAGGCATTGAATCCATATGTAAGTTTTTTTTTGTTCTCTTTCCTCAGCATCTGACCTTCCACATTTCCACCAGTGCCACCTCCTCCCAGCTGCTCTTGTGTTCTTCGCCTAGACATCTGCCCCATCTGTTCCCTATGTCGATGCCTACCTCCAGTTTTGCTTCCCTTCTGGGGTGGGATCTCTCTTAAAAACGTAAACAGGATTAGGTCTAGCTTGCTTCAGCCCTGCGGGGACTTTCTATCCCTCTGGAGTCCAGCGGCTTGCTCATCACTCACTTCCCACCATTTGCCGCTTTCTTCTCGGCACGCTGATCCTTCCCGTACCCGAGACACATCAAGCATGTTTCTGCTGTGGTTAGTTTCCTCTACCAGGAATGCTCTCCCTTTCCCCCTGCACCTATGTGTGCTGGCTCCTTAGTGCCACTCAGGCTGACCTCACACGCCATCTCCTCAGACAGACCTTCCCTGAGGACTCGGTCTCATACAGTGCCCGCCTACTCTCATGCTGCATGTGTTTTCTTCATAGCATTTGTAACTGTTGGAAATCGTCTTTCCATGTCTCCTCCCCACACCACCAACTCTCTCAGGGCAGGGACTTTGTCTGTCCTCAGCTGCGCTCCAGCAGCTGGGATCAGATGAGTGCGGAGGAGGGACCTGGAAGGCGAAGTGAGAGGGCACTCACCTGGTGGAGTCTTCTGGGAAGGGTGGTTCTGGAGTCTTTGTAAATGTTTTTGGAATTGTTTGGGAAACACTGTTCTAAATCTTGCCTTTTAAGCTTTGAAAGTTGAAATTGGGGTCTCAGTCAGTGTCTGTGCTTAAACAGAGTCCCAAGAAGTTGGGCAAGTGGTTCTTGCTGCACCTCAGCTGAGATGGAAGGTTTCTGTACCCAGGTTCTTATCCACAGCAGGAGCTCACTGGGTACTTGCCCCCCTGCTGGAGGGAGTGGGGCTGGGTGTGGAGACCACTGTCTTGCTTTGCCAAAGACTGAATTTGAACTCACACTCAGCTTGAGAAGCCAGATGGCGTTTTCTGTGACTTCCTGTGGCATCTTTCCTGTGAGCACGACAGAGATGCTTCCCGAGTTCAGTGGTCATTCTGGGGTCAGGTAACAAAAAAGAGAGGATTTGGGCTGGGGTTGTAGCTCAGCGGTAGCACACTCGCCTAGTACGTGTGAGGCCCTGGGTTCGATCCTCAGCACCGCATAAAAATAAATAAAAAAAATAAATAAAGGTATTGTGTACAACTAAAAATAAATATTTAAAAAAAATAGAATTTCATGAAAATTAGAAAGGAGACCAGTAGAGAAGAGAAGTGGGAGGGAGGTTGTAGGTAATGAAATTGACCAAATTATGTATGCATTTGTGAATTCTAACAACAAATTCCATTAATGTGCATAATTATAATTCATCAAGAAAATTTAAAAAAGGTATATATATTTGCAGAAACATAAACTTTGGTGATCAGCTTTTAGCTTCCTTGGTTTTCTCTGGGACATCCATGTTTTAGGAGGGATATGGAAGGCTGCCGATACCTAGCAAGTTGTGAAGGTGCTCAGAAGTAGTTAGTTGAACCCTTTGTGTTCAGATTCCTTAGGGAAGAAAAAAATCACATTTCCAGCTCACTGAATCTCATACATTTTATGCCACTCCCAACTGTCTGCTGAGGCATTGACTTTAGTCTTGAATGTGCTAGGTGGGGACTGGGTTGTAGAACTCAGGAGACCTGTCTGCTAAGCAAAAGCTCCCTTGTGTGACTTTCCATTCTCACTGTTGTCTTTAGCAGGGCATTATTACAGTGGTTGGGTTATACAGTGAAAACAGTGACTAAGTTAATTTATAGTGAAATGGACCCTTCTTTAGTACTGGGACCTAAAATCCTACTCTGGAGTGATAGGATTAGAGTTGCTTTTGATTGAGCATCAGTTCATTAGATGAGGTTTGAGAGAATCACCCCCTTGTGTTTGGAGCATAATGCCACCCAGGTGCAGGTATCTTCACAACTCCTGGTCCCATACCTGCCACAGGAAATCAGACTGGAGTTGAAGGGAACAAACAGGGTACACACTGGCTGAGACAAAAGCTCCAGGTCCTTTCAGGATCACCAGGTGTGAAGTGGAGGAGGATAGATGGGACTGGAAAAGGGTCTAGTATACAAGAAATGGGCGACCTCAGCAGGTTGCCTTCCTATGATGGTAAGCTACTGTTTTTAAGGTCAGCTGGGGGTGGGGAGAAAAGCTGGAATTACTTGCCAGTCATTGGTGTCCTATTTAGGTCGGGCTGACTGAGCCTGCCAGTACTTGAAGCCACTCTTACAGCTGACACTTTGAGAACCACCTACTCACACCACCAGGTTGCATCGATTTTCCGATTTGACCCTCAGTTTATTACATTTGGAGTTAACATAGTGGACTGGTCAGGTGAATGTTCTAAGTGTATATACTGGCTGCTGGCAGCCAGCAATCCTGGTGAGTTATTCAAAGGACAGTGACCTTCCCAACTGCATTATTAGAAATTAGTGTATACAGTACATTTGACATTGTGTTTGACACACATTCCATTTATGTAGTTGTGATGTAAATGTTTAGGAATCATCACACTCTGAGCCCGCTAGTCAAACCTAAAGAGGTGAGACTGGCATGTCTATGTGGACATAGTGGTTGCATTTAACTGTCCTTGACTGTTAGTAAGGGAAAAATACCCATTTAATATTGGTTATTTCTCTTTTCCTAAGTGTAAAAGAGCTAAAATAATTTCCTGCCCACAAACAGCTTGGTTTTCTTTTTCTGTCTTGTCTTTCTGTGGCTATTTGCAGAAGTTTCTGGCTAACCAATAGTTTATAATTTTCCTCACTCTTACAAATGCTTCATTTAGTCATATCTGAAAAACTCCATGAATCTGAATTTGTTACCTTGGGACAGTTGGGATTCCAGTGGTTCAGTGTTGATCTCCAGTTTCACATTCCTTGTTTTGGTACCATGGTTTGCCAATTAAATGTTTCTTAAAGTTGGTTGAGGAGCTTCAACAGTTGTTAAAAGTTTAACATCTCCCGATTTAGGGGAAATTAATTATTATATACAACTTAAAAAGATACATCTGCTGCCTATTCCTCAGGTTTAGTGATGGAAGGAGAAGGTAATAAATTCTGTCTTCCAGGCCGACAGATTTAAGTTCATGATGCGGTGAGGGACAGTGGATATGACCCATCAGGATGGTGCAAATGGTTTCCAGGGGATGTTCTGGAAAGGGCTTTCCCTGAGCCTTCTCTCAGAGGAGTTTCCTTTGTGTCCAACTGGCTGAGCCAGCTGGTCTAGCAGGCCTGATTGCTGAAAGGACTCTTGAGTCTCTCATCATGTCCAGACCTCTAAACAGGCCCCTGGTTGATGTGGATCCCTGGTTGGTTTTGTTTGGTTTTATTTTTTTATCTTTTTTTGGGAGGGAGGGTATACCAGGGATTGAACTCTGAGGTGCTCAACCATTGAGCTACATCCCATCCCAAGCCCTGTTTTGTATTTTATTTAGAGACTAGGTCTCTATGAGTTGCTTAGTGTCTCGATTTTGCTGAGGCTGGCTTTGAACTCATGATCCTCTTGCCTTAGCCTCCCAAGCCATTGGGATTACAGGCGTGTACCACCATGCCTGGCTGAAGTATTATTTTTTAATGTAGAAGTAGTTTTTACATTTCAAACACTAGACACAGCCCCAGGATACCCCTGTCTTCCATCACCTTTGTGTGCCCTCATGTCCATGACATGTGGATCTTTGGGGAAAATCATGCAGGTCCCCAGGGTTTGGGGGTTACCTGTGTTTTGGGCACTTCTCCAGAATGGGGAAGGTTTGCAGCCCCTGATGGCTCTGCACCATCGTGGAGGTGTGCCCAGCCTGCTTATCCATCTTGATGCACTGTGGATGATAAACAGTCATCTCAGCCCTGTGGTGGCCGAGAGGCAGACTCCAGCCAGTGTGTGCTGGGTGATGGTGTTTCCTGATGGATGGCGCCTCTTCTGGGAAGCAGCTTATTGTCTCACATGAACAGCCTTTCTAGAATAAATGGCTGCTTTCGCAATGTTTTGAATCATTTTCCTCAGCACATGTTTTGTTGCTGTGGTTTGAAAGCTTGCCAAATATATGCCTTTGCACAGCTCCCTGTAGGATTGGATCTACAATCAGACCAAACAGTGTGATTTAAGGTTGAACATAATTGGGAACTCAACAATCACTTGCCTCATATTTGATAGAATGGCAGTGGAATGCTTAAGAGTTATTTCTCTGTTAAAAAATTATATATATAAGACATGTACACACTGATATAGTTTCACTGCCTCATAATAAAGAAGTTGTGTCTGAAGCCACTGGGCAAAAACAATAGCATGATAAATAATTATTTGACTTCTGTGACGGAGGCAGTAATTAACTTCCAACAAGTCCTAGCAGTTGATACCACAGAATGTGAGTGAGGACCTTAGTCAGGTCATATAACATTGGAGGATGGAAATCAAACGGTGGCAGAAATACATTTTAAACTCGGGTCTTTCATCTGATAATATGTCTTGTTTGTGAACTTAAGTAATTGAGCCAAAAGCCTCGTGAATTTGGTGTTGCCTCCCTGTTAAACAAAGGTCTTTGGTTTTACATTTCAAATACTACTGTGTGTTTGTCCATGTTGGAGGGCTGGTTGCCAATAATGGAGACCTTTCACGGGCCTCTGCTGGTGGGAAAATGCTATTAATAGCCCACTCCCTGGAGCTCTTTAAAAGACAGTTAAGAGCTCTTTGAAATCCAAAGTTCCTTCACAGTGTGGAGAGAGTGCACAGTACCACAAGCTAGTGTGTACCTGGGAAGAGAGGGTGGGGAGGGGCTGTGACACCGGCATTTTCCCTTCCAGATGTGCGGGTGGTCGCCTTGCTTGCAGCTGCCGCTGCTTGGGGAAAAGAAGTGGGGTGTTAGCAGGTGATGATGACCACCAGGCTTCTTGTTGATGGTGTTCTTTTGCCATCAGTGAAATGCCTCTCTTCATCTGTTTTAAGAGTGCTAATCCAACAGGAAGAGGAAATAAAACACTTTTATTTATTTATTTTCTTTTTAGTTTTAGGTGGACACAATATCTTTATTTTATATTTATGTGGTGCTGAGGATCGAACCCAGTGCCTCATGCATGCCAGGCGAGCGCTCCACCACTGAGCCACAACCCTAGCCTGGAAATAAAACTCTTGAGGTCAAATCTTGCTAATTCAGCTATAGGTGAATTTTCTCCAAGGGTGTTTTTTTTTTTTTTTTTTTTTTTGACTCTTGGACACTTTCTAATCATTGAAAAGCACCTACCTTTTGACAGTTAAATGTATCCAACTCAGAATTTAACCTTTATTTGTAAAAATCATGATTATGAAAACTCTATTTAAACAATCTATGAGAATAAGTGAATTCAGCAAGGATATAAGATAAATCAGTTGTATTCCTGTATGTCAGCAATCAACAATCGGAAGATGCAACTTACAAATCAGTATCATTTGCTATAGCTTAAAAAACATTAAATACCTATTAAAGACCTATACAAAGGTAGGTCTTTCACTAAGAGAAGCTTGAGATCTATAGAAGTGGAGGATGTATGTATTAGAAAACTAAATATTGTCAAGATGCCTGTTTTCCCTAAATTGGTTTGTGAATTCAGTGCCATCCTAGTCAAAATTTAGACAAGCTGATTGTAAAGTTCATAAGGAAATGCAGGGGACCTAGGGGGAAAAATCAATTCTGATAAAGAACAAAGCTAAAAGATTGCACTGCTTGATTTCAAGACTTCCTATCAAGCTACAGTAATCAAGACAGTGTGGTATTGCACAGGGATAGACATATAGGTAGATCAATGTGACAGAATAGAGGAGTCCAGAAATAGACCCACACATAGATAGATGGCCAATTGATTTTTGACAAAGGTACAGAGGCCATTCAAAAGAAAGGATAGTCTTTTCAATAAATTGTAATGGAACAACAGGATATCCAAATGCAAAAAGAAAAAAACACGGTACTTCATACTGTATACAGAAACTAACTCAACTAACTCAAAGTAGATCATAGACCTAAGTTTAAATTCTAAAATCATGAAACTTCTGGCTGGGGGCGGGGGGAGAAACTCACAGGAGAAAGTTTTTATGACCTTAGGTTAGGAAATGATTTCTTAGATATGGCACCAAAAGCGCCATCCTTAAGAGAAAAGATGGATGTCAGACTTCATAAAATTTAATGATTTATTCTTTAGAAGAAAGTGTTACGGGGCTGGGATTGTGGCTCAGTGGTGGAGCACTTGCCTAGCACGTGTGAGGCACAGGGTTCAATCCTCAGCACCACATTAAAAAAAATAAATAAATAAAATAAATAAATAAAAGCATTTTTTCCATCTGCAGCTACAAAAAACAAAAACAAAAAAGAAGTGTTACGATAGTGAAGAGACAAGCCACAGACTGGGAGGAACCTTTGCAAAGCATATGTACACACAAACACACAGACACACACACATATACACACATACAAATTCTTATATCCAGAAATATAGGATGAACTCTTAAAACTCAATAATATGTAAAACCCAATTTAAAAACAGGCAGATTTAAATAGACATTTTAAGATATACAGATGGCAACTAAGCACATGAAAGATGTTCAATATCATTAGTCATCAGAGAAATGAAACTAAAACCACGGTGAAGTACATATTTACTAGGATGTCTTCCAGCCAAAACAAAAAATGGGAAATGCTGTTAATGCTGACTCCCGGGGCTGGGGTTGTGGCTTAGTGGCAGAGCACTTGCCTCATACATGTGAGGGACTGGGTTCGATCCTAAGCACCACATAAAAATAAACAAACAAAGATATTAAAAAAAATACTGAGTACTGGTGAACCTGTGGAGCAAATGAAACTTGCATCTTGCTTGTAGGAATGCAGAGTGGTGCAGCCACTTTGAAATGAAGACTGACAGTTTCTTATAAACTGCATTTGAAAAACAATCTATTAAATCTGTACTTCTAACATGACCCTGCAGTCCCACTTTCTAGGTATTACCCAGCTGAATAAGTGCATACAAAAATTTGTATGTGAATGTTTACAGTGGCTCGGCTCATGATCTCCAGGAGCTGCAAACAACCCAGATGTCATTCAACTGGTGAATGAAAAAGCACCTGCATTGAGATACTACTCAGCAGTAGAAAGGAACCAACCAGTACAGCATGGATGTATCTCGAACACCCCATGCACAGTAAAAAGAAATCAGAAAACACTGAAAAGTGTCTGCTTCCATACATATGACATTCTTCAGAAGGCCAAACCAAGATGGAAAGAAAATGGGTTGGTGGTTGCCAGGGCCTGGGGTGAGGATGAGTTAACCAACAAAGGGCACAAGGAACTTTCTGGGGTTGGTGGAAATGTTCTGTATCTTGGTTTTGGTAGTGGGTACACAAATGTATGAATTTTTGAATGTGTGGATCTAAGCAGTTTGAACAGGTGACTCAAAAGAAGATTCCACAGATGACATGGAAGGTGGGGAGGTGCTCCACATCTTCACTTGTCAGGGAACTGCAGATTGAAACCACAGTGAAGTGCACTCTGTTAGAAAGTCTGAGATGAGCAAGACTACCAGTATTGAACATCAACTAGACCTTGGCGCAGCGTAGCCCTCATGGGCACCGGTGGATGTTGAGTGGTGCAGCCTCTTTGGAGGACTGTTGTCCATTTCCCCCCTATAATTAAACATAATCTATGCTATGATCCAGTAATCCTACTTTTAATTTACCATAGAGAAATGAAAATATATGTTCACAAAATGACTTATTAGAATGTGTATATGAAGCCCCAAACTGGGAACAGCCCAAATGTCCATCAACTGAAAAGTTAATAAAAAGAATGAATGACAAATAAAACCATATGGACGGAGCTCAAAGAAGTACATATTGTGTGAGTGCATTTAGGTAGAATCCAGGAACAGAAGAAACCAATCCATGGTGACTAACTGGTTTCTTGATTATAAGGAGGTGAGTTGAGAAGCAAGGCAGTTACTATGGTGGTAGAAATGCACTGAATCCCATTTTGGATGGTAATGCATACTAAAACTATTGCCCAGATTAAGATCTGTACATTTTGATGTTTTTTAGTTATACTTAAATAAAAATATCTTAAAAGCTGTGTGTGTGTGCTGCTGGGGATGGAACCCAGGGCCTCCCACATACCAGGCAGCTGTTCTACCACTGAGCTACATCCCCATCCCTCTTTAACACTCTTATAGATATTTTACTGAATCCTAAATTCCTTTAACCATTTAATATGGTCATTGTTATGTACTTTGGATGTAACCCAAGACTGTGTGGTATGTCTTGTTGGCATTGACCCCGTTCTGCTGAGGCAAGAGGAGAGCTCAACTTTTGATTGTCATGGCCCAGACCTTCAGAACAAGGAAAGGGTAAGTAAGCCATCTCTACTCTGGGTCCATTAGAACCTGCCCTTATTATCAGTTCACCATTTGTAGAACTCAGTGTTGCAAGGACTTGGCTGTTTGTGTTAGTCTTAAGGGCAACCCCTTCTAGATGCTAATATGGCTGGAATTCAGCATATGGATCAAGGGAGTGGGTGATTGAGGAGCAATGATGTGGACAAGGGGTTGGAAAGGAGGCCCTGGCCCCAGCTTAATTTAAACCTCATGGTTCTTGATGTGGTCTTTCCTCTCAGCACCATCTGAAGATGATTCCTGAATACTCACTCTCCTGAGTCCCCACTATGTGCTCCTTCCCCTCTGTTCACAGATGTGCTGCAGTTCTCATGTGCACTTTCTCTCAAACCTTTAGGGTTTGGTGATCTCTCCATTTCCCTTCCCATTCTCTCCCTAAGGCAGTTGCCTCCCTCCCCCCATTAAATAGAAACTTCTCATTTTAGAATTCACTGGGAACACTACTAAATCCATGACCTGTTTTTAGCCCTTATCTTTCCTGGCTTCTCTTCAATATTTGTTGATGGAGCTGTCCTTTTCTTTCAAGAAGATTTTTCTCTCCCTCATTTCCACTACTGTCCATCTGCCCCTCTCCCTCTGCACCCCTCATTTCCTGGCCCCCTTTGGAGTGGCTGATGCCAACTTTGCGTCCTCAGCCTCTTCTCTCTCGCTGAGGGTGCTGGACTATCTCGCCCTCTGGCTTCAGTTTCTGTTTCACTGGCTGTCTCTCTGGGCCCTGAGTCTCTCCTGGGTTTCAGACCTTGGTTGATATTTCACATTGAGCACTTGCGGCTCAATGTGGGTGTGCCCAGAGTCAGGTTCCTCTGAAGGTTCTTTGCCTAGTTCAGGTGTCACATGAGGTAGTGGCCCTAGGCTAAGGGATGCCCTTTTCATTTTCTGGGGTAGGTGGAAAGAGATTATAGACTGTCCTGTGAACGTTGTGCTCTGTCTTTTCTGCACCACCCCCACTGCCCAGGCTTGGGCCCTAACTTCCCTTACTCTTCTTGGCTTTCCTTGTTTTCCTCCTTTCTTTGTGAATCCCTTCTGCCTTGGTTACCCTGCTCTTCAGGATAAGCGTCTACTCCTCAGATGACAGTGGACCCTTTGTCCATGCAGTGCCTTGTCCCTTTTGCACCAGCTAACAAGACCACATTCAAGTTTCAATTAATTTCTCATTGCTTTCTATTCTGTCCATATCCTCTGGCAGAGTGAGCAGTTTGGGTTTGTGTGATGCCTCACATCTTCATTAACTTGTGCATGTGTTTGTCTTCATATGTGCTCCTCAGGGACAGAACCTGGGTCTTGCTTGCATCTTTGGGGCCAATGCAGGGTGCTCAGTACAGGCTTGCTAAGGTGCAGTCACTGCTGGGGGAGCCTGGGGGAAGCACTGCTGCATCCTCCCTGCAAGCCTCCTGCTTGTTCTGTGCCTGAGCCTTCCCCTGTTCTTGCAGAACCCCCAAGGGGCATTGCCACACACACATGTAGGCTCTGGCTGCAGAAACCCAGCACTGCCTGGGGTCATGAGCCTCCAGGTTGCCCACACACTCTTCTGACAAGCAGGAGGGATCACTGTGACCTGGAAGATTTCCACATGTGATGCTAAGAGGGATTCCCTCTCATGTCCAATGGCCCTGCAGTGGAGTTTCCCATGACCCTCTTCCTGCGGAGAACCCTCTGCCAAGGGACTCACAGAAGGCAATTCTGGCCTCCTAATGAAGAAATGTGTGTTTCATGCCCAATGCATTTGTTGTGCCTGAGCTACCTACTGATGCCAATTAGGGCAAAGAAGGCTTCTGTCATGTTTGCCTCTCCTTCCTTGCTGGAAGGACAGTGGGCAGCAGCCATCCCTCTGATCTTAAATAAAGCAGCCCAGGAAAACACAGAGGAGTCTGCATTCTGGACCACTCCTACCCACTGTCACAGCCAGTGAGGGTGGTAGCAGGTGTGGCAGGCAGGGTGGGAGACATGCCAGGGACCTGGGCCATGGAATGGTGGAGTTGGGCGCTTTTAATTGATGCCTTTAATAATTACTGTTTAAGAAGCAGAAGGCACAGGGAAATTGTTTCAAAGGCAAATCAGAACAGCACGAGTTTAGAAGTTGGCTCAGAAACGTGTGCCTCTCTTCCCTGCTCTGTGGCTTTTACTGGAATGTATTTTTTATTTAATTTTTCCTCCCCCTCATTTTGAGTGCAGCAGTCTTTTCCCTAAAGGGAATGAAAGAGGAAGGTGCTAAATGAAATATTCTCATACAGTTATTATTTGCCAGAGGCCTGTTTGGGTTTCTTGAGTAAATCAAAATATGCATTTTAGCCAAGTTTAAAACCTCACTGCCTAAGTCCTTTGGGCAGCCAAGGAGAAGCAGTGCTGACCTGCCCAAGAGGTGGAAGCCATTGCTGTGCGTCCTGTGACAAGTCTAGTCACCGCCTTGCAGGGACCCCTGGGGTCTGAAGAGGAAATTGAGATGCAACTTCAAGGTAGCCATCACTTAAGGTCTCAGTCTTTAAATATTTGTGTTTTGTTTGTTCTAATTGCTTTTCAGTTTGTTTGCTTTTTTTTTTTTTTTTTTTTTTTTTGAGAGAGAGAGAGAGAGGGGGAATTTATTTTTTTTTTTAGTTTTCGGCGAACACAACATCTTTGTTTGTATGTGGTGCTGAGGATCGAACCCAGGCCGCACGCATGCCAGGCGAGCGCGCTACCGCTTGAGCCACATCCTCAGCCCTCAGTTTGTTTGCTTTTTAAAAATCCGGTGTGTGGTTTCCACTGTGTCCTTGAGTTAGTGAAACAGTGAGTTATAGGACATCCTGAAACCCAGCAGCACCGTCAACATTCACTATCTGCTGAGTCGCCAGACGGCTGGGCTCTGGGATGGATGGAGGGACACGGTCCCTGACCTCTTGGAACTCTGCTGTGAGGAGATAGGACAACTAGCTTGCAGCCTCAGCAGCTGTCCTCCCTTCCCCCCACCAAGGTCCCATATTTCTGGAAGGAGTACAGAGATTTTGAAGTGTGGGTAGGGACACTTCTGAATGAGGCATGGTAGTGGGTGTGTTTCAAATGCAGACAGCCACTGCTCTGTGACCTTCAGTAAGCCAGGGCATCTCCAGGGCCTCATGTGACTCCTGCCTGCCAGCCTGCAGTTCCATGTTGATAGTCTCTTCTGATGAGACACAGGGCACTATGAGGCAAGTATCAGGTGCTGGGCCAGGGCATAAAAGTAGCCACTCCGCCCTGGGAGGAGTGCCCTCAGCTACACCAGGACTGCCCTCAGTATGTGCTTCTGGTGACTAGTAGATAAGCCAGGCCTCAACAGGCCCTTCCCACCCAACTTTTCTGCTCTAGACCCACCTGGGAATCAGTGTGGTCTTCAACCCCATCTCAGGTCCCATGGCTTTGCTTTCCTTCCTTACTTCCCACCCTCCCAAATCCAGAGACTCTTCCAGGTCCAGTGGTCAGGTTTGTGGCCTCTTTTCCCTTGTTTTCTGGATCACACTGGCCACTTGCAGTCCCTCAACCACACAAACAAGTTGCCCCCCTGGATGCTGTTCCTTGTGCCTGGGACCCCATCAGTTCTGCACTCGCCCCAGCTACTCCCAGACCACCTCCTCCCTGGTGCTTTCTGACAGCACACCTTCATCCTCTCTGCCTGGAGGCACTTTCACTGCTGTCAGCAGGTCTTGGTCACCCCCTTCAGGATGCTAAGCTGCATGAGGAAGAGGCTTCCCTGACTCTTCACCATTGTGATGTGGACTTGCTGTACCCGGCACAGGGGGGTGCGTGATGTCCAGCGTTGCCCTCAGTGAGCAGACTGTCTAGGGCGCTTGCCTTTTCTCAACCCCCATGCTGATACTTGGCCTGCTGCTCCTGGCACTGGGAAGGCACTCACCGCAGATGGTAAGCCCACTCACTCACAGAGCATATTTAAAATAAAGATGAGTGCACTTTCCCAATGGAAGGGTTTTTTTTTTGTTTTTTTTTTTTTTTTTTTTTTTTTTTGGGTCTGTGAATTGACCAGGATAGTGGCCCTGTCACCCTGTTCATCCAGGTTTGATGAACTGTAGCCCTCCTTCATTTTATTTTCTTGGGGGTGGAGAGTTGGGAAGAAGGACACAGCATATTTTTAAAAATATGCTTGGGTTCACCCTGGGTAGATGCTCTTGATGTGCCAGGGAACGATGGACAGGCACTGTAGTGAGATAGGGCTCGTAGGCACTGCCACTGGAAAGCCCCTTGCTTTTCCTTTTAGCTACTGCAGTGGGACAGTCAGCTCGGTCTCCTCGATGTGTGGTTTTTCACCAGGAGTTGCTATTGACAGGTAAGTGTGCAGTATTAATTTAGCCAGATTCTGGCATTTTCAGAATCACACATGAGAATTGAGAATTCATTGCTGAAACTGCTTAATCAATTTAAATTTAATTAAAAGGCATCAATTAAAAGAGTAACATGGTCAAGTACACCGGCATCCTGGTCATCTTATATCATAATATTTTTTTCTTCTTTGTAGTGGAGACAGGATTCAGCAGTCTGATTTGCCATATTTTCTTTTACCTCAGGAAAACAAGGATTTCCTGGTCTCTAAAAGAAAACTCAATTTATTTGTCTGCTTCAAACATTTGAAGTATTAGATGTGGACCAGAGAATCCTTGTGACTTTTAATAATTTAGAGTCAAGGGCGTGCAAAGTATAGTCACCTGTATTCCATGTAGTGTTCAGAGAGTATTTCTGAATTAATTCAGAATACATGTGAAAGGTCAGTTTTGTCTACTTATCCAACTGCTTTTGAAAAGAAACCTATAGGTGTTCTTTCTCAGCAAAATCATAGGGGTCTCATTTTCGAGAACCTCTGAGGTGATAGATGCTGCAGGCTCCCGGAATGGGACAGGTTGGCGAGCAGGCACTGTCTGGATATTCATAGCCGCAGAAAGCCCATCTCAGGACTGGTAGGCTTTGGGACCTCTCAGGTGAATGGGGCCCCTATTCTGAGGTGGGTGCTAGAGCAGACTCTGGCGGGCAGATAAAACTGAGGGTGGGGTGTTCCTGATAGGAGTCCGAGGAGTGTAGAAGCTCTGGTCTTTAGGAGTGGGTCTGGCTCAGGGGAGGCCTCTGCCTGTCAGTATTTCTTGGTTTTGCTTCTGTGATGCTGGCGTGGAACCCAGGGCCTTGTGCATGCCTGGTGAGTGCTCTACCACTGAGCTGCACCCCAGCCCTGCCTGTCAGTTTGCAATACGGATCTAACTGAAGCCGATGGGAGGCCCACAGGAGGTGTTCCCATAAAGGGAGGCTGAGGTACACTAAGCCTTCAGCTGATTGTGTGATCTTGAGTACAGTAATCTGTGTGTGTGGGAACACTTGTGAAAAACACCCCGATGAACTTTCTAGGTCTCTTGCCTTTCAGGCTCAGCTTTTAGAAAGGATGATAGTGTCTTTGGTGGGATAATGCACACTTCCAGAAACCTAAAGCCACTGGAGCTTCCTTCTCCCATGTCTTTGCTGAAGCTGGTTGCCCTGAGGGTGGCGTAGCCTGCGTGGAAGTCTGTAGTAGCCCATCTTGCCCAGTTTACCAGCTCTGGACGTCAATTGCCTGTCTAACGTGTGTTCATGGAACTTGAAGCAAGCCTCTTCAACCTTTGGCTTTGTCTGTATATTGACTTGTCTTGAATATGAAGCCCTTTGCTGCCCTGTTAGAGCTGATATGCCAAGGCAGTGCCACCTGTCATAGGACCCTTCTTAAGTGATTGGAGGGGCACATTGTTTATCTTCTTTCTGCTGGGTCAGAATTAAAGTTCACAATCCAAATGATTCCAGAGTTGCCATGGGTATTTCCTAGGTGATATGTGGGTCGGAGGGGTTGTAATCTCAAAACACCATTTACCTCAGTTTTCTTTCTTTCTCTTTCTGTGTGGGTATGAGTCAGCTGTGCAGCCCAGAACCTCTGTGTGGCCTCCAGCTAGGCGGGACCATAACTGCCGAGTTATCCTCCTCGGTAGCAGGATTATTGATACTTTTGAGGCTCATAAAATAAAGCTAGCTTAGTTTTATTTATTTATTTATTTTTTAGGAGGATGCTGGTTATCTTTCCAAAAGAAAAAATGCTCATGGAACTTGGTGTGCACTTGGTCTGTTGGAGATCAGTCCTCTGCACACCTCTGCGTGTCACTATTTGGGAAAGTCATTATGTCCTTGCAGTCCATCTTGTGCCTTTTCTGTTTACAGAGTGCAGCCAACATTCTCGGGAACCCACACTGAATATTTAATGATGAAATACTTTAAAGATGGGGGTGTGTGCTCTTGTCACCTAAAGGGTCTGTACACGAACTGGTGGCTGGACCTGGCTGCGGGGCCTCAGAATCCCATGCTGGATTTCAGCAGCTTGGAGCCTTCTGCTCTGGGGTGCTTTGCTCCTAAGTGCTCAGCGGTGAGGAAATTGAAGTGGCTTGCGATTCATGGACCTGCAAGGAGCGGTGTGTCCCTGTTGCTGTCCTCCAGGATGTCATCCTAAATTGCAATGCATCTGCTAATGAGGAGACAAGGTGCTACCTTCCGTTTGGAGTAGCTGCATTAATTACATCCTCTCAGACATCCCCTGTGTCTACCACTCCTGGCCAGCTTCCTTTGTTTTAAATTAATAGACCAAATTAGAGGGAATTGGGGAGGGTGTCCCTCGAGGCCAGATGCCCTCTGCTTCTCGGACAGGGCTGAGGACTTGAGTTCAGGACCAGGAGCTGTGGGTGAAATGCAGGCTGGCTCTGTAAGGCCAGCCTCAGAGGGAGTTTGTGGACTCTAGGGCTACTTACATGGCTTCATTGTGCCTGGTGGGGGATGAAGAGAAGGGGCCCTGCAGTCCTTCTGCCTGCCAGTGATTGTTAGGGAGAATGGGACTTCAACATCAAAACAAAAATAAGGAGAGAAGACCCTCTGCTTTAGTGTTGTGTCCTCTAGGTAAAAGATCCGTAAGACAGACAAGTAGACCTGTGTGGGGAGTGGGGCTCTACCTGAGGGCCGAGCCTGCCTCCAGGCCCTTCCCTTTACGCTTCCCTGCCTCTGGCAGTGGGGAGAATGAGAAACCCCAGGGGCAGACTGCTTGCTGAGCTCCTAGTCTGAAAGCAGAAGCTCTGGGAACCACCTCTCAAGTCTGTCATGCCAGGTAAATCAGCACCTTCACACTGGTTGACTTTCATGTGTCCCAGCATTAAGCACATTCAGTGCACAGTGGATATTTGTTGAGCAAATGAATGTCAACAGGGGTCAGCACATTGATAGCCAAGGACACACCTCCTTTGTTTCTCTGAATCCTGCCTCCCTGTCCCTGCCCTCTTCTTTCCTTCAGGCTGTACCTGCAGTGGGTGTGGATGGCCAGGTTTCAGATCTCCAGTTGGTCGGTATGGCTCTCCTGTGTTAGGTCTGGAGGGTGAGTGTGAGCCTGAGGCCTTCCCTTCTTTGTCACCTGGGGCTTGGCTCTCACCTCTGGGATAGCAGCTTTACAGGAGCCTCCTCTGGAAGTCCCAGGTGTGGAGCTTAAGGGCTTGAGTAATGGTAACCCTGAAGGTCAAGTCCTTTCAGACTGGCTGCTTCAGTGACTTAGCAGGCCAGTGGGATAAGCAGCAGTGATGTCCCCTCTTTGTTTCAGAATGAGACTTTAAGTGTGAAAGTGTGTGTTGTCTTGCTAATGGGACACTAATGAAATATTAAAGTGCCTTTCTTCCTGTCCTCCTGGGGGCCACTCTAGCCTCTCAATTTTAGTCTATCTTTACATAAAGAGCTCTAGGGAATGAACATTTCTTAGTACTTTCCAAATAACCTTGGTCTTTCTGATGCCATGGAAGAGAAGTTCATGATTTACATATGGTGACTGTCCGGCTCAGGGAGAAGCTCTGTCCCTTGGCAGGAGAGGGTTATTTTAGGTAGCCCTCCCAACAACTTGTCCTTGGACTGCCATCTTCTCCAAGCTCCCTATGCCCTGTATCTACTTTCCTCTTGACAGAAGGCTCTGTCCCAATTCATGGGAAATTTGCTGTCATAGCTGTCCGAGGTTGAGCTCAGGCCAGGAGCCAGGCACTCTGCCAGTTATCATGCCTGTCAAAAAGTCCTCTCAGCTACCTAGTGGAACAGTTGCAAAGGTGTTTCTGTTCCCAGTTTGCAGGGAAGGAAGCTTGACTTAGGTTGTATGGCTAGCTCAAGGACCTGGCAGGTAAGTCACAGAGGCAGGGTTTGAGCCCAGCCAGCCCCTACAGCATGAACCCTGGGGCCATGTGCAGAGGTGGTGCTGTCTTTCTAGCAGGACCACCATCCCCCTTGAGACCTGAGTGATTCACACTGCTTGCTCTTTCGTTGCCCCCTCCCTCTGAAAAGAATTCAGTGCTTTCAACGGGATCAAGTGCTGGGCCAATTTCTTTCTCCCACTGGTCGTTAGAGCCATGCCCTTGGCTTTGCTCTGGCTGCCACCGCTTTGCCTCAGGTGGATGCTTGGGCAGTTGCTATTCACCCCGCTGCTTGCTCTGACCAGCGTGTGCTGTTCTGCATGGCTAGACCATTCCTACCAAGTTGCTGGAAGCCCACAGGAACCTCTAGGGTCCTACTGCCTTTGGTTTCTTGACCCTCCAGCCTTGCTGGGGTGTCATCCTGGCAGAGCCTTTGTGTGTCAGGCGTTCTGTCCCTGGTGATCAGCCTCCCCCTCCCCAGGTCTGTGAGTTCTTAGTCTTTGAATGTTCCCAGTTGCCCCTGGTGGGTCTAGCACACTTGGAGTGGATGGTGGAGCCCTGATTCTCCAGGGCATACCCCACAAATGCCATCCCTGTCTTTCTGTTCCCAGGCTCCAAAGTCTTGGAGGTGACCAGGAGCTTTTGATCAGGCCCTGGCCCCTAGTTAGGATACCTTGGCCCCTCTCTTCCCCCCACCCCAGCTTCCTCCAGCATAGATAGAGATCAACTTCTTCCTGGAAACTTTTCACCAAGAAAATTCTTCCTGCCAGGCATGGTGGTGCTTGCCTATGATTTTAGCTACTTGGGAAGCTGAGGCAGGAGGATCCAAAATTCAAGGCCAGCCTGGGCAACTTAGCCTGTCTCAAAAATAAAATGAAAAGGGCTGTCAGTGGTAGAGCACTTCTTGTGTGCCTGGCTCTGCTTGGTGCTGAGGGAGGTCCAGAGGAGGGAAGGAGATGGAGGAGAGGATCACAGGAGGCTTCACAGAAGCATGAACTTAGGCTCTTCCTGCAGAGTAGGATGTTTGAGAGGTATGGATGGGGGCTTCCAGTTGAAAGCGACAGTGTGAACATAGGCGCGGGAGCAAGGAAAGATGAATTTGGAGGCAGAGTAGTAGTCCTTTTTGTGTGGAACAAAAAATTCATTTTAGCTTTCTGGGAGATAAGCAAGAGCTACCTGAAGGCCAGGTTACTTGCAGTGTCTCATCCTGCCTTTGAAATACTGGGCATAATCATAACTAATTGTTTCTGAGCTGATCCCTATGACATCTGCCTTGCTCACATGAATGTAGGTGGCAAAAAGGCAGGGTTCATCTCTTTGTCACTCTTCTCTCTCGTTCTGGGGTAGTGCCTGCTGTAACACAGGTGCTTCATAGGGCTTTCAAATAAATGCAGATGCTCTTTAAGATGAAGCACTTTCACACACAGGTGTGTGCAAACATACACAGCTATAGACTCCCGTAGCTAGTGGCTGTGCTGTGATCTCTATGGTGGGTTCAACCAGTGGGCAGCCTGCATGGGGCACCCTCTGTCCATTTGCAGAGCTGGTCTTAGGCAGAAGAGCACTGGGGAGGAGAGGCATCTGTATGTGGCTGGGCCATAGGCCTTTTCCTTCTGAGCCTAGGCCTGCTTGCAGGTCTGAGGAGATGGGAGCTCAGGCTAGCCAGGGAAACTCAGGAGCCTGGAGACCCTGGACATTGTTCTGCTGCTGTCTCTCCCCTCCCCAGAAACAAGTTCTGCCTCCACCTCTCCAGCGTTTTATCTTAATTTATGAGCCTGCTGGGGCACCAATGAAGACATACTGTACTGCCTGAAAAAACTCGGCTGAATTCTAATTCTGTGCAGTTTGAAGGCGTGCTTTTGGCCAGAGCTATTTCACAAAATAAGCAGAACAGGAGACTCAGCCTTGCTCTGGCTCCATGGTTTGTCAGGAAGCTTTGCCCTGGCTGTCTCTTATTGGCCTCAGGCTTAATTAAGCCTTCTGATTTATTTTTCAATTCATTATTTTTTGAAAAAAGAAAAGCTGCTTTAATGGAAGCTTTTAAAATCCAGGAGCTTTGGATTCCTCTACTTTGTCAGGCAAAAGTGGATTCATTTAAGTAGTTTTATTTTTTTAAAAAAGGACATATTTATGAAGGTTTCAAGATTAGACTTTTTTATTTCTTTCACTCCAGGAACTTAAAAGCCAGACTTGGAAAATTTATTTATTTTTTCTATCGTGGGGCATGGGCATTCGCTTCACTGGGAAATCTAGTAGTTTTTAAGTACTCTGAGTTTCTGCATTTTATAGTTTCCATGTCCTGCCCTCCTGGGAACTTGGGCTTTAAGGCTTTTGCTGCCCTTTTCTTGCCTTGGGGTGTGCATAGGGGCTGCATGCAGGGGTTTCGATGCAGGAGGAGTCCCCAGGTGGGACTGTTTCAGCAGAGCCAAGGCCATGCTAGCTTTCCAGCAGGAGGCAGAGATGGTAAGGGGGCAGAGCGTGTGAAAGGGGAAAGGTCCCACAGCAAGTGCCGCTCATGTGGGTCCTCAGGAAGCTACTGCTGGGCTCTGGCCTCCAGCTTCTGTAGCTATGGCCCCTGGTGGTATTTGGGGTCATTGAGAAAGATGCTGCTGCTTGTTGAGGCCTGCATCCTACCCCCAAGATCCATTGACCCTACCATCTGCCACTCTCAGATTCTGGCCCAGGGGACTGATCCCAGCTACACCTCCCCACCCCAAGTCTGAGAGTTTACAGTCTGAATGGGTCCCAGTTGCTCTTGGCGGGTCTGTCACGCTTTGGGTAGGTCGTGGAGCCCATCTTCAGGGCATGCTCCATGAACACCATCCCTGCCCTTGGAAGGCTCCAAAGTCTTGGAGGTGACCAGGCTGCGAGAGGAGAGTGCCAGGGCGTGTGATGTCTTTGGCATGTGATCTCTTTGCTTTTTCCTACCACCTGGGAATCTTCAGGACCATGGAGACCTCTTGGCCTCACCCTGGCTGCGCTGAATCTGGCTTCCCCCACCTGTCAGCACAGCTCTGACGCTTCCCAGGCATCACAGAGTAGAAAGCGCATTCATTTTCCAAGAAAGGGCACTGGGAGAGATGGCCAAATTGAGTTAGGAGTACCAGGAATCCAGATCTGGAGCCACCAAGTTCCTGTAAGGCCTGCCCCACCTCTGAATTGTAGCTGCTTGGTGTTTCTGCAGGGAGACCAAGCTGCTCTCTGAGGCATTCACAGCAGCTTGATTTACAGGCCTGCATGTTTGCTGCACATTCACATCAATTCTCTCTCCTCCTTTAAACTTTTAAGCCTTTGCTTTAAAATGATTGAGGCCACTGTGTTCCTCGTGCTTTTCTATCAGGATTTTTCTTCCTCCCGTCCTGGTTTCTCCATAAACAAATTCTGAACCCCCGCTCTGTGCAAGACCAAGGGCAGGCTCCCCAAGGTAATGAGTTGGCATTCTGGGGAGGGTCATGGGAGTAGCCAGATCTGTAGTTGTTTCTTCATTTGGTTCATCCCTGAACAAGTGTGTCATGGACCCCTGTGCTACATAGGCCCTGTGCCAAGTGCCAGTGCTGGATAAGCACTGACCAAAAGCATGAGGACCAAGAGCTTGCCCTGAGTGCCCCCTGGGGAGAAGATAGATGTGTGCTGAGAGGTGGGAGGGGAGAAAGGCAGGCTCCTGGGAGCCCACAGCACAGCCTATGGGGTCTGGGTCAGTGACAAGCAAGTGGTGTCTGAGCTGAAAGATGAAGAGTGAGCATGAGCTAACAGTGTGAAGGGCCTGGGAGAGGAAGATTGGTCAGGCAGGGCAGTGTGAATAGCCCCATGAAGATGTAGCATCCAGGGAAAGCATAGTTCGGTAGACAGGAAGAAGCCCAGTGCCTGTGGAGAGGGGAGCAAGGGAGACTGGCTGGGTAAGGGGTCAACATCGTGTGCAGGTACGAGGCGATGCTGAGCTCAACTGTAACATGAAGTGCACAGGAGGTCCTGGAGGGCTCAGGAGAGGGGCAGCTGGTGAGATATCTGTGGCTTAGAGGGGAGGGCTGCACTGGCAAGACAGAGCTGGGAGAACCATTAGGAGACCATGAACTTGCTGCTATCAGGTTAGATGACAGTGGCTGAGTATGGCAGTGGAGCTGGAGAAAAATAACATTCAGAAGAGATTTAAGAAAAGGAACATGTAGGATTTGGTCACCTGTCAGACATTGAGGGTGAGGGCAAGAGGAGAATCAAGGACATCCACATGGCTGAGTTGGCTGGCTGGGCAGGAGGCAGCACACTGCCACGCAGGACCCAGGGGAGGACAGGAGAGTTCATTTCGAGGCCCCTAGGAGACAGCCAGTGTGGCCATGCAGTAGAGTTTACGGGTGAGAATCTCAGAACTGAGGAAGGTCAAGGAAACAGATTCGGGAGATGCCAGCAGTTGAGGCCCAGGGAATGAATGGAAGCCCCCATGGGAGATTGTCAAAGGGAACCCAAGAAAGGTACAGCATTTAAGAGGCAGAACCACAATGTGGAGTTGGGGAGGTCTTCTTCAAAGGTGGGGACATGTGCGTGTCCTCTTGGATTCTTTGGACCATGTGGCGTATGTAGTCATTTAGCAGGTTGTGACCACAGGTCACAGGAAGACGCTCCAGGTAACTGGACCAGTGTGACCAGGAGGAGGGGTTGCAGGCCTTGGTTTGCTCTGGATCGACCTGGACTGGGCAGGGCAGAGTCTGGCCCAATGCCTGGAGAGCCCTGAATGCCAAGTCCATGGCCTTGCTGTGCTCTGCCTTCCCAACTCCTGCCTGGGAATGATTCTGCAGCTATGCCTGAAAGAGTCACGCCAGCAGCCCTGCCATGGAACCAAGAGTGTATATTTGAGAGCAGAAGCCTTTCCTCTAGTGTTAGGCCAGCTGCTTTGGGAAAGTACAGAAGAATAATATTTTTTTAATCTAAAAGAACTTTACATTTATGCTTGACTGAGGCAGAGACCACACTGGTCCTGGGAGCCAATGGGAAGCTGGAGTGTGGGTAATCTATGCAAAGGCCCCTTAGCTGCCCTGCATCCATCATCCCAAGTGACAGAATTTACATCATTAATCATTGGCGGTAATAGAGAAGTCATTGGAATAGAATGTTGTCACAGGATAAATGTCTCCCAATTGCATATGAATGTCTCAGCTCTACTGTACCATGTGTGCTCAAGAAAGACTGTGGCTTCAAAACGGTATTTTTCTGGTATCGGGAAACCATCATCCACAGCCTGACCTGCTGACAGCCTCTCCCAAGGAAGGCCTCAGGCTCGGGCACCACATATACCTCATCTCTGCTTACAGCTGGAATAGGGCACAGGGGAGGGGAGGCCCAGGCTCCTTGTATGCTTCAGTGGACAATGGTCAGCACTCAGGTTCCCCACTGTGTGACCCTAGTGTGCCATCTGGAGCTGGAGGCATTTTGCCCACTCATAGCTTCCCACCACTTGATGCAGAGAAGAGCAGGACTGATGCTGGCCCAACCCGGCTGACAGTGTCATAGTCCCAGCCTCAAGTCTGAGAGTGTGGCTGCTCCAAAGTCATCCCAGGTTGCTTTGCAGACTAAGGGGCCACTCAGCAAGCCAGAAGCTGAAGAGCTGAGCATTTGAAGGCCTCTCTACCATTTTAGAAATGAGGTCCACAGGATTTTTTGGCTGGCATCTTTCTGTTCTGTGACCTGAAAACACTCTGTTTTTGGAAAGTGCAGATCTGACACCATTTTCTTGAGGTTCATGTGTTTCTCTCTACATTGTACCACCCTGCCTTGGACAGGGCAGGTGCTGGCTGGAGGAGGCATGGGGCTAAGGAGGCAAAACAACTTTTGCCAGGCTTTGAAGGAATTCTTTCTGTTTGACCTTTCATTTCTCTTCCCATTCAGTGGTCTTGGGCTGTGCTGGGGGCCCAGTAGAAGGAGGGAGCACTCCAATCTCGGTGGAGCCTGAGGCCCCAAGGCAGGAGGATGCCACATTTGATGGAGGGCTTGGGGGTCCTGTGTTAGGGAGATGTGGAACTATGACCCATGGGTTTTGAACCAGAGCCAAGTGAGCTGGTAACCCAGGCAAGGTTTGTAGAGTGTGTGGTGCAAGAAGAGGTAAATTTCCCTCTTCCTTAGGGAAATTCATGAGTAATGGTCTATCAGATGTGGAAGTGATATGAGACCCCCCCCCCCCACCAGCTAGGTGTTCCCCAACATGGGATGCACTGGGCTTGTCAATTTTAAAAACATTTAGCATCCTCGCACAGGATGGTCACTTTCCAGTTTGACCAAGTGAGGCCATTAAAAGCCAGTTCCCAGCTACTTTACTGTCATTTCATAAAGGAAAGATAATTTTAACACCAACACTATAAGAGGGATTTAATTTCAAGATAAAAGATATTTCTTCACTGAAAGAAATTTAGCTTTATAAAGGATTCCTTCCATCATATCTGTTTATTCTTTTTATTTCTTTCATTTTTTATCAAAGACTGGCAAAAATCTATTCCAGGCCCCCAGTCCTTTATTTCACTGAGCAAGAGGGCTTGGCTGGGCCCTGTGGCTGGTGAGGTCGTGTTGCTCCAGTTGTTCTGGCTTCATAACCAATTGCTCTGGCCTGAGAAGTGTGAATGGCCCTCGTGTGTTACCACCTTCTCCCTGGTTCTGGGGGTGGATGGGGCAGCTCCTGCTTCAGGTCACATGGTAGTGGCACGGACTCATTTTGAAGGTTCCTCATTCCTAGAGAGTTGGGGATGGGGCAGCTGGGGATCCTCAGCATTCCCTCTATATGTCCCAGCTTCTCGCCTGGACCCAATTGAGGCACTGCAGTGTCTCTCATGAATCAGCCTTGGAAGTCAGGCATCACTTTGCCTTCTTCCATTTACTTACAAGTGAGCCATTAAGGCCTACCTTATTCAAGAGGAGAGGAAGGAATCCACTTCGTGGTGGGAGGCATGCCAGAGATTTGCAGACGTATTTTAAAACTACCCTAGCATGCATCCAGTAGGCTAAGCCTGAAGCTCCCCTGAGAGGCCAGGTTTTGATTTGGAGCCCACCCCCTTCCTTAAGTGTTCCAGGAAGGAGGCTGCTGGAGATCTAAGGGCCACTTGTGCTCCGGGGATGGTGGCAAGCTCTGCTTTCTGATCCCTGCTTTCATTTGTATGAAGTAATAAATTTCATGAATAAGGTAGATTCCATCAAGTAAGTATCAGTTAAGGTCTTTTATGATCATAACTGAGATGATGAATTAAAGTCGAGTTAGAGAAATAAACAGTAAAAAAAGAGAGACTTCATAAATATGGTGTAAAATCTCGGAATCCTAAGCACTCACTAACTCTATAAAGAGGTGGCCTTCAGCCCTGGTTGAGAGCCTTCTGTGTGTAAGGCTGGTACATTGGGGCCCAGTGATGACTGCAGGAGGGGCCCAAGTCTGCGAACCTGAATATTTGTGATCACATGGAGGGCCATCCTGTGTTTCTTCATCAGACCTGAGTGAGGAGAGGGTGAGACAGGGACCTTTTGAAATTCATACAGGATGTGGGCCAGTGGGCTAGCAGCTTTCAGTCCTAGCAGAGATGCTCTCATTTCCTGTCAAAGCGGCTTTCTTATAAGGATTCTTGAGGAAGTGAAGAAGAACACTAGCCCTTCTTATAGCCACACAGCCAGGCCAGAGGGATCCACGCATGGCTGCTTCCTTGGCACGGTGCTGGCAGCCCTCCCTGACAGCCCTGCAGTGACCGAGGTATCCTCAGTTGCCAGTTGCCTTCTCTTGGTCTCACTGCTTCAGAATAAAACTTCCTTGAGCCTCTTTGGTCTCTGCTCCATGTTGACTGTGTCCCCCATGTCTCCTTCCTTGGGAGGCAGACAACCTCAGCCTACCACCTTCAGTGCCTTCCCATTCCTCTTGGAGTGTCAAGGCCTAGGAGAGCCTCCAGACCTAACCTACCTCTTTTCTGCATTTCCTTAGAATGGAAGAGCTTTGCTTTCTGCCATAGCTCCTTCTGAGAAAGGGACTCACTGATGGTTCTTCCTGCAAGGTGGTTCTATTGACAACCCTATGTGAACCCAAGGTGGTTCTATGGACAATGCATAGCAGCCATCTCTAAAACCAAGGTCAGGAAGCTGGTGAGATGGCCGGTAGCAAGAACAGAGGTGTACTGGCTGCTCAGATCTTCTCATCTGTTCATGGACAGAGATGGAGCCAGGAACAATTCTGGTAGCTGGGGACCAAGCAGCAGGCACCCTTGCCTTTCATATGCAGGTGCTGAGGTGGTCTTTCTGAATCCCTGGGTTTGGTGGGTTACCATCTTATACCAAAGTTCTTTCCTTTCCAAAAGGAAGGGGGAAACCCACTTCCCCAGTGTATAGAATTCACCAGGAACAAGACCCCACTGCCGCCCCAGCTGGTCTATCACTTCCCACGGTGAAGGGGCCAC
Organism: Spermophilus citellus; assembly: GCF_964194105.1. Classification (NCBI taxonomy): domain Eukaryota; kingdom Metazoa; phylum Chordata; class Mammalia; order Rodentia; family Sciuridae; genus Spermophilus; species Spermophilus citellus. Next base: position 135,134,083 of record NC_138191.1, on the reverse strand, counting down.
CTGGTTTGTTCATGATAAGCTGATGGATGCTTACCTGGAATCAGTAATGGAAGCCAAGCTAAGCTGGACTGGGCCACCACTCACTCACACATTCATTCATTTGATAAATATTTATTGAATGCCTGTCCCAGGCCAGGCACTGTCCCGGAGGCTGTGTAGTAGACAAAAAGGGGAAGCCCCCAGTCTCTGGCTGGGAGACAGGCAGGAAAGAAAGATGTGGGAAGACTGCGGAGAAGAACCCTGAGGAGGGGCTCAGCTGATGACAGTGCCCTGCAGGGCCCGGGAGTCAGGGCTGTCCTCTTCACCCTGAATAGGTGTCAAGGATCCATTGTCACCTGCTTGTTGTATTTGCAGGAGATGACTTGTGTGCCCCTCCCTGGCCTGGCTTCTCCCTCCTCCCACTGAGCATAACTCTGCTTTTCTGACTTCTGACCTGGGCCCCACCAGTGGGGAGTATATATTTAGCCTCTTGTGCTCTCCGTGGTAACTGTCTCTTTATTCCTGGTGAAGACGAAGAAAATGGGTCGGCTGTGTTTACTAAGAAGTGTGTTCCTGCTCCTTGTCCAAGGCTATTTATAAACTTCCAAAAATGTGTGCTGAGTTTTTTCATCCTACTGGAAGCCAGAGTGCCTGTGAATACCCTGTTACTTACTATGCAGGGGAAATCTAGCGCTTAGGGACTGGATTGTGTCAAGTGGGGAAGATAGAAATCTTGCAAATAGTGATTTTGATGAACACTGGCAGCCCAAGCTGCCTCTTGGTCTGATTCCTCTGGGTATTTTCTCATGTGACATTGTTGTGGCTTTCTTGGGTATGGCGGGGGACTGTGCATGCTAAAATTGGGCCATGCTGGGCCTTTCACAGCTGGAATCCTGATAAATTTATCTAGACCTCAAGCCCTGAAAAGTGGCCACTGCCAACTACTGGGCTCTGCTCTCAGCTGCCCTTGCCCCCTGAGTGTGGGGTGGTGGGTCTACAGGAAGGTGGCTCCCGAGCTGGGAACTTGGGAGCTGTTGGCACCTGTTTCTTCCATTGCTCACCTTTAGGTGGAAGGAGACCATGAGGCCCACCCAGAAGCTTTGCCTTGGCCCAGGCTGCCTCCTCCCTAAGTCCCTCGTTGGACCACCAGTCCCTGGCATCTCTCCTGTCTCTAATGCTGTGACTCTGTGTCATGGGGCTACACTTTCCTCATACTGGACAGAAAAAAATGTCACTTCTCTTTCTCAGTGGCCTGGCCTTGCTTTCAGGAGGGAAAGTGCTGGGGTCATAAATTTGAAGTCACTCTCTTGCAGTAGCCTCTTGAATCAACTCTGCTTTGAGTTGGTGTTTGATCTTTTAAAGGGTCCTACTCCCGAGAGGCTGGGCTGTTGACTCCATCTAGACTTTGTGGGGGAGCTCCACACCACGGTAGAGGTCTAGGTCCACTGCTTCTCTCCGTGGCTCTGCACCACCCCTTCCCAGAGGCCTCTTGCTCCCAAGCAGCTGAGTCATGGGGTGCCTCAGCCCATCTGTCTGCTAGGGCGGCCCTGCCCTCCTGGGCTGCAAAACACGGGGGTTTTACACTCTTCTGGGCCGCCTCCTGCGCCTGTAGGAACTGCCACCATCACCATGGTGCTTCCTGAGTGCTTACTGCCAGGCAAGGCTCCTGAGGGCTGACCACCACAAGGCGAAGGGGCTGGTAGGATGAAAGCAGTTATCCAGTCAGTCTCTCAGGGCTGGGCCTTCGCCTTCCCATGATGCTTACTCTCCATATCGCCTGTCTGCCTGCTCCACATTGAGGAGCCTTGGGCCAGAATTTCCCAGAGCAGAAATTCCTGAACTTTCTTGGTTCTTGACACCCAAGTGCTTCCATGATTTTTTCTTCACATCCCCAGGCCTAAATGAATATCTAACAAATTCATTTAAGTAGTTAGAGCCAAACACTTAATAAATATTTGTGTCCTTAATATCTGTTTGAAAATATTCATAATTTAAAAAATTTTGTTTGTGACCCAATTACTCACTATTGAGATCTGTATGCCCATTGAGCCCTGGATGACTTTTCAAATTCTGTAATCAGATTGGACACTACCACCCACATTTCTTGTATCGTGTAGATTTTTATGAGGGACTCACTTTTATCTCAGCAACCACTGAAAACGCAGCCTCACTCATGGTGCATGATATTCTCAAGAGGGAGGTAGGATGCCCTAATGGCGAAACTAAGCCAGCCCAAGCTAGCAGTTCCAGCGTGTCTGACAGGTATCTGACAGATACAAGTATTATTTCTTTCCCTCAAAAATTGAAATTGTCCTGCAGGTCTCCTGTGAGTTTGCTGAGGCTCCCTAGGGTGCCTTGGTACATAGTTTGGGAACTATGTTCCTGGAGTTTTATGTGTCTCCCCTGGTTACCCAGGAAGCAGATCCCTAGCTCTCGGGTTCTGACTCTTGCATGCCCATCTGGAAGGGTGCAGGGGAGATGAGAGGACCTGGGTGTCAGGACAGGGTCAGGAAGAGTGGCTTCAGGCTCTTCCCTCCTCCCTTCCTACTCTCCTTGTGCATAGGCATCAAGCCTGATAACCTACCCATGGGGAGGAAGGGGCATCCTCTTGACACTCTCTCATGGAAGAACTCCATGATCTGAGTCCTCCAGAATATGGATTCAGAAAACCCTCCTCTCAACAAAGCACTTTCAAGTCTGTGGCCGTGTTGCTGACGCTGACAGAAATCACGCCTGCCATGTGGAGCGGAGAATTCCCTTTGTTGTTCTGGTGGGTGTGTGCCCTCCACCCGGAGTGCTGAAATCCTTCACTTCAAAAGGCAGGGAGCTCTGCAAACCACTAGATTTACAAGGCAGTGAGTCTGGAAAGATCAGAGTGAGCCTGGTGTTATGTCTCTTCCTGCTCAGGTGCTGCATCCCAGGCACAGGTGACTGTGAGCTCAGGTGGCAGTGCTGCTCTTAGCAGGCAGTGCTTCACCTCTGCACTTTTGCTTTTGTTGGTCTGCTCCCTGCAGCCTTTGCTGTCTGCCCACCCCCCCATCTGCCTTGCTCCCACGAAGGCCCTTACCTGTGGTTGCTGATGAGCCCCACGTCACTCTCCCTCACTGCCCACCTGCCTGTTTCAGGTTCCACCTACCTTGTCCTCTCCTCGGAGCCTTTGCACTCACCAGTCTCCCCACCTGGAGCCCCCTGCTCCAGGTGGCTGGCCCCCGTTCATCTTCCAGGTCTCACTTATCAGATCAGCCAAGAGCCCACTGTCTAGAGAAGACCCAGCTCCTATGGGGCTTTCACCTCCTGGCTGTTTGAACTTGAGCTTCATCCTGTAGACAGAGACCACTTGTCTCTGCATCCTGGTTACTCACTGTGTTTTCTCAGCACCTAACCCCATCTTCTTGGGCTCTGAGTAAGTACATCTTCATGACTAAGGGTTTCCCCAAAGCAGAAGGGACTTACAGGGCCAATGACTTTTAATTTTGCCAAGTAAGACTTAGAAAAACCCCAGCTGCCATATATCATCAATGTTTCATAAAAGAAAAATTGGAAGGACATAATCCCTGAATAAAGGACAATTCTTCCAAAGGAATAAATTTAGCATTATTGAAACCTTGCTGAATTGTCCCTCTTCTTATCCCTGGAGGATGGACGGAAGCCTTCACAACACATTTGCTCTCCCCAGAATATCATGCCAATTCTATACTAACGTGATACTGTTCTTGTGACATTTTTCTCCTTCACTGAGGTTGTAGTCCTGGTGGGAAGCTGTGCTTTTGACTCCACTTGTCTTTTCAGGGGCCATGGCTTCTGCTTAAAATGCTCTTGTTGACCTCTGTATGCTTCCAGGTTCTGCCTAGACACCTGTCCTGCAGCTCTGGGAGATTGGTCTTGCTTCCCCTTGCTCCTTGGAATCATTTGTGATTTGACTGTCTACATTCAGGTCTTACTCCATTTGTACCAAGAGGCCTGGCAAGGCATAATGCACTGAAGGATGGACAGCTGTTGACGGTTTTGATGAGTGTGCAGCTGGCACACACATTAGGCTACATCTCGGGTAGGTGAGATATGGAGCCTTCTCTTTTTCTATAGCCAATTTAAATTTCTGTTTCACTCCCTCATCCCACCAGGTTACAGAAACATCATCTCATTTAATTCTGTGTTTTCTTTCTTTCTTTTAAATTATTTTTCAGTTGTAGTGGGACACAATACCTTTATTTATTTATTTTTATGTGGTGCTCAGGATCAAACCCAGGGCCTCGCATAGGCTAGGCGAGCGCTCTACCGTGAGCTACAACCCCAGCCCCAAATTCTCTCTTTTCTAAGAGCACTGCAAGGCCTCTCCAGGGTCAGCTCTTCCTTAACTGTTTCCATTTTCCTTTTGTGGGATAAAGGACCATCTGGCTGTCCCTAGTCCCCAGCAGCCATCTCTAGTCTCTGGAGCACAGGGTGCCACTTGAGGAACAAAGCTTGCCCCTGCTGTGGAGTACAGTTTCCTCTGGAGGACCCAGCTCACACCAGTAGGTGTGGGAAGGCCGTGTTGTACTCCTTGCCTTCCTCCAGCTAGGCTCTGGGCAGGGAGCAGCTCTCCGGCCTTGGCTTCCTTGCACCTCTTCTGTTCCTGTATGGGTGTGGCTTCTGAAATTCTGAAGTCATGGCTTTGAGTCTTCTGTTCTCTGGTTCTGAGTAACAGTCTTTTCCTGGGGTGTAGATGCCCTGGGTCTGGTTAGAATGAAAGGCTGTGAGGAATGGGGTGAGAGAAGCCTCTAGAAACCCCTGCCACATGTTCACCTTCTGCAAGTATCTGGGCTTGACGTCTAGGACGGCTGCTCATCCAGGAGGGGAGAGGATATGGGCTAAGCACCCTTTTTTTTTTTTTTTTTTAAAGAGAGAGTGAGAGAGGAGAGAGAGAGAGAGAGAGAGAGAGAGAGAGAGAGAGAGAGAGGGGAGAGAGAATTTTTTTTTTAATATTTATTTTCTAGTTCTCGGCGGACACAACATCTTTGTTGGTATGTGGTGCTGAGGATCGAACCCGGGCCGCACGCATGCCAGGCGAGCGCGCTACCGCTTGAGCCACATCCCTAAGCACCCTTTTGAAACTTGCCTTCCAAGGGGTCCAGGGTAACATGCTGCAGACACCCAGTCTTGGCTTATTTGTTCATTTGGATATTATTGTTTACTTAAAAATTTAAGTGTCAGGGATAATACATATTCAATGAAGAAAAGTAAGGAAGGAAATACAGGAAAACAAATAGATCAGAGTCACTTATCTTAGCTGCTGAAGACAACCTCCTTACATCCTGGCATATGTTTCTACAGGTAGTTTGGTAATAAAAGCAGAGATAATTATGGTACTAAATGTAGCTCGCACTTACTGAGTGCTTACCATGTGCCAGGCCTTGTTCCGAGCATCACTCAGATGTTAATTTATGAAATCCTAACAACCCCACAAGGTGGATATTACTATTTTCCTCATTTTGTGGTAGTGGAGCCAAAACTCAGTAACTTACACATTTCAAATATGTGGTTTATTACATGTCAATAAAGGCACAAAGGTTAATATTATCAGCCCAGATGCAGCTGGCAGGGGAGCCTGACCAGTAGTGACCACATACAGTTAGAGCAGTTAGCAAATCAGCTGTTGAGTTGTTATTCTAGTTTTTTTCAGGGGAGAAGCCTGTCCTTAAACCCTCAGGGCTCCGGATGTCACTTGCTGAATGAATGAATGGGGATATGCTTTTGAATTGAGTGAGAGCATTTTTTAGCACTAGTCACAAGCAGCTGTTTCTTTTGGCGACTCTGTTTTTCTTCCTCTGCATGTGTAGCACCCTACAGATTGGAACCTCCTTGCACAACCTCTGGGGGTTCTGTTCATGTTGTATTCTTTTTCTAAAAGCGGCTTTATTGAGGCAAAATTTACATGTAATAAACCACATATTTGAAATGTGTAAGTTGCTGAGTTTTGGCTCTACCACCACAACTCACGACAATAAAAATATCCATGACCCCCAGAAGTGTCTGAGCCCTTTAGTGGTCCCTTCTTGCAGGTCTTCCTTGCTTCCCTCCCAGGCAACTGTGGATCCACCTTCTGTTACTTTAGATTGGATTTAGTTTACATTTTTTTTTGAATTTTATAAAAATGGAATCATACAGTCTGTAGTGTATGATTTTTAAAAAATAATTTTTAGTTGTAGATGGACCTTTATTTTATATATTTGTATGTGGTGCTGAGAATCGAACCTAGTGCCTCATGCATGCTAGGCAAGCGCACTACCACTGAGCCACAACCCCAGCCCAGTAGTATATGATTTTTGATCTGGCTTTTCCTTAGCATAATTATTTGGAGATTTATCCATGACATGTGTGTCAGTAATCCCTTTCTTTTTATTGCAGAGTAGTGTCCCACTGTATGGACATGAGACTGCTTGTCCATTTGCCTGCAGACTGTTTGAATTACTTTCAGTTTTTGACAATTATGAACAGTGCTTCTGTGATCATTTGTGTAGGAGTCTTCCTCTGGATATGTGCTTTCTCCTCAAGCGAAAACCGAGGAGTGGACCTGAACCATATGGAGGCTGCCCTGTTGTTTTTCAATGCCGTTGTGCCATTTTACATTTCGTCTCTCCACGTCCTTACCAACCCTCTGTGTGGTCAAGTCATTTTTACTGTAGCCATTCTGATAGGTGTATGGGGGTCTCTTGTGTTTTGAATTGTCATCTCCTTTTCCACTAATGGTGTCAAGCCTCCTTACCCGTGCTTCCTTGCAACCTGTGAGTCTTTTGTGATGTGTCTGTTCTAATCTTTTGTCCATTTAAACAGTTTGGGTTATCTGTGTTATTTTTCTTGAGGTTTGAGAGTTTTTTTTTAACATCTATTCTAGATGTATCAAATGCATATTTTGCCAAGATTTTCTTCCAGCCTGTGGCTTGTCTTTTCATCCTCTTTAACAGTATCTTTTGAAGATCAAAAGTTAATTTTTATGATGCTCAATTTATTAGTTTTATTTTTTTTGGTTTATTTTTTGGATTGTGCTCTTAGTATTATAGCTAAGCAATACAATGTTGTAAATATTTTCTCCTAGATTTTCCCCCCATTTTTGTAGGGGTTTGAACCCAGGGCTTCACTCATCTCATGCTAAGCATGTACTCTGCCACTGAGCCAGACCCCCAGCCCCTCAAAGTTTTATAGATTTTAAACTTTGGTCTGTAATCCATTTGGATTAACTTTTGCATATAGTGTGAGGTATGAGTTGAGGTTCATTTTTCTTTTCTTGTGCAGATGTCCAGTTATTCCAGCACAATTTGTTGGAAAGACTCCTCTTTCTCCACTGAATTGCATTTTTGTTCCTTTGTAAAAAATCATTTGTTCATATATATTAGGGTCTATTTCTGGACTCTGTTCTGTTTCATTAGTCAGGTTGTCTGTCTTTAAACCAATACTGTACCGTCTTGACTATTATAGCTTATACCATTCAGATTCTTTGAATCAAGCTATGTTTTTTCCAAATTTGTTCTTGTCTTATAAATTATTTTGGCTTCTCTGGGCCCTTTGCATTTTGATGTGGGTTTTAGAATTGGCTCCCCAGTTTCTAAAGCACAGCCTGCTGGGATTCTGATGGGGCTGAGCCTCACTTCTGGTTCTCAGCGGTGGTCTGCTCTGGTGGTGTGTCCACCTGGCATCCCACTGCACCAGAGACTACAGCCATATGAATGACCGGCTGGAATAGTGCTGTAGTCAATGCAAGGAGGAGCGATGGGTATGGAATTGGGTTTCAGGATGTCATTTTTGATTTTTATTGATTGATTAATTGATTGATTGGCTAAGCCTAGGGGTCCCATCCTCCCATCCGAGGACTGTAGACCAGAAGAGTCAAATGTGCTCGTGGAACTCACCATTGCTCGTGGCTTCCGTCAAGGCTGGACTCCTTTCAGAACAAGCGTGCCTGGAGCTCTCCTTCTCTCGTCAGCCCCATGTCATTGTGCTTTAGGTGTCAGTGTTTGAGGTTCCCTGCATGTGGTGAGTGGGTGCTGTGGGAGGGTGGGCGAGGGCGAGTTGCCAGAGGCATTTCCTTTCTGCACTCTTTCTTTGAGGAGAAGTGGGTGGTTATGTCAGACTAGTGTGTCCCTGGGTGTGGCTCTCCATTCCTTCCAGGACTTGCTTGCAGGGCCTTTGCTTCCCCTTTCTAGCACCCATCCCCTTGGTCCCTGTTGCCTTTGAAGGCATTTTCCTGAGGCTGTGGCATGGGGGAGGAAAGAGAGGCTCTGAGGAAGCTTTTCAGCCAGCTTTTCCAAGGACCTGCTCACTTGAGGCCGCCCCTGGGGAGAAGGAGCTGTTAAACTGTCAAAATAAAAAGTCAACCAAACTCCTCAGGCCAATCGAAGGCACTTAACGCAGGCTGCAGGCGCAAGGCAACAGATTTCCCTGTGATGTGCTACAGGGGAGAGGCAGCTGGGGAATTTAAAGAATGCAGGAAAAGTTCTAAAATATTGGAATATACCTAGTCAATAATACTTTAAATTTGGAATTCATAAAAAGAAATAGTGGTGAAAATCTTCCCAAATAAGTTTTTATTCCAGAATTTGATGACAAATCTCTTGGTGCGCTGGTTATCCCGTAGGTGTGGTATTCTGAAATACAACCTAAGGCATATATATTGTCAAATAATAAAGTATTATGAAACCAATCAGCTGAGAGCTCCCCACTTGGCAGTTTGGAAGTAAAACCCTTTCTCCTTTACAAGGCCAAGTGACTCCTAATTCCTCCCAGGGGATTTCACGTTAAAATGTGTTCACTGCCAGCTGACAAAAGAGGCAAGTCCAGATTTATTACCCTGGCACCTGCAGCAAAAAATGACGGATGGTGAAAATATATTTAATTATCATTCCATGCCACATCTCTGTCTGCTCCAGTTGCAGGGCTGCAGCTGTTGGCATGCACTTTATTTTAAAGTCAATGTGCTTATCTGGAGAGAAGGCTGCTCTCTGAGTAAACTGACTTGGGGGAGGAAGGAAATGGCGATCTCTCTCAACCCAGCTGAACAAATGCAGATTTGTATTCTGTGTGCCTGCTTTAATTGTCTAATCCGCCCCACATCACATCAGCACTGGGATTTAGCTTTTGTCAAGAAAACATTTTCAAAAAAGTAAACTTTCTTGTGGCCTTTCTGAGCCAAAATGAATGATTTCCTTCTTGGGGTGTGAAGTGCTAGCTGACGATGGATGCTCACATTTCTGCCAGAGGCGTGTAGAGAAGTTGCTGTAAGTTGCATCTGAGAACAGAGGGAGCCCTAGGGAGTCCGAGGCTGGACCCTCAGAAGCTGGAGGGCTCAGGCTCTGAGAGGAGGAGCCCTGGAATGGAGGTCTGCCCTGTGTTCTCATGACTTCCAGTCATCAGAGTAGGTTGGGGTGATAAACCTGAGCTGACAGTGGCCCCTCAGGGTTGCCCTCCTGTTTTGTCTTCTGTTAGAACCTGTGGAAGTTGAAACCCTGGGTAGAGTAGCCACACTGTCTTGGGTGAGGCGCACCAGATTTCCTGAGTCTGGGAACTCTGACTTGGCCATTGGGAATCTCTGCCATTAGTTCACGCCTAAGATGTGCTGTTTGCAACAGAAATAGCCCTCATAATAGGCAGTGTCTAATGTGGCAATTTTCCTGCTGTATCTCTTCTTATCAGGAGAAGCCACTCGACGTTTTGTGCATGGTGGGATTTAGTCCAAAGTGATGGCATTTCCACTGAAAGTGAAACATAATAACTGGCTTAGCAGTTGGGATTTAGGGAAGAGAGATGACGCTGAGTGTTCATGCTGGTGCCTGGTGGTGCGGTGGCCGGAGGTGGATGCCTGTGCCCAGGGGCGGGAAGGATGAGGTTTCTGTGAATGTGAGCTCACTTGGGGCGGGGCTCATGCCTCTGACCTTCTCTTTGATGAATAAGGATTCAAGATTGCATCTGCTGAGCCTGCAGGACCCGAGGCCTGGAGGAGGAAGGAGAGCTCTGGCTCATGATTTGGGCTGTGAACAGATCTCTTAACCCCCAAGCTTCAATGCATTGATGATATTTTGCCTGTAAAGCAGAGTATGCCATTATTGTCGTCACCATCATCACCACCACCACCTCATCTCACTGAATAATTTATATGTCAGTTATCACGTACCAGGCCCTGGAATAAGTATTTAAATACATTGTCTCTTTTAATCTCACGAGGTGGATATTATTTTGCCTATTTTACAAATGAGAAACAGGCGTAGGTAAGAGACAGAGCTAGAACTAAAGCCAGGCCCTGGAGTCTTCTCTGTCAACTACATCTTTTCATTCAGGGGCTTTAAGTAGATATTTTAAAAGTTTTATAGGAAAGAAAGAAGAGAAAGCCAGATATGTGCTTTTTAAAAAAATATTTTTTACATATAGATGAATGCAATATCTTTGTTTGTTTATTTTTATGTGGTGCTGAGGATTGAACCCAGTGCCTCACATTTATGAGGCAAGTGCTCTGCCACTGAGCCCAGCCCCAGCCCCAGCCCCAGCTGTGTGCTTTTGCCAAGAAAAGTGTTTTAGGATGTCAACGAGTTTGAAAACCAGCCCTAGGGATTTCCTTTCCATGTGGCTAAGCCACCTGGACACATGCCAGGTAGAATTATGGCTTCATGCTTCGTGTCTAAGCTACCTGGACACATGGCTGACAGGAGAGGTGTCCCCTCCACTCTGAGGACTGTGGCCATTGGGAGAAAGACTGGCTGGGACCAGGATGTAAGGGTGGGTGCAGAGTCATTGCAGAGGGAGAGCGCTGGCTGGAGGGTTTTGGAAAAGACACAGCAGGAGTCAAGGAGGCCAAGAGGAGGTCTGGCCACTGCTCCCCTGCATTTCCAGACCAGGTGTTTGGGAGGGAATGGACAGGTAACTTCAAGGCTTGACTGGGGGGGAACAACTCAACCATTCTGTCCTCCCAGGTCTCCTCTGTTGTGTCACCAGCAGCACAGCCCTGCCCCTGGGGGGGGGTGTGTCCTTGTTGGTGTGGCCCTGTCTTAACACAGGTTGGAGTTGGCAGAGACTCTCCAAGTGGCCTGCATTTTGTTCCACTGTCCTGACCACCCACACAGCTTCCAGGAAGCCTGACCTTTATATTTATGACCTTTCATGATCTCCTCTGGCACTGGTGGTCCATCTGGAGCTCGGGTATGATGCTTGACTGTGGCATACCCTGGCCAGGATTATGGCTTCATGCTTTGTGGCTAAGCTACCTGGACACATGCCAGGATGGTGGCCACCAGAGGATTAGGTATTTGTCACATTTTCTTCTGTTGCCTTGAGCTCCATGCTCAATCAGGATCTTGGATTTTACACCAGCTCCAAAGACCACTGAGCCTTCTGAATCTGAATCTCTCAGAACAGCATTCACCACGTACTTATGTGTCCTCTGATGTAGACACAATCCTCACATGGGATTCTACACAGACAAACCTCAGGGAGATGCCATGACTCAGAGGACTGTCCCTCACATTCACATGTATCCTGGTAAGAACCTGGATCTGAGGCTTAGAGGTTGTTGGCAGAGGAACAGACATCTCTGTGCATTCTACCATAGCTTGAGGATACAGACGTGTCAGTACTTGCTCACCAGGGGACCATGACCAGAGAAGTTAGGACTGATTTCATTTCCAAGTGAAGCTGATGATCCTCCTTTCACAATACACAATACTTTTGTTTTGAAACCTAGGTCCTGAACTACTCAGCTACATCCCCAGCCCTTTTTATTTTTTATTTCTAGGGTCTTGCTAAGTTGTCTAGGCGGGGCTTTAACTGGTGATCCTCCTGCCTCAGCCTCTCAGGTAGCTGGGACTACATGTGTGCACCACTGTACCCAGCTTCCAATACTTTTCATTAACTATTTTACTATTATTCCAAAACCAAACACTATACAGAGACAAAACATATTATCATATAGCCTCCATCTAGAATATGGAAAAGAAAATAAGCAGAGTTGTTTCTTAAAGAAGGGAATCACTGTGGTGATGTGAGGACACTGCCCATGGGCTCTAGGCACAGGGACCAGTGCTGCCTGATGCACTGGGACAGCCTCCTGGACCCTCCATCTCTGAACTGCTAGGCTCCTATTCAGCCTGATTTCTTGTGGCAAGAGTTCCTACTCCCTGTCCTCTCCTGCCTGAGACCCTGTGTATTCTCCAGGGATGGAAACATTACACAGTCCTTCTTGTGGCTCAGGCTTCACCTTGGAGAAGCCGTCCTTAACCTACCCAAACCACAGGAAATGCTGGTCATTCTTTATCACAGCAATAGAGTTTGCTTTCATTATGACACTTATTTACTCTTTGAGGGGTTTTGCTTATCTGTATCTCTGCTTCAGTGCAAGCTCCATGAAAACCATTACCTTATCTGCTCCTACAGCCTCATAGTCCTTGCAACTAGGACAGGGCCCCAAACAGAATAGACATAATCAAATACTGGATGAGTGAATGAATGAATGAATGAGTGTTTCCTCCACCGAAATGTGAGCTCTACCCTGGCCACCCACATGGCCAGGGCCAAGCCTATGGGATGCAGAGCAGAAGAGTGGAATCTTCCACTTTAGTCTGGGTGCTTTTAAACAGTTATCCAGGAGCTTAGGATGGAGCCTGTATTAGGGTTCTCTGGAAAAAACAAGACCAATAGGAGATCTCTCTCTCTCTCTCTCCCCTCTCCCCCCCCCCCCGGATATATCTATATCAAGGCTTGGTTCTTGCAATCCTGGAGGCCAGTCCCACTCTGTTATCTGCAGGCTGGAGCCTCAAGAGAGTTGGTGGTGGAGCTCCATCAGTCTGAAGGAGCATCAGTGGTGTAAGTCCCAGGCCAAGGGCAGGAGAATACTGATGTCCTGGCTTAGCACTCAGGGAGAGAATTCTTCCCTCCTCCACTTTCCTGCTCTGCTCAAACTCTCAGTGGACTTAATGCTGCTCAATCACACCAGAGAGGGCAATCCGCTTTACTCAATTTACCTGTCCAAGTGCTGATCTCATAAATGGGGAACCCTCTTACACAGAAACATTACACAGAAATAATGTTTAGCCAAATATGGGCATCCTGTGATTTAACCAAGTTGACTTACAAAATAACCATCACAGAGTCTTAGTTGGAGATCCAACACAAACTTACGAGTTGCAGATCATTCCATATAAGGATGAGAGGGACTTTCTGGGGAGTCGAGTTCAAATTAAAGAGCAATCAGAGACTCTAGAAGCAGTAGAAATCAGGAGTTCAGTGGTGTGAGTGTGTGTGTGTGTGTGTGTGTGTGTGTGTGTGTGTATTATGATGACCTTCTAGGGAGGTCAGAGAGGGCTGCATGGTAGGTGTCCCCTCTGCAAATAACAGTGTTGTCACTGTCTCATTCATCAGCAAAATCATCTACTTCTTGGTGAGCCAAGGCCAGGCTCAGCATTAGCCCTCATCTGTTCATGGACTGTGGAGCATCCTGACAAGTAGGCGTGATCCTGACAGGTAGGCATGGCCAGTCTTCTTTTACTGCTGACGTGCCCACACAGCCAGTGCATGCATAGCAAGGATAGAACTGAGGTCTGCGGACTCCAGGTCCTAGAGCTTCTTCCATTCTGTGCTGCTGCTTCTCTGGGGGCATCCAGAGTTCTCACTGTATGTCAAGTTCCAGAAGCAACTCCTAGCCACCTCCAGACACTATGAGGGCCACGTGATATAGCTGCACTTGAAGTTATGGAACACCACTGGCTAGTCATTGTGTCCTCAAGGGAAGGATGCCCTTTCCCAGCTCTGCAGCAGCTTATTCTGATCTGAGCCTCCAGAGGCCAGACCTTGGTATGTTCATTCAACAGCAAGAAAGCTATGACCCAGAGGGTGAGGGGACTTGGTGACTTTGTGTGGCTCCTCCAGAAATTTAGCCTGAGGCAAGGATCTTGGTGCAAGTGGCCTATTTGGGAGACAATCCCAGAAAAACGAGTCAGTGAAGGGTGGGAATACTGTCAGCCTTCTGTTAATGAGTAGTTAGCACTGTGGGAACCTGTGTCCCTCAGTGACAGTCGGGGAAAATCACAGAATAGTCTTTTGACAGGTGAGGAAGCTTCTGTCCCTCATGGGCAGAGGGTCACTCCTGAGGCAGTAGTGGCCAGCCATTGCAGGAAGCTCTGCGGGTTGACTGAACCTGGCCTAAGTACAGCTTGAGGCAGAGATGTAAGGAGGGGTCCCATGCTCAGAATGGGTGTGTGGGTTCCCTAAGAAGGGTGTTACCATTCGTGAAGGGCTCCATTCGCTTCTGATGGAAATCTCAAGTGGGTGAAACGCAGCTCCCTTAGCATTAGCAGCTCTGAGCTTCCAGCGCCAACAGCTTTCAGCTCTTAGTGTTGAAATCCTCCTTGCTGCCCTGGCAGCCAGAACCAGCAGCTACTGGCAATTCTCTGGCACCTTTCCAGCAGCTGGGGCTAGCAACTCCCAGCAGCTCTCCATTGCTCCCTGCCATTCTCTAGCTGCTAGCCGCCCTGTGGCCAGCCCTGGCTGCAGCCGGCAGCTTCAGCATTACCAGCTCTTAGCAGCCAGCTAAGTCTGTGCTACTAGGGGTAGAAATCATGAGTGAGCAAAATATGACCATCCAAAAGAGATCTTATTAGCACTCATGTTGCAGCACCAGGGGGACAATATATAGACTGTTCCAATAGGAGTCTGCTTATGTAGACAAAAATATATAAATAAATAAAGGTGGCTCACATGTGCACAGTGTCCTGACATCTAATTGCAGACTTTCTGCTTGATCACAGGGAGTGGAGGAGCTCCTCACAGACAAGATTCAGGGCTGTTGAAGGGCTGTGGAGGGGTGGCATCATCCAGAAAGGCTGCAGGGTGGAGTCATCTGGGATGGACTCAGCACGGAAACTGCTGCCACTAAAGCAAGTCTCCAAGTGTCCGCCAGGGCTACAAAGATGAAAAAAAAAAAAAAAATCTTTGGGCATGGCAAGCCCTTCTCTCCTGTCTCAGGTGGAGGTAGCACAGTTGCCCATCTGGCCAGTGCACACGGGATGGGCTGGAAGCTGCTGTGTCCACTCTGAGTGTGGCCCGGGCTTCAGAAGAGGTAGGAGGCTTGAGTTGAGATCAGTTCAGCCATTTAAGAGCTTAACAATGAGGGACACAGCTATGGATGGACAACTTGAGTCACTAGCCTGGCTACTCAGGCTGATGGTGGACTGGGGCTATGCTGCTGCTCCAGAAGAAGCCTTGCCCAAGGAACCCGCTGGTGGCTGCACGGGCTCCACTGGCTCTTCACAAGCACCCTGCTCGGATTCTCTTTCCACCCTTTTGTTATTATTATTAAGAACTCTCATTTTACAAATGGTTTCCTATACATTCCAAGTGCTGTTCACAGCGCTTACACCCTGTTTCATAATTGGCTCATACAATACACCCTCTTCAGAATTTTTAATCAACCATGGCAAGTTGCCCTAGCAATTTAAATAAAAAGTATATAAATGAATTTAGTATTTTAATATAACAGTGACAGTAGCCTTATATATGTACTTAGCAATTTCATGCAGTATTACAATTTTATAAAATATTCCTCTTCATTTGGCTGGTGGATAAAGCCCAGTGTTAGAGCCATGGGCTCTTTGTGCAACCAACAGAGAAGAGAGCAGAGATGGTTGGGAGGAGCAGAGCCTGCCAGCTGGACCCTCCCAAGAGGTGTTCCATGCAGCCAGAGCCATGTCAGGGCAGCGTCAGGCAGTTTCCATGTGTGGGGGCAGGAGGGCCTTTGGCCTGTTGGCAGTGTGTATACTCTGACCCAAACTGGTTCCTTGGACAGGGCATGAGAGGTACCACAGGGCAGAATGAGAACATAATGCAGGAGTAACCCACCCATTCTAGCTTCCATCAATTTCTATTGAGGATCTTTGATGTGCCAGGTAACCTACCAGTCACTCTGCAGGCATTATCCCTGCTCAGAGTCACCTGTGACCCTGTTTTTGACTGGTGCAGTGGCTGGATCTGATTCTTCCTCTCATGTCCTTATTTGTAGTGCTTGACACGCATGATCCTCCCTCCTCTTAGGACGACTTACCATGGCTTCCAGAATACCAACTTTCCTGGTTCCCTTCCTCTCCGTCTCCTCTGCTTCTTCCTCTGGAGACCTCAGGACTCAGCCTTGGTTCCTTTTCTCCTACTGCCGTCTCTGGGGCTGCCTCAGTCTAGAGCATTGTGGGCTCCAGTGGCAAAGGGGAGGCCATGGGGTGTGCACACAGGCAACAGCTGTCTTCAGAGGGCAGGGAGGCACAACTGGCCCTGTGCAGAAATAGATGGCCCTTGTACCTGGTAGCTCCTTTCCCAGAGCTATCCTCGGTGCTTCTCAGGCTCTTTCTCATCATGGCCACAGAGTGGTTCCTCTTTCCCCTGCTCCCTCCCTTGTACCATTTTAGCCATTATTGGGAGTGCAGTTCAGTAGCATCTGTGCAACCATTCCCATCATCCATCTCCAGAGCTTTTTCATCAACCCAAACTGAAACTCTGTCCCTAAGACACAAATTCCTTATTCCCCTCTGCCAGTCCTGGCAACCATTCTTTCTGTCCCTCTGAATCTGACCCTGACTGCCCGAGGGACTGCTTATGGGTGGGCCAAACCGTGTGTCCTGTTGGCAGGTTCCTTTCACTGAGCAGCATGTCCTCAAGGTTCATTCATGCTCTAGTAGACATCAGTATTTTATTATTTTTTCAGACTAGTAACATTTTATTGTGTGCATGCACCAATTTTTGCTTATTGATTTGTCTCTTGATGGACACTTGGGTTTCTTCTACCCCTGGAAGGCCAAGCCTTTACAATGGCGCACTGAGGCCGTATACCTTGCTTGCTCCCACAGCCATGCTGAGCTCCCTGCTCTTCCTCAGAAACATGGGCACACTCCTATCATGTGGCACAAGCACAGGCTGTCCATCACCCCTCTTCCTGGGACGTCCTTCTCAGGAGCTTGCCAGACTCCCTTCACCTTCTTCAGTCTTTGCTCCAGTGACTGCACTGACTGTCCAGAGAACACTGTTTAACACTGTGTCGGACCCATGTGTTAGTCAGCTTTCTGTCAATGTAACAAAACGCCCGAGGAAGCCAACTTGAAGAGAGATTTATTGTGGCTTATGATCTCAAAGGCTCCAGTCCATGGTTCTTGGCCCTAGTGCTTTAGGCCTGTGGTGAGGCAGCACATCATGGTGGGGAGCACATTGTGCCTCAGAGCCGCCTGCCTCATGGTGGCCAGGAAGCAGGGAGGGGGACAAAATGTACCCTCCAAAGGCACACCCCCAGTGACCTTCTACCTCCAACTAGGCCCCACCTCCTACAGGTGCCACCACCTTCCAACAGTGCTACCAGCTGGGGACCAAGCCTTCAGTATGTGGGCCTCTGTGGGGCTATTCCAGATCCGGACCTCAACACCCACCTCTGCACTCCAGCTCCGACATGGCCTTCTTTTCAAAAGAGGATGTATCACCTTCTAACATAGTACATTTATTTACCTTTTAATTATATCTGTTGTCTGACTCCTATTCCTAAAGGAGTCCTCTGTTTCATTTACTGATGCATCCTGTGTACCTAGATCAGAACTTAGTACAGAGTAGGTACTCAGTAAATATTTGTTAAATGAATAAATCTTTTTTGATAATAGCTTTATTGTGATGTAATTCCTATGGAATACAAATCCCCTCTAAAGTGCGTAATCCAGTGGGCTTGGTGTATTTGCAGAGCCATGCAGCTGTCAGCACAACCAGCTTCTGGAAACTTGAGCCCCTATAGCTGTCGCTCCCCAGTCTCCCCAGTCTTAGGCAAACCTTAGTGCCTTCTCTCTGGGTTTGCCTACTGTGGACATTTTATGTCATAGGTGGTCTTCACGACTGGCGCCTTGCATTTACAGCATGTTTGCTCCTCTACGCTGTGTTGTGTACCCCACCACATTCCTTTCCATCGCTGGGTAACATTCTGTGTATGGATGGACCACCTTTTGTTTGTCCTTTCCTCATTGACAGATATTCGGGATGTTTCACTTTTGGCTATCGTGAGTCATGCTGCTGTGACCAGTCATACACAGTCCCTTTCATGGGGGCATATGTTTCCAGTTTTCTTGGGTACATTCCTCGGAGGGGAACCATATGGGTCACAGGGTCTGATGGGTAATATTGGAGGAGCTGCCAAACTGCCAAATGCTGCGTCATTTACATTCCTAGCAGCTCTGTATGAAAACTCCAGTTTCTCTATCCTCCCCAACATTACATTTCCTTTAGACTAAAACCATCCTACTGGGTGTGAGGCTGGATCTCATGTGGTTTTGATTTTCATTTTCCTGATCGCTAATGATGTTGAACGTTTCACGTATGTGTGTATATATTCTTCAGTGACATTCCTGTTAGAGTCTTTGCCCATTTAAAATTGTTATTTATCTTTTTATTATTGAGTTGTAATAATATTTTATATATATTTTTGGTACAACACCCTTATCAGATATATTATTTGAAAAAAATTTCTCTCATTCTGTTGGCTTTGCTTTCATGATGGTGTCCTTTGAAGCACAAAAGTCTTAAATTTTGGTAATGTCCAGGTTTTTTTTTCTTTTGTTGTTGGTGCTTTTGTTATAACTAAAATCGCCGCCTGACCTAAGGTCATAGAGATGTGCTCCTCTGTTTTTGCTGAAGAGTTTTGCAGCGTTAGCACTTATGTTGGGCCTTTGATCATTTCCAGACAGTGTCTGCGTGTGTCGTAGGCGAGGGGCCAGCTGCATTCTTTTGCACTTGCACTTGTTGGAAAGACTGTTCTTCCCTTCGGAATTGTCTCGGCACCTCTTTTTATAAATCGACTGACCATGAATATATGTAGGAAGCTTTTTTTTTAAAGGGGTGGTGGTGCTGGGGATGGAAGCCACCCATTGTCCTGCTGAGTTCTCCACTCTATTGGTCCATGTGTCGCCCTCATGTCAGAAGCACACTGTGGTGATTACTGTGGCTTTGGAGTAAGTTTGAAACTGGGAGATGAGAGTCTCAAGATTCTTTGACAATTCCGATCCCTTGTATTTCCATATGGATTTTAGAATCAGTTTGTCAATCTATACAAAGAAGCCAGCTGGAATTTTGGTAAGGATTTTGTAGAATTTATCAATCACTTTGAGGAGTATTGCCATGTGAATAATATTAAATCTTCTAGTCCATGAACATGGTTGTCTTTCTATTTACTTAGGCCTTCTTCTGATATAAGTTTTGCACTTCTTTGTAAGTTTTCCAAGTATTTTATGCGTTTGAGGCTATTGCAGGTGAAATTATTTTCTTAAGTTCATTTCCAGCATTTTTCATTGCAAATGCATAGAAATGCCGTTGGTTTCTATCTGTTGTTCTTGAATCCTATAATTTTGCTGAACTTGCTTTAGTTCTAACAGTGTTCTTGTAGATTCTTTAGGATTTTCTGAATGAAAGATCTCATCTCAGTGGAGAGGATTAAGTGAAACGTGGTATGTCAACTGTTAGCACCCCTCCTCCCCCATGTGCTGATCATCCAACCTACATGAAGTCCTGTGACATGCCTCCCTGTCCCCATCAGGCCAGCTTTCCGTGAGGCCAGATAAATGAAGATAGTTTTATTTCTTCCTTTCTAGTCCAGATGCATTTTATTTCTTTTTCTTGTCTAATTGTTCTACCTAATTGAAGGGAAGGAACACACAAATGTAAATAAATCCTCACATCATCTCAGTATTCATCTTTCATATTCCCATGTTACAGGTTGGCAAACTGAGACTTAGAGAGGTTAAGTGAGTTGTCTGAGAACACACAGCCGAGTACCCAGCTCAGAGCTGCTGTGCCCAGTCTCCTTGTTGGACACCTTCTCCCTCAGCTGAGCCACGTCTACATATGTAGGGATTTGGAGGAGGTAGCATCCAGCTTATTTGATGAGGGTTTAATGATATATTCTGAGGTCTTGCAGCATCACCAAGCCCCTGTCTGTCTGTCTGATGCTCTCCATGTGTGCACAGAGAGCAAGAGCAAGCTGGAAGCATACACTGTGCATTCTTTTGGTCCAAGATCTTGTTGCATGCTCTTGGCAACCCTCCCAGATGAGAAGGCCCATTACTGTCCCATGTAATGATGAGGAAGGAATTGGCACTCAGAGAGGTTGAATGACTCGTCTGGCCTTGGGACTTGCTGGCATGATGGGGACAGGCTGGGATGTTGTGTGGGTTGAGAAATTGAACACGTGTTGGGCAAGGTGCTAACAGTTGATGTACAGTTTTACTTGACTCTCATTCCACATTGCTTTCCTCTTGCTAGAGTCCAGAAAACGGATGCTTAGAAGGTTAGTAAAGAGTTCCAGTCTGGTTGTAGACATCAGGGTCTCCCCTTGGGCCCAGCGTCTGACTCCCACATGCCACCTGCTTTTCTTGCACCATAGGCCTGAGACTATGAAGGAAATTCATTAATGAGAAAAAAAATGAAAAGAGCCATTCCCAGAAGGCCATTGCTGGCAGGTGCTGCTGCTCCCTGACGTGTCCCCTGTGTGTCACCCCACTTCGCTGCTGTTTTGAGAGGCAGAGTGATGTTCCAGGGCAGCACAGGGAAGGGGCCATCTGCTGAGGCAAGAGTCCTGTTCATACAGACTCCTGCATCTTCCCAGATGAGTCTGACTAATCCAGTCCTGCGGCTGGTCCACTGGGGACTTGATCTTCAGAACTGCGGATTAATTGGAACAGGCTCAATTGTTCCCATTGCTGACCCCACACTGGGGGGTCCTAGGGAAGTGGGCTGAGGGAAGAAGGTGGTCCTGGGAGTCATGAGGGTCCTTGAACTGCTGCAGTTTCAGAGTTGCCAGTGGAAGGGGCTGGGGCCAGAACCAATGTCACATGCAGCATCTTCTGCTGATGTCTCTGATGCCCCAGGCCACACCAGAAGCCACAGGGGCAGACCTGTGCAGTGTGGCCCTCTTCTCACAGGCCTCGCGGACAGTGCCGTGGGTGGGAGTTCAGAGAAGACAGTGCTGGACCTTTTGTGACTTTACTTTCCCAGTCCATCCCATGAGCCAGCATATTGTTCCAAGATCACAAAAATGCCTAAAGGAAGGGTCAGAGTTGACACAGCCCTGAAGCGCAGAAAGGCTATTGGTCGGATGCCCACCACCAGCCTCCCTGGGGACCCTTGCTGTCTGAAGACCTGGACTGCGGTGGACAGAACCAGGATGTTGAAGGTGAAACTTTAGCACCTTGCTCTCTGCGTGGCCTTAGGCAACTCATTCAGGTTTTGAGTCCCAATCTTGTCATCTTACAGCTTACCTAGTCCAGCCAGTTCACTTTTCCAAAGACACTGAACTTGCAATCATCCCCAAAGCTACTCAACTAGTAAGTGCAGAAGAGAAGGGCGGTGGCCTGGATCACCTGCCCTCACAGTGTCAGGCCCTTCTGTGTCATTGTCTCATCTGGTCTTCACTACTAGCCTCAGAAGTGGAGGCATTACCCCTATTTGACAAGGAAGGAGACCAGGGCTCAGATAGGTGGTTACTCTGCCAAGGCCACACAGCAAAAACATGGCAGAACCAGACTGGAATCCATGTGCATCTGACCCCAGACCCCCTTTCTCTAGGCTGACTGGCTCTTGGCTGCTGAGCAGGAGTCTCATCTTTCCGAGGGTGGGGACTGACTGGCTGGGCAAGGTGGGGTGGAGTCGTCGTGGGGGGGGGGTGCCTTCTCCTGCTCCCAGTCCCCCACATGCTCTGGCTCTGCACACAGCCTAATGCCAAGAGGAGCCCGGGCACTCACACATCATCTGTTCACCTCCTGTCGTGGTGCTGGGCATTGAACCCAGGTCCTTGAACATTCCAGGCAAACATTGCCACTGAACCACACCCCTGCCCCTACACTCTCCTATTTTTTGTTATACGTTTAAATTAGATGATGCGTATTCCCTTGGTGTCTGGGGTTGACAGTGTTGGCACTTCTAAGAATGGGAATAGAACCTGGTTCCTTAGTGCCAGCTTCCCGAAGCAACATCTTAGAATAGGCCACAGGCAGGATAGCACCTGGGCCCTAATGGCTTCACAGAACACAGGTGGTCTCACTCCTGCCTCATGTTCACCATGTAGCCCTGGTGGGGGCATGACCTGGTGAGTAAGTGGTTGGGCAGAAATGACATGCTCCTCGGCTGCTTGCTGACCAGAACAGGTCCCTAAGCCTGTTTTCCCAGCCATGGTGCTGAGGAGGGAGCACTGCTCTGGGCGCCCTAAGGGAGGCAGAACAGGTCATAGCACTCATGACAACCACTGCTGAGGGGTAGAGCAAGAGTGCGCTAAGTCAGGGTACCTAGGGAGCAGCTCTGTTGTGGGGCTCTCTAGAAGCAGGGCATATCCAGTGGATGTCTGAAGCCTGACCTGGGCTCCTGCAGGGCATCTGAGCAGTCTCTGCCGATGGCGAGACTGTCACGGTGGCCTGGCCTCTGCCTGGAGCTGGAGCCTGCAGGTTGTCTTGTTTTGCTTTTCGTGGTGGTTCTGGCCTCGGAGCTGCAGACAGACTCCCTGTGGGTGGTTTGGAGTCAGGAATGCTCACAGGGCCCGCTCACAGGCCCACGCACAGGCCCCAGAGGAGGGAAATGTGCTTCTTTCCACTTTCCTGAGGGATCGAGTGGCACAGGAGATACAGAGTCACAGTGTAAGCAAGAGTCTACTTCTGCCTCCTGGGGAGGATGCAGGTGTGGGATCGGTGATTGATTCATTTAATAGTTATTGAATCCTAGCTTTACATCTGCATAGTGGTGTGACTTTAGTTAAGTCACTTAACCTCTCTGTACCCTAGCTGTCGCATCCTAACATGTGGAAATTGATCCCTATCTCACAGGGATATTGTGAGGATCAAATGGAAAGAAGGGGTGTGGTGCCTACCAGCAGCAGTAGGTTCCTTTGAAAGAGCTTATGCCCATTTCTCACAGGTAGACTGGGGTTCTTACCAGTATCTCTTCCCACTGGACTATTGGGAAGCCCAAAGAGGTAATTTCTATGAGCACCATCTGGCTCTGACACTTGGAAATGAGCTCCTCCTTGGGCTCAGTGCAGGGAGGCCAGGGTGGGGGGGTGGTCCCTCCTCCTCTCAGTAGGCTGAAGGTCACCAGAGCCTTCCCAGGCTCTGTCCTCAGCCCCTAAAGGCTTTCACCATTTCTGCCATGGCCAGAGCAGAGGGTGCATAGGCCTGGCCCAGGAAATGCCTGTTGTCAGCCTGGGAGGTCTAGGGCCAGGGCGCTGTGCAAACTGTCAAGTGCAGTACAGCTGGGAGGTCTGCCGTGCATGCTGTCATCTGCTGATGACTGTGAGGCGTGGGTGGAGCTGTCAAGTGCAGCATGACTGTGAGGTGTGCTGTGCAAACTGTCAAGTGCAGCATGACTGAAGCGTGCCATGCGGACTGCCAAGTGTAGCCTGACTGTGAAGCGTGCTAAACTGTCAAGTGCAGTACATCTGGGAGTTGTGCTGTGCAAACTGTGAGATGCCAGAGGAGTGTGAGGTCACATCGTCACTTCCTGGGTACGTTAGTTTTCCACCACTGTGACAAAACACCTGAGAAAACTGACTTCAGGAGGAAAGATTTATTTTGGCTGAGTTTCAGAGGTTTCAGTCTGCGGTCACTTGGCGCCATTAATTCTGGGCCTGTGGAGAGGCAGAACATCATGGTGGGGAGCATGTGGTAGAGCAGAGCTGCTCAGCTGATGGCAACCAGAAAGCAGAGCCAGAGAGAGCCTGGGACAACATGCCCTTCAAAGTTCCGCTCTCAGTGACCTACCTCTTCCGGCTAGGCCCCACCACTTGAAGTTTCTACCACCTCCCAATAGCACCACCAGCTGGGGACCAAGCCTTCCACACACAAGCCTCTGGGGAACATTCCAGATACAAGCCATAACCTGTGAGCTCGGGTCTGGGCCACTTTCCTGCTGCTGTCTTGAGTCACAGCCCAAACCCCCACCTCCCACCCACCTGCTTCTGCCTAGCAGTCCTACCTGCCAGCCTGCTGTCTGCACACTAAGCCTCCGACTGTGGTGGCAGTTGTAAAGAAAGGGAAACGGTCTTGAGTTGTTCAGATGTTTCTGGTATCAAATGGAATAAAATCGTGAAGAGTTTTCTTAGGAAGAAACATTTTTTAAAGACTTAGTGTGTTTTAACATGATCAATTCTAGTAGTAAGAACAGCTCTTCATTGCAGGGAATTTGGAGCATGCAGAAAGGCATGGAGAGGAAAGGGGGCTCAACCCAGCTCTCACTGCCCAGAGGTCCTCACGCAGGCGCCGTGGCCTCCCCTGGTTCCTACATTTCAAGACACGTGTCTATTGTGCTTCATGTTGTCGGGATCATATTTTCTGTGGCTTACTTTCTTTCTCCTTAACACCATATTGTGAGCATTTCCCCATGTCATTAAATATACTTTGCAAACATGATTTTTAATGTTTGCCTAATGGCCTGTCCTGCAGCTGTCCCTTTGCTTTCTCTCAATATCACTGTTGTGGCTTTAAGGAATTCAGTATAGATTCCACTCCTGGAGTTCAGCCCAGTCTGAGAGAGAGGAAGATTCTAGAAACTACAGAGAGCCTTCTCTCTCTCTCTCTCTCTCTTTCTCTCTTTCTCTCTCTCTCTCTCTCTCTCTCTCTCTCTCTCTCTCTCTCTCGCCCCCCTCTCTCCCTCCCTCCCTCCCTTTTTAAAAAAAATTTTTTATAGTTGTAGATGAAAAGAATGCCTTTATTTGTTTATTTTTATGTGGTGCTAAAGATCGAACCAAGTGCCTTACACATGTGAGGCAAGTGCTCTGCCACTGAGCCCCAGCCCCAGCCCGAGCCTACTCTCTTACCTTGCCAGTTCCCAGACCTTGTGAGTGATGGAGATCTGGAGGAACTAGGGGGGCTGGGGCCCAACCTGGGGAACATGCCTTGGCTTTCCACTATGGCATCATGCCCAGCCACGAGCTTTCCCTTTCCCACCTGCCCTAGGGCCCCTCCAACTACGCTGACCCTGGGCTCACTTCTCTTATCTCCCTGTCCCCTCGTTATGTCCAGAGTCAACTTTGATTGAGGAACTCTCTAACAGAAGATGGGAAAACCCAAGGTGTGAAAGTCACTGCACTTTATAGTCTGTTAAGGGCCTTTCAAAAACAACACTCATTCCATTTTTTTCTTTTCTTTTTTTTTTATGAGCTTTTTGGTACACACAGCACATAATCCCACATCAAATGGCTGAGCATTATACTGGCATAAAACCCGCAATGATGTGAAAGTCCATGAAGTTATGGGTTGCTTTCACAGGAGAAGTTGTGGTCCTTCAGCCCCGAGGAGACTCTGGTTCAGTGCCAAGGCTCCTAGGCTTCTCAAGTTGCTGCTGAGTCCAAGGCACCAACACGGGCAGTGGGGTCCTTAGGGTGGAGGCTTAGGCCCCTACCTGAGCAGCGACGTGGCCGCAGCTTGAGCCTCACCACAGTGGCCCACACACTCTCTTTGGGACTTGTGTTGCTGTTGCCATCCAGTGTGGGAGAGCTGGTTCCCATGTAGTGGCTTTCTTCATGTTACCTCTGGATGGTCACTTGATGGTTGACCAATGTGAGGTCAGTAAGAGGTGTGGACTGTATGCCAGAGGACTGGTATCATGTGGAGACACTGGAGCAGGCTGTCTGGGTCTCAGATGCTGTGGGGCTTGAGATGGTTTCCCTGCAGGAGGCCCCAGCAGGTGGCCCTTGGTGCCCAGTGCAGGTTAGAAGCTCCAACTTGGGATGCTGGCAGGGAAAGCTCCAGTTTATCCGCCTCACAATTGTGGCTTTTCTCTCTATCCTCAGAAGCCACAATACTATCCCAGGTGCCCCACAATTTCTAGTATCTCATACCCCCAAATTGCATGATTATTTGTCAGATCCTGAGCTTGGGATTTGACTTTGCAGAATAGGAAGAGAGATCCTGTTGATGGGTGGTCTATCTGTGCCAGGCTTGCGTCCATGGCAGCACAGTAGTAGGAACTCCAGTGCCGAGACAGTAAGAGGTGCAGAGAGGTTGCCACTTCCCCAAGGCCACATAGGAGACAGGCTCTGAGCTTGGAGTAGGCTGGCTCCAAGACCAGCCTGTGAAGGACCGTGGACTCTCAAAAGCCATCCCCACACGCTGGCAGCTGAGAATCAGAACAGTGCAAGGGGGAGCTGCTCCGGCTGGGACCCTGCCCTCCTCAGAGGCCACTGACCCTCTTCTTGCCTGTGACTGACTGAATGGTTGCTGCAGACCTCCCCTCTCTGGACCACTTTGACTTTTCTCAGCGTGAGACTTTTTCCAGGTCTACGTTTTCATTTTCTTTGCTTTGTAGTCTTCATTCTCCTCTGTTAGAAGAGCTTTGGTTTATTGATTGTTGTCTCTGGACCTTCAGTTTTTCTCAGTGGCTCAGGTGATCTGAAAATGAGTCTTCCAGCCTCGTTAGCCACCATATTCTGAAGAGCATCTGACCTTCCCCTAATCACCTTCAACTAATCATGGCTAGTAGCTTTGGATGAGTTGAAGTGGGGGCTTGGGGAGCAGGGACCTTGGGGTAGATGATGATGACAACGATAATGAAGCCAGGCACCTGCTACAAATCTTTCCACCTTTCCTTGTCCCCTAACTGCTCCTCTGCTCTGGGGCCAAAGGCACCTGTTCCTTAGTGTGCCAGGGGCTGTGTTGGTTCAGAGGCAGACTCTGGGCTCGGTAGAGGGGCTGTTGCTTGTTCACAGAAAAAGGTCTGATTTTGTGAATTGGGGTTTGGAACCAGAGATCTGGGTCAGTTAGATATGGGGGAGCCCTGGCCTCAGGATCGGACACCTTAACCTTACTTACCGTCTATCTAAACTGGAGACAGCTGTAGTGCCTCAAGGTTTAGGCTGCTGCCAGGGCCAGATGGCCCTTACGATTGCTGTTGATTCTGTGATTGTTGAGTTGCCTGGGTTTCTCCTGAGGACTCTTGCCTGGACCCTATCTCTGTCCCTTGCTTCTTTCTGGCATGATGTTCTTAGTGCTCAGTGTCCTGCTGAGCTCTGAGCTGGACATGGAGACCACTATTGTGTTGCACATCGGGGAGGAAGCCTTTGGATGGAGGGGGTGACTTCCAGGACTGTGGGAATGGGTCTCTGTCCTGTACCCGTGGCCCATGGCAGAAGAGGCAGGTACTCAGAAGGATTTTTCTCCACTGGGTCTTTCTGTGCAAACCAATAGCGTGTACCAGGAAGGCCAAGCTCAGGGCAGCTCTGCTGCTGCAGTGTTTTCTAGTATGTTCTGCTTGAGAGAGTGCTGCAGCAGGCTTCATTTGGAACCAAGCTTATGGTTCCTCTGCACAGATGTGCACCAAGCATTTACTCTGTTCTGGGCTCGCTGCATGCTGAGACCAGACCTGTCTAGGTTCTGCCATGTTCTGGCCCTCTGTAGAATCATAGCTAAGGCAGCAGTTCTGGGGGTTGCTCCCTGCTGGGAAGCCCCAACCTCCTGTCAGAACCGCAGTCCCTAACAGAATCTGGGGATCAGACAGTTCTCTGTTTCTTGCCTCCCCTGGTGAACATTCAGGTGCATAATATGTGCTTAAAGCTCATGGTCAACCTTGGGGCTGATGGGTCTGAGAGGGCTTCGAGAGAGTTCTGAAGGGTTCTAAGGGTCATCCGCCCTGCTGGCCCCACATTTTGTTAGATGCTGGCTGGTCCCCTTCACTCTCTTGTTTACCATTCGCTAACAACAGTAATTACAGTACAGTTGTGAGATGAAAACATGACTAAATTATGACACTGCTTGTGTAACAATCTCTTAAAACTGACTCAGAAGGCAACAGCTGCACAATTAGGCTATAAATTCTCTTCAATGAACTTGTTGGTGGCAGCGGTACCTGTGTGGCTGTGTCGTGTAAGAGATAACTAGACTTAATGGGCTTGGGGAGGAGCACCAAGGATGGCCTCGTAAAGAAGGAAACTTTGTTCTTTGTCATAAACCACTTGTTCTCTTATAAAAACAAAAGGCTTGGTGTTGGCCCATTAACTCCTCTGTTGTCGAGGGAGCAGAGTATCCGCCTGGAAGCTGACACAGGGCTGCTCCCTGCCTTCAGGTATGGGTCTTCCTGGGCCCTGGGATCCACAGACAGCGAGAGGCCTGGTGGGAAGGATGGGTCAGAAGTGGCTGGGAACGCAGCTGTTCACACACCAAAAGACAAACTCTCTGCGGCAGGGCTCCTTGGGCATGGGCCTGGGACATGGAAACCAGGAGATTCATTGGAGGATGAGGGAGGCTGGCCTCAAATTCACTAAATTTGGAAGAAAAGCTGCTAGGTCACCAATATAAGGAGAGGAATGGGAACTAGAAAGTGGTCCAAAATGTTTCTGCCCTACCCCAGTCTGAGGAGGTGGATGGTGTGACCGGCGACTATTGCTGGGACTGCTCTCTGTTTCCAGGCCCTCCTCAGGGCATTTCCACCTCCCATTCCCTTCCTGTCGCTGCCCCACAGATGGCACAGACTTGGTAGCTTAAAAGGACACAGATGTGTTACAGTCTGAGATCAGAAGTCTGACATGGGTCTTAGTGGGTGAAAATCAGGGTGACATCAGGGCTGTGTTCTTCTCTGGGCTCCAGGCAGAGTCCGTTCTAGTGCTGTCCCAGTGTCTGGAGCTGCTTGCATCCCTTAGCTCCTGGCCCCATCTTCCATTGGCAAAGCCAGTCCCTTTCACATCATATTTCTTTGACTTCTCTTCCATTTTTAAGGACTCTTTAAGATTGCGTTGGGTACACCCAGAAAATCTTTCTCATCTCAAAATTAGCAGATTAGCTACCTTAATTGCACGAGCCATGCAATTAATACTATGTCTGTTGACCAGTTTTTCATTGGTAAGACAAAATCCCTGAGGCTGCATACTTTATAAAGAAGAGAGGTTTAGTTAGCTCAATTTTGGAGGCAAAAAAATCCAGATAGCATGACATCTGCTCTGGTGAGGGACCCTCTGACTGTGTCACTCATGGGAGATGGCATCATGGTGGGGGTGCATGACAAAGGGAGAGATCACATGTTGAGACTGGAAAGCCAGAGAGCAGGGAGATGCCAGTCTTGCTGTTCCAAGATCAGATGTGGTTGGCTGCATTCAGGGCGATGTGGCCGTAGATGAGTGTTGCCCTTTTATAGCAACTTGGTCTCGTGAGAACAACTACCTCACTCCCTGTGACCAGTACCAGTCTCTTCCAGAGCAGCGCCCCCTCAACCTGATCATCTCACACTAGGCTTCGCCTTCCAGCACTGTGATGTGGAGGACCAGGCTTCCAGCACGGGCACCTGTCGGGGACACATTTGTACCATATCTATTCCTTAGCACCACGTGACAACATGTTCTCAGATTCTGAGGATCAGGATGTGGACATCTTTAGGGGACTAATTTTCTGCTGCCCACAGGCATGTGGGGAGTGTGACCTTAGGCCAGCGTGACCTTGTATACCAGGCAGGGTTCAAACTTGAGGACAGAAACTGATCTGGTCCTATCATGTATTAGTCACTTTCTGTCACCGTGATAAAATATCTGGGAGAAATTAAAGGAAAAAATGTTTATTTTGGCTCTCAGTTTTGGAGGTTTCAGGCCATGGTCACTTGGTCCTGTTGCTCCTGGGCCTGTGGAGAGGCAGTGCATGGTGGAGGAAGCTGCTCACCTCATGGCAGCTGGGAAGCAAAGAGAAGAAGGGCCCGGTGCCAATATCCTCTTCAAGGCCATGCCCACCAGTGACATCACTTCCTTTTTAGTCTCTGCCCCCTAAAGATTTCACTACCTCCCAGTAGTGTCACAGGCCCCTGTCCAAGCTATTAGCATATAGGCCTTTGGGGAGCAGTTAAAATCTAAACCTTTACATAAGGGGAATTGAAGAGAAAGGGAAGGGCAGCTGCATCCACAGCATGGTCTGTCCGTGCAGGGGACAGCCCATGCCTCAGCTGTCACCTGCATTTTCCAGGAGCTCCCAGTCAGAGATAGTGCTTGGACTTGGAGAAACAAAACCCAGAGGCGGATGAACTCCATAGTTCACACGCTGCAGGAATCTTCCTGAAGGAAATGACAAGTGGGCAGCCTTTCCCTACTAGATCCTCTCCCTGGAGAAGGTGCCAGTCAGAGCTGGCCAGCCCAAGATTAAGTTCAACCTTAACAATTTTAAAAATACACGAATAATACACAAACCCTGGCCGTTGCACCAACCCACTGGCAGGGGGTCATGGCTACAGATTTTACCAACTTTCACCATTCGGGGGCTGTAAAGCTTTTCACCCACAGCTGAGGCCTGACCGGCTTCCTCTGCCCTCCCCCATCACAGCTTGGCCAGGAGGCAGCCAGACTCCTCAGACAGCTTCCATGAGGATCCACAGGCATCTTCCTGGACCTGTCTATGCGACAGACTTCTGGAGCGTGTCCCCAGAGACCTCCAGCTCCAGGCCTATTACTGAAGTCTGTCACCCAGAAAATCTGTTGACGGAATTGTTCTCTCTGAACTGCAAGCAAATTGGGAAATTTGAATGTGATGCAATAAGACTGCAATAAAACAGAGCCTCCAAGAAGTGCACTGAGCGAATCTCCTCCCGGCCCAAGTCCACCGCCCATCTGCAGCTTCCTGAGCTGTCACCCTCCAGGGTGGCCACATACAGTATTTATTTTTTTTAATTAAGCTGCATTGCTGTGTGGTGCACCCTCCACAGACGCTTTATAAAGCCCAGCCTTCTAAGTTGCTGAAAGTTTTTATTTTTTTAAAGCAGATAGTAAAATTAAGCAGTTATTAGTATTCACGAAAAATGCTCGTGGCAGGCTTCGCACACGTAATGAGAAGCCACCTGCAGTTCAAAGCAGTACTTGATAATGCTGTAATTAGATTTGAGATGCAAAAAAGCTCATTAAAATTAAATAACATATTTGTCACTGTTTTAAGAGGTACAGATTGCCTAGAACCATGCTGGTCTCTTGACCTTGAGTATTTTGGCAGAGTCCTTGCTGCCAAAGATTCAAAAATAACATCAGCAATTCTGCAGAGAGTCCTGAAAACATGTTCATCCTCTGTTCAGTTTGCGTTGAAAAAAATATATAGATATCTAGGGGGAAGCACAGATTTGTGCACAGTGTGTTCCAAGAGAAGGGGCCATTCAGAATCCTCTGCACACACAGTTCAGACAATGTGGAGGGGGTTGGGGTGAGTGAAGATCCTCCACAGGACATGGGGACACTATGACAGGGTCTGCAAGGAAACAGTGGTATTGGGTACTACTGTTCACATCCTGGGATGGATGAAGCCACTTGCTCAGAGCAGGCACAAGGCAACTGAGAATCAGATGGTCCATATTTCCTAGGTGTCTAGCAATGTGTTAGGTGTGTGCAGGGCAGGGAGAGAGACATGTGCTGGCAAGATGCATCTCGGGCTGCAAGGAGGGCACAGTCAGGAAAATAACTGGTTAGTAAAAAACTGATGTTTCCTGAGTGTGTCTTGCCTAGCAGGTACTAGTCACATGGCATACGCTATCTCAGTACTCAGTGAGACAGTCCTCACTGTCTCAGATTCCTGGAGGAGGTTGTCACTTGCTGAAAGTCATGTAGTAACCATGTGGGCTGAGCCAGGATTCAGGTCCACCGTCCTGCAGATTCCTAGTGTTCATCATAGAGGAGTTAAGGTCCAATGACCAGAGTAGGCCAGAGGGAGGGGGACAGGTGGGATATACTCAGAGGCACAAGCACTCGCTGATTGAGTGCCCATTTTTTTTGTCAAATCCTATTCAAAAAACTTCACAACTATTAATCATCCAAGCCCCATAACAACTTGTTTACTCCATGGTAGAGATGAGGAAATTGAGTCCTGAGAAATTAAATCACCAGCCCCAGGTCACCACAGTTGGCTGCAGAGCTGGGATGAAGTTCTGTGCGTGACCACTATTCTTTCTCTTCCCTCATGAGAGATCTAAAGCATTCTACAAAGGATGTAATTTTAAAGTGACCATGATTATTCTTAGTGGAAGAATTTGTAAGTTTCATTTAAGGAGTAGTGACCAGAGAGTCTGCCTGGAACTGAGAGCTCTTAAGTTAGGGGTGAGGAGATGGGGTCAGATGATTGGAAAATGAGGCCAAAAATCCTGGTCTGGTCTCCAGGGAGCGTCTGGGCACTCGTGGCCTGGGGGAGCTGGCATCCTTGGGGCAGGGAGCTGTTGAGAAGCTGGCCTGTGGCTGGCTGCCCCTCCTCCGGTGGCAGGATTGATTTTTGAAGCTGACTCTCTTGGCACTGGATCCAGATTTAGTTCTGTGGAGAGCTCGTCTTTCAAAGTCCAGCTCAAATGTCACCTCCTCTGCAAAGACTCCCTACCCTCAAAGCCAAATTAATCACTCCTCCCTGTGCTCCCACCGCACTCTGTGGATACCTCCAGAATAGTCTTATCACATCAGACGCAAAAGGATTTATGTGTTTACAAGTCTGTCTCTCCAGCTCTACAGGGACTTCTGGGGGCCAGGTCCACTATGCTTGTGTGTCGACGGGCCTGGGGCAGTGCTGGGCCCACAGTGGGTGCTGAATAAATGATGCATGTACAGGAAGGACCAGCGGATGATTTAATCTGCTTGACTTTCCCAGGTACAGAGTACCGACTATGTGCAGGTTTCACTTCAAGCCCTTTCTCTATGTGCCATATCCAGTCTTCACAATCGCCCTGCGAGAACAGTTAGATCTGTTATCTGCACGTTACAGGTGAGGCACTGGAGGCCAGAGAGGTTATGTAACCTCTCAATATCACGTAGTTGGTAAGTGGGAGAACTGGGATTTTAGACCCAGGTAGTCTGGGGTGGAAACATCTGCTTAAGGCGATTTTGTAGATCAGCCCATTCTGATTGTAGGTAGTGATCCTAGGGCAGTTTCTGGAATTCTCATTTCACTCTTGCTTTTCTTAACTTGTCTGAATTTAGCAAGGTTTGGAAAAAGTGCTGGGGCTGTGATGCAGTTATGGCTCCTTTGTTGTAAGCCTCAGAAATCAACTCTGGTTAAATTAAGCAAAAATTGGAATTGTGAGGATTCTATTGTGAGGCTCTGAGTAGCTCACAGAATGAACATCCTGGCAGGATGAGCTTTTGGAATGCTGAGGCCTAAGCAGCTGGAGTGGAGGACAGTCTCCTGGGAGAGCTCAGCCTCAGTCTTCAGTCTGCAGGACACACCTCCCCCCATTCACATGTCTGGCCTTGTAACCTGTCACCC
This sequence comes from Spermophilus citellus, assembly GCF_964194105.1. Taxonomy (NCBI): domain Eukaryota; kingdom Metazoa; phylum Chordata; class Mammalia; order Rodentia; family Sciuridae; genus Spermophilus; species Spermophilus citellus. The sequence continues at coordinate 135,100,913 of NC_138191.1, read as the reverse complement.
ATCAGGACTGTGCACAGGATGAGTGCTGGGTGGACAAGAAGGTGTGTGTGGCCTGCTCAAAGCTGGGTGTTCCTGCTCTGCCTCCTGTGGTCTGCCTGGGCCTGGGCTGTGGGGCTGAGGGGCAGAAGGGCCCAGCACTCTCCGCAACATCTCCTTGACACACAGTGCTGGAGGTTGTGGGGAGCGGGAGAGGGAGATGCTTCTGAAAGGAATATTCACTGGCAGTGACCTTTCTTAGGTTTTTAACATTTTGAGGGGATTGATTGAATTGATCTAAGCCCATTCATTCTCAGCCTCTAAAGGACATAAATACCATGAGGCCAGCCTGGCTTGGACGTTTGGAAGCTGGGTGCTCTGGAACAGCACCCAGCCTCTAGGGTGGGAGAAGGTGGGGGCTGGCTGGGATCCTTGGCAGCCTGCAGGGGGTGGAGCTCTCTGGTTGTTGCAGGAAAGGGAGGGTGGGGGGCTCTGTGTACCCCTGAGTGGCTGGTCCAGGTCTCCCAGGATGGGCGTCTCCTGCCCAGCTGTCAAAACCTCACCCTCCCTAGGCTGGTGCTTCCAGCATCTGGCAGCACCCTCCCACCCCTCCCACCCCAGAGGCCTGGTGTCTCAGGTGTTGTTGGAGCATCCGGCCTCTGCCAAGACACCTGGATTTATTCATCACACAAGTATGCTTTGAGCTGGGGTATGTGTGCGTGTGTGCATGTATGTGTGTGTGTGGGGGTGGGGGTACATAGCACAGTGAGAGCTGGGCAGAGGGCCTCTGGCAAACTGTACTCTGGTCTCCCACTCTGCCCAGCTTGGGGACCCTCTCCAAATCCCTACTCTCAGACTGTGCTTCACCCCACCCAGATCAGCTAGTCCTTGCTGGCAGGTGGGCCCTAGGGTGGGGAGGAAGGTGCCTGCCTCTTCCTGCCTGCAAATCCTCCCCACAGCCTGCACCCCTTTGGGTGGGCCCTCTCTACCTGGCCCCTCCCCAGCAGGCTCCTCCCTTCCCTGGTGGCCCCGCCTTTCCTGCCTCTTTTGGCCCCTCTGGACCCACCCTTCATTGCTCTGGGCCGTATTCCCCTTTGGCTGAGGTTCCTCCAGCTTTTCCCCACCTGCTTCCACTCATGTCTGGCACCCTCCGCTGGAGCCAGCATGATTTGTAGGCTGCCTGAGCGGTGACCTATAAACCCTTTTCTTCAGGGGGTGGCTGTTCTTGGATTAAATGCCTCTAAAAGGAGTCTCTGCCTCAGAAGTGTCATGTAGAATGTTTCCACTGACAGAGAACATGACCTTTAAAACCCCACGTAAAGGAATTGGCGGCAGGGAGGAGAAGGGGCTGGGGGGCCTGCACTCGGGTTTACCAGCCCAGCTCTCCAACCCTTCCCTAGGCCTGATTGGCAGGCTGTGGTCCCCAGCCTGGTAGGCGGGGGTGCCCTCACTGGCTTGGTGGCCAGGAAGAGCAGAGAAATCGGGGTGCAGGCCTGGTTCCTGACCTTGTTAAAGGGAGAGAGGGTCCAGGGTCCTTGCTCCACATGGGTCACGTTCCCAGTGTCTCCTAGGGGATGGCGGGTCCTCATAAAGGCTCAGATGTCTACTTCATCCTTGAGTTTACTTGAGTTTATCCCAAGACTAACTGCATAGGTGCAGTGTTCTGGGTTCTGATAGGGTTCAGGTAGGGTGCAGAATCCTGGGTGTCTGGATAGAAGTGTAGCATCCTGGGTGCCCTGGGTAGAGGCGCAGCATACTGCATCTCCCATCTGCATACTCCCATCTGCATGAACTGGGAGATATCATAGAGCCTGGACTATACTTTAGTCTTGCATTTCATTGGAGACCTTGTTGCTTAGAGGGAAATCGGTGCAAGGAGGCCTGGTAGCATCTCTCCACAGGGCCTCTTTGTGGGAAGCAGCAATCAGTGTGTCTTGCATTTGGGATGCTACCAGGAATTATCTGGAAGGAGGACCAAGAGGTTTTGATACCCTTGTGGATGGAGGCAGGGGCATGTTTTGTGTCCTGTTAAAGGGTTTCTGCAGCCCTCTTTCAAGAATCTCAGAGTGGCAGGTTGAGATTTAGAGAGGTACGGTCTATCTGGGAGACCTGGTGTGTGGTGTCTCGAGACAGAGAGGGAGGTGTCTTGATTAAGGCGCTGAGAGGCCTGGCCACCTGGGAGAGCCTGACCGGTGGGTGCCCTTTTGTATGGGATGTACGTGAGAGCCACTTCAGAAAAAGCAGCATCGTGTGAGTGTATGCGCACATCCAAGAATGTATGTGTTTCTGTGTGCCTGTGTGTGCACATGTGTGAGTGTGTGCCTTTGTGTGTGCCTTTTATGCATGTGTGTGTTTTCACATGCCTCTGTATGTGTGGTATGTGTCAAGGGGACAGCCAGTTCTAACCCGAGCAGCAGAGGCATTATAAATAAGGCTGATTTTTATATTCCCGTTTGACCATGGCGTGCAACCAGCAGAGCAAAGGTAATGTGTTTCCGCCACCCGTCGGGGAAGGTAAATGTGGTTTATAAGCCCCTCTGGCTCAGAGGGGGCTGGGCAGCTGTGGCAGCTGAAGCAAGGCGGCTCCAGATGGAGGGGGGACAGGTTGGTGACTGTGTGCCCTGGTTTCTCTAAAGGAAAAGAAATGACGTGCCGCCCGTTAGCTAATCAGCAGTGAGGAGAAAGTCCTGACAACAAGTAAAGAAAACTTAGCTGGCAATAAAATAAGGGACTTTTTATGGTGGTTTTTATGGGAACATTTTCACTTTGGGAGTTATTAGAGTTAGTGCCGGTTGTGACAAAAGCCGCATTTGCATATCGCCTGTGATGGAGGCTGGATGGAGCCTGAATGCGGCATTAACTGCATATCAGAGACCCTTTCAGAAGCCAAACAGGATGACATTTATTGCAAGCTCGATGCCGCGTGTCTGGCATTAGTTACTGCTTGTTGTGTCCTGTGGAATGTAGATTTCCAGTCTTGGGATCTTCCTGGGGCTTGAAGCAGCAGCTTCCTATGTCAAGAGCAAGCTTGTGAGTGTGGGCTGGAGGGAAGAGGGGGAAGCCTTGGGAGAGGGCAGGGACCAGGCTTGCAGTGCTGCAGGCTGTCCCTTGCCTCTGCAGGTGGACCTTGATGACACTGCCTTCCGAGGCCCCACAAGGAATAACAGGAATCCCCCCCAATAGTTTTTTATGCCTTAAATCACAGTTCAATCTCCACACCATCCTGTTTACCCATTTTAAGTGTACAGATCTGTGGTTCTTCTCTATGTGCAGAATGGTGCAGCCATCCCCTCTGTCATTTACAGAGCATTTCATCAACCAAGAGAACCCTCTTGCCCTTGGCCATTGCCCCAGGGCCGCCGCTTCTCCAGCCCTGAGACTACTACCACATCTGCCTCCTCTCTGCAAGGAGCTGCCTCCCCTCCCGCTTCCTATTAATGCAGTGGCACCGTGTTTGTCCTTTGTGGCTGGCATCTTTCACTCAGCATAATGGTTTCCAGGTCCATCTGTGTTCCTTCTCATGGCTGAATAATATTCCATTGCATTTACCCATTTTATTTATGTATTCATCAGTGGACCCCAAACACTTGTAAAACATACTTCCTTTTTTATCTTAAAAGATACTCATGACAAAATTGACAAAATGGTGGTCGAGCCTATTGGAACCCACCTGAAGTTTTCTGATGCAGAATGGAATTCTGGATGGAAGGAGGGGCAGAGGGTGTTGACAAAGAGGCTGTGAGACCCAACTGAGTAAGGGCCTTGCCTGTTAGAGGGAGAGGGCAGCCTCTGTTCTGCCCCTGGGTCTGGCTGCAGGGCTTGCTCAGCAGGAGGCTCTGCTGCTCAGGGCCAGGACTGAGGCTGGGAGGGGCTTTGCTGCTCCTCATTGAGAGCTTTCTGGGTCCAAGGGCCCTACATCCTTTCTGTTAAGGACTCCCTGGGGGCATTGTTGTGGTTGAGGGCTTCAGAGCTGGGTGCGTTGGGTCTGTGTGCTCCTACCCATCAACTCCCACTGCACCACTTTGAAGGTCTGGGCCGAGTCTTCTGAGGGGAAGCAGTTAATGCATCTCCCAGAGGTGTCCTGCCCTGATGGTCCAGAGTGGTCATAGGAGAGGCACAGGGGGCTTCTGCCCAGCCCCAACTTTAGGGAGGGTCTCTGGGCAGGGAGTGAAGTCAGAATGTCCTATTTTTTCTCTCCCAGAAAATCGGTGGGATCCCTTGGCGACTCAGCTCTTAGTCTTAATTATGCTGCTATGTAAATATTTCTGAGGTCCCTTGGTTTTCTCAGTTGGCATTATATCACCGTTAATAACTAGAGGGCACATTAGAAATATGCAAACTAATAATAATGCATCAACTTGAAGAGCTCGATAAATTGCCAAACTGAGCCCAAAGCTGCATAGCTCTTTCCCGTTGCTGCCAAGCCCACTGCCCCTACTCCCGAGGGTTCCATCAGCTCCCCCTGCCCTGGAGGGCATCCTCAGGAGCAGCCCATGCCCACTCGTTTGCTGAGGAAACTGCTCTTAGTGTGGCTCTGGGTATGTTTCCAGCATCCAGTGAGCCACCAAGCAGAGCCATGCGCTTGTGTCCTGCCTGACCTTGGCTCTGTCTGTGTTGGGGCAAGATCAGAAATAAAGGCTGGAGGGCTCGTCCTTCTTCCTGTCTTTGACTAAGGTGGAGAGCTCACAGCCCCCAGAGCAGGACAATCCCTGAGTTCCCATCCCAGCTTCCCACCTGAGAATGTGGCCGCAGGAAGTCATGTTGGTTTCCTCATCAGAGATTCATTAATTAGACAGACATTTACTGTGTGCCTACTTGTGCCAGATGCTGTGCACGGCAGTGCAGACCCGCAAGCAGGAGGTAATGATGAATGGGATCATCGTGGGGGAAGCGTGGGGGGCCCTGGAGCATGGAGCACCTATGTAAGGCTTATCACCCTCTCCTGGTGGGCCAGGGAGGACTCTGAGGAAGTGCCAGTTAAGTGTAGACCTGAAGGGTGATCTGGAGATGCCCCAGTGAAAGGAGGCAGGTAGACAGAGTGAAGGGGTAGATGTGGGGAAGAGCATGGTAGGTGAAGGGGCTGAATGTACAAACAGGCCCAAGGGAGGGTGTGGGTGTGACTGGGGAGCTGCCAGCTGCAGAGTGTGGCTGCAGTGAGCAAGAGTGTGCAAGAGGCCGGGACGTGGGTGCAGAGGTGAGCGTCTGTCTCCAAGGGCGCCCTCCACCTTGCCAAGTCGGGGGATACTTGCAGGATTTAGACCTTCATCCTGACAAGAGAAGCCCAGGAAGCTCCGGGCTGAAGCGAGAGATCAGATGGGGCAAGAATGGCCGCTGGAGTGCATGGGGACCCTTGCTTGGCCTCCACATCATTTGCAGCAAGAACTCAGCCAGATGCTTCCTCTATTGCAAAGGGCACCTGTCCCACCAGTGTGGGCCGTGCTAAATTAGGGAGCCAGGAGAGGGGGTCTGCACTTGGAGTCTGGGCAGGAAGGAGGTGGTGTTTTGGTTTGTGGTAGGGGCAATGGGATGCCTGTGACTTGAGTGGAGGCAGCCTGGGCTGGGGCATTGCTGAATTGAAGTGATCAGTGCAGAGAGGAGTCATGGGCTCTAATCATCTGCTGCCACATACCCTGCTCGGGCTCCTCACCTGAAATCTGAGGACACTCACATCTGCTTTAGGTCGTGAGAAGGGCTGAGTGATGTGCTGGGAATCAATGGTACCCAGGCTCTGCATATCCTTGCCCTGACCAGCTCGTTCTGGCTCAGCACGCTTCTCCAGCCTCAGCTCCCCTCCATGCCACAGGCACCTCCCTGTGGAGCTTGGAGGGGCAACTAAAAGAAGGGTGTGCTCTCTCTCCCCTTAACAAAACAGAGCTTAGACCAGTTCTCGCCCTTCCCAGGCAGATGCATCCAGTCATCCATACTGCTCAGCATGAGGTGTAGACCATGGTCAATCCAATTTTCAAGTTTTTATTTTGAAATCATTATAAAGTTGCAGGAAATGGCAAAGACAGTACAGAGAGGCCCTGTGTCCCCTCTGCCGCTCCCTGCAATGGCTCCCTATTGCCTAACTGTAGTACTGTCACATCTAGAGCACCAACACTGATACAATGCACATGGTGCGTCTGTGTCATTCATGTCACATGCTGATTCATGTACCCACCAGAACCACACATCGCCACGGACGTCATCCTGCTTTCCTGGCTAGGCAACCCCTGGTCCCTCCACTTTCCCTAATCCTTCTCCCACCCTCTGTTTTCCATCTCTGTAAGATTATTTTAAATCATGAATTTGTTTTTGTTCTACAACTGTAAACTTCCAGGAATGTGGGGACGTGAACAGCAGACCTTTTCCCTGTTCCACCCACTCGGCCATGGGGCGCCCCGCCTGCCCTCTGGCAGCCTGCACATATTGGATATTTTGTGATCCCAGGCCTGGGCCCTCGCACCTGCTCTGTTTGCCTGGCATGGTAGCGCTCTCCCTGCGAGGCTGGTGCAATTAGCATTGCAGGAAGCTGAATTTGGTGGTAGGGAGTGGGACTGTAGCAGGAGTGGAGACTGAGTGGAGACCAGCATTGGGGACAGGGTCAGCTTGAAGGGATTACTCCAAGGGCCAGGAAGCAGGGACAGGGCTTGATGCCCCAGGTGAGGCCTGGAGAATTTGGTGACTCTAAAACGCCTGGGTCATAGCAGCCTCTGAGCAGAACAGACCCACTGACTTGTAGAATATGACTGGGCTGCTGTGTACTACGGCCTACGAGAATGAGAGCCATGGGCAGTGTCTGCGGGACCCCTGCTGCCTGGCCGTTTCATCTTCTCCCTTCTGCCTGGCTGCCTTGCTGATCTGGTCCGAATGCCACTCCCTGGGCATCGGGAGGGAAGGCACTCTGGTTTGCCCTCTGTTCCTTTAGAGGGCCTTGGAAGCTTCTTTCCAGAGCCCCTTTCCAGAGAACCCTGGCTTTCTGTCACCAGCTGCTGCTCAACTGTGGCAGAGATGGAGGAGACTTTGGAAGTCATGAACAGTGCAAGGACAAGAGATTCCCACAACAGAGGACACAGTGGGCCCTCTCTCTCCTCCTGGACCTGCTCTGATGAGCAGGTCCCTGTGGGGGTCTGGGAGTGGGAGGGTTTCTAGCAGCTTCTTGCTGGAGTGTTGAAATTTCTTCTTTGTGGCACTGCACCTCGGAAAGGTAATCAATAAGCAGATGGTGCAATGATATCCGAGTCAGTCTGTCCTGACTTTAGTGAGCACAAGAATAAGCTGAAAGTAGAGATTCTGAAATTCCAATCTCCTGGACAGTTTGCAGGCACATCAAGGCAGAAGCTGTTTTTAACCACCCTGCCCTCACTACTGATTTTACCGTTGTCTTCAGCTGCTCAGTGGCAGATGCATCCCTGGTTGGTCTCTAACCAAAGAACAGATCTGCAGGCAGGCCCTTTATTAAAAGGCATTTAATGACTTTGAAGGCTTGGTTGCATTAGAGCTGATTTGGTACAGGGAAATGGCTGTGGCCGGGATAAAACCCCATGGCCCTCCTGTGTTGTTATTAGGTTGGTGATCAGGCTGATCGCTGCTCTCTGAAGGAGAAAGGAAAGAAAGGGAAAGGTCAGGGTTATCTTGGAGAAGCAGACACTTGTCTCTGGCCACTGCAGGATCTCAGTAATGGCATTATCACTGTAACCCAGGTGTGACTCAGTGCCATCGGCCACCAGCCCTGGCTCTTCACCTGCTGCCCTCTGCCTCACTGAAACCAGGAGGTGATCTAGCAAAAGGAGGGGTCCAGGCCAGGTGCTGGGGCTGCTTTTTAAATTTTTTTTTTATATTTAGTTTTTAGTTGTAGTTGGACACAATACTCTATTTTATTTATTTATTTTTATGTGGTGCTGAGAAGCAAACCCAGGGCGTCCCAAGCTAGGGTTGCACTCTACCGCTGAGCCCCAACCCCAGCCCCTGGGGCTGTTTTTTGAAGGAGAGGCCTCCTGTGTGTGGACAGCCCAGGACAAGGCATATCTTGACAGGGTGTATGTCAGGGCAGGGCTTCCTAGGGACAGCTCTTGTAGGCCTTTGTCACTTGGCATCATTGGGAGGTTGAAAGCTCTGGAAAGAAACTTGGCCAGGAGCCTCCTTTTCCTCTTGTCTTCTTCTCGGCGGGTGTGTGTGTGTGTGTGTGTGTGTGTGTGTGTGTGTGTGAGTTGCGCGCGTGCACACACACCTTGAGATGTTTTGCTGAGATGGGCAGGTTCTCATGCAGGAAGAGCTGGCTGTCCTGTTACTCTAGTGGGGAGGGAACTCCATTTCTGTGTTTCATGGTTGTAAACATGTGGATGGAAGGAGAGAAAAATACACCGCTTGAGGGCAGTCCTGTGTATACTGCCCTGGTATTTAATAAAGACAAAAAAGACTCCATGAAGACATGTACTCATTCCTTTGAACAAACTAGTATTGATTTGACCTTCCACAGGTGTTTGGGTTTTTACTTTTTCTTCTTTTGTATTTGGGGAAAGGATCATATTTAGGAAGCACCTTGTCCCCTAATGTTTTCAGTTAAACTGTATCCACTCTCTCCGCTTCTTTGATTCCTGCAGTATGTCAGGCTGCTCTTCCAGGTGTAGGGAGCACTGTCCCCGCCCTCATTGAGCTCCCTTGCTAAGGAGAACCCATGAGGGAGGCCTTCCTGGCTGCCCTGGGAGCTGGCAGTTAGCCAGGGAATGTTGATTAAAGGGGCTAAAAGCAGAATCCTGATCGTGCCTCTGGGTGAGGGTGGGATGGGCGTAGACTTTATTCTCTGTATCCAAACTTATCCTGAGCCTAATTTGTTTTATCATTATTATTATTTTGGCAAGAACACTTAGCAGGAGGTGTATTATCTTAGACTTTTAGGTGAACGGCACAGTACTGTTCTCTGAAGGCACAATGGTGTTCAGCAGCTCTCTAGAAGGAATCATGATGTCTGGAGTCAGTCAGCGACTCCCCACGCTCCCCTCCCACCTGCCTCTGTGGCCGCCATGCAGTCTCCTTGATTCTGTGAGTTTGGCTCTTTAGGTGCTTCAACCATGTGGAGTCGCACAGGATTGGTCCTCTGGGACTGGCTCGTTTTTCCTGGTGTAAGGTCCTCAAGGCCCACCCATGTTGTCCCATATTGCAGAACCCTTCCTTTTTAAGGCTGCATTCTGCCCCGCTGCATGCGTATCCCAAGTCCCCTTTATCTGTTCATCTGGAGGTGGACATTAGGCTGTGCCACATTTTTTTGTCACTCTGGATAGTGCTGCAAGGAGCACAGGAGTGGTAATATCTTTTTGAAACTGAGATTTCAGTTCTTTTGGAAAACACGCAGAGCATGATGGCCAGTCACATCCTGATTTTTTCTTGACTGTGGACAGTTTCTTAACCTCCTGTTCCCTGTCTACCAGAACATTGCCTTATGGGGTCATTGTGTCCTCAGGCACTCGGAGCTCAACTGTATGGTGACAGATTCAGTCCTGTGGATGTTCCTGTGGCCATGAGCCTGGGTGAAGGGCCGCCCCTTCCTCTTATAGTGTGAGCTGTGGGGGAGTTGAAGCAATAGCTGCTCCACCATGTCCAGGGCGTCTACCTGGAAGGAACCTTTTGTCTCCAAATCTCAGTGCATAAAGAATCTCCCTGTCGGGACCAGCCTTTAGGGAGGCCTGTGGTGAAACGTGATCCTTAAATCCCAGCTTGAGGCCATGGGGTTCTTATTTGGAATTTGGCTTAAATGGCAGACTCTCCCAGTGCGCAGGAAGACGGAAGCTGGGGCTCGTCAGGGCCCTCTACGCGGCAGGCAGAGCAGCTTGAGACCCCGGAGTGGGCGCGGGCTGTCCTGCTTTGTAATATGTGTTGTTCTCGGTGCCAGGAGCTGCAGCAGAGTCTAGGTGAGGAACAAGGAGAGGGAGGAGCCCAGGAGCAGGCAGGGAAGCTGGAGTAAGAAAATCCAATTTTTCATAGAGTAACAAAACAATACAGTTGTGTATTCCCATAATGTCCCTTCAGTTTCTTGGGGTCTGGAGTTGCATCTATTTTTAAAAACACTTGGACCAATAACTCTGCTTTATGCAGACCAACAGTAGGGTCTCTGCCTTGGAGATTTAATGTAAAATAAACTCTAAATGGGGTGGCACATGGCATGGTGGCCTACGAGTGGAGACAAGCAATTTTTCTTATACAAGCTGAGGGATTGATGTAAATGTTGGCTGTGGTAGGCTCTGTCCTGAAGTGAAGGGCTTTCTGCAAATCAGGGAGTTGGGTGGGTGTCAGGGAGATGGAAAGTCAAGGCTTATCTGGCCTCTGGTCCCCGTTGTCTCTCTGTCCGCTCTGCTTCCTGGGGATGCCAGCCCGTGTTCTGCTGAGCTCTGAGATTGGGGAGGCTGTCCAGAGGGAGGCTTATGCTTGGTAAAGAAGTGCTGTTTTGTAGGTTGGCTTGCAGCAGGACTAGGGCCATTTCTGAGCCACGTGGAATTGGAATAGTTCCTGCCGATCTTCTGTGGGTATGGAGCCCTTTTGCCACCTAAAGCCTATTTGTTTGTGGGAGAGGTTCTCCCACTGAGTCACGGCCACATACCTAAGCCTGGGCATCTGAAAAAGACTCTGAAGAGGACTTGTCCCTGGAACCTTTGCTGAAGGTCCCCAGCTGCAGGCTGAGCTCGATGTTGCCTTGACCACAGGCTTCATTGTCATGGGTCAGTAAGTCCCTGAGCCCCTCACCTGGCATTTGAACTGCACTGGGAAAGCTGCAGGGCTCTCTCACTTGCCCAGGATTTACCCCCTCTTCTTTCCTGGCCTCTTTTTCTCTCCTGGGCTTTGCAAACATTTTCTGGGGTTCTTTTCGTCCATTCTTCTTGTCCTTCATTGGGATTCCCCAAGCAGCAGAAACTTTTGAGAGACCATGCTTTTCTCTCTGCCCCAGTTCTCTGATGGTTCACTGGTCATTGTCTCAAAAAATAAAACATCAGTTGCCTCCAAGTCCAGGAATTGTGCTTGGCCGGTGAGGCGGATATGAATTAATCATCTCAGAGAATCCCCCTAAATGTCAGGTTGGAATCGTTCCAAGATACTAGGAGTGCGGGGAAGATTACATTTCTTTGTTTAAATCTAATTAAATACAGTTCAAGGCCCCATCTGCTACCATTAGAAGTTGGTCCCAAATCGGAGTTCTTAGGGCATCCCGCTCCAGGTTGTGCGAGAGAGAACCCTGGGGCTCAGAGTGCAGGACAGTCCCCTCTTTGTGGCAGCTTCTGCTCCTCATAGGATTCTTCTTGCCCCACTGCTGAGACCAGCAGAAGCCATTCAGGGTTGGGTGGTCCCTCTGGTAGCTCCACACCTTGCTAAGCAGGGCCACTTCAAGTCTTGTTCAGGTCACAAAAGCCATAGCATTTGGTGTCTGGTCTTCACACTCCTTCTGAGGTTCCGCTCCTTAGCTTTGCTTTGTCTGAAGGAACTCAGACCCCTGACCCCACACCTGCAGAGTCCCTCCACCTGTGTCTTCTCTAGACCGTGGAAGAGCCAACCATTGCCCCAGGAAGGCTTCTCTCCTCTCACCAAACCCCTGGGCCTCACCCCTTCTCAGGTGCCAGCTTTGAGACCTTGGAGATGCAGAGACCTCTGCCCAGGGACATCCTGCAGGACAGCTAGCCATCTTCTTCTGGCCCAGGGATTTGAGACTTATTTCTCCCCTGTGGGAATTAACAATGATAGTAAAAGCATTCATTCATCCAACAAATATCAAGCATAGGTTGGAATAAGTAAAAGGCTTCCATCTTCCAGGAGAAGGGGAACTACTTTTCTTTCATTTCTGATGAGTCCACAAAATACCAGTTAACTTTTCAACAGATCACCCTCAGTCTGTAGTTCATGAAGTCACCCTGTGGTCTCTGGCTCTTATGAGGCAGGTGCCCACTGTGCTTTCCAGGGTAGGACTTGGTTGGCAGCGATGGATGAAGGACCTGCCCCAGACACGCTGCGGCAGCTGTCCGAGGGCTTCTAGGCCAATTCTGTATGCTCCCTACCCACCACAAACAGGGTGAGCTCTGGGTAGAGGAGAGGGATGGACTTCATCTCTGGCCTCAAGGGGCTCAGGATCCTCTCAAGAAGATCAAGAGTCAACCTGAAACGTTCACAAAAACTTCAGAGGCAGCGGAGCGCATGGTCAGCACAGGGCACTCGAAGTGTCCTTTGGCTCCTTTGCTGTTGGTTTTCATTAGACTGTGGGTATCTGGAAGCAGTGCTGTGTACTCTTGAGGTGGCTGTTCATGCACAGTCACCATTTGTTGAAACCAGGAAGGAAAGAGTAAATGACGGGTGCTACCTTGATGGCCAGGACTTCTGGGTGCAGTTCAGCAGTTCAGGCTGGGGCGGGGAGTGTGGTGGGTGAGGAGGGGTGGAGCCCGCGGAGAGCGTGATGACAGTATTGACACGTCCTTAACACACGGCCCTGCTCATCCACTTGAAGCATATAATTCTGTTTTTTTAGCATATTCATATTGTGCGACCATCGCTACAACCAATTTTAGAGCTTTGGGGAAAGGAGGACAGACATCCCTGGCCTTGAGGGGCTCAGGATCTTTTCCTGAGGGAAAGTGAGCCCCAGAAGGTTCGGTATGAATCTTAGAACATTTTCACTGCCCCCCAGAGACCCCAACTCTTTAGCTGTCACCGCCCAGCCCCCAGCTCTCCCCGTCTTTGCTTCCTCCAGTCTGCTTTCTGTCTGTGTGGAATCCCCTGTTCTAGGCCTGCCATGTCAGTGGAATCGTGCACGGGTGGTCTTTTGCATCTGGCTTCTGTCATTGAGTGTGGTGATCCCAAGGCTCATCCATGCTGCGCAAGGATTGAGGCTTCTTCCTCCTCAGTGCTGCGGAGTGGCTCAGGTCGGAGCTACTGGCGGCAGACCCAAGGGAGGCACCAGGAGCCGAACCTGAAGCTTGGGCTTCAGCCGGGGAGTGAGGTGGGTCAATCTGACAACGAAGATCGGGACCAGGAGCGGAAAGAGGAGCACCAACACAGAGGTGTCGAGGACTCATCAGTAGGACCACTGGGGTGTGTTTGTGGAACCAAGGGAAGAGCTGGCGTTGCTGGCCTGGGGTCCTGGGGGCCGGGGCCAGGATTATGTGGTGGCTGATGGGAAGGGGAGAGAAGGCTCCCTTGCCCCTGGGAGTGACAGCAGGTACAGAGTTCAGTTGGATGTTGGGCTCTAGATGAGGACCTGGGGGACAAGGGCTCCTGCCTTGAGGATGCCTTTGAGAGGGAGCAGATGGGCCTGGAGGTCAGCCTCTGGAGGGAGCTGGCAGCTCAGGAGGAGAGGAGCATAGGCCAGGGTGGTCCAGCAGGAGCCAGTCTCCCTAAGGGTGGATGGGCCATGCACAAGAAGGGAGAGGGCAGAGAATATTCTGGACCCAAGTCTGGCAGATAACAGGATTAGGGCACTGGATGGGAGAGAAGGTTGTGGGTGGAGCCTGCTGGTAGAGCCCATATCTGCCGAGAGCATCTAGAGCAAGCTGGACAGCAAGGGACGCGCCAGAAGCACAGCAGCAAAAAATCCAGCACATTCTGGAATTTATATTTGTGCAGCACCTGGTGACAGGCACTAGGTTAAGTTTTTAAATGTTTATTATGTCGTTTGTGTGTCACGACAGCCTACTAGGTACATTGTATCATTATTATCACTTACAAATGTGGAAACTAAGGCTTGCAGAGATTAAGTGTTTGACCTAAGCCGTGTTTGTGAAAATTGCCTGACCTGGGTTCTGAAACTGTTTTCATTTGGGTGGAAACAAAAATCAGTAATAATCACAGTGTTTTAGACAGGATAGACATTCTGCTGATGCACCCAGGAAGCTTCTAGAGATGAAATTTCAATCCGTCAGATATTAGTTGGGAGCTGGGTGTTTTGGGTACAAAGTGCACCTCTAACCTGGCTGCCCCAGACAGGCACAGAAAGGACAGCCCTCCCCGGCCTGCCTCTCCCTCTCCCCTAGGGCCTCTCAGTGGACACAGGTAGAGTGAAGTGTAACCAGGCTGCCAGGGGCCTCCCTCTTGCTCCTCCAGAGTCAGGTCTTAGCAGAGGCAGAGAACAAGGTGGCAGAGGTGCGGGATGCCCTGCAGGCTGTTGGTGTGGTGAGGGAGCTGTGGAGGGCAGTGTGGCAGGGAGAGCAGGAAGGAGCCAGATGGTGATGTGGGCTGGTTCCGCAGGGCAGCTTGTCCCCTTTCCCCTGGAGGAAGTTTCCTGAACTCTCTTTGCTGCAGTCTCCAGCATGGGCAGGTTTCCCAGGTAACAGGCCTCTCACCTGCTTAGAGGGAGGCCTGGCCTCCTCCAGCTCCTGCGCCTGTTTTGCAGGGCCAGGGCCATTTAATTCTACATCCAGGCGCTAAATGGGTCTCCAGCAGCTCCAGAGAAAGAGATCCATTTAAACTGTGTGGTTATGGAAGGAGGCTCTGGGAAGAGCAGCCCTCTCTGAGCTCCTGTGTTTTGCAGCCTTCTGGAACTGAGCAGCTTTTAGAATTTCAAGCCACAATTTGTATTCAAATGAAGGTCATTTGAAAGGTGTAACATAGTAAACATCCATTATTTCATTTTGATGGTGGCACTAAAATTATAGTGTTGGTTGAATTATTTTAGTGTAGGACCATTACCATCTCCCTAAAACACTTAGAGGGGTTCTTGGAACGCTGCTGCAATCCCCAAATTAGAAGAAAATTAAAAATCACAAGGCTGTGGCAATGGAGGTGGTGTAGTTGGGGAGAGGACCCCTGGAGTTCAGGACATTTCTCTGTCCCTTCACTGTGTTTTCCTTGCTTACGAAGTTATCCTGGGGCTCAGTTCCCTAGGTGCACATGAAAAGGGGTTATCTTAGTGCTTCGAATTGTGGGACACAGGAGCACCCTACAACCTGTCCCTGTCATTCAATTTCTTCAAATCCCACTGCAGGGCCTTTTCTCCCTTGGGCTTTCCCTCTAGAGAGGAGCATCCTGGGAGGAAGCTCAGAGAGGCAGTTTAGTAAGCCTCCCAGAAGCCCTTTCTGATGGTCCTGCTGGGAGTACCAGCTATGAATGTTCTGAGTCCCTTCAGTAGTGCTCCCCCCGCCATTTGGGGCCTACAGGTTGGGGGACAGTCACACACAGGTGCTATCTTCCCTGATGGGAATCTAGAATCATCTCTTTTTGTCCAGAGGCCTAAGGCTCCTCTCTGGCCAAACAAGGATGCTTCAAAGAGGCATTGGGAGCCAACGGGATGGGTCCCCTTTAGGAACTCTGCATTTCCTTGCACTTGTACCAAGAATCATAAGCAAGTGTAGCAACAGAGTCAGGAGAGACGTAAAGATCTCCATCCTTCATGGTGTAGATTGGGACCCCAGGGTCTAGAGAGACATGAACTCTGCTAGGTCACGTGGCAAGACACAGGATGGTCCAGAGCCTTGGTCCTCTTCTGCTGTCCCTGGGCTGTGGTTCCCTTATCTGGAACCCTCGGGATCAGTGGTGTTGCAGAACTCAGGATTCTTTGGACTTCTGAAAAATAGGAGTATTTCTATGCTACTAGGCAGTGCAGTGGCTTTCAGAACAGCACCCATGGGCAGACATGCTGACATTGTCCAGTGACACGTGTGAATAAACACTAGGTGGGGTGGATAAGGACTAGGAATCGTGTCCACTCAGGTCAAGTTTGCCCTCAAAATATGTCCAATTTAAGGCAAAAAACTTTTGAATTCCACAAACTTTTTGGATTTTGGAATATCTCATAAAGGACCTTACCATGTCTGATAGAAATGTGTGTGCCTTGAAGAAAAGTTGAAAACTTCAAGAGATGAAGAAGATGGCCATTGCCCACTTTTTACCAATTTCTGGACTTTTATCTATGTGTGTTTACATAGCTGAGTTCTTACTCTACAAATTTGTAATCTACTTTTTTATTATATTAATGTATAATATATTGTTTTGCACTTAATGCATTTAATGCATAATATATTTTTACTGCATTACATAATAAACACATTGCCATGTTTTAAACACTTAAAAAGTTTGATGGTTGCATGGTGTTGAAAGCCAGGCTTCTTGATTCTCTCCCTGGTGCTTTTCTCCCTGAAGCATGTGCTGCTTTCCCCACCCAGTCTTACTGTAAGCCCACAGTGCACCTTACAGAATATTCTCCAGGGGGTGGGTGCATGATGGGTATCTGGAATCCCCAGGGCATGAGCCTCCCAGGGCTGTACCTGGGAGCAGTGCTTCAGGCTCAAGTTGATGGACAGCACCTGTGCCTGTTTCTAGGACTCCCTGGTTCTTTCTCCCATGCTGGCCACAGGCAATTGGGACATTGCTGGGACGGTGAGGGCAGATGGCTGGAGAGATGCCTCTCCTCCATCGCATGTGTGGAACTTAGAATGATGGGGTGGAGCAGGGATATTCAGCATGCTCCTCATGTGGGTGGGTGATGCAGCCCTTGGAATAAGTGTTTCCTGCCTGCGCTCTCCTCTCAGGACAGGAGTCCCTTATTTACTTCCAAAGTGTCCCAAGTACTTCTCTCATGATTTAGTACCCTTCCTTAAGGTTGTAGGTAGTCTGGCCCTGGGTGCTGGCTCCCTGTCCCTAAGGGATGACAGAAAGTGGCTCTAGGCGCCTTGGTCCTCCCTAGGACCCCTTCCTGGCTGTCTCCCCACTTGACTCTCTGTGCAATGGCTCTGGGCAAATGTCCTGGACTGGGGAAGGTTAGGGAGGGAGGGGAACAGAAATGGCTCCTGCCTCAGTAGCCTAGATCCTTGCAGCTTGGTGGGCACCAGGCGATGGCAGGGCTGATAGCCTGGTGTGTGGACTAGCTGCCAGTTTCCCATGAGGTGGAGGGTGGGTTGTGGGTGAGGGTTATGGGACCACAGTCTTGGGCGTTCTCTCTGGGTAGAGAGCCAGGCTTCATCGCTGTGCTGCTAACAGACCCTAATCTTAACACTACCCTCTTGGATCCAGCCCCTGAGGCTGCCCACTGTAAACTTGTTTGATGTCTCATCCATTTTCAGATTGGGATTTGGGAACAGTCACTAGGGTTTACAAAATGTGTGGGGCTGTGAGTCCCATTTGCTGTCTACCCTGTGTTACCCTTCCCTCAGTCAGGTTGTCCAAAAGTGCTTTCCAGAAAGACCCGAAACTGTCGGGGGCTGGGTGGGGAAGCTGCATTCCTGGAAGCCTTTCCTAACTCCATTCCTTGTTCTTAGAAAGTAGATGAGCCAGTTTTGAAGACGGTGCTGCCTTCTCAGTTCTGCCCACCCTCCCCGCACCAGGTTCCAGCTGTGCTGGAGCCTTCAGTTCCAGAGGCCTTGACGGTCTCAGGGCTGGACCATCCACTCCCCTTCCTCCTTCCCTTCCCCTTCTGCTCTTACGGAGTCTCAGCTTAAATCCCAACCCCAAGGCTCCCTGTCACAATCTGTCACCACACTGTAACTTTTCCTTTGTAAAACTTATCACAGCTTGATTTTAGATGTTTATTTTAGTGTTTTATTTTATTCCCTATTTTCCTTTTTCACAAGGCTTCATGAGGAGGGTTTCATACCTGATTTGTTCATTGCTCTAGCCCAGTGCCTGGCAAATGGTAGACACACAAAGAAGAGATTAGCTGGGTGGTGGATGGATGGATGGATGGGCAGCAATACCAAGTACTGCACTTCTTGAACATTCCATGAAAATCAGGCTAGAAATCACAAAACATCCCAGGCTCATCCTACATCAGGCAGCTGTATTCTGACTCCTTTGGCCACAATTTATAGAAAAAAACCTCAAGCTGGTCCAAGGAGAAAAAGAAGAGCTTCTTGTGAAGACACTGGAAGAATCAGGCTGGAGTCTTCTATTGCTGGGGGCCAGGTCACCCATCTGGTCTGCTGAGGTCATCTCTATGGTGCATTATAGAGGTCACCAATTCTAAGTATGCTGCAATATGGGTCATATTTTCATTTTTGGCTAAAGGTCTTACATCCCATTTGATGACCACCTGGCCTATACCTGTTAGGTCCCAGGCCTGGAAGCTGACTAGGATGGTGGGGTTCAACCGAAAGCTGCAAGCCAAGGAAACTGCCCTTTTGGAACTGTGAGCACAAGAGGAGCAGGGCTGTCATGCAGAGCCCTCCCAGGTTGATTTGGGAAGAGAACTGCAGTTCCAACTGCCACGGCTCCTCGGGAAAGTCTTGTTGGATTTGCCCTAGAGGGTTCTGGGGTTCTGTCAGATACTGTGAGAGGGTGGAGCAGCTGTGAAGAGGGAGGAGCCACTGTGGGAGGGTGGAGCCTCTGTGAGAGGGAGGAGCCACCGTGAGAGGGAGGAGCACTGTAAGAGGGAGGAGCACTGTAAGAGGGAGGAGCCGCTGTGAGAGGATGGAGCCACTGTGAGAGGGAGGAGCCACTGTGAGAGGATGGAGCCACTGTGAGAGGATGGAGCCATTGTGAGAGGGAGGAGCCACTGTGAGAGGGAGGAGCACTGTAAGAGGGAGGAGCACTGTAAGAGGGAGGAGCCGCTGTGAGAGGGAGGTGCTGCTGGGGGGGGAGTCGGAGCTCATCACACAGCCCCTGAGCTTTTCCCCGAATTTGGTTTTGCAGTAGGCAATGTGCTGCCATTTTCAGAGTAGAAATTTTCTCCATGAGAAGAGAGAAACCCGGTTATGCACTTGTACAATGCAGAATCTAATTTAGGTTTCAATAAGGGAAGGAGCCATTATATCACCCTACTTCAGTGCTTTTTGTCATTGTGTTATATTTTTAAAAATACTTTCATCGGGGACCCGATATATACTTACAATCTCTCTGCATTTATTTTCTTTTAAGAACACATATAATAAAACTCAAAGTTAATAGCATGAAAATAATTTCTACAATAACAGTTGTAGCAAATCTTCGAATTGCCAGGGTGAAGGTGGCTAGACAGAGTGAGGCAATTACGTCTATTATTAGCAGCACGCGGGAAGGATTGATGTACAGTGGGCTGTGTGTAAGCAGAAGCCTTCAGACGTGAACTACATTTTAATGGTGGAATTCTCATAGATTATAACTCCCTTCATTAACATTTTCACACATCGCTGACTAACAAATGAGGAGAGAGGCCTTCTGCATGCGTAGATTTATTGTGCTCAGGATGCTTCCTGCACCTCTGTGCATGGGCAGGAGTTCTCTTCTAACCTCTGACTATGGGAGGATTAACTCTTCCTGGCCTGACCTGTTTCCTTCAGGGATGGCAGAACATTCTGGAAACACAGGCTCTGCACATTAAGCTTAGGAGGTCATCCCTGGGTGCCATCCTCTGGGATACCCCCTGCGGTCCTCTGCATGTCCCATGTTGGCTTCTGCAGGTGGTGTCACAGTGTGGAGGGTCTTAGGGGAGTGGGTCAGCACGGTCCTGGGCTCCCTTCGTGCCTTGCTGCGTGTTCTGATGGCAGGGTGTTCTTTTCTATAGGACTCCCTGCTTGGGAATGTGGGTTTCTGTAAGGGGCATGGTGCCCTTTAGCATGAGGATGGTCATTTGAGAGAAGAGTAGGTTTTCAGCAAGGGACAAAGCAACCTGTCCCTGGTGGGGCAGGAACATAGTCTAAGATGTGACCGGCAGTCTTGGGGAGGGCTCTCTGGGCAGAGGGGGCAGTGGACCCTTTGTTTAGGATCTGGGTGAACTGGCTTCCCACATGCAAAGCCTTGTCCTGGGAGAGATTTTCTTCCTGGTTTATGGAGGCGTTAGAGGCTTGGTCCCTACCCTGGGGGACTTGCAGTGAGGAGAGAAGACAGAAGAGGAGACGAGGTTCTTAGTGATTCACCATTTGGCAGTGGATCTGCACAAACTGGGAGGCGGTGCTGGAGCATGTGGAGAAGTGCTATCCACTGGTCACCCCACTAGTGGGGGAGCTTCCTAGAGGAGTCTGCAAGTACTGGGACTCACTGAAGGTGTTCCTGGTGGCTGTCTGCACCTGGCACCAGATGGTGAGCCTGCTGAGGATGTGGGTCCACACAGGGGAGCAAACCTTCCAGCCTGAGCAGCAGTGGCCCGAGTCCTCCACCCACCCTTCCTGCTGAAACACCCCTGCTCCTCTTTTTGAGGACACAGGCCTTAGTGATGCAGGGGACTGTAATTTATTAGCTGCTTCTCGGGCAGATGTTGCGATGTTTATTGGATCCTCATGGCACATGAGACCCCAGGGTCAGTGTAGCCCAATGCTCATTTGTGGTTCCTGACTTAGGGTGAGTATTTTGGTGAGTTTTTCAGAATGCTCAAACCCAGGACTTTCTGTCCCCCAGTGGGGACTTTAAAAACTAATGATGTGGGGCCACCCTTGGAAACTTATTTTCAAAGATCTGGGGTGGGGTCCAGGCACTGGTGTTATGCACAAGCTTCTCACATGATTCTGGAGTCTAACCCAGATGAGAATGACTGACCATTCAAGCAGGTGACCTGGCTCAGGTGAGTGAGCTGGACGAATGTAGGTCTGACCAGAACAGTGAGCCACGGGCAGCTGGGGTGCCTTCGTGGCCCCTTACTCTTGTTTGGTGCTCTGTGACCTGAAGGTACCATTGCTGCTGGACACAGTGGGACTCAAGGACCATCCATAGGTTGGTCAGGGGCACCTTGTGCTTGGAGCTCCTCTCCCCACCACTCTGTCCTTCCCTCCACCAGGTTCCCACTCCAGCTGGTGGGCCCTGAGTGAGCATCACTGCCGCCAGAGCTGACTTTTGTCATCTTTGATCTCCAATAACTCTGAAGGGCTCAGCAGCTCAGTCTGACACCAGCATGGCACAGCTGCAGGAGCTGCTCTCTGACCCCCGCCTCCCTGGGAACATTAGCCCTTAAATAAAATCAATAGGCCCAGGACATGCTTGGAATCTTGAAGTGAATCCTGTATGAGTCCCATTTTCCTGTCAGTGTTTTCCTAGTGGCTGTGGGTGGGCTCTGCAGTGATAGGAAGGGGTGGGTTCATGGGAGGGGCTCTGAAAGGGTCTCATGCAGGCAGGGAAGGTGGTCCAGGCACTGTGTGGCTCCATGGGAGAGGTGGTCCAGACACTAGGTGGCTCCACTGGGAAAGGGGGGGGGATGCTCTGAAAGCTGGTGTTGGGCTTCCTTCCACTGTGTGGGCTCCATCCTGCATCCTGGCACCCCATCAAGTGTTAAGGAGCACAGGAGGCAGACCTAATGAAAACCCAGTTTCATTTTGCATAATCAGGCACTATTGAAATGATCCTTTCAGTGCTGCATGCTGCAAATTAACAATCTGACTTGTATACAATAAAAACCCGAGTATTGTACAAAGCAATACTTCTTAGGTGGTGGATACACAGATGGAAATTCATTTAATGAACTACAAGTCCCCGAATGGATTCTAAACTTCTTGTAATTACCCTGGAAAGAACCCCAGTAGAAACAGAAAAAAGCTTTTTGTGTTCCGCCACCCCCTGCATTATGGCAAGCAGTTTTCTCCATCCTTCAGGCTGCCTCGTCAGAAATGAGCATCTTCATGTGATGAATTCTTCCAGTCCCTTCCAACAGGTAGGGTTGGGCCATGTGCAGATTAGCAAACCTGTCCCCCATCCCTGGATTCTGAAAACAGTGTGAGCCATGAAGATTTTGGTGCTGAACAAAATGGGTCTTAAGTGGTATTGTGAAATGTATCCCTAACCCCATGATCAACTAGTAAAGAAGCTACCTGGCTTCCCAGAGGATCCGGAGCAGTGGGCAGCAGTGGGCAGACTGTGTCTAGACTGAACCAATGCTGGACAGATGACTCAAACCTAGTAGTTTACTTTGAAAGATATTCCAAAGGGGAGGCTATCGGAAGAGTTCCACTGGCCAGGAGTTGCAGGGGACGGACACAGGATAGAGGTGCTTTGGGCATAGCAGAGCTGGCCAGCAACTCTCAAGGGAACCATCTCCTGCCTCCCTTCACCAGGGGCCTGATGCAGGAAGGAGCCATTTGGGACCAGCCTCTTCTGAGGGGACAGATCCACAGAAGGGCATTAGGAACGGATGCAGCATCCACAAAGTGTGCCACACTCAATAAGTATCACAACCTGTTCCATATTTATTATGGGCAACAATTTGACTAACGGAGAATTTAGATTAATAACATTCAGGCCAGAGAAGTAATTTCCTCTGAGAAAGCGATTTACATGCACTCTGCCAGAAAGAGCCGTCGCTGCTCTCTTGTCGTGTCAACTCAAATAATGAAGTTGGAAATAACATGGAAGGTTAATAGGTCCAACTTATCTCCTCAGAACTGAAAAGGAAGATTTACAGTGTGGAGGCTGTTTTGCATATTTCCAGTGGGAATTGAAAGGGTTTTTTTTTTTTTTTTCCCCAAACAAGATTTACGAGAACCCGTGGTTCAAGGTATCTGCTCTGTTATTGCTCCTAAGTGAGGCAGTAAACCTCTTCATTTGGGTGGATGCTCTTGGCTTTCCCAAGAGCCATCTTTCCCCAGGTCACCGGCTGGGGGCTGGCATTGCTGCTGAAATTCCCACTTGCTTTGAAAGGAGAGTCAACAGCTTTTAATTCGTCATTTGTTTGCTAACTACTAAGGAGAGTTTGAAACATCTCCACCACCTAAGGCTTTTCAGAACATTTTTGATTTATTTTGTCCTCATTTATTACCCTTAGAATTTGGTGGGTTGCCCCGATACCTGGTGAATGTAGGGCAGTGGAGCTGGGTCAGAGCAAGGGGAGTGCTCCAGTGAGTGGCAGCGCACTCCTGGAACACAGGCAAGGGCTGGGCAGGAGAGGCCTTTGCTGCCTCTGTCTGCCTGCAGTGAGCTTTCCCGGAAGTCCCACCCAGCCACTTCTGCTAACCTCCCATTGGCCAGCTCTGTCTGCAGAGAGGCTGGGGGCGGGCAGTTGATCTGTTACTCAGCACATTCCTGCCCATGATAAAACTGGGTTATGTTCTTTAGAAAGAAGGGAAGAAAAGATATTGGTGTTTAGCACAAATGCTTTGTTCATTTATTTTTAATCTTTCTGGTTTTGTGTTGAATGCAAACTATAAAATTCCCTTTAAATACTGCTCTGGGGCTTTGGACAGAGCTTACCTGCAGAGTGCAGGCATAGCATGTGCAAACTCCCCCTGGGTTTGATCCCCAGTACTGGGGGAAAATGACAACAACAAAAAAAACCCAACACCTAAGAGAAATACTGCCACAATTTGTTCCTGTTTCCTCCCAACACTGTATTGAAAATTTCAAACATAAAGAAAGGTTAAAGGATCATAGTTGCACAGATCTCCATCACTTCAACATTTTGTTGTATTTGTTTTATCGCATATCCATCCATGTGTGGATTCATCGATCCATTTTTATGCATTTCATAGAAGTTACAGATAACAACTTACTATGTTTCTCCTAAATATTTCACTGGGCATATTATGAATTGTTTATTTATTTTATGGAAGATTCCTGTACATTGAAATGCACAGTTGTAAGCATGCTGCATCCCTCTGTGACCCAAGCTCCTGTTGGGACACTATACTTCCACCACCCCAAGGCTTCCCTTTTGCCTCTTCCCTGAAAGCGCCTGAAAGAGAATACAAAAGAGAAAATGGAGGTAGACCTCAAGAACTAGCGATGCTGTATTCAGCACTGGAGGGGTACATCTTCTGCAGGAAAATGGTGGCCGGCCGGCCATCACAAGGGTCTAGGTTTCACAGGGCCTTAGCAGAGCCAGGTCATGCTAAGAGTTAGTTACTTTTGGTGGGCCTTTTGGTGGGCAGGGCCAAGTCATGGGAGGAGTTTTAGTGGTGGGGTTAATTTAGGGTGGGCAGGAGGGCAGGTAGGGAAACTGTCCGCATCCTTATTCCCTGGCAGCGCTCTACTCCTTTGGGCAGATAACATTCTGATTATTTTCACCAGAGGTTATTTTTGCCTGCTCTTGAACCTAATCTAAATGATTTCATATACTTATTCTCTTTTAGGGAATGTGTCCTTTGCTCTGCATGTTTATGAGATTCATCTATGTTATTGCAAGTATCACGAGTTTTTTTCCTGTTTGCAATGTGTGGCATTCCATGGTATGAATGTACTGTGGCTTGTTTATCCATCCATTCATGGACATCTGGTATGTTTCCAGTTTGGGGCTGTTATGAATAAAACTGCTGTGACTGTTTTGTACAAGTCTCTTTAGGGGATATGTTGTTATTTCTTTTGGGTAAATGCCTCAGAGAGAATTGCAGTGCTGTGTTTTCTTTCTTTTAAAAGAAACTGCCAGATTCCTCCCCCTCCCACACCAAAATGAATATACCCAAATCTACCAACAGTGCATGGGGGTCCCAGGTGCTCTTCATACTCCCCACTCTTCAATACCGTCACTTTTTAACTTGGGCCATCCTGAAGTATGTGTAATGGATCTCAGTCTGGTTTCAATGCTCTCATAATAGTTTTTGTGTGCTTATTAACCATTCATATGTCTCCCTTCATGATATGTTTGTGCCAATCTTTTGTCCATGAAACATTTTGGATTTTCTTTTGGTTATGGGCTTAGAGGAATATTTTACATAATACAGGTAGAAGTTATTTGTTAGCTGTATGTTTCACACATATTTTCTCCTAGCATGCAATCTACTTATTCATTTTTTAAAACACTTATTTTTTAGTTGTAGATGGACACAATATCTTTATTTTTATATATTTACTTTTATGTGGTGCTAAGGATCGAACCCAGGGCCTCACGCGTGCGATGCAAATGCTTTACCACTAAGCTAAAACCCCAGTCCCTGTGTATTCATTTTTAAAATGTTATCTTTTCCTAGAAGTTTTTAATTGTGCTGAAGTTTAATTTGTTGCTTCTTTCCTGCTATGATTCTTGCTTCCCAGGTCCTCCTTCAGAAGTCCCTGCTTACCTCCTTTATATGAAGATACGCTCCATGTTTTCTTCTTTCTTCTTTGTAGTTCTAGTTCACATATTGGCCTTGCCTCCACCAAGAGGTGGCTTTCAGTGTATGGAGTAAGGTAGAAAAACAGCATCATTACTTACTGAAGTCTAGTTGTCCAGTGCCATTTGCTGAAAAGCCCTTCCTCCCCCCTTGGATTGCTTTGGAAGCTTTGTCTAAGATTCAATGAACACATATGAGTGGTTTACATTCTGAGTTCTGTTCTTTTCTAGAAATTTATTAGTTTATCCTTATTCTAGTACCTTACTGTCTAGATTACTGTGGCTTTATAATAAATCTTGAAGTGAGTCCTCTAGATTTATTATTTTCCAAAAGGGATTTGGCTATTCTCCTTCCTTTGCATTTCCAAATACATTTTAGAATCACTTATCAATTTCTACCTTGCAGGTATTTTCACTGGTCTGGTGATGAAATTATTTGAAGAGATTATTTGAAGAGAATTGTTGTCATTAAAATATTGAGTGTTTCAGTTCTCAAAGATGGTTTATTTCTCCATTTATTTCAGTTATCTTTAAATTCTGCTAGCTATAGTTTTCAGTTTTGTTAAATTTATTCCTAGCCACTTTTAATTTTGGACACTATTGTTAAAGTCACCGATGAGGATAATGAATTTGTCTGTTTCTCTATTTCTGACAGTTTTTGCTTCTTGTCATTTGAAACTTTGTTATTAGGCAATTGTACATTTATGGTTGTAATGTCTCACTGATTAATTGCCCTTCTTATTTTTATGAAATACCTCTATATTTGGTAATACTCTTACCTTGAATTTAACTTTATAGCCACTCCAGCCTTCTTAAGCTATGGTTCACAGGTATCTCTTGTTTCATCTTTTACTTTATCTGTCTCTAGATTTAAAATGTGTTTCTTGTAGATAGCATATAATAGGGTCTCACTTTTTCTTTCATTCCAACAATCTCTGCTTTTTAGAGTGTTTAGTCAATTTTTGTTCCATGTGATTATTGAAATGGTTGGATTTATGTCTACCATGTTGATATATGCTTTGTCTTTGTCTCATCTGTTCTTTATTGATCTTTGGGTTAATTGCATATTTTAGAAAGGATGTCATTTTAACGTCTCTCTCGCTTTTCAGCAGGGCCTCTTTGCATATTTTGCATTTTATGGTGGTTGCGCTAGGGAATATAATATGTATTCTTAACTTTTTGCATTCTAATTATAGTTAATACTTGTACCACCTCATGTAAATTACTAGAATCTTGCTAGGTGCCATGGCACACACCTGTAATCCCAGTGGCTTGGGAGGCTGAGGCAGGAGGATGGGTCACAAGTTCACAGCCAGATTCAGCAACTTAATGAGACCCTGCCTCAAAATAAAAAATAAAAAGGGCTGGGGATTGGCTCCACTGTTAAGGATCCCTAAGTTCAATTCCTGGTTTAAAAAAAAAAAAGTCCTATGACTGTATTGTATATTTCCACTCTCTGTCATGCTATAGTTGTTACATGTATTACATCTATATTTGCTTTAAATCCATAGCACATTTTAATTTTTATTGCTTTAAATAATCACATGTATTTTATGAAAGTAAGAGAAAAAAATGATCTCTGTTATAGTAAACATTTAAGTAGATCTTTGTTCCTTCCTAAAACCAGAATTCTAATTTGTAACTTTTCTTCAGTGGGAAGAATTACTTTTAACTTCCTTTCATAGGAAGGTTTGCTGGTAGTGAAGTTCTTGTATTTTATTTTTATAAATATGTATTTTATTTTATTTTACCTTTATTATTGGTGAATATTTTCATTGGATATAGAATTCTAGATGGTCACATTTTTTTTCTTTGTTGATGGACCTTTATTTATTTATTTATATGTAAACATTGGCAGTCCTGGGAGTACAGTCACATCTTTTTAAAAATTATTTTTAGTTATAGATGGACCCAATACCTTTATTGTTTATTTACTTTTATGTGGTATTGAAGTTCTAACCCAGTGTGTCACACATGGTACGCAAGCACTCTGCCGCTGAGCTACAACCCCAGCCCCTCTGGATACTCACATTTTGAAAAATAATGTCCTTTTGCTTTTGATAAGAAATTATTTAACATTTATTTAGGTGTCCCCTTAATGTAATGGGTTGTGTGTCTCTGGAGGCTTTCAGGATTTTTCCTTTATCTTTGGTGTTATTCACTTTGATAATGATAAGCCTATTATTTTTATTTTGTTTAGAGTTTGCTGAACTTCCTGATTAGGACTATTTTTTTTTTTTTTTTAAGATAGAGTCTTACTGTGTTGTCCAGGCTGGTCTTGAACTTGTGGGCTTAAGAGATCTTTTTGCCTCAGCCTCCCAAGTAGCTGGGAGTACAGGCACAAGCCACCACACCCAGCTCGAATCCAAAAATCTTTTTTTTTTTTTTTAAACAAATTCGGTAGGATTTTGACCATATTTCTTCAAATACTTTTTTTCCCCCGTATTCTTATTTTCTTCTTTTAGGACTTTAATTATATGGATATTTGACCTCATGTTATTTTATTTTTGCACAAATCACTAAGGTTTTATTTATTTTCTTCAGACATTTCTGTTTTTAACGTAGGTCAGGATTTACAATCCCAACATTTTGGGCAATATCATTCTGTGTGTGTGTGTGTGTGTGTGTGTGTGTGTGTGTGTGTGCACGCGCGCGCAGGTGTGGTTCCTATGCATTTTTAGGGTGCTTAGCAACATCTTTATCTCTACAACTGGATACCAGTAGCATCCCCTTAGTTCTGACAACCAACAACATCTCCAGACATTTCCAAATATCCCTCGGGTGACTATATCACCTTCCCCTTGAGAATAACAGATAAATCAACAGAAATTTTCCAATCAAGTTCACCAATTCTTCCTCTGTCATTTCCAATTCAGTGAATGTATTTCAGCTATTTTATTTTTTAGTTGTAGACTTTTCATTTGGTTCTTTTTTCTTTTTTAATAGTCTACCTCTCTTCTGAGATGACTCATCTATTAATTCATTACAAGCATCTTTTTCTTTACACATTTGAACATAATTATTATAGATCCTTTAAAATTTTCTAATTTCAACATTGTTTTAAAAGGAAGCCATTATTATTCAGAAGCTGTGAGACTAACATTAGATGATTGCCATTGAAAAGAGAGTTGGTTACAATTTCCTAAGGAAGGAGCTCCACACTCATACGGGCACGGGGGAAGCACCAGGTTGGTTGGGAGGCAGAGGAGCAAGGAGGAAATGTGGGCAAAAGCCTTTCCTGTGGTCTCTGTGAGAAAGGCCAGGTAAGGCACGACAAGCAGGTACAGCATTGGCTGGTTTGAATAACTTCCATGGGCTGATGCAGCAGTGAGAGTGGACAGCCTGATGTGACTATGATAAAGAGGTACTTGAGCTTGGGCTTTGGGCTGAGTTGACTTGCATTTGAAAGGGGTGCTCCTGGGCAAGCTGTTTGCTGTCTCTAAGAATCAGCAGTCCCTAACTAGAGGGGCAGTCCCTTCTAGTATCAGCAAGGACTCAAGATGTCAAAATAGTAGGCTAAATGCATGCTTGGTGGACTCCACTGGTTGTCTTTCCTCTGCATTAGGGGTGCAATCCCCTGTTTGTGCACCTTGTAAATTGGGATCTGTCCTGGTCCCTAGGAGTGATACATTATTGAGACTTGGGATTCTGTTAGGCTATTCTGAACCCTATTCAATAGGGTTTTTGTTTTAGCAGACACTTAACTTTGCAGAATCCAACTCAACTCTGTCTGGGCAGCAGCAGAACTGTGGCCAGGTCTGGTATCCTTGGGTGGGTGGCTAAGGGTCTGTTCCATGCACATAATTCAGGACCACCCGAGATGTGGGCAGCTTACACTGACTTTGGAGCTCTCTCTCCTTTGGGATCTCCTCCTTCATTTCCCAGGTCACCCCCAACTTTTTTTCTGATTCTACAAGTAGATCTTTAGCTTTCTGAGTATTAGCTGCTCCATGACACATCCTGACCTGCCTCAGGCAAAACACCATTCAAAAAATCAAGACCCTTAGAAACTCACCCAGGCCCATCACCTTCGTCCTGCTGTCCAAATCCTACCAGTTTCTGCCTGCTTTTCATCTCTCCCTGGTGTCTGCTGATTTTTTTTTAAAACATATTTTGATTGTTGGAGGATTGGTTCAGTATTCCATTATTAGAAGTGGAATTCTGTATGTCTCATAAATTTTGATATAATGTTTTACTGTGTTTTAATAATGATCATTTCTTGGCAGCCCTTGGGCATTGTTTCTAAGACCCCCAAGGATATAAAAATCCATGGTGCTAAAGTCCCTTATGTAAAATGGCATAGGATTTGCATATAACCTACACAATCTTCCCATAGACTTTAAATCATCTCTAGATTGCTTATAATGCCTAATATGATGTAAATGTCATGTAACTAGTTGTTATACTATATTGTTTAGGGGATGATGGCAAGAAAAAGTCTGCACATACTCAGCAATTTTTTTTTTTCTGAATGTCTTCTATCTATGGTTGATTCAATCTATAGATGGAGAAGTAGTGGATATGAAGGTCTGACTTTCTTTTAAAATTTCCCTTAAGATTTTCCCTTTAACAAGGATCAATGAAATGTTTTTTAGTTCCCAGATGTATTAGATTTGCAAGCAAGCTATCCTTTTGTTAATAATTTTAAATTTTATCGTGTTACGGTCTTGAACATGGTTTATATGATGTTGATTCATCAGTATTTACTGAAAGTTGCCTTATGGCCTAGCTCAGGTTTAATTTTTGTGAATGTTCTACATATGCTAAAAAGTATATTTTATCTTGGGTGAATTTTCCATAAATTTATTAGTCCAAACTTAATAAATCTCCCTTGTTCCTGCTTTTTGTGCATGTGCCATCAATTTCTGAAAGGGAGTGTGTCTCTAATCAAACCTCTTGACTTTTCTTGTTGCTTCTTGTAGTTTGGCCAGTGTTTACTCCGTATTTTTCTAGGCCAGGATCTTAGGTGCATATATTTTCATGATGATGTGTCTTCCTGAGTCACTGTACCTTTCAGAAGCATCCACTGTCCCTCCATCTGTCTTTTGCATCCATTGGCACACTTTCGACTGAGGTCCTTGCATCTTCCTTTAGTTTGGGAAGTTCTTAGTGATCATCTTGGTGATCATCCATTCATGCCTCTATCATGTAGAGAAAGACATTTCTTCTGTTTCCAGTTTTCCTTCTACTTATTTATTTAAAAAAATATTTCTTATGTCTTTATCTTTTCTTGATGCCTTCTGGGTAAGTTCCCGGATGTGATCTTCCAGCCTCCTAAATGATTCTCTGGCTTTCTATCAAGCACTTTCTTTTAGGAATAAAATATGATAAGTGCGCACCTCTGGCAGCCTCCAGCCCTTCCGAGTCCAGAGGGAGCCAAGTGCTGCATGTTCTTGGCAGGTGCCCCACCTGTCCTTTTGCATCGGGGAGCCCTGAGATGCTACCATCGGCCCTTATCCTGTGCTCATCAATCACTGCGAGGAGCCCTGACTCCCAGGACCCTCCCCCTGCTGTTTAGAACCACTCCCTGCCCTCCTCCTCCTCTGCAGCACCCAGTTCCAGCTGTGCACCCTGCATTTTATCTTCTGTCTCGCCTGCAGCCTGGGAGGGTCAGGAAACACTGTTCTTTGGCTGTCTTGCCCTCTGTCACCTCCCTGCCACCTAGCCGAGGCACCTGACACATAGCAGATGCTCAGTAAGTATTTGTAAGTGAATCAACGATTATACCATAGTTTTATTTATTTCACCTATAACTTTTAAAAATAAAGCTATCATTTTATTGGATATCTATATGCCAGAAACACTGTTAGGGCTTTTACATTCATACCATTATTCAAGAATTCACTTATTGACTCATTTCTAGATTTTTTTGTACTGTGATAAAATATATATAACATAGAATTTGCCATTTTAAACATTTTTCAGGGGATAGTTCTGTGGCATTAAGTTTGTTCCTCTTACTGTACATACCGTCATCCTCGATCGGCAGAATGTTTTCATCTTCCCAAACTGGAACTCTGTCCCTGTTAAACGATGCTGTTGTTTTCTTCAGACCCAGTGTTTCATCTTTGTTCTTCTCTATAATTGCCTGGTCCTACTTTATATCCCCAGTATCTTCCCTGCTTTGAGCCTTGTGTTTGTTTTGAATCTGGGTCTGTTCTGTGTCTTAGTTGTTTCCCACCCACACAGGGTAGCTGCTCTCCTCAGCTGCCTTTCGGTTTGCCCCTGGGCTACAGCTCTGTGGGTGGTCACATGCCCCTGGAGGCGTGGGAGGCGTGGGAATGCCCACTTGGGCTCTTTCTGGTGAGTTTTAGAGCAGGGGAGGGGTATGTGCCCTCTAAGTGGAGAAGGTTGGGGGTCAAGTCTGGGCTTGGTCATTCCCTGATTTCAGGTCCCACCCGTGTATCCTGGTCCTGCACAGGATAAGGGCAGATAGTCGTGGCCCAGGGCTGTGGGATGCAGAGGGGTCTGTGGGGCCCTGCTGGCAGCGGAGCTCTGGGGCTCCCTCTGGACTCTCACGAAGGGCTGAGCCTGGCAGCCTTGATCACAGCCTGACCACGTGGGGGAAGCAGGAGAGTGGGGTGCTTGGGGGTCACCCTGCTGTCTCTGATGTCATAGATTCCCCACCTCAGCAGGACCCTGGTGCCACAGGGGTACAGCTGAGGCATCGGTGCTTCTGTTCTCTGTCGTCCTTGCTCCAGGGACAGGATGAGAAACGAATGGTCTGGGCAAGAAGGCCCCTGGAACACCCCTGGCAGCCTACTCACCCAGAGCTGTCTCTGCTTCCACTTCCGTCCTGCAAAGCCCTTCAAGGGTCCCCTGCACTTCTCACAGCTTCTTCCCATCAGTCTCCCTCGTCTGGGGTACCCCGCAGGTGGAGAACCAGTGCCCTGGGTCAGCTCACTGTCCTGTGAGCTATCTTTGCCCTTTGAATCTTTCTGTTCAGAAGCCTGGCGGGGGAGTGGGTTCGCAGGCTATGCTGGGGTGGAGTTGCAGAGGAGGGACCTGGAGAGCAGCTACTGTAACAGTCTGGGAGTCTCCCAAGCTCCCGAGGAGCAGGGCAGCTTATGGAGTTATAGACCTGACAGGGAGCAGAGGGCACCAGCAGCCTGGGATCCTTCCCTTGGGGCCTCTGCCCATTAAAGTCTGAGATTCTGGGTCATATGGCTTCTCTGGCTCTGACTTCGAGTGTTGGGGGCCCATTGTTCATGTGTTTATTCCAGGTCCTCTTCGCCTTTCTCCCCATCAGCCTCTGATGAGCCCTTGAGCTCGGCTTACATGTTCAAGAGGAGAGGTTGTTTCAGAAAGAGACACTGTGGGAAGCCACAGGCGTGTTTTATAGCCCAGTGTCTTTGACCAGAAAGGGACTTCAGAGGTGATGGGTCCTGTTGAAATCAGGTCATCTTATATTTGACTCACTAATTACTCATCCAGAAGTCCCAGGCCCCTGCGGATAGGAAGCTCTCCAGGCCTTCTTGTAGGTGTACTTCACATGGACAGTTTCATCACGTTTCTCATTTCCTTGAGTTTCGAGGACCTGAGTATTGGAGTCACAGTGTTGGTAGCTTCTGACCTACTTCCCGCCTCTTGGTAATCGCTGACCCGCTAATTCCGTCTGGGCTCACGGCTATCTCCCCAGCTCCCTGGATGATCCCCTCAATATGCACTTGTCCAGGGCTTGGCTGGTGTAATAGGTGGCCCTGGACCCATCTCTCAGCTCTGGCCTGTGCTTGAGCCTGTTCAAAGCTAGAGCCCTCACCGCCTCACCTGCGACCTGCCGTTGGAGTGGCTCACAGATTTAGGAGGGTCTCGCTTCAGCTGAGCTTAGGTCATTGCACTGAATATAGATTAATCCTGCCTCTGTCCTGGAATTAGATTGACTCTTGGGGAGACATGAAGGAATCCCATGATGTTGTCTTGTCCATGGGGATGATTGTGATATTGAAGACAGCGCCACAGGCTCCCTCGGATATCCCCAGCAGGCAGATGTCCCCGGTTCCTTTGCATCATTTCCATAGGATGTTCTTCACTGTCTTAATCAACCCCTAGAGGGTGAGCTTTTGTTCTCAGTATTGTTTCTAAATGTAGTAGCCAGAGCTAAACACGAAAGCACAAATATGGCTTGTGATCTGGGTAGAGAGTAATGGCATCACCTCCTTCCTTTTTCATGACCTTGTCCTTGACTAATGCAACCAAGTTAATGCTTTTTGAGTTTGTGCTCAACTAGAACCCTTTTAAAAATGGACTCTCTCCTTTGCCCTGTTCTCTAGCCAAGTATTTTGAACCTGGGGCCGACTCTTGTAATCCCCTTTGTCAAGGAAGGATATACAAAAGACAATAGAGTAGGGGTCAGGAGACCATGACATGTGGACTGGCGATGATAATTAAATAAAATAGCCTAGAGAGAAAGTGCTTTGAAAACCATAAAGAAGTTGAAGGTTACCTATTCTTGCTGCATAGCTGGTTTATTCTATCACAAGCCCTCGGGGTCTGTTCAGTTGTGTCTCAGTCCACCAGAACATCAGCATCCTTCTCATGCTGCTGTTGATGGATTTCATAAGAGTGCTTTCTATGATTTTATTCAAGCTATTGGTAAAAGTCCCACGATAGGACTGAGGGCAAATCCCATGGCAGGTATGTCTGGGATGACTCAGAACTATTAACTCCATGCTTTGGGAGTTGAGTTATTCAACCAACAACAAGCGTCCTGACTGTATCTCCACCTAGCCCATATAGCTTCGTCTAGTCTACAAGGACAACCCTGGGGACTGTGGTGGGCAGCCCTGCTGAAACCCAGAGGCCTTGTGATCCCCATGTACAAGATCTGGCAGAGGAGACGGAGCCATGCCTTGCCATGGCCACTCTTGATGCTCTGGGATCCTGACTGTCACAGCCTCTTTCTAAGTGCTCCACCCACAGCATTCCCTCCCCAGGACACCACACAGTCACAGCAGCTACTTGCAGCACACTGTGAAGACCATGGCAGGCTGCTGGAGATCATCTGTCCTCTTCAGCACCCTTGACATTCGGTCTGGAAGCTCCTTGGTTGTAGGGACTGTCCATGCACTGTGGAGTAGGTGGCTGAGTCGCTGGTCTCTTCCCACTGTATGCCAGGACACCCTACCCAGTTGTGATAACACTTCTCTAGACATTGCCACTGCCCCTGGTTGTGAAACACTAGTCATGCTAATGGAGAAGGGTGGAAATATTCAGAACAGTGATACTCCACCCCCTTCACAGTTTCTGGATGTGGCTTCAAAATAACATAAATTTGTTATCCTAATTGTATTTTGTAAAGTTTATTATTAAAATGAGCTCATATGCTTTAGTTGTGCTCTGCCAACATAAAGTGGCCTAGAAGCATGGTTGCTGACAGGGAGTTTCCACACTGAGATGAATCCCTGGGGCATAGATAACTGGTTAATTTGATGGTCTATGTGAGAACAACTAGAATTAGATTGACTACCTGGGGAGACATTGAAGGAATCCCAGATCATGTATTAGTCTGTTTCTGTTACTATTATGAAATACCCAAGGCAGGGTACTTTTTAAAGAAAAGTGGTTTATTTAATTTCTAGTCTTGAGGGTTAAAGGGCATGGAGCTGGCGCCAACTCAGCTCTGAGCATCCCTGGTTACGCCACCACCTGTACTGTACCACCAGGCCACAGCACATGGAAGATGGCACCATAATGCTGGGAACACGTGAAAGAGGGAGACAGTGCCTCTCCAGATGGGAAGCCAGAGCTGGGCTTTTTTGTAACAGCCTCTGCTGAGAACTAACTCAAGGTCCCGTGAAGACTACCTTGAGAATGGCCTTAGTGTCTTGTGAGAACAGCGTCCCCAACAAGACCTTTCCCATGAGGACCCACCTCTTAAAGGTCCTGCCACCTCTTAACATCACCACACTGGGGACCAAACTTCCAGCACAGGGTCCCAACCACAGCACTTACAGGTCCACATCAGAGGAGCATCTGGATTTGATGGCTGTGCTCGGGGTAGTGACACGGAACAAGGGCAACCTCTGAAATGTCTTTGGCTTTCAGCCATCATTCATGCTGGTCGGTGGGCGATCACAGAGGGTCTCATGGGTGCTTCATCCAGAAGTCACTGTTTCCATTAGAAAGAGTCATGATTTTCATATATAGCAGGAATAAGGCTGTGTCGCCATAGCTTGAGGATGAGAGTAACAGGAAACCTCCAACTTTGCAAGTGTCTGACTAGCGCTCTGGGAGGTCACAGAAGTTGTGAGAGGTGCATCCACGCTCATCATGATGTGTCAAACAAGGCGTTATTCATCATTATTATTTTCATTTTGAAAATTAACTCTCTGAAGGGGCCAGGCCATGCTGTGCCTCTCCAGGGTGTAATTCCACTTTAAAATGTAAGCTGTTTTGAGATGATTTGAGCACAAGAATGCATCCAGTTACAGAACATGATTTCCCTAGCTTACCTTGAAATAAAACATTGCCCAGCATGCTTAGGGGTCAGGGTTATTATGCAAGCCGAATTATTTTCTGGATGGACCCCCTTATAAACAAAAGTTCCATCATCCACTTAGTGGTGAAGAGTTGTCTGTTTGAAGAGAGGACAATCGCCAAGGAGCAGAGAGTCTGTATTTCTTTCCCTTTCAAAATGGGAGTGTGATACCAATTGCATTTGGGCCTCCATGTGAGGCAGCTGGAATTTTAACTGGAGAACTGAGGCTGGGAACCTGACTCAGGAGGGAGAGTTGAGGGCCTTTCTGTAATGCTGACCTGGGGGCTTGGCCAAGGACTGAGTAATCAGGTGGTCCCTGCCTATTGCTAGAATGTTCTCATGATCCCTTACAGCCTTCAGAAGTGTGTGTTCTGCTTTTTTTAAACAACCATCCGGGTGTGGTGGTGCATACCTGTAATCCCAGCTGACTCGGGAAGCTGAGACAGGAGGATCGCAAGTTCACAGACAGCCTCAGCAACTTGGAGAGACTCTGCCTCTAAATAAAATGCAAAAAAGGGCTGGGAATGTGGATCAGTGGTTAAGTGCCTCTGGGTTCAATCCCTGGTACCAAAAAATAAATAAATAAAACTATAAGTCTGTTTATTGTAAAACAGAGCATATGTGCAAAAAAGCATTCCAAATGAAAATGTGCAGATCAGAGGATGAAAGTGAGAGCCATGCGATTCAAGGGTGTGGTGAGCTGGCCCTCAGGAGCCACCCTAGTCCCTCCCCCTCCTTAAAGACAAGCACTTCCTGACTTCTAACACTGTATTTAGCTTTGTCTGACTTTTCATGTATGTATTTTTTAGATTGAAAAAGTTTTAAACCTGCAGAGACATTAAAAGAGGAATACAATGAGGCCCTGTCCACCCTTCACCGGGACAGACCAATTGTAGACACTTTGCCACATCTTCTTTATCTCACCTGAGAAGTCCTTAGAGCCAACCTTGGCATTAGGCTTTGGGGTCATCCAGTTACACTCAGGCCTGTTTTCCGGACAAGTGCTCCATCTGCTAAACTCTGACCGATTCTGAGTGCCCATTTGAAGTTTCCTGGCAAAATAGAGTGTCCTTTGGAACCTCCCAGGATTCCAGGGTTATTTGGGGAAAATGATCCATCAGTGCCTCAATGAGTTCATTTCTCCCTCCTCTCCCATCTCCTTTCCCTCACGCCTTCTTGTTTTCTCTCCTCCTTCCTTTTCCCCTTCAGCAACTTCTTCCTGAACGTGGGCCTCTGGGCCGGGTGTGAGGGTTCACTGAGGCCAAGATGGGCTGGACCTCGCCTTGGTGGTGCAGTCTGCTGGCGTGGGGGGCCCCCTTCATGCAGACAAGCAGAAGTGGCACAAGAGGATAGGCTACCTGCCAGCCTATGAGGGTGACAGAGGTGTCCAACAGTCAGGGACCCCCAATGGAGGAGGAAAAGAAGAGAGAAAAGAGTCTTGTAAGCCCATCTAGGAAGCAGGTCAGGCACTCACAGGCACGCGGGCATTGCAGGACCCGAGAGCCAGACCAGGGCATGGAGAGTGCGCTCTTGGGGGCAGCAGGTGCTGTCCTGGTGCTGGCTGTCCAGGGGACAGCAGATGAAGGCAGGGGATTTTGGTGGAGGAAGAACAGAGTAAGAGAGGCCAGGCGAGGTTGAAGAGTGGGGACAGCTGAGAGCCCTGAGCACCCGGAAGGGTAGGGAGGTTGGCAGGTGTCGAGGTCCTGGGCATGGCTAGACTGGAGGAAAGCCGGGAGGGCTTCACTGACCTGCCTGAGCGTTTCGGTCTGGACGTTTCCAGACGTGATGCTGTCCTGCCTTGAGCAGTGTGTGCCCTCTGCTTTTCCAGGGTCTGTGTTTAAAATCCTGGATAGAAAGAGCTGTCGGGTGAAGAGATTTTTAAGAAGAGTTTACTTTTTCTCATTATAAACTGGTATATGCTTATTATAGGAAATTTCGATAGTGCAGAAGGAATCCTAAGCAGTGGCGGTATTTCACTGAATGTGGCGTTAGTCCTAGGATCTCATTGAATGGGGGGGGCAGGTTTATTCCTTCTATTGTTTATCTGATAGGACCCCCCCCTCCAGGTTCAGGTGTAGAGAATTAGCTTATTAACTGAAAGGAAAAGGAGAGTGCTGAGAAGAGATTCCCTGAGGCCTGGCCAGGCCAAGGGCACAGGTAAGGCGGGGTCACCTCAGCAATGGCCTCTCCATGAGTCGCCCTTCAGGCCACCTGCTGGCTGTAACTGGGCCTGTTCACCTGCCTCGGGGGCTGCCCACCACCCCCGTCCTTTGAGGGCAGGGGCCCATCTCTACCTGAACTGGGGGCCTTTTCCCCTGGTTTCCCACACACACATTCTGAGGTTTCCCCTTTTACTCCTTCACGCAGTCAGACTCCTGAGGTGAATGATTTTTTTTTTTCTTTCTTTCCTGGTTGCAGATTGGTTGTTTACTTTGGCTCACATTCTGTTTGCTTCCAGGTAGGATTTGTGAAAGCCAGTGGTAGAATGCACGTTCGTAGCCAGGCTGCCAGATAGAAGTAGAAATAAGAACATAATATTAATAACAACGATTAAAAGCAACACAGCTACATCAGCGCATTGTGTCATGGGCTTTAAGTTTAGCTGCAAGTGCCCTGGGAGTCAGGGCAAGAGGGAGGGACGATGGGCTGCAGGGTGACCTGTTTGGAAGGAAACAGGCCAACCCTGAGCAAAGGGACCCTGCCACCAAATGTGCACAGAACTGCTGCATAGGGTATGTGTTAGGGCCACGGAGCAGGAGACGACTCCACATTGCCAACTGTGCCTCGGAGCCCAAGTGTTTCTCATAACCATCTCTTAAGGAACCCTGGGCCCCACAGAGGAGGACCAGGGAAACAGGAGTTGGAAAGCGGAGACCCTTACCAGGGAACCAGCCCTCATGAGTTTCCAAAGAGGCAGGATGTCACTGCCTGGTCCTTCCCGGGCTTGAGCCACCCAGGGTGGTCCCAGACTCCTTGAGGTGCTTTCCAAGTCCTAGTGACCGGGTCTCAGTTGCCTCCTCCCTCCAGCCTGTTCTTCCTTTTCTCCTCCAACCTGCCTCATCCTTCAGACAACCGGGTGCTTCCCCAAGGCCTGCCACCAAGGGATGGCTGGGCTCTGCCTGCTGTTTGGATGCTGCCTCCTTCCTGAAGGGCTCCTCTACGGGGCCGTGGGCATCCTGCTCCTGCCTCTTATAGAACTTTCCAACCTGTGGTGCTACACTGTGCCTTTCCCCATGGCCCTCCAGAGAGACCAGGGCTTGTTCCACTGCTGCCCCCTCACAGCCTTGGCATGAAGTTGTGCTCAGTGATTATCAGATGACTGCTATGCACCCAGCCTTTGCAAGACCAGGGAACCAGCATCCACGCGTGCGTGAAGACCTGTGCTGGCAGGGAGCAGGGCGAGGGGTGAACAGGAAGCCGTGGCGTTCTACTGCATTTAACTAATAACTCTCTTGGAGGTGGCTGCTGGGACACGGGAAGGTCATGGAGGGTTGCCTGTGTCCAGTGTGTCCTGGGCAGTTCCGGGAGGAGAAGGATGTGGAACCTTTGCTTTCTAACTAGGCCTCTGATGTTCTCAGATGAGGTTCTTACAGAATCACTCTTGGGAATAGAGGGCAAGTGCTGGTGAGTGACGCGGAGAGCGGGCTCACAGAACTAAGGGAGCAGAGAAGCACGAACTGGGCATGCGCAGCCCTTGATGGGGGACAGGTGCAGTCAGGAAGGCAGATGCATCGCGGCAGAGAACACGCCAATAATCATCATGGGGGCCTGTTGATGTCTTAATGGACACAGTATGGACATGGCTGTCCTACCTGGGATACCAGGAATGAGCTTGGCTTTGTGTGGCCTTTGAGGAGGTCCCGGGGGAGGGGAGAAGCTGGATGTGACCAGGTGGGTGAGTGCAGGTGGCTGAGCCTTGTGTACCTCCAGCAGGGACCCTGCCAGGGGCCAGGGGGCAAGTTCTAACCTGGTATCTACCAGATGATCTCTGGATAGACAGAGCTTTCACAAGTTGATGGCTTTGTCTTGATTGTTCAAGTTTTCTAAGGCACTGGGACCCCTTATAAGTGGCTCTGAAAGGAATTGGATTGCTAATAAAAGCAAACTGTAAAATATTCATCTGAGGTGATCATTTCATATTATCAAGTTAGTACAAAAAGAATGAACTTTCTGTCATTCAAGGAAGACCCACAACCGTCTGAGCTATTTAGTGAGTAAGACATTTAACTAATTTATGTGCTTTGAAAGACCTCGGATAAATGCTGTGGTCTCCTGCTGGAGAGGAAGCTAAGGGAAAGGATCACACTCCCAGCCGCCCCAGCCAGGAGCCCTCCGGGGGCCCTGGGGTCCCCCGTCCCTGATGGTAGGGCAGCACGGGCAGCCAGGCCGCTGGGACCCATGGTTTGCAGCACTCAGCCCTCCCCTTGGAGGGCACAGGCTGGGGAGGGGACACTGAGTGCTCTGGTGCACCCTTTCCCTCTCTGGGCCCTGTCCCCTTCTCAGCACATTACAGGCATGACCAAGGACTCCTGGGGCTCTGTTGGCTCCAGTGTGTGGGCTGCGGGGTGCTGTGGGGCTGTGGGACTCATGCCCTGGCTCTGAGGAGCTGCTGGTTCTTGAGGGTGGGGGCAGGGAAAGAGGCTGCCCTATCCACAGGTGCTACCATGATGCAGGGTATGAGCTTCACGCTGTGGCAGCTCCAAGCAGCTTAGGGGGACAAGTGCAAGCCACGCTGCCCTGCCCCCGAGGAGCGTGGGGTCCAGACCCCTGATCCAGGCTGAGCTCACCTGCTTCATAACTGACACCAGTTGCCAATCAGCTGGTTTGTGCAGAGCCTCTGAGCCACCTTGGATTTCCAAAGCCTAGGGTCTGCTTCTGCTCTTTGCCCAGGGTCCTGGGTCCAAGCAACAAATGCTAAGTCCCTGTGGCACGTGGTCCCTGCTCTTGCTGCTGTCCTCATTCCTGGGCTTCAGCCTGGTGCCCCAAAGGCCATTCTTCAAGGAGTTTGGCCTTGAGCATCAGGCCTCTGGGCCACAGGAACACACCATGGGAGGTGCAGGAGCGTCTAGGATGGGCCAGCATGGTCAGCAAAGAGCCCGTTCCTGAGCATTCACTAACTGCTTTCTGCTGACAGGTCCAAGAACTTGCCAGGTACACTTCCTTCCTTGCTTTGAACTTGGGTTTGCCCCCAAGACATGATCTCAGGTATAACTAAGAGCCACTGGCTGGCAGGACGCTGCTGCTGTGAGGGCTTGGGAAAGGGGACATCTAGAGAGGGGAGGACTCCGTTCAAGACTCAGCCAGGACCTGGGCCTGGATCCATATGTTGTGTCCAGAGCTTAGACTTCTGGGCCTCACCCCCACTTGCCCTGAGCTCCGCTGCTCTCGGCCACCAGGGCTCATGGGCTCAGGCGGCATTGCTCCAGGAAACTTGTCTGGTCACTCCCAGGTTGGGTCCATCCTGAGGAAGCCAGAAGGCCTTTTCTGAAAACGGCCTGCCTGCCTGTCATTGGCTTAGGTGTCTGGCACTTAGCATTGGGAAGACCTGTGTTCAGATCTTGGCCCAGTACTTACCTGTGAGACCTGGGCAGCCTGTTCGTTACCCGTGAAATGGACACAGTGCCCTGAAGCCGTGGGATAGACCAGCTCAGCACTCGTGCTCCTGGGGCGTTAGCGGACGGTACCTGCTGCCCCCACCCCCAGCCTTCCTTCTGCATGTTTCTGAGGCGTCTCTTTTCTCATTTGCAGCTTCTGTGCTCAGCCTCCCTCTTGCCTTGCCTTCCATTTCAGAACCCACTGGGGGGCAGAAGCAATGGCAAAAGCTTGTCTGGCTCCCTGACCTGGCCAGGCGGCCCACACAGTCAGCGCTGAGCTCCCTGTGTGAACGCCTGGCCAGGTGCGTATGGTGGCCGTTTCTGCGCCTGATTGTTGGGGCCAGCACTCCACCCCAAACACCCCACAGCTGTCTGTTCAGGTGCCCGTGGTGCCAGCCCTCCGGGGGAGTGTGTGCTGTCCATTGCCTCCTGTCTGGGCACAGACCCCTCGGCAGTAGCCGCTGCAAGCCAGCCGGGCCTCTTCCCTGTGGTTGAGTGGGTGGGTAGTCGCTTCAGTTTGGATTGTCACTTGCTGCCCAAAGCTCTCCAGAAACTTCCCCATGGCTCTAGCATAAGTGCCCAGACCCCTCCATGTGGTGTAGGGACTCACTCTTGACCTCCCCTCCATACTCAGAGTGAAGGTGAGTCCCTGTCACCATTCAGGCCGTCACCTCCGAGACCATCCTGAGTAGCCTGTTTAAAACAAGCCCCCCAGCCCTCCCATCCCTCTCTACTTCCTGCTTGACCTTCGCCCAGTTTAACTGTCTTATTGTTTGTTCCTTTCTTTCTTGGTCTGCCTCCCCACCAGAATATAAGCTCTATGAGGTGAGACCCCACTGCACTGTCGCTGGTGTGTCTCTGGCCCTCGGCTCAAGCCCGGCAGGCGGAGCTGCTCGTTGGTACCATGTGACCTCGCCATTTCCCATAGTCACACCTGCTCCAGATCTGGACTGGGAAACAACCCAGTCTCCAAGTGCTGCACCTTGTCTCTCCAGCATTTCTCCAAGACCCCCGCCCCCCACCCTCGGGGCTCTGTGGCCCTTCT
This sequence comes from Spermophilus citellus, assembly GCF_964194105.1. Taxonomy (NCBI): domain Eukaryota; kingdom Metazoa; phylum Chordata; class Mammalia; order Rodentia; family Sciuridae; genus Spermophilus; species Spermophilus citellus. The sequence continues at coordinate 135,058,959 of NC_138191.1, read as the reverse complement.
CGCGTCTTGGCACTCTTCCAAGGAAACCTCAGCCCTGTTAGCCCAGTGTCCCCCTTGCTCCTCGCCACGACTGCTCTCAGGGGCAGCCAGAGCCCACCGCAGGCGTGCCTAGTTCCAGGCCACGTCTGGCCTCCTGTGACACTGCCCAGCTTGCCCAGGACCCCTGTCCCTGCTCCCCTCGCTGGTCCAGACAACTTAGGAGCTCCCCCCGCCACTGGCTCTTTCACTTCCTTTCTCTTTATTTCTTGCTCTCTCCCCCTTCCTCTCTCTCCCTCTCTCTCTCCCCCTTGCTCTCTCTCTCCCCCTTGCTCTCTCTCTCCCTCTCTCTTCCCCTTGCTCTCTCTCTCCCTCTCTCTCCCCCTTCCTCTCTCTCCCTCTCTCTTTCTCTCCCTCTTTTGCTCGCCCCCCACCCCCCACCCCCCTCTCTCTCTTAATGACCTCACCCTGCCAGATCTGCTGCTCTTGGTTCTGGCCTCCCGCCTTCCCTAGCAGCTGTCTTCCTCCCTCTGGATTTTCCTGCCAGCACACAACCAGGCCATGATTTCCCCATCATAAAACAACAACAACAAAAAAAACCTCTTTTTTGAGACCCCACCCCACCTAGTGTGGCCATCTAGCTCTCTTTTAGCTGCAGGCCTCTTTGAGGGGTGGTCAGTGCCCCAGGGCTCCTGCCATCTCCTGTCCCCTCATGGACCCTCCACACCCTCCCAGCACGCCAGCCACAAAAACTGCTCTGCTCAAGGCCACAGGGGGGCCCGGTGCTGAGTCCGGGCTCCCTTCTTACTCCCAGTGCCTTCCCTCAGCCTTGCCATGGTGGGTCCCTCCTTGCGCTTAGAACTCCTGCCCCGTTGGCCTCTCCCCTTCCTCTCAGCCCTGTGCGGGTCTCCCCCTGTCCCTCAGCTCCTCCACATTGTGCAGGGCTCGGCACTGCTCTGCCCCTGCTACCACTTTGCAAACCCCAAAGGTACCCATCCAGCGCTTCCCTGGACCTCCACTTGCTGAACAGGCCCAGAGCCTGAGCACCAGCCACTCTGCCCAGATCAAGTCCTCCCCCTGTCTGCCCCTTCTCAGCGAATGCCAGCCTCATTCTAGTGTCTCAGGTCAAAAGCCAGGGGTCAACTGTTTTAAAATTTATACTTTTTATTTTATTTTTCATGGCCGGGGAATTGAACCAGGGGTTCTACCACTGAGCCACATCCCCAGTCCTTTTATTTTTTATTTTGAGACAGGGTCTCACTAAGTTGCTGAGGCTGGCCTTGAACTTGCAATACTCCTGCCTCAGCCTCTTGAGTTGCTGGGATTACAGGCCATCATCACCTAGGCTGGGGTCACCCTTGACTACCCCACCCAGTGTCTCCACACATCTAATCCACCAAGGAGACTGCAGGTTCTACTCACAAGGGCACCTGTGTCTCACCTCCCTGGTGTGAGCTCCAGGTGCCTTGGCTTGTGCTGGGGCAATCCCCTCCTGCCTGGTGTCCAGACTGCTGCCCCCTTCAGCCCAGCAGCCAGAGCCCTCCACTAAGTCGAAGGTCAGACAGCTGCACTGCTGCTCGGATCCTCCAGGGCTCCCATCTCACCCAGAGCCAGGGCGCATGCTTGCCTGGCGCCAGGCCCCTCCCTCCCCTCTGGCCCCTCCTGGCCTCCGGCCAGCGCTCACTCCCACGTTTGCCATTTCTCTTGGAGATGTCTTGGGGATGATCTCCCTGCCTCTGGCGTCACCAGCTCCTTCTTGCTTAGTTGCTTAGCCCTTGTTTCCTCATCTGTAACACAAGGAAATGTCACCCCAGGGTCCTTGAGACAATGCAGGAAGGCTCCCAGAGCGGATGCTCTGGACAGGTTGGCGGTGACCATCTGCCCGTCACCCCGCCCTACCCAGGTGGCGCCTCTTTCGAGCCCTTTTCTGGCACCACCTGTGGTTCTAGCCACTCTGCTAGGACCATCCCGCGGCTCCTGGGCCTGGTTTCCAGGACAGCACTCGGTGCTGTCCACCAACAGGTGCTGTTGACGTGCCGCCTTTCTTTGGAAAATGCCCTGAGCTCTGTGTCACCATACCTGGGACACACATACCAAGTGCCTGAGAGAGACTGGCATGGGACTGTTGGGATGACAAATGGGAAGCCCTTCCTCTCCAGCCTGGTGGGGTGAGCATCCCTGTGCTGGCCCAGACACGGGTGGCCTCGGGGCCCTGGCCACACTTTGGTGGTTTGTGGAGATGCATTTTTGAGGCGAGACTGGAAATGCAGCCTTGAAGGAGGTCTTTTAAAAACCATGGCAAAAAAAAAAAAAAAATATATATATATATATCTCATAAAAAATATGCCATTTTGAACATTTTTACGGGGACAGTTCAGTGGCCCTGAGTGCATTCACACTGGCGCAGCTAGGACACTGCTACCCCACCCCTCCCACACACCCACACCACATTTGGTCCATTCCTCTGTGGACAGATTCCAACGCCGGGGAGGCTTCCCCTGGCCTGTCCTGAACAATGCTGATCAGACATCTGTCCCTGTCCCTGCTTTTAGCCCCGTTGTGCACGTTCCTGGAAGTGGGATTCTTGGATCATGTAGCAGTTCTATATTTACTTATTCAAGGAGCAACTGGACTGTTTTCCAAAGTGGCTGTGTCTCTGACACTCCTGCTCGAGGGGCACCAGGGTTCCCATGTCTCACGCCCGTGCCAGCTCTTGTTGTTCTCTGTTTTCTCTCTCTTTGTTGATAACAGCCACCCTAATTGGAGTGAAGTGGCATCTCATGGGGTGTTGATTTACGCTGTTGGAATGACTGATAATATCCAGCGTATTTTCATGAGCTGAGGGGCCATTTGTATATGTTCTCTAGAGAAATGTGTACTCCAGTCCCTTGCTCATTTGTAAATTGGATTATTTGTTTTTCTGTCGAGTTGGAGAGGTTTTGACTGAGCCTGGGTGCCTGTGAGGTCTAAAGAGGCTGCATTTTATCCTGGGCAGAAAGGGACATATGGAAGTTTCCAGAGCAGGGGAGGGACATGCTCTGGTTTGTGTCTAGAATGCTCACCTTAGTGGCCTCCTAGAGGAGGCTGGAGGCAGGGAAGGGTGTTAGGTGATGCACAGGGGCTGGCTGAGGTGAGGGAGTGGCTGAGGGAAGACCACGGAGGGGCTTGTGTCCCAGGCTTGAGGGTGGCCTGGAGACAGATCTCAGAGGATGGGAAGCTTCTAGATGCCCTGTGCTCATTCCTTCATGAAACGATCCTGGAGTCCACTGGGCTGGGTGGCTCTGGTGCTCCATCACAGTCAATGACTGCCCCAGGTGGGCCTGCAGTCCTCAGGATGCAGGTGAGTCGAGGGTGGCGTGGAGGAGCTCTGTCCTGGCTGTGAGAAATAGGTGGCCAGGGATAGGCTGGGATGAACTCACCCCTCGCCAGGTGACAGGCCCTCTAGTCTGTTGCTCTGTGTTGGCGCCTGGCGGGAGGCAGGGTGCCCCTGCGCTTCCAGCCCCCAGGAGCTGGCAGAGCCTCCTTCCTGCCTTGCCTTCCCTTCTTGGGCCTGAACCATCTCCTCTGCTCCCTTTGACGGCCGAAGCCCCTATGGAGTGGGGGACAAGGAGGCTTGGCAGTGGAGCTGCTGCCAGAGGCCAGGCTGTGTCCTGGACTAGAGCCCGGCGCGCGCTTGTGCTAAAAACACAGCTCTGAAGACGGAGCCGTCCGGGGAGCCCCGTGGCCACCTCCGAGGCCAAGGGGAGGTAACTGGCCTGCTGGGCAGTGGCAGGCAGGGGCCTGAAGGTGCCCAGGGCCAGGCCCCAGTTCTGGGGAGGCCCATCTGGCTCTCGTGTTCCAAACCCCAGCCAGAGGCCCATGGCGGCCTGTTACCTGCTCCAGTCTGCACATATGGAAATCCGAATGGAAGCTGGGCCTTGGGCTGGGCCTGGAAAACCTGCAAATAACAGTCTGTGTTCCGTGTGCGACGCTCTAAATAGCCCGCAGGCCCCCGGGGGTTGGCGACCCTAACTGTGAGCAGCGGAGACAGCTCCTTTCCTGGGAATCCCCGCGCCCACTAGAAATGTGCACCCGTGTTTGCTCCCTTGCCAGCTGTCCCATTAGAGGAGGCAGTGACAAGGTCGGTGGCCGGTGGGACCCCAGCCCAACTCCAGGTGGGGGTGTGGAGCTTCTGCTCCAGGACAGCAAACAAACAAACAAGCAAACAAACAAACACGGCACCCTGTCCCTGGGCAGGAGCCCATTTGGGGTGCTTCGGTATCAATTCCAGCCCAGCAGGACACTGAGGCCCCGGCACACCTGCGGCCACATCCGCCCACCGGACCACCCTCTTCCTGTCCCCGCAGTCTGAGCTTTCTGGCGTGTCCCATGGAGGCTGGCTTCTTGCCCTCAGCCTGTCGCTCTTGACCGAGCCACACTCTGGAGGGTGGCTGCCGTGGGCTCTTCTGGTGGCAGGTGCGAGTCCATCCCCATAACTTCACCTGCACCTTCTTCTTGATGAATCTCGCCTGATTCACACCCTGTTGCTCCGTGTGCGGAGGCAGGCCGGTGTCCCACGCGTTTCCATAACCTCCCAGGCTGTGCGAACTGCGCACACTCAGATGAAGGCATGAGCCGCAGCAAGTGACGTGAGAGGGAAACTTCCTATGTTCTAAAAAGGTCTAATAAACATAACCCCCAGCCCCCCAATTAAAAGTAATTAGCTGCCCCCTCCTGTTAGTAGGAGAGGCAGGAGGAAAGAGGCCCAGATCACCTGGTAACAGATTTCTTCCTACCTCCTCACCTACCGGCCTTCCTGTCTCTTCTTTTGGTGAGCATTTCCCAGGCTATGCAAGAGGACCTCTCTATCACGCCCATTTCTTATGCCCCACAGTCAGCAAGGCTGCTGTCCTGTGACGGCTGGATAGGCCTGAGAGGGCTGGATAAACCTGGGTGTGAGCTGTTTTGCTCCTTCAGGCCTCCAGCTACAGTGTTAGAAGGAAATAGGCCCAAATGGTGGACTTGGCTCTTGCTGGTTCCAGCTGTGTGATGTTGCTTAAGTTGCTTCCCCTCTCTGGTCTTTATTTTCTTTATTTTGTACCTAGATGGTGTCTGTGGTCTCTTCAAGTTCCAAAACAAAATGATTTTGTGACTGAATGATCTCAACTCATACAGAAGTAGACACAATTTTCTAATGAGCTAGTTTTTCTCATTATAAAAGGTAAATTCCCTGCTCATGGCTACACTTATACTCCTCTAATTACACATATACTCCTTTAACTAGGATTTATTTAGTGCCTACTAGTTATCAGTTTCCAACTGGAGATTTTCAGTATTTGTAGGAGATGTAAACCCTGAGTGCTAGTGTTTGCAGGAAATCCAAGTACCACCCCACGCCGCTGTATTCATTCTTTAGATGAGGAGAGGAAGAGTGTAGATCTGCACTGTGTGGCCCTGTCCCCTCTTCTGGGGTCAACAGTTCAGGCTGGTGTTCTATACAAGAGTCTTTTAGGGCTGAGTGACCATGTGCCCTGATCGTGGGACCCAGTGGCTGGAGCCAGAGCCTGACCCCTGCTGCTTCCTCGTACCTGGTCCACGCACATGTCCTCAGCAGGAGCAGAGTCAGGGGCCCTCACAGAGCATTTTTGTGGGCTCAGGCAGACTAGGTCCTTCCTGTGCACAGAGGGCTTGCTGCTCCAGCCGAGGCCTGGGCTTCTGCGGCTCAGTGACCAGGAGCCTGGCCGGTGGAGGCGTCTGCATGGAAGGGCACTGGCCTTCTCCCTCAGTGGTGTCCAAAGTCTGCATAGACTGCTGGGTTGTTTGGCCTCTCGGGATTGGAGGGGCCACGGGACTCTTCCAGGTCTCTTGGGTGGTGGTTGAGTTGGGGGTGAGGACCTGGCAGAAAGTGGTTCTGTTGAATGAACGTTTAGGTCTCAGATGGGCCTGGAAGGGTGTGGTGGAGGCAGTGAAGGGAGGCCCGGCAGAGCTCGGAAGGTTGGATCTGAGTCTCATAGGGAGCTTTTCATGTTGGGTCCTAGTTTTTGGTCCCCCCAGGGTTGCCCTGAGGAGGGGGACGTCTTTCTTGGCCTTTGTCTCAGAAAGAGCAGGTGAGCTTCACGGGGGTCTCTCCTCCCCCTCTGGGGAGCCCCGAGGTGATTTCACAGGCTTCCCTCCGTCCTTTCAGAGCCTCTCTGCCACCCCTCGGCTAGTGTGCGCTGCTGACCATGGCAGGAAGGAGCTCTGAGAAAGGCCGCTCACAGCAGCATCTCACAGCAGGAAGCAGCCTCAGCTCCGTCTGGTCGCGTCGGTGTGGTCATCACGGAGCCTACTGATGCCCGGGACGAGGCGCTTCCTGTGGTTGGGGTCGCTTCTGGTCCTAATGTGCACTGTTTCCCTTCCCAGCCGTCACAGCTTCCAGCACAGAGAAGCCTGGCTCAGGCTTGACCTGCTGCCCTGGTTCTGTCATCCCTGCTCAGCAGCTGGGAGCTGCGGGACCCTGGTGGGAGAGCACAGGGGACGGCAGATCATTAGAGAAGCCCCGCTGGAGCCCAGGAAGACCAGCGGTGCCGCCTGGCCCTGTGTCTGCTCCCACCCTGCTCCCTGCGCTTCCTCCAGGCGGGAGGACCGCCGTGGGCAGGACGGGCACCTGCTGTCCCCCAGGGCTCTCAGCCCAGGTTCTCGTCTGGAACCTCCACTTGCCATTTCCTGTAGCTTCAGCTCCCCTGAACCTAACCCCTGAGCTCCCTGGCAGGGACCGGTGGCTAAGGGTACGCCCGAGGGCATCGTGGGCCCAGCGGCACCTTCCTTTCTTCCTTCTTTCTGGCCTGAGGTGCGAGGCTTCGCTTCACCACGGGCTCCTGCCATGATGGACTGCCTCCCGCAGGGCTGAGAGTGAGGCCAGCTGATCCTGGACGCAACCTCCACAACCGTGGGCCCGATCAAACCTTTCTCTAGTTAGGTTGATCTCCCTCGGTCTCTGTCACAGTCTTGGAAATCTGACCAACACGAGATTACCCCACAGCAACCGGCAGTCGGCAAATAAACGGGCGATTTCCTACCGTCCCCTGCCCAAGGCTGAGGCCCAGCCCCCAAGGGCTCCTGCAGGACGTGCTCCCGCCTTCGGCCACAGTGGCAGGGCTGAGAGCTGGGGCTAACTGTGGGCTGGCCTGGACCCACGACAGGGGCAGCATGATGACTGGACACCAGGCCAGGGCACACCCCCCTCAGGGCCTCGAGCCCTGCGGGGGGAGGCAGCTGCAGTACCTAGGTGTGTCTGAGTGGCCGTGGTGTGTCCTGCCGGACCTTGACAGTGAGGGATGGGGCACCACGACGGAGCACCGGGACACGGGCCCTGCATGCCGAGGCTGGCACCTGGCGAGTCCTGCTGCCTCCAGCCCCAGCGGGCAGACGTGCCCGGGATGGTGCAGCTTTCTCTCCGTCGCTCTGACCCCCTGTGGACCGTCTCTGGTTCCTTCTGCCTCTCGGCGGCACCAGGGCCGTCCAGCAAGTGCCTTCTGCCTCTCGCCTTCTCTCTGCCCTCGTCTCCCCACCTCCCCCTTCCTCCTTTTATATTTGATTTTTTTTTTTACTATAATAGAAACCACGCATTGGACAGTGTGTGGGGCAGGAGGGGCCTGGGTGAGGGAGACCTCTGCTGCCCTGGCTGGGCAGTGGCCTCCCAGTGCACACCGCAGGCCCCTGGTCCCTGGCTTCATGTTCCTCACTCAGTTCCCCGCAGTCAGCTGACGGCTGAGATGCGTAGGCTTCCCCAGAAGGTCAGGGTGGCCTAGCAATTCCACGTGGCCTTGCGTCACACTCCTCACTGATGAAGGTGTTGAGTCCTCTTTCGTCATCATGAGCAGGGGTGCAGGGCCATCAGACATTTTGAGACAGAGAGAGGGAGAGAGAGGACGTTCGCTTAGCTCTTACTACAGTATATTAGTATGTGTTCTGTTTTTATCATTGGTTACTGTTAATCTCTTACTGTGCCTGATTTTTATAAATTAAACCTTGTCATAGGTAGCTGTGCACAGGGAACATGGTATCCCTGGGGTTTAGTACTGTCCGCGGTTTCAGGCATCCTCTGAAGGTCTTGGAACATACCCACTGCAGATAAGAGGCGCCTGTGCCATGTACACCTTCAGTATGTGTGGCTTATGGCTGGTCAGTTCCCCTCAGGGAAGCTGCCTTAAACCCTGCACCCATTTGTAGTAGAAGAGCCGTGAGAAGATGTTTTTGAATGTTTAGCTTTTGGAAAAGCCCATATTTTCTACCCTGTGAGCCCAAGGGAGGCTGTGACCTGGCAGGGGGCCATGTAATTCTGGGGTTTGGTCACTTTCAGATCATGGTCAACAGCATCAACAGCTGCTGCCACTGGGCGAGCACTCCATCTGCACATCAAACCTGTGTGCCAGGTCCCTGTGTTTGTCCCGTGTCTGAGACGCAGAGAGGGGAAACAAAGTGACCTGTGCAGAGCCCCACAGCCAGTCAGTGACAAAGGTTTGCTTCAGCCCAGCTTTGGGGTGTCTTGTCCTTCAGCACTGCCTGAGACATGGGACAGGAATGCCACTTGGGAACAGCTGGTGACGGTTGCTGGGAGTTGCCTGTCACCTGTGCCGGAGGGTCTGTTTGAGCATGAAGGGAAGACGGTCACTGCTTCTCCTGTAAGGAGTAGTTAGTTGCCCCTTGCCTCTCTCTGCCACTCCTGCATCCCCAGCTGAGTGCCACTGGTGCCGAGGAGGGACTGCCTACTGTCCCTTTCCTCCAGACTCTGTCTGACCATTGAGGGAGGCTCATGGGAAGAATGGAGTGACCCTGATGTTTTTGGTGGGCAGCCCTGTGTGGGCCAGCTGTGCACTAGGGAACATCACAAGTGGGGTTCTTCTTGGTTTGGCTTCCCCAGTTACTCCAGGATGACAAGAAGCAACCTCCTTTAAAAAAGCTGTGTCAATCATCTATTGGTTTCCAAGGTTTTGGAATATTTAGGCAAAATTGCTTGGCAAATTCTGAAATCCTGGAGATGCAAGGCAGCTGCCTGGCCTGTATTTTTTGTGTCTTTTCTCTGTTGGACTGGGTGGTATTTTGGGGGTCATATGCTTAGCTCTAAAGGGGGATTAGCTGTGACCAGGGTTTGGTGTGTTCTTGGTGAATATTAGGCAAGGGCAGCATCCCCTTGGCAAGGTGGGGGAGCTCTCGGAGACCTTCCAACCAAGGTCCCAACTACGCATGTGTGGGAGTCTCTCCTCTCACCCTGAGCCCAGAGGAATGGTGGATTACTTTAATAGCAGCAAAAGCACAGTTGAATTTCGAGGGAGATTGGGAGGTTTCCAAGTGCCAGAAACAACGATGGAAATCAGAGATGAGGCTGAGTGGATCAGCTGGAATTTCCACATAAACCCTAGGGGTGGGGTCTTCAGAGCACCTAAACAGCTGGAACTAGTTTTCTTGCACAAAACTGGGAGCAAGAGGGACTGTCCTGTCTGTCAATAAAAACCAGGAGAGTTCTTGCCACTGGCTCAGAGATATGGCATGCTCTCAGCAACCTAAAGTGTAGCTATAACAGGAATTTCCTGCAAGAAAGAGGGCTACCAAACCAGACTCTACATGGATGTGAGAGCAGTCCTGCACTGTCCAGCTGGGCAGAAGCTCTCAGATGAAAACCTAAGAAAATTTGGTCCAGAACTAATGACTTTGTCAGATATAAGTATGAAACTGCCCTCTGGGGAATCATCCCTCCACACAGAGCATATGTGAGTCTTGTGGGGAAAAAGGTGGAAGAATCTCAATGTAGATGAGCTCTTGGATGAAAATTATAAAGCAAACAAGAAAGTCCCTACCACAAGAGATAATCAACAACTATGGCGAAAGGAGAGTCTATGTGTCAGGAACTGCAGATAATGTGGCACCCCAAGAAGGACATTAGACCAAATGCATAAAGTATTTGAAGAGAGAAGATAAGAAATAAAATTCAGAAGGACTGAATAGGAGATAATAAGAAGTAGTTTTTTTTAAAGGATCAATTTGTTATTCTAAAAATAAAAATACATAGTATTTGAAACTAAAACCAAATAACCCCCAACCTCCTAATAGATGGTGTCAGCAAAAGAATAGACATCTTGCTAGAGAGAGAGCAAGCCTGCCTGCAGCAGTCCTGAGGTCATTCAGACCACAGCCTGGAGGCAGACGTGGAGGAGCCTGAAGATGCAACATGCGGCCAGCAGAGCCCCGGAAGGAGGAGAGAGGGAACAGTGATCAGGAACAGTGAGCAGGCACGTGGGAGGCAATGAGGAGAGACTCGCGCCTTCCTACTGAGATGAATAGGGGGTCCCAGGTGGAATGAACAAGAGCAAAAATCCTCACGTGGACGCGGCATGGTAGGCTGGTGACACCCAGGACGGAGGCGCCTTTCTCTGTTTTAATGTGTTCCTAAGGAAATGAATAGGGTCGTTGGGCTATTTTGGCTCTCCAGGCAGTCTGCGCTGATGCTGGCCTTTCAAAGCCAGGGCGTTCTGTGCGTCTGTCCAGTGTTTCTGAAGTACTGCTTCCCGGTGTGTTGCTAGGGCTGTGTGCTCTGTGGAATGTCTTTCTGGGGTAAACCTTCAAACATGGGCTGTGGGCCTGGGATCCCCTTGACAGGTGCTGCCAGGAACGAAAATGTGCTCTTCCCAGGGTGCTTACTCCTATTAATAAAAGAAAAAAGCAAACTAAATTAGTCTTGGGAAGCAAAGTGCCATATGAATCAGCTTTCCTCACTCTGAAAATAACTCGGTAAGAATTTATAGATCCCCTAAGTTCTGCTGATTTTTTATATTGTTTATTTTCCTCTCCAAAATATCAAATAATTCACAGGTGCTAGGTATGGGAACTATACGGATAATTTGAAATGAGAAATGGACAGCAGGAGGAATTTCCTTCCAGGGGGTCAGTGCTGGGGTGACTCCCTAAGACTAATGGTGCTGGATTAATAACCCGGGGCTGCTTCAATATTCATAGCCTGTTCCCTCTGAAGCCTGGGATATTTCCCACTTTTATGTCCTGCACAAAACTGTAAAGCAAAGATGGTTTCATTGCAGCTATGTGCGTAATGAGATGCGCAAGGGCCGCTCCTGCCCATTAATCAGCGTTTGGGGGAGGCTTCTGGAAGCCTGACCTATTGCCGCGGCAGCTGATCTGAATGCAATGATTTTTCCCTTGTGGGAGCCACTGCTGCAGGACCTGTGAGGTGGCTCTGGCAGCCCGGGATGTGAGTGGGGGCTGGCCAGGAAGTCGTGCCTCAGGGAGGCAGGTGGTCGAGTCTCCATTGTTCACAGGCACATAGTGGGGGTCTCTTAAGTTAAAAAGCTGCAGGGCTTTGGAGGGAGCCACAGGACACAGGATCTGCAATAGTCCACCTGTCCCAGGGGCCATGTCATCAGCTGGCTTTACCAGGGCAGGGTCCTTAGGGAGTGTGGGTGTGGCCACACTCAATAGGAATGTGAGGGCATCTCTGCACAGGGCAAGGCTAGGTGCTGGGAGACAGCTAACTAATTGGGACATTGCCTTTGCCTTGAATGTGCTCCTAGAGGCGTGGGCAGGAGACCTACAGGATTGCTTCTATGACTACCAGTAGTGAAAGGTAGGGCTGTGACCAGTCAAGACTTAGTCCTGCCTGTTTTGGGAAAGAGGCCAGGAGGAGCGGGATCACAGCTTTGAACACTTCTGAGATGTGAAGTCTGAGCTGCATCTAAGCCTAATAAAGATCTGACCAAGAGCTGGTGAGAAGGGGGCCAAAGCAAATGTGCCATCACAGCAAGGGGCCATGGAGGGACATGGTTGACGAAGGCGTCTGGCACGGGGAAGCTTGTGGATTGCCAGGTGGCCCCAGCAGGATTCTTGGACTTGCTGTGATGGTCTCACGTTTCCCTTTGGGGGGGCACATGTGGCAACACCCAAGTGAGAGGCAGGTGGATGGACCCAGGGAGGGGAGGCTGCTGGAGCAGGAGGGGACTCTGGAGAGCTGGTCTGGGTTTCCCGCCCCAAGCTCTCCCCTCCCCGGAATTTGGAAATAAGCTAAAACTATACAATTCACTTCCAGAGATCCTGGAGATATTCATGGGTGGTTTTTAATAGTGGGAAAGTAAGGGTGAAGGGGACCCAGAACCCAAGGGTGGGGGGGATCGGCAGCTTGCAGACCTTTCCCGACCACTATAGCGCTTCTTCTAAAGGGCTGTGTCCTTGTGCTGGTGGCCTTTCCTGAGAGTCCGTGTTGGGCTGGGGTGGACTCCTGGGGCCTTGGTTGGAGTGTGTGCTACAGGACTTTTCCAGCCTGCTCTGGTGATGGACAGTAGGGCAGGAAGATGGTGGAAGGTCAATGCCACAGCGTCACTGTCTCACCTCTGGGGAGAGGGAGGGGCAGGGAGCCCTCTCATGGGTTTGGATCCACACACATTCTCGTGGCTGCGGAGCTCGTGGCACCGTGGCAAATATCCACTCTGCCTGGCTTTGAGGGTCCACAGCAAGCACGTGTGGCATTTAGAAGCCTGCAGTAGAGGCCGAAGGCTGAAAGCAGGACCCCAGGGTACCCCTGGACCTGGGCAGGAACGAGTGGAACCTCAGCTGTGTATTCCAGGGGCTCAGTGTGTGCCGGATAATAATCGTTCATCTGTTCTCTAAGTCTCAGTGTACCTCGGCTGGTGGCTTGGTGGTGAGGCGGGGACCCCCTGGCTGGCAGAGTTTGACCTGATCTGTAGGACCTCTGAGCCAGGTTTCAGAAGATGAAGACATGGCCAGGGTGTCGTGCTATGGGGCAGAGGAGAGTGCTGGCAAGCCCCCTGACATGAGCGGAAGAGTGCGGGATGTGTTAGTCTGACAAGGAGGAGGAGGGAGAGTCTAGCAGGTCTTCAGCGTGGGATGCAGCCATCTGTCTGAGAGAGTAGGAGGTTGGGCATAGATACAGAGACCCTGGACTTTTCATTTGTTCACTTCAGTGGCAATGCCTAGATGTGCATTTCCTGCCAACCAGATACTCTTTTCTATATTTCTTCCTGACAATTTTCTAGATCCAAGTTTATGGCAGAAACTAAGCTCAGGAGAAAAAGTGCTTAAGGTTGACCAGCAAACAGTGAAATAACTGCAGACAATGGGTTGTCTTACTTATAGATTCAGTGCCAGTGATTGTCTGGGTGGTAGAGCTGATGGTCAAAGTGGACCTACAGCCAGGAGTCAGACCATGAGACAAACACACTCAGCCCCTTGGTTCCTCCAACCTAGGAGACTGTCCTAGAGCAGGATCTTCTCTAGTCAGGCCCCTGGTTGCTCTCTGCCACTGCAGTTTGGTGTCATGCATCTCCCCTCTTGCTGTCCACAAGTCTCTGTCCTTTCAAGGATGCCCTTTCTCCTGATGTTCCTCTGAATAGCCCCCTGAACAGCTCTGGACTCCCTGAAGCCCTGGTCCCTTGGCATGCCCACCATGTTCAGAGAGGCACTCTGGTGTTGTTGTGAGTCATTTTATGTCCCCACAGCCCTGCTTTGAGGCTTGTCTTCTTGCCTTTTTGCCCCCCCTCCCCCCGGGATCGCACAGTACTGGGCACATACTCAGGAAGCGTGTGGACGGTCGGAGGGGAGCAAATGGGCTCTCCTGTTCTTTCTGACCTGGCCTTCAAAACATTATGAAGTTGGATTTTTTAATAACTGTAGATAACCAAAAAGAGATTAAAGACTCAGTGCCTAGCTTTGAATCGCTCCTTTACCTAGTAGGTCCAGCCGAGAATGTACCCCCCCACTCCCACCAACTAAATAAAACTTCGGTCCTGCGATTTGGGGGCAAGACACTGAATTGAACCAGGGAGCTTCTCTTCATGCTGCAGGACTTGGCGTAAAGTCATCTGGAACTTCATTTCTCCCTCCATAAGTCAGAGAGAATTACATGTGGTACACGTAGATTAAGTCGTATAGAGCCGACGTTGTTTAAAACGATTGAAGACTGGGTTAACTTTGTGTTGTGACAGAATATGTGAGCTGGCCCATTTAATAAGGGAAAGTCTTAATTTGGCTCACAGTTTCAGAGTTTCGGTCTGGGGCCACTTGGTCTTTTGGGCTTGTGGCGGCACAGGACCTCATAGCAGGAGCACGTGGAGGAGGATCTGCCACCTCATGGCAGCAGAGAGGCACAGAAGGGGGAGGGTAACCGGCCCCAGTACACCTTTCAAGGGCCTGCCCCATGACCTAACCTCCTTCCACCAGGCCCCACCCACAAAGGTCCCCCCACCCCCACAGTGTCACATGCTAGGGAGCAAGCCTTCCACACAGGATCCTCTGGGGAACATTGAGATCTAAACCATAGCAATTAAAACCAATGTTAACACCGTTTGAGCTCTAAGTGCCACATCTAAGTTATTTGAGTGATTCGCTCCTTTGTTCATTCACTATTCAGCAAATACTTACTGAATCCTCTGCTACCATGGGTAGACACTGCTGCAACCTGGCAGGTAGGACAGACAAAAACCTCAGGGCTGGAGATGTCGCTCCGTGGTAAAGTACTTGCCTGGCATGTGTGAGGCCTTGGGTTCAATCCCAGCCCTGAAAAACAAAACAAAACCCCAAAACCCAATGCGCTCCCCATGCCTACATTCTAACAGGGAAGGTGGACGACACATGTTGTTTGGCAAGGAACAGAGGAAGGCAGAGCAGGATGAGAACACAGAGAGTCAGGGAAGTCTCAAGGTGGGGGGTTTGCTGGCTCAGAGTAAGACGGGAACTGGTCAAGTCCCGGTTCCCTCACCCTCTGGGGCACCTAATCTTACCTCTCTGAACCTTGGTTTCTTTATAATATGTGAATAACATCTATTTTCCAGTGTTGATGGAGGATAATGAGGATTTCAGTGTGAGTATAATAATGCCTGACCCATAATACATGGGAGCTTTCATTGCCATTATGATCATTATTACTGTCACTATAATATCAAAGTCTCTATTGGTCATCTGCACTGAAGAGTCTGCTGGTTAGCTTGGAATCTCCAGTGACTTGGCAAACGTCAAGAAATGCCTCCTGGAGCCAGCCCGACACTTTCTTGTTAGAGTTGCATCTCCCCATGAAGTGGAGGTCCCAATAAAGGCTTCGTCCATGTAGTCATCAAGAAAACAAAAAACAGTGTCTCTTTTTTTTTTGCATAGACTATGGCTGAGCAATTCAGCTTCTGTAGAACAGTGGTATTGAACTTTTTGGTCTCCGGACCTCCTAATACTCTCAAGGGCCCCAAAGATGATCTGTTATGAGTTATAGCTACGATATATACTGTATTAGACATTAAAACTGAGAAATTAGTAAAATATGTATTAACTTATTAAAATAGCAGTAATAAACTCATTTCATGTTAACATAAATAGCATACTGTTTAATGAAAGATAACTGTTTTCCAAAACAAAGCAAAATTTAGTGAGAAGGGTAACATCATTTTATATCTCTGCAAATTTCTTTAATGTTTGACTTAATGAAAGACAAATGGATTCTCCTATCTGCTTCTGTCTTCAATTTGTTTTGATATGTTAAAACAGAGAAGTTTCTGGATGTGCTACTTGAGAGGCTGAGGCAGGAGAATTGCAAGTTGGAGGTCAACCTGGGCAACTTGGTGAGACCCTGTCTCAAAATAAAAAAATAAAAAGAGCTGGGGATATAGAGCCATGGTAGAGTGCCCTGGGCTCAGTCCCCAGTATTACAAAAGGTGTGTGTGTGTTGGGGGAGGAAATAGGAAAAATTCAGCTTAGTATGAATACAAATGTAGCCTGTTGATAGCCATTTCGGGGACGTGCGGTCATTCTTCTTTGATACTAACCCAAACCTACAGATGGTGCTGTGTCAGTTTTCCACTAGGGTGACAAAAACACGTGAAAAAATCAACTGAAAGGAGGAAAGGTTTATTTTTGGCTTTTGGTTTCAGTCCGTTGGGCCTGTTGTGAGGTGGAACCTCTGGGCAGGGAGCATGTGGCACAGGGGGCCTGTTCACCTCCTGGTGGTGGAGAAGGGTCAAGGGGCAGAGAGGGAGGGAAAAGGGTTGGTTTCCCAACATTCCCTTCAGGGTCACACCCCCAGATGACCTAACTTCTTTTCTGCCACCTCTCAGTGTGCCGCAGTCTGGCGGACAAGCCGTCTGTAGCTGCCTATGGGCGACATTTAAGATCCAAGCCACAATAAATACTTTCAGAGAGTAGTTAGGATGTGGAGTCTGAAACCCCAGTCACGTATCACATGATGACATTTGAGTCAACAGAGACTGCACCTGTGATGGTGATTCCTTAGGGCCTTGCCACCTTAGTGATACTGCAGCCTTCTTGGTTTGTGTGGGCACCTTCCACGATGCTTGTATGTGACAATGTTGCCTAACAATGCATTTCTCCGAACGGGTCTGTTAAGTGAAACGTGACTATGTATCAGTGAATATTTTTGCATCCTGTTATAATAAAATCCACTGGCCTTTTTCGTTTTGCTTTCTGGATCGTCTTTTAATATGAATCTTTGGAAAGATCTTTTACTTACGCATGGGTTTGTAAAATCATACTGGCCATTTAAAAACATTGGCTCACTGAATTATGCCAAATCTTCCAAATGTTGACCCTTTTCATTATATGGTGACTTCTCCCATTACCTTTCTTGATACCCTTACTGATGACCTTGGAAAAGTCTTTATGTTTTTCAAGCTGCCAAGTTCACAGGGGTGAAGACAAATTTTCTCAAATTCCAGTTGTTCCTTAAATACTCAAATTTTACCACTGACAACAAATAGAGTTGGTTGAAATGATAGTCTTATTATTTTCATTTTTTGAAAATAATTTTTGAAAAACTGTCAAATGTGTATGATTAATTTCTAATTTACTTCCATTGAGATCAGAGAACATACTCTGTGACAAGTTATTTTAATTCTTTTAAATTTATCAAGACATTTTCATGGCTCACAATATAATGTATCTTGGTGAATATTCTGTATGCACTTTAAAAGGGTGTGCGTTCTGTGGATTTTAGTGGGGATGTTCTATACATGTCAATGAGTTCAAGTTGGTTGATAGTGTCATTCAAGTCCTGTATTTTAATTTTAATATTTTAATCAATTATTAAGGGAAGGATGTGGAGATATCTAACTATAATCATAGATTTCTCTATTCTCATATTTTTTTTATCAGTTTTGCTTGATGTATGTTGATGCTTTCTTGTTGGGTTGTAAACATGTAAGACTTTTATGTTCCCCTGATCAATTGTCTTCTTTATTGTGAAATTATCCTCTTTATCCCTGGTAGTACTTCTTTGTTCTGAAATCTGCTTTGTGGCATTTTCACATAGCCACTAATGATTTCTTTTTATTAGCATTGGCATGGGGGTATGTCTTCTCCTATCCTTTTAGTGTTAACACGTTTTCGTCTTTGTAAATATGGTAGATTTCATACAGACAGCATAGAGTTGGGTCTTGATTTTCAATCCAGTGCCATAATCTCTGCCTTTTTGAAGTATTTAGAGCATTTAACTTTAATGTGATCATCTCTGGTTTCTATTTGCTTTCTACTTTTCCCATCTGTTGTTTATTCCCTTTTTCTCTTTTTCTGCCTTTTTTTTGGATTAAGATTTTTTATTGATTCCATTTTATCTCCTTTGTTGGCTTATTAGCTATAACTCCTGTTGAAGTCACTATTTTAACTTATTAAAATAATGTCTTATTATACATTTTTTTTTTTAGAGAGAGAGAGAGAAAGAAAGAGGGAGAGAGAGAGAATTTTAATATTTATTTTTCTTAGTTTTTGGCGGACACAACATCTTTGTTTGTATGTGGTGCTGAGAATCGAACCTGGGCCGCACACATGCCAGGTGAGCGCGCTACCGCTTGAGCCACATCCCCAGCCCTTATTATACATCTTTAACTTATCCCTTTCCATGCTCAGATAATATTATGCCACTTCATATGTGGTATGAGAAGTTCTATTTCTATTTCTCCCCCCCTCACTTTTCTCCTCTCTTCATTTGGTTTATTTCTAGATGTTTTAAGTCCCATTATTCATTGTTATTGGTTTTGGTTTAGTAGTTGTTTTTTTTAAAAAAATATTTTTTTAGTTGTAGATTGACACAATACCTTTTTTTTAAATTTATTTTTACGTGATGCTGAAGATCAAACCCAGTGCCTCATACTTGCTAGGCAAGTGGTCTACCGCTGAGCCACAACCCCAGCCCCAAAGTAGCTGTCTTTTAAAGAGATTTAAACAATACAGAGCCTTAGGCAGGCCCACATGGGTTCCGTTCCAGTCTCTTTGTTTCTTTGTGGGGTCTAGGTTCCATTTGGTGTCACGTTCCTTCTGCCTGAACATCTTTCGTTCACATTTCATGTAGTACGTGTCCACTGGTCATGAATTCTTTTAGCTTTTGTATCTATGAAAAAAGCCTCAGTTTCACCCCTTTTTTCCTGAAAGATATTTCCATGGGAAAAGATTCCGGATGGACAGGCTTTTCTTCCAGGACTTTAAAGGAAGTGGCCCCGTGTCTTCTGGTTTGTTTGCATCATTGCTGATGAGAAGCCCGCAGCGATTGCATGTCTTGGTTTCTCTGTACACAGTATGTCCTTTTTCTGTGGTTCCTTTTAAGATTTTCTCTTTATCACTGGAGGTAAGCAAGTTTATTATGATGGGCCTTGATATGGTTTTCTTATATTTCTTGTGCTTAAGGACCAATGAAATTCTTGAAACTGTGGATTTATAGTTTTTATCAAATTTGGAAAAAAAATTGGCCATTATTTTGTTCAAGAATGTTTTTCTGGGCTGGGGATGTGGCTCAAGCGGTAGCGCGCTTGCCTATGTGTGCGGCCCGGGTTCGATCCTCAGCACCACATACCAACAAAGATGTTGTGTCTGCCGAGAACTAAAAAGTAAATATTAAAAATTCTCTCTCTCTCTCTCTTTCTCTCTCTCTCTCTCTCACTCTCTCTTAAAAAAAAAAGACTTTAAAAAAAAAAGAATGTTTTTCTGTCCCCATCCGTCCACTGGGGATGTTACGCATCTCTTAGATTGCTTGAAGTTGTCACTGATACTCTGTTCATTTTTCCCCTAATCCTTCTCTCTTGTTTCATTTTGGGTAGTTTCTATTACTAGCTTTAAGTTCACTAATATTTTCTTTCGTGACATCTAATTTTGTGTTAATCCCATCCAGTGTATTTGTTATCTCCGATTGCATCTTAGATTTTGATTGCAGTTTTTATCTAGACGTTTTACTTGAGTGTTTTTAATATTTCCATGTCTCTTCCAAACAGGTTCAATTTTCTTATCTATTAATTTTATCACTGGGTCATTTCTGGTTTGATTGTGATTGACATTCCTTCTCATTACAAGTCATATTTTGCTTCTTTGCAAACCTGGAAATTTTCCATTTGGTCCCAGACATTCTGAATTTCCTACGGTAGAGACAGTATATATTTTTACCCCTATAAATGTTCTTGAGTTTTGTTTTGGAACATGGCAACATTATTTGGAATCAGTTGAAACCTTCCTGGTCTTACTTTTATGCTTTGTCACATGGGTACACAGCAGCATTCAATCTAGGGCTAATTTTTCTCCGCTCCTAGGGTAAAACTCGACTGATAACCCTATGCCCCGTATATGATGAAGTTTTTCACTCTTGGTGTGAACAGACATATTCCAGTGACGGTGATTGCTCTCTTTTATCCTGTTGGGTGGTTCACTGAATGGCCTCAGATAATTTCCTCATGGAACAAGTCCATAACTATTGGAATAAAGGGGCCCCTCCACACAGATCAGAGTGCTCTGCGCATCTTCTCCATTACTCTGCCCTGTGTGAGTTTCCATGGCCTCCTTAGATTCCTAGTTCCTTCTCCACTCAAAGAGGTTCCTGGGTGTGGGTCCCCTACTGTCTGTGCCATGGCCTGGAAACTTTCCATAGCAAGTAAACTGGGGCACTCAGGATCACCTGTGCTGCCCATCTCTCCAGGGATCTCTGCCCTTCATTGTCTGAAGTCCAGAGTCTAGAGAACTGAGGTTTCACGTATGTTGTCCAGCTTCTTAGTTGTTCTGAGCAGGAGAGTACGTTCCTGTTAATTTATCTTGGCAAGAAGCAGAAGTCCTGCCACATACCTGAGTCTATAAATAACCAGTTTATTCTTTCAAATAAAGATGAAATTGCATGAAAAATGGCTAGTTTAGCTTGTAACTCAAACAATCATGCAGTTGCTTTCCTTCAAGACAACATTGTACTTCAGTTTGCAGCAGAAGTGCCACATGTATATTTTTAATATTCTGTAATACAGAATATTAAAAAGAATACTAACATGGATTCTTAAGTACAACGGGAAAGAGAGTGTGTTTCTATTAGTGACCACTAGTACAGTTGGTGCCACCCCTTTATTTGTGTGGAGGCCCTGAAGTTTTGCCCACCATTGCTTTTACTTCAGCAGTGCAAATGTTAACCTACTGAAAAAGGCTAATCACGTCTTAGTATTTTATATAAAAGTGATTTTGACCTTGTAGCCCTCTAAAAAGTTCTCAGGGGTGCCCCAGGAGTCTAGAGACCATACTTTAAAAGCTGCTGCCCTCTAGACACCATTATACAAACTTTGCACAGAGATGGATACAAGGGTGGTCTTTGGAAACAATGTAAATGGTCATCAGGAGTAGAGTGGATAAATACCTTGTAGTATATTTATAGAGTGGAATAGTATATAGCAGTTAAAATTAGTAAGCTAATGCTGTTGTATGCATACTACAAAGGAATTATATGGAAAAAGAGCTTTGCAGAAATAAATATATCATATGGTACTGTTTACAGAAGCTTCAAATGTAAAATCACATTGCTTGGGGATACCTACATATGTGGTAAATATAAACTAAATGGAAGATAGTGGGTTCCTGTGGGGGGAGGAGAATGAGATATGGCAGGCACATTCATGAGCTCCAAGTGTATCTGTAATTATTATTTCTAAAATATAAATCTGAGGCTAGTGAAATATGACTAGAAAAGATGGCTGGTTGGCACATAGATTTCTGTTACATTGTTCTTTGTAGTTTTTGGAAAATCTTGAACTCTTGAATCATCATCATCGTCAAAAAAATAGAGAAAAGAGGAAAGGTAGGGATGCATGGTAGATTCTCAGTGCTACGTGAACCCTGCTAGGTGCCAGGGCCAAGACCCCCCGTGGTTATCACAATGCAAACAGCTGCTGTTTGTGGAGAGCTGCCACCTGCCCAGGACCCTACCTCGCTTTGCGTCCAGCTTTACTGCCACTCAGGAGGGAAGACTGACCCTGATTCTCAGCCTCGAGCACTCAGAAATGTCCAACAACTTGCCAGTTATGAAGCCTCCAGTGGAGTCTGGGTCTTCAGGGTTCAAGGCTGTGCTTTCTCCACTCTGTTAACATCTGGGGTGATTCCTTGTCATTTGAAGGTATCCTCTTTCTTTTTCTTATTCAGCTCTTCTCCCAACCTAGTTTTTCTGCATAGTTTGCTGTGTTTCTGCTAAGTAGTGAGCCAGCTGTATCAATGACATTATTTTTGTTGCTACGGCAACAGCGATGCAGTGGTGTTTTGAAGTATTGTGACTGTTAACTGTGTTGTGAGCTGATGCTCTCCGGTTTGCAGAGGGCTCTTTCCAGGGCTGCAGCTTTCTTGTCTTGGAAGCTAATGGCATGGAGGCTTGTTCCAGGGAGCCCCTGGATGTTGGGGCTGGTATATGACCTGCTGTGGGAAGACTTCTTAACCAGTTTTATGTTGGGGTCATTTATAATGTTTTAGGTAATGAAACAGAAGGACCTTTTGAGGTTGTTGGTAATAATATCCCTATGACACTCAAGCATCGCCTGCAGATTTGCTTGACTGAATTGACTACTGATGGCAAGAGAGATGCTGTACTATTTATTTAGCTCTTTTTACTTGCAGTTGACCGATAAAGGAGAATGGAGGTAGAATACTTGAGATTGCATTAATGTATCTGGAAAGATAGGCTGGGAATTTATAGAGTTTAAAAATAGAAGTTTGAGAATTTTGCAGGTCTGTTTACCTGCTGGATTCCTGCAGGACTCAGAGAGGGTGCTTGCTGCGGGGAGGTGGTAGGGTGAGCAGGGAGAGGACGGCACGTCATGTGGACGTCAGCTTTCCTGTGTCCTTCTCACATCAGCAAGGCCCGGCTGCCCTGCCGCTGTGTTCTGTGATCCTCTTGCTGTGCGGGCCCTTTGTGTTGGTCTTTGTGGCAAATGGAAAAATGGAGAGTGTTTTCTTTAAATTTTGGACAAATGAAAAGCCCACATGGCCTGGGGAAACAGTGACCCTCAAACACTAGTTGTAAGACTATATGTGGATTGATCCTTTGGACCATAATTTGTAATCACAATGGTTAAAGTGACCTGCTCTGGAGTCACACTGCCACTTTCTGACTGTAAGATCTTGGGCAAGTCATTCAACCTCAGTGCCTCAGCTTCCCCAACCATAACACGAGGCTACAGTAGTCCCTCCTGATGGGGTTCACGTGAGGTTCCGCAAGGGCAACACGGGTGTGCAGCTGCCTCGAGTAGGCTCTAGCGGGCGTTACTGGGCATCAGGAGTTGTGCATCCTCTTTGAGTCACAAATTCCACATGTAGGGATTTATCCTATAGAATGTTATCATGAGTATTCAAAGGCATATTTATGCAAATACTCATTGTGCTGTCCTTTGACATCGAAAAGCAACCCTGATGTCCACCAGTGAGGGAGAGGTTGACCAGTGGGAGTACCCATAAATCAGAATCTTGTGCAGCTTTAAAGAGTAGAAAGACATTTGTGTATACTTGGAAAGGGATCAATGCCATATTAATATTTTTGTGGTTTCAGTTTGTAAATTTATACATGAAGTTGAAAGAATTTTGCAATGAAACCAATATACCTAGAACTTAGTTTCTGTAGCTGACATTTTGTTATTCTTGCTTTATCAATATCCACCTTCTATTCATACATCCATCTTCATATTTTGATTCACTTCAGAGAAAGTTGGAGACACAGGATGCTTCTCCCCAAATATTTTAGTATGCAGGCAGAGCATTCATTAGGGCTCACTATTAGTTGAAAGTTTTTTGAAAAACTAGCTTTTGTCACAGTGCAAATGCTCTATGTACCCATTCATATAAAACAAAGCTGTTTGTATATGTAGCTCTCCAAGAGTCTCAGCAGACCATTTCTGCTGGCAATCTGTGGCTATCAGGGTTACTGAGCAGTGTGACCTTGACTTTATGCTTGGTATTTTCCCGTCAGAGGTGGACCCGTGGCATTGTGGTCACCGCTGCCCCTCCTCTGCATCCTCCTCCTCTTCCTTCTCCACCTCCTTGTTCTCTTCCTAGTTCTAGAAAGCTTTGCTTCACTTGTGAAGATACAGAATGCCCAGGCAACCCTTGCATTTCATGCGGCACAGGGGACAGAAACGGGGCACTCTTCTGATTAGAGACACTCATTCTGTCATTAATTAAGTCTGGGGTCCTCTCTGATATCCTGCTTTGAGGAATCTGAATTAAAGTTAGCAGCATTTCCTTCCCCTTCTGAGCCATCATGTAAGAGCCTTGTTTCAATGAAATATTGAAAAACAAATGGAGATATTTGGAAGACGTGTAGGTATGTGGGGTGATTTATCTCAAGGGGCGTTTTATTCTGTGAAATACTTGAAGCTAATTGGCATGTGTCAACCTGCCTAATGGGAATTGCTTTAAAGTCTGAAACCAAAGTTCTAAGAGGCAGAAAGATGAGGCCCTTGGATTCATTATGATCAGGCATCCACCTGCTCAAACCCACTTGGTGCTTTTCTCTTCGCTCCCGTGGGTGTGGCGTGGGAGGACAATGGTGACCTGTCGGGGAGAGGGGTGTGAGTACAGACCTATATATAATTTACTTTCCTGGAAAGATACAAAGACAAGGCATTTCAATTGCTTTTTTTCTGGGGGCGTGTACCCTACAGATTCTGCCTAGGCTTGGGTAGAGTCCATTAGAAGTGGCAAATCATTTTTTTTTTATGGAGGAATTCAGGAAATTTTAGAGCTTTGCAGTGCATATTTTTAAATATGTTAAGTGCTATCATAAGCCTCGGATACCTCAATCTTCTTTAAATAAATGGATTTTACAATTGCAAAGTGGTGACTTACTCTTTTTGGGTTGCAACTCACAATAGCTCCACCTTTCAAGTGAAATTTTAGATGCGGTGGGTTCCGAGATGCTAACTGTGATTTTTTTTTTTTTTTTGGCTTTTAGCATTTTGGAATAAAGTTTAAAGTTTCAGGAAGCAGCCAGCATATTTCAATTTAATCTACTGCTGCTGGGTTGTCTCTTGTTGATAGCATAATGCTGGGGCCACAGAGATGTTTTCATGATGTAAATAATTTGTGTATTATAAGTTGTCTAAACACGGCATGCGTGTGATAGGCTGCAATAAAATTGCCTGGCTATGGTTTTACATGACGGACTGTAATGGTTGCTTCGGAGTCATTAGAGCCTAGTATGTAAATAATCTGCATTTTCAAATTGTCTTAAATGCGCTCAGACAATGGATGAATGCCTCCTCCAGATTCATTAATTCCATCAAGAACCCACAGTCCACAGTACCTGAAGGCACCTGCCTGCCTCTCAGAGGAGCTTTTAGCATTGGCAGCCTCCCGGCTCCCGGGTGCACATATGAGCAGGCACAGGGGCGCATGCTTACCTTCAAGAGTGAAGGTTTGTGAGCTGCAGATGGAGAGCCTGACCTGGGGCGCCCTGCCTCTCTTTGTGCTCCCATCTGCTCCTAGAGCTAGATGAAGGCCCGTAGGTGATGCCCCAGGGTTTTGCAGGAGCCGGGAGGTGACAGGAAGACAAAACCACTTTCCCTAAAAGTTGTGCCTGAGCCAGCATGGCCCCCAATGTCAGACACCAGACACCTGAGGCTCCGATGGCCGGGGTGGAGCTTGGAGGGCTCAGGCTTGCTCTCTGCCCTCCCAGCGTCCCCTGCCAGGGTCAGAGATATCCCATCAGATCTGTGGAGACAGGAGTGCAGCTGCTGTGATTTGGCGAGCATCTCTGGTCGAGAGGGCCAGTTAAGCTCTCTCTTTGAAACACACACACAACATAACATAAATCAGAGCCAGAATCTTTTAACATTTACAGTTTTAAATGAAATTCCTGTTGAGAGTCTCTTAAGCTAGATTTATATCTGATTTTGCATTGAACTGTGTCGTTATGTGGGACTGAGAAACTCTTACGAAATTAAGCATAATGCGAAAACATGCTGAAAAGACAGTTCTGTAGAAATGTGAAACATTATTATGTTATAGAATATTGGAGTGAAGAAATATGCATAAAGGCACAATTACCATGGACATTTTCCTTTTAATGATCCTTGTACAATCCTTGGCAGAAAGGTTTGCTGACGTCTCCTCATAGATAAAGGAAAATTGAGACAATATTGATAGTCTACATCCATTTTGAGATCCAAAGAATACCAGGAGAGTGAACTAGTCCATCTCCATCTTCTGCAACATGGCCAGGCTACCCTCACTGCTACTTGCAGGAACTCAGGAGACTCCATCTTCGGTGTTTGGGGATTTGATTGAAACCGACACACCATGCATGGACCGAGCGAGTGGTGGCAATAACATAATAAGGATTAACTTCTGGTTTCACTGAACTGGAAGCTTCCAGAAGTTACTAGAATGGGTGGTGCTGAGGTTGTTGGAGTCTTTTATCTGCAGAACTTGGGGCCCTGAAAGCACCTATCTAGGATCGTTGGGGGGTAGTTTGGGGATCAGTGGTCAGACTCCGTTTGGGCTCTCGTTTTCAGCTGGTGGCAGAGCTGTATGCCATGGACACATCTTCTACCCCACATTTTGTTTCCCACAGAAGACTCTCCACCTTTACCCTCAGATTCCTGCTGACCCAGGCAAGGGCGAAACGGATTACTTGTTACATCCCCTGGGATTTTGTTCTTCCTTCCTTCTACCCTGAAGCCAGGGGCTTCCATCTCCAAAATGACACCCAAAGCCAGTGCCTCTTCCCCTGCCTCATTGCACCCTCACCTGGTCTGCTCTGCCCCTTGGCTGGGTGGGACGTGAGCAGCAGCCCTCTTCCCCTTGTTCCTGGCTAGCCTTCTCCCGCCTGGGCCTGGCACGCGGTCTACTGCCTTTTCTGTTTAGGTGGGGTCTCTGCCTGCCAGCAGGAGCCCTAGAGTAGCTCAGCTCAGCAGGGCTCGTGCCATGCGAGATCATGAGACTTCTAGAAACCCTGGCCCCTGAGCTCCTAGCAGATCCCCTGGCAGGTTTGAAAGTGTCCCACAAAATCTTCCTGAGCCTGTGCCCTCTAAGCCTGGCATTGAGGTGCCAGCAGCTGGTTGGGGATGGGGAGGTGGGGCTGAAACAGTCCCAGGCTGATGCTCAGAGCCTTTGCATTTGGCCTGGCACACTGTCCAAAGCCCTGGCTGGGTTCTCCTCCGGGTCAGGTAACTGCCAGCCTCTGTCCTTCAGTGGGGCTGGCAGCAGCTCCTGACCACACTCCTTCCTCTTCTGCTCTTTTTGGAACCTTTTAGAGGACCTCAAAGTATTTGGTACTCAGTTGCTTGAAATTAAGCAATCTAATTTTCATTTGGCCATGCAATGTCTGATTCTTGACCACCAGAGGTCACTGTAATAAGGTAGAAAGCAGGTGTTTCAGAGAGTTGTAGAAAGCAAAAGGAAACCGAACAAAATTCCCCCAAGTTTTTTAACTGGCGTGGGTGGACTGCAGTATGCCCTGGGACAGAGCCTCATCCCCACCTCCTTCTCATTTGTGGAAGGCCCACCAGCTGCACAGCTTGGCAGGACTAGGACAGGTGGCTACTCTCGGGACACCTGGTTCCCCAGGCCCTTGGTAAAGGCAAGCTGGCCTCACGGTGAACTAGGGCTGTGCTCAGTTGCCTGGCTCTCCTTCCTGCTCCCAGTGAGCACATATCTGGGCTGCATCCTCCCAATTTCTTTCAGCAATCTTGGATTCGGCTTGTCTGACTTATATTCCTGTGTGTGCGTGTGTGTGTGGGGGGGGTACATGCACACATGTGCCTCTCCCTCTGGCACTGTCCTCCCAGAGCTGTTTGGTGTTCAGATGAGAAGATGCACAGAAAGGTGCTTACGCCCAGTTCCTGGCTACTGGCTACTGCTTGCTGAGCACCAGCCAATGCAGCGCGATTATCAGGGGAGAGTCAGTGGCAAGCCTCTATGCCCTCGAGGTGGGGCTTGACTCCTGGTCAGGGGCTGCCCTCCCTGCTCTCTTTGGTCATCTTCCCTGCATACTGATGCTTCTTAATAGAAAGTAAGGAAACCTCATCTCTATCAGCAGCTACTCCCTAATGTTTGCCCCAGGCAAAGTCTTTTCCTCTTGGGTGGGCGGCTGGCAGGAGAACATCAGGGCTCTGGGGGCGGAGGTTTGGCAGGCCTGCCTTTAGCAAATACAGGGTCCGCCAGCTAGAGCTTGTGTGAGCCTTCGGTATCAGCTTCCCCTCTCCTTCTAAATTCCCTGTCGTCTGCACAGGGTGACATTAGAGATTCATGGGATCTCAGTAGGGGCCAGGCAGCGAGGGCAGAGGTTGGCTCTGGATGCAGGTGCTCACGTTTCTCCCTGGGAGCATTTGGTAGGATATATGGGTTTGGGGGAAGGTGAATGCATTACCTGGGTCCTCTAGGGGGCTGTTTGGCTGCCAGAGGAGGAGGTCAGGAGCGGTGATCTACAGGAGATGCGCTGCCATCCGCCTTCACTGGTAATTTCCTCTGGATGTCTCTGCGGAGGTGTCACACGTGCATGAACACACAGGGAAACAGCGAGGGCTGCAGAGCCTGAGCCGCTGGGCTGCAGCTGCTGGGCCTGTGAACCCATGGCCAGGACTAACCTGCCTGGCCAGGAGGGGGAGACCTGGGTATGTCCTGTCCCCCAGGACACAACTCCGGGGGCTAATTCTGGAAGGCACAGGCATGGTTAGCAGGGGGGTGGCTGGGCCTCCAGCACTGGCTGCTGAAAGAGAAGCAAGCCGTCCTCTCTGACCTTGAAGACCTGGCATTTGGAGCCTGAATGCGTGGAGGGAGGAGACTTAGCCCTCCCCTCTCTGGCGACCTTCTGAGGCGCCAGTTCTGCTTGCTTCGGAGAGGGGGCTTATCCCTGCACATCCTCCTCTTCTGCCCCACTGGGTGGTATCTTTCCTCCCGGCCCTTCTTACCTCTGCCCTCTTTTCCTCCTGCTTTCCCTTCCCGTCTGCTGGCCATGTGTCCTCCCTGAAGACATCCGCCATTTTGACTAAAAGCAAAACAAAACCCAGACCCATCTGTATGGAGGTTTTCTGTACAGACTCTGGAGTTCTATAGAAGCAGCCCCCTTCATAAACCCCATGAATAAATCTCTCCCATTGGTAAAACTTCAGCACAGAGGGCCCTTGTGAAGTGTGGCCCAGAGCCTGCGTGGGCGGCCACACTGTTTTTAACTCTGTCAGACACCAGGAAATGTTCTATGTGCTTCTAATCCTAATCCTGCTAAGGACCCCAAGAAGCCACTACCAACATTGTCCCATGTTTTAGTGCAAAGCAAAAATTCAGAGCATTTAAAAGACAACTTGCTTAAGGTCACCCCTCTGAGAGGCGGCAGAACCCCACAGCAGGCGCTTCACCCACTCTGACAAGTTGCCTCCAGGGAGGAGACCCCCTGCTGCTCGCAGCGCCCACCAGGAGTGTCTCTGTCAGGAAGCTGCCTCCCAGGCCAACCTCAACCTCTTTAAAGTTAAATATCTCTACCTTTGAAAGGTCATTTTTATTCCATTAGAACAATTGTCGATGCCCTTAGGGAAAAAGGGTCTCTGGAAGGAGGGACCTAGAAGGTGACTAACCTGCCTGAATCTGGTTCTTTGCAGTCAAGATATGCAATTGGCTTTTAGAGCCACTGAGGCCTGAATAAAGCAACAGAAGTAGATGATTCAAGGGGCTCCTCTTTGAAGACACCTCCAGTACATGCTCTTGGGTTGTGTGGCTGATGAGGGTTGGGTGTTAAACACATCCTTCCCTGTTACTAGTTCAACCTTTTCCTTAAAAAAAAAAAAAGTGAATTCCAAGGCTTGGGCTGAACCTGGTTTAGATTTTCCCACACTGGAAGGCAGTGTTAATCAGGGCATCAGGCAGTGACATGGTGCTCACACCTGAAGTTAATGGCTTAGGTGCTGCTGTGCCTTCTCAAACTGCTTTTCCTGGCCCCCAGTCCCTGTCTCCCAAAAGGGCCTAGTGTTCCTCCAACAGGTGTCATGGTGAGGAGGGGACCCCTTCCTGAGGCTCCCTCTCCTCTGACCCCTCTCAGCAGGAGTGCACACAAAGTCTAATTTCAGATCTGCTTCTGCATATTAATAGCAATATTACTTCTAAATTGAAAATTTCATTTTTCCTGCCTGGTGTGCAAGCAAATAATTGAGACCTAATTTACTTTATTTAATAAGCTGGTGGCCAATGTGGTTGAGCCCACACTGATAAAAACCTGGAGGGCGATTGTTTACAACCTTCTGGATTTTTCTGGCTGGCTGGTTTGGGGCTGAGCATGCTCCAGAGCAGCAGCAGCAGGCCAGGACACCAGACCCTCCCATGTCCCATGAGAATCCCAGGTGGTCGTCCAGGTGCTGAGGCATCAGCTCTGGGAGGCTGACAACTGCAGGCAGAAGCCCTCGGTGGCTCTGCTGCTGGCACTGGGGGAGCCCAGAGGCCCTCGCTGGAGAGGAAGGGCTGCAGCATGGGTCTTGTCCCCCATCCCCGGGGGAACTGACACGCTCCCTCTGCCTGACACTCTGCTGGATGGACAGAGAAGGCACCGTGTCCCCCTTGAAGAACTCTTGGTCTGGTGGGAGAGGAGAAAGTGACCAATGTCTTAGGAATGAGTGTGGAGAGGAGCAGAGACTGAGGGCTGGGCTTGGAGCACCTGCCTGCGGACTGCTCTTCATCCTTTCACCCTGACCTCAGGACGTGTATTTGACATCTTTGAGCCTTGGTTCCTCATCTGAAACCATGCAGTGGTAAAGCTTTTCTTCCTGGCTGGGACATGGCTGTCCCTGGGCAGTGCCCATCACAGCTCCTGGCCCATGGGCGCCCCAGGGCCATGATGGGACTGCACTTCTCTGCCTCCTGTGAAGTGAGGGCTGGGTGTGCGACTGCCTTGGTTGGTGCAGTGTGAGCAGAAGTGTGTGTCTTTCTGGGCAGAACTGTCAGAGCCAGCCCGTGGTCTGCTGGTGCTTTGCCTGCTTGGCCATAATGGATGTGCATGTGGAGGTGGGGCCACGTCAGCCCGGATCCAGGCACAGTCCCACACCCCGGTACAGGGTGGATGTGTGGTGGGAGCAAGAGACAAACTTTTTTGTTTGGAGCCACTGCAATATTAGGGATGACTTACTGATACTGTAGCATAACTTTGCATCCTGTTTACACATTCCGGAGGAAACTTTGTCCCCTTCAGTGAGGAGGGCGGGCTCCACAGAGAAGTTGACATCAGGAGTCAGCATCTGGCAGGTGCAGGAGGGGAAAGGGCATTCAGAGGGAGGAGCCCCCCCACCTCTGCAGCGCGGCTCCGGGCAGGCGCACATCTTGCCTCTGCTCGCTCTCTTTCCCTATCTTCCACTCCTGGCCTGCCCTCAGCTTCCTCCCTTCCATCCTCTCTTCTTGCCAGGAGTCCTGATGTTCAGAGTGACCCTGGAAGTCATCATTTAACCTGTGTCCCCAAAGAGGCTGTGTGTCTCAAAGCCCTTTGCAGCCCCAATTTTTCTTCCTGCTCCCAGATTTCTTGCTGCTGTTCCCCTCCCCAACAGAGGTCACTAGGATTAGATAGTGAAGCTGATAAGTGCAGATTTCCCAGTGGTTGGCTGGTGGTGACGGGTGTCAGCCCAGCAAGAGCTGAGCTCCAGCCTCGTCCTCCCACATTTAAGGCCTTCCCAGGAGCAGGGCTCCTGTGGGTCCAGTGGACTGTGCAAACCTTAGATTTCCTGTTACCAGGCAGCGAGTTCTCATTTTTCTTAAGGGGAGATTTTTAGGTCTTGCTTCAGGGCTCACCAGCTCAGTCATCCCGATAGCAGGGGAAGTCCTTGGTCACAATTGGGCACCTGTCTTGGGGCCTGGGACACAGGATTTGTGGGGGGCAGGGTGGAGCCTTCCTGGCCTAGTAGGGATCAGGATTTGCTCTTTCGCTTGATGACACTCAGAGCTGTGCTCGATTAAGATAATTTGAATATAATTGCTTTAGGAATAGAACCAATTAATTATTGTGACAAGGAGAAATTTTTGAGTGTGGAGAAAGGAAAAAAGAGGGAGTCACTGCAAGATAAAATAAACCACATGCTGGAAGGTCCAGGTAATCACTAGAGTGAGACCAACACTAGCTACACAGTCACAGCAGGGACCCTGAAAACGAAATACAATTAAGAGTTTAATTTTTGATGGAATTAGCAAATCAAGGGTTGCAGGGATGCGCGGGCTTCTTAGGATGGGAGAGACTCAGGTTAGCTTGGGTGCATGGTGGGCCCTGCTCCCAGCCACTCCTGCCTGGGGACAGTAGCAGGGCCTCTCTGTGTCACTGGGAGCAGCGTCCTGCCAGGACTCTGGGAACTCAGTGAGCACACCCACCACCTGTCCTGGCTTGTCTTTACCAAATTCTTGCCTTCCTTTCCTTCTCTGCATTCTCTGCCATGCTAGAGGCAGAAGTGGTGGCTTCCTTTGTCACTCAGGAAGCTGGCTCAGGTGTCCCTTGCACTGCACTGGGGTAGGGCAGTCGGAGGTGTGCAGACCCGGCTCTGTGTATCCCTCAGAGCTTCCGCGACAAGGCCGTCCCCAAGCCCATTTGAAATTGTTCACAGGACTTGCAAGATGATCTGTCGACCTGTGTTGCAAATCTCCTCCAGCTTTAAGAATTAGTTTAAAATTAAAGTTACAGACAGGCTAAATCCCCCTGGACCCAGGTTGACTTAGGAAAGTACAGTATGTGGCTTCATTTTAACTAGGAGCTCCCTGATCCCAAATGCCAGCTCATTGACTTGAGGACCACACATGAGCCATCCACTGGACCCCAGCCGAACTCTAGGGCTTGGCATGTTAGCGGAATGTTGGTTCCAAGATGGAAGATCCAGTGGGGGTCAGAGTGAAGAGTACACGGAGAGACCACCCAGTTCAAAGGCCAGCGGTGCTGAGCCAGCAGCTGAGCTCTTCTTTAGGAAGGTTGGGTGGAGGAAGCCGGAAGCTGAGCGGAAGCAGTGTCTGGTGCCTGTGGCTCGGCCCTCTCCCACCCCCGCAGACTCTGGATCCTGGGAAATGGGATTGCTCCCGTGCGTGTACATGGCGTTCTGTTTTCATTTTGGATTTTTTTCCCCCAAAGAAACAGTTGGCAGCCAGTAGGATGGATTTATTCTTCCTACAACTATTTATTAAGCACTTGGTGTGTGTCATGGTGTGTGTCGGACACCTCAGACACTGGGGACGCAGGAGCTAAGGCAGAGGCTCTGCCTTCATGGAGCTGACGTTCCACTGGGAGGAGGGAGTCAGCTCCAACCTCTGGACCTTGGTCCCAGTGCCTCTTCCAGCCCACTGTCCCTCACTGTCCCCCAGCCCTGCAGGTTGTGTGTGCTCTGTCCTGCAGGAAGGAGCCCCTGGCCTGGCTCATTTCTGCTTCCCGTACAGCAAAGCTTGGTCAAGGACGGTTCTGTGCTTACCATCTCTGGTGTCGCCCCCAGCTCATGTTCAGCTGTGACAGGCCATCAACAGCCTCCTTTCTGGTCTCCACTTCACCCTGCTCACCATGCATATTCTTGACACAGCCACCTGGAAATCTTGTAGAACGAGCACCAGGTCATGTCACATCTTTGCTCAAAACCTCCAGTGGCCCTTCTTCCTCAGAATAGAAACTGCAGCCCTCCCCTCCCCAGGGCCACCCGTGCTCTGCCCTCTGACCCCTGCTGGTCTCCTGGCCCACTCCACTCCAGGGTCAGGGCCTGGTGTGCTGTTTCTCACCCCAGGGCCTTTGCATGGGCTGCTCTTGCCTGGAATGCTTGTCCTTGGGTGTCTGCATGGTTCCCTCTCACTCCCGTAGACAGGCCATTCCATCTGACTGTCCCCAGCACCTGCAATAGCATCTGGCACGTGGCTGGTGCCCAGTGCACATTGGTGGAATGAATGGATGCTTCCTGGAGTCCTGAGTCTTTCTCAAGGGAGATGGCTCTTCTCGATGCCACATCTTGGCACTGGTTCCTCCTCTGTTGGTCCCCGGCCGGGTCTCTCTGCTGCCTGTGGGACCGCTGCCCTCCTTGCCCTGTGTTCCTTTGGCCTTTTCTGCAGTGCTGCGGGTCTGGCCCACCATGTGCTGACCGCAGGCCCTCTCCATTGCTCCCTGACTGTCTCATGGCTGGTGCTCTGGCCGTGCAGGCAGGGCCCTCCTGAGATGGCCACTTGATTTCTTACAGGAGCCCCCAGGTATATCACAAGGAGCTGGGAGCTGGGGCTCTGGCTGCCCTGTGTTCCCCTGGACACCTCCCTGTGGGCAGAGCTCACACTCTCTCCCAGGATGGGCAAGGAGGAGGCCAGGCTGTCCCTTGTCTCCTGGTTCCCATGACAGGTGACACGCCCCCCTGGCTTTCTGAGTCTGAGGGCTGTTGGCAGCAGGATGGATGACTCAGGGTCCTGGTCTTGCCAGTGTGGGTCCCGCACAGATCCATCTTTTTCTACTCCTTTGTCTCCTTTTCCCTTCTGTGTGCATTGTCAGAAGCGGTAACGGGGCCCAGCAGCGGCTTGGGCCTGCGGTTGTCTGAAGATGGAGCAACCCTGTGGGCTGAGTGCCGTGGCCAGGGCGCCCAGGGAAGGGCTCACAGGGGCACCTTCCTGGCCCCCTGGCAGCGAGCCCAACAGCCAACAGATGTGTGGCTCTGGAGTCAGGCCCACTGCACCTGATCATAGGCCCCCCATGAATTCCCGAGAGGTCGCCTCTCTGGCCCTCAGTGCTCCATCTGTGGAATGGGACAGTAATGGTGCCTAGGCCTTGTTATGAGGTTGAATGAGAATGTGTGGCCCAGCATCAAGGGCCAGAGACTTCCCTTCACAGCAACATGGAGAGCATCCTACACACCAAAGCCCCGCTGGCTCTGGCCCTGGCCTGCCTCTCAGGTCCTTGAATTCCCACTTCCTCTGGCATGAATGTCACTCTCCTGGGGAGCCAATGAAAGAACACAAAGAAGGGATTTTCTGGACTCTAACACACAGTAGGCATTTCAGTGAGCGTCACCTGTGCACAGTGCTCTGTCAGTGAGCAATTATCAGGCCCTTTCTGTGCCAGATGCTGTGGGAGGTGACGTGGATGGAGACCTTCCCTAGGGGGACCTGCTGAGCATCCAGGGTCAGCTTCGCCTCTCCCTAGCTGGGGGCTGCAGCAGCATCACAGTGGAAGGTCCTGTGTCTCCTGCCTGCAGGCCTCGGTGACCATTATTCCAGGGACTTACTTGACTGGGCAGTCAGAGAACCAACCACGGCCCTTTCTCTCTGCCGTGAGTCCTGTACGGCAGGGTTTCAGAGCTAAGTGACCCAGCTGAGAACAGTGTTGGTCGGAGGTGGCTGTCGGGGGAGCAGTGGCTGGCACAAAATTTACCAGCTCTCCCAATGCCCCTGCTCACTTCCTGTCACCTGAGGTTTCTGTAAGCTTTGCTGCTCGCTGTGCAGCTCATGAGGGTCCTGGTGTCTCACATGCCTCATTCAGGTGGGAGGCGAGCATAGAATCAGAATGTGGAGTTGGTCCCTGGGGCTTAGAGGCTGGAGTGACAGCTCAGGGGACCTGTGACTTCACATTTTAGGGTCATTCCTCACCTGGAGTCAGCCACGAAAATCTCATTTCACACACATGCATGATTTTACTACATCTTTTGATGTGGCCATGGTGCTTTTGAGCATTTAAATGTATAGCTTCAATAATTTATTTTGAACTGCTCAGATAACTAAACTGCCATTAGACCACGCTGCCACCAGGTGGGAAAGAGGGTCACCGTCTCACCTGTTAGGCTGGGACCATATGTGATCACCTAAAAGCCATCCTGGAATCATTTATTTCTAGCTCTTTTATTTTTTTTTTAATATTTATTTTTTAGTTGGACACAGTATATTTGTTTATTTATTTTTATGTGGTGCTGAGGATGGAACCCAGGACCTCGCATGTGCTAGGTGAGTGCTCTACCGCTGAGCCACAACCCCAGCCCCATAGCTCTTTTTATTTTTAAAAATAAAAAATGTACTCTGTTAAGGTAGCGACGTGAGACAAATGCTCCAGAATGCCAGATGGAAGGACTCTCTGAAGGAAGAACCCAACCTCATTTACTGTCTTTGATGCGGGCGTAGAGGCAGGTCACTTGGTCTCCTTCCTCAAGGAGGCGCTCAGTCTGGTGGGGGGCAGGGATGGACCACAAGGGTCTCTCCTCTGGGTGTTTCCACAGGGAGGGCCGCCAGAGGGTCAGCCTCAGCATCCCCTGTTCTTCCCGGGAGCCTTGGGTCTTCTCTGACCTTGCTTCCCTCCCGCCATCATTATGGCTCTGGGCTGGCGCCTCCCTCATGGGCAGAGGCCAGGGTGGGCCTGAGATGGGAGTCTGCGCTCCTGGCTGTGTCTTTGGGTTCAAGGTCCTTCTGGAAGTTCACCCGTTTAGAAGACAAGTGCAGTCTCTGGTTTTGCCTGGGGCTCTCCGCTTGGAAACGGACCTGTGTGCAGGGAGCTGTGTCTGCAGGGAGCTGCCCCAGCCTCCTGCAGTGTGCACAAGCCATCTCACGTACTGACTGCTCGAGCAGGAGCTGTCCTGGGGATCGATCTTTGAAAGAGCTTGTACTGCAGTCAGAACAAAGTGTTTAAAAAAGCCAACCTTGCAGGTATTTAAACAGAAATCTAAAGTGGGTTTTATGACACCTTTCTGTACAGGCTTGGCAAATTCTCCAGGTGGTGGATGGCTATACGCTGCTTCTCCCACAGAAGTGGCTGGCATTTCAGAGACCCCCTCAGGTGCCTGGGAAGGTGTCTACCTGTCCACCTGACTAGTCTGACCTCAAGAGGTTGAGATCCTGCCACAGGGCTGGGGACTGCGTGGTCAGGTAGTTGCAGGGCTGGGCTTTTGTTTATGCTCAGGTGAGGTTTTTCCTTAAAGCTCTAGCAGTTAGTCCTGGCAACATCTGGATCAGAATATAGATGCAGAGAGAGGTGTCTAGTGTAGTGAGTCCCCTCCCTAGGTATGGTTGTGCTTTGTCAATGACCAGTTACGAGACATTTACCTAAAAGTCTTCCTTCCCTTCTGAGCTGGAGAGGCCCAAAGACTTGGAGCCAGGCTGGGGATGGAGACTTCCTCCTCTCTGAGAATGGCCTCTTCTCTGGACCCCAGGACCCTAGAAGGTGAGGCAGGCCAGGCCGTGGTAGGGTCATGGAAGGTATCTGCTCCAGAAGCAGGGTGGGGACGGGTGTGTCTTGACCATTTTCTCAAGGGCAATCTCCTGCTGTGGAGGTTGGCCTTGTCCTTGTCCAATCCATGTGCAGCCACAGAGCACACCTTGGCTGTCATTTCTAAGAGTAATGTCCAGGCAGGGGGGAACCTAGGGTCTCTCCTCTCTTTTCCTCTCAGACCAGATGGACATGGCCCTATAGATGTCCAGCTTTGAGCTCGTTGGGGTAGTTTTCCTAGACTCCCCAGAATCATACAGTGCCAGATTCTCCTCCAAATGAAGCAGGGAGTGAGGGTCAGAGGACACGGAGATCTGGAAGCGATACTTTATTAGTGGTGCCACGGCCCAGTGGGATAATTCCCAAAGTCTGAGCTCCGAGCATAGCAGGGCTTTTAACTTTATACATAAGCAAGTTTTGGGAACACCAAGGCAAGGGAGTTGGTGTACTTCTACTGGAGGGTGAATTTTATGTTCCTTGTATGGGGAAAAGCTTCTCAACAACCTGGGGACTTAGCTCATACAGCTTAGGGGCTTTTCTTGCACTAAGCCTAAGGAGGGGCGGTTCCTCTGTCCCAATTTATTTCCTGCTTCTGCTGCTGTGGTCATCTTGTTGGAGCTACCTGTTAGCAGCTGCAAGCTTCCTGGTTAAATGTCAGTAAGCGGGGCTGCTGTGTGTCAGGAGGCAGAACCCAGCCTGTCACCTGTTGAACTGCTCAACTTCCCATTCTGTTCTACCACGTTGTCCGGCTCAGAGCTCCTTGGGGGGCTTTCCCTATACTCCCCAGCCTCACTGCAGTGCCAGACTCTCCTCCAAGCTCTGTGGACCCAAGTGTGTGCCCCCACCCCTGTTTCCCTGGGCCTGAAAGTAGGAGTCCCTTGTCTGGCTGATTCCCTTCATGTGGTGTGTATTTCTTGGCTGGGGATGGCTTAATCCACGTTTCTGTTCCAGGATTTATCTCTTTGGGGAACATGTGATGAAGACACCTCTGCACTTTGTTCATAAGCCTCTGTCTAGTGAGACATTAGAACCAGGGACCCTGGTTTCTGAGCTGGATGAAAATGGATAAGACCCGTGGCTGTGGAGTTCCTGCCACTTCTGGGTGGCAGGGCAGGTGCTAGCAGACAGCATGGTGACACCCAGGAGACGTTCATGGGATGGGCGACTAAGGGAGGGGGGAACAGTGATGCTCGGTCCTGGAAGATGGGCACTCGTGGATGCTGGCGTTCTGAGGGCAGCAGGACCCACGGAAGGCAGTGCTCCTCTTCCAGAGGTGGTTCTGGATCCACGGGTCTGCCAGGTTCCAGGGTCTGAACATAGAGGCCAGAATCCCTGCTCACCTTAAATTACCACATGGCAGGTGTTTTCCTGGCCCGTGGGAGACTGAAAACATTTGTGAATCCACAACTTCCAGTGGCTGAAGGGCGAGAGAATGGCACAGCACGCCATGCACACATGTATGTGCTGTGCGCGCACCACGCCCTCCGCCTCCTTCCCTGGTGTGAATTCTTGGGCCCCCTCTGTGACTGTAGGCTGAGTTCTAGACTCCAGGAGGAATCCACAGTCCGAGACCTGAGTTCACGGTGAGCAGGAGGTCATGGGCTAGTTGGTGGCACAGTTTGGCCCTCCTGGGGCCCCGCTGTCCTCTGGGTTTCCCTTCCCATCTCCTCTTGCTCCCTCCACGGTCTCCCATCACTTCCCATTTCTGGCTGCCGCTGCCTGTCCTGTCCTTGAGCATTTCTCTCTCACTAGACAAGTTGGGAAGGAGGACTCCATTGTTCCCAAAGCCTTGAAACTGGCCCTGTTAAGAATTTCATCTGGGGCAGGGACTGTGGCTCAGTGGCAGAGCGCTCGCCTTGCATGTGTGAGACCCTGGGTTGGATTCTCAGCACCACATAAAAATAAATAAATAAAATAAAGATATTGTGTCCATGTATAACTAAAAAAATATCTTTTAAAAAGAGTATTTCATCTGTCAAGTAGTTGGTGGACGGGAGGGTGGTGACAACCCGAGGGGAAGTCGCGGGCATAGGAGATCTCTGTTATCACGTCCTGTTCCTGTTTTCTAAGTCTTGTTCAGATGGTGCCCTTTTCTTCTTCTTCTCGTCCTTCGTGAACTTCTTCCCCCTCCTTACACCTGAAGCCATCAGAGTGGATCGTGTGCGTTGAGAAAGGATGGAAAATAGAATATACTGGACCTTTATTGTGCTGGGTGCTTGTGCCTCATGCTTGAAAGCCGTAATTGGATCTGAAGCTCACAGAATGCTAAGAAGCAGTTGCTATTATTGCCTTATTTTAGAGAGAAGCAACCTGAGGCCCAGTTAGCACAGCCAATCAGCTGAAGAACCCAGATGTGAGCTGAGGTCACTCACCCCCAGCAGGTGCAGCACCTACAGCTGCCCCAGCCCGGGTCAGGACCACCGGGACTTTTGGATGGCTTTCATGTGCATAATCTACCATGCCCACAGTTCTTGAGGGCATAATCTGCCTAGTGAGAACATAAATTGGGCAAATGCCCCTCCTAAGCGCCTGCATCAGTCTGCTCCCATTGCCAGAACATGCCCCACAGATGGGAGGTTTAAGCAGAAATTTATCTTCTCATGGTCCTGGAAGCTGAAGTCCAAGGTCAGGTGTCTGCAGGGCTGGCTTCTTCCAAAGCCTGTCTTATTGGCTAGTAGTCGGCCACGTTCATGCTGTGTCCTCATGTGGTCCTTCCTCTGGGTGTACATCCCTGAGTCTTTGTGTCCAGATGTCCCCTTACAAGGCGCCGTCATATTGGATTAGGCCACCCCATTGTGAAAGTCTTAACTTCATCACCTCCTTCGAGGCCAGGTCCCCAATGCAGTCACATTCTGAGGGCTTCAACATGTGAATTTGAGGGGGGCCCAACTCAGCCCATTACAGGGGTTCTTCTCTTCACACTGGGGGGGGCTGCTGGGGTGGCTCCTGTGCTACCCGTACGCACGTCTTTAGAGCACTTGGGAGACAGCTGGCTTGGTCTTGGGCAGTGGGTGCCTGGATGGGCACAGCTGAGTGTCCTCCTGACCTTGGTCTATGTCCCCTTTAGAGCAGCTCACATTCACTGCACTGGAAAGTTCTGTGGCCTCTTGAACTGCCCAAGTGAAGCCCTGGGCTGGCGGTCCTTCTAGGGTGGCACGGGTCCCCTGCAGCACAAGAGTGCTGTGGGCAGGCAGGTTGTGGGGTGGACGTGGGCGCCCGCCGCAGCCACGGTTCCCCTAGTTTTGGGCACTGACTGCAGAGTGCTTGCCAGAGGATGGCCTGCGAGGAGCGGATCATTCTCGCTGTCCTCCTCCTTCCCTTTTTATTCTTCCCAGTTTGTTTTCAGGTCAGAGCTTCCCGAGGTCGCCAAAGCTGCGAGATCTGACAGACTCACCATCTGAGCGCACAGACTGTCCAGGAACGGGCTTTATTTGGCTCCTGAGTAGATGTGACGGTTTGGGGAAGTCCTCGGTCCTTCCATTTTGTCTTTGCCTGGGAGAGTTTTGTTCAGTTTGACAAACAGGCATTGTGTCCTTCCTCTGTGCCAGGCATCTGAGTGACCTCTTCCTATTCCAGAGAGCTGCAGACGTGCACATGCCCACCTGTCCTCAACTTGTGCCTTGGATCACATACATTGCCGGGCTGCCAGCCTGGAGTTGCCCCGTCAAAAGCTTTCCCAACTGTTGGAGAGATGCCACCTGCTCTACCTGAGTGCCCCTGGCCCACGGGCATTCTGAGTCATGGCATCTGTGCTAGACTAGCGGTTGCATGTTGAGTGTTACCCCTTGGGCAGGGCACATGGTTGGGAGAGGTTGTGTTGAGAGTCCATTTTGGGGAATAGCCTTTTTGGAGGAAGTCAAGATTAAATTTTGAGTTGGAGTTCAGCAAACAGACCAGGGAGGAGCTGGAGGGGGATATTCTGTACAGGAAACAGGCTGTGCAGAAGCCCTGGGACAGAGAAGAGCTGGGTGGGTTGGCAATGGCGACAGAGCAGGAGGTCTGGGAGTGGTGGCTGACAGAGGGTCATGCTGGTAGGAGAAGGAGCTGGAAAGAAGAAGAGGGTTCAGACGATGGGATCTCCGTGCTGTGCTGTGGAGCCGGAGACTGTGAGGAGTGAGGCTTTGTTCTGAGGACGTGGGCAGCCCCGCTGTATTTAATTTTTTAAACTATTCTTTGCTCCAGAAAGGATTCATGCTCCCCACATATAGCTGTTGCCCAGTAAATATTTGTGTCGTGAATTACTTATTGGGGTAGAAGATAAAGAAACGTGTGATTCAGTCAGTGAGATGGGAGGAAAAGGAATCCAGTGTGAGGGGGTGAGGACACAGAGCGTGTGACGCAGAGCTGTCCACTCAGACGGGTTGAGTTCCAGCAGCCTGGGCATGCAAAGGCGACCTCATGGAGGGTGGGCGGAAGGGGTTAGGAGGGCCAAGGAAGGGCTCCCAAGAGACTGCCGAGGGCGCCACTGCCAGGCCCTCACCAGGCGGTTGGAGAGGGAGGTGGGTAGGCCTGGCTGCGCAGGGGGCAGGGTGGGTGGGGGACAGGGGTGGGTGGGGACTCCTCTCAACTTTATTACATCTGTAGAGACCCTATTTCCAACAGGGGCTGTGCACAGATCCTAGAGTGGGTACCCTGCACGTCCTGTGGAGGACACAGGGCAGCCTGTGAGCACAGGTTAGGCCTGATCCAGAATCATCGTGGAGAGTCAAGTGGGGTTTCTCCCCACAAGGCGCAGCTTCCTGTGGTTTGGCGCCTTCCGCTGGCTCTTTGACCCTGGGCTCCCCTTGGGGCCTGCTCCTTGATTTGGTGGAGTATCTCTGGAGACTGTCCCCAGAGCGCGCCTGGGAAACACTGGTTTAGCTGTGTGGCAGGCAGGAGGCTGGGCAGAGTGGCTCCCTTCAGACAGAACCTTCCAGCCGTTGAAAGGAAAGGTTTTGAAGGGGTCTTGCTGCCCGCCTGCCCCTTCGGGTCTGACTGCTGCTGTGGATCTGAAGAGCCTTCCCTGGCTCTGCCTTTGGCCTTTGGACTTGGGATTCAGACATTTCCTTCTTGTAAGGAGCAGCAAGTTGTAGCTGTGGAGCAGGAGCAAGCTCCCAGTCATATTTTGGCACCTGTCATCTGCTGAGCATGGCGCCAGCTCTGGGAACACAGTGGTGAAGTCGCTGGAGACAATTTCTGCCTCCTGTAGTTGCATTTCTAGTGAGGGAGAGAGAAGCACAAGTCCTGTGTTGTCTGCTTGGGCCACTGTAACAAACACCTAGGCAGGGTGGCTTAAATAACAGACATCTGTTTCTCCCAGTTCCCAAGGCTGGGAAGGCCAAGGGCAAGATGCTGGCGGTTTGGTTCTTGGTGGTGGTTTGGTTCTTGGTGGCGGCCCTCTCCTGGCTGCATCTCTACACATGCTCAGGTGGAGGCCTTCTCTCCTCCTCCCTCTCTTATAAAGCCGCTGACCCCATCCTGGGCCCACCCTCGTGACCTCTCAGTCCTAATCACCTCCCACAGGCCCCATCCCCAACACCATCATCTTGGGGATCAGGGCTTCATATATGAACTGGGGGATATAGTTCCGTCCGCGGTCATCAGCAAATGATTAACCAAGGTGAGTTCACTGGTAAGCACCTGCAGAGCAACGGCAAAGGTGCTGGGGCAGGGGGCACTTATGGGGGCTGGTCCCCGAGTAGGGGAGGGAAGAAAGGAAGTGACCTTGTGAAGGGCCAGGAAGGTGGTCTCAGTGAAGAGAACAGTGATTCCTAAATGTGTCCCAGGACGGAGGGAGGCCCAAGGGAAGGGGAGGAAGGGAACCTAGTTTTGATTGATTAATTGTGCAGAAGACTAAAGATTTTAGAAAGAGGCCCTCGAGGGACTGAGAGAAGGTGGGACCTGGGGTCCAGGGGAGGGACTCGACCTGGGGCAGAGCAGGGATATGGATTCCATGGCCACAGGAGACAGAAGGACCAACTAGGAGACTAGGTAATTCCCCTTAGGGAGCAAGTGGCCCTCAAGGCTCACCCCACCGCCTAGCCTGCAAGAGCCAGCAGGCCTTGGGTGGTAAGAAGGACTGGCTTGGGTCGACCTTGACTGTGCATCTGCCCTCCCTGGGAGCAGCCCGTAGACATCTGAAGCAAAGCACAGATCCAAGCTTATGCCAGGACTGACTGACCTTCATGGCAGGAGCTGAGTTGGGGCCACCTGACCTTGACCTCTGCCTGTTCACGTCCTCTCCGTCCTGAGCCCTGTTCTGGCAGGATCTTCTCTCTGTCTCTCTTCCCAGTGTTTCCCTTTCTCCCTCAGCACCTGGAGCCCTGGCTGGCGGCCTCATCCAGTGCTTGGACTCTCCTACCACCCAGCGTCTCATCCCAGGTGGCGGACTGTGAGCCCTCTGGGGAGCTAGGTAGCTTGGGGAGGCACGAGTGCTGTGTCACTTAAAGAAGGCATGACTGTTTGGGTCTTTGGTCAGTACTTGGATTAGATACCTGCAGTCATTTTTACTGCTTTCATGATAAACATGCCAACTTTGGGAACAGAACACCAGAAATGTCTAAAAAGGAAATGACTCACTGCTTCCCATTCTGGTTGGATTTGGTAGGACTTCAGATGCAAAGTTCAGGCAGTTGAAGCTGGACTCTTGCTTAGAGGAAAGACCCAACATTGAACATTCAGCGTCCACTTGTCCACACACATAATCAGTTGCCCCTTTTCAGAAGTCTTGATGCTAACAATCCCTGTGGTGCATGACAGTCACCTGAGCAATAGGAAGGGAAAAAGAGAAAGCTGTGCCTCTTAGATGGGCTAAATTTTGATCTGGCAAGTCATGGGCAGGGTCCTAAGTGACTGCATTTGTAGTTAGAGTGAAGTCCTAGAGTTGAACACTTGTGACATTTGCATGACTATAGGTTTGACCCTCAGCCCAGAAGCAGGATCTGCTTTGTGGGAAAATAACTTTGCTGATCATCATGAGATGGACACGAAAACAAGGGGCCACTTTAAGGTTGGAGAGGGGAGGGTGCTTCTCCTTTGTGATTGGAATGGTTGGAACCCCCTATTTGGGGACTATCTTCCCCATAGTAGCTTCTCATCCAAAGTACGCTCAAGTGCAGGCATTGGAGCAAAGATGGAGGGGTTGCTGCAGGGCTGGTAGACCCACACCATGGGGAAACAGAAGTCAGCTCTGCTTCTAAGGCACGAAGGCCTCTCCTGGGGCTGGAAGGTTCGTGTCCCTTGGACCCGATTCTCCCTTTCCTGGACAGCACGGGAGGCTGTGCTACACTTCGGTTCCTTGGGAAGTTCCCTGCCTCTGAGCAGTACCTTTCTTTGGACAGGTTTCAAAGCACCAAGTAGGCTCTTGCTTAATTACGCTCTTCTTGTCCTGCCGCTGAGACCTGGTGGAGTGGGGTGGGCAGCTTGATGATCTCGAGCCCGTTCCCAGACAGTCTCTTGGTCTAATTCTGGTTCTCACTCATTCATTTATTCGCTCCACAGAGAGTTGACTGTCTCCTTTATACCAGGCCCCATGCTACTCTGGAAGGATATGGCAAAGAACAAGGTGGATGAGTTCCCTGATTTTACTGTGTCTGTCCTGCAAGTTTCCCTCGGAAGATGGCCCATTGTGCCGACAGGGTGATGCTGCCTGGTCCACCCAACAGCTGTGCCCTTTTATTTCTTGACGGCAGAACTTTAGCTGTGTTCAAGTGTCAGTGGGCAGATTCCTTGGAGGGGCCAGGCCCTTTCCAGTTGTGGGGCCAAACCTTGCTGGGTCATTGTCCATCATGCCATGGTCGGTTTGGGGTGGCCTGAGACTCAGTTATTGCCGGTGAGACAGAAGGAGCTTTGGGACCATCCCTCAGCTCTTAAGAAGATCAGAACCATGGTGACCTCTTTGGGAAGGTCCAGGACGAATCCTCCTTCTGTGGTCACCTCACAGCCATGCAGGTCCAGCCCACAACTGGAGCAAGGCTGAGCTGAGAGAGAGCCAGGTTCTCTTTGACACCACGCCTGGCTGCAGACCTCTTGTGAGGGGAGATGGTCCACCTTCCTTCCTTCAGGTGCTTTAGGTTGGCCCTGTAGTGATTTTGCAGCCCAAATCTCCCACGGATACAGGCACTGCTCATGTGCCTGTCCTGTCGGGGCCTCCCCTGGGTGCCCGGCACTGAGCTTAGCACCTAGAAGATTCCTCTCTGCTTCGGGGACTCTTTGGTCTTCTCTTTGTCCCCTCTGCAGCATGTCACCGGCCCAATGTCTTGCAGGTGGTAGGATATCAATAAGTGCTTATTGAGTTGAGTTTGAGTTTTTAGGACAGGAGTTTAAATTTAGTGGCTACCCATGGGCTTCTGAGAAATTATTGAAGGCCAATCAGCAGCCCAGGGGAGGACGGGCCGGTCAAGGTACGTGCTATTGGGCCCAGCAGCCAGCAGCGGGGATGAACATGACCCACGTAAGGTGCCAGGGAAAATCTATCATGTGTCCTGAGCTCTGTTTTTATTGAAA
Organism: Spermophilus citellus; assembly: GCF_964194105.1. NCBI lineage: Eukaryota > Metazoa > Chordata > Mammalia > Rodentia > Sciuridae > Spermophilus > Spermophilus citellus. The sequence goes on along the minus strand of NC_138191.1, from coordinate 135,014,102 downwards.
AATCCATTTATAAATAATCTGGACAAATAAAGTAAAAGGCACTTTATTGTGATTCAGAAAAATTCATGGCTCTGAGCATTTGACCGATCCAGCTCCTGACTAGCCTGCCCCAGCCTCTTGGTAGCAGGGAACCCTCCAGGCCATTCCAGGGGCTGCTCTGGGATGAGGAGTCTCTTATTGCTCAGCATGCTGGGCATGAAAATCTCCTTTCTCTTTCTTTTTACATACTAGCATTTATGGGGTGTCTGGGCCGAGTGGATTTATCGACGTGTTTTCATGCAGATAATTGACAGTGACGGAGGGCACCAGACTCCTCAGCTTGGAGGCTGCTGGAGAGCCTTGGGGCTGTGGGAGGGGCTGAGCTGGAGGCTGCCTGGCCTCCCAGAGCTGCAGACAGGAAAGTGGGTACCTTTCACACCCTGAGCCCTGCCCGAACCTGGGGTCCTATGGGTGGCTTCCCATTTCGGGAAATGTCTTTATTTGATGATTGTTTCCTTAACCTAAAGGTGACTGAAAAGACTCTCATGATCAGCCCAAAGGAGCAGTCTTCACTGATTGAGCACCATTGTGTGCCGTGTTCTGCACAGAGGCTGTCAATACTTCATCTTGCCTAGCTCTCTCAGAGATCATCTGAGGACAAAAATGAGACCTGAGATATGCAGTGACTTGCCCAGGGTCACACAGCTTGTAATGGTGGAGCTAGATTAGAAAATGCAATTTTCTTTTTGGAGTCTCACCTCCCTCCCAGATCACGGTGATCATCTTCTCCAAACCACAAATCAGATGCAGACAACCTGGCACGGAGCAGCACAGACACATAGTTGTTGAAGGAATAAACAAATTAATGAGATCACAGGTTACTGGGGGGCCCAGAGACCCCCAGGTCTGTCTCCCCTCTTTCGACAGTGGGCCAAGGCTTGTGGAGTCCCTGTGAAGGGGAGCCTGGACAGTAGTGTTTTGGGGGTTGTGGGTTTTGAGAGCTGCATGGGCCAGGGCCAAGGGGCTGGCAGAGGGGCTGGCAGTGGGGACCTAGGCATGGCTGCCTCACCAGGTTAATTTGTCAAGTCGGCAAGGCTGGAGCCAGACTCAGACTCGCCCTGGCCCAACTGGGAAAATACTACACAGTACAAAATAAAATTAAACAGTATTAACCACAGGCCCAAATTACACCTATATTTTAAAAAGCTTTGTGCAGTGGAGACTTAGAAAGCCAGGCAGCAGCGTGAGGCTGTTTTGGTTAGTGAGAACCTGGGTGCTGCCTGCTCCCAACCCCCTTTCCTGTGCTTATTTGCTGCGGGGAAGCCTGGTCCTCCCCAGACCAGTCCTGGGAGGATGGGGGCTCTCCGGAGGAGGAGGGTGGGGTGCGAGAGCTCCAGGGTGCCCACACCTTCTCTCCTTGTGCAAGAAGGGGAAGCAGCCAGTCAGGGAAGCCACTCAAGTGAGGGGTGGGCCCTGGTGGCTCCAGGGCCTCTGGCTTCACAGCTGCAAAGGGGCAGGCAAGGTGGACCTTCTGGCCTTTCAGGGCCATTCGTGAGTGAGCAGCAGCATCCCACAGCCTCTTCTGATTTCATTTCAGCTCTGTCATGGATCCATGTTGGGTCCCAAGTCAATCATTTGCTTCCCACTGCTCTAGAGCCAGGCTCTGGGGCAATGTCTTTACCTTTCCAAATTCCAAAGCTCTCTGTGTTTGAGGAAACAAATTCCTTCTGAGAACAGGGCTTCATCTCAGTTAACTGCGGAGATGCCTGTTGCCCCCTAGTGGTCGCCAGCAGAGGGAGGGGCTGCCCACCCCTTAGGCCCAGCCTGGCCCCAGCCTTGTAGGGCTTGCTCCTGCTCCCACAGCTGTTGGGCAGCAACTGACGCTGGGTGTGGGTGCAGAGAGGAGATGCTGCACAGTCCCTCAGACACCTAGCCCTCTGCCTCATGGAAATGCCACTAGCAGTCAGTTTTTTCCAAGCATGGAAATCATCTGCGGGTTTTAATTTTAGAGAACTCATCTGGCAGGGCTGAGTTTGGGGGGAGGGGGGCTGACTCAGCACGTACTGGGGGAAAGGGAAAGTTTTGAGAGGGAGGGATTGAGCCTGTTCTTTGTGGGGCTCCCTCGGGTCCCTGCACAGAGCTGCACAGCCCACAGGCTGGTGGCTTGCTCAGGAACATGGACCGAGTGTGCTCCCTTGTCTCCGCCCCTCCTGGAACAAGGTCATAAAAGACAAATGGAAAGGGGATGGCGAAGGTGGCTGGGTGGGATGTGGATTCCTCTGACCTTGATGGCCGGTCCCTTCTATTTGTAATCTTGGGCTAGAACAACTGACAAATGGCCTGATAGGAGACAAAGCAAACAATAGACTCACTTGAAAGATACAGTGAATAGAATTTAATTGAATTTTTTTTTTGGGTACAGACATTGATTTGACCCTGTAAGATGTATAGAGTAAATCATTAGGGGAATTAATATACACTAAAATGTAGTTTATTATCATGGAACTTTTATTGTGCTTGTAGTTGTGTTTTTAATTATTATTTTAATGACTTTCTGTATTTCAAATTGTGATAAATCTATTTTATTTTTTAAAATAAATGGACTATAGTTTTACAAGGTGACGTGTGGTGCTGAGCTGTGAATACTGCTTCTTCATTACCAGGAACGGACAGATTACAAAGACTGAGAACGGGCCGATTTACACACTTAAAAAGAAGCCAATTAATATCTAGCCATTAAACACAAATGTTATAGATTAGTCTCACTATCTTATCTATTCTCTGGGCTCCTATTGGATCCTGCGGAGATTGACTTTTTAAACCAAATAAGTGAAGAAAGCTCTAAAAGTGGAAGTGCCTGGGACCAATTAAAACAAAGGATTTGGGCCATAATGTGCTGAAGAGGCCTGGTGGCCTCCTGCCTGGGCATCATTACTGGAAGGAGCATCGAGGATGGGGTGGGGAGGGGTCCATGCAGGCTGTCTCAGGGGCTGAGCAGAGGCTGGCAGCTCTGCTGTGAGGGCCGGGGTCTGGGGCGACCCTCCAGCCCCTCTGATGAACATCTGCATTCATCTCTGGAGTCTTCCTGGAAGCTCCTGGCATCTGGGAGCTCTGTGTGCAGCCAGGTCTACGTGGGGGCCATCCCTGTGACCACTCTCAACCATGGACATTTAGCTCAGCTGGGATCACTGGGAAGCTCCCACCAGCTCGCTCCCTGGCTGTCTGGGCTGGATGTTTCTGATTTTGTGAGTTTGCCAGGTAACATGTTTGGCCACCAGAGGTGGGACAGTGTGGGTGGGACTGCGTGGGTCCTGCAGGCACAAGGCCCAGGTCTGCAACCTGGCACTGACACTGATGAGCTGCACGCCCTTGAACAGCCTTATTTGTTCATTCATTTATTCATTCAATATTTGTTGAATCTGAGCCAACCGCTGTCCCAGGGATGGGGATAGAGCAATGATTGAAATAGAATCTCTGCATTGGGGGGCGGGGGTGTTTGACAAGAGACAGAGAGGGGCAGTCAACAAACAGTACAGCAAAATGCGTAGTGTGTTAAAGTTGTCCGATGGAGATGTGCATGGGAGAGGGCCTGGGAGTGTAAGGGCTGCTGCTGTTTGAACAGTGGTTGGGGACAGCCCTAGGAGGAGGGACATCTGAGCTGAGACCCAAAGGAAGTGAGCCAAGAGGAATTTGGAGAAGACAGTCTCTTCTAGGCTCAGGGAACTGCAAATGCTAAGGCTCGGGGACAGGATGGGCTGGATGTCCGGGGCGCTGCCAGGGGATGGCGTGACTGGAGCAGGATGGTAAGAAGTGGATCAGAGAGGTAGCAGGGCCAGATGCCAGGATTGGGAGGCCAGGGTCAGGACCTTGGCTTTGACTTTGAGAAAGATAGGGCTGGTATGAGAGCAGGAGTGCAGGCTGGGGGACCAGGCAGGTAGGAGGCCACCGCCATTGTCCAGGTGAAAGGGACTGGTGGCTTGCACAGAGCAGGCAGCTGGCAGGAGAAGTGTCAGATTTTGGCCATCTTTTGAAGGCGGTGTGAACAGATTTGCTTTGACTGTTTCAGAAGTGGAGGAGACGGGGTGGCTGGGCTGTGTGGCAGAGCCATGGCAGGGTGGGGCTTCATCTACTGAGAGGGGAACTAGGGAAGAGCAGGTTCACGTGCAGGAGGGGAGGACCAAGCACTCAGGAGTGACAGTGTGAAGCCTATCATCCCAGCAGAAATTCAGGAGGAGATTTTTTTTTTAACAGACAATTGGATAGATGAGCCTGGGGTTCAGGGGAGAGGGTCAGGCTGAAAAATATAGATTTGGGGGTAGCCAGTGCAGAGACGATGTTGAAAGCTGCCCTGATGGGAGGCCTGGGAGTGAGCCGAGGAGGGAGAAGGTCCAGGGTGGCACTCTGGGGTATCCAATGTTCAGAGGGCTGGAGGACAAGGAGAAAATAGAAAAGAAACCGCAAGTAATAGCCAGAGAGCAGAGGGCAGAGGGAGTGGGGAGTGTGGGCGGCCCAGTGACGACGCAGGCTTTTGCAGGGTGGGAGGATGTCAAAAGAATCCGATGGAGAAAGAGATTGGACAGAACTGTCTGGATGGAGTGGGAGGAAGAAGCACGTGACCTAAATGGGCTCAGGAGAGAGGGCAGGAGAGAGACCAGGAGCAGGCAGTTATGGACACTGAAAAGGAAGTTTTCTCTGAAGGGCAACACAAAAATGGAATGGTAAAGTGAATTAAATCTCAATTCCCGGTTTCTAAATCTATAAAATGGGGACAGTGACGATCCCTACGTCATAGTCACAGCAGGACTGATAGTCTGAGATGTTGGGAACTCAGTGCCCACAGTAAGGACGTGGAGCTTTTCTTGCCGCAGCATTTCTGGTCCTGTGTGACTGAGGTGTGGGCAGGAAGACGGGTGGATGGCCTGTGTCCTGGGTTGCTTAAGGTGATTCCTGTTACTCTGCCTCCTGGGTTGGAAGTACCTCAAACGTTTGAGTACATTTCCAACGTTCAGCAGCTGTGAAGTGTCATAGAAAGGACAAAAAGTCAGCCCCAGAATGTCCCTGCTAAGTGGTGGCTTACCTGGAGGACCGTGTGAAGGAAGCCCTGTGCCTTGTTCTTGTGCCCAGCTGTAGGGTTGGCTCGCTGAGGGTGCTTTTCAAGATTAAAGCCATTTTGACTTTGAGTTGGAGTCTTTGAAGTGTAGTTTTCTTCTAATTATAAAACTCATACTAATTGTAGTAGAAGTTGGAAAAGAGAAGAAAATGTACAAAAAAAAAAAGAAATTTATCTGAGCCCTTATAACAAAATCCAACTGCTATTAACATTTTAGTAAATTTTTCCAATATTGTTATGCGCTCTTTAAGATGTGCTTCAGAATATACATTGTATGGAGTTTTCTGCTTTTTCTTCCCGACACTATCATAAGCACGGAATTCTTCATACACAGTCTTGGTGGCTGTGTAATATGGAATCTTTACGTTTTCAATCTGAACTTCTATTCAAGTGAAATTGCTTTAACAGTTAACCTTTTTACAGCATTAAGGAGTTCCATCTTCTGTCTTCAGTGACTGTGTGTCTTTTCTTGCTCCTCGAAAGCCCCCTTACACATAGCTGCTGTCACAGTTCCAGGTTAACAGCAGAAGCCTTTGACATGGGGTTAAATCCTCCATGGACCAGGTGAGGCTCTGCACCTGTCTCCCATGAGAGGCCTCCCAGTGAGCCTCCTCCTGGAGGCTTCTGCAGAGCTGGGAGTGGAGGCTGCAGGCATGCCTCCCCCTTCAACATTTTTTTGGGGATAATCCCCCAAACTTTAGTAACTGATGTAAAAACAGAACGGTCTCTCCTCCTCCCTCCCATTGAGGTCTGCCGTGGCTCTGGTTGTGTGTCTGCTTCTCTTGATTCACACCCTGTGTTCTCTGCTACCACTGCCTCTCACTTCAAACTTGGGTCAGAACTCCTGGAGACGGAGCAGAGTTGTCAGGGGTCGAGGACAGGCAGAAGCAGTTGTGTTCAAGGGCAGCGATATTTCAGCGCTGTGCCCTTGGCCTTGGCAAGCAGCCAGAACTCTATTCAAGTCATGACCCAGAATCCACGTCTGTGTGTTCATCCATGATGAGGTAGCTGGATGGGGGTTGAGGAAACAGGGCAGCCAGGCACACTCAGATAGTATCCATTTCAGTCCACTCTGCTCCATCCGTCCCGCTAAAAATACCAATTTCTACCTTAAATTGTTTCAGGGCTCACTAAAGGGTTAGGGCCTGAAGTAAAAATCACTACCCTGGAGCGCTGCTGCTTCAGGACCAAGGACAGCAGCCTGTCCCTTCCCTTCCATCCTCATCCTGATGTCTCCAGCCAGGGCTGACCAGCTCTCCCTGGATCTCCCATGGCCCACCTTCCATCTCTGTGGCCTCAGAGTCTCGTGTCACCCTCTGGCTTAGGTGCCTTGTCTTCCCAAGATTGTAAGCTTCTTGGAGAAGTCCTGGTCTTCTCTGTGGCTGTTACTTCCTGAAATGCTTGACAGATCTCCGAGGCACTGGAGCAGCTTGATAGGTGATGGGAATATGGCACCAGGGCCGCTCACCCGCAGGTGGCTGGCTGCAGCTCTGTGGGGATGACCTTGTGGACCGTCTGTATCAGAAACTCTTTTTCATATGACAAAACCAAACCAAATCAACCCGGCTCTCCTCCTGCTGCCACTGCCCTGGGGGCACCCTTGGGAGGCAGTTCCCTTTTAATGCTTTTGACCTCACCTGCTTCTTCACATCACAAGGGGCCCAGAAAGATGCTTTCCCTTGCTTTTATCCTACAGCTGTGCTGCTCTGCAGGTGACACGGTGTGATGCTTTGGCATCTTACTGCTTGATGTATCAAGAAGTGAGAGAAGAGGAAGAAGATCTCTTTTTTACCTTCCTAATAGGATTGAGATTCTGAGGATCACCTGGTCACAGGGGAGACTCATGTGCTTATCGAGGATCAGTTTTGGGCAGCCCTGCTTTTGGTTTTAATTAGGTTCTCATATAGGCGTAAGCTTGTGTCTTTGGGGATGAGGTGTCTGCACCGTTGATCAATAATACCTGAGGCTTGGAGGCCGGTCCCATTCTACCTTCCCCATGGGATCCTGCTGGAGCAACCCAGCCATGGGCCCTTGGAGCGGCACCTCAGCTGGGAAGGCTGTGTTCATGCATATGTTAAGGTCTTCTGAGACCAAACTCAACTACTCTTCAAAGCAGGGGAGAACAATTACCTCTCTAAAATTCATGAATTCTCCTCCTGTTTACTCTTCAATTCCAAAAGCTTGAAGCTGGGGTGCTTGTTTATCATGTGGGATTTGTGATCACAGGTGTTAGCAAGTGGAGGTGGTGACTGAGCTTACCTTCTCTTATGCAGGCATGTTATGAAATTCAAACACTATTGAAATCCAAACACCTTTCATCTATTAATGGCCACCAGTGGCCCATAATCCAGTCACACTCTGTTAGCTACACAATTAGCTTGTTTGTTTGAAGTGTGAATTAAGGATTTGAGTCATCTGCTAATGAAACCTTACTTTCTCCCCACTTTAGCTGAAATCCCTGTATTTTTCTAAATGCAGCCAGTCCTGGAATTCCGAGAAAGATGTCTGTCAACCCTATTTTCTTGCTCCATGGCCTCAGCTTCTGTTTTGCTCTCACAGGGGAAAGAAGCAGGACCTCTGGCCTCCTTCCCCTCTGGACCTGCCTTCGCTTCATTCTGGATTTTCTTCCCCAGGGCAAGGGGCTCCCCTGGCTGCCCTTCTCAGGCACCTCGGCTGGGGTGTTGTACCTTCCTGGAGCAGGGACGAGTGGTGGAGTCTCCCCCCTGGCCAGGGCCTTTGGCTCTCTCTTTGTTTGCGCCTCTCCTCTGGAGTTTCTTTTGTAGATAATGGGATTCCATTACGGGGCGTGAGGGCTGCTCTGGAGCTGATCTGGGGGAAGATGGGCGGTTTTGATCAATGGTTTCTGCTTGTATCTTGGATGTGTTAATTTTAAGATGGCTGGCTTCTGTTTTTGTTAGTTTTATTGGATTTTCCATGGTGGGGGTTAGGATGAGTGTTGGTGTTTGTTCTGCTGGGAGCGAGGTGGCTCTGCTCGGCTTGGAGGCAGCAAGGACCTGGGGCCAGGCAAAGCTCCACCTGTCCCGCAGGGTGTCAGAGCCAGTGAGCTGCCTTCCAGGTGTCTTCTGGCCTCTGACTGAACACCCATTTCTGAAGGGCCGCGGGGGTCAGTGTGCGAGGGCAGAGGTGCGAGGGGAGCCCCGCAGCATGGGGTGGGAACGCACTTCTTGCTGCATTTTCCAGCGAGTCCGACTTCTCCTCCGTGGGCAGCGGCTGCATACAGACGAACAGGTGCAGAGCACTTCACACGGTCACCAGTTCTTAATGGGAGCTGGCAGCACGTGACACTTGCTGTGTGGACAGCGTCCTGCCAAGGTAGAGAGGGAGGCCAAGTTCGCGGGGCTCCGCTTCTGTTTTACGTTCAGGTGTGCGTCATGTTCCTCAAGCGCCCAGGACAACAGCCTCTGCTCTTTCGGGCTTTTCTGATTCTTAAGTTGAGCCCTCAGGTCCGCAAGTCTGCGCTTCATCGGGGGCAGAGGCGGTGGGAAGGGGCTGTTGAAGAAAGCAGGATGGGTCCCAAGTTGTGCCTAGTGCTCTCTGGTCCTGCTTCCAGGTATTTGAGGAGGTCTGGCTCCCCACGGGTTTCCTGGCACCCTCAGATCTTAACCCTGCTTCCTTAGGCTGATGGTTCTTTCATCCAAAGTCTGCTGGCCTCTCTAAGAATAAAACACAAACTTTAAAATTTATCGCAAGACTTTTGCTGCTGGCCACGATGGAGTAACCGGGCCCGATTTGTCCTCTTGTTATAAACAATTATAAAACTGAACAGAACATGTGAGATAAATATTTGCAGACACTAGACAATACAATAGGCCTGTCACTACACAGTTACAGAAAAGATTGGGAGCCCTCCAGTCCCTTTGTATTTCTGCCTGGAGGCATTTCAAGACTGATTTCAGGGAGATACCCAAGCAGAGCACAGTGTCCCGCCACGCTGAGGAGACGGCTGCTGAGTCTCAGGAGGGCGAGATGGACCCAGTTTTTCAGGGAAGAACAGAGAGGTCTTACAGAGAAAGTGCCCTTCAAACCAACACGATGGCCCTGGGATGTTCTGCTGGACACCAGATTGTCAATGCTCGAGGCGAAGGCCCGTGTGGCTGGACAGAAAGCAGGGGGGGCTGCAAGGTGGAAATCTCTCAGGGCTCCTTCAGAACTGGGGGTGTACGAATTCTGACCACACAGATTTGTCCTTCCTGAGTACCTGGGGGTGTTCTGTAGAGACCCCAGAAGGGAGAAATGGTAGTGGTGGGACTAAAACATTTCTAGAGTAAAAGATGCGTAGACCTGCCTGTAAGCAAGTTAAGAATAAGCCCTGGGGTCCGTTTGATCCACAGGTGACTTAAGTGTCTGGCAAAGCCAAGCCTAAGACCCTTCGTTTAATGATGCGAGGGCTGGGGGTGCAGCTCAGTGGTGGAGTGCTTGCTTAGCATGCACGAGGCCCTGGGTTCAGTTCCCAGTGCGTGTACACACACACATGCACACATGCACATATACATGCACACACACATATGTATACACACATGCACACACATGCAGAATTGCACACACGCACAAACACAAGCACACACATGCATACACACATACACGCACAATATAATGGCTGGCAGTTTTCCAAACTTAAGGAAAACTGTAAACCCACTGATCCAAGAAGACCAACCCACCCATGCCAGACAAATATGAAGAGAACCATGGAAAGGCCCATCATGATCAAATTGATTCAAATCAGTGACAAAGCCACCCAGTGGGGCACGAGAGAGACAATTACGAGGGAGAAGTCAAAGATGGAAACTGTGACTTCCTTCAGAAACCACACAAGCCAGGTGATAGTGGGGTGGAGTCTTGAGGCCCAAATGGGGGACCATAAGCCTAGATTTCTGTACTCAGTGAAATTTTCTTTCTATGGTGCTGAAAACCTTTCGTACTGTGAATGTGGTGACAGACCTATAATGTCTTGTTCCCATTCACGGGCTCTACGTTCAAAACAGGTGCACGTTATTGGTTGTCAATTAGACCTCAGTGAAGCAGAGTCAAGCCCAGTGATCTCACATGGGCCATGGATCTGCCTGTGGTCCCTCCGGGGGTACGACTCTGCTGTCCTGTATTTTAGGTGAGGCACAGAGCTGTCAATTGACTTGCTCCAGGTCATGTGGACAAAAGGGATGGAGTAACTTTAGAAGAAATGCTTTTCATCTTCCAAAAAGGCAGATGCAGGTCTTCTCATGAAGGGGGTGTGGGACACAGCTTCCTTGGTGCCTTCAGCTGCCATCTGGCTGGTGCCTGGGGCACTTGCTGTAAAGTCCTCACTGGGACAATTTGGACATTTCCCCCAATGTGTGCCTCTTCCCCCTGGGGTGTTCTTGTTCCCCTTATACTTTTTAGTGTGCCTTCCAGGATGAGACGCGATGGTGAGTGTCCTCTGGTCTGTGGGCGGTTCTCCTATCAGTCAGGGTCCATTCAGGAGGTGGAACCCACACTGGTTATTTGAACAGAGAGCATTTAACATCAAGAATTGCTAACCTGTAGAAGGTGGCTGCCTACTAACAGTGGTCAAAAGGAATTCTAAGGGTTCCTGGAGTCTCGGTATGAAAGAGCCACTACTACCTCTAGGTCAAGGAGGGGCAGAGAGAGGGTAAACCAAGGGTGCAAGACCCCTCACCCAGTGCTGAAATTCAGACCTCTGCAGAGAGTGTGTAGTGACCAAAGGAGTGTGCGGCCTGAGAGGGACGTGGGTCAGCAGGGGGCAGCCTGAGAGGGACGAGGGTCAGTGGGCCGGAGCTGGTCTATCACAGAAGGAGTGTGTCCTGAGGGGTGGCTATGCCCATCTGTGTGGGCTCCCACTCAGAGTGACGGTGACAACATTATAATAACAATAATAGTAATAATGATAGAAACCAGAGGGGTGTGTCTTGGCCTGTCTGTGGTGTTGGCATGAACCAGGGCCTCATGTGTGCCAGGCACGCGCTCTGCCACTGAGATGTGCCTTCTTGGTATTGACACCTTACAGGGTCATCTCATCGTTCTCTATTGATGAATCTTTACGTTCTGCTAAGCTGGCAGAGGGGAAATGTTTAGAGGACCCGGCTGCTGTTTCACAAAGCAGGACAAAGGACGGTGAAATTGAAGCTCAGTGACAATAACAAAGTGACAACTGTCACAAAGATGAAATAGAAATTGAGGCAGTTTGGGGTCCAGCTTAATCAACAAATGTCATTGTATTCAGGGGCAATTAGTGTTTGGGTTAATGTCACTTTGTTAAAAAACTCTGTTGTTCTAAGATGTATCTCTTTCTGGGTGGCCCGTACCAGCACATGTCCTTACAGTCCACAGTTTCCAGTGCCACAAAGACCAGAGTCAGGTGCCTGCAGGTCCAGGCAGGTACTGTCAGTGGAGAAAGGAAGCCGTTGGAGACGGTGGTCGCCCAAGACCAGCCCACCCGCAGAGGACGCTCCCCCAGCTCCAGCCAGCGGGTGCTCTGGGGGATGGGGCCCCGCTGCCAGGCTTCATGGTTTCAAGAGCAGCTGGGATTCCCCATCTCTCAATTTTTAATTGGCAGATAAACCAAATGGGAAAAATACTACGCAGGCCAAGCCAGTGCCTCTCTGGGGGGACTCGGCTGCTGGGCTGTCAGAGTGTGACCTTGGCTTTGGAAGTGTCCTCGCTGCACCACTGTCCCTCGTGTTCTGCAGCCAGCTGGGTTTCAGCCTCATCTGTTTCGCTTTTCCGGGCATTGGGTCCCCGTCCCTCTCCTGGGCTGTCAACATAACTCCCATCAGCAGCCCCCCTCTGCCGCACCGCCACCGCAGAGATGTTTCCCAAGCTCGGCCCTTTCTGTGTCTCCCCTCTGCTTAAAAGCCTTCCCTGACCGCCTGGCTCTTGTGAAGAAACTCACCTGGCCTGGCACGTCCACCCCGCACTCCCGAGCCCGCAACCTCGCGGTCTGGTTCTGACGTCGTCCGCAGGCCTGTGGGCTCCAGCCACTTCACTGGCTGCCATTGCCCTGAACACACCTGCTTCTCCATTTCCTGCTTTTGCACACGCTGCTTCCTTGGCCAGTGCTTTCATCACTTGTCTGCCTGGCCACCCCTGCTCACTCCTGCCCAGGCTGGGAGGTGGCTCCTTGGAGTCGCCTCCCTCCCTGCCTCAGCTTGTGCTCACTGCTAATTCAGCCCCGCAGCTGCTTTGCATGACACGGGACCCGGCAGCCTGTCTGTCTTCCCAGCTGCATTTCCAACAACCATTACTCATATGTCTTTGTATTGTTAGGGCTTCGTGTAACGCCTGACATACAGTAGGTGCTCAATAATTCATCAAATGATTGAGCCAGTGAGTGCATAAATGAGGGAATCGCTTCTTCACTGCATCTGTGGTTGACTGTCCTTTGGTGGCTCATTGTTTCTGTGCTGGTTGGCACTTAGGTGGTCAGAAGCATGCTTTTCCCTGTGTACGTGACAGCCAGCCAACTGGGCCAGGCGTCATGATTTCGGAAGTCGAGGACGATGTATTCAGAATTGCTGTTTACCAACTTGTGGGAAGTTCTATGGACACCCTCAGATTTATGATAATGTGCATTTCATAAGTGGCCAGAGTAGAGCTCTGTTAGCTCCTGTGCAAATAAAGATATCTGTGAGCCATTATTCCATGTGCTACTTGTTTCTAATGAGAGCTGGCCACCGCTTTGAAACCTTGACTTGGGATGTTGGCTTTGACCTGTGGCTGGGGACCCAGAACCTTCTGTGCAGGGTGTGGGCTTGTAGTCTGGTGCCTGGGAAGTCCACCAGAGGATAGGCATAGGAGTGTCAAGATAGGGCACTGTATGGCTGGACCCCAGTTGGAATATTTATAACAGAGGAGGAGAACCACCAGCTGTACCCATGGGGTTCCCCAGAGAGGGGGAGAGACACCAGGGGAGGGGGCAAGGAATGGTTATTTATTTATTTAAATTAGGCCAATTATTTTGTGTAAAGTGCAGTGAGTGGTGGATTCTGGGAAAATTTGCTTCCACTGTAAACATGTCGGTTAGAAGTCATTAATATGACATTCACACATCCCTAATAAAGTGCATAACACAGAGATCTGGCACCATGGAAATACCCAGAGGACATTAAGTATGAGCCTTAAAACCAAGAGTATTGGAAACAAGATATTTTTACTTCTCGTTTGGGAGTAATATAATTGCATTTTGTCGCTCTAGCAGATGCTGGGGCCAGCTGCTAGGAGAGCCGTGGCTTTTTCCCCCTCAGCGTCGGTCCCTTACAGATAAAACCCTGTGCAGAACTCTCATAAAAACCAAACTTTAAAAAATTATCTCTTGGTTGAAAACCCACCCTTTTCTCTGTGAAAGGTATGTGAGATTGTGTAGGCCACAGAGGTATTTTTATTACATGGACTCAGGAGAATAAAGAACAAAACATATACACACATATACGCATACATACATTCATACATGCATGATGCACACACACACACACACACATGTGCGTGTGCGCACACACGCACACACATACATACATACATTGTTATTTAATTTGTTACAAAAAGCACCAAAGGCCCCTCAACTGACCCTTGCTCTCCCTGACATTAACTTATGTCTGGAAGACAGATTGGACACAAGGTCCCCTAGAGACTCTGAAGGGACTCCTGCCCTTTGTCTGAGGGCTGCTCCTCGGGAGGTTGTTGGAGGGGAGCTGGTCCGGCAGCCTGTTCTGTGGAGTGGGCAGCAGGCACTGTGCGGTGGGCAGGTCCTTCTGGGAGGGAAGGGAAGGCACACAGAGCTTGAGCTGAGAAGTTGGCGGACTCAGCCCTGGACTCCCTTATCCCTTCCTAAGCAGAGGGGAGCCTCCCACCTCCAGCTCCTTGCCTCTGAGGTGGACCAAGGGGATGGTGAGCCCTGCCCTCTGGGCAGTCTGCCGTGTGGCACCTGCCCTCCCACCCTGAGTCAGGCCTAGGCGCACAGCCGCGCTGGGAAGGCAGGCCGTGTTTGCAGGCCCCTGCTGTAGTGGCACTGGCTGTCCCATAGGGCAGCTGTGTAAAGCCACGGAGCCCTGGGACACAGCTGGGTCTGGTTGAGGTGGGCTGTGGAAGGAAACCACACGGATCCAGGAGGCAGTAAAACAGAATATCAAGTGGCTCCCGGTTTCTTTCTAAAATTAGGGAATCACACGGGTTTGCATCTATCAGTTGAAATATAAAACATTATTAAAATTAATTTCTCCTTTTTTTTCTAGTTTTAAAAAATGTATCTTCTAGGGCTGGGGCTGTAGCTCGGGGTAGCGCACTTGCTTGGCATGTGTGAGGCACTGGGTTCCATTCTCAGCACCACATATAAATAATAAAACAAAGGTCCGTCAACAACAACTAAAAAATATTTTTAAAAAATGTATCATCTAGAAATGACAAAGCCACCCACGTGCCTGGCATCCGTGCCTCCTGTCCCATTCCTGTGGACGGTGCTGCTGTAGTGCTGGTGGGTGGCCGCAGGCTGCCCTGTGGTAGGAGAACCTGGAAGCAGCGCCTGGGCTTCTCTTGCAGGGGCCGTGCCCACGGGACCTCAGGGCCCTCTCTGTCACAGCCCCAGGCTCACAGCAAGGGTGGCTGAGGTGAGCTGGACACTCTCATTTTGGAAGAGGACTTTGCCTTCCCTCATTCAACTTCATGGAGTCTGCAGTCATCTTTGGATACTAGGGCAGTGCAGGGCTCTGCGTGGACACAGGGCCTGAGATGGCCCCTCCTGGACGCTGCACAACCACAAAGGGAGGATCACCACACACACAGGCTCGTGACAGAAGGCACTGGGAGCTAGAAGTCCCAGAGTGCTGCGGCCATTGCGAGAAGGTTCTAGAAACTGGAGATCACAGGGAAGTGAGGAGTAGAAGACACCTGCAGGGCTGTGCTGTGAACAGGGCCTCCCAGGCCCTGGGGGCAGAGCTGGTGCACAGGCGCTGGGTGGGAGGGGGCCGGAGGAGCCAGGTGGCCTCAGTGGGCCTCAGCCCTCACCTCTGGCACGGGCTTGCAACCTTCCAGAGCCTGTGGGCCTGAGCTGTGACCGGACATCTAGGGTCCCCCATGTGGGGGTGGGGGAGTGACCAGGCAGAGCTCAGGACAGCCTTGCCACCCTTAGTCCTGCCACTCTGCCCTTCCTGCTGAGGCTCTGTCAGTGCCTCCAGGAAGGGCCCGCCTGCCTCCCTGGTCTGCGGGGACCTTCCCCAGGCTGGCAGATTCTGCCACAGTGGTTCTCTGGCTGCGGCCACACACAGGCAACATATTCTGGAAGCAGTCTTTCTACTGGAATGTCCAAAGGACAGACTGAACGTGTAAGATCTGCAGGCTGGGCAGTCTTTGCTTTGGCACCTGCAGCGACTTTCCTCATCTTGACAGTCGAGCCATTCTCCTCCGTGGTACAGTATTGAGGGTCCAGGAAGAGAAGGGTGCCCAGAGTCAGGGCACTGGAGGAGGCTGGCGGGTGGCCAGTGTGGCCCTTTGGGCTCAGCCTGTCTGTGTGGGCCGGGTAGGCTGGGGGTCCCCTCAGCCAGAGCACACCGGGCTGGACGCCATGCTCCCTCCTTCTCTTTTTTAATTGTGATGAAATACACATAACAGAGAACTTACTACCCATGACGTTTAGCACATCCACAGTATTATGCAGCTGTCACTGCCATCCAGGTCTTGCCATCTTTGTCATCCAATAGAGATGCAGTCACTCCCAGGCCCCTCTTCCCACAGCCCCTGCCAATCCCCAGCTGGCATTCGCTCTCTGGATTTGCCCTTCTAGATGCTTCAAGTGGGTGGCCTCATACAGTGCGTGGCCTCTAGTGCCTGGCTCTCTCTTGGCATGACATTTTCAGGGTCCATCCGTGTCACAGCACCACGTCCGAACGACTTTCCACTGGATGTATGCATCCCGTGTGTTCATGTGTCCGTGGAACTTGGGTGGCCAGTGCCATTGCGATCCATGCTGCTCTGAGCACTTGAGCCTGTGCTTTGGTTTGAGTACCTGTTTTCTCTTCTCTGGAGCCTCCTCTGCTCTTGCTTGCGCCTCCTGTGAATCTTCTGAGCCACACTTGATTCTGAGAGGTGGCGAGTGAGCGGGAAAGGAGGTGCCTGGGCTGGGCGCTGGGACGCCAGGGCCTGGAGCTGGCTGGGCTCAGCAAGAGCTTCCCCTTCCCTGGGCCTCAGTCTTCCCTGGAGAAAGGAGCTGCTCTGATCTCTGTCGCGTGTCCTCCTCGGGCTCTCGGCTTGCAGAGCTTCAGGGGAGGAGGGGCTGGACCCTGCTGTTGACAGCTGTTCTGCTCTCAGCTGGGGCGTCTCCTCTGCCTTAACAGACTCTTCAGCAGAGCTTCCATGGATACAAGCAGCCTTGCCTACTCCAGCGACACAAGGACTCGCTGCAGCAGATGACCTCGAGAATCAGACCAGGTCTCAGATGGAAGGGGCCTGGTCCTCTTGAGGGGGGATGCGTTGAGGGATGCTCAGTCTGCACTCGTGGCCCACTGCAGGGAGGTGGGCAGGGAGGGGCAGTCAGTGGGGAGCAGGAGGCTGTCCACACACGTTTCCTTTGTGCTCCATCCAGGGAATCCTGCTGTTCTTGAAGAAATTCAGGACAGTGGGCAGAGTGTGGGTTCTGGAAGCATCCCACATGGGTCTGGGTCCCAATTCTACAGGTACTGGCTGTGTGACCTTGGGCAAGTCACTTGATTGCTCTGTGCCTCAGTTTCCTCACTTGTGAAGTGGGCATGGTTCCTACTTCACAGAATAAATGGGATTATCCCCCATTAAGGCCTAGAGCGGGACACAACCCTGGACCGCACTTCACCATGGTAGCGTGACAGTGATGACAGAGAGGATGAAGTGTCACCCCCACCCTGCAAATCACCCCACCTAGCCCAGCTGACCCTCCTTACTCTGAAATTTTATGGCTCTCAAGTTTCTCTACCCCATTAAATGTCTACTGGGGTGTGTTCTTCCATCTCCCCAACCAGCTCCTAAGCTTTGAGGAGGCAGGTCTGGCCCTGGCTGCCAGTTGGTAAGGAGGGCCAAACCCCAGTAAGGGCTGTGGTTGGGAAGGCTGGGCAGCAGGGTCTGGGGTTGGAGAGGAGACCCAGATACTTGCAGGTCTGCTGAAGACCACTAACAGCCTGTGACAGTCACTGGTGGTCAAGTCCAGGCCACTCAAGCATGGCAGAGGTGGGACTGGGTGTTGGTGTTGGTTTCTTTTGCTCAGAGAAGCTGGTCTTAAGTGGGACAGATGCTTTTCCTGGGGTCCTGGGTGAGTGTCCCATGGATTGGGAACAGCTGTGTATGTCTGGGGAGGAGGGAGTGGCTGGCAGCCACAGGTGGCTCCTAAGTCAGTGTTCCCTGGAGCCTCTGCTCGCCTGCACAGCTGCTCATCAGAGCTGCGGTGACCCTGAGTGACCCAGAGCTTCAGGACAGCTGACCCTGGGCAGTGCTGATGCTGCTGTATGTGCTGTTCCATCCTTGACTGTGAGCTCGTTAGCTGCAGGCTTCCTTGTGGTCTCATTCACAGGCCGGCACACAGTAGGTGCTCAATAAGTGTCGATAGATCCATTCTGAATTCAAAAGTGGCCCAGGGGACTTTCTCTTTGGAGGACAGTAGCAGTGGGAAGCCTTGCTGGGTGGGCTGAGTGATGGCTGAAGGATGTTAATGAAGGTCTTCTGTGGATGCTCTGAGTCATCAGAATAGAATATGTCTAGGGGTGGCTGGGATGGTTGCACTGTGCACCCCATCTCCGGGGTCACTAAGGCATGATGCTGGGCAAGGATATGGATCAGAGGGTTCCAGTTGCTGAGCCTGTTCCTCCAAGTCTCCCGAGATTTGGGGAGAGAGTCGAGACACTGTGTTCACACTATCCACATCCTGCTCTGAGTAGTTAGCGAAACCAGAGGGAGGCCAGCAGGTACTCCTCAGGGTGAGCAGTTATCCTAACGTTGACGCTGAGATAAAGGGGCCCTTACTGGGGACAGGCTTTGCCAGCCAGAGTATTGTGACTCGCCATTCCCTGGCCTGGAAGGGGATACTCTCTCAGTTCCGTAGGAAGCCGGGTGGGGGCTGCAGAGCCACGCTGTGTGCGGGACGATGGCCAGACGCTGGTGAGCGGTGGGGCTGGTACCGAGCTGGCGCTGCTTGCGGCCCGTGTGTGCCTGCTTTACCCCATGCTGCTTTCTCCTGCAGCGACTTAGAGTTGCTTAAATAACTGGCAAGTGCTCTCCAGAAACTGCTGTGCGGGGGGCTTTCGAGCTCTCACTTCCGCTATCTTCAGAATAAGCACACACACCCTTCGAATGCGTGTTTATTTCCACACTGCCTGCCCTTCCCCAAGCCCACCCCCTTCCTGCCATCCGCCCGCTCCTCCAGCCATCTGTCTCACACACATTTATGAGAAACATCTCTGGCCCCAGGACACTGTAAGTCCCCGAGATACACCAGTGATGGCACAGTCCTGTCCTTCTGTGGTCGGATGGGATATTATCCAAACAACCAGGCAATCAGAACTTGGGGCGCTGCACCCACACTCCAGGGAGTATAGCCAGATATATTGGGAAATACAGAGGACTAACCAAAGGAGGTGACACCCCCCTGCAGCAAGACCCCGAGGGCAGATTTTCCTAAGGAGAGTAAATGAACTGTGAAAAGGCTTAGGGACAGAGGACATGTGCTGGTTGGTCAGTGACTTAATTTGTGATTTCTGTAGTGGAAACCGATGACAGCAACCTGGATGATGGGGGAGCTGTTCTTGCCGTAGACTGCTTCTTCCCTGGTCCCTGGTGCAGGCTAGTCTCCTGGCGTCCGTCACCGGCTGCCTCTCGGTAGTGGCTGTTCTCGTTCTGTGAGGCTTGCTCTCCACCAGGGCCTCGGGCCTTCTGGCTGCGTGTCGCGGTGGTGTTTTCTATGCTACCTGCTCTGCTTCCTGTTTTTGGTGGTGGTGCCTCCTTTTCTCTCAAGGCCAAGGGTAGTGTCTGTGGTCACAGGTGTCAACTCCTTTAGGTCCAAGTCCCAGAGGCTGCTGGCCCTGGGCAGACGGGCTGCTTCGTTCTAAGGCAGCCTGGCTGTGAGAGAGTGAGGGAGGCCTCTGCTCTGCATTCCCTGCTAGTCGAGGGCAGCAGCTCCGGGTTGTATCCCCACCAGGATCGAGGGAAACGTGTATAGTCCAACCTTAATTTAACGTACGATCCCTGCCAACTTCGTGTTAGCAGATCTGTTTGGAGCTGGAAGTAATGGGCCATATCATGCTTCAGAGCTGTAGCAATGACTTATGCTGATGTCACCCACTGGCTTTTTACTGAAATTATTAATAAATCAGTAATTCTATCTGCAGTGATGCTGTGGTGTTTATAAATATTTAATTTACCTTCAGGTGCCCACATTTTCTCCCTCTTTGCCTTAAACTCGGCTGACATTGCTCTTCTCTGAAGCACTGCTCAGTAGATCAAGTTATCAGTAGTGGGAAAGGCTACTCACTTCTCTCTCTCCTCTCACTGGAATAAGGCTTTATCTCTTCTTTCCCTTTTAATCTTTCTGTGATTTGGCTCAGGGGGTTGGGAATCAAGCTGAGACAACGCGGCGTCTCTTGTGACAAAGCTTCAGAAAAACAGCCCAAACCTTCCACTCGACCTTGCCCAGGTGGAGACCCGTAGTTGGCATGTGCTTTTCCCTCCTTCAGATTAATGCCATTTAGAACCCGAGAGTGTGTCTGATGTTTTTTTCCCACAGAGAAATATTTTTGTCCTTGCCATTGACTCTTCTTTTGAAACCCGGTGCTTTGATCATTATCGTAAGCAGGTTCAGTGGACAGGACTGGAAAATCAAATCGAAGCCGCGTCCAGGTGGCACATTTTCCTGGCAGAGACGGAGTCCAGCCTGGCAGAGGAAGACCGCGGCTGGCAGCGACAAAGCTTTCTTACTTCTCAGGGTCCAGCGTGAGCTAATTGTTGTTATTATCTCTTTATTCTTCTGTTTCAGGAAATTGCAGCTTATTTAATAACATTTGAGAAACACGAAGAATGGCTAACCACGTCCCCTAAGACAAGGTAAGGCCCCGGATATTGCCATTTTCTGATACTTACAGTGAATGGATTGGTTGACTTTCATGGGTGACCTGATCTGGCCAGTCAATTCAGGCAACAGGTGGAAAACACCACATTGCGCCAGGTAGCCTGTGGCTCTGCGGTGCCGTTAACTGCCCAGGCCGTTGTAGCCAGTATAACCAGATGGACTCAAAATGGCCCCGCTGCCTCTGAGCGCTCAAGCGCCTGTGCTGATGGCCAGGGCTGGACCCTTCCCCTGGGTTCCGGAGCCATTTTAGGTAGGGGCTGCAGGGGAGTTTATTTTGGGAAAGTGCCCCCCTGCCACTAGTATTCTCCCAAAATGTACCTTTAAAAGAGAAACTGGCCCATCTGCCCACTTTCATTTCAATGTGTTTTACACACTGCAAGTCGACTTGCTCCTGATTTCAGGTGAGAAGCTCCCCAAATCAGAAGCAGTGGCTGAGTTTGTGGTTTATTATGCAGTAAATGTCCTTGAACCTACTAACTGCCACAAGCATTTAACTTTGCTTGCCACTTGGGAACCGAGGGAATTGTCGCCAACACCGCTGCCCCAGTCCTGCCAGCAGAGGCTGCCGCTGGGCGGCGGGGGAGTGTGGCTGGGATCAGCGCTTATGTTAAAGGCAGCTTCTTTCCTCGCCAAGTTTTTAGTTTTGGTGTGTTACATTCTAGAGCTTCAGAAATGTGTGGCCACTCTCTTCCAACGGCCAAAACTTTTCCACTGGCGGTGACAGGCCAGCTGTCTGTTAGCTGAGGGTGTTAGCTGGGGTGTGGCTTGCGGGGTGACTGGCCTGCAGGTGGGAATCTAAGAGTGGAGTGCTCAGGCTGTCTCCTTGGACAGAGGTACAGCGTCTCCAGGATCGCTAGCTGGAACCAGGGTAGGGGTGAGATGGGTCCTCTGCACCCTTGGTCACAAGCCTGACTCGGCTATGTGCTGAGCCAGGGAGGAAAGATCTGCCCCTTGAGAATGTTCACTTATTCAAGAGGTATTTTAAACTCCAGCTTCCTCAGCTCAGGGGTTTACTGGTTAACATCCTTTAGATGAGGGCAGAATGTTCCATTTGGAGGTTAGGGATATTGAGGAAAGGGAGATCAGTGGCTGAAATCCCCCTCCCCTGGGGTGGCTCTGACTCATGTGACTTTGCAGCCTGAGACATGGAGAGAGTCCCTCTGCAGTTGTCCTTAGCACCTCGGCCTTCTGGAGCTGTGACTCTCTTTGCTATAAAACCAAATGGCTTACATCAGTCAGCTGTTGCTGTGGTAATGCTACGTAAGAAACAACCCCCAATGTAGTGACTTTATAATAACAAACTTTTATTTCCTGCTTGTGGGTCTGTGATTGCCTATGGCTTTGGATCAGGACTGCTCCATGCATATTGTTCTAGGACCTAGGCTGGGGAAGCTCCCTCTGTCTGGGACAACTGGTTCTCATGGGAGAGGCAGCGGCTGAGAAACCGGAGGCAGCAAATGCGGGTGAAGCTAAAACCCCTGTCTGGACGTGGCATTGGGTGTCATGCAGGCTTGCCGATCCACGGCCAAAGCAAGTCCATGGCCAACCCCAGCAAGAATGGGGCCGGGAAGGACATTCTTCTGAGGAGGGGCAGGAGTGGGGAGTGCAGAGTCATGGTGACACAGTCTGCCATTTGGTGGACTCAGCCACAGCCCAGACTGTGGGAAACCCAGCCCAGTCCTCTTCTGTCTTCTGAGGGCAGCTTCCAGGGCAGTCACCGCAGCCTGTGGCCATCAGAGCCAGCTGCAGGACTTGCTAGAACTCATGCTGCTGGGCTCCCCCCAGTTTCCGACTCGCTGTTTGAACACAGGTGAGGGATGAACACTGGCCATGGCATGTACCGGGTCTGGACTCCCTTCCAGAAGCCCTGGCCTAGGTTCTTTGGGGAGAGGGAGGTGTGTGCTGTTTCCTGGTGGCACTGGTGCCTGTCTCTGCAGCCTCCAGCCTCTCCAAGGCTCTTGGCTCCTCCATGAGAGGCTCCTCCAGTCTGAGTGGGAGGAAAGAGCTTCTCCTGAGCCCGAGCAAGGCTCTCCGGAGTGTGCGGGCTTCAGACATGCGCACTGGTGTGGACTACAGCACTGCAGCACATCCAAGGCGGGGTTTTACCGCATCCCAGCCTCCAGAATCTGGGTCTTGACTGAGAAGTGGATGTCACTCGGGGACTTTTTGGACTGTAAAAGGAGCAAGAGACTTACTGTCCCAAGACACAGTGCATGCAGGGAGAAGAGGAAATGTGGGTTCCCATATCGACGGGCTTGGGTTTGAGCCCTGGCTTTGTCACTCAGTAGTTTTGTGACAGTAAGAAAATCATTTCAGCTCCTTCAAAAGCTCCACTGTTTTTCCTTCATGTAGAAAGTGAGTTATGCTGACCCTGTCCTCACAGAGCCATGGGAGGACTGCATGAGGGGATATTTGTGATCCTGCTTTGCACGTGCGAGGGTCCGTCAGTCACAGGTGTCCCAGTTCCTCTGTCTGAAGGGCAGTCCCAACCTGCCAGAGGCCCAGACTGCAGGAAGCATCTGCCAGAATTTCCCCAGGCCCTAGAAGGACAAATTCTTTTCCTAAAGGCAGAGGGTGGGGCTAGGCGGTCCTATTAGTATTATAATATGCTCTCAGTGTTTACACTTGAAAGCTTTGTGTCCCAGGAGAAGGAAAAGTTGCCTTCTTGTTCAAGGACCTTCCTAAATTAGTTGTTGAGTTGGGTTTGACTCCCCCACCCATCTCCGGTATTGAAATTAATTGGTGCAGTTAACTGCTGAGTTCATACAAACCGGCCTCCTGGTATTAAGGAATTAATGACACCAATACTCTGCTGAATGAGAAGGCAGCACAACTTCTGTTTGCCACCACCGCCGCCACTGCTAATTTCATTTTAGAAAATTAATAAAAATGAATTGCACCACTGACATTTATAGAGTTTCTTAATAAAATGATACATTGTTTGTGTGGAGGAATCCCTATTAAATTAATTGTTGTAATCAGTTCACATATAGATGTTGGTATAGGATCTGCAGAGGGACCCACTGCTTGTCTCCAAGGCTTGCTGAGGGCTGGGGGTTATAAATAGAGCCCTTGCTCAGTTATTGCCCTAATTACAGAGTGGGCCCAGGAGCCAGCTCACCTGTTTAATAAGGAGGCCTACTGCAGGGAGTCCCAGGGTTGGGGGCTGGGGCAGCTGTGCTGCTGCCCCAGGACCAAGTGCTGAGTGTTCATGCCACTGTACTGTGCTATCAGCAGCTGGGACCTTCATCTTGAAACATCACCCTTCGGGATGTCTTTATTTGGCACTTGCTGTGTGCTCAGCACTATGATAATCCCTCTTGGAGAGCTAGCTGAATGCCACACTCCCCGCCCTGCCCAGTGAACTTGGGATCTTGACATGAAGAGCATCCTCCCTCTGTCTGGAAGATCCATCTGTCTCCTCTATCAGATCCGTCTGTCTCCTCATTGACCCCATACCCCTCCCACACAGAGGACCCTTCCCTCTTCTTTGCATGGTTCTCAGGGCTCAGCCAACCTGAGGCACTTTGTGTTTCACTGTTGTTTTGTTGGTTGGTTGATTCATGTCTGGCCCCTCAGGTGTGACTACCACAGGAAAGGGATCTTATGTTGGAGTGGTTTGCAGGGTACCCCAAGCACCAAGAGCAGAGCCAGATGCACAATAGGCCCTTGACACATATTTGTGAAATGAGCAAGAACAAGGTAAAAAATGTGCGTCTTCGTCTGTGCAGGAAGAGCCCTGGCTTCCTCGTGTTATTTCTTCTGGCCTATCTGGCACCAGCATTGGCCAGCTGACCAGAACTGTGTCCTGGGCATTTGCTCTAGGCTACATGCTAAGTTTAAGTTTATTACCAGGGCTGGGAAGGTGTGTGATCCCCCTCCCAGGGCTGCACAGAGGGTGTTGGAGCTGGAACTTGAACCCAGAATGATCTTCCTGCAGAGCCCCTAACCTGCCCCTCATGTTGCACCTCCACTGCCCAGAGTGGGTATGGGGACCCGATGGTAGCCAGGATATGGCTCCACCATCCCTGTGCACCTCCGTTCACGAATTCTGAACCAGCCCAGAGACCCAGGCAGCATGGGCAGGGCCTCCCTTTGTGGGTAAGTGTGGCCTGGGCATAGCAGCCAGTGGCTTCCTGCACCTCTCTGGGACCAGGTTTGGCTCCCAGGCAGAGGCCATGCAGAACACACACCGCCACGGAGCAAGGCCCCTCCACCTTGGGGCTGAAGCAGAGCTGAGCAGGGTGCAGGCAGCAAATGCAAAACTGAGCAATCCCCGCCATTCATTTCTCCTCCCCTGGGAAACGGAGAACCTTCTGTGGACACGCAAGCCTCTAGATCGAAGGGAAGGCATATCCTTCCCAGGAATCCTGCTGTACCAGCTAGACGGAGGCTGGAAAATGCTATTAATTGTCTAATTAATTAATTGGATTGATACAGATAGCACCTTAACACTGATGCACTAAGGTCTAGTAATAGAATCTTCTATAATGAACACTAAATGCTGCTTCGTCAATAAGCAGTGAAACCAGAGTAGCAGGAGGTGGAAGGGAAGGAGGAGAAGCAGCCCCGAGTGTCAGGAAGACGCAGGGGCATCCGGGCTACCCTGCTCCTGGGTTTTCTTGACCCATGTCCTGGCTCTTCAAGTGCCTGGAGCCGTCTGCCGCGGTCTGGTCTGCGGCCCGTTGCCAGCCTCCTTGGGCGCCTGGATGTCTGTGGATCTCAGACTCCTCCTGGCTCCTCCCTCTCCCCTGGTGCCCCGCTGGCCTGCTTCTTCTGACTTCTCTGGTTCCCACGAGGGTTGTGTCCTTTTTAAGGACGCCAGAGCACAGTGCTCCCCAGGACTCCTCGCTCCCTTTGCGCCCTGGGTCTAGTGAGTGCCCACCAGCCCTGCCTTCCCTGCGGAGTCCCCACCCTTGCGACCCTGGGGTGGCTGAGGTGGCTCTGGCCCCTCCTTTCTAGGATGGCTCCTTCTGCCTTTCCTAAAACACTGTGCCCCCCTAAAATGCTTCTCCCCGGACCTCAGGCCTTGCTGTGTGCTGGACCCAGCTCCCCGGTGCCGCACTGATGAACTTCTGGTGGTCATTCTGTCTCGACCTGCCCCTCCTCCACAGCTGGGAGGTGCTTACTCTCTCTGGACACATCTCCCCTGTCCCCACTTTTGCCTTCACTCGGCCATAGACCTCGTTTTGATGCCTGATGGCCATCCGACCCATGCTGGAACCTTCTGAACCTGCAACTGCAGGAAGCACTTCCTCTTGTCCACAGCCTGCACCTGCTCCATGACTTGGATGTCCTCAGTATGGGAGTCTTGCCTCCCAGGGAGGGGGCCAGATCTCCAAGGGCAAGGTCATGTTACTGTCCCTTTGTTGGGGTGGGTGGGTGGGCAGCCTGCAGTCATTGCCCACAGCAGCTTGCCCAGGAGAGGGGACCAGCATCAGGTGCTGCAGCAGAGGGTCCTTTCCCTAGAGCCCTGGGGCCCCACTTCTCGGAGCTAGGGGCTAGTGCCAGTCTGTGAGTGCAGGCCTATACCTCTGGCATTGCTTTTGCCCAGCTTCAGTGTAAGCAGTGCAGGGATGTGACCTTGTGGCCACCTTTGAGACACCACCTCCTTGGGATAGGGGCCAGGGCTTTTCTAAAGAAGTCCTCATTCCTGATGAGGCTTTTTGAGTGGCCAGAGTAGAAGTGAAAAAATTAGCATGAAGACATCATTTGGATGATTAAAAAAGTCCCCAGAGCTACAAAGGAATGAGACCCAGACCCCTCCTACCACGCGGATGAAGCCCAGTGTTGTGCGAAGTGCAGAGCTGGCACAGAGGGCAGGTGCTGCAGGGGTCTCTTTCTACGGGGCATCAGAGTGGCCAGGTTTGAAGACTCAGAGTGGTGGTGATGGGCGGGGGAGGTGGGCAGTTGGTGTTTAGGGGGACAGTTTCTGTTGGAGAAGAGGAAAAAGTTCTGGAGTGGATGGAGGCGCTTAGTGCCACTGAACTGTCCACTTACAATAGTTAACGTTGTAAATTTTATGTCACATGTGTTTTTCCATAATTAAAATAATTCTCAGAGTTATTCTGTAGCTCTTTTTCAGGTGTCCTGTTGGCAGAGTGGGTGGGAAAGGGGACTGGCCCTGTGTGTGTGGGGTGGGTGTAGGGGACGCTGTTGGGGCCCAAGTCCGTGAGGGCAGTCTCACACCCTGATCATTTCAGGGACTCTGTTCTGCAGAACCGTAAGTGAAAACGGGGCCAGCCATCATTCAACATGGTGACCTTCGCTTACCCTGACTTGGGGATCTGCTCTCAAATTAACAGAACGTCGTGTCATGTTGCGGGCATTTCAACATGTACCCAATGCACGGAGCAAATCCAACCCTGTCCATACTGTCACCATTACCCAAACGGCAACTGCAGCCTGAAGGACCCCCAGAGGCCCGGCTGCCTGAGAATGACTGCAAGGTGCCTGTCATGCTATTTGTATGTGTTTCCAGGATGAGGCAGGGAGTTGGCTGTGACCTGGATCCTGATGAAGTGTCTGGGAGCGTCTGTACCATGCCAGGGTGTCTCAGCTCCAGGTGGAAGTGGGTCTGTCCTGGGTCCGGTTTCTTCACTGGGAATCACAGAATACAGAGTGCCAACAGCAGGGAGACCAGGAGAGCGTCCTGGTGGCCTCTGGGTCCAAAAGAGTGCCGAGGCAGGCCATTGGCCAGGGCTTGCAGCCCACACGGCTCTGGGCTCGGAGGATGGGCGAGCATCAGGTACCCGCAGTGGTGCTTAGCTGGTTGCTAAAGTGGCAGTGGCAGCCGTGTGTGCTGGTGGCCCTGGCAGGAGGACTGAGGGTTGGCTTCACCCCACTCCTCAGAGCCAGGGGTGAAAGTGCTGGATGTGCTGGTGGCAGTCCGCAGCGGCGTCGACGTTGGTGTCTCCAGCTCCTCTGGGTTCAGACGGCTGCGAGCTTCTGACTCCTGTCCGAGTTTTCTTTTATTATTTTAATTTTATTAAAAATAAACACATACATCTGTGGTGATTCCTCTGGATCAGTGCAGACCTAGGAAATCAGGGCTTGCTTCGGGGAAAGGGAGCTGGCCCGCGGGCCCTACGCGTTGCAAGGTGGGAAGGCATGTTCTCTCAACAAACCTCCTTTTGCAATTCATAAGTTTCTGTGCAATGAGTAATTACCAAATCATCTGGGTATTCTGGGCTGGAGATTCTCCCACTGTTCTCAGCTTGGCTGGGAGGTATTGCTGGCTTTGCTATTCTTGGACTTTCCACAGTCCTTTATTATGGAGCTGTCTAAAAAATTCAAAATAAACCAAAGAGAAAGGAAGGAAATCTTTTCTGGTTCTTAAATTCTACTGCATATCCCGCTTTCCACCTGAACCTTAGCTTGGTGTGGTATGTGTGTCTATGTGCACACATCACACACACACACACACACACACAAGTTAGTAGAACACATACACACATATAATACATACATAGTCAGGCACAGACATGAAACATAGAGACACATCTATGTCCACATATGTGGGCACAAATACACAGCATACAATATGTGCACGCATACAAAGTACAGACACATATACATATAGACACACATAAATCTCTCTCTCTCTCTCTCTCTCTCTCACACACACACACACACACATACACACACATACACACACACACTTTATCTTGTAAGAAAGTGTTTTGGGGAAAAATTTCCTTCCATTCGTTCTATGATTTAATAAGCAGGTGCTCATTTGGGTAGAGGAAAATTTCTCCAAAAAAATTAATCCTTCTGTCCTGGCTATTTCTGACCTCACCCAGTGGGGAACTTCCAGTTAATTAAGCCGTTTAGTCTGAGGTGACTCTGGGGGAGATGGGGCTGGCTTGTCCCGGAGGGGACAGTCCTGGTGGTGCCCATGAGGGAACTCACTGAAGCATTCCTGGGTTTGCTCTGTGACTGCCCCTCGTCCCCCACCCAGGGTCTGTGGGAATTCTGGTACACACCTTTGTGCTCTTCCTGGCCACTTGGCAGGCACAAGGCTTTTTGACTAGTGAAATTGAATCTGTGTGCAAGACGGCAGCTGGTGCCTAGGCTGAGGTCAGGATCCTCTCTGCCAGGCTTGGGGAAAGTCAGAGGGAAAACTTGGAGGACATGGTGCTGCGTCTGCAGCCCACATGAATGCGCCATCTGCACACAGTGCCACACCCACGGGTCCGGGCCCGTCTGCCTCCTCTGTCAGGGGTTCATGTGATTAACCCAGTTCCCAGTGTTGGGAGATGCGGCCTCCAGTCTGGGGCGGACAGTGCTGTTTGGGGAAAGGACCTGGCCCCTCCCAGGGTGATAGTGAGCCCTTTTATTCCTGAATCGCGGCCCCAAGTCTTTCCTGGGTAGTTGTTGGGCAGCGTTTGCCTTTCGACTTGTTCTGTGAATTATTGGAGTTCTTGTGCCTGGTGCTGCTCTGGGCATTGGGACAGGGTGGTGACCAAGAGGGCTAGACTGCCACGAGTACAATTTTGAGGAGGTGCCATGAGAGACGAGTCCAGGGAAGGGGCGGGTGGGAGGGGAATGGTCACGGCTGCTTCCCCAGGGCTGAGCTTTGTCAGAGCTCTGCTGAGTGCACACGTTCACAGGGAGCTGGTCACCCCTGGCTGTGTGGCCTGCACAGAGCTGAGGCAGGAAGGCGTTGGTAGCGTAAGACTGGACCGCAAGCCCTTATAGCTGGAGGTCGTGGGGGTGAGGTTAGGAGAGCCAGGGAGACAGGCCAAGGTCAGGATGGTGCTGAGGGTGGCAGGTTCCTGGGGGCCTCTCTGAATGGGGGATTCAGTGAGCAGTTGGTTAACACCGCAGCCCGGCTGCCCTGCAGGTGGAGAATCGGAGGAAGGACTGGAAACACGAGAGTGGAAGTAGGAAGAAACCCGGGTGTTTTTAGGTCCCTTTGCAGATGTCCATTTTACTGATGGGAAAACTGAGGCTTCGTCTCTCTGGCAGCATGAGAAGACACAGTGGAGTCTGGCCACAGAAGAACTAGCTGGTAGCGCAGAAAGGGAGCTGGGCCACCCTGAGGAACTGGTGCCAACAGCTCATGGCCCAAAGCTTTGGCGCCCCGAAAGTCAGGTACTCAGCGTTTGCCTGATGCCACATCCTCCCCTTGGCATTCTGTTCTCTCTTCTCTGTGTGCTCTGTCCCTCCTCTGAAATTGGGGTTCTGGCTGTGCCTGGGTGGTGACATCTAGATGGAAGGGCTGTTGGCTCAGCTAGTCTCTCATCAGACTGTTTGTATGTTAGAAAAATGTTGGTGACAGGGAGACCCAGTGGATAACAGAATGCAGGGGACACACTCTGCAAATAGCTGCCATCTGCGGGTTCTTCTTTGGCTGTCATACGGAACTCCACGGTGAGCAGGAGCTCTCTCCCTTCACTTCCTGGGGAAGTGCTTTGGGTCTGTTTTGAGGGAGGCATCCTGGCCTTAACCCCAGGTGTGCGTCCAGTTAGTGTGCCTGGGGCTGACCAGATTCGCGCCATTTCTCTGGAGCTTAATTTCCTTAGCTGGTGCCAGAGGGTCTGCAAGGATACGTATGAGTTTTGCAGTTTATTAATTTTGCATTAAATAATTAATAGTAAAGTTAATTGATGAATTATTCAATTTTCAGGTAAAATGGGATGATAAATATTCATAACTTATTTTATTAAGGGAATTTTCATTTCCTATGTCATTAAATCTAGATTAACTAAGGCTGATTTTAAATGAAGATTGAAAACAATTGTGCTTTGGAATTAATTTACTAAGTTAAGGTCATTGCTTTGTGAGTTTACCCCTTGCCAGAAAGTTAGGGCTCATCCTCCGGAATATGTTCTGAATTCACAGAAAACATGTTGCCATCAGTTTAGGAAAATTCCTCAGGTCTGATGGGGACTTCCCCAGGACAGGCACCTAGGTGGCTGTGGGAGTGGCTGGAGGAACGGGCAGAGCCTTGCCCCTTCCTTGGCCCCTTCCTGCCTTCTACTGAGCTTGGCTCTTGCTTTGAACTGTTTGTTGTTTGTTTGCAAATTGCAAGACAATGTATTATTAGCTCAAATCAGATGCCATGTGGGTGTAGATGCAGGTGAAGAAATGATAAGTGAATGTCCTCAAATCATGTAAAAGTAACCCTGGGTTTTCCCCGCAGAGCTCTAGGAAGTGTGCGCTGGGATTTCCTGTTAACGCTCTCAGTCAAGGGTTAAGGGCAGCCTCTGTTTTTATTTGTTTTCTATCTGATTTCTTCCAGATCTACTTTATGTTAATTTGCAAAACTGCTCAGAGTGCAGACCCACGGAGGGGTGCTGAAGGCTTTCTAGCACCCTGCGGGCGGGTTTCCGACTTGCAAATCCCCTTCTGATCTGGCATCTCAGTCCTCTCAGCCCTGCCAGTAGGTGATGCCTATGGGGAATGTGCTGAGGCCGAGGGAGAGGAGGCTGGGGAGGAGGAGGAGGAGGAGGCGGGAGAGAGGGAGGAAGGGGAAAGGGGAGAGAGCAGGTCACACTCCAGTGCTCTGTGCTGCTGCTTTCCTCCATTCATGGGTGAGAAAACAGACTCAGAGACCGCGTTGCTTGCCCAAGGTCACTCAGCTAATTAGCCGCAGGGTTGGACTAGAGCCCAGGTCTTTCTGACTCACATTCGAGTGCTTCTTTCAACTTCAGTGTCTTTCTTCGTGGTTTAAAATAATCCCGACCACCCCAAGCTGCGGCACCTGGACGGCTTCTCCACGTCACCGGTGTTCCTGGTAGTGTCCACTGGGCCTTGTTTGCTTGGAGGAAGCAGATCCCACATAAGCCTCTGCCTCGGAGGAGTGCGTGTGATCCTATCTCTTGGAGCTGCCTTCCTAAAATCATCCCTAATTGGCTTGGAAAGTGACTTCCAACAGGCAGATGGCTTCATATCTCACTTTCTGATGTGACTGGGGAGCCCCGGGATTAGATCTGGGCCGGGCGAGCAGTCTAGTTAACTTGGAGGTTCGGATTCTATTGCTGCTGTGCCGACGGAGGTGGCTGCTTCTGGGGAGGCGGTGTGAACCACCAGCAGCAGCAGCCTGCATCATCAGGGACGGGGATGGCAGGTTCAGGGAGGGGAGGGGGCACTGAAAGGTAATTCCACAACATCTAGTATTTGTCAACAAGCCTTTATTGAGTGCCCGCTGCATGCCTAGGTTTGTGTAGGCACCATGAGGTTGCAGAGGCAGGAAACAACATGGCCCCTGATCTAATTGGAGAGCCAAGTCACGCATATCTGAGATAACTGGAGACCAATTCCCAGACAGCACACGCAGCGGGCCTGGGTGTGTGTGTGTGTGTGTGTGTGTGTGTGTGTGTGTGTGCGCGCGCGCGCATGCGTGCACATACACAGAGCTGTAAGGAAGAATGCAAAGTGAGGCCAAGATCAATTGGATTCAATTGATTTCATTGGGCAAAACAGCACAGCAACATTTGTAAGGGTGAATTTTCATCAGAAAACCGTGAACTTTGGTGGTGGTGGGGGGACTGATGTGCCCTGATGAGGGACAGGAGAGACGACACTTGGACTTTTCTCATCTTTAAACCACACAGAGAGCAGATTAATTGGTGGCTTTGGCATCAACAATTATAGAGTTCTAGAGGCCTCAGGATGCAAGATGCAGTGAAATCTGGACGTCCCAGAGGGAATGGCTTCAGGAGGAGGTGCCACGCAGGTGTCTTCTCTGTGTCCCGGCTGCCGGCAGTCGGAGAGGGGATGGATAAATAGCCATGCTGACCCCACTGATCGACCAGGCGTCCTGAAGAGCTGGCTTCAAGGGCACAGCCCACCCCCATTCACCGAGTGTCTGCAGGCTCTGGAGGCTGAAGCGCCTTCCCAGGCTGGGATCTGATTTGGAAGCTGTTAGTCCCCCTGCACCCAGGCAGCTCCCAGGACCTCGGGCAGGGCATATGCAAGGTCACTCTGTGGGGTCGCTGGGATCATGCTGGCTTCTTCCTTCACTCAAGAGCCAGCTCCTCACCCAGGCACTTTGCCCCCGCCCCCTGCCCTGGGACATTCCATAGTAACTGGTCACACGAGGGAGTTTGCTACGGCTTGTCACGTCTGCTGCAGTTTCTTTCTTAGGTTTGAGCCAGTGGGTGACAACTGTGCTCAAAGGAAGGGACGGTGCGAGGGTCACCCTCAGCAGCAAGGATCAGGGGGGCCCACTCAGGTGGCACCTACCACAGTCGCGCGTCACACAGGACGGGGCAGGCCCAGAACTGAGGCTGGGCAAGGCGCTGCCCCGTTTCTGGCACTCACTCTCCTTCTCTCAAGATGGTGGCACGGGCTGTGATCCCAATGCCTCAGGAGGCTGAGCAGGAGGATCGGAATGCAGAGCCAGCCTCAGCAAAAGCGAGGTGCTAAGCAGCTCAGTGAGACCCTGTCTCTAAAGAAAATACAAGATAGGGCCGGGAATGGGGCTCAGTGGTGGAGGGCCCTGAGTTCAATCCCTGGTATCCCACCCCCCAAAAAAGGCTGGGTTGGATTCATGGTGGAAAGGTGATGTGGCTCCCATAAATGCTCAGGGTAGACCTCCCTAACCATGACACACTCTTTCTATGGGCTGGATTCAGAAGCCCTAGCCAGGCGCTCTGGCCCCACCTGTATTCCTAGCTACTTGGGAGGCTGAGACAGGAGGATTGCAAGTTTGAGGCCAGCCTGGGCAACATTAGGAGAGCCTGTCTCAAAATAAAATAAAAAGGGCTGGGAATATAGTTCAGTGGTGAAGCACCCCTGGGTTCAATCCCCACTACTAAAACAAAATGAAAACCTTCCTAACATGGCTCTTGATTGGACAGCACTGGGGTCAAAGTCCCTTTGTCATCCTGTGTGGTCTGTGTTTACCGTGCCCCAGACCAGGAGTCAGATGCTATCATCAAAAAGGGTTCCATCATCCCCATGCCTGCCAGGGCGGGAAGGCTGAGTCCTCTGTGTTTGGAGACTGTGTGGCCCACACAGTTGGGGACAGTTCTATAGCCTAGCCATGTCCTTCTCAGATAGAACCTGGCCTCCAGATGGGTGACTTAGAGGGGTGACAGCTGGGTCTGAAGCCCAGTGTGGGGTGGGCTTGACGGGGCATTTTTATTGGTGGGTGGGGGTGGGCTTAGCCCCACATCTTCTGTTTGGCTCCTCTGGGGCAGACGTGGCCTGTGACACTCTTGCCTCTGGTGGGCTAGAGAGGGGCACAGGTCCTTCTGGAAAGGAGCTCGAGATGGCTGGGCGTTCCTGCATCCAGCTTACCTGACTTTCAGGTGGTTCATTCGGTCCCTTCTGGGTAGCGCTCTGGGGCTCCAGGTGATGGCTTAATTTGCCTGTGGAATCTTGATACCACCCAGGCACTGGTTTCCAGTCGCTGCTGGGGGCGTCCTGTTAACAAGGAGCAGGATGCATTTTCTGGGCCGTGTAACCTTTATCCCAGCCCATTAGGATTTTCGGCCCCCACCCCAGTTTCTTTTCCTGGAGGGCTGGCGTGCTCAGAGGCAGTCTAATAGACATCGATTTGCAATGATTTTTAGCCACTGTGCTTCAGGAGAGTCGAGGAGCCCATAATTAATCCTCACAACAGCTCATCCCTTTTGTTTGAAAATGACCTAGTAGCTGAATCGCTCCAGCAGGCCGGGCCAGCCTGACCCAGTTCAGCTCCTTGCCTTCTGTGGCTTCATTCAAACGAGTCGGCTATGAATTATTCAGTCCTGCTGCAGGGGACCGTGGGGCCCCTGTTGTAATAGTCAATCAGCAGCCGGGAGGACAGCGTCACTTTCACAGACAGGGCTGCACGCTGAGAGGCAGATGAGTGAGTGTTCTTCGAAGTCGGGTTGGACCCTGCCTTTTCACGGAAGCTGGCCGCCCTCTGATCTCAGAAGGACGGTACTGCTGCTGAGGCTTGTCCATGATCTCTGAGGCCTGGTCCTCTTCCTGAGCCCACAGAAAGCGACCTCCTGGCCCCTCCCAGCGTGGGACTCCTGAGGGACCCCCATTCCTGTTTCCTCGGAAGCAAGTCCCGGGCGTGAGGGGGTTGCAGCAACTCCACCTACTAGCTTAGGGTTCTGTATGCCCACGAGTGGAGTCTTGTGGCCCCAAACCACAGAGCAGCAGGGCTCACTCCTTCTGGGGGACCAGAGGAGAATCCTCCCCTTCTTTGTCCAGCTGCTGGAGGCCACCCACCTTCCTGGCTCCTGACACTTCCTCCATCTTAAGAGCCAGCCCTGCAGAATCTCTCTGTCTCCCACCCCTGCCTCTGTCCTCCTTTAAATCACTTTTCAAGTGATTTAACTGGGCCCATCTGGATAATCCAGAATCACCTCCCAGCTTAAGATCAGCAGTTTACAATCTTAACTCAGCCTGCCACCTTAATTCCCCTCTGCCATGTGACCTAACATACAGGTTCCCTGGATTAGGACGTGGCCATCTTTGGTTTTATGGAAATTTCTATTGAGAAGAAACTCCCAAGGGCTTCCCTGAGCAGGCAGTCTGGTCTAATTTAAGAATTAAGCCCATCTTATTTCTGCTGTCTGTGCCAGGAGAATGATGTTGACTTGGGATAGCAGGTGTACGGGGACAGTCGCTTCACCTCTCTGAGCCCACGAGATGGTTCATGAATACCTGCCGGCCGCCGTGAAGGGGGATGGGGTAGCATGAGGAAGGGGGTGGCATCAGGAAGCAGCCCTCACGTGGTACGGCTATTGCGTCCCTCTGTCTTCAGGCGACTGTGGCACCTCTCTGGTGGGAGGTGGCTTCCTCTTACTGGTGCCTTAGCTGGAGCCTATGTGGGGGAGGCTGGGGGTTGCTTGTGGTATCCGGGTGGCGTGGAAGCAGGTGTATTTGGTGCAGAACAGAGCCCTTGGCTGCTGGGCTGGTCCCTGGGCTGGTCCCTTGATGGCTCTCACATCTGGCTTCCTTCAAACCCATTTACTTACATCTAGGGTATTGCGCCACGTGTCCACAAGGGACACTGACTGACCAGGCTGACCTTTTCCTGTGCCTTCGTCAAGGTTTCTATAGATGATCTTGATAATTTCCACCTCTTGATCAGTCTCTTAGACCGCTTACAGAGTTTGGCCAGAGCACCCTGATTTTTCTTGCTGTAACTGGTGAAGGTTGAGATCACCTTCCGCTTTAGCAGTCAGAGATGAAGACTTCAGTGACCCGATTACCTGACTGATAGTAGCCGAGCTGAAAGCTGAGCCCAGATCTGAGCGCCTTTCTGTCTGGGTTCTAGATCCTTCTTCCATAAGTACCCAGCAGATGTACTGGCTTTCGATAAGCCGACCTCCTTGCCCCTCTGTCCCTTTCCCTTTGTGGTGGCACATTCTGGAGGGTGGCTTTCCTACTTGCTCACTTTTGATCTTGACACATGAAGGGCCGAGGTCACAGCCTCGGGGAGGCGAGTCTCCCCGTTGGCTGCAGGGTTTCTCTGGGCTCCAGGTCGCTAGGGCTCTTTTCCACCGCTCTCATGTGACCCAGGGACTTTGTTGACCTTCTCCACTTTCCAGACCTCACTTCCTGCATTGGGGGGCAGCTTTGCTTTGTGGGCTGTGCAGTGGAATGTGTCAATGCTCCTGCCTCCTCGTCAGTGCCAGCCCTCCCGGCCAGCCTCACGACCTCCTCTCTGCAGCCAGTCTCTTCTGGTCCTTGCACACTGGGCTCCCAGCTCACCCCAGAGAGCTGGTTTAGCATCAGTGCAAGAAGCAGCAGCTTGCTGAATTGCAGCGTGTGCAGATGAATTATTCAGTGAAACCCAGTCTGACTTTATTAAGCCTGGAATCATCCTTCTCTGTCAGAGGCACAGACAGAGGCTGGGTCAGGCCACGGGCCTCCCAGGGCCTGAGGATGGTGGCTGGACGAGGGCTGAGGCCCCCCCCCCCCCGGGCTCCAGTGGGCTGCAGTGAATGCCCTTGGCCTCGTGCCTGTGTGGTCCTTCAAGCGGATGGGGCCAGAGGGCAAGAGAGCAGTGGGAAGAGGAGCGAGGGAGGCTCCCGGGGGAGAAGGGTGGTCTCCACTCAGCCCCACTGGCCCAGAGAGGATCTGGGGCCAGAGTGCTCAGGCAGGATGCCCAGGACCACCCTGAGAGGAAGGAAGGACTCAGGCGAGACCTCCCCCACAGACAGGCCAGGGCAGCACATATTTATTCATGATATTTAACATCATAATAAAGTTAAAGAGTTTGTGGCATTTTAAATGCCTTACAGATTAATTTATATTCTAACATGGTAACGAGGAAGCGGCTTTTGTCCAAGAGGTGAGATATGCAAAAATAACCTTTAAGTTTCTCATAATTAACCTTTAATGGGATTCTCGCACTTCAGCAATATATTTTATGCTTCAAAACTGCAACAAACAGAAGGCACTGCGTGTTCCCTGCATCGAGAGCCAGCCATGTGAGGCTACTTTGACGTAGGCGCTTTGGCCCCTCCATCTTTTGGTCCAAGTTCACTTGGGAGGGTAAAGGAGCGATCGACACGGGGCCCTGGGCCACACCAGCCTGTCTTTTGATCCATCCACAAGCCACAGCTTCTGATTCTTCCGGGCACGTCCTCCCTCTTCTCAGCCCCTCCAGCCACAGCAGGGTGACTCTTCGTCAGAGTCCTCTTTAGATGATTCTGCAGAGTGCCCAGCAAGGGCCAGGGCTCTGCCCCACCTTCCTAGTAGGGGCTGCAGATACCCAGACCACAGCGACAGAAACCAGGACAGACGGTGCCACCGCTCTATTCCAGGTGTCCTCTGTATTTGGTCAGGGCTCTCCAGGAAAAAAACAAGTGTGTGTGTGTGTGTGTGTGTGTGTCAATATGTGTGTGTATGTGTGTGAATTGTGTCAGTGTGTGTATATGTCAATGTGTGTGTGTGTCAATGTGTGTGTATGTCAATGTGTGTGTGAATGTGTGTGTGTCAATGTGTGTGTGTGTCAATGTGTGTGTGTGAATGTGTGTGTGTCAATGTGTGTGTCAATGTGTGTGTGTCAATGTGTGTGTGAATGTGTGTGTGTGAATGTGTGTGTGTCAATGTGTGTGTGTCAATGTGTGTGTATGTCAGTGTGTGTGTGTCAATGTGTGTGTGTGTCAATGTGTGTGTGAATGTGTGTGTGAATGTGTGTGTCAATGTGTGTGTGTCAATGTGTGTGTGTGTCAATGTGTGCGTGAGTGTGTACACATATACCTACAGAGAGAAACCTATAAGAAACGCTCACACCCTGTGGAGGCCAGGATCCCCAGGTCTGAGTTAGCAGGTGGAGACCCAGGAGAGCGGTGGCTGGAGGCCTGGGGGCAGGGAGCTCACGGCTCCAGCCCGAAGCCGGAGGCTGAGACTCGGGAGAAGCCGACTTCAGTCTGGTCTGCTACAGTTTCAAGGGCCTCCTGAAGTCCCTGTGTGAAGGCGTGTTTCCCAGCTGGTGCTCCTGAGGTGGTGGGATCTGTAAGAGATGGCGCCTGGTGGAGGCCTTCTGGTCACTGGGGTGTGTCCTTGAAGGGGATGGTGAGACCTCAGCCCCCTCCTATTTCTCTGGTTTTGCATCTTGGCCATGAGGTGAGCAAGCTCATTCTGCCGTCTGCTTCCCACCATGAAGTGCAGCCTCAGCACAGGCCCAAAGCAACAGGGCCAACAGCCCCTGGGCTGAAACCTCCCAAACTGCGAACCAAATTAACCTTTTCTCTTTGTAAGTTGATGATCTAAGGTGTTTGTTATAGTGACAGAAAGCAGCCCACACAGAATCCAAATGCCAAAAGAAGCTCAATCTCCCCACTCCAGGAGGCCAGACAGGAGGGGTCCCTTTTACTCATGAAGATGAGCCTTTCTGTTCTATTCAGGCCCTCAACTGTTTAGACAGGGCCCACCCACATTAGGGAGGAACTTCTGCCTGACTCAGTCTACCAACCCAAATGTTAATCTCATCCAGGCAGATGGTCTTCCTTGATGTGGGTGGGCCCTGTCTAATCAGAACACAAAGGTTAAGAATCTTAGCTTGGAGCCTGTTGATGGGTGTTGACTGTTCAATTTTATGATGCAGAGTCTGGGTGTTTTAATCTTCCTTAGCATGGGCCTGCTGTTGGGGGTAAGTTTCATCTTTTTTTTTTTTTTTCAAGTTGCCTTGTAGCAACATCTTCCTCTAATTTTTTTCTTTCTTTCTTTCTTTTTTTTTTTTTTTTTTTGTTTCTGATACTGGAGATTGCACTCAGGGGTGCTCAACCACTGAGCCACATCCCCAGCCCTATTTTGTATTTTACTTAGAGACAGGGTCTCACTGAGTTGCTCAGTGCCTCGCCCTTGCTGAGGCTGGTTTTGCATTAGTGATCCTCCTGCCTCAGCCTCCGAGTTTCTAGGATTACAGGCGTGTGCCACTGCTCCCAGCCCTTTCTCTAATTTCTAGTTTAAATTTCTTCAAAGTGGAGGGAAGACTTAAAGTCGTCTGTGAGGCAGCCAAAGCACAAGGTCCTTCTCAAGCTTGTCCCCTGGTGTTGTAGAATTAAATCCTTCCCCTCTAACTGGGCAGCACTCTTTCGGCAGCTCACTTTTATGGAGTCTTTCTAAGTAGTTGACTTAGTTTTTGTAGAAACATTTATCCTTTTTATACTCCTGTTCATTATTCAAAACATTACTTAATTTATGTGATTACAATAAAAAGTTCATCAGTGTGAACAGGTTTGGGAAGGACCTGGCAGACTCTTGGTTCAGGCAGAGCTCCTGGGTGGAGAGGACGCGGTGGCACCCTGGGGAGCGATGGCGCTCGGAGGACTGGGCAGGTTCAGGGGAAGGCGGCTGCTGCATCGTGGCATTGCTGCCATCATGCATCATGGCTGGTTTCCTGCTGCCAAGGGTTAAACCACCCAACTGCTGAGCCACCTCCTGAACGTGTAAAATAGGCCCTCTGGCGAGCCCAGTGGATGCCAGGTACCGGCCTCGTACACTCCAATGTGAGCACGGTAAAGGGAGGCCAGGTCAGGGCTTTTGCTGTTCTTGCTAACCAGCTAGCTCAGCCCTGATTTGCCTCACGGCCACCAGATCCGCCCCCTTAGCACTTGTTAATCCCACGGGGTGGAGGTCCCCTGGGCCCACCTCCATCCTCCAGCCACCCCTCCCCTGTCCTGGAGGCCCTTGTGCTGCCATTCTGCCATCAGGATCTGTACCCAGCCTGCCCAGTGACCCTGGAACTTTTCTGGCTTTTTACTCTTTCTATAACTTCTCCGTTCTGCATCTCAGGCCCTGGGACCCAGGGGGCCTTGGGCTGCCTAACTTAATCAGCATTTCCAGCCCAAGTGTGGGCTTCAAGGGCTTCAAGGGCTTCATGACCTCCACCTGCGCGTGGCGCTGACTCCTGGGGTCTTCCAGGTCTCACAGCCTCCTGCCTGTGGTTCTCTCTATCCGTGGCACAGCCACCCTGTGTGGGGCAGTGTTTTCTGGATCCCTTTACTCTTCTTGCTGTCACTCAGGGGTACTGACAGAACCAGGAGCAAGGTGGGTCGGAACGAGAGCCCACGTTCTCAGCATCCTGTGGTGTCTGAGCTTTGATGCTTTTGAGTTGACTCA
Source organism: Spermophilus citellus (assembly GCF_964194105.1). Classification (NCBI taxonomy): domain Eukaryota; kingdom Metazoa; phylum Chordata; class Mammalia; order Rodentia; family Sciuridae; genus Spermophilus; species Spermophilus citellus. Next base: position 134,974,401 of record NC_138191.1, on the reverse strand, counting down.
AAGGTGGTTTTTGGAGTCAGGAATGTTCACGACTGTGTTTCTGCACATTATTTGAAGTTTTTCATTGTTAAAAACTGCGTGTCCCAGTGTGTGAGATGAGTAGCACTTCCCTCGCCTGTGCAAACACGAATGAAACATCACAAGTGGGGAACAGGCCTTGGTGGCCCAGTGTTCCTGTGCTGGGGTGAGGAGGGGACCGTGGCTGAAGGAAGGGGACACCAGGGAGAGCTTGCTGTCAGACTCAAGGACAGAGGAGTGGAAATGCGTGTTTGCCAGGAGTTGAGCAGACTTGCAGCGATCTTTATGCTGAAGTGGGGTGGGTATGGCGTGTGTAGTGAGAGTTTATCCCTGTGTGGACTGAGAAGTGTTCGCTAAGCTAGGAACTCCTGTATTTCCCAGACTCCTACGCGCTTGGCCCGAAGCCTGGGGTCTGAGTGCAGGGGCTGCCTGACTTCACAGAGCTCTGAAAGGCCCCTGAGGTCAGTTCACATTTCAGAAATAAAGGATGAAGTGCTCCTTGTGTTCTCTGAAGACTTCTAGCACTTGAAATGACTCCCGTGGTGCCGTCTCCCCCTAAACCAACCAAGAGCTGCCGTGGCCCTGCTGAAATGCTGTCCTGCTGTGGTTTGCGCTGGGACCAGGGGAAACCCAAGGAGGAAGGCCAGGGAAAGCTGGTGGGACGAAATGAGCTTCACACAGGAGCCGCACAGACCACGAGAGACTGTACCTCCGAGTCCCAGCTCTTCTTTCCCCCGCACACACTCAGGAAACGGCTGGCAATTAACTGAGGCAGGGCACCATTTTCACCTCTGCCAAGTTCGAGTCCTGGAGCATTAACACAGATGAACCTGGAGCCCAAGGCAGAGGGGAAGAAGCTCCAAACTGGCTAGACAGACGGCTGGGCTGGATGGCCTTCTGGCCTGGTCACCCGGTGCAGCGGGCAGCTGGATCTGCAGCATGAGCCCCTCACACAGGCCAGGCAGTCCTGAATCCCTACCTTGGAAAGTCAGGGGATTTGATGCAAAATACCACAGTAATGAAGATACAGAGGCCAGGAAGTGAGGGATTGCAGCCTGTCCCCCGGAGTTCCATGGCAGGATTGAGCTGTGCATAAATGATGTGTGCGACTTTTTCTCAATGCTGTCAAGAATGGTCCCTGCCAGTGTCACCCTGATGCGCAGGAGAGAGGCTGGTTTCTTACTTCCTGCCCACAGGAAGTTAGTGCTGGGCTCCTTCAGGAACCCTGTGAGGAAGCTGGAGGTAAAAAATGCTAAGCTTTGACCAGTGGCCTCATTTAATCCTTGTGACTACCCCAAGACAGGTGCCATACTTTTGGCCATTTCACAGATGGGGAAACAGAGGCCCAATGACACTGAGTGACTGGCATTTAGAGGTCACACAGATTGTACATGGTAGAAGAGGGCCAGAACCCAGACCTGTTGTCTCCTGTTGGTTATCCATCACTGTGTGGGCTTAAAACAACACCCATGTACGACCTGAGTGTCTGAGGGTCAGGAGTCCAGGCTCAGGCCTGCCCCTGGCCTCTGCTGCAGGGTCTCTCGAGGCTGCACACCAGATGTCTCCTGGCAAGGCTGGGCAGCCACGGGGTCTGCTTCCCTACGCTTGTAACTGTTGGCGGGCCTCAGGCCCCTGCTGGCTGTGGGTGGAGGCTGCTCTCAGCTCCTGGACAGCTGGGCCTCTGCAGGAGCCAGGAAGACAGAAGTCACACTCCTGTGCAAACTAGTCATGCAAGGGACACCCCACCACCTTTGCTGTCAGATGCTAAGTACACACTGCTCATGTGCAAAGGGAGGCACGAATACTGGGAGCCGGGGCAACTGAGCTGGGGAAACACTGGAGTCTACCCACCCCTGACTCCAAGGCCCAGGCTCGGGCTTGCTGCCTCCCAACTTGACGACGGCTTGGGAACCCCCCATAGGGGACGAGAGGTTTGCCTGGACAGTCTGCTTTAAGGTGCTGAGTCTCCATGGTTCCCAACATTTCTAATGCTATTGGGATAGAATTAAAATCACAGAGCTGCACTTTCGATCCCTGTGTGAGATACAATATTATACATTTCATGAACGCATCTTTCAAAGAAAGTGAGTCTGCTTCCAGGAGAGGATGAGGGCAAAGGCTGGCTTGCAGAAGAAGCACTGAGCAAAGCCATCGGCACTGCCGGTGGTGTGGAGCATCCAGACGGCCTCCCCAGGGCCCGGGCCCATACCTGGAGGAAAAGGAAGTCCTCCGAGCCGAGTCAAGCACAGTGACCAGAGTCGAGACCGTGCGAGGAAAGACCTTGGTGTGCCTCAGCACATGTAGTCACCTGGCTTTGCACCAGGGCCTTTAGGTGGAGAACAACACGAGCTCTGTGTGCAGCTTAAAGCCCCACTGGGTCCTGCAGAGCACCTCGATGCACACTGCAGAGTTGGAAGGATGACAAGCCACAAGTCCTGACACGCAGTGGTCACAGTAGCCGGAGTCTGCTCGGCAGGGGGGTGCTCTGGCTCGAGGGAGGTTCTTGGGCTGGAGGACAGCAGCACGTGCTCCCACAGAAACAGCCAGCCATGAAACAATCAGAGAATTCTTAGGGACTTGTCTGTAGATTATGGGTGGAAATTGAACCTAACAGGAAAGCCAGGACAGTTGGCCCTTAACTCGCTCTCTCTGACAATTCTGAAGTCCTGACGGGTCACAGAATGAGCAAGGCACTGTCCTGCCCTTCTGTTCTCCTCGCTGGGGTGGGGCCTACCTTGGGTAGGTTCCCTGCCCCGGTTGGTGGAGCTGAGACTCTGTGAGCGACCCTGTGTTTCCCAGGTCTTGGGGAGGTTTGGGGACAAAGGTGAAAGGCTGGGCCCTCCAGAAAGGCACTGCTTGCCCTTCTGTCCCTCTCTGATGTCACCTTCTCCTGGGGGCTCCCACAGTTGTCAGCTGCTCGCCTGGCTCCTCAGGACCGCCCAGGGGAAGGGCCCGGGGAGCACCAGCCTGGCGGCTCTGGAGCCCTTCCTGGAAAAGCCGAGGTGTGCTGGGCTGTGAGTGGCCCAGGCAGTGAGCACCTCGGGCTCCCCCACTAGGAGAGTGGCTCAGGACCGTCCTCTTGCTCTTGTCTAAGTCAGCTTTCAGGAAAGCGTGTGTGTGTGGCGGAGGGGCACTGATGGACACTCAGGGTCCTCTGTTCTGAGCATGTTCCAAGTCTGAGGCTGGACGAGGCAGCTCGGACCTGCCTCTCCCTGGGGCTGTCCTGGTGCAGAAGCCAGAGCATGGCCACCCTCCCTGCCCACGCTTGCCGGGTCCCTCTGCTGTTCTCTCCTGCTGGACGGGACAGTGGCCCTGCTGGTCTGCCTTCAATCCGTGGCACGGCAGCTCCTGTCTGCGGCCCCAGCCCTGCATGGTGGTTTCCCTGAGATTTTCTGAAGCAGGTGCCCGAAGCCCCACAGCTCAGTCTTAAACTGTAGACTTCTGGTCTCACAAGAAATCTCTGGAGGCCAGAAGTCTGGTTCCTTCTGTGGACTGACAGGGTAGAAGCCGCGCCTTGCCTCTTTCCCAGCTGTGACCTCAGGTATTCCCTGGCTGGTAGATGACCGCCTTCTCCCTGTGTCTCCATGCACAGCGTCCCTCAGAATGTGCCTGTCCCTTTGTTCAAATCTCTCCTTTTTATAAGAACGTCAATCATCTTGCTTTAGGCCCAGTCTGTTGACCTCACCCGATCGTCTGCAAAGACCCCACTCCCGACTGTCATATTCACAGGTGGTGGGGACGAGGCCTCAACATCTTTTGGGCTCACAGCTTCCCCCTGCTCCCTGCCCCTTCCCAGGTGAGTCTCTGCCGCTTCCCATCACCCAGGCTCTGTCCGGTCCTCCCTGCTCTGGAAAAGCCTGGGCTGCCCAGCTGGCCCCTGGGCCCTTCTTCACTCCCAATTCCTTCCTCAGGGAGGCCCTCTCTGGATCCCCACCTAGTGTGGAGAGCCCTGCCATCCCTCCCACAGCCCTCGGAATTCTCCTTTGGGACACTCACTCCGGGGTGCCTCCTCCTGGGACCTACCATTCACTGAAGGGTCCCTTTGGTAATGCAGTGACAACCTAGGCCTTGAAGTTAGGAGCTGGTAGTGTTGTGTCCAAAGCTCAGGGCACCTGGGGGAGTGACCATGGGCATTTTTAGACAGGTGTCTCAGAGGTCAGCCCAAGGGGTGAATTCAGCAGTGAACCACGAAAATATCCAGCCCCCGCCACCCTGGTGCTTCTCACCTGCAGGGGTGTGTGTGTGTGTGTGTGTGTGTGTGTGTGTGTGAGTGTGCTGGGATTGAACCAGGCCTCGCTCATGCTAAGTGCATGCTCTACCACTGACCTATACCCCAGCCCTAGGGATGCCCCAAGTGGAGTCCTAAGGAAGTCCTTCTTCCACTTGAATTAGCATGGAAGGTCGTCACTGTTGATGTGGAGTCAGCAGTGAGAATCAGTCTCTGACCACTTAGGTGGGGCTGCCCCCACCAGGTCACTCTCTGCCAGGTCATCCCCGGGGACACTGGGAGGTCTCATGGTTCTAAGGGAGCTGGCCATTCATTAATTGAGTCTCATTGGAGTTGAGAGAGCCTTTCCTGTGTCCCAGGCACCATGCTGTGTGAAGAGTGTACAGGAGTGGGTAGGACCAGAGTGGTGGCCACCACCTGTGGCCTGCATTCAAGGTTTGCACAGAGTCATGGTGGGCAGCACACATGATGGCCACTTACCTATCCATGCACACCCAAGAAACACCTCCTGGAGACGTGACATGTAAGCTGACATCCCAAGGAGGAGTGGGAATTAGCCTGGCCAGTGGGAAGGGGGTGGGGAAGGGGGTTTCAGGTGGGGACAGCATTGCCAAGGTCAGGTGGCCAGAGCCAGCCTGGGATGGTGAGGAGCTGAGCAGGTCAGCAGGACCAGAGCAGAGGGCTGGAGGGGGCTGGAAGTGTCGGGGGAGCAGGTCCCAGAGGCCTCCTGGGTCATGCCTGAGGAATCTGGGCTGAGGCGAAGCCAGGGTGTGGCGGAGCCCAGGGATCCCCTAGGAACCAGACCAATGTCTGTCTGTCTACCGTGGCCGCTTCACACTGGACGGCTTTGTGCAGGCTCCCCATCTCCTCCTCCTGCTCCTCCCCCTGATTTGATCTGCCACTGGCTCTGTTCAGCAGCTAATGACACAGAGTGGTGTTTAATTCTGAACTCTGCAAACTTGAAAGATTAAATAATGGATCTTGTGATCTGCTGAGCTCTTTCCAGGATAGAATGATAAGATGTCAATTGGAAAAATTTAAATATTGATGAATTTTAACTTTTGTATTGATTGAGCAGTGACATATTTTGAATAATGATTCACATTAAAATTACAAGGATTCATATTGATCATGCAGTATCTGGCTATTAAAATGAGAAAGTAATCCTTAGAATTTAGAAAGCTTTTAATCATTTCATTCTCCTAAACTGAAGATCCAACTCACGCGTGGCTGGCAGCACCTGTTTGAGTTCTCTGTGCTCCTCAGGGCTACTGCGCCTTCAGAGGGCTGGGTGGTCTGGGGACAAAGTGACCGACCTGGCAGATGTGGGGTATCCCAGGGAAATTCTCAGACCTCTCTGCTCTTCCTGTTGCCTGTGGCTTCAGGGGCAAAGAAAAGGCTAGACAAAGTTTGGGGCTGGCCACGTTTCATGCTTGTGCTGAGCATGAAGCTGCAGCCTCAGGATCTGACACAGAAGCACTGAGCAGCTGAGGCCTGGGGATGCGCTCGTGGTCCTTGAACTTACCTTTACCCTCCCTGCCAGGACTTGGGACCATGTTGTCCTCGAGTTTCCAGGCTGTCTCCTTACCATATGGGTACCATTCTTCTTCACTTGTGGCTTTGGACATTTCCCCAGGGCTCTCAGGAGGCTCAAGAATTAGGCAATTAATCAGAACAGAGCAGTCATTGCTGGTGCCCATTGTGAGCCACCCACTTTGCCAAATGCTTGTGTTCATTCATCGTTCGCTCATCCCGCACGTTATGTGTTGGACTTTGACTCTGTGCCAAGCAGGCACCATGGCTGCCCTGGGGGACTGGAGCCTGGAAGGGAGGGAGACGCAGACCAGGGAGAACAGCGGAGACTGCATGTGGCTCCGTGAACTCCACGTGTGATGACCCCACACAGGACACATGCAAGGGGACAGTCTCATCTGGGGGGCCCAGCAGAAAGGCCTAGGCCTGTATGGAGACAGTCCTGCCTGCATGCTGGCTCTTTACTGTGTCTGGGACCTAACAGGAACACAGTTCTTCATTCTGACAGGAAACAGCAAGAGCAGCCCAAACTGTGCAAACCAGTGGTTTGTGCCATGCACCTGTTTTCCTTCCTGGATCCTGGTGCACGTGCTAAGCCTGGGCAGCCTCCATGACCACCCTCTGCCCCATACAATCCTTGAGTGCTGGGCCCCCGACAGGCTTCCCTCATAGACAGCACCTTGGGAGATGCTGCCACCTGCCTTTGGAGGGTCACAGTGTGTCCCGTGCAACTCTGCTGGGAGAGGACCCGCGGGAGCTGTGGCCTGGTCTCCTTGGTCTTTCCCATGGGCCCTCTTCCTTTGCTGATTTTGCTGTGTGTCTTTCATGTAATAAATCCTAGCCATGGGTAGGACCATAGGCTGGACCTGGGAGTCACTGAGCCTGGGGATGGTCTTGAGTTCTCTAGACACAGGTGGTCAACAAAGGCCTCCCTGATAAGGTGGCATTTAGCTGAGACCTTAGGAACTAAGGGTGAGGCACAAGATGTGAGGAAGCTTCCTAGCAGACCTGAGAGCTTGTGCAGAGGCCCTGAGGCAGTCACTGAAACAGGACAGGGTGGCCCGGGTGTTGGTCTGGAGGATGCACATGAGGGGAGGTGGCCTCAGAAAGACCGAAGAGGCCCGGCATGTTGGACCTTCTGGCCACAGTGAAGAATTTGGACTTAACTTTATTTCTAACTTTTTACAGTAACCTTACAAAATAGAAAGATTTGCCTCATTTTAAAACATGAATAAAATAAGGTCACTTGCCTGAGCTCTCATGGTTAGTGCATGGCAGGCTTTGCCACAGATTAGGCCACCTGACTTCCAGAAAGCCTGGGTTCTGTCCAGCGTCCTTGGTACAGACAAAGGCAGTGTTTGAGCCTCCTGAGCAAGGCCACGGAGAGCACCCGGTGGGTGCTGTCTTTCCCCTCTTCCCCTCTGCACCTGCTAACTCTCCAGGCTCACTGCCCCCCCACCCCGAGGCCTCGTGCACTCCCTGGGGGAGGTGTGCAGGTCATCTCTGTTGGCGTCCTCATTGAATGGGGCTTTTACTTGGGGAAATGGATTTCCTTCATTTGTGCCTCAGTGGGGCTGTGGTGGTAGGTCTGTGCTTAACTTATAAGAAATCCCCACTCGGTTTCCCCAGCGGGTTGTGTTATTTGACATTCCATGAACTGCATATGAGGAGGCCTATTCTCCACCTCTCCCCAGCCCTGGGCCTGGCCAGCTTAATTTTTTCAAATGCTTAGCTAATCCAGGGATAGAGTAGCTGTGTCCCTAGTGACGATGGTGTGGATAGTTTTCATGTGCCTATTGCTGCCCATACCTGTTATGATGAAGTGTCTTCAAATCTTTGCCTATTTAAAAAACTGGATTGTGTTTCTGTTATTGAATTGCAAGAGTTCTTTGGGATATTCTTCATTGGTTATGTTTATGGATATTTTTCTTAATCTGTTTCTTGCTCTTTCATTTTTGTAGCAGGTCATTTGAAGAGAAAACATTTCAAACTTTGATAAAGTAAAATTTGTTGACTGTTTCTTTCATGGTTCCTGCTTTTTGTGTCATATTTAAGAAAGCTTTGTCATTCCAATTTTAGAAAATATGCTGCTGAATGGAGCACAAAGAAATCTTTGTCAAGCCTGACATCATTAACATTTTCTCTCCTGTTTAAACTTCTGGAAGTTTGTTGGCTTGCCTCTTGTAATTAGATCTATTATCACTTCAAGTTAGTTTTTGCATGTGATGTGAGATAAAGGTCAATTTTCTTTTTCTTACGTGGCTACCTGATTGTTTCAGCACCATTTGTTGAAATGATTATCCTTTTCCCGTTGCATTGTTGGTTCCTTCACTGAAGATCAACCGGTGATGTATGTGTGAGTCTTTTCTAATCTCTTCTCCTGCCTCATTTTTATGTGTCCATATTTATGCCCAAACCACACTTTATTAGTGTAGCTTTACAAAGTGTCTTTAAATATGAGAGGGTAAATATTCCAATTTTTTTTCCTTATCAACATTATTTTGGCTTTTCTAAGTCATTGTACATATACATTTTAGAATCAGCCTATCCATTCCTGTAAAAATTTCTTCAAAATCCCTATGGGATATTGATTACGATTACATTGACTACCTTGATAAGTTTGAAGAAAACTGACTTCTTAATAATATTGTTTTCTATTCCATGAACATGGTATATATCTCTATTATTTATTTATTTATTTTAAAAATATCTTTTAGCTGTGTTTTATAGTTTAGCATGCAGTTTTTGTACATATTTTGGTTAAACACCTGTGTTTAATATTTTTCATGCTATTACAAATGGCATTTAAGATTTGTCAATTTTCCATTGTTGATGCAAGCATGTAGAAATTCAGCTTATTTTTACATATTGACTTTGTATTTAGAAAACTTATTAAACCCACCTATTAGTTCTATTAACTTGTTAATTGGTTGTGTAGAATTTGATGTCTAAACAATCATATCATCTGTGTATAAGACAATTTTATTCTTTCTTTCCGATTTGTATACTTTCTATTTTCTTCTTCTTGGCTTACCCACTTGCTGCAACCTCCAGTCAAAAGAAATGGTAAAGTGTAAATCTCTGCTGTATTCCTGACGTTCAGGGGAAAATTTAGTCTCTAGCCAATAAGTGTCATGCTAATTGTGCATTTTGTATAGCTGTCTCTTATCAGGTTGAAGATTTCTGTTTCTAGTTTTCTGAGAGTATTTTTCAGGGGGTCACTTTTAATTTTGACATAATTTTTGACTCTCAAGAAGTAAAAATAGCTCTGTGTATCCTTCATCCAACTTCCTCCAATAATATATTTAAAAATATTACTGAAACCAGGCAACTGGCATTGACACAGCATCATCAGCAAGACCGTTGACCCTTAGCTGAATTCTGCTGTGATTTTTTATCATGGACATATATTGACTTTTGTCAAGTGCTTCTTATGAACCTTCTGAGTTTGGCATGAGATTTTTATTTTTTAGTGTGTTAATAGGTGAATTACCTAATCAATCTTCAAACTTTAAACCAACCTTTTACTTGGCCATGATCCATGGTTATTTTATCGAAGGCTGTATTTGATTTGCTTGTGTTTTAAGAAGGACTTTGGCCTGCATATTTGAGGACTGTTTGTTCTCTGCTTTCTTTGCTTATGCTCTCTTTGTCTGGCTCTAGAACTGGAGTAAAGCTCATTCATAAAATTAATAGGGAAATCTTCCTCCTCTCCGTATTCTAGAAGAGTTTGTGTTATGTTCTTCTTAAACATTTGGGGGTTCTGAGCTTGGCCTTTTCTTTGTGGGTCAAGTTCTTAACTGCACATTTAACTTCTTGGATGGGTAAAGGCCTGTCTGAGTTATCTGTGTCTTTATGAGAGAGTTTAGTGCTTTGTGTCCTTTAAGGAGGTGTCTGTTTCTTCTCAGGCATCAACACGTTGTTATGAAGCTATTCATCATCTTTCCTATTAGGCACCCAGGTCTGAGGGGCCTGAGCAATGTACCCTCTCATTCCTGGTGCAGGGACTTGTGTGTTCTCTCTTTTCCTGACCAGTTTGTAGAGGTTTCTCCATGTTATTGTCCTTCTTAAAAAGCCACATTTAAATTTCTTGATGATTCTCTCAGGCATCACTGTCCCATACTGTTAGTGTGAAAACTGTTATTTCACAGATTTTCAAGAGTTCCCTAAGGTAGGAGGTCATTTCAGGCCTTGGCACTGGGTCGTGGCTCCTGCGTGTTCAAGGACATGCAGGGCTTCTGGAGGGAGCTGGAGGGCTGCCGGACGCTCCGCCTCAGGCCCTCTCCGGCACACTCTTGGCTCGACGTCATCCAGAGGCCGTGCAGGTGTCTTCCTTGCTCCTGGTTGAACTTGCATGCCACCGTCCCCACCGTCATCCCTCTTCCCTGAAAAGTCCTCTGTTCCTTTGTGCTTCCTGCCTTCAGGCTCCCTGCGGGCGCCTCTCTCCCTGCTGTTGCGGATTTCTCTTCTTCCTTGAGAGTTTGGCACCTGGGTCACTGCCTCTTTCCAGCCCTACACCTGTCATCGCTCCACGGAGGGACCCTTTCCACTCAGGAGTATTGGTGACAGCAGTGACACGATCCGCTGCTATAAACGCCTCCATATCTCAGCTGCTTAACTCACTGGAAGAGGACTTGTGCGTATGCCAAGCCCGGTGCCCTCTGTGGCTCCCACCTGCAAAGCCCACGTCTATTTACGTCCAGCTTTCTGCCTTCTGGAGACTCACACCCTCTGCACAGTGTGGCTGGAGGACAGATGCCTGCCCTGGCCAGATGAGCTCTAGATTGCGATCCCTCCCCTAAGCTCTGGTGCTACCTGGCGAGTCCGCCCTGCTCCATCCGCGCACACCGGGCCACCCTGTGTGGCACCACGTCCTCTCCCTGCTCCACACTCTCAGCCCTTGGGCTTGCTCCTGTTTCACTGAGAGGATGGAATGGATCAGAGGGAATTTCTGGTGCTCCTGCCAGCACGTCTCCCTCCTGCCGTTAGCCGCACCTGACCCGACAGTGCCTTGGCTCTGCCCTGCTCCTGGCCACTCCGAGCTCTGCTGCTGCTGGGCCCATCCTTCTTGCCCCCTCGAGGACACTGTCCCACGGTCCTTCCTCTCCCTCCTCAGCCTCAGCCCTCAGCACAGAGCGTCCGCAGCGCCTCCTGTGTTCAGAGAGCCAGCGCCTCCCTCGAGCCGCTGCCCGTCTCTCTGCCCCTGCGTAGGCCAGGCTGGATGCCACCTTCCTGTCACTCTCCTCTGCTCCACTTCTTTCTTCCACTCGGAATTGGTCCTCCTCACCCCCTGGAAAAGCTCCAGGCTGAGGAGGCCCCCACCTTGTCTTCCGGCCTGTAGGTCACACTTGACATAACAGTCGCCTCTGCTTTGTGAAGCTGCCTTTTGCCACCCACTCTCTGTGGCCACCGCTCCCGACAGTCTCTGAGTGGCTCCTGTCGTCCAGCTCGTAAGCCTGCGGTGTCCAGGGCTCCATGTCTGGTCTCCACTTCTCTACCAAACCTTCCTGGCCCCTCCCTGGCCCTTTCCTCGACACACATCTGTTTGCTGATGACCTCACGTGCATAGTGCCAGCCCTGACCTTCCCCGACTCTCGGTGCACCTGGTCCTCGAAGGTCAAGCAGGCATCTCAGACCTAATCTGTCCAAACTGAGACTCGATTAGTCACCCCAAAATGTTCAGTCTGATCTTCCCAGAAAATGGCACCCGACCTCCCCAGGGCCTGGGAATCACCTCCTTTCCTGTCTCTCTTCCTCCATCTGCTCCATCACTAGCCGCGCTGGCTCTACCTTCCAAATAGACCTAGGATCCCTCAGCTTCAGACCCTGCCCTGTACCACGGTGGTCACGGCCACCTTTGTCTTTCTCCTGGACTATGGAAAGAGGTTTAGGATCCCTTGTAGCCCTCACATCCAAATGTGTCACCCACTGCTCAAAAGCCCCCAGAGGCTCCCGGGAGTCTCCACAGTCCTGCAGGATCTGTTCTTATCTCCTGTTTGCTGGCTTTGCTCCTGTCATTGGCTTAAATATGCCACACATGTTCCTGTCTCAGGGCCTTTGCACTCCCTGTTTCTCTGGAGGAAATGTCCCCCCTGTTTTCATCCTGGCTTCTCCCTCACCTCATTCAGATGTTCCCCCAAGTGTCACCTTCTCGAGGCTCTCCTTGACCACCCTGCACAAGACCCCCAATCTATCCCTCCTCTAATTCTCCTTCCTCTCCTCTGTCTTGGCCACATCTCTGCTGTTATCCGTCTCCTCTGCCAGAATCTAAGGGGCAGACGTTCCCACTCTGATTCGCTGTCTGTCCCTGGTGCCTACACTAGTGCCCAGTTTGTCACTGGGACTGTCTTTCTAGAATGAATAAGTTTTGGCCCAAGTCCTGGACTCATAAACATAAAAATCCTGTCCTCCTTTATATTAATTTAAATTTCAGGAATTAAATATGACGACTGAAAAGAAACAATCAATTACAATTTAAATGTGCGTTTTTATGGTTAATAATTATTATAAGGACAATTTATGTTAATCCTGAAAATTCACACTCTTCTGAGAGGCATGATATAAAGTGAGAGATGGCCCTTGCAGATTCCTCCCTTCCTCCTCCCTGGGCCTCAGTCGCACACCTCGGAGCCAGCCCTGTGCTCGTTGTCTCTGTGTAGATAGAACACTCCACAAGTCGGATCCTGCTCCCGGCCCCTTAAAAACGCCCCCCAGAAGACTTTCTAGGCTGCCTCTAGATCTTCAGGAAACGCCATGGAGGCCTCTGGGACACGCTGGCTGCGGCTCTCACTGTCCCTACCCCGCTGGGGCATGCCCACTTGGTACTCCCTGTTCAGAAGCTGTCCCTGGAAAGCCCGGGTTCTCTGACCCCTGTGACGCCCCCTGCACAGCGTAGGCCACTTTCCGGGGGGTCTTCCGTTGTCCCCTGCAGTAGCTTTGACCCCTTCACCCAGTTCAGTGGGTGCAGGTTCCATGGGGCCTTTGGTGCTTCCCGCTGCGATTTGGGATCCCCTGAGGTCCTGTGCTCAGCAGGCACGTGTGCGACGGTGCTGGAGAGGGAAGTGACAAGACCAGCCATGATGCTGGCTGGTGACTTGGAGTGGCAGGTCTGCTGGCTGGGGCGTGGCTCCCCACTTCACCCTTGGGGAGGCTGCCGGCTTGTTCGGCCATCTCCTGTGCGCAGACGCCCTAGCTGCATTAATCCCTAATTCCCCAACAACCCATGTGAATTAGACGCCATTCTTATTTCCACTTCCTGAAACAGGCCCAGAGGGGAGCAGCTGCTCAGGGACACAGGTAGTTAGTGGCTGGGCTGGGATTCCAACCAGGCTCACTTCCTCCAGAGCCCAACTTTTCAAGGCCAACCTGGTATTTCTGATGGAGAATCAGGTTTGTATGGAATTTTCTTTCCTAGGGGGACCAGGTGCACGTTTAATCACAGGAAGCATCCAACCTGTAATTAATAGATTCATGTGGCAATTTTTTTTTCTTTGCTTGGGAAACTCTCATTTTAATGCACACGTAGAGTTGGCAGGGAAGAGACTCTCTTCAGAGTAACCGGCTCCCTGCCCCCGCCCCAAACTTCAAAGGCGTCAGTCTGGCTCTCTGAGGCCTTCTTCTGTGGGCCGCTTTCTGTCTAGCAGGGGAAGGTGAAGGGAAGATCCGCCCTGAGCCGCAGGAGCAGGATGAACCATCAGGCCTGGCGCGTTTGTGATGTGAGCAATGAGCACCTCGGACAGGACCATCCACTGTCTGTCAAACTCAGCTCTGGGTTCCACGGAACTGAATCTAGAAGAAAAAAGGAAAGCTGTCTGCGGAGATTTTGTCGAAGTTCCACTTGGTTAGAATGCTTGCGATGCACACTGTAACAAAGCTTTAATATAATTAAATTTTAAATTCCATGTAGAATCTAGTGGGTAGGCAGATGTACCGGTATGTTAAACTTTATGTCGCTTGAAAATGGTCTTCAAGTACATCAGAGGGAGACCATCCAGCTGTAAAATTATCAGCTTTATGACTCCGCATCACGGCTCTGATCTTTTTCTTTTAATTAAAAATGTACCTTAAAGTTGAACTGCTCCGACTCTCTGCTACCATTTCTTCTTCCTTGAACTCTACCCACATAAGAGGCAGTAGTGCGACTCTTCTGTGAACCTGCAGGGATGTTTATGGAGGAAATAACTTTTTAATTAAATATTAATTTTGCTGGTTCCCGAGCCCCTCTGTGGGCCAAGGGCAGCTCCTCACCTGTCTGATGCTTTCCGGGCTGGGGTCACAGGTAGTGAAGCCTTCCCTCTTCCATAGCCAGTTCCAGAAATGGGAAGAGTCATAGAAATCTGGAGATTAGCCCGGCCCAGCTTTTCCCCTCTTGGTGGGGTGTGGAGGGCTGCAGGTGTCTGCCCCCACAGGGGCACGGCAGGCCCCTCCTGGGCTCTGTGCTCACACTCCTGCCAGATACCTTTCTTACTGACTTCTGACGTCTGATGCTTCTTGCCCTGGAGAATGTCATCTCTTTAATTAGAAGTTTTGTTCTCTGATCAAGTGGAGACACTTGGTAGAGGGAACCCATCAGTCACAGTCCTTTGTTCTGACCCAGATCCCAGATCCTCAGAGAAGCCCATGGAGATACTGGAGACTGTACCCAGGGACTGGCCTCAGCAGCAGGGAGAGGACCCACAAAGGCCCTGGGCATCATGGTTATTCCCAAGGCTGGCTCTGGCAGGGGCTGGCTGACAGCTGCCAACACACTCAGTGTCCCTTTTTAAAGGAGTTCAATTGTCATAAGGTACCTGCTACAGAGCCTGGCTTACAGTGAACACTAGATCAGTATTGGTTACTATTGAGATTATGAATATTTTTTGATATTATGAGTATTTCATTAATTATATTCAGATCCTGGCAGACCTTCTTAGGGATCCTCTGCCAAGGGGCACAGGAGGGAAACGAGCCATCCCTTACATGGCCCCGCAGTCCTCTCAGCCTCCAGATGTGGGTGGGAATGAGAATCACTACAGTTAGTGCCCCCTTGTGCACTAAATGAGCAGGAAATGGGGGTTCCCACCCACTGAGGGACTCGTCTAAGACAGGCAGTGGGCCGTCCTCCTCCAGCTGGACCTTCCCCAAGGTCTTCTCCAATGGCTTGGCAGCCTGCCCGGCCCTCTCTGCTGAGCAGCACGGGCTGACTGTGCCCTGTGCTACTTCAGGGCGACTGCCCCTGAAACCTCCTGCAGCCTCAGGGAGCCCTGCCCTCCGGCCAGCCTTCCCGGGCTGTGGGCAGGGTAACTGGCCACAGAGGGTCTGCTGGGTGCTGGAGAACTGTGCAGCTTCCGCAGTCTTCCTGCTGCGCCCTGACCCTGCCAAGCGCCCAGTGCTATCCACACCTGTAGCAGGGAATGCCACTTCCTCCCCTGGTGCTGGGACGTGTTTGGATGGTGCTCTCTGAAAGCCCTGGTCCAGGAAGTGCAGCCCCCAGGGACTCAGGATGTGGGGAGGTTGGCTTTGCTGCCGAGGGGTCAGAGACCTGGGAGGACATTCCAACCAAGGACTCTGCTCTCAGCTCAGCCGGGGTGCCTTGCTCTGGGGACTCAGGACAACCCAAACTTCTCTGCCATCCAAGGCTTTCAGGGGGCTTGGAAAACAACCTACACACGTGTGACTCCAGGGTGGTGGTGGGAGGCCTCCTCCGCCAGCTGGGCGAGAACCCCAGGAACAGGACGAAGGGCAGAGGCTTCCTGGAGGAGGTCGGCCCTGGGGTGGGGAAGAGCCCACCTTGAGTGGGTGTCCTGCGGAGTCAGGGGGCGACCCAGAGCCGTCGGGGTCTGTGGGTGGGGCGGGGCAGCCTCTGTCGGAGAAGAACAGAAGCACAGTTCATACACATGGAACTGCTTGTATTTCATGGCGCCCTGTGAATTTCTGTGATGGGCTTAGGTGTCACTTTGAGTTTGCACCGTGGGGACATGGTTGTCACGATGCCAAGACTACCTCAGGGCTCTTCTCACAATCACCTTCATCATGCTGGAGGTACATTGTGACTTGCTTTCTCTGAAGAGGGGAGAGACACCCCCATAGGGCAACAGTAGCTTGGAGGAATTTGGGGACCAGTGGCAATGATGGGGAGAGGTCCCCGCAGCCTGGTCTCCAGGTCTGTGGTGACAGGCAGGCCCTGCCCCCTCCCTGGGCCTCATGTGCCTTCTCTGAAGAGTGGGGGGCTGAGTGAGCCCTTGTTCAGGTGCTGCCTGCCACACACCCAGCCTGATTAGGTGTTCTCATGCCTGAACCTGCCTGCACTGGAGTCTACACCTCTTTCCCCCTCGGGGACCCTGAAGAGAAGACAGGCTGCTGCCCCTCCAGGGACGGTGAGGGACAGGACAGGAAGAGCAGGATGCAGGCAGGCTTCACCTCCACCTGGGGCCTGGTCTGGACTCCTGGCCGAGGCCCCTGCCAGTGCAGGTGACATGGCTCCATGCTGATCAGCAGTTACATGTTGTGACTCTCAATCCCAGTCCCGAGTATTAGTCACTGCAAGAAGCAAAACCTTCCAGGAGACACTTTGGGCTGTGACAAAGTTAGCATAGTTTGGAGCCACCCTGGATGTGTGAAGCCAAAATTAATTACACTTCACCCCCAGACAAGCCGCTAAGTGTCGACGGTGGCTTCCCCTCCTCTGGAGGTAGCTGCTCTTTTGGTGGGAGGGGACTCCTGCTGGCTCAGCTGCTCTCCACGCTGCACCCACACCTGACAGGGAGGCTCCTTCCAGAGGTTCAAGGTGCTCTGACCTCGTTCATGTGAGCTTCTCACTCTCCACCGAGGAACAGTCCCTCAGCCACAGGTGAGCGCTCCCTGTCCTCAGGATGGCATTAAAACATTTTTTGGTCACTTTGCAAATAAAGCCTTTTTGTGATTTAGAGAGTAGCCGAGCATCACCTTCTATCGCTCACCGTACGGGTTTGCTGGAGTGAACACAGAGTCCCCGTCAGCTGAAGTGCTGGGAAACATGGCTTCTGCCCACTCATGTTTCATGCAGTGCCTTCTCTTCCATTCTCCACGTGCATCACGGTGTCATCAGCAGAGCCACTGTGTCACCAAACACAGGGACCTCTTAACTCTGTGGTTTCAGGCACACGGTCCTTCCCTCTGGGCACGATGCGGTGCTGGGCATTTTACCGGCCCGTCTCAGTTGGAGCTGCCATGGTCCGGTGCCAGGTGACAGCTTTACAGTGAGTTTCTTTCCTCGCGTCCTGGAGGCTGGAAGCCCGAGGTGGGGAGGCTGGCTTGCGTGGCCAGGTTCGGGGGGGGGGGGTCTCCTTCTGGCTTGCAGATGTCTGGCTTCTTACTGTGTCCTCATGTGGCCTTTTCCAAGTTTGAGTGCCTAGAAAACCCTCCTCGTCTTCCCCAGCC
Organism: Spermophilus citellus; assembly: GCF_964194105.1. NCBI lineage: Eukaryota > Metazoa > Chordata > Mammalia > Rodentia > Sciuridae > Spermophilus > Spermophilus citellus. The sequence goes on along the minus strand of NC_138191.1, from coordinate 134,957,225 downwards.
ACTATCAGATTAGACACTACCCTTCCGACCTCATTTGACCTTAATTACATCCTAAACTCTCTATTTCCAAATAGAGGTGTGTTGGAATTTTGGGAAACATAATTCAGTCCATAGCAAGGACCAACATACGCCAACATTAGGCAAATTCACCTCGTGAGTTTGTGTGTGATCTCCACATTGTTGGGACCTACTCTTATTTTAAGGGCTCTTTACAAGGCTTGTGCCTGTGGACACCAAAACCTGTAATTACGAGGTCATTCCACTCTGAATAATTATTAAATGGTGTCAGATTCATTTGCCTCTGTTTATCAGTCCTGTCTGGTGACCTCTGTAAAGCATCCTGAATGACGATCACCTGAGGCCATTTCAGCTGATGCTCTCTCCAAAGGGCACAGTCATTTAAGGTAGGGCAATTATGAGCACCCCACCATTTAGGCAACTCTAAGTGTCCAATCGTCAGTTGGCCGTCTGTGGCCCATGACACATTGGTGATGTGGTACGTGCTTATCTGTCCCATTTGGCAAATGTAGATACAGATGGGGGCGGAGAGAGACTTGCTCCAGGGCACAGGGCTGTCAGCGGCTGGGGCCAGACCCGACCCTGGATCTATATTTTCCTAGCATAGTGTTCCTTATGGGGGAGGTGGTGGGAGTATGGTTTAATGACAAGACCTCTGAGGGGCCAAGGGGCAGAGCAGGAACCTTCTCACTGCACCTCCTCCAAATCCCCAACCCTGGGAGCCGGTGATGCCCCTCTCAGCTGGGCCTGCCCTCCCAGCAGACAGGAGAACGCCCTGGTTCTCCGTGGCCTCCTGGGACTCCACGTGCCCCTTCATCTTGCATCAAGTCAGGGCTGGTGGGTTCCAGATTGCTCATCCACCGGGTTAAGGAGACCACTAAAACTTCAAGTAAGGGTTTCCTCCCCCGCGAGGCTCTCTGGAGAGATGTGTGTCCTGGTGCAGGGAGAACGGGGCTCTCGCTGCAGGGGCAGAGCTGCTCTGTGTCATGGGAGCTGAAGGAAACAGCTGTGGTGACAAGGCATGTGCTAGCTGAGCCCAACCAAACCTCTGGAGCCACTGCTGCCCTTGGGAGAACAAGGGCTCAGGGACATGGCAGCTGAGCAACCAGTGACCCTGGAGGGTCACAGCAGGAGCTCAGTCTGGTTTGACAGCACGGAACAATGGTGATCCACAGGTTGGTTGGCCCCTCGCAGCTGGGACCACGCCAGTCACCCTGGGCCCCAGGCAGGCTGGTCAACACTCAGTGATGGGCTTGGGAACACTTCTTGGATGAGCAGGGGCACAGTTGCCCTTCAGGGAAATGAAATGTGGACTGAGGGTCCTTGTGATGTCCAGAAGGAGTTCAGGGATGGCATGGCCCATGGTGGGAGTCTGTGTTTCCGAGCTATGTGGCCCTGGGCTAGTGTCCTAAGCCCCCAAACTCAACCTTCGTGTCTTTGAGTAGAGGTGGTAGGAACCCCTGAGGCTGCCACAGCCATGCAGGTGCCTTCTGTTTACTGAACATGTACTCGGTGCGTGCATTATGTTGACGCTCGAATTGAATCATCTGCTTTCAGGGAATAATTTCATAAAGTCCAGTGGAGCGTCTCAGCCTTACCAAGCACCCCCATATTCTGCACCCTTAGAAAACAGGGCAGCTGCTTATTTCAGAAAGCCTGAGGCCAGTAGTCCACCATGCCCCGGGAGCCTGTGGGCCTCTCCACCTGCTGCTCCGGGGGGCCTCCCTCTGGGCGCCTGTGGATCCACGGGGCTCGGGATGTTAGAAGTTAACACTGATGCAGAGGAAGCACGCTGGAGGGAAGAAGTGAAGATAAGAACGTGTAGGAAGGTTATCTTTCAATTAAGAAGGCAGTAATTCTTCCTCGGGAGTCCCGTCTGGGCTATCTGTTTCGCCCATGCACTGAGAACCAGGCCCTTGGTATCTGTGCTGGAATGAGCAGGGCTCTGGGCTGGAGCGCCCCTCTGTGCCTGTGTCATGACACCAGCCAGGTCTCGAGAGCTCCTCCCCAGGGGGCAAAGCAAGGACCGTACACCTGCCTACTGGACTAGCAGGGGGAGGATGCCTTGGGTGTCACTGTCAGGGGAAGGAAGAAATTGGGGTCTAATGCTGGCTCCTGCCCCTCCTCCCTGCTGGGCTCCTGGCCAGGATCTAGAGGGCTGCTCTTGCTCCAGTGCTCAGGCCTGCTGACCTTTCACCCCGGTGTCTTGGACAGGCCCAATTCCAGCCCTTCCATCTCTGGGTGCACCACCAGAGCTCCCCTGTTCTGGTTTGGGGTGCAGCTAGCCTGACCAGAATGCCCAGAGGTCCAGGGAACCTCCCAGGCCCTAGCTGATCCTTCCCTTACAGGGGGCCTTGGGGTTCTCGGGGGGTGGGGGCAGAGGGGCTCTGTGGGGCTGTGTGGCTGCCACTCTTCAGTGGACTGGAAAGGTGGCACCTGCGGGGCCTTGTCTCCAGCGGCCACACTGCTATCTGCCATCTGCCCCCACCCCGCAAGGCTGTCTGGTTACTTCTCCACCCGGGTTGACTGGTCCCCTAGGCCAGAGCCTGGGTTTGCCTGTTCCAGGTCCCCAGGGGCTGCCCAGGGCCAAGCACAGAGAGGGCTGCAGAATTGCTTGCTGCCTTATGGGCAGCTCTGGAGGCCCCTGTGCCCTAGGCCTTCTTGTCCTGTGGATGCATTTATGTGGTCCTGGGGGAGGGGAAGAGGCCTGGGAGCCTCCGCCTAATGCTCCTTCAGCTGCCCAGAGATTGGCATAAGGTTGGGGGGCTCCCTGGCATGGGGCTGAATCCCCCTTGCTGTTGCCAGCCAAAACTCCGCTGCCAGAGGTGGACCAGCTTCCTGCAGGCAACTGGGGGTTCCAGCCATCTCCCTTCTGGGTTGGGGAGGGCTTCTGACCGGGGAAGGGAGGCTCTGTGACTGAGCACATTGGTCTTTTGTTTCTGAGCAGCAGAAAGACTCATGGGCAGAGTAAAGGGGGGCTCCCAAGCCAGACCCTCAGCATCTGGGGCAGCTGGAAGGGCTGTAGGTCCTCCCCCATGGAGGATTGGCTCATTTCTTGCTCCTCTTTTGCATCAGGAGAGTCTTTCCCCCTTCCTTGTGGAAATGCCAGCTTCATCTCAGGCTGGTAGTTTGGTTCCTTAGCAGCTGGGTGGTCTTGGGTCAGTTGTTCAACCTTCAGACCTGGAATAATCAGGCCCATCTCCAGAGGCTGCTGGGAGGATCCGCGAGTTAGTGTCCATGAAGGCTGAATGTCTGTGATGGGAGTCATTCTCATTTGGGTCTCAGCAGCAGAGCTAGGTTCCCTGGTGGGTCCCCGACACACACTGAGGACAGGGGACAAGCTGCAGGATGCAGCTCTCCAAGGATGGCTGCTCCCGACCTCTGGGGATGGAGTGGGTCCAGCCAAATTCCAGAAATAACTCAGGCCTGGGCTGTGGCCAGCAGAGTCAGAGGTGCTGGTGACAGTGGCAGGCAGGAGGGGATGCTGGGAAGGAGGTCCTCGAGCACCCCGTGCCTCTGCGGGGAACACGCACCCGTTATGGCAATAAAGGATGAGAGCGGCCGTTCTTCCTCCCGGGCTGCTTCCCGGACTGTAGTGCTGGGGGACATTCATAAGGCTGATGTCACTGCTGGGGGAAGGGCCTGGGGACACTGACTCAGACTTCAGCTCCAACCAGGAGCTGGTGACATTAGACTCCACCAGCTGGGTCATGGTCCAGTGACCTCCCCTGGAAGAGTGGCTGGACGGTGCCTCTTCAAGGACTCTGTGCTCTGTTTGAGGTTACTGAGTGAGGCCTGAGTCAGGGAGCCAGAGCCTCCCCGACCCCCAGCTGCCGCTCAAGATGGCAATCTTGCCCAGGAGGCCCTGGCCTAGCTTTGTGTTTGGCCCAGACAGGCAAGTGGACCCCAGGAGCAGTGGGACTGGCCGGTGTGGTTAATGCAGTAGAAATGCCTGTCCAACAGAAGCCGGGAGGGGAAGTCACAAGGCCACAGGGCATGATAGGGCCAGATTCCTGTGTCCTTCCTCGTAGGAGGGCGAGTCTACCAGGCAAGGAAGACACATCGCCCCAGACACAAGTGCCTGCACCTGAGCACCTCAATATTGGTGCTGGGCACATTCCTGGCTGGATACTTTTTTTTTTTTTTTGCTGTGGAGCCTGGCCTGTGCATTGAAGGGTGTTTAGAAGTGTCCTTTGTCCCCACCTGGCAGATACCAACAGCCCTTCCTTCTATCTGGGACAACCAAAAATATCTCCAGACATTGTCCCAGGTTCCCTGGAGGGCAGAATTCTTCCCTGCTGAGTACCACTGCTCTACTCCATGCAGACCAGATTCTCCGAGTTTTTAGGATGGAATATGGGCCAGTGCAGAAAGACAAGGTGGAGCCTGCGTGTTTGGTTCATGCTCATTCCCTTCGGATGCTCGGAGGAAAGGACCTGGGTCCTGGCCCGACAGAAGCGTGGGAAGTCTGTATGCCTTCAGACATGGCCGCTGCTGGCCGGGGCTGCAGATGGGCTCAGAAGGCCCCTCTCACTTTGCCTCGGTGAAGAAAGTGTGCGCCAAGAGCTGTGCACATGCTGATTGACTCATCAAATGATCTTCCGCAGCTGCCTGCATTTGTTTACAGGGCGAAAATTAATGCCACAGATGTTTACTGTATAATAGGATTTGAAATCTGTTGGGGGAGCACCCGTTGAAATCACTGGGCCAGGAATGAGAAAAACGCTTTTGCATAAAGGAGGATTTGGTTCACTAAGTAGTGCACGGTGCTTGCTGTCAAATGCTAACAAGAAACACAGGCCTCCTCTCTCTTGGCCGGTGCTGGGGTTTGCGCCTGTCTCTTTGGCTTTATTCTGCACTGTGCTTTGATGTGGCACCTTGTAAAGTGTTTTCATTATGGGGAGAGCTGCTTCTGAGGGCGTGCCCAGCCTAATTCACGCACATGCGATTCATCCTCAGCACCCAGCCGGCCTGGCCCACCTGCGCCCTTTCCTGCTCGATGTCTCCTCCTACTCTAGCAAGACCTCTGGAGCTGGGTGTGTGTGGGATACCCCTGGCGACCTGGGGCCATGCTGCCTGGAGCTGGACCCCTGCACATGGCCATCCTTGAGATGTGTGTGTCTCTCGGCAGAGCATCTAAGCCACACGTGCCTGAGAGCCACGAGGGAGCAGTTGCTGGGCAGGTCCAAAGACTTTCTCAGGGACTGGGCAGACAGGGTCCCTGGTGCTTTCTTAGTGGAGTGCCACCAAGGAGATGGGTTTGGGGCAAAAGAGCTGGCATAGGCTGCTGGTGCAGTGCCCGGGGACCCCTGGGTCCCTGGAGGGAACCTCCTTCCAGAGAGCTTCCTGCCTGTGGGCCCAAGTGTGCACTTCCCTTTGATTCCCCACTTTGCTTTGTTTTTCTCTTCAGCCAGCTCTGATTGGATTCACCACAGATTAACATTTTCCATTATACGTTATAATGTGTTTTTTTTTTTAAACCAAATCTCCCTTCACAGATTGCTGTCTTTATAATATAGGAATGATTTCTCAGTCACTTTAAAAGTCCTGCTTCATTAGCTTGCTGACTGTTTGGTAATTTGCAAAGTCACTTTCACAAGTTTTAATACTGCCCGGTTGAGAATCACAGTAATAAATGTATTAGATCTTAATAGTGTTATGATTCTGTCTGAAGTGAAAAAAAATTAGAATCAGTAATTAGCTCTGACCCCAACATCAGCCTCTGCCGTGCAGGAGAGTACGATTGTGAGCTCCGCCACGTAAGCAGCCGAGGGAGGCGACCAGTCCCGCAGTGCCCGCTGGCCTCCCTCCTGGTGCTTGCTAGAGCTCCTCCTTCCCCAGAACCTGCCTGGACACAGCCCTCCGGAAACACGCAGGGTGGGTGTGATTGTCACCTTTGTAGGTAGAGACCTTGGACCCCTGAACTCTGCCTCCTGCTCTGGCTTATTTTTTGATGGGTGATAACAGCTTTCCTTTGGATTCTTTTTTTTCCATTCTCACTTTGTTCCTCTTCCTGTGTGCAGGCCACCTCTGAGCTGCAGGGACGAGAGGAGGGTGCCAAGGGCAGAGGGAGCAGGCGGAGGCTCCTCCCTCCCCAGCGGGTTCCTCTGCTCCCTGGGATCCCTTCTGGCCAGGAAGCCTAAGCCTTGCTCCCTCTTGGTGAAGAGGCGGGTGGGCTCCCGGAGAGCCCCAGAGCTTCGCTCAGCTTTGCCATGTTCCATTTGCCCTGATTAATTTGGCAGCTGATGAATCAGAGGGAGTGGCACACGCCCCTAACCTTTCACAGATGTTCCAGGCCAAGGTTTTCTGGCAAAATCGATTTTGACATTTTGATAAGAACTCATTTGCTATGTTCTGTATTTTGAATCTTTGACTCTAAGCTGTTCTGAAAACCAGCTGTGAAGCTCAGTCTTGTTTGTGGAATCTGCATACTGCATCAGCAGCAGAACTGCCAGGGCTCCAGGTCATTTCCTAGACACCTGAAGCAAGTTAGGCGGACGCAGTGGTAGGAATCGCAGTAGTTTATCAGACTCCTGCCTGGGAAGCCTGCGAGAGACGCATAATGAATGTCTTGAACCCTCTTCTGTCTGTTGCAGTGTTTGGAATGCAAAACAAAACAAAAAAAGGTAGACCCTTAATGGAAAGATTTTGTATTCATGAAAAAGACCAAGTCCCCGTTACTTAGGAAACTTGGCTGCATTGTGAAACTGAGTCTTGACATCGGGAGCAGGGTGATCTTTTGTCACCTAGCATAAGGAACAAAATTAAACATTGGGTTGGAAGCATTTTAGGCCACTGTTTGAAAGTCACCCAGATTCTGTCCAAATTGAGCTTCCTGTTTATAAGCATCATTTCAGGGGAAGAAGAGCGATTCCCAGGCAGCCCTGGCTCCTGGAGGAGTGGCCTGCCTGCACCACAGGGTCCCCGCCTGCCTGCACCTGTGCCAGGCTGTTTCTTGCTCTGCAAGAATAACACAAACCAAAGAAGACAACGTGTGCAAGGAGACAGGTCCAGGGAGCAGGAGGGCAGGGAAAGGGTGGATGATGGCCAGTGATCATGCCGCGGGTCTTCCCTTCCTCCCCGTGGACGGTCAGTGTGATGTGGTGGGTAGGTGGGATGGGAGCCCCTGGCTAGTGTCCAGCATGAGGACACTGCAAGTTCTTGATCTTCTTCATCTTCTCTCCCTCTGCTTGGGGTCCCTGTGTGTGAGGGAGGCATGTGGGTCTTGAGAGCCTCTCGTGAATGACAACAAATGTGGCCCTAAGGACGCAGCCCCAGAAGGCTGCATGATGACATGGGACAAGGCCAGCAGGCGGGGCCCTGTCATGACCATGTGCCTGGCTTTCTCTAGGATCCCCGAGGGGGTCTGGCTGTCCCGGGATGTGCCCAGGATGTTGGGCTAGAGGGTCGGCCAGGGCCTGGAAAGCCTTCCTGCAGCATCGGGGAGAGCACCGCAAGTGCAGGGAGGCAGGGCCACCCATGGGGAGACTCAGGTCCTTTCCTAGACTGGATGATGGGTGGATTGACCAGGGTCAGGCCCACTGGAACTCTGTCATTGAGAGTTGGCCATGGATAAGGGAGTGGTAGATGGGCCCGTGAGTCTGGCTGTGTCTTCTGTTTTTCCCTGGTTCTCTGACCTTCTTCTAGAATCCCCCGTCCAGCCTTTGCCATCCATTTTCCTGCCTGGGTGTTTGGAGCTTTTTTGTGCCCAGTTGGTCCCTCTCTGTGGAAGGAGAGGAGCTAAGAAATCAACACTAAGGCCATGATGGATTTGTAAACTCTTTTTTCTAAAATAATGGGGCATTTGCTGTTGGTAGCATCCAGGCCACTGTACACTTGAGCAGATGACATTACCCTGTCCCCCACTCTGCAGAAAAGAGAGCAGGCCACGGTGGGATAGTCTGTTGGGGATTATTGGACTCCAAGCCTCAACCATCTGGGACACTATAGATAATCCCCTTCACATAACCCCTCAAGGGTCTGTGGTGGAGGAGTGGGAATTGGCTCCAACTTCTCTTGGAGCCCCTCCTGCCCCAGGTGGGCACATGGGCGCCAGCATGGGGGCCCTCTGCTGATGCTTGTGCACATATCTTATTAAAAACCTCCCGTCTTCCTAGAATAGAACACGCGGGAAGCGCGCATTCCCTCTCCACTGTGGGCCCTCCTGCCACAGCTAGCAAGATGAATACCGAGGCCCAGAAACACTTGTAAGTGACAGACTGCAGGTGCCAGGGCAGCCTGCTGGCAGAGAGGTCACTGGGGGGTGGGTGAGGGATCATGGACTGCTGGAGACAGATGCAAAGTGGACTTGGGAAGGGGGCAGAGTGGCCATTAGCCCTTTTCAAAGTGAGACCCTCAAAGGCCCCTCGTGCTGGGTCCACCCTCCCTGTGGGTGTCTTGTACTGGCTTGGGAAGGCCCTACAGGAGGGAGGTCAAGACAGTAGCCTGGTCAACTTGGGCCTCCATGAGAGCACAGTGGGGTGGGAGAGGGCAGAGGACAGAACCAGTCAGGGGACAGGACACAGAAAAGCCTTGGGCTGGAAATAAGGAGCCCTGCTTCCAGCCTGACCTGCTGCTACTGAGCCACAGGGTGAGGTCCTGGGGGACTGGTCAGCAGGCCCATCCCTCTCCACCCCCCTTCTGTCTCCCTGTGTCACCTGTCCATGCAGGTCTGGGAGGGGCTGTGCACTTGTCCTTCTCATTCCCCAGTCACTAGGTTCCACCTGTCCCAGGTCCCTCTCCCTGGGTCAGCTCTGTGGCCGCAGGGAGATACAATGGAAGCATTGGCCTCTTCTTCAAGAAAAAGGGAGATACAGAAATGGCTGGTGTGAGTGCAGGGTCCCCAGGACAATGACAGGGAGATGTGGGAGACCAGAGAGAAAGGTGGCCAGCCCACCTGCAGCGCCAGGGGCTTCTCAACAGGAGGTGACCTCTGGCCTGAACTCCTTTCAAGACAGTGCCCTCTGGCCCACACTGACTGTCCCACCCACCTAGGCTGTTGGCAAGAAGCCAAAGCTTGTGGTGAATACAGAAGAGCGTGAAGTGAGAGGGCCCGCAGCTCTGCCGAGCCCTGGGGTGCTTCTCACACCAAGACAGAGGCCATTCAGAGGGTTCCGCACCCAGTGTAATGTGGGACCTTTGACTGCTCTCTGGCTGACCCTGGATTTTATGGTGAGGAGGTCATTTGCCCTTTCAGATGACCTGTATCAGTCCCCACTCCCAGCACTCGACAGTCAGCAGGGTCTCCATGGCTCTCAGTGAGACCATGGCGACCACTGCCGTCCTCCTCAGCAGCAGCCTATGTACCGGCAGAACTGGAGGACAGCGGTTTCCAAGACAGTCCTCATCACCTTCCCTAGCCCAAGAGCATCGCGGGTCAGGAAGAGTCTCTGTGCAGGAGGAAGCGTAGGTAGCGTTTAACACAAAAGTTAATGATGGAGACTTTAAGCAGGACAGGGATAGAGGCCCTTTCTCATTCTGAAACATGTGACTGCCAAGCATCGTGACACAGGGGGGTGTGAATCTAGACCACAGTGACATGCACCACGCGTCAGCACCGGGCTAACACAGAGGACACAGATGAAGGTCAGCACAGTGGGAAGCACCAGTGGCTGGTGGGGGTTAACGTGGGTGGACACGCTGGGAAGCTCTGGAAGGTTCTTCTATCTAAACTGAACATATCTACCTACAATAGAAGCTCCCCTTTTGGACAGTCACCAAGACACATGAAAACATGCTCACAGAAAGGCTCGTACAGGAATGTTCTTGCCAGTTTTACTCATAATAACTACAAATGGGAGGCCACTCCGGCGGCACTGATGCATGGTCAGATGATCCCTGGGCCTAAGGTGAGGTGGGACGTCACGGCAGAGGGTGTGGGGAGCAGAGCAGCTCAGGACATGGCAACAGGAAGTAGAGAGAGCTCTGCTCACTTGAGACAAAACCTAAACCCCAAAGTCACACTTCCAGTGATCTTCCTCCAGCCACTACCTGCCCAGTTACCACCCAGCTAATCCATAGTAGCGTGTTAATCCACTGACTTGGTTACAACTCTCTGAATCCAAGTTCACCTCTGAACATTCTTACATCGGCTCACACATGCACTCTGGGGGACACCTCACATCTAAACCATAACAACCAGCAAGTGAGTGGACAAGGGAAGGGTATGCGCACATGATGGAATGTCACCCAGCAGTGAAAGGAGCACATTCCTGATAAGCACCATCAGTGGGTGAATCTGAAAACACCATGCTGAGTGAAGACCCAGACACCAAGAGCGCCCATTTTGTATTTTATTTATGTGAATTCTAGATTAGGCAATACTAATCCCTGGAGGGAAATGATCTTAACCATGATTGCCTCTGTTGTGGGTGATGGTGCCTGCAATTTACAGGGAAGGGAGGTGAGAGGACTTCCTTGGAGTATTAGAGTGCCCCATACCCTGGCAGATGCATGGCTTACGCAGGTCTGTGCATTTGTCAGAATTCATCCCATGCTGTATTTGAGATCTATATATTTCATTCTCTGTAAATTTTACCTAAAACAAACAAACTGAAAATATCGAACTGTAGTTAATGATACGTCTGCAGAAGGGTACTGATGTCTGCAATTTACTTTGAGATGCATCAAAAATAAACTGGATCGATGAATACATAGAAGGATGGCTAGACACTTGCAAGACAGCAAAAATAGCAAATGTTAATTGCAGAATCTAGATGGTGGGAATGAGATTTTTCTCTGTAAGATGCAGCTCCTCTGTGTGCTTGATGGTGTTCAAAATAAAATGGAGGGGAACTCAGCATATACTTCTCATGAACTTGTAGACAGCAGGCAACACTGTAGATTCAGAGTAGTATGGGAACCGCAGTGCACAGGTCAGGAGGGTGCTGCCCCCATGGCGCGTCAGGCTCGCGGAGGGTGGGGCACACGGAAGTGGCCACAGTGGTTCTGTATGGAATGTTCTGGCTCCTTGGTCAGCAATGAGATGGGGATGGGCTCATGAGTCTTCTTTTATTTAAACTTTGTAATTTACATGTAAAAAGCATAAATATTTCTACAATAATTTTTCTTAAAAATGTAAAGGACCTGAAGATTTTTAAAGGGAATAAGAAAGGTCTTAGAGGCACGGAAGTTCTGTTCTCATTGGGGTCCACCAGGGGCTGCTCTTGATCTCTGGGGTGAGCTGGGCTTTAGGTAGGAGGGAACATAACCCTTGAAAGTGGCTCCCCAAATTTTGACCTTATTTGGTGACAAGCGCTCGGAGCAATGGTTCTTTTCAAGTTTCTAATGGACGCAGAAAGCCACGCAGGCAGGTGGAGCTGGAATCCAGTCCGAGGCTCAACTCGCGCCCCATCACCTGCCCTGCTCGCTCTCACAGCGGTCACTTCCTGCTTCTCCTCCTGAAGCGGAAGATGAGGCATGGGGTTGGCTGCAGCCATTTCCCTGCCTGTCCTGCTGCTGCCTGTCCCTCAACGGGAGGGAGGGCTGTCCCTCTGTTCTCCTGTTACTCCCCTCCATCTTCTGGATGAGGGACGGGACTGTCTCTCCGTGCCCACTTCAGAGTGTGATCCTATAACACGTAGGTGCCCACCGCACCCGCAGTGCTGGTGCCCATCACATGGCACAGATTCAGGGTAACGCCATGGCTCTTGATGACTCAACTCTCCCCTCTCGACCTCCTGTCCACATCCTTAACTCCATTCTCACCTCCTCCCCACCAAGATGTCTCGACAAGGTCTCCGGCTGGCGGTCTCTACCGTGGACTGGCTGCCACTGCCCTCAGAGTGCTCCCACAGGCCCCGGTCACTGTTGGATGGCTCTCATTTCCCTGGGTGCCTCTGAGCCTTGACTGGACATTGTATCTTGCGACAGACCTCTCTGCTGGCCTCCTGGGACGCTGCGCTCTGGTTCCCTGCCGCTCCCTGCCCACCTTCCCTCTCACCCTTGTGAGCGGCTTCCCTGTTCTCATCCCTTAAATATTCTGGATCTTTGGGAATCCGTCCAAGGCTCCCTATTTTCATTGCTTTAAAAACTCTCCTTGGGAGATTTCATCTCCTGTTATGGATTTGGTTTCAACGATGACACCCGGCATCCTGCTGCTTCAGCACAGTAGCCCCCTTGGCTAGTGGACACCTCCACGTGGCCGCTCTGTGCTCTCATTTCCTCCTCCTGAAATGTGCTCCCTTGGGATCTCTAGCTCAGGACCTGGCCCCACCCTTGAACCTCCCGGTCCGTCATCTCCTCCCTGGGTTGCTGCAGAGGCCTCTTCTCTTCCCCTCTCCCTTTCTTGCCCACCTTCAGTTCCTTCTCTCCAGCTGAGGTGTTTTCCTAAACCTCCATTTTGATTCTGTCACTTGCCTCCTTGAAACATCTTCCTGTCTTCCCACTGAGCTTGACTTCATCAGAAGGCAGCGTTTGACCTGGCCGGGTCAGTGTCCCCTGTGCTTCCTGCTCCCAGCTCTCTGGCTGCTGTCTGTCCCCCTGTGGGCTTGCACCTGCCTTTCCTCTGCCCACCCTGTCCTTGGCACTCACACCACCACCTCCCCTAGCAGGCCTTCCTCAATCCCACAACAAATCTCCACCGAGCAGCTGCTCTGTCCCAGCACTGAGGATGAGTGCAGAAGGAGACAGGCTGCGTTCTTACCCTCAGGAGGTGACAGCCACGGCAGAGAGACAGTGAGGGGGAAAGCAAGTAGCCATCGGTTCCAGGGGTGACAGTAGCAATGAAAGAACCAGAAAGGGCAACACATGAGAGGCTGGGACATGTGTGTTTCTGTGCCCCAGCCCCAGGCCCCACCCCCGGAGCTTTGGCCTTGACCTGAAGGAGCTGAAGCAGGTTTCCTGCAGAGGTCAGCAGGAAGGACAGACCAGGGGAGGTGCAGGTGGGAGCCATGAGGGCTCTTCTTGGTTCTAGAAGAACAGAAAGATCAGGTGGGGAGTGTCGTGGGTTCAGGGGAAGCAGTGGGGGTTGGTTGCGGCATCATGGGACAAGGCCATGGCTGGCAGTCACGTGGGGAACGTGCAGTGGAAGCCGCTGCAGGGTTCTGCTGAGTGACGTGACCCCCAGAGACATGTGAAGTGCAGTCGAAGGCCTCTAGTGCATTCAGAGTGGTGCAACTGTTGCCAGAGTCGATTTCATCACCTCAAAAGAAGTCCTGCTCCCTTAGCAGTTGCCCCTCCAACCCGAGGCATCTCTCAGTTGTTTGCATTCTGGACGTTCATGTTTGTGGGGCTGCATGTCTATGGTCTCTTTGGCTGGCGTCTTTCACTGACCAGATCCTCAAGGCTGGTTCGTGTGCAGTGTGAGTCAGCTCCCCCCAGCTGGACAGCCCGCCCCTTATCCCTTCATCTGCTGATGAGCATTAGGGTTATTTCCCCTTTTGGCTTTAAGAATGATGCCCAGTGGCCATTGGTGAACACGTTTTGGGCCGACACCTTCATTCCTGTCTCCCCAGGGCTGGAGCTGCTGGGTTGCCGGCAGCCCCCCACAGACCCCCACCCAGTTGCTAGATCTTTTGAGGAGCTGCCAGCCTCTTTTCCAAAGTGGCCACAACACTACTTCCATGAGGGGTTTAGCTTTAGAGGGTTGGGTTCAGGTCCCTCCTGCGGGGAGAGTGGACTTTGGGAGTCAACGACAGGAGCGAGAAGGCCCACGAGGAGGCTGCTTCGGGATGCCAGGGAAGAATGGAGGGTCCCTGCTTTGAAGGTGGAGGGCAGTGGACAGGTTGGGGACACAAGCCAAGGCAGAGCTGAGGTTCCTGGAGGACTGGTGTAGAGTGAGAGAGAGAGAGAGAGAGAGGAGTCAGGGAGGCTTCTCATCGTAGGCATGGAAGGGAGGGATGGCCGTGCCATTTCCTGAGAGGGAGGCTCGGGTGTGGGCCAATGGCTCTGATTTGGGCAAATGAGGCATTCCAAGTGGAGGGGTCAGGACTCGAGTGTGCAGTTGGGGTCGCCGAAACACAGGTGTAGGTTGTCTAAGGGTCCCGTGGAAGGAGTAGAGAGGAAAATCAGACTAGTGCTGAGCAGGGAACTTTCTAGCACTTAGGGGTGAAGTAGAGACGATCCCACCCAGGAGACTGAGAAAGGCTGCCTGTGTTGGGGAGGTGGTCAGGAGGCCCCGGGGTTTCCTGGGAACAGGGGGGTCTGACCATCCATGTCACCTGCTACAGAAAGCCATGGGTGTTTGGAGACTGAGACGTGACTGCTCTGTGTGGCCACATTGCCACTCTTCAGTGACCTTCATAAAGCAGTTTTGGCAGAGTGGAGGGCTCCTGAGTGGGAGACGGTGAGGGGATGCCCCCTGCCTCGGGTTTGCTGTGGAGGTGGGCGGGAAGGTGAGACCCCGAGTAGGTGGCAGACACCAGCAGGACTAGCCCCCCAGAGGGGCAGGATGGATAGTTCTGGGGAGAGGCGACAGCTGGGGAGAAGTTGTGAGCAGGTGACAAGGCGGGGGTTTCTGATGGGAGCAGGGGTGTGTTTCTCCTGTGACCTGAAAGAGGGCAGGAGGGGTGGGTGTCACTGAGGAGAGCCGGGTCGGCTCGCTATCCGTCACTCCTGCTCCTCGGGAAACGTGAGGCCAAGTCCTCATCTGGGCAGAGTGACCTTGGGTGTTCCAGGGGTAGAAGGTGTGACAGAGTCTCCAGAGTAGCCAAGGAGGGACTGACTGAGGAGATGTGTGGCCCTGAGTGTCACCTAGAGCCATCTGCAGAACGGCCTGGGCCAGTCCTAGCAGCGCCCCTTGCCTGCGGTCTGGCTCGTGTCCCTCACTCGTCCTACAGCCCGTGGGAGGTCCTGCGGCTGCTTCCTTCCTCCTTTCCATCTCCCTCCCAATCTTTCCTCTCCCTCCTCCTCCTTCTCCCACTGTGGGGGTGGGCCGCCGTGTCAGGGTGGTTAGCAGGGACTCCAGGAGGCTGCCAGGGGAGACAGGAGAGCAGGACCCATGGGGCAGCCTGATGGGCAGAGGGTGGTCAGAGGAGGAGAGGCTGGGGGATGTCAGAGGTGGCTGCTCTTGGTGTGTGGAGGTGGGGTGGCCAGAGCTGAGGGGAAGGAGAGGCCACTGGAGACAGGAGGTTGAGGAACAAGAGTCCAGGGGTGGACGGGGCACTGCATGGCTGCTAGGGTCATCCAGGAAGACAGCAGACGTGGGGCTGGTGAGGGAGAGGTGACTCAGGCCTAACGGGCCAGAGTACACGCGGTGGCCAGGAGCACACAGATGCCACAGAGGAGAGGACAGGCTGGAAGGTGAGAGGCGTCCTGGCAGAGAAAGCAGGAAGGATATTTTGGAACTAATAATAGGGAGCAAGGGGCCACCCACCTCACCTGTAGGCTCTCGGGGCATGATATGTGGGGTACAAGAGAAAAGGCACATCTGGGAAGCTACAGAGACGGGTCCTGGGGAGTGGCAGGCTCTAGCAGGGGCTGGAAGAGATCGCTGGTGTTGGACAGACGTCCACGATGGTCCACGGGGCCCAGTGGGGCACAGCAGGAGGATTTGGGAGGACAGAGAGGAGCAGGGTGTGGAGGAACAGAGCTGGAGGAGGAGCACCGTGTCCCGAGCATGTCACACCGACACCAAGCTCGGCCCACTAACTGGCACGCTCCGCCTCCCTTCAGGCTGCCAGCTGTTTGTGGGGGGCGCGGCCTCTTCATCCACAGCTGTGTCACCCATTTCCAGCCCCACTCTTAGCACCTAGTGTGTGCCCAAGAGTGCCCACTGTGTGAAGAACGACGGAAACTCTGCACTCTGCAGTCGCAGCGCGGGCACGGAGATGGCCTGGGGGTCCTGCAGAGGGACACTGAGCTCTGGAGACTCCCCCTGCCACACACTCCTGATCCTTCCCCTGACCCACGTGTCAGCATCAAGTCCAGCCTACAGTTTATCTCAGGGTTTCTGGCCAATAACAAGGCGTGAGATATTGACTTAGAGTTGCTGGGATCCCACAGGCCCCAGCTGGCCCCATCACTAGCTATTTGGAAGTTGGGACAGACAGATTGGATTGGGTTGTTGAAGGAGTTTGCCAGTTTGTGGTGGGAATTGAGTTGAATTTATTATCATTTTTGCCAGCATTACTTTGCCAAATATTTATTTAATCCGAGGATTCTAGAGAATGTTAGGGGGTTGACGGGCAGGCGGCCGGAAGCCAGCATGGCTGTGTCTGGGCTGGCATCTCTCTCTCTGCCCCATGCCATAGCAATCCCCACACTGCAGTGCCTGCACCTCGGGATAGCCACGTTGGGGCCCATGGCCGTGGCCAGGACTGGCCCATCGGGGCATGTGGGAGTTGGCTTCGGGTCAGTTCTCACAAGAAGTGCTGAATCTCCAGTCACATCTTGGGAGCCCGGGAGAGGTAGCATGGGACAGAGTGTCTGAAAATGGACATGATTATCTCTTCACTTTTCAGGATCTGAGCCAGTGAGGCTTCTTGCACCTTGATAAGGATGATCATTGAACCAAGGGGAAAGTGGCCCTCATTGTGGGAGTGGATGCCGGGTGTGGGATCACTGAGGTGCAGGCCACTGAGGCAGGCAGGTACCCTCGCCCCCAACTCATGTCCCGTGGTGAGATCACCTCCAGGGGCAGCTCATTTCAGGAGTGTCCTGCATGGGAGTGGGTGTCCTTTTTGTCCCTTTCAGAACAGACACTTTTCTTCATTAGAAATGGATGGAAAAGCTGCTTAAATATGATACAGTTGCAAAACGTTGAAGAATGGTAAAAAAGTAGACACTGCAGGCTGAGGAAAATCATCCATTGTTTTTTAAAAGGAAATGGAATCAAAGTGGCCAGATCACTTAAAAGTGGTCAAGGTTGTGAAATTTCCCTAGGATGAACATAGAAATTAGTAGTTTGAGATTATTATTTAAAATGGATCATTAACTACTTCATCATGTGATACCTACTGACCATGAAGAGAAGAATGTAACGTGCACCTCTTCATGTACCCCTTGGCTTTTTACCCTTTACCCTATTTGATATTTTTATAAAGAAATAAAGCCTAACAAACACATTCTACATCTCCATCCAACTTCTCTCACTCCTGCTCCAGTGATGGAGTTTTTAAATCTTATGCTTTATTTTCTTTCCATTTTTATACTTTTTCACATATTTATGTGTTCATTAGCAATGCATAGCATTGTTTTGCAGATTCAAAAACCACCCAATATCCTCTTGCAACATTGCTCTTAAGTGTTTTCCTGACAGATAAGTGTGTATGTATATAATATGTATCATATATCTTACATATGTATCTCATAACAAGAAATACATACATTTTTGGTGCATTTATTGTATCTGCTCTAGAGAATTTCATTGTGCTAATGTTTATGTGCCAGTGTTTCTCTAAGGGCTGTGTGTGTTTATCTGAGTACTCTCATTTTGCTAAAAGTCAAACTGCTTGGAGGTAGAGAACATGCATCTTCTGCAACTGTCAAATTGCTCTCCAAAATGATCGTATTGATTCATGCTCCCAACTATCACTGTGTGATAATTCCCATTTCTTCATATTCCAATCTGAAGACTGAAATATCTCTGCATTGTCTTAATTTCCCCTGTCACTGCTGCCAGTGTGCTGCAGCTTCTCAGTCATGACCAGCCCTTTGGTTTTTCCCTGCAAATTGCCCCTTTCCTCCCCCATTAGATTATTTGTATGTTAGTTATTGATCTATTTTCAGGGTTTCTTCGTATTTTTATATACTTATCCTTGGTCAGCTATATGTATTAAAATGTCTTCCACATTTCTTTTTTAAAAAACATTTTTTTACTTGTAGTTGGACACAATACCTTTATTTTATTTACTTATTTTTATTTGGAGCTGAGGATGAACCCAGGGCCTCGCACGTGCTAGGTGAGCACTCTTCCACTGAGCCACAACCCCAGCCCTATCTGTCTCATTTTTATGGTTAGCACTTATTTTTCTTATTTAATAAATATTTCTATATTCTAATCCATAAATATTACTTTCTATATTATCTCCTAAAAGTTGCGGGGTTTTGGCTTTCACATTTGAGTTTCAACCCATCTGCAATTCATGTTGTGTAGGAAAATTTTCAGTTTTTCCTGTGTTGAAAACCACGTGTTGCTGTACCCTTTATTGAAGTTTCACCAGTGCCACACCAGTGTGCAAGTGTAGTGTCCATAAGTGACTTCTGTCACGTCAAGCAGCTGTATGTGCATGGGTCATATGGGGTAATGTATAGGGGGGTCTGCTCTGCTCTTGCCTCAGTACACATCATCTTCATAAATAAGTCTAGATAAGGGGTGGGTCGTGGATCCCACTTTAGATGTGTTCCTCAGATGTGTTGACCAGTTTGTCTACCTGCTTTTGCTGTTCCATGAACATAGGGAAGATAATCTTGTCCAGATCTTTAAATTCTGTGATGATCTTGATTGGAATTGTATTGAAGCTATGTAGCAGCTTGCTGAGAATTGACCTTCTCACGATACTGAGGCTTCTACATATGAACTCGGTATACCTCTACATATATTTAGGGCATCCTTAATGTATTTCCATAATGTTTTATATGTTATTCATAAATTTATTCTTGAGATAAATCCAGATGATTTATTCTCAGAAACTTTAAAATTTACATTGCAATTATAATTGGTATATTTTAATTTTTTTTGTTGCAGGTGTATCAACCAACATGAATTTATTTTTGTATGCTGGTTTTATATCCCATCACATTGGTAAAAATTTTAAGTTTGATGCATCACCCCTAGATTCTTTGGATTGCCATATGGAATTGTCCATCTGTAAATATCGAGAGTGTTCCTCCTTCCTTTCCATATTTGAAAGCTTCTGTTTCCTCTAGGAGTCGCAGGACCCCTTGTCTGAGACTCTTCTAATGTGTCCATGGTTGACAACGGTGCTGGCTGCCGGGGGTTTTCTGTTTGTTTATTTTGTTGGTATAATATAAACCCTTTACTGGTTCAATAGCATTTTCTTCTAATCCCAGTTTTTTTTTAACAGTTTTTAAAACCACAGATGGATGTTTAATGTCATTGAAGGCTTTTAATGCCACTATTAAGGGGGATCATATAGTTTTTCTCCTATAATATGCAAATATCATGAGTCATGTTTATTTATTTTACAATGTTAATCTCACTCTAATTCTAAAATAGACCCAACTTGCTCATGACGTGTTATCATTTTTAGACATTGCTGGATATTTGGTTTTATTTAAGAGTTTTGCGTCTAAGTTCATGATTCGTTTGGGCCTCTAAGTTTCCTTTCTCATGATGTTCTTGTCAGACCTGGTTTCAGACCTGAGTTTGAGGTCAGGGATAATCGTACTCTGGAATAATGTGTGTAAGACTGGGATTACTTATTATTTGAATATTTAACAGACTTTTCGGATGCCACCGCGCTCTGGGCCTGGTGCTGGATGCAGTCTTCCATTCCGCACCATCTCGTGGGAATGTTAAGGTGCCGAGAGTGCATTTTACAACAGTTTTCATAAGTTTATTTCCTTGGAATCTGACCTTTTTGTTTGCTTCCAACTTCTTGTCATGAGATGGTCACATCCTCTCGCAACTCCTAATTTTTGAGGACTCTCTAGTGAAGTTTTTCATCAGATTTTGTCAACTGCATTGTTCTTTCCACAGTACCCCCCCACCCCCCTCCGCCCTGCTGCTCCTCTCTGCTGGTTACTTGTTTTATTCCATGCGTTTCTTCCTCATCCCGTTTCCTGCTTCCCCCACCCCTGGAGTCTATCTTGCTGCCTTTCCCGATGTCCTCAGTTGGAAGCTCGACTCGTTGGTTTTGACTTTCCTGTCTCCTCCTTGGACACCTAAGTTCCTCTGTCAGTGTGCATGAGTTATCTTCCAAATATTTCAATACATGGTATTATGATCATCATTCAGTTGTAAATATTTTACAACTTTCATTTTGATTTCTCTTCTGAGTTGTCTAAAACTGGTTCCTTAATTTCTAAATATGTAGGGGTTTTTCTAGAATCTTTTGGTTACTTATTTCTAATTTAATTTTTTTGATTTCAAGTTCAGTTCATAGTTCCTTGGAGAACATGATCTGTGCGGTGTTTTTTGGCTAGTGTTTTTGAGATTTCTCAGGCCTGGTTGGCTCCAGTCAACGTGGAGTGTGGAACGCGCACCCTCTCCTCTCAATGGCTGCGATGTTCCAGGTGTGTTTGTTGGTCAACTTTCTTAATGGTGCCATTCAAATTTTCTTATCTCAGTGATTTTAGTTTTTATTTGATCTAGGGATTGCTGGGAAAGGTAGACTTGCCATTTTCTCCTTATCTTTCTATCAATGTCCCCTTTATTGACAACTTACTTCTTGATAAGTTCGCCCTTGTGCTGCGAGTAAAGTGCAGTGTGTTCCTTTGTCCTGTCCAGTATCCAGTTCAAGGGACGCTGCAGCCACTCGTGCTTGACCTCTGTTTCCTCCTCGCCTCCTGCAGCATCACCAGGAGACACCAGTAAGTGGCCGGCCAGCATTATTGGAAGGAAATAGTCCTGTGCTCTGAGAGCTCCTTCCAAGGGTGTCCCTCTCCCCAGGCCAATTTGTCCCTTGAGATTTTTCAGTGGAGGTGAAATTCGCGTAAGATCATCCGTTTGAAAGTGAGCAAACCAGTGGCGTTTGGCACATTCACAGTGCTATGCCACCATCTCTATCAATCCCAAGACATTTCATCATCCCAAACGAAACCCTGCTCCTGCTAGGCGGTCCCTCCCTGTCCGCCCCTCGCTGCTCCTGGGAGCTGTGCTTTCTGTCGCCGAGGTCTGCCGATTCCGGGTTTTTCTCCCAGGTCATACGCTGTGACCTTTCGTAGCCAGCATCTTTCACTCAGCGTAAACCTTTTGAGGTTGGTCCCTGCTGTAGCGTGTGTCCGTCCTTCATTTCTTTCCAGGGAGGGGTGAGATTCCATGATGCGAACGGCCATGCTGTATTTCCCTGTTCATCTGGGACGGACACTGGGCCATTTTCCCTCCCGGCCCACCTTCCCTCCCGGCCCACCTTCCCTTTCTCTCCTCAGCCTTCAGTCAATGTCTGCTTCTCACCGTGGCGGATGGGTGTGGGTTGGATGCTCTAGAGATGGGCCCCTCCTCCCATCCCTTCTCAGTGCAGGGGCGCTCTAGGGGCTGCGGGTGTGGGCAGCACAGTGGCAGTGGCCTGGCCCTGAGGAGGAGGAAGCCGCCACCTTGGGGTTACCTCCATGGTCAGTAAAGGAGGCTAGGGCACCCGGGAGCTACTCGGCACAGACGGCCTGAGTTTCTGTGTGCGGACCCAGGAGGGAGGTCCAGCCTGGGCTTTCCCTGACCTTTAAGCTGCTGTTTCCCGGGGTTGCTGCAGCTCCCAGCCAGCCCAGGGCCCCCCTCCCAAGCCTGCCTGGGGGACAGGGATGTTTGCACCCAGTGGCAGGAAGGGACATGGGCTTCCTGGGACAGGGCCCATGAGTGGCTGGCAACCGGGGGACCCTTGGCAGTGAGGGGTGGGCATGACACAAGGACACCAGGTCTTCTCATGGAGGTCTTTGCAGGCTCTCGTTTGCGATCCCCGAGGTTTGGGAACAGCCGAATGGTTAATGATCTTCTGCACCAGCAATTTTAGGCTCTGGCAGCTAAAATTAGATCCCTCCCGGTGCCTCAGGGAGGATGGGCCAGCTCTGTCCATCCATCCCCTGCCAAAGCGTGGCTGGTGACAGCCTGCACAGGAGGCCTGGGGTGAGGCTCAGAGTCACGAGCTGCTGGACATTGTGTCCCTCCTGTCCCCTTCAGCTGTGCCTTCCTCAGAGGATGCAGAAATAGCACTTGGCTGCCCTCTGTCCTCTGGCAGGTCGGTGTGGCTGCATTTGAATCCCAGCTCCACCATGGGACCTGCCTGAGACCTCAGACAAGACCCAGAGCTGGGCATGATCTTCCCAGGTCATGGAGCGAGGAGGATGAAACCACTTGAGAAGCAGAGGACCAGGGCCCTCTGTGCGTGTGCGCGTGTGCATACATGTGTGTGTGCGGGTGTGCACATGTGTTGTATGTTCGTGTGCGTGCGTGTGTGTGCATGCATGTGTGTGTGCGGGTGTGCACGTGTGTTCCTTTGTGTGCACATGCGTGTGTGCATGTGTGTGCATGTGTGTGTGCGTCTGTGCGTGTACGTGCGTGGGCATATGCCTGCTCATGCATTCGGGGGATTGAACTCAGGCCCTTGCACTTGCTAAGCACTTCTTTATGCTGCCCTTTGGTTTAGGGGGTGGGAGGTGTGGGGACGAAGATGTCAGTGGACTTTGCTTTCTGTAGAACCCAGCAGAACCCAGTGTGGCCAGCAGAACTTAGTGGGACTAGAAGAGCCCAGTGGAAACCAGCAGGACCCAGAAAAGCCCAGTAGAACCAACTGTAATCCCTGGGAACCTGGCAGACAGGGAGTAGGCAAAGCCAGTGGGGACCACGGGGCCCCGCCTTTACTCTGGGTTACCTTGGCCACCGAGGCGCCCACCCTTCAGGTGCCTGGCTACCTTTCCTTGTATCAAGACTGTCAAACCCACCAGCTGTTCCACGTGAGCCACCCCACTCCTCCCCTCACTTCCTGCTGTCCTCTCCCCATGGAAAAATGGCCCTTCAAGGTGCAGTGCAGAGAGAGCCCCTGAGGAGCAGCTCCGTCAGGCTGTGAAAATGGTGGCATTATTCTTCTGCAGAACTTATTAGATTAGAAACTTGGTGAAAACAGCCTCAGCTGTAACCGCTGTACATAGTCACTATCAACAAGGAAAATTTATGCTTTAAAAATAAAAAGAAACTCAAGTGCATTAGTCAGAGTGAGGAAGTGTTCAGGAAAAAGGTTTGTTCCCCAAGTAAACAGCCACAATGGAATTGTAATCAAATTTCTTAATTATTTCCATAAATCTTGGGTACATAAAAACATACAGGGCCCTTTTTCAAAAAGTCACTGTTTACAAGAGCCTTGGAGTAGAGAAGAGGTAGCCCCGACCGCCTGGTGTGATTGGAAGATTCCATAAGGGGAGCAGGCTGAGTACACCCTCCCTCCTCCCAGACCTGGGTGTGTGGAGCGTGCTGTCCACCCCCAGTGACTGGGGATGCCTGGCCAGAGGCCTGGGTGGCCGTTTCTGAGGGGCCACTGAACTAGAGAGAGCAGTGTTTACGGCCCAGGGGGAGGTGCTAACTGGGAGGAGCCGGGGAGGGGGGAAGCTGGCTCCCCCTGGGCTGAGAACCAGGCATGTGCTTCTCCCAGGTGGGGTGAGAGGCGGACTGCCCTCCACCCTCTGCATGCAGGGACCCTGGGCCGAGGGGCAGGATTCCTTCCAGGATGGCTGGGCTGAACGAGTGGAGGGGAGCCTGCCCCAGGATGCCTGGCCCTGCGTCCTCCCACCAGCCTCTGGGCTCTGGCTTGCCCTCCCCCAGGGTTAGGGGGTCCTTTTCTAAACTAGTTTTGAAAATAATTGAAAGAATTGGAAACTTTGCGATATTTTTCTAAGTTACCTTGTGGGGGAGTGAGGGGGACAGACACTCAGGCCCAGGAGCCAAGGCACACACCTACGCTGGCTCTTGGCAGTGTCCAGGTGCTACTTTCTGTCCCCATGGATGCTCTAGGAGGGACAAGAGACAGGGTCATTGACACCTGGCCGTGGTGCCTCTGGCAGTTTAATGCCACGGGACATGTGAGGGAAACAGACGCGTGTCAGTGAGTCAAGGCCAGGTTTTCCGTGCAGAAGCATCGAGTAGGGGAAGACGGTTCTTGTGTTTTCTGCTTCCCCCGAGCCTGCTCAGCTCTTCAAGAAAACTGGGTACAGTATCTTGTTTGAACAGTTGGCTGCACACTCTCATGATGACACAATTCCATTAAAACATTCCTTCGTTCAGTAGAGGCACCGTGCCAAATGCTCTACGTGCTGTATTAAGCCATAATCAGAATTAAAATGCGGAATCCCAACTTCCCACAATGTGCTTTCCTCCTCCATGGTGTCCGAGGAATCAGGAGTGCCATGGGCAGAGGCTGGGGAGGGGCTGAAGCGGCCACATGGACAGCTGAAGCTTGGAAGCCCCTGCATCGCATCCTACAGTCAGCTGCCGGTGCCTTCAAAAGTGGGTGTACCCTGGAGTCCCCTGCTGGCTTCAGTCAGACCCAAGTCAGTCAAAAGCCACCTTTGTGCAAAACTCTGCCTTCTGCCAGGTTTACACCCCACTGCTTCCGGAAGTGGTCAGCTGAGGGAAAGAGGCACTGACCTGGAGTCCCTCTGGCCATCACCAGGTCCTGGATGGGCAGCTCTGCCTCATGCCCTCTGGGTTCCAGAAGATCAGTGTTCTCACCCATGAACACTCATTTCACACAATATTGTTTTCATTGTTATTGATCTTGCGAGTCGTTTCCCACATGTTCTCCAATGTTCACCAAGCAAACCCCGAAACGCATCAGGAACACCCTCCCTGGGGCAGGGGAACTTGGTCCAAGGGTCCTTGGACTGCGGCTCCTGGCACCACAGTGTGTCCATTCTGACCTTGGGTGCCCCCTCAGTGGGAATGGGGTGGAGTGCGGGTGGGCTCTGAAGTTATGCTCAGGGCCTGCTGTGCTTGGTCAGGTCAGGTTTTGCAGCAAGGATACCTCCGTGAGATTCGTGGTCGCTGCAGATGAAACTCTGCACAGGTACGAGGACGTGTGGAGACAAGACTGAAGGGAAGAGAAACTCCAACCTGGGGCTCTGTGGCCACCAGGAACAACGGCACTACAGGGTCACCCAGGGAGCCTTGGGGCTGCAAGAGCCTTGGGTGGCTGGTGGGAGCACAGGAGGTAGGAAGCTTGGTGTGTTTGCAGAGGGAGAGGCTTCTTCAAGGGCTTAATGCTTTTGTGTTATGGAAAAAATTACACCAAGACTACAGGATCATGGACAGGTGTCCCCAGACCTCAGAATCAGGGGCTGATACAGGCTCTCCTGGGGTCAGAATCTGTGCTGTCCCAGCTCGGCCTCTGCTGGCTCCAGCTCCAGCTCCAGCTGCCTCCAACCTTCTAGTTCACCACTTTCCCTCCCTCAGGAGGGTGAGGGAAGGGGACAGACAGGCCCTGGACTGGTGTTCAGGATGCACTGTCTGGGCATCTGCAATGGGTGTCAGGAGCAGTGATAGATTTCTAGACTAGACTAGCTCCTACCATGTAATATTGAATCGAGACACCTTGGAGACAGTGTAGCATAGTGATAAAAGGTGAATTGTAGTGATATTCAGGCCACCTACAGGCTGTGACATCTTGGAAAGGCCCTTGCCTGGTGATCACATAGGAGAGATTGTTGTAAACAGGCCTAGGAGTGGCATATAACATTTGAACCATATTTTATTGGACAGACGTCAGTCACAGGCCCCACCTATCTGCAGAGTGTCTGGAAAACGGTTTAGTAATGTCCCTGGAGGAAGAGAAAAACACATTGGTAGGTTCCTGCACAGTTGGATACCTGGGACCAAGGCCAGGCCCTTCCCCCACACGGAGCTCCTCCCCCACACCAGGGCTCCTCCCCCACACCAGGGCTCCACCCCCACACCAGGGCTCCTCCCCCACACCAGGGCTCCTCCTCCACACCAGGGCTCCCCCCTACACCAGGGCTCCTCCCCTACACCAGGCCTCCTCCCCCACACCAGGGCTCCACCCCACACCAGGGCTCCTCCCCCACACCAGGGCTCCTCCCCTACACCAGGGCTCCTCCCCCACACCAGGGCTCCTCCCCCACACCAGGGCTCCACCCCACACCAGGGCTCCTCCCCCACACCAGGGCTCCTCCCATGCATGGAGGCCCTTCCCCTGAGACACACCCCATACCCTGGGGCTCCTCCCCCACACTGAGGCCCCTCCCACATACCAAGTCTCCTCCCACACTCTGAGGCCCCTCTCCTAGATTGACCTGACTCTTCCTGAGAAGTTCCCCAGGAGGAAAAGGCTTGAGCATCTCAAGAGAAGAAGAAGATCTGTTTTTCTGGTGGCTTCTGCTCCTCTTTCTGGGCCCAGGGCACCAGAGCTGGTGCAGAATGTGGATCCATAAGAAAGGTCACGCCCCACCCTGCCCTGGTCAGACTGTATCTCTGCTGCTATTTTAAAAGTTTTGTGAACAGTTACCCGTTGGTGTCCCTGCCTTTCTAGTGACTACTAATTGCCTTCCAAATGAAGGCTCAGCACTTGTAATTAGGCTGGCACATTCCAGGCAGCATTTTGACTGTGTGTTGGGGCGAGGAGGGAGCAGGTGTTAATGGCATTGAACTAAGCCACACCCCTCCTCAAGCCTGCTGATTAACCCAGGTTCATCCCAGGCCCTTTCCTACTTGGCTAATCAGGTCTTTCTGGTTCCTTGTGCATTTACATCCTGACTTGACTCTTAGCCAAGGGCTGCAAACTTTGGTTCCAAAATACTTTCTGTGTACAGAGAAGGTGCCTCTCTGCCTCCTGGGTCCTGCAGAAGGAACACTCTCCCTGCGAGCAGCACAGGGATTCCATGAGGAGGCAGGAGGACGGGCTGGTGAGGGGTGGGGCTGCAGCAGGCTCCCTGTGGCTGCTCTGCAGTTGCAGGGGGAGCCTCCTCAGCCTCCTTCTTCAGAAGTCCTCTGTAATGCAGTTGAGAAGCCCAACCTTAGAGATATCGTGTGTGTGTTAATGTTTTAAAGACACAGTTGGATTGGATGCATCCATCCCTGCAGCAGTCGGGTGCTTGGCGGTGGCTGAGGAAGAGCTGTCCAGAAGGCTGGCTGAGGGAACAGGTGGAAATAGCCCAGGAGGAAGAATGTGTTCTGGAACTGTCGGTGCCCTGAGAGAGGAGCACCTGTGCCAGAGCCGCGGCCTCGTGACCTGGGCAGAGCATCTCTGTGTCCCTCTGTGGCCACTGCTGCCTGATACATGGAAGGACAAACGATGACATGGAGTGCCCTGGCCTCCCTTCCTGCATTCAGAAGCAAGGAGCTGACAGCAATTCAAAGTAGGCACCTGGCAGTTAGGGAGCACCAGAGCCACCTCTCTAAGGCAGCCCACTAGAGAAACAGGAGGCTAGGAAAAGCAGCCAGGGTCAGGGGCTTCTGACCCCCACACTCAGCAGAGCAGCTGGAGGAAGTGTGGTACACTCAGGCAGGAGGATGCACACATTCACCCCCCCAGGTGTGTCTCCATTCACACACACTGCACACACACACACTGCAATATACCTCCTCCTCCAGTGCACACAGATCGTTTATAAAAATTTATCACATACTAGGTCACAAAGAAAACTTCAGCAGGTTCTGTAAAGTAGAAATATTACAAGCCATGTCCTCTGATCCCGTCACCCTAAAGCTGGACACTGTTAACAAAGACAAAGACACTATCCTCTGGAAATGTAGAAACCTCCTGTGGAACGACTCTTGCACCAATAGGGCAAACAAATTAAAATGAAAAAAAATTAGGAAAACACTTCCTACCATAATTTATGGGATACATTTAAAGCAGTGATCAGAGGAAAGTTCACACCCCTAAACACTTCTATTAATAAAAACAAATGAAAATAACTAGATTCCCAGCTCCAAAAGGTAGGGAAAGAAACAAAAAGTAAACAAAAGAAAGCACAAAAAATAAAACAGTGAGGATAAAAGAAAAAAGGTAAAGAAGAGAAAAACAGTACATCTAATTAATAACCCCCAATCAGATTTTTGAAAACATTAATAAAGGGGACAAATAATGTTTGCTAACAATAAAAACTGAGAGAAATCACAAATATACAAAATAAGAAATGGTAAGAGAGGTATAGCCACTGAAATAAAAGAATTTTAAAATCATGACATTATTTGGTAGACCTCTACAAAAATAAATATGAAGACCTAGAAAAAAACACGGTACCAATTCAATATAGGAAACTTAAACAAACCAATTTCCACAAAAGATCTAGAAAAAGCCCCTAGGGAACTCCATACAAAATGCATGAGGCCTGGGTGGTTTCACAGGGGAATTGTGCCCAACTTTCAAATGCTAGACACCCTCCACTGTTGTGAATTGTTTTAGGGTATTGGAAACACAGGGCTGCATTTTAATTCTTCCCTGAAAGGAAATATTGCAACAATATCTGAATCTGAAAAAGCAAGCACAAACATGAGTTAACAGAACAATAATCACTTATAAATACTGAAGTTAATGCAGTAAACAAATTATTCACAGACCTGCTCTAACTTTACGTTAATAAATCAATTTATCATGACCAAATGGTGTTTTTTCCCAGGAATGCAAGGTTGGTTCGACACCAGGAAATCCATTAATACACAAATAAATAGATCTAAGGAAAAAGGTCATATGATTATCTCTAGTGCCCACACCTGAGATATCAGTGAAGAAAATAGAAATGGATGGATACTTTCTTAACTTGAAAAAACATCTTATATGTCTGAATTCTCAAGTCAGAATCTCATTTGATGGGAAAACCCTAGAACATTTCCACCAACTTCAGACCAAGGCAAGAAATGCCGATTATCTCTTTTCTTGCCCACAACAGGACTGGTAATATTAGCAGCTAGGTAAATCCATCAGTGGCATGAGTACTAGAACCGAAGAATCAAACTTACCAGTGGGCACATGATATGGTAGTACACTAGGAAAACCCTAGTATGTGGTCATTGGTAAATGTAAATAATTGGTAAATGTAAATTCAGCCACAAAAGAACTTGTGAAGGTAGCAGGATAAAATGACACACACAACCCAATAGCTTTCTTGTACACAAGCAAAAAACAGCTGAGGACACAATGACAACCAAGAAGATAAACTATTTAATAGTGAACTCAGTGAGACACAGGCAGAGCCTGTAACACTTCTAGAAAACCAAAATTAATCTTGGGCAGTAGACATCCCTTGTTCTTGGTGGGCTGATTTAACATCATAAATGGCCAGTTTGTTCCAAGTTAATTGATGACTTTAGCACCGAAGTTAAAATATCAATAAGCTTTTTTTACAGAGCTAGACAACTGGTATGCTAAAGGTCATATGGAAAACAAATGTGCAATAACCATGAAAATACCAGAAAATAAAAGCTCCCTGGGGAATAGCTCCACCAAACAGGAAGACGGACTGTGCAGCCTCTGTAATTACAATAAGGTGGCACAGGTACACAAGGGGCAAAGAGCAGAGAGATGCAACAGGAAGTCCAGCAACAGGCCCAAGTACTAAGGTAGCTGAGTCTATGACACTGTGGCATCTCACATCACCCAAACAGAGATTAACTTTTTGATATTTTGCTGGGATGATCAGGCAGCCCTGTGGAAAAGATAAAATTGATGCATGTCTTTCACCATACACAACAAATAAACTCCAAATGGATCCAAGACCCTGATATGAAAATGACACCATGAAAGTACTAGAAGAAAACACGAGTGAATTTCTCTATAACGTGGATGTACAGGGAAAGGTTTTCTAACTATGACTCAAAATCCAGATGTAGGAAAATTGATAAATTTGATTATATAAAACAAAACAATTTTGACATTACAAACAACAACAAAAAAAACACCACTCTAAGTCTAGTCAAAATGCAAATGACTATGTGTTAGAAAATATTTGCAATGTGCATCAGACATAGAGGGTTAATATCCCTGAAACATAAAGACCTGTTGAAATCGAGGAGACTCAACAGAAAAACAGGCCGAATATGTGAAAGATGATTCATGTAAAGGAAATACAAATAGCCCTTACACATGAAAGGTGTTCAACTTCACTCATAATTAGGGAAATGCAAATGAAAACAACTCTGAGATATCATTTTTCACCTGTCAGATTGGCAAAAATTAGAGAGCTTGACAACACATCTGTTGGCAAGGCTGTGAGGAGACAAGGGAGCTCATACACAGCTGACGAGAATGCAAATGGAGCGACCCATTGGAAGGGAAATTTGGCCATATTTATCACAACTACCTGTGCACTTACATTTTGATCCAGAAATCCCACTTCTAGGAACGAATCATGAAAAAACATACATCTAAAGTATGCACAAAGATTGCATTGCAGAGTTATTGATGTCCAAAGCACAGTGCTCCTTTCTTACAGTGGGGAACCTACTGATCCACCCATCATAAGTGGAAAACCCATCATAATCTGGAAATACACCTAACATACCTCTCTACTGATCACCCCAGCGTAGCCACAGAGCATGTAGCACAGTGTGTGGATGATGGAGTCATAGCTCACTGCTGCTGCCCAGCATTGCAACAGAGGATGGTACTGCATTGCACCAGCCCTGGAAAAGGTCCAGATGCAGAATTTAGAACACAGTTTCTTTTGCATCATTGGAAAATTGTAAGTCAAATTATAAATCAGGGACTTTCTTATGGGAAAGTACCTGAATTTCCAAACATAATGGAGCAGTTGAATGACTGTTGGTACATAATACCTGGTACATAGCACAGTGGAGTACTGTGCAACTGTAAAAAAGGAACTGGAATGTCTGTATGAATGGATGTGAGATAACTTCCAGGATGTATTGGTAAGTGATAAAAACTAAGCGCAGAAGAGCATCTTTATGAGGCAGGGGGCAGGGACAAATGCAGTTGAACGTAAGGGGACTTTTTGCAGAGATGGCGGTAACATTGCACGTAATGTGGTTTTGCTGAAATTTATTAGAGTGTGCAGTTAGAGTAAATGG
Organism: Spermophilus citellus; assembly: GCF_964194105.1. Classification (NCBI taxonomy): domain Eukaryota; kingdom Metazoa; phylum Chordata; class Mammalia; order Rodentia; family Sciuridae; genus Spermophilus; species Spermophilus citellus. The sequence goes on along the minus strand of NC_138191.1, from coordinate 134,926,621 downwards.
ATTTTATGGTCAAAAATTGTCTGGAAAAAAGACTGTTATAAGAACACCTTTAGCCTACTACCATTGTGTGGCAAACGAAGTAAAATAAGAACTTATCTGTGTATTTTACCAAAAGAAGGAATACAGAAAGGGGAACTAGAATCTAAGGAAACTGATAACCAATGGCGGGTGGTAGTCAGGACCAAGGTGGAGAGGATGAGATGATGGGAAGGGGTCCAAAGGAATGGAGAGTCCAAGTTCTCTGAATACACTGTTTTGTATACTGTTGACATCAATCATCACGTCAACATTTCACTACTGAAAAAGAGAACTAGACACAGAGCCCCATATGGAACAAAAACAGAAACAATGACAGGAACTCTGGTTCAAAGGGATGATAAACCATGTCGGAAAGTGGGGACAGCTCCCCGGGTGACTCTGGAGCTCAATATCTTGACCACACACTCTGAGGCAGGTGACAAAACATAGCTGTAAAAAAAACATACAGTCGGGGCTGGGGCTCAGCGGGAGAGCGCTCACCTAGCGCATGCGAGGCCCTGGACTTGATCCTCAGCACCACATAAAGATAAGTAAATAAAACACATTTATATATATATATATATATTTGGCTCTAGTTAGTAGGCTTGTTTTTAAAGCCATCTAGTTATGGTTTAGACATGAGGTATCCCCCATCACGTGTGAGGCAATTTAAGAAAGTTTAGAGGCGAAATGACTGGGTTATGAGAGCCTTAACCCAATCAGTGGATTAATCCACTAATGTGGATTAACTGGGGGTGACTATAGGCAGCGGGATGTGGCTGGAGAAAGTGGGTCACTTGAGGCGTGCCTTTGGGTTTGTCCCTGGCGAGGCGAGGGCTCTCTGCTTCCTGACTGTCATGTCCTGTGCTACTTTCTCCTCCCACTCTCCTGCCCTGATGTTCTGCCTCCCCCAGTCCCAGAACCATGGGCTCAGCTGTCTGTGGACTGAGACTCTTAAGCCCTGAGCCCCAAATAAACGTCTCCTCCTCTAACATTGTTCTGGTCACGTCTTTTGGTCACAGTGGCAAAATAGCTTGACTGAAAGAGATGTTAGTTAGCAATTGTGAAATTACTCGTTTGCATTCAAACTTGAGGGACCATGTAGGTCACTGAGTAGTAGCAGCCATGTTTCCCAAGCCAGTGGAGGGAGTCCCACGGTGGAAGGGTGGAGGGCTAATGTCACCAGAGGTGCTGGCTTGGGATTTGAGTGTGAGTGGGAACGGGCCGTGTGTGCACACACAGGTCTAGAAATCGGTGCACGTGTTGGTGTCACCCTGCCTGTGGACGGAGCCTGGAAGCTGTGACACCTGAGATGCAAACTGAGCCCCCGTCCTGTTTTCAAATCACCCCCCTGAGGGGCGCAGAGGTCTTTGGAGAGATGGTTAATTCCAGGGTCGGGACAGAGCAAGGACAACAGGCCCAGAACAATTGGACCGGAAAGTAAACAAGTGCTTGAGGAATCATGGAGAAGTGACAAGATGGCCAGGCCAGGCCGGTCTGGGGTGGCCAGTGTCAAAATTAGGATAAACAGGTGGGCAAATCAAGGAACCTTCCAGATTAGAGGCTGAAGACACAGCACCAGGGAGACGCGCCCTGGGTTAGACCCTGGAGCAGCAAGCCCTGTCCCTGTCCTTCCTTCTGCTCAGCAGACACAGGGACGAGGGCAGCTGTGCAGGTCTGCGGGTTGGACGGCTGTCCTGTCGCTGCGTCCTTCTCCTTGGTAAGGGCTACTCAGTGAAGAGGTGAAGGGCACCCTGTGGCTTCATGGCTCTCAGCTGCCTGAGGGCACGGAGCACTGAGCTGGGAACAGGCAGCTGGTCTGCTCAGCCCTGCCCCTCCTCCACCATGGCAAGCTGGCAGTCCCCTTGGAGCTTCACGGGGGCTCTCCTCCTCCTCTGTTGTCCCGGGGATGAACCCAGGGGCCCTTAACCTCTGAGCCACATTCCAGCCATTTTTTTTTAAAGTTTTGAAATAGGGCTTCACTAAATTGCTGAGGCTGGCTTTGAACTTGTGATCCTCCTGCATCAGCCTCCCAAGTTGCTGGGATTAAAGGCGTGCGCTGCTGCGCCTGGCCACGAGGGTGTCTTGATAGACCTTCAGAGTGAGCTCCACTCATTCACAGTTAATTCAGTTGTTCACATGATTTACCGAAAATGACAGTGACGGGCCAGGCGTAGGTCCCCGCTAGGAGCTGGCGCTTGGGGAAGGAATGCTGTGGGGCAGGCAGAGAACCGGGCAACAGCACCAGAGGAGAGACCCGTTCGGCCAGCTCCTATTTCCTGGTGGGGTGAAATCCATGGTTTCCCTGGAGGGTGTGGTTCAAATGGGGTGTCTGTGGAGTCTCCCTGGAGGGCTGTAGTACCGTCTGCTTGGCAGGGATTAATCCAGAATCCTAGGGGGTGTGATTCAGACTCTGCTGGTGGGTGTAATCAGTGTTCCTGGTGGGTGTCATTTGGTCACCCTGGTGGGATGTCATTTGGAATCATCCGAGGGGGTGTGAGTCAGCCTCTCCTGCTGGGTGTAATCGGAGTGCTCCTGGTGGGTGTCATTCACAGTCACCCTGGTGGGGGTGGCTTGGACTCTTCCTAGGGGGTGTGAGTCAGCCTCTCCTGCTGGGTGTAATCGGAGTGCTCCTGGTGGGTGTCATTCACAGTCACCCTGGTGGGGGTGGCTTGGACTCTTCCTAGGGGTGTGAGTCAGACTCTCCTGCTGGGTGTAATCAGAGTGCTCCTGGTGGGAGGTCATTTGGAATCATCCCAGAGGGTGTGAGTCAGCCTCTCCTGCTGGGTGGGATTGGATGTAATCAGAGTCCTCCTGGTGGGGTGTAATCCGAGTGTTTCTGGTGGGGTGTGAGTCACAGTCCCTCTGATGGGGTGTAACTTGGACTCTTCCTAAGGGTGTGAGTCAGACTGTCCTGGTGGGTGTGATCAGAGAGGTCCTGGGGTGGGCCTCAGTCAGGTTTCCCGGTGGGATCTCTTTTGCTAGGAGGTGTGATTGGCTCTCCTGGAGGGTGGGATTCACAGTCCCTCCTGTGGGCGGAACTTGGGCTCTTCCTAGGAGGCCAGGGTCAGAGCCTTCTAGTGGGCGGAGGGCAGGGTCTTCTGTTGGACTCTGACTTAGTCTCCCCGGGAGTTAAGGCCTTCCTGGTCAGGGAGGGGGGCTGGGGTGCTCACCTTGAAGAGAGGAATAGAGGGTGGGAGCCAAGCTGCCAGGCCACGTCCCTGAGTGTTTGCGAGGACAGGTGGGCGCAGGGCAGGAAGGGTGTGGGCGTAGGAGCCGGGCGAGGAGCAGGTGAGGAACGGGCGCTGTCTGTGGTCTGAGGAGCGCCTGGTCCGTGGAGGACTGTGGGAAGTAAGGACACTACAGGGTGGGACACTCACTGGGAAGGACCTTCGTTAGGAAGGACTTTCTTTTATGGTCTGACTCATCTTTTAACACAAAATGTACCTCCTTTTATGAAATAATACTGAAAGCAGGTGACAACTTTTTAAATGCCCATACTTATCAAACTAGGAAGTTAGCGGTCCTTATGTGTCTTCCCACTAATGTTTTAAACATTGATCATAAAATTTGGACAGCTGGGGACCTGGGAATTCCGGATTCCATGAGAAAAGCTTCACAGCACTTTCCAGTTTTAAGAAATGCACTTTTAAAAGCTGCAGCATCTTAAAGGTAGAGACCAGGAGGGAGAGGAGGAGGAGCACGGGTCTGCCCGGGCCGTGGCCCTGAACTCGCCCCTTACTCTCCCAGCTCACTTGCACCGTGACCGCCCCGCCTGCTGCCCTGGGCCTGTGTCACCCGTGGTGGTTTGAGGGAGCCCTTTAGGAGCTGCTTTTCTGTGCCTGCTCTTTTACTTTACATTTTTAGTTGCAGGTGGACACAGAACCTTTGTTTCATTAATTTTTAGGTGGTGCTGAGGGGGGAACCCAGTGCCTCTCATGCAAGACAAGCACCCAGCCAGGGAGCCACACCCCAGCTCTGTGCCTGCTCATTTGATGCGGGGACTTTGGGGATTGGCCTAAAATGAACCATTACACTTTTAAAGAGAACTGCAGTGAAGCGTGCGCTCCCCACCCCCCACCCCTTAGCCCTTCTGGAGCGTACTGTGTCCGCCTGCTGCGCACCATTGCTGCCAGCTGCAGAACTTACTTCCCAAAGTGAAACGGCTGGAGGGCCCATCTCCCTTTGTTTGGCAGGGTGTTTACCCATCAGCCCCGTGATCCTGGAAGGGGGCTAACTGGCTTACAGGAGAAGGCTGCTCTGTCCATGGAGGCAACTGGTTGTGGGGTGATCTGCCTGGGAGGGTCCACTGCAGTCCTGTCCCTGCAGTGCTTCCTCTTATCTTGGTGTCCTTGGCCTTAAAGGGGCAATTTCCAGCTCCAGATGCTCACCTCTTAAATGGCTGATGTGCCTCTGTGCAGAGCTGAGCAGGAATCTGGCCCCAGGGTGAAGGTGATAAAGGAGACAGGTACCAAATGAAGGCAGCGAGCGATGCCAAGTTTTATCCTGCTCTCGGTTACCCATCGGGCACCCGCGGGCCAGGGCGAGGAGCCGGTGCTTTTCAGCAAAGGCAGCCTGAGTCCCTGTTGTCACTGGGGCTCCAGCTCATCCAGCTTTTGAGGTGCTGTTAGAGGGTAACAGGCTGTGAGTGAAGGTCTCTGGAGTGCCCTGCCCTCTGCCCCGTGGTGGTGCCCGGAGGCTCACTGCCCAGGTGCTTCTGCAGGAGCCGTCGTGACCCACACAGGTGGTGCACAGGCTTCCCTTTCTCCACGTCCCACCAACTTGCCTTTTTGATTTTTAAATGAGTCATGCAGGAGGGTGTCACATGGAATCCAACCACTGCGCTCTAAGCCTTATGTTTTCATCACTATATCAAGCTCGGCATCTGCTGTCCCTCTTGAACCCCATCTTCTCTTTGTCATCACCCCCTCCCTCAGCCTCCCTTATTTATCGTCACCTGTGCACCAGGTCATACACAAAGTCCTTCTGCGTGGTTTTCAGTGGAGAGATGCTGGAGAAGACCTCTCCGTCCATCAGGAGGGGAAGGTGAAGCAGTGTGCCGCGCTTCCCCACACGAGTGTTCCCTCTGCATGGGAAGATACTCAGGAGTAGTCCATGCCCCCTATGCATGCCACACTCAGGACACAGTATGCCACGTACAGCTCATGGTATGTCACACAGAGGTCATGGTTTGCCATGCACAGCTTGTGGTTTGTCATGCAGAGGTCATGGTTTGTCATGCACAGCTCACAGTATGCCACGTGGCCATGAAAAAGAATGGGTTATATTTGCAACAATCCATAACATATTATTAAGTTAAAAAGCAAGTTATAGAATGACATATTACAAACTACATATGTGCATAGATATGTAAGTGCACATGTGTTACATGTACGAATAAGGACACACTAAATGTAATGTGAACTGTCCTAATATGTGTGCACACTATGCAGGTGACGTGTAACATAGATGTAGACATGTTCACCTTGTTTAAACACACAGAAAGCTCTGGACAGGTATGAATGAAGTTGTTGACTGTAATTATTTCTGAGAGTCTGAGGTCACTAGGCCGAATTTCAATTTTTACTTGTTGTGCTTCCAATTGTTTGAGTGGATTTTTTACAAGAAATATTATTTTTGTAATTCAAAAAATAAGAAAGGAGAGGGGAAAAAAAGGAAAGAAAACAGATGCAGTAAGTCTGACGTGCAGGCAAGCCATGAAACACAAACCTCAGCTCGGTGGCGAGTTTATTCTAGATACCGTGATGGTAACAGCATTTCCCAGATGCTGCCTGGGGCAGGCTGCGTTCTGGGCACTCTAAACAAACCACACCAGGAAGCAACTCCCCCCAGTTTCACACAGGAGGACATAAGCTCAGAGAGGTGAAGTCATTCACCTGAAGTCACATGGCTAGTAGACATTTAGTTCTGAAACAATGCCTTCTTTTTTTAAATGTGGATTTTAACATCTGATGTATCTTTAAAATTGACGAGCTACTGCAGACAGCTTGCAAAATCTGGAGATCATTAGGCATTTTGTTTGGCCTAATTTGAACACAGCTCTGTTCCTAGGAGCCTTGCATGGGGGAAGATGACAGGGACATGACAGTAGTCTTTATCAGAAGAGGATATTTCAGTTTCTGTTTTAAATTTAAAAGAATTATCAGGTGGGACACTTGGGAGCTGCGCCTGAGCCTAATGTGAATGGGGGCTTGAGATTATTCTAAAGGTACAGCCGAGTTCTCTCATTCTGGGAAAAAGGGTCGTGATTTGCTCTTTGCCATCTGCGGAAGTGTCACCTCAGGTCACCCCTGGGGCCTGCGTGGAGGTCTGGGCCCCGGGCACCTGCTGGCCTGAGCATCCCAGAGGTGTTGCTGGGCCCCTCTGGGAGCCACCCTTGCTCCCCAGCAGGCCCTCTCGGTGGTGCTGTCCCTTCTGCACCTGGAAGAACAGACTCCACAACAAAGGGCTCCCAGGGCCTCACTCTGTTAGACCTTGAACCTGTTGAGTGAATCACATACCTCCAGAATTGGTAAGTTAGAAATGGCTGTAAAGCTGGTCATTAAATTCTGGGGAACATGTGACTGCCTGCACATCTGGAACAGCTGCAGGGTGTGAGGGATGAGGACAGGGTGGTGACAATGCGGCAGACGGTGGCGAGCCAGCACTTGGTGGCGAGAGGGCTCCCCCCCAACCTGGCAGCCCCCGAGTCCACTTCCTGGTGAGACGACCCCCGTGACCCCCACATTACTGCTCCAGGAACATCTTCTCCTGCTGCAGGAAAGGGCAGTGCAGAGTGCTGGGTGTCCAGGAGCTGTGTTCACTTCCCGAGAGCCCAGGGACTCACGGAGCCACCTGGACATGCTCTCATCTCTGCCCCCAACATCCCCATCTATGTAATGGCCACAGAGTCCTCCTTGGTTTGGAGGGAGGGGCTCCTGGCGAGGGGAGGAGCACTGTCTGGTTAGGAGCTATCAGAAAGATCCCAGGTGCTTTATTTGGAGAGGAGAGGATTCGGGTGACCGTCCCTTGCCGTCTCCCTGTCTATACGCAGCTGACCGTCCTCTCGGCTACTCAGCCCCAGTCTCCTTGCTCTTCTGGTTGGGCTCCTGGATTAGGTCTGTGGGACACGGACACTGATGTTGGACATTGTTAGCAGCCAGCCCTCATCTGCATCTCTCCCACTCTGTGGCCACGGTTTGACAAGCTGCCATCTGACGTTTGTCTGTGTGGGTGTCTGACCTGGCCAAGGGTCATGCACTCGGCCTTCTGCTGTAGGGACCGTAGTGCTGTGTCCTCCAGGAGCTGGTGCATTTCCTCTTCTAGGAACTGGCTAATGCTTTATGGACAGACCACAGGTGAGATGGGGCAGGAGCTGAGCGGCCTGAGTGCAGACCAGCCGCGGTGGGATCTCAAGGCTGCCGGGTGTCTAGCTGCAGCTGGAGCCTGGCCACTGGGTCACAGCTAGGTGTGCCCACGGCCACGCCCTGCATGGCCACCGTGCCACAGGTGATACGCAGGCTCCCCTGCTCTAGTGTCTTCACAGCCCCGGAGTGGAGCCTGTGGCTCCTGTTACGCAGGTGCAGAGGCGAGGCCTGGAGGGGCTACATCACCGCCCCAGAATCACTGTGCAAGTCCAGGGCAGGGCTGGGATTTGAATCCAGGTGTGAAGAGCAAAGGCAAGGTCCCCAAAGGAAAAGGAGAGGAGAGGATTCGGGTGACGTTCCCTTGCCGTCTCTCCTCAATCCCTTCTGCAGAGAGAACTCAGATCCAGGTGACACATCAGGGACCCCGTTCCAGGCCACAGACCCCCAAGGGCACTGCAAGGCTCTGAGGAGTCCAGCATCTTCTGCTGGTCCTTTAAAAAGAGCCACTTGCTCTCCAGAGAATGTCATTTTTCAAGTCACAAGTCTCCCAGCAAAGCCAAGTGCCATCTGGAATTTATGGGACTTAAGTAGGTTACTGCAGCCCCATTGCATCTGCTGCCCAAACACTGTTGACATTTCTAATAACAGTAGGTAAGTCCCAGGGAGCTTCAGCTGCCCGGGGAGGGGACAGCACCTCAGGAGGAAGGACGCGGGTGGGAGGTGAAGGACGCAGACACTGGACACAGGGTTGTTCTGCCTGGTGTACCCACCGGAGGGAGAGGGGACACGCTTAGTCACACACACTTGGTGGCTGTTCCCAAGTGCAGAGTGCCGAGGTGGCAGCGTCCTCATCTCAACACCCCTGGTGCAGCACCGGCACATCACGTGCCAGAGCTCTGTGAGGTGGCAAGGAGGGCAAAGCAGGGTTGGAACCGCGCTCTCTACGTGCCCTTCAGGAGCTCGGGCAGGTCTCACGGAAGAGGCCCTGGCCTGAAGCTGTCACCAGCTCTGGGTTTCTGTTAATGTCTGCTGTGGTCTCCAAGGCTGAAATGATGGGGCCCCTAGAGATGGTAGCAAACGTGACCCATGTCTCCCTCAGGCCTGTCATGGCCCTTGTATCACAGCCCCCTGCCACAGAGGGCACACGCGCAGGAGTGTTGGTGACACGCACATGCACACCCGCAGCCTGCACTTGAGCATAGAGTTAAAAACAGACTTGTATTTAGAAATACAAAATATTTTTATCCCATGAAATTGAGGTCTTTAGAAGCATGACTTGAAAACAAATATAATAAACACAAAATTCCTTCCCCCCGCAACCCCCTTCTCTCACCAGTATCCGGTGAAAACACAGCTGCTATTTACCAAAACCAGCTCCAAATTCCAAAAAGATGGCAAAGTTTCATCATCCACTCTTCGAACATTTCCTAGTGTTCTTAGAGGAGTGTGGAGCTTTGTGTGCATTGGAAAAGACTTATATGGGGGATATATTTGGACAGGTATTGAATATAATGAACTATATTTAAATATTTATATGGGGAATTATTTTTTTTATGGTGCTGTTCTTTAAATCATTGAATAAGGCCCTATCATTTCTCCAAAAGATATATGAGCACTGTCTCTTAGCATATAGATCATTTTTGCCTTTGAAAGATCTCAACTTAAACATGATTTCTGCGGACGGTCTTTTGCATACATTTGTTATTGTGCAGAGCATTATATCCTGCTGTCTCCAGCGCTGCTTGGAGGGATCCTTCTGAAAATAGCATTTTATTTGCAGGAAGCTGAGAGCAGAGAGCGCAAGAGTGAGAACGGGCTGGTTTGGCTGGCCTGGCAGCTGGCTGGAGAGCTGGAGGGCCCTGCTGTCCCCAGCCTGACCTTGCCTCCCCGCTCCCCAATAGCTGGGGGCTGAGAGAGACTTGGCCCTTCTCTTCTGCTAAGAGTCAGGATTCTGTGATTTTTACTTTCCACTTATGCCTCCAAGGCCTCCCTCCTCCTTCTTTGTCAATTTGAAGAGCTCTCCTTCTATTCCTAGGAGTTATCTAGATAACAACCATTTGTTTTTGAGATTGATTCCTGTAAGGAGAACATTAGGCATCTCCCGGGGAAACTGCGGAAGAACGTCAGACTCCCGGGTAGGACACGGCCCGCTGGAGGGGGGGAGGTTCTGGTTTTATGGCGAAAACAAACACAAAAACAAGTCCACACACCGACTCCCCCCACCCCAGCAATGGCGGGGGTCTGCTGGGGCCCAGCGGGTGCAGGAGGAGGTTGCTAGTCTGATGGCACGTGGTGGGCTTCCGCTTCCTCATGCCTTTTGATGTTCAGGGCAGCCGTGTCCCTTGCTCTGGCCAGTGACTTTCTAAGTGGAAGCGACACATATACTTTAAGGCACAGATTGCCGGAGTCAGAGAGTGGCTTTCCACGTTCCTTTTTCTGTCCTGGCAACGCTGGAAGTACTTGTGCAGCTGAGCTTCCATCCGCGTGGCTTCCTGAGCAAGGATCATGTGCCCCAGAGCCCCTAGTAGCCCCCCATGTGACTTGAGCAAAAAATGAAACGTTATAGTTATTCAGCAGAATTGAACCCATCCTGACTGATACAGGTAGATATCAGCAGGTAGAGATGGGTGGGTCCTGAGCAGGAGTGGGAAATTCTTCCATCACAGAGTCAGGTACCCTAGTGGTCCTGAGACAGGAAACTGGCCTGCTAATATGCTAATTACAGCCATCACTGTCCACAGATGGACCAATAAAGGGAACTCTCAGAGGTTGGGGAGGACAGGAAATTGAAATTGCACTTGAGTGGGCTGTCTGCCTGCTCCCTGGAGCTCTGCTCAAGGAGTGGATGTGCCCATTAGCAGGACAGAGGGTGTGGTGGAGCTGGGTGTTGCTGGAAGAAATCACGCTAGCCAGGCTTCGGTATGCTAGCAGATTTTGGAGTGATTTATATGAAAACAGTTTAAAGCATTTACTAGCTGTAAGAACTAATTTCCAATAAATCAGGCAGGATTCCCTTGGGAACCAGAAATAAATGAGGGCAAAAGAAATTGCTAAGGGTTGTTGAGCAATAAAGAGATGGGTTCTAGATATCTTAAAATGATATTTAAATGGACAAAGTTGATTTAACTGTCTTTTTTCATGTCTAGGAGTAAGATTTAGGTCTACAGCATGTCATTATAACCAGGAATTATTCACCAGGAGATTTTCAACATTTCATGCACATCCCACTGAATGGCAGTTTTAACGTTCAGTCTCAGTCCTAAATTGTTACAAAAGGCTTCCGTTGCTTGGTTCCCTGCAAAGTCCATTAAAAAAAAAAGAGAGTTTCTAGAAAAAGTTTAAATTTCTTATATGAAGCTGAACTTTCCTTATCTAATTTTAGTCGTCTTTTTCTAATTAAAATTTTAAATGAATACATATTTTATTATCTCCAGACTCACAAGTCTTTATTACACAAACACTGGTCATCGGCAATGAGCCGCAGCCCTGCAGAATACAGGGAAAACAGACACATTCTACCTATCCTTTCCTGTCCTGTCTTGTCCTATCCTGTCCTCCTTTCCTTCCTTCCTGACCATCTGTCTATCCATCCGGAGATGTGGAGACTCCTTCTCCTGATGGGGCCTATCTGCAGCCAGCACTGGACACAGGAGGGTGTTCCTGGGGTTCCCAAGGTGGAGAGCCCCAGCTGCCCAGGACAGGTTAGTTCAGACCACACCACACCACATCTCCCAGCTGAGGCTCAGCACCATTTCCTGAGTGCCTGGGGCCTCACAGAGAGGGCCAATGTCCTCTAGGAACTAGACATGGGTGTTCTTGGGCGAGGTGAGGCCAGTAGGAAGGGACCCCTGTGGTAGTGGCTGCTCCGTACCAGCTTGCCCACTCACTGTCTCCGATGCCCGCCCCCCCCCCACAGGGCATTTTAACTCCATCCTCCAAGTGGAGAAGACAGACCTGCGAGGTCGGCAACGTGGCCCAAGCTGCGAGGCCAAAGTTGCCGGGCAGTCCTGAGTCCAGCCATGGCCCCTTTAGAGCACACGGAGGTGTGGTGGCCAGCAGCAGAGGAAGGTCTGTCTTCTCTGGAAGCCCAGGAGAGTGGGTGTCCCACCCAGGAGTGCAGTTTCTGCAACAGAGGTGGAACCGCCCACGCCTGTGACCTGCCCCCTGCACCTGCTCGGCACGCTTGGGAGAACTGGGGTGTGCAGGCACTGACCCTCAGGGGAAGGCCCTCGCAGCATGTGCCTGGGACCTCGTGTGCCTCAGCCCCACCTGGATTCCCAGGAAGCACGTGGCTGAGGGAGGCTGGGCCACCTCGAGGCTGTGCAGCATGGTCTGTGCGGCAGCGTCCCCATGGAGCTGCAGCCACACCCTGAAGGCTCAGAAACAAGGCCCTTGTCACGGTCCCTTTGATCAGGTGGTCCTGGAGCTCCCGAGTCCCCTGAAGACCCCACCCTCTGGCCTCCTTCCACTCAGCTGGCAGGCCACCGGCTTCTCTCAGCAGCTGCCAAGAGGCAGGCCACAGGCTTCCCCAGGGCCCTTCTTGCTGCTGCCTCTGCGAGGAGCCCTGTCCCCAGCCACGGCTTCCCCCTTCCTCTGGCAGGTGCTCAGGGCCTCCTCCTGGCAGGACCTTCTCCGATGACCACGTTTGAACCAAAGCCCCATCTGGCGTCCTCGCCCCCGGGCACTGGCCCCTGTTGACATGGTTTTACCTGGTTGTTGAGTTTCTAGTCCTCCAGCCCCTCCCGGGACCCTCTCCGGGGTCCCTCTTCCTGCCTGTGAGCCTGGAACTCATGTTCCTCTCCTCCTTCCCGCTAAGGGGCCATGGTGCTTCCACCAGGGACCTCTGCCCTGGTCCCCTGGGTCCCCTTGGTCCCCTTGGTCCCTGCCTACGCTGGGGAAGCTGACTCTGCAGCACACTGCTGCTGGGCTGGAGGAGGGAGGGGACCATGGTGGGGGAGGGGGAGAGTGGGAGTTTGGGGGTTAATTTGGAATTTTGTTGTGTAATCTAGATATGCAGAGTGTGGATATTGAAAAAGTGGATAGTCCCACAGCGGCCAGCACTCCGTCCTCCCCACAGGTCACCAGGGTCATGAACATTTCCAGTCCCTTGCTACAGGGATGTGGAAAACTCTCTGATTTGTATAAATGACATTGTGCTGCAAACATGCTTTTTAAATTGAAATTTTTTATCTGAAACAATTTCAGGAAGTTGGAAAGTTTCAAAAATAGTGCCCATCTCCTTCACGTGACATTCACCAAAACCCACCGCTGTTCACGTTCCCTGCTGGCCCTGGTTGTCCTCCCGCGCTCTTCCTGGCTCCATGTCCCTTTCTGTCCCCTTGGCTCCGTGAGCCCCCTATTGGTGGTTTCATTTCTGTGCTCTCAGTTACCCACAAAGTATTAAGTGGAAAATTCTCAGAGATAAACGATTCATGTTCTAAGCTGCACGCTGTCCAAGTCCTCCCTTTGTCCAGCATGTCCACGTCGTGTCCACCACCAGTCACTGAATGGCCGCAACAGTCATCTGTGCAACTGTCATATCACGTGCTGTGTCCAGGGGCCTTTATTTTTCTTAATAATGTCCCCAAAGCGCAGGAGTAGTCATATGGCAATCCAGAGAAATCGCAAAGTGCTTTCTTTCTTTTTTAAAAAATATTTATTTTTTAGTTGTAGTTGGACACAATGTCTTTTTAAAATTAATTTATTTTTATGTGGTGCTTAAGATCAAACCCAGGGCCTCGGACTTGCTAGACCAGCGCTCTACTGCTGAGCCCCAGCCCCAGCCCCCGCAAAATACTTTCTTTGAGTGAAAAGGCCAAAGTTATTGATGTCCTTGTGGGGCTCAGTACCCATGGTTCAAGCGTCCCTGGGTCCTTGCAACACATCCCCGCGTGTGTACACACTGTATGCACAGGCGTCTGTGGGGGGTGACTCTTGTCTGCACACCATGTGTGTGCGTGGGGGGGACAGTGCACAGTTAAATAAAGCAGCTTGTGTGCAACAGTTGAACTTCCCTCAGGGACATTCCAGGACACCAAAGACAGGACGCCTCTCACTGCTCGCGTCTTACTCTACGTTTCCTAAGACCAAGGACACACTGTAAAGTCACAGAGCCAACAGCCAGGTCAGGAGGTGAAGGTTGGTGGAACACTGTTATTTCATCCTTGTACTTTAGAGACACGTCAGCGGTTGCCAATGTTTTTTATTTTTCACATCAAAAGAAAAACAAAGGGTGCTTGTGGCTTTAGGTGCAGGGTCTGACCTGGGGTCACAGGTGGCCTGTACTTGCCACATCTCTTTGGTCTCTGCACCTAGAGCAGTCCCCGTCTCTGCTCTTCTTTCTTGGAGTTTCCATTTTGGAGAGTTGCCTTGTGGGGAGCACAGTGTGGTCCACATGCCTGGGAGTCGTGCTCTCCCCACCGTTCAGGAGGTGCCTGCGGCCGGTCTGTCCGTGGCTGGCGGAGGTTAACCCATCTCTTGGTTAAGCTGGTGCCTGCGAGGTTTCTCTCCAGTAAAGGGGCTCTTTTCCTTTTCTAACTAATAAGCATCTCATGGAGTGATACTTGGGGACTGTCCAAATACCTTGTTTCTCATTCAACTTAAAACAAATTGTAAAAACAGCTTTATTGTGATATAACTCACATACCATGTAATTCACTCATTTGAAGTGTACAAATTCAATGGTTTGTAGTATATCCACAGATATGTGCCCCCATTGACATTGTCATCAGCTCAAAGAGAAACCCCAAATCATTAAGCTATCACCCTACAATCTCCCTATCCTCACTGCTGTGCCCAAGGCCTAGGCAACCATTAATCCACTTTCAATCTCTGAATTTCTCTATTCTGGACTCTTGTGTGAATAAACCTCTGTATGAATAAATATGAAACTTTTGTGAGACTGGCTTCTTTCCTTTAATAATGATTTTAAGGCTCATCCAAGTTGTACTGTCAGTACTTTGTTCCTTGTTATGGCCAAATAATATTCCACTGTGTAGACTGACCAAGTTTGGTTTACCCATTCCTCATTTGGTGGACATTTGTGCTGTTCCACCTTTGGCTGCTGTGAATAGTGATGGGATAAACGTTGGCACCCGGGTTCTCGTGTAGACATGAGTTTTTACTTCTCTTGGGTATGACTGAGAGGGAAATTGCTGGGCCCTGTGGTCATTCTACAGTCATATCTGTGGAACTGGTAGACCCAACCTATTTTCCCCCGTGTCAGCCCTCTTCCTTCCTGCCAGCAGGGCACGAGGGTTCTGGTTTTACTTTCTAGCCCTCTGAGTAAGCACGCAGTGGGATCTCCTTGTGGCTTTGATGGGCACTTCCCTGTGGCTCCTGCCTCTCTGTCTTTGTGCATAGCTATGTATCTTCTTGGAGGACCATTTATGCAGATCCTTAGCTGACTGTGGGATTTACTATTAAGTTGTAAGAGTTCTTATGTGTTCTGCATGTCAATTCTTTGTTAGACGTATGATTTGCAAATATTTTCTCCTAGTCTTTTCACCTTTTAATACAAGTAAATTTTGATGAACTCCAATTTATGTGTATTTTAAATTTTGTTGCATGTGTTTTTGTGTGCTTCTAAAGATGCTTTGCTGAATCCAGGGTCCTGAAGTTTCCCCTATGTTCTCCTCCAGGAATTTTACAGTCTTAGCTCTTCAGTTTAGCTGTTTGATCCACCCTTTGAGTTAATTTTCCTACCTGTTGTGAGATAAGGATTCCATTTCCTTCTTTTGCATGTGCCTAGTTGGTTGTCCCAGAACCATTTGTTGAAAGGACAGGTTCTTCCCTGTTGAATGGTCTTGGTCCCGTGTTAAAACTCAGTTTGGCAGATGTGGAGGAGTAAGTCTGGGCTTGGTTCTACTCTGTTGATCCGCAGGTCTATCCCGGGGCTGGTTCGTGCTCCCAAATACGATTGCTTTGTAGTAACTTTTGAATTGGGGAAATGTGAATCCTTCTACTTTGTTCTTTTTAGGTACGGCTTTGGCTGTTGTGTCCCTTAAAGTTCCGCATAAGCTCTGGAGTCAGCCTGACAATCTGCAGAGCAGGGATGGCGGCGGGGAGTCCCTGGAGCCCTCTGACGGGGTCCACTTTTCACCCGCGAATGCTGGGGCTTTCCTTTTACTTGGGGCTGTAATTTCTTTCAATAATGCTTTGCGGTTTACACAGTGGAAGTTTTCACACTCTTCTTGTTAAACTTATCCCCTAGTACTTTGTTATTTATGGTGGACGATGAATGGAATTGTTTTCTTAATTTCCTTTTCAGATGGAAAGTTGAGTCTATAGGAATCGAGTTGATGTTTATAGGTCGGTCTTGACTTCCGCAGCCTCAGTGAACTCCTTCACTAGTTCATCCGTTTTTAGGGTTTTCTATACATGAGATCATTTCACCTGTGCATAGATTTAGTTTTATTTCTTTTTTTTTCCAATCTGGATGTCTTTATTTTTTTCTCTTGCCCGTTTCCTGACCAGAGCTTCCAGGATGATGTCCAACAGAAGTGGTGAGAGGGGCATCTTGTCTTGTGCCTGAGCCAGGGGAAGGCCACCCATCTTTCACCATTAAGTGTGATGGAAGCGGTGGGCGTTTATAGATGCTGATTATCAGACGGGGGAAGTTCTGTTCTAGTTTTTTGAGGGTTCTTATCATGACAGTGTGTTGAGTTTCCTCTAATGCTCCGTGTGCCTATTCAGAGGGTCGGTTACTTCTGGGTTCAGCGTATCCATGAACAAGATGTTCTGCTGTGACTCAGCCTTCAATCCTGGGACAAGTGTTGTCTGCTGATGGTTCATCATTCTGTTTAAATGTTGCTGGATTAGGTTTGCTGGTTTCTCTTTGAGGAGTTTTGCATCTGTATCCATTAGAAGTATGTATTCATAAGAAATATTGGTGAGTGCTTTTATTTTCTTGGGATGTTTTTGTCTGGTTTGGGCATCAGAGTGGTACTTGTTGGAAAGTGTTCTCTTAAAAATTTTTAAAAGAGTTGTGAAGAATTGATATTAATAGTTCTTTAAACATTGGGTGAAGCTAGACTTTTCTTTGATTACTAATTTAGTCTCTTCACTTGGTATAGAGACATTCAGATTATCTAATGCTTCCTGTGCTGACTTTATTTCTTTTAAATCAATTTTATTGTGTATGTTAAGGTATGCAAGATGATGTTATGGGATCAAGGCTACTATAGTGAAGTGCATTAACATATCCAGGGCCTCATGTGGCCACCCGTTCTTTGGTGTGTGGCAGGAGCAGTGGAAGTCTACTCTGTGTGCGTCTCATATGATGCGATTTTGGGACCCGTGGTCCTCCCAAGCATGTGCTGGTCTCTAGACTGGCTCCTCTTATGCATCTCTTCCTTTTATCCACTGATCTATGTCCCTCCAGGTCCTCCCCTGTCCCATTCTGGTGACACTGTTTGTCCTCTGTATTTACACACCTGAGGTTTGTGGATTCCCCATATAAGTGAGATCATGTGATGTCATTTTTCCTCTCTGGGCCTGACTCCTTTATTCTGCACATGACCCCGGGCTCTTCCACGCTGTGGCAAATGGCAAGATCTCATTCCGCGTTTGGGGCTGATTTCTAATTTCATTCTGTTGTGGTTGGAGAACATCTATAGTATTATGTCTCTTCTTCAAAATTTTTCGAAGTTTGTTCATGGCCTTGGATGTGGTCTGTCCTGGGTAAGCTGCGTGTATCCTTGATGCAAACGTAGATGCTCTTGTTCTTGGGTACAGTGTTCTAGAGGCTTCTATTGGATTTGTCGGTTTATGATGCTGTTCAGGTTTCCATTTCCGGGTCCCCGTTCTGTTGGTTCTTGAGGTCTCCAGATGCTGTTGCCGTTGTCTGTCCCACCTTCCTTCTGTCAGGGTCCCCTCCTGGGCTCCGCTGCCAGGAGCACGTGTGTCAATCCTGGGGCACCTTCCTGAAGGGCCGGCCCTTCCGCCGAGGAGACGTCCCTCTTGTCTCTTTGCTGTGCAGGCTCCTGCTCTGGTGGGGGAGAGCCGCTGTGGTCTCAGGCTGCTCTTCTGTCCCTTAACATTCGTTGTTTCTGGTCCCTGAGTCCCCAGCGTCCCCACTGTGCAGGCCTGGGGATGTGCAACCGCGGATTCACCAGAGGCTGCTGGAAGCCCTTCCCCTGCACCGCGCTTGTTGGGAGTCTGCCCACTTTCCCCTAGTGCTCGTGTGGTTTCTTTTCTTCACCTTTACATCTTTGGATCCACTTGGAATTTATTCTCTATGGTGTGAGGTTTGGGTATAATTTCATCTTTTTACAAATTGTTAACCAGCTGTCCCAGCAACATTGATAAACAGTCTCTCCCCCTTCTCGCACACTCAGTTCCAGGTGTGCCCGTGTGTGCCGGTGTGTGCCGGCTTCCTCCTCGCCCCACTCTCGCGGGCACACTCTCTGCGGAGCCTCCGTGGCGCATCCTTGCTCGGGGAGGCTTCTGCCCCACGGAGACTCTTCTTTCTCCTTATTCTCCAGCTACCCCTGGAGTTTGTTCTCCCAGATGAAATTGAGTTCTGACGTGTCTAGCTCCGTGAGATGGCATTAAATTCACAAAATAACTTGTGGATAACTGGCCTCCGTGTGATGTTGCCTTCTCTCCTCCAGCAGCGACTTCATCTTCCTACTCATTCAAGAACTCTTGGAGGTTTTGTGTTGGTTTTTAAGTTTCCTCATAGAGGTCTTACACATTCCTCACTAAATTTATGCCTAAATATTTTATTTTTGTTGCTATTGCCAATGGGGTTTGTATGATGTTAGTTTCCGAATGTGGATTTTTATATTCTGCTACTTTGCTGATCCTTGTCTCTCTGAGCTGTGAACGTGGGATTTCTTTGTAGGTGCTGGTACCTTTAGTTTGCTTATTTTCACTGCTGTATACTATTTCATTGTGTGAATATACCAGAACATATTTATCTCTTCATATGTGGACAGGCCCTAGATTGTTCCCATCTGCTCGAAATGTCCAATGGTTTTCACAATAGTTACGTCAAATCTCACTCCCTCTGTAGTGTGCGGCTCCCTGCGCTTCACGTTTTGTCCAATTTTACTATTGTCAGCCTTTAAATTTGTCAGTCTGAAGGGAGAAGATGGTAGAGAAGCACGGTTTTTAACAACTGTTCTTATGTCCTTGGTTTTTAAATCCTGGTCAGCTGGCCCTCCCACATGGACACCTGCTCCACAGTGCTCTCCTCTCACCTTCGACACCTGGCTACCAACACCTCCTTCACAAGCCCAGAGACAGAGGCGCTGGGGTAGAAAGTGAAGGTACCCTTTGTTAGGGGAGGAATGTCCAGCCGGGGACAGCCCCCCTGAAGGAGATGTTTAGCTGCTATTCAAGCATCAGCAGTCAGCAGACATTGAGTGACAATGTGCACCTGGCACTTTGCTGGACTCTTCACAGGGTTTAAAGACCCAGTTCCCACCCTTGAGGGCCTGTAGCCTAACTGGAAAGGAGAGACCCCCGGATAACACCATCGACACCCAGGGTGTCAAGTGCAGGGCTGCGGAGCAGGCAGAACGGCCCCGGCAGGGCGCATGTGAGGAGAGAAGGGTGCAGGCCCTGAGCCCTCAGCCAGACCCTGTCTCAAAATAAAAACTAAAAAGGCTGGGGATGCGGCTCGGTGGCTAAGTGTCCCTGGGTTCAACCCCTGGTACCATAAAAGAGAGAGGGGGCTGGGGGAGCAGGGTGTACCTCTCTCCTTCATATTGTGGGACGAATTCAGGAGGAAGGACTGCCATTGAGTTCTTCAACAAGTGAAATCCATCCAGGTAAAAATGCATCTGCCATCTAAAAAAGTCCCCTCCGTCTTTCCAACCTGCACGAACCACGACAATGTGGATTCCACCTTGAGCCGGGTTCCACCTGCAGTGGGTGGTCTGGGGCCGACCCTATTCGCAGGGGGTAAATTTCAGGACCCCGAGTCATGAGACCCTGTACTGGGCGCCCTACCCCATTTCTTGTGACCAAATCACTGCTCTTCCCCCAACACAGCGGGGTGCTTCAGGACCTACATTTGCCTTCTGCTCCTGCGTCTTCCTGGGGCCAAAGCTCTGCCTGTGCTTTATAGAAGGCATCTCAGAGTCAAGTGCCCACTCATCCCGTCCCCCACTTCCTCAGTTAGCAAGTTTCCTGGTTCTGCTGCCAGACAAAGCCAGGGCATAACTAAGGTACAGTAAGAAGTTCCCACGCTCAGCTACTGTATTTAAGGGTGATGTAGATGCTGGTACCTTTAGTTTGTACCTTTAGCTGCTGGCCGCAGAGGACCCAGTCACAGAGGGAGTGGCTTCGGAGTGGGAAGCCGCTCCCTCTGTGGCTGGGTCCTCTGTGGCCAGCAGCACGCCCTGGGGGCAGCTGGGCAGCACTGTGTGTCCTGGGAGAAGCCCGCTGGCTCCTGCAGAGCCTTGGCCTTGGCCTCACTTGCTAATCCACCAAGCAGGCTGGTCCAGGCTTGTGGAAGTTGGTTTGCTCTTCTGTTCATTTGGTAAACACATGTCATGGACTTCACTAAAGGTCCCACAATTACCTGGTCAGCCCAAATGGACATACACAAAAAGCACCTGCCTCTCCCTTTCCCCTGGAGTGCTGGGTGTCTCTGAGCAACCCAAGAGCTTATAGGCAGAACTTCACCTGTGTCTGCCCCTCTGCACAGCGACATGGTGGCTGCGTGGGACAGGGTCAGGACTCTGCAGAACCACACGGTTCTGCTGGGGTCAAGTCAACCCAGTGCAGGGGCAGTGAATCAGCACGCATGGCTGTGTGTTCCCCGAGGCCTGGAGGGGTTGAGGATGCTCCCCAGAAGAGCCTTGAAGGATGGGTGGGCTTCCCACAGACTTTGGGGCAGGCATCAGCTTGGTGAGAGTAAGTGGGCCAGGTGTTCTGAGACTCAGCAGAGTGGGCTCTAGTGCTGTTGAGGAGACAGGTTTCATGGGGTGTGTTGAGTGTCTCACTGTCATGTCCTCGGGCCTCTTTCTTGGGACTGCTGCATAGGAGGCTGTGTCCTGGGGCCGTGGTTGACCCTCTGTGCTCTGTGCTGTGCAGAGTCCTGGAGGTAACTGGCTGGCCACAATGGATAAATAGCCTTCAGCCACCATTCTGGCCCCTGCCCCTCTCCTGGGTGCCTGCTTCTGAGTTCTTGTTTTCTGTTGAAGCTGTAGGGTAATTACCCTTGTCCTTAATAATTGCATCAGTTTCCTTGTTGAACAGAGATGCTCTGGAGTCTACGCTGTTAAAAAGAGGTTAGGATGAAGTTTTTCAACCTGCTGCTGGTGTGAGAGGATATCTCCATGCCAATTACTGTCTCCTTGATAGGATTAGTCACTGTGTTAATTGCTACTCAGAAAAACTGCCAAGTTTGTTGTTTTAGACTTTGGCTTTTAAAATATTGCAGATGTCATCTCAAATGCAAATTGTATTTGGTATTAGAGATAACGGCTGATCTATTAACACTTTGGGGTTGATTCATATCCGAGGCTGCGTGAGAAAGAGGAGTCTTGCCCTCAGATTATTAATTTCGTCTTTGATGGTGGCTGCAGAGCTGGGAGGGGGGCGGCTGTCAGCTCTGTTCCTTGGCACTCTCTTCCAGAGAACCCAGAGCTCTGTCAGCAATAATCTGTTAGAATTGGCCAGAGTGATGTACGAAGCAGCCTCGATCTTCAGCCCAAGAGCACCGCCTGGCTCCTGCAGGTCACCCCGTGGTCAGCTCCGATCCAGGCCTGCAGCGCTCTCCCCTTGGCAAGTGTCAAGTGGCCGGGACTCGTCCATACGTAGAGATTTTCTAAGTCAGTGGCACTTCCCCTTTTTGATGGGGAAAGACTAGTCAGAATTAAGGAATTCTGATGTTCTGTGGCATACTATTCTTACTTTATAGTTTAGAAACTTTTTTATTTTTAAATAATTAAAAATGTCAGAAAAGCTGTAAGAATACAACAAAGAAATCTTTGACACCCTCCACCCAGATTCCTCAAGGGTTAACATTTTTTCACATTTGCTCTGTGATCCTGTGTGTGTTATCTTTCCTGAGGCATTGAAGAGTAAGTTTTAGACAAGACACCCCACTAATCCTCAATATTTCAACGTGTGTACCTAAGAAATAGGGCAGCGGTCTGGGGCTACAGCTCGGTGGCAGGGCACTGTCTGGTATGCCCAAGGGCCTGGGCTTGAGACCTGCCTTCCCCCACCAAGAAAGGGGGAGGGGAGGGAGAGAAACAGAA
Source organism: Spermophilus citellus (assembly GCF_964194105.1). Classification (NCBI taxonomy): domain Eukaryota; kingdom Metazoa; phylum Chordata; class Mammalia; order Rodentia; family Sciuridae; genus Spermophilus; species Spermophilus citellus. The sequence continues at coordinate 134,905,017 of NC_138191.1, read as the reverse complement.
GATTTTCTCACATGGCCCAGTACAATAAACCAAATCAGGAAAACAGACCCAATGCAATGCCATTACCCAATCTGCAGACTCCATTCCTGTGTCTTCATAGCGACTGTGATCTCCTAGGAGCCAATCCAACCCACACTGTATTCAGTTCCCGGGGCCTTTAGTCTCCGTTGATCTGGATCAGCCCCTCAGTGTGTCTTAGTCTTTGTGACCCTGGAGTTCCTGAAGCGTGCAGGCCAGTTACCTTGCAGAATGCCCTTCAGTCGGGTCCACAGCTGTCTCCCGTGACTGCATTCAGGGTGTGTGTTTTGGGCAGGATCACCACGAAGTGATTTGGGGACCCACTTAGTGCTTCATTTGAGGATGAGTGATACCGGCCGCCTCTCCGGGGTTGATGCTGATCGTTGGTTGAGATGGTGTCTGCTGCATTTCTCCAGGGTAAAGTTTTCCTTTTCACCCTTGGTAATTAATTCACATTTCATGGGGATCTCGCTTAGGTCTATGTAAATACCTTATTCCTCATTAAACTTTTACACGTGTATTTTAGATCCATTGATAATTCTTTTTGAGTCGATTATTATGTTTGCCAGATGGTAATTTTTTTTCTAAATTTGTTTGTTGTTTAGTGCACCCCACCATATTGAAGAGCTTTTGCTTTCTTACATTATTTATTTACTCCTTTATTTATTTATACACATATGGACTCACGGATTCCTCTTAGTCAATTTTGTCTTCTGTGTTCTTTTGACAAATCTCCACAAGTTTTTCACAACATTTTTTATTATAGAAAAACTTCAAACATAAGAAAGTTAAGGATAATTTTTTTCAGTGAAAGGCCACTCTACCTGTCACCTAGGTTCTTTAACATTTTAACATGCTTGTTTTATCCAGCTCTGTCTGTCTGTCTGTCCTTCTGCCCCCTAGCAATTCATCTGAGTTTTAAATTACATTTCAAAGTTGCAGACGTCAGTACTGTTCCTTCCTAAACTTTTGGTGGGTGTGATATTGTCCAGAGTTCAGTATTTGTTTGCAGTTCTTTGGGGCAACTTGCACACAGTACAGTGGACCAATATTAAGTGGCCCTCTGACGAGCTTCGGCCAAAACATGCACCATCAGATCATAGAGCCGGGGCCGCCCAGGAGGTCCTCGGTGTCTCTCGTCCCTGCTTGTCCTCATCTGCAGCACCAGCCACTCATTTTGCTCCCAGAGAGTCTTGCCTCTTCCTGTCACTTCTTCTGAATGGCATGTGTACTGTATTGCTATGGTTTGGATGTGTTTGAGGGTATCCCCCAAAGGCTCACATGCTAGAGGCCTGGTCCTCAGTGGGGACCCCAGAATCACCCTCATTGATTCCTCCTGGGAGCTGGGACCCATAAGAAGTAGAGCCTGAGGCCCAAAGCTCCCTGGATTCCTGTTTTAAGATGCAGTCTCTCCCTTATACATATGCTCCTGCCATGATGCTACACAGCCGAGAGGGCCCTCATCAGAGCCGAGCTGATGCCAGCACCATGCCTTTGAACCTCCAAAACTGTGAGCGGCATAAACCTTCTTTTAATAATGTATCCTGCCTCAGGTATTTCATTATAGTAACACAAAATCAACTAATGCAAGTGTGAATTCATTTGTGAAGGAGGATTTCACTCATCGTAGTGAGGCTGAGATTTGCCTGTATGGTTGACTGCATCCATTGTTCATTCTCCCATCACTCTTTCGAGTAATTCTTTACTTTCTGGCAAAATAAAATGTCCCAAGGTTGCCTTATACTTGCCATGCAGCAACCTTTAATCAGCTCTAACTTTGAGGAGCTTTGGCCCATTTCAGGAGAAATGATGGTTTCTAGAGTCTGAGAGTCTGTTGCTACGGGCATGTCATTGGTTCTAGGGGACCTCTCTCTCGACAGAGAGGGCTAAGAAATACATGAGTGCACATTCACAGGTACACATAGCTCCACACCCACGTCCACACGTGCCCATCTCTGTGTGTGTGGAAGACACCGGCCTGCTGACCTGAGGTGAGGCCATGCTCCCGGGCTCCCTCTAGCCTCTCACCTGGCCACGCGTGGTTCCTCCCTCTCCAGTAAGGAGAGATTTTCCTGGCTGTTCATTTGTTGCCTCAACCCTAAAAGACATGTTGAGTAGTTAAGGGAGAGTTCACCCAAGCCCCGAGAAAAGCAGACCTCCTAACGAGATCAGTTTGTCTGCCCCGCGGTGTTTCAGTCTCAGGGTACCTGGCTGGAATGCTGTGTTCACAGATCCTTGGGCGGATTTTCTTCTCCCCAGCCCTGCTTGACCCTGATGATGCTGTTCTTGAAAATAAAATACAGACTCTTCTGGTTTTTTGTTTATGTTCAATTTTAGGATCCCATTCCATCCTGTTGATCTTTTAAAGTATGGAAAACATGGATATATTTACAAAGATCCTTTAAAAACTATGCAAAAAAGTTAAGAGACATGTCACTGCCCCCTGCTCCCCCACATGGGTTTCCTTAATCTCTCTCTAGCTGTCCCGTGTTTCTTTGCTAATATAAGCAGGTGCATGTTGTCTCACATTTTCCTCCTTTATTGTGTAATGAAAGGGAGTTATGACAGACACTCCTTTACAGTCACGTTTTTTTTTCAATTAAACATTGCATTTTGAGACAATTGTTGATTCACATGCACTTATAAGAAATCACAAGAGAGAGACACACACACCCTAAACAGTTTCCCCTGGTGACAACCTCCGGAAAATCATAGTACTGTGTCCCCTCCAGGATGCTTGGCATTTATACTGTTACATTCAGGACACATCATCACCAAGGATCACCCTTTGTGGACACACCTACTTCTTCCCACCCTGTACCCAGCTTCAGCCCTGGCAACCACTAACCTGCTCACAGTTTCTGTGATTTTGTCATCTTAGTAATGTTCTATAAACGAAATCATACGCAGATTACTTTGGGGTGGCTGTTCCCTCTCGACAGGGCTGGAGATTGAGCCGGGTTGCTGCATGTGTTGAGTTTGCTCCTTCTTATTGCTGGGGAGTGTCCCATGGTGCGGCTCTGCCAGTTCCAGTTCCTGGCTGTCACATGTACAATTGCTGGAGGTTGAGTATCCCTTATCTGAAATGCTTGGGGCCAGAATTGTTTCCCATTTGGAATTTTTTGGATTCTGGACTAATGACATATACATAATGAGACACCTTGACGATGGGACCCAAGCCTAAACACGGGATTCATTTTTACTCTTTATACCTATAACCCAAAGGTGATTTTATAAAATATTTTAAAAGTCTTTGCCCATGAAACAAAGTTTCATAGTGTGAAATTTTTCACTTGGTGATATCATGTTGGTGCTCAGAAAGTTTTGGACTTTGGAGTGTCTTGGATCTCTCTCTCTCCAGCGAATGATGCAGTCACTATTTTGGGTTTTAACTGTCCTGATAGATGCACGATGAGATCTCATCGTGGCTGGCTCCGATGACTAATAGCGTTGAATACCTCTCTGTGTATTTATTTGCCACCTATGTGTTCTCCTTGGTGAACTGTTAGCGTCTTTTACCTCCTTTCTACTTAGATTATTTTATTCTTAATTTCACTGTTGAGTTTTATGAATTCGTTGTATATCCTACATACTAGTCCTTGGTCGGATCTGTGGTTTGCAAATATTTTCTCCTCGTTTCTGTCTTCTCTTTTTGTACTCTTAACAGGGTCTTTTCCAGAGCATAGTTTTAATTTTGATGAGTCCGGTTTATCAATTTTTACTTTTATGGTTCTGCTCTTGGTGTTAAGTCTCAGAATCTCTTGCTTATTCTCAGGTCCACGTTTTCTCCTGTTTTGAGTCGGCTGCCCTTTGGGGTTCACTTCTGTAGGTATGGAGCGCTTTCTTAGACAGAGGTTCTTTTTCCTTTTCCCCTGGATGTCCAATTGCTCTGGCCCAGTGGTTGAAAGGGCTCTTTCTTCCATTGAGTTAATTGTTGAGCTTTTGCCCCTATTGGGTGGGTGTAGGTTGGCGTGCATCTATTTCTGGGCTTTTTGTTCTGTCCAGTGGCTCTTTGCTAATGTAATACTGCACCCTTGATGCCTGGCTCTGTGTGATGGAGACCTTCTTCTCTTACAGTGGAATTGCTCCTTGTCATTCTTCCTGGATGAACTTGTGCTTTCTCCCACTTGAGTGAGTGCCTAACCTGTTAGGTTGATTTGGTTGAGAAAAATCCAGAATTTTGCTTCATTAGCTTGGTTTACCTCCTTGATTTCCCCTTCCTTGAACTTTGATTGCTTTTCTTCCACTTTTAGCTGTTTAAGCTTCGTACTTATTTTTAAGAATTCTTTCATTTTTTATATTTATTTTTTTAGTTGTAGTTGGACACAATACCTTTTATTTATTTATTTATTTATTTATTTATTTATTTATTATTATGTGGTGCTGAGGATTGAATCTGGGCCTTGCACGAGCTAGGTGAGTGCCCTACCACTGAGCCCCAGCCCCAGCCCCTTCTTTCATGTTTATTGACGTAATTATTTAGGGCTGGAAAATAAAAATTTTCATCTGAAAAATATTTTCATCTGAAAGTATGTCCCATTATTTTCAGTTTATATAACCATTAAAAATAATTTTCATTAAAACCGAGATTTCTGTTTTTTGTTTATTTTGAAAATTAATTTCCAGTTTTATTACGGTATAATGAGAAAAAAATTTTTGCAACGTTTCTACTTTGTGGAATGTATTGAGCATTTATTTGTCACCTGACGCATGATCAATTTTATGGATACTGTGTTGCATTTATTTAAGAAGAAAGTATGTTCTAGTGTCAGGCACAGGCATCTCTGTATGGTTTTTGGGCTTCCGGATCTGTGCCACCTGATCTTTTCTGTGGTGACGGTGGCGTGGTGAGCCTTACTGGTGTGTCTCCCTCCATGTTTCCTTTCGTTTCCTACAGATTCTACCTAGGAAGGTGGAAGGAAACCGTGCAGTCCTGCTCGGCCCCTCGATATTCGTTACTGTTGTATTTTCATTGTGAAATGTGATTTAGCAGCAGAAAGTATACTGGTCAGGGCTGGGGCCGTGGCTCGGTGGTAGAGCGCTTGTCTAGCATGTGTGAGGCACTGGGTTCGATTCTCAGCACTGCATAAAAATGAATAAAATCCATTAAAAAGAAAGTATATTGGTCACATTAAATATTTTTTAAAATTCCACTTATTTTTTTTTACTTTGATATTGAGATTGCAATCCTTGTTCTGTTATTATTTTGATTTGCTATGTCTTTGCCTATCCATTGATTTTAACCTTTTTGAATCCCTTTTTAAGAGTATGCATCTGGTATGCAATGTATATTGGCTCTTGCTTCTTAAACCAAATTGAAAATCTTTTCTTTTCATGGCTAAGTTAAGCTATTCACATTATTGGTATGTGCCCAGTATTTATATAATTGATATTCTTGGTCTTAACACTCTCATAATATTTTATGTAACAAATAACTGTGTGCATTGTGTTCTATTTTTTGTGCTTTTTTCTCTACATGATGCATTTTCTTTGCTTTTTCATTATTTCCTTTCTTTTTATGGAAGTTTTTACTTTTGTTCTGGTGGCTGTCTTTGTACTTATTACCTTTAATAAAAAGCTCCCTTGGCCTCCACCAACTTTTCCTATCTCTGCTTTGTAGGTCCTTTCTGGGATCTTGACCTACTGTGTGTAGACACGTCACTGAGTGCGTTCTGGTTCTTCCTCTTTTGTTGCCTACCATTTTGTGAAGGACAAAACATGACATCTGTGTATTTTTTCCTACTCTTATTCACACATTTAAGTCCTCAGTTAGCTATATTAAATGTTCCCCATAAACCCATTTGCCTGAGTGGTCAGCCTTCTCTTGGTTAGGTGAAGTCAGTTCTCTAGTGGGTCCTTAAGAAGGCCACCTGGGCCGTTATTCTTGCCCTTCTTCCCTGTTTGAACCTCTCCTACAGCTCTGACCGTCAAAGGCCTGCTTTGCTGGGTATAAAATCTTTGAGCTCCAGGAGGATCCTGCTCCATCCTACTGTGCTTTCTTCTTAGGCTGCTTTAAGAAGGCTGCAGCCATCTGCGCTTCCCACCCTTGTAGGTGTGTGCCCTATCTGTTTGCTGGCTGTGAGGCATTCTTCAAATGCTTCTTTGAGTTTTTGAATTCAGTTTGTAGCATTAGGTCGCAGCTCCCTCCATCCGTTGAACTGTTTGGATTCCATTTTCGCTTTTCTTCTTTTCATTTCCTACAGATGAAGACTGCTTCCATTTGCATTTTGGGGTGGC